>NC_091259.1:49424166-50779583 GCF_042477335.2 Ovis canadensis
ACCATTTTAATATGAGTAAATCTGTTTATAGAACACATCAATGGGTCAAATAAGAGAAATCACATGAGTATCTCAGCAGGAGCAGGAAAATCATGTATGAAGATTCAACATTTATTATTAAAGAGGACATTCTCCAAAATACTAGAAACAGATGGTTCCAGTGGACGCCTGCTGGGGCTTTTTTAGTGGGATAGCATTCCACAGATGTGGGAGAGCAATCCATCCTCCTCCCTATGTTTGAGAAAGTCCTCACTTTCTGAATTTGGGTGGAGGCAGAGTTTTTCCCCTTTAGAAATGGAGAAAACGAATGCTCACTGCCATGGGTGCCAGCCCCACCCTTGAAGCAACAATGAGGCACTTGACCTAAACTCAAAAGGTGGAGCAAAGATGACAGGGAGCAGAGTTTTTTTGTTTTTTTTTTTTTAATTTCACCTTTATTGAATGCAGGGAAAAAAGTTACAGTGTTCCATTAGTAGCAGCAGCATCAGTTTGCAGGCGGCCATGACGGAAGCAGAGATAGCTGCATCCTGGCCCCAGGCCCAGCAGCGCAAGTACTTCAAGCGGCGTATCCCACATTCCAAGACGGCAGCACGTTCCTCTTTATTCTGTGTCATGAGCTGGGCTGTGGGGCAAGTTGCCCAGGCTCCCTTTGGTCCTGGCTTTCCAGTGATTCCCTTAACTATCCAGAATCCAGTTAGTAAATTCCTTTTCTGCTTAAATCACCAAGATCAGTTTCTGTCGATGATTATCCTGACAGCTCAGAAATCTTTACGATGTGAGGTGCTCAGCTGCTCAGTCATGTCCAACTCTTTGCAACTCCACGGACTGTAGCCCACAAGGCTCCTCTGCCCATGGAATTCTCCAGGCAAAAATACTGGAGTAGGGTGCCATTTCCTACTCCAGAGCATCTTCCTAACCCAGGGATTAAACCCACTTCTACATCTCCTACATTGGCAGGTAGCTTCTTTACTACTAGCAGCACCTGGGAAGCCCAATCTTAATGATACTAAAGGCTATTTTCTTAACATAATAAAGAATGCATCTTTTCTTTTCCCTCAAAGCTGTGCCAAAATAATACATAAATAATGGCATCCTTATTAAAACAAGGATAAAAACAAGGATTACAGCTAATGCATGTATCCTTGTCCTTTTCATCATTTATCTATTGTTGGTTGTACTGGGTCTTCATTGCTGAGTGTGGGCTTTCTCTAGCTGCAGCAGCAGGGGCTCCTCTCTAGTTGTGGTGGGAGGGCTTCCCACTGAGGTCGCTCCTCTTGTTGTGGAACACAAGCTCTAGGCCCTCGGGCTTCAGTAGTTGCAACATGCAGGCTCAGCAGTTTCGGACTGTGGGCTCTAGAGCACGGGCTCAGTGGTTGTGGCACACAGCTTCAGTTGCTCGCAGCATGTGTGATCTTCTTGGACCAGGGATCGAACCCGTGTTCCCTGCACTGGCAGACGAATTCTTATCCACTGTACCCCCAGGGAAGTCCTATCCTTGTCTTTTTAAAAAAACGTTTGTTGAGGTACAATTTGCATACACTAAATTTACCCCTTTAGAGTGTACAATCTGATAGGTTCTAGCAAATATATACCATCATTTAAACACCACAATGTCCAATATATAAACTATTTTCATCATCCCCCAAAGTTCCCTTAAGTTCCCTTAGAGTCAATTCCTTCCTCTACCCCAGCCCTGCCAACCACTGATCTGATTTCTGTCCCCATGCTTCGGCCTCCTCCAGAATGTCAGATAATGAAAGCATGCAGCAGCCTTTGGTGTCCTGCTTCTTTCACCTAGAATACTGCTTTTGAGACTCATCCAAGTTGCTGAATGCATATATTCTGTGTATAAATGTACCAAATGTGTTTACCCATTCTGTGATTGATGGACATTGGTTTGTTTTAAGCTTCAGAGTATTATGAATACAGTTTCTCGAAACATCTGTGTAAAGGGGTTCGTGTAAACATATATGTTTACTTTTACGAGGGAAGTATCTAAAAGCATTGCTTGCGTGCTCAGTTGCTCAGTCTGGTCTGACTCTTTGTGACCCCATGGACTGTAGCCTGCCAGGTTTCTCTGTTCACGGAGTTTTTCCATCAAGAAGCTAAAAGTAGAAATCTAAGTGAGTATTTAATTTTATAGGAAACCGCCCAGCTGTTTTCCAAAGTGCAGTGCCATTTTGCACTTCCTCCAACTCTGGACTGCCCTACTTCCTCATCAGCACTTGGTCTTGTCAGTCCTTTGGTTTTAGCTCTTTCATAAATACACAGTAATACCTTGATTAGGCTTTCATTTGTATTCGTCCAATAGCTGGTGATATTGACCATCTTTCCATGCGCCTATTTGCCACCGATATATCTTTTTTGGTGAAGTGTCTGTTCAAATTTTCATCTCTTTTTTATATAGTTGTTTTCCCTATTATTGAACTGCAAGGGTTCTTTATATGGTCTAAATACAAGTTCTTTGTCAGATTTGTGTTTTGAAAGTATTTTCTTCTATTTGGGATAGTCTTTTAGTTTTCTTAAGAGTGTCCTTCAAAAAGCAAAAGGTTTATTTTGATCAAATCCAATTTATCATTTTTTTTCTTTCATAATTCATGCTTTTTGTGTCTTGTCTAAGAAATTATTGACTAACCCAAGGACCCAAAGATTTTTTCTCCATGCTTGCTTCTAAAACTTCCACAGTTTTAGCTCTTATATTTGAGTGCATGATTCATTTTGAGTTAATTTTTATAAAGAGAGTGAAAAAAGGGTCAATTTTCATTTTTTGCATCTAAATGTAAAAATGCACCAGATTACTATTATTATATAACATTGTTCTAAAAGTTCTAACTGATATAATGGGATACAAGACATAACAAGCAGTATAATTATTGGAAAGGAAAAGAAAACCATCATTATTTACAGTCAAGATGAATTTCAAACCCATAAAACTAAAGAGGTTCATTGAAAACACATAGAACTGATAAGGAGAATTCAATAAAATGATTCATTACAGAGTAAACATGTAAAAATCAATAACTTGTCTAAATAACAATAGTACTCACTTAAAGGATATAATAGAAAAATTAAGAATCTGGTGCAGAATAGTATAGTAACAAAAGACATAAATGCCTGCAAGTAATCTTAACAAAGAAAATGCAGGGCCTATATAAGGAAAATCAGAAAGCTCTATTGCAGATATAAAAGATAACTAAATATAGACATGTCAATCTGTTAGATGGAAAAACTCAATAGCATAAAGATATTAATATTTCCAAGTGAATTTCTAATATTGAGGTTTCTTTGGAACATGACAAAATGATTCTAAAATTCATCTGGAAGAGTTTATAGAAAAGAAGGTTGGAACAAACTGCATTGAAGAGGTGGGCGGTGGGTGGGAGGAGGCGGGTGAGATGAACTGGGAGAGCAGGACTGACATATATATGCTATTGGGTGTAAAGCAGATAGCTCGTGGGAAGCTACTGTATAGATGGGGAGCTCAGCCCAGTGCTGTGTGATGACCTAGAGGGGAAGGATGTAGGAGGGAGCTCTAAGAGGGAAGGGACATATGTACACATATAGCTGCTTCACTTTGTTGTACAGCAGAAACTAACGCAACATTGTAAAGCAATTATACTCCAGTTTGAGGGTGGGGAAGTGTTGTAAAAACAACAACGAAAAGAAACCTAAAAAAATGCACTGAAGAGGAAGACCTTTCCTACCAGATATGAGGATACTTTATAAAGATCTTATAATTCAAATGTTGTGATAAGGGCCCCAAATCAAGTAAATAAATGGGCCAAGATGCTGGGATAGGATAAATTAGTTTGAAACAGAACCTGATATAATTTAAATTTACATGTAACCAACTGAAGCATCTTTAATCAGTTGAGACCCAGAAATGGTCCAGAGTAACAAGAATGCAAGAAAGGAGAACAGTTAAGAGGCTACTGAAATAGTCAAAGAGGACTATGATGATGAAGAGGTTCTCTGGGTCCCTCAGGTAGGAGTTCCACAATCACCAGGGAAGCAGGAACCAGGAAGCCCTCTGAGGAGCAGGGCATCGCAGACTCCTCAGCAGTCATATCCAGTGCCCTCTGCTGACAAATTAACATCTTGCCAGCTGGCAAAGGGAAAAGGTGTAAAGGGCCTTGATCTATTTCCGTAACTCAGGCAGCAAACAGTGAACTTGGAGCTGACAGGTAGCACACTGATAACACAGGAAGTAAGTGCCAAACCACACTTTGCTAACATAGCTCTGGACACATTTGCTGACATCCCAGTGGGCAAAGCAAGTCACTTGACCAAATCTATTATCACTCTGGGGGCATGGGGGTGAGGCAGGGGAAGCCTACTCTATAGAGACAGGAGGAGAAGAAAGAATATTTGCCAAATAATAATCTAAACAATCACAGAGAGGATACTAGTAGGATGTCCTGATGGACTGAAAGGGAAATTTTTTTAAATGTGATAAGTTCTAGCGTTTGGATATAAGCAGCCATCAGTAGCTGACAATGTTACTTACTAATACAGAAAGACTGGGAAACGAACAGGTTTCTTGATGTTTCCTCACTAAGTTGTGTCCGACTCTTTCAAGACCCTGTGGACTGTAGCCCGCCAGGCTTCTCCGTCCGTGGGATTTCCTAGGCAAGAATACTGGAATGGGCTGCCATTTCCTTCTCCAGGAGCTCTTCCCAACCCAAAGATAAACCCATATCTCCTGCATTACATGTAGATTCTTTACCGCTGAACCACCAGGAAAGCCCTACGACCAGGTTTACTGGGTAAAATCAGGAGGTTTGCTTTGAACATGTTAAATATTAAATTTAAGAGAAGATGTCAAATAGGTAGCCAGATATGTGTCCAGGGCTCAAGAAAAAGGCCACATTTAGAGATATAAGCATGATTATCATCAGATTACAGGAGATGATTTATGCTGTGGATCTGCCCGAGGTCACCCGGGGAAAGGGTGGAGCTGGTGGCAGAGGAACTGTCCAAGGATGGAGCCCTGAGCACTTCAATGTTTAGATAACGGAGAGAGAAGTGTTCAGCCAGGGGGTGCAAAGGAGTCGCTGGTCCTGTGGAGACGGTGGTGTCCGAGGAACCAAGAGAAAAGAAAAGGGGGGTAAAGGTGGGGGGACTTTCCTGGTGGTTCAGTGGCTTAGACTCCTTGCTCCCAAAGAAGGGAGCCCAGGTTCAATCCCTGGTCAGGGAATTAGATTCTGCTTGCTGCAACTAAAGATCTTGGCTGTCACAGTGAAGACCCAACACAGTCAAATAAATAAATATTTTTTAAAAAGAAAAAAAAAGTGATGAAGGAAGGAGCACCAAACTGAGTAAAATGTTATTGGAAATTTTAATAAGATGGGAACCAAGATGGAGGTAACTGGTGACCTTGGCAAGAGCTATTTAAGGGACCAGCTCTACAAAGAAGCACTGTGCCAGGTGCTGGAGATAAAAACATAAATAAGATCTATTTCTCGCCCTTTAGAAACTCACAGCCTGGTGGGGAAGGCAGACATGCAAATAAATCACTTCAATCCAATGTGATAAATCCTGTAATAGAATAACATTTTCCTAAATGCGTGTCACTGAATACTCTTTGAGGGAGATGTTCATCAGTGCTCTGAAACCAACGTGTTCTGGGATTGAATACAGCTGGGAAGCGCTGCAGACTCAACCCAGGCTGCAACACCCACGACAGGGCTCCCAGCGCTATGCTCAAGGCTTATGAAACCAACGTGTTGAACCTTAGGGGCCTGTCTACTTACCCAGGTCTTGTCTGGCACCCCATGGATTAAGGCAAAACAAGATCAGCTCCACAGCAGAAATAGCGCCAGGAAAGGGAAATAGATGATACTGAGCAGCAGGATGCTCTCCACAGGATGCTGAAACAGGACGGCCCACATGTGCCCAAGATCCCGCAGCCGAGCTGCAGGGAATGGGAAGGACTGTCCTAGGATCCCCAGGTGGCCTTGTACCACCGGACCCAGTGTCTGAGGCCTCCCAGCTGACCCCATGGACCTGCATTCCTGGGGCAACCACTTACATTCCAGCAGAGTTGAGAAGTCTGGCTTCCAATTAATTTGCCAATTTCCCGAGAGGCAGAAAAATTAGGAGGAAATTAAATCACCAGCCAGCTCCTCAGCCATTTCAGGTCTTCTTCAATTTTTCCCTGACAGCAAAGGTGCTGGAAGCAGCAAAGACCTCATTCATTCTTGGATTCACAAAATGCATGCTGATGAACAAAAATCTGCTCATTATTTCATAGCTCTGGGATTCCTGAAGAGTCCTACACTAGGCAAGTAGGGAGTGGCAAGGAGGGTAAGGCAGCAGGGTTCTCACTGATACTTACTTGTGGGGATCAAGGGGGAGACCTGATCTAGAAGAACAGGGGCATGTTGGGAGGCTGGAAGATGCAGGTTCAGGTGCCCGAGGGTGTGGAAAGTTCACGAATGGCGGGAGTAGGTGCCAGTGCCTGATGGGTGGGTGGTGGCAACAGGTGTCTACGCAGTAGGGGGCACTTCTGGTCTGTGATTCTGAGTGATGCTCAGTCACAGCACAGCCCCAACCAAGATCTAGGAGTGAAGCGCATGGCAGTCAATTCTGGGAGGGGGCTGGACAGGGAGGGCTGAGGGTGAGAAACCAGAGTTCAGCACAGGGAAACTAAGGCAGAAGTCCAGGTGTATGGACTGAGGTGATATGGTGAGGATAGGAATGTGAGAGTAGATTTTTTTTTTTCTCAGCAACTCAACCCTGAGAAAACTGTCACATAAAACCCCATCCTGATCAGAGCTGGAGAACCTGGGTCTGCCCTTCAAGAGTTCTAGCTGCTGGATGGAAGGACAGCCAGGCCAAGGAATTGAAGCACCACGGACAGAAGCAGCTCATAGGGGCAACGCCTTACCTCCTCATTGCCCTTCTTGAATTTCCAAAGACCCCCGCCTGAAGACAGGATCTGTGGTTTAAAGGGTTGTGTAAGTCATCTTTTTAAGAAGTCATGCAAAAAAGAGTCTTCTATTTGGAGCTGTTTTTGTTGTAAGAAAATCAAATGGCAATCTGGCTCCAGAACAGAGATGTGGTTCATTGCAGCTGCACAGAGAGAATTCACACTACAGTTCAGGGTAAGAAGCATAGCCAGGCCCCACAGGGTCTAAACATGGGGAATATCTTGTCTCTCTAAGGCCACCTGGCCTCTCTATTTCTGTTTCCATTTGATTCTTCTCTTGATTAACTGGCTTCCTCTGCTTACACATACTATTCATGAACAGCACCCCCTCCCCCTCGGTAGCAGCTATCAATCCAGATGCTTGATCATTTTTCAAACCTAAAGAGCCACCATCAACTGGCCACAGTACCTGTGCCATTTATCCAAAGTCTTTGAAACTGACTGACCATTGGCAAGTCAATGAGTCATCGGCTGCTAAATGGCAAGTCAATGCATCATTACTCAATAGGTAATTAACCAGAAAATAGTTCAGCTACTCACCAGTTATTGCCATGGAGGACAGAATCATACCATACTTGCATTATTCCCTCCAGGGGATGTGGGCAGGCCAGATGCTGAAGCCTAAGTATATAGAATTATACAATTACCAGAAATACAGATTTGTTGAAAGAATGTATAGCAGAGCAGGTGTGGCAGCCCAAATAATGTCCCCCAAAACATCCACAGCCTAATCCCTGCTGCTGCTGCTGCTAAGTCGCTTCAGTCGTGTCCGACTCTGTGTGACCCCATAGACGGCAGCCCACCAGGCTCCCCCATCCCTGGGATTCTCCAGGCAAGAATACTGGAGTGGGTTGCCATTTCCTTCTCCAATGCATCAAAGTGAAAAGTGAAAGTGAAGTAGCTCAGTCATGTCCGACTCTGTGTGACTCCCATGGACAGCAGCCCACCTAATCCCTAGAACTCACAAATTTGTAACCTCATATGGCAAAAGTGAAGTGAAGTGAAGTTGCTCAGTCATGTCCGACTTTTTACAACCCCATGGACTGTAGCCTACCAGGCTCCTCTATCCATGGGATTTTCCAGGCAAGAGTACTGGAATGGGTTACCATTTCCTTCTCCAGGGCATCTTCCTGACCCAGGGATCAAACCTAGGTCTACCCCCACTGTAGGCAGACGTTTTTACTGTCTGGGCCACCAAGGAAGGGACTAAGTAAATGATCTTGTGATTATGCTGGATTACTCAGGTGGGCCCAATGTAATCACAAAGGTCTCTTAAGAAGGAAGGTCGTAGACACAGCAGTGGTAGATGTGATGATAGATACTAGAGATTGGAGTGATTCAAGGAAGAGGCCACAAGTTAAGAAACGCAGGCAATGAAGTTAAGTCATGCAGGCATGACTTGCCAATGGCCAGTCAGTTTCAAAGACTTTGGATAAATGGCATAGGGACTGTGGCCAGCTGATGGTGGCTCTTTAGGTTTGAAAAATGATCTAGTATCCAGATTGATAGCTGCTATGGGGGGTCATGAATACTATGTGTAAGCAGAGGAAGCCAGTTAATCAAGAGAAGAATCAAATGGAAACAGAAAGAGAGAGACCAGGTGGCCTTAGAGAGACAAGATATGCCAATGTTTAGACACATGTGCGTGTGTCTTTTTGAACTATGGTTTTCTCAGGGTATATGCCTAGTAGTGGGATTGCTGGGTCCTATGGTAGTTCTATTTTTAGTGTTTTAAGGAACCTCCATACTGTTATCCATACAGCTGTCCTGGTGTGGAAAGGCTGGTGGGAATGTGCTGCAGAGCACAGGGGGCTCAGCTGTTCTGTGGTAACCCAGAAGGATGGGATGAGGGCCAAAGAGGAAGGTCCAAGAGGAAGAGGATATACGCATACTTAGAGCTGATTCACTTCATTGCACTGCAGAAACCAACAGGCAAAGCAACTATACCCCAATGAAACATATGTTCTTTAGTTTCAAAAAAAGAACTACAGGCAGCCTCTAGAAGCTAAAAGAGACAGGGAAATGGATTCTCCACTGAAACCTCCGAGGAACACAGCCCCATCAACATTTTGATTTTAGACTTCCCGCCTCCATAACTGTTAGAGAACAAGTGTGTCTTCTTTCAAGCCACTAAATTTGTGCTGAGTTGTTGCAGCAGCAGTAAGAGACTAATACAGTGGGGAGTCATAGGCCATCATCATCCTAACTCAACATGCACTCTGGAGTCCAGGGCTTCGCTGAAGAACCAAAACCACAGCTCTTTACCATTCGGGATGCAACTTGAGTCCAACCAACTATTGTGTGCCCATGCTCTTCCCCAAAAGGTTTGAATGAATTGGTTCATCACTATCTAATATGCAGTCATCCTATCGAACAGAGGGTCCTGCTAATGGAGCTCCCTGAGGGGCTTCATGCCGGTACCCCTTAGCAGAGGGTGGCTTCTCTCTTGTCCAATCAGCTGTCACCAGGGTAACAAGATCACTGTCAAACAGCACAAACTCACAAAATGTTATTGAGGAAAGATAGGTTTAGGCTATTTGTGGGAAGTCGCCTCAGGACATCTCCTGAAGCTGGTGGTTTTAACCTGGAGAAGTTAAGAAATAATCTTGAGGTTTTAAGAGAAGAAAGGCCCTTTCTGACCTCTTTATACCTACTTTAATGCTGCAGCTTGAGTTTTCAGAAGTTTTAGAGCTATATACTTGGGTTTCTTTCTTTGGGGTCTTTTGATCCAAGCCCTGCTGTCTCCTAATGTCAGTGCTGAAGGCAGTCCTCCTCCACAGGTCAGAGGTGACCATTCCTCCTGTCTCTCTGACTTTGCCCTTGGCCCTGCAGTTTGGTTTGAAGAAGGGCACAGGCTCCCTGCCTGCCCAAGAGCAGTATATTTAGGAGTTTAAAGAGAAGGAAAAGGAATCTGTTGAGGCCAATTTCAAGTTCTAGGCATGAAAAGAGATGCAGTGCTTGAGCTTTTGGAAATCAGGATGGCTTAAAAAGTCAGAGACATTTGAATTACTGCCTTTGGGACTGGAAGAAGTCGAAACAATTAGAGATGTAAAGGCGCAGGATTCACGGCTTGATAGGTGTTGATATATCCCTAAACCCAGGTTTCCAGGCCCGCTGGAGCCTGACCTCATTTAAGGCTGCTGGAAAAATTCATGTAATAAACTCCTTCTGAAGGTTCCTTGATGATTCCATTTGGATAAGCCTTTTTCTATAGGGTTTTGTTTTATTTATTACTATTATTTATTAGGTACTTATGTTTTCCTCTTATTCTACCTTTAAAAAATAAAATAAAATTGGGCGTCCCAAACCAGACTGTCCAGAAATAAACTGGAAGTTTTTCCATGGCATTTGTTAAAAGACAAGGATTTTTAAAAACTCATTATTTATCATTTTGTACGCTTTCAATGACTCATCTCATGACCATTCCACCAGCTTTCTTAACTTGAATCCTTATTTAGGTTTCCCAGTCCCTATTATTAAATTAAAACTTTTAAAGTGTTTTAATTGAGATTTCATTGAAAGGATCATATGTATTTCTTTCAATTCCTTTAATAAAGATTAAATAATTAAAATGCATACATATTTTTAAAATATACATTTATATAGTATATATATATATATATATATATATATCCAAGAAGACAAACTTTATCTGCCATATCCTACCTTTTTTGTCATACACAAAAAGTTGATAATCTGGTTTCTAGCATAGGTTGTGCATACCCCACTGAGGGTTGCTTGGGGCAGGGTCTCAGTGACCTGTACATCTCACGATCTTCTAGGGAAGGAGAGATCAGCTCCACGGGCCAAACCCCTCCCCCACCATAAGGTCTGACCTCCTCATGACGCCAGCGCTCCACTGGGAAGATGCCAGGAGCTGTGGGTGGCCCTGGGGAGAGCGGCGGAAGATCTACAGAGGGTTTGGCAGGAAAAGGGCCTCAACACACAGGCCTGCGGTGGAGACAGAGCTGCGCTCTCTGGGCACCTCTATCTCCCCTGTCTTCATGGAGTTCACCGTTCTACCTGGCCACACTCCTGCCAACAGCACCTTGGAAGCAAGCTGGACAAACCCCTAGGCAGCCATGAGATCCGAAAGCTGTGGGCCCAGTGGCCAGCATGTGAGGAATAACAAGGTATGGTGTGGAAAGCCGTGTCTCCTCCTCACATGCAGGCTGAGCCTCCTGCTGAGACAGCTCCATGAAGACCACACGTCTGGGCTGGGGATGGGGTGCTGGGCAAAGGTGCCCGCAGCTTTGTTAGCCTGGACATGGCATGTGCACAGACAGGATCTGGAGAATGGGGAACCATTCCCAGCCCACCTCAGGCCCTCTGTACCTCCCAGAGGGTATGCTGAGACCACCATGTTGAAGGAGCCATAGGAAACTCTACAAAGGGCTTGGCTGATAATGTGGAGGAAACTGCTAGCCATAGTTTAAATCATGCCTACTCGCCTGCCTCAAGTGTATCTGCTTCAGGGATCAGAAGCATGCACGCATGCGCAGTCGCATCTGACTCTTTGCAACCCTGCGGACGGTAGCCCACCAGGCTCCTCTGCCCGTGGGATCCAAGAATCAGGAGAACGGAGGGCAGATGGTAGAAAGGGGAGGGGAGGCAGTAGGGCCACAGGGCAGAGAGCCCTGCCCACTTTCTCTTTAAATAAGAAGGCATCTGGTCCTGCCCTAAGGCTCCCACGGCACCTAGAGTCCAGGGGTAGTGGGTTCAGTGCCTGACGGGAGGAACTGTTGCTTAGATCTGTTCTAGCATGGGGCTCAGGGAGCTCTGTGCTGTGGGGTGGGGCTTTGGGGTCTTGTTTCACCTTCACAGTTGGATCAGTGACAGACAGTTATGTGCTTTTTTCAAAATTTTCAAGTTCCTTATGGAAACTACGTACGTTTTCCTCAGTAAACCCCGCCCCCAAACTAAATGAAGCTACAAGCTTCAATTTAGACAGCTCAATATTTATACCAACTGTGATGATCTCTTACGGATCAGAAGCTCTGATTGGCAGTTACATATGGTTTTGATGAATAAAACCCATGGAAACAAATTTATTATTGTCTGCAAGGGGAGAGTACATGGTAGATAGAATTTTCCAAAGCATGGACTCTGATGGGAAAAACAATACAAAGGGTATCCATGGTGATGGGAAGGCTGGGAGCACTTAAATAAGAACACCAGGGACGGGAGCAAAAGCGAAGAAAGTTTGTTGGACTGGTTTGAGGCTGATAAAGTGAAAAGCCAGGCATCACAGTAGGAAGAGTTTAGGATACAAATGGGGAGAAATCTGCTCTGTAACTTTGTTGGACTTACCTGATCCCCCCTATTCCAGGGTCAGGGCCCCTGATGTAACCTTGGGAAAAGAGGGTTGAGGGATACAGTGTCACTTCAAGGCTGTGTGACCTTGAACAACTGTTCTGCCTCTCTGAGCCTCAAGTTCCCAGTAATAGCAGTGCCTAACTCTGCATGCTTTTTGAAGTCTCCTGGATTATCCCAATTATCTGATTTCACTGCTTCCTCTGACCTCTTGTGAACTCTGACCCAGGCTTGGATTAGGGTTATGGCACAAAGAGCACTGGGATTTTTTGCTGAGACCAAGACTAGCCGTTCATAGGCCTCCTATATCTGCCTCCATCCCACAGTTCTCTTTCTCCTCACAGGGCTGGTACCAGTTTGCTCTCAGCTTCCCCATCTCAGCATTTCTTTGCTCTCTCCTTTTCAGCCCGATTGCTACTGAAGTCAACGTGAGTCCTGTTAGAAGAAATCAGCAAACCTTAGGCAAATGTGTCCCAGCTTTGGAGTGGATGGTAGGGCTGATCCATCCCCACAGAAGCAACATACCCTATCACCTAAGTCTTGCCAAAGGCAATTTTTAAACAGTATGGGGTTAGAAGATTTCTGAATACAAGATAAAAGTAGATTTTGAATATCCTTGTAAATACATGCCTAAGACAGAATTTGGCTACTACAGTTCCTTGGGGATTTGTAATTGTTGTTTAGTCGCTAAGTCATGTCCAACTCTTTTGCGACCCCATGGACTGTGTCCGCCAGGCTTCTCTGTCCATGGATTTCCCAGGCAAGAAAACTGGAGTGGGTTGCCATTTCCTTCTCCAGGGGACCTTCCTGACGCAGGGATTGAACCTAGGTCTCTGGTACTGGAGGCAAATTCTTTACCACTAGTCACCGGGGAAACCCATAGGGAAAAGCTGTTTCTTCTCTGTTCAAAGAAATGGAAAACTTAGAGAGCTGCAGGGGAGAAAAAGAAACATCTTCAAGTTACAATATTAAGAGCTTCTATTAAGGTAACTCTCTTGCTTAAGGATTGAAAGCTTTGGTGCCTGTGGAGTTTAGCTCTGGTTGAGGGTAGAGAGGAAATAAAGTGAGAGATGACTTAGAGGTTGTGACCAAAACAGTGCCTTTTGAGAGGGGGGATTTGAAGGGCATGTGTGGGGAGAGGCAGTTTTAGAGTGTGGTAGGCAGCCTCCAAGGTGGCCCCAAGTTTCCCCACTTCCTGGTATTAATGCCCTTGTGTTAATCCCCCATCCTGAGTGGGAGTGGGTAATGCATAGTGTGGGATATCACTTCCAATAGTAGGTCTGGCTTCCACCTTGCTCACCCTCTCATTTGCTTGCTCTGAAGAAAGTCAGCTGCCGTGTTGTGAGCTGCCCTATTGAGAGACCCATGTGGTAGGAACTGAGGGGGCCTCCAGCCAACAGCCTACTGCTAGCCTAGCCTTCAGTCCACCAGCAGCCACAGGAGGAGGCTTGGAAGGGACCTCCACCCAGGAGAGCCGTCAGATGAGACTGCACCCCTAGTTGACACAGGGCTCTTCGAGAGGGAAAGAGTGTTTGAGTCACATGCTTTGCACACTGTACCTTGACACTTGAATTCATTCTGTGAGATACATGTTGTTACCTCCAATGTGTGGATGGGGAAATCAAGACTCAGAAGGGCTATAATCAGTAAAATGTCATGTTATGATAAGTGAATAGAAAATAGAGATTTGAACACAGGATTGACTAATGTCAAAGCTTACATTCTGGTTATTGTGGAAATATACAGTGTTTACTTTCTGTGTTCCCAGTAGAATTTAGAAATAAAAACAAATAGTTCAATTATCCCACCACTAATAGAGGCAGTGAGACACTGCGCCCCCCAAGATTAGACCTCCCCTGGGTGGGAGATAAAGCCTCACACAGCAGCATCAGTAGTTGCTCAGAGCCTGTAGCATACCTGGGAATGGGGCTGTGGGGTGGGAGGAGAAGAATTCTCCATATGCAAAGTGATCTTGTTTCTTTAACTTTTTTTTAATGTAAAGATAATAACTGAATTTAATGCTACTATGAGTCAAGTACCACTTCTAAGAGTTTTATGTGTTTTAACTCAGTATAAGGAAGGTCGTATTAGAGTCATTCAATTTGTACATGGGGAAACTGAGACACAGAGAAGGAAGGAAGTTGCTCCGAGTCACTCAGCTGTTAACAGGATAGCCAGAATTTAAATCCGGACAGTCTGGCTCCAGATTTTCATATAAGGTCCCCAGCACAAGTCTCTCTGGGTCCGGAGCTGTCACATTGCCTGGGTTCTCAGTGCCGTTTTGGGCTTGGCTGTGTTGGATTCCAAGCCCCCAGCTTTTGGATTCCACCCAGTTACTATGACCCTTACCTGACTTTTCCCATTCTGTCTCCTAACCCTTCCCAACTTGACTCCATCCACCCTGGCTCCTGAGTTTTCCTGGCCTGCACCCTGGTCCACCCCTTGTACCCTTACCCATGCTGCTTCCTGGCCCAACTCCCAACTCACCATTCTACCAACTGGAGGTTCTGCCCATTGCCATGCTGCCCCAAGGACAAGACCAGATGCTGGACAAGCCCCAAGCCCAAGAGGCATGTTACTCAACCAGCTGGGGACAAGCTTGTTAGGGTTGAAGGTGATCCCAATTCTGAGAATATTATCTGAAGATGGATTGTTTTCAGGAAAAGAAAATAGCAATATGGAGGCAGGAAGAGCATTACTGTGTGGATAAAAAGATGACATATGCAAATGAACCCATAGAGCCAAGACTTAGATTAAGGTTACAGACAGATTTGGTAGGGAAGATAATGGAAGCTGTTATAGACCTCTCGGGCACAATGAAAACGCAAAGCTGCCCATGTTTATGCAGATAGCAGAGGCTGTTAAAGAGGCCCTAGCATTGATCATGTGGGATCTCAATAGCTCTGCAATGGACTAGGAGGAGAATTATGGGGTGGCAGGAAGGAGGGGCCGTGGACCAGCAGTGATCCAAGGCTCTTCTCTGGGAGATTTTGTTGAGCAATCAGCAAGAACATGGGCTATTTGGGGCGGCCATCCAAAAAGCTGAAAGCAATGAGGGATGAAGAGATGGGGCTAAAATGCTAAAAGCAGCATTTTTAAACAAGTCTCATTTCAGCTTAGTCTTCCCATCTGTGGTGATTTTAAAAATATAGTTCCCAAATTGCCTGTAGCATCTGGGGAGCGGGGTCTGTGGGCAGACACCTGCTCACCAGTGAGACTTAGGAATGGCATTTCTGAATGAGGTTACTATGGTTTAGAGATTGATCAGTAAAGGACACTGATTTACAGCATCCCAGAATAACAGAGCTAGGAGGAATTTTGAAAATGACTTAATCTGCCCACCAAGGGTAAGTGGCATAGTAAGGTCACATGGCTAATAACTGATATAGGCGTGGCTAGAACTCCGTGGTCCTGAGTCCCAGGTTCAGGCTGCAGCAACCCCTGGGAGGAGTGAAAGGAAGGTCCTTGAAAGTGTCTCCTTGAAGGAAATGTAGAGTAAGAGGCATGTGGTTGCCGCAGAGAAAAACAAGGGAAAATGAACCAAGATTGAGAAATAAATTCAGACCTGACTTCTCTTCAGAAAAAAAAAAAAAATCCCCAAATTATTACCCCTCATTAGCTTAAAGAAAGCAAGAAGGAAAAAAGATTATCCTAACACGACTGAAGCAACTTAGCAGCAGCAGCAGCAACATCATGAGTATATACAGGCAAGAGTAGGAAAGAAGCAGTTGATTCCCACAGAAGTCAACCATCCACTTCCCTGGTGGTACAGTGGTTCAGAATCCGCCTTCCATTGCAGGGGACACAGGTTCAATCCCTGGTCAGGGAACTAAGATCTCACATGACATGGGGCAACTAAGCCCACAGGCCACAACTACTGAGCCTGCATACTCTAGAGCCCAGGCACCACACCTACAGAGAGTCTGCCACAACAAAGAGTCCACTTGCCTCAGTGCAGACCCAGCACAGCCGAAACACAAGGGAGACATCAGCCATCCAGGTGGGCTGTCTGTCCACTCACTGATCACACTCTTTGAGGGTCCATGAAAGTCAGCAGCAAACTCCGCCCCATTTAGGTGGTCATCCTGGAGCCACTTCACTTCTGTGCCCACTGTGCCTGCTCTTGTGTCTCTGTCTCCCAGATTTCTGCAACTGCTCCCAGTTCTGAAATCTCTTCTGGCCTTTTCAGACTGGTCACTTAACCCTTTCCTTGGACCTTGTCTTTCTGCATGGCTTTTAGCTGCACCCTATTTAATATCTCCTTCTGTCCTGCTGAGAAACTCCCAACTCTAGCTGCAGCCTCATCCAGACCCATATGCCAGACTAGCCCCCAGGCCTCCCAAATAAAACATTTGGTCTTGACCCCTGTGTTTCTGCCTGGGAGTAAGGGAGGAGGTTACGACAACTCTCCATAACCCATCTCTTGGGAATTTGAAGCGGTGGGACAAAAAAAGAAAATCCATAATACTGGCTAAAGAAAGGGCAGGGCAGCTGATGCTAACTGTACCAAGTGCTGCTGGCTGCAGTCCAGCCTCATGGCCCCTGCTCCTCCTGCCAGAGCACAGGCGTATGTGGCAGAGGGCAGAAGGTGGGCAGAGAGGGGCTCAGGGTAGAGGATTCTCCCAGTTTTCTCCTATAGCATTCCCTGGCCTGGGCTCTCAAGCCCTGAGGTTTGCAGAGAAGGGGGAACTGACCTATGTTTATCAGGACTTTTTGGTTATAAGTGACAGAAATCTAGCTCAAATTAGCCACAGCAAAAAGGGTTTATTGGATATGACCTAACAAACCCAGGGGGATATGGATGTAGACTTGGCCAGAACCAGGGCTCCAGTGGAGTCAGCCAGGCTGCCTCTTCCTCCTTCATTCAGCCTGGCTTCCGTGGAAGTGGTGACTTAATTCTGCAAGCTGACATTTTCCAGGTGCAGGGAAGTGGCTGCTGGTAGACTCCAGTCCTCATTCTGAGCTGACCCTCAAAAGAAACAGAGCAGACTCTCAGAAAAGGCTGGTCAGCTCTACAGTGCTGATTGCCCAGCCCTGGACTAACCACACAGCCAGAGACGAGCTACTTCAAAGCACGGTGTTGGGGTGGGGAGGGCGCGGTGCCATGACTACAGCCCCACATTGAGCCACATTGAGTCAGGGAGGGGTGGGTCGCCAAAAGAAAGGCTGTCGTGCAAACGAACAAAAATGTGTTCCCTACGGGGTCTTCATTACCCATTTGACTGGGGAGCAGAGGATAGATTACTCACCACCTACAGCTGGGCAGCCCCCTCCATGGATGACACAGCCCGGGACCGCCCTGTGGTAAAGGATCGGTCACCCCACTGCTGGAGTCTGTACAAAGACACACCAAAGAGTTCTCTTCTCAGCAGTGAGAAGAAAATAAGCTTGAGTTCCAGTTCCCACAAGCCCTGAGGAGGTTGACTGGAGAGCATTTTCTATGACGATGACCTAAACCTGTGGCCAGTTTGAACAGGGACACATGTGGCTCAGTGTGAATCTCACTTCATAACCCAAAGCAACCCCATCAACACAGCAATAAACCCCTGGCCTGTGGGCAAGAATGCAGTCCCTACCTCGATAAGGGAGCAGTCATACCTCTGATTCAGTCTCTTTATTTCCCTCTGCTCACCCCAGACTGCAAGCCTGGGGCCCCAGGTGATGTCTTTGCTGTGCTCACGCACTAGCCAATCCCGTACACTGCTGGTGACCTTCTCCATCCTCAGCATCCTATCAGCTCTCATGGGCTCTAGACCCCTTGCTCCTCTTCAGAGTGGCACCACTGAGGCCCTGGAGCTCTCTGCAGGTCACAACATGGCTAGGCTCCTGGCAGAAGACCCTAGTGCCTGACATCATCCCTCACGCTCAGCTGGAGATCTAAACGTGTGGCCTCCCAGTCCTCGGTGAGAAAAGCTTCTTCAGGTTCTACTTGTAATGTCTTCCTCAAGGGACTGGGATTCCTATCCAGGGGTTGGGAATGGACCAAACAGCAAATCAACTCCCACAAACAGCACTTCACCATCAATTTACTCATTCCATACTATAAACAGAGGCATGGATATCCCTACTGCATGTCAAGCACCATTTAGGTTCCAGGTCATAGTGGTGAAAACAACAGATAAACACCCTTACCCTTATATAGCCTACAATTTAGTTTGAAACATAGATAATAAATAAACAGAAGCATTGTATGATATCAGGGCTTCCCTGGTGGCTCAGTGGTAAAAAATCCGCCTGCCAATGCAGGAGATGTGGGTTCGATCCCTGGGTTGGGAAGACCCCCATGAAGAAGGAAATGACAACCCACTCCAGTATTCTTGCCTGGGAAATCCTATGAACAGGGGCGTCTGGCAGGCTACAGTCCATGGAGTCACAAAAGAGTTGGACACAACTTAGTGACTGAGCGTGTGGCACGCATTGTATAATACCAGATGGTATTAAGGGCTGTGGAGAAAAATTAGGAAGGCTGAGGAGATGGAAGAGGGGCTCTTTTAAACCCAGTGGTCAGGGAAGGACTCCGGGGACAGATGACATTTCGGCAGAGACCTGCGGGGAGGGAGGGGGTGAGGCACACGTGGTGTGGGAAGGTGTCCCAGGCAGAGGGGGCAGCAAATGAAGGAGGCCACGCCTGCGGTTTGGAAGAACAGTCGGGTAGCCAGTGTACCTGGAGCCCAGAGAGCTCCACAATGTACAGGGCGTGAGCTCGGAGGCAGTGGAGGCAGATGACCTAGGGCCTTAGAGGTCACCATGGAACTTCACTGTAAGGTGGTGGAAAGCCAGCCTGCAGGCATGTTCCCCCCATCACCACACATACAAAAAAAGAGACCTCTGAAGCTCATCTAGATTCCTAACAGGAAAATGCAGGGTGTGGTGGGGCACAGAGCTTCCCATAGGAGTTCACATCTGAACTAGGCTTTGAGAGCTGATGAGGAGTTTGTTGGGTGGAGGAAAGAGGAGGAAAGCATTCCAGACAGAGAGAAGAGTATTCATTCACAGGTGGAAAATGGCAGAAGAGCAGAACGTGTCCCTGGGATGGCTGGGCATCCATCCAGCTAGAGCTTAGCACGGGAGGATGTCGGCACAGAAGGCAAGGCTCAGGAGTAGGGGGGCCTGTGGTGGCATCTCCAGCTCTGTTAGAAGCACACCATCATCCTAGAGAACCACATTGGTCCCTAACAAGCCGAAGCCGCTTTGTTCCTCAGAGCAGAAGAAACGAGCACGTTCTGGGAGGCGTACAGTCCGTCTCCCTGCTCTTCCTCCCCAGCCTCCTCCACTCCTGGAATCCAGGCAGCTGCCTTGGGCAGCAGCGAAAGTGCAGAGGTGCTTGAGGTTTTCAGAGAGTATCACCTTCATCGGACAAGTTCTTTATTTCATTTGGGGAAACGAGGTGCTATTAAATTAATTTCTGAGCTGTCATTGTCAGAAATCTAAGGACGCTGGAGGAACAGGCAGAGAGGACAGAGCCAGGGAGACAGACAAGGCAGCAGAAGTCACCAGTTTTGTGAATTCCTGACCCAGGTCTGCCCAACAGACTCATTCTAACAAGTGAGCTTCATTCTGCTGTACAGGTACCATGTCAAAGAGACTCAGTAATTAAAGTAAGAAATGAGAGTTCCCCTGATAAGTTATTGTACCCAGGGCCTCAAAGATGATGGAGAGGTAGCCAGCCTCTGCTGTGAAGTGAACCCGAAAGTAATTACCAGGATACTTTGCAGATTATTGAATAAGTCCCTGTAACTGGCACATTGATTTATATAAGACCCAGAGATTTTGAGAGATTTGAGAGAATATTAAGAATCAATCAATATTTTAATTTATTTCAGGGTCCAGGAGACCACAGCTCTGAAGCAAACTGCTGGGAGGAAACTGTGACCTTTGGAATATAGTTGGCTGGCAAACGGTGGGGGCGAGGTGAGGGGTGCCTGGGACACAAGCCTGTTTAGCAGCAGCTGCAGGGAAGGACTTCTCTGCTCTGGAATGTTCTGCTTCTTCACTGCGTCTGTCAGGGATGTCAGACAGCCAAGGGTGGAGGGTCTCATGGTGAATGTGCTTTGGGGCCCACAGAGAGGAAGGCTTGTTCCTCCAGGACAGAGTCCCCAGGGCCTGGAGACTGCCCCTTCCAAGGACGCTTGCTGTGTTCTGGGGACATCTTTCTAGAGCAGAGCCACATCTCTGGGGGGAGAGGCAGCATTTTCTCCCTGGACCATACTCTCTCCGAGCTCCCCCCTCCATGGGAGGAGTGAGGCTTTGTCACACTGCTCTCTAATCAGCTGAACACCTGTCATAACCATCCACCCTTCTGATTTCCTATAAGACATAAGATTTCTTTGGGCAAGGACCACATCTGTTCCTGTGTCCCCAGCACCTGGCATCATATGAACCTGGCCCAGAATAGGTGGATGTAAAAAAAGCAAAAGCAAAAAAACAGTGAATCAATGAACAGTCAAGTGTCCTGATACAAGAAAAAGTAAATATTCATTCATGAAAATGTGGGTTTTTTTAAGCTTTTTTTTTATTATTGAGGTAGAGCTGATTAACAATATTGTGATAGTTTCAGGCAAACAGCAGAAGGAACTCGTACATATATATGTACCCATTCTCCCCCAAACTCCCCTCCCATCTCGCTTCCACATAACACTGAGCAGAGTTCCTTCCATGTGCTAAACAGCAGGCCCTTGTCGGTTACCCCTTTTAAATATAGCTGTGTGTACCTGTCCACCCCAAACTCCCTAACTATCCCTTTGCCCCTGGCAACCATAAGCTCATTCTCTAAGTCTAAGAATCTCTTTGTGTTTTGTAAGTTCTTTTGTATCATTTCTTTATAGATTCCACATATAAGGGATGTCGTATGACATTTCTCTTCTGTCTGACTGACTTCCTCTGTATGACACTCTCTTTAGGTCCGCGCATGTTGCTGAAAATGGCATTATTTCATTCTTTTTAATGGTTGAGGAATACTCCATTGTATATATGTACCACATTATCTTTATCCATTCCTCTGTAGATGGACATGTAGGTTGCTTCCATGTCTTGACTACTGTAAACAGCACTGCAATGAACACTGAGGAGCATGTATCCTTTTGGACCATGTTTTTCTCTGGATGTAAGCTCAGGAGTGGGATTGCAAGGTCATATGGTAGCTCTGTTTTTCGTTTTTTTAAGGAAGGTCCATACCGTTCTCCATAGGGGCTATACCAATTTACATTCCCACCAACAGTGCAGGAGGGGTCCCTTTGCTCTACACTCCCTGGCAGGTATTGTTTGCAGACTTTTTTATGGTAGCCATTCTGAGTGGTGTGAGGTGATATCTCATTGGAGTTCGAATTGCATTTCTCTAAAAATTAGCAGTGTTGAACATCTTTTGTGATGATGTTTTGTAAAGGTCACATGATGTATTCAAGTTTCAGCAACAAATAGAGGGCACATTCAAATTGGGTCATGAGAGGAGTTTAGAAGGTGAAGATAGAATGTAGGGAACTGGCCAAGACAGGCAGCACCCCAGGGTCATCATAGTGAGTGGAGACGAAGCTGTTGTCACCCCAGAGCTGATGGAGAGCAGTGAACAGACCTGGAGAGGACCACCAGACGGGAGCTGTGGTCTCTCAGAAGGAAGGCAGCCAGTCCCTCACAATCTGCAAAGAGAGACTGCAGGGCAGAAACCCTGACCTCATGTCCTCCCTTCCTCACATCTCCTCCCTCGTCCCCCTTCCACTGAAGCTAAGTGGAAGCCAGAGGGCAGGGGCACCCTTCACTCAAAGTGGAGAAGGGCAGGGAAAAAGCAAAGCACAGAACTGTGGAATTCTGTTGCCAAACTCAACCTCTGTTTACCAGTGCTGAATACAAACATCAAGACCAAGATTTGGGTGAAGTAGAAAAGAGTAGCTTTCGATGCTTTGCCATTCAAGGGGAACCACAATGGTCTAATGTCCTCAGGACTAGTGAGTGATTTTATAGTGACCCACCCTGGAGGGGGTGGTGAGGAATTTTACAGTGTTCAAGGAGAAGGGTGTGATCAGTTCATGGACAATTCTTGGATGGGTTGTCATCAAGGTGAAGTTTCGAGCATCATCAAGTTTCTGGTTTCAACCAGTCTAGAGTTTATGTTCCTGTGGTCAGCAGTTTCCATCTGGGGGTGGGGGGGCTGCTTCCTGTAAAAAAAACTTAGGAATATGTGTCAAGGAAGATATCTATATCTAGCTATCTATATCTTTCAGGGAACTGTGAGTTTGGTGATTCTGCTATGTGATAGAATTATAGTCTAAATTGTTAACAGTTTCCTAGAACAACCTATTGCTTCTACATCTTATTTTGCAATTATTAACTCATGAATCAGCATTTAACTTCAAAAGACAAGGACACAGAGGCTCATACACGGTTTCAGTAACCCCCACCTGTGTTGCCCAGAGTTGCCCACCTGAGAGAAAGGCCAACCTGGATCACCCAACTGATCGGCCCAATCCAGTGGTTTTCAGCAGAAAGAAATTTTGCCCCAGGAGGCATTTGGCACTGTCTGCAGACAGTTGGATTTTTACAATTTGGAGAGGGAAGGAGGAATGGTGCTGCTGGCATCAGTGCGTTGAGGCCAGGGGGACAGAGAAACAAACCAAATTGCACAGGACAGCCCCCACAACAAAGAATTCTCTAAGCCAGGATGTCAGCAGTGCTGAGATTGAGAACGTCTGGCCTGATCAAATGTTCCGGAAGAACCCTGGCTCAGCAGGCCCTTATGTGGGCTGGAGGATGTTGCCCTCCCTCCTATGGGAAAGGCAGCATCATTTGGTCTGACCCAGCCAGCGTGTGCCTTGGGGAGGATGCCATGTCCAGGCAGAAGCCCCTCCTCACTGACCACAGAGTCCCCAGGGTGGCCAGTGTGACGCAGGAGACTCTGGGGGACACTGTCCAAGCCCTGGGCCTCCCGAGCCTGGCTCTGCCTTCTCCTGGAGACCGACCCTCCACTCATTCCTGCAGTTTTCAGTTTTATATTCGCACCTTAAAAACACTGGAGAAGTGAATCAAGTCCTGCCCTCTGTCTCTCTCACTTTTGTTACATTAGCAACAAAAAGAAGAATTAGGGATAGACTGAATCCAAACTGCAAATCGCTTGTTGCTCCTCTGCAGCTGAGACGCCCCCCACCAGGCTTGGCTGCTCCTCAAGGAAAGGGGTGGCCTCTGTTGGGGCCCAGGAAGGGGTCACCCCAACATATACCACAGTGGCATGTTGATTATTTGAATTTAAGTTACTTAAGAAATAACTGATACAAGAGGGACACTCCAACCCTCTCCTCTATCTCCCCGAAAGCAGGAAATAGATCTCTCATATGAAAGGTGCCCTCCCTGCATCTGAAGGTGGAAGGGACCCTCATCACCAGAGATGCGGAATTTAGGGCTGAGAAGTCTGTATATACAGATCTTGTTCCTCCTTTAATTTACTAATCCAAGCCCAAACTCTGTTTAGAGTCTTCAACTGAGTACCCAAAATCTAAATTTCTTAGTTCTGTCAATTTCTCACAAATTTATTGTTTAATTGTCTACAAAGGATAAAAGCTGCCTGCTTTGGCCACTTGTTAGGTTCCATTTTTGTGACATCAGTGTGACGAATTAGCAATGTGTTTTTTTTTCTCCTGTTAATCTGCCTGGCATCAATGTTATTATTGGTCCAGCCACAAGAACTCAGGAAGGGTAGAAGGGAGGGTGCTGGAGGGGAGAGTACACAGAATGTGTTCCCATCATGATCTCACAGCACCCCTGGGAAATAGGGACTGTTGTTCCTGCTGAGAGATGAGGAAACTGAACTTTGTCAAGAGGAAGGTCCTAGTCTGAGGGGTACCCCCAGCCAGTAGCGAAACAAGGTCTTAAGCCATGCACTGGGCCTGTCAACTCTACAGTGAGGACAATATTGCTTCCTGTTTCATTCTGACAGTAACCTGTTAACTCATTTCCACTGGACTTTGGGTACTGTATTGAAAACTGTTGGAGTTTAAGTCACTGTGGTCCTCAAGAGAGCCCAATTTTCTCCCTGTCACCTCTCTGAGAGTTGGTCCTTCAGCTGAGCCCTGGGGCCACAACTGGGGAGAGTAAAAGTCTGATACATACGCTCATGCTAGAGATGTTCATTGAGAGCCAGCCATGTGCCAGGCGCTGCAGGTGTGATGGTCAGAGAACACCACTATAAGGTGGACACCACAACAGCTCCCACTTCATAGATGGGAGACTCAAGTAGGCTGGGAAATTGCCCAAGGATTCTGTCAACAAAAAAGAATGTTGCCTGCCATTCTGAAACAAGAGGAAAGCATTCAGAGCCCGGCCTCTAAAAGAAGAATGCAGCCATGTGTGCTGTGTGTTTAGTCGCTCAGTCGTGTCTGACTCTTTGCAACCCCATGGACTGTAGCTGGCCAGGCTCCTCTGTCTATGGGGATTCTCCAGGCAAGGAACCATAGAACATGACAAAAACTAGTGAGAACCAACTATGCCCAAGATGGCAGAAGATCCAACTTCCAGTGGACCTTGAGCCTCATACACACGCGTTACAATGCTTTAACATGCATGCTAAATGACACGCCCACCAGCTCCATGATGATTGAGACCAGCCATCAAAGGCCAAAAAATGGGCAGGAGCCCAGTTCCTGGAAATCCCTACCCCTTCCCCAAAACAGTTGGAAAAATCTTCCCACTCATTAGCCTATGAAATCACCCAGCTCATAAAAGCTAACCCCATATTTTGAGCCTCTCGTTTTCTGAGATGGCCCACACTCTCTGTGGAGTGCATTTCTCCAAAGGCCACTTTGGCTCCTTGAGACAGACCACATTCTATCTATGGAATGTGTACCTCTCTAAATAAAACCACTTCTTGCCCATCCCTTTGTTTCTCATTGAATTCTTTCTGCAGTGAGACATCAGCTGCCTGAGCTTGATTAGGTACTAAGACCAGGTGTGTGGTTTCAATTAAAAGACTGTGAGTTCAAGTCCCATCTGATTTGCATGGTTTCAGCTTCACAACAATGTGAATGTACTTAGTGCTACAGAATTCTACGTTTAAAAATGGTTAAAATGTTGAGGGAGAAGGCATATATGTGTATGTATAATTCAGCCCCTTTGCTGTCTACCTGAAACCATCACAGCATTGTCAATCAGCTATACTCCAATACAAAACAAGGTTTTTAAAAAAAATGGTTAGGATGTACATGGTATATTATGTATATTTTGTGGCAATAGAAAGTAAAAAAAGCATAGCCTTTAATATGACTTAAAATTCATAAATCAACTTTTTTAAAGTCAGGTTCTGAAACTCACTCTCTTAAGCATTCCCTGTATCAGCCAGTTCATCCTACAGTGTCACATCTAAAGAGAGAACAGATTTGCTGTAAGTCAAGAACTCAAACGGTCGAATGGAGTTCAGAGATGCAGGTAAACTAGGGTCCAAAAGTAGAGACAGGTTGGAAGCAAACAGGCTGAGATATTGAAGCTGGGGGAGGGACTTTGAGCAGCCAAGGGAAAGAGGTAGCAGGGACAGGGCTTGCTGAAGATGACTTCCAAATGTGATACTAGCTACTAAACCTCTGGATGCTAGCCAGGTTAGGAGCAGCCTATGCCAGAGGCAAGAAATGATGAGGCATTAACCTAACAGTGTAGGACATTATCTTCCTTCTAGAAATTTTGCCCAGGTACCTGGATGTTTTAGAGTTCTGCAGATGAGACATGAATGGCACCAGACAGGCAAGATCTAGAGCTTAACAACCCCTGGGATAATATTACTGAGCACTAGGAGCCAGCACGGGCTCCTGGAGATGGCATCAGAGTCCAGGAGGCATATTCAAGATGAAGGCTGCTGGAGAGGGTAGCACAAAGGTATGGAGGTGGCTGGGGCCACATCAAACAGGATTGTGGGTGTCAATAGCCAGGAAATGAAGTCAGAGTTTGGAAAGTGGAAGGAGCTGATGGAAGCAGTCAAGGAAGAGGCTGGACAGGAGGGGGCTGATGCTAAGCAGGCCAGAATATGGAAGAAGGCAGCCGCTAGAGAAATCTGGGTTCACGGGCTAAGTCAGCATGTGCAGAAGGGTGATCTAGACCCTCTTTTTACATAGCACCTGGGGTCTGCTTGAGACCAGTGTGTGCTGTGCTAAGTTCCCTCAGTTGTGTCTGACTCTTTGCAATCCTATGGACTATAGCCCTCCAGGCTTCTTTGTCCTTGGGATTCTCTAGGCAAGAATACTGGAATCAGTTGCTATGTGCCACTCCAGGAGATCTTCCCAACCTAGGGAACAAACCCAAGTCAGACCAGAGACAGGGCTTAAAAGGGGACTGACTCTAATGAGTTCCCATTCCTCTGTATCCACAACTAGTCTAGGGAAGATATGATGATGATCATCTCTAGAGAACCTCAATGTGCTGGCACAGACCCAGGAGACCTGGCATCTCAGCCCAGATATACCCAGGTCTCAGAGTTCCTTCTGGCTTCCCTGGTGACTCAGGGATAAAGAATCTGCCTGCCAGTGCAGGAAACACCAGTGTGATTCCTGGGTCTAGAAGATCCCCTGGAGAAAGAAATGGCAACTCTCTCCAGTATTCTTGCCTGGGAAATCCCATGGCCAAAGAAGTCTCGAGGGCTACAGTCTGTGGGGTTGCAAAGAGTCAGACATGACTTAGCCACTAAATAACAACAAACGAGTCCTGGCTTCCTTACCAGTAAAGTAGGGGTGACACTAGCTCCCAACAGCCTCATAAGCATGTTCTAAGGATCAAGTGAGAGAACATGGGTGCCCATTTTATGACATCTGCTGTAGGTGATGCATTTGTACGTGGGCTTTGAAATGAAGCATAGCAAAACTACAGCAGGGAAGAGGCATCCCGACCCCTAGGAGCAAAGAAACCATGTGACTTCAGAAAAAGGCAAGGACTGGAGAGGTGAGGACATGGTGCCTTGCTTAATCCTAATTAAATTACCATATTCTAATTAAAAATCAGAACCAGAGGTTTATAAAACTTCTGCTGCTAGAAGCCAGAGCCAGGAAGAGCACAATATTGTGAACAGAGATTATGATTAATCAAGGACCATGCCAGGCCCTGGGCTGTTGGACTATGTGAGGTCTGGAAGATCAAGAAGCAGAGACCCCAGGCCAGGGAATGTGGATGGTTGGTGGGAGCTAGTGATTGGGGGAGAACTTTTTCCCTAAACCATTTGCTAACTAGCTCAGACCACCCAGACACCATCCATTTCCAAAAAGCTCCATAAACTCTCCCCACTGCTCTTGGTGCCTCCCTGTCTGTCCAGTCTATAAATAAGTTTCATTAAACAACAATAATAATGGATACTAAGAGTTAAGCAAGACAGTAAAATATATAATTAAAAAATAATAATAAACAATAATGATTGCTTCCTATAGGCCTGATACCAAGTTTAACACTTTGTTTCTATTATCTTATTGAATTTTAACAATTGTGTGTTTTCTAGGCAAAGAATTTGAAGTTTTGAGAGGTTAAATAACTTGTCTAACATTATCCCCACGACCAGTAAGAGGAAGAACCTGGGATTTGAACCCAAGTCTGTCTGGTGCCAAAATTAAGCACATTAGTCCACAGTGCCTTTGATATCTTGAGGGCCAGCAAGAGTACTGGGCATAATCCTGTCAATTACATAAATAATCAAGTATGATGGAAAAAGAAATGTCACTAGGATGACCTGGAGAATTTAAGGTCACTTAAAGAACAGGATGGAGTAACCTAAATCCATTGAGGATTTCGTTGGGGAAAACATGTAAACAAATTTAGGAACATCCACTGGGTGCTTGGCCAGCAGCTGTAAATAGCATTCCCCCAGGACTAATTTACATGTAATGGCTCTTGATATAAAGACTTGAGTGAGCAGTTATAATAATAGGTAGGTTAATCTGCCCCATTATTTACATTTGGTGAACTATAGCAGAGGCAATAAACGTTTTGCCAAAGCAGAGTAGATTCTGAGACGGCATCTCTGCTTTAATTATTACTGGAGAAAAGCACTTGTTTCATCTGTAACCCTGGGTATATTGCAGAGGAAGCAGAATATAAAGCTCCCACAGGGACTGAGTGGCTGGACCAGTCTTGTCACTTCTTTTTCAAGGCTTGCAGAAAGGTTTACAGGCGTCATGGCAATGAAAACCATCAATCAACTGCCGGCTTCCACAAGCTTCAGAGTCAAACTGGGGTTTGAAGATGGCTTCCCCTGCATCACCAAAGGTAAATTATTAGAACTAGAAGTTACCAGAACTCCATTCTTTTCCCACCTCATCTGCAAGCCTTTTGGTAAAGCATTTATTCAAAAAAATATGGTCCAGTTAAGCCTTCTCTTTTTGTTTCCTGGTGAAAAGCATACTGGCTAAATTTAGAGGCTGGCTATGGGCTTCCCTGGTGGCTCAGTAATAAAGAATCTGCCTGCTATGGAAGGAGACACGGGAGACGTGGGTTTGATCCCTAGGTTGAGAAGATCCCCTGGAGGAGGAAATGGCAACCCACTCCAGTATTCTTGCCTGGACAATGCCATGGACAGAGGAGCCTGGCTGGCTACCATCCGTGGGGTCGCAAGGAGCTGGACATGACTTAGCAACTAAACAACAACAATGGGCCCTTAAAATGCTTGACAGTCAGGCTGCTTTTGCTTTCTTTTCCTATTTGTTTCCTTTCTAACAATATCCAGGAGACAACTTCAGTGATATGGTGGAAGCATCAGAGACTTACAGGAGAGACTAGGTTCAAATCTGATCTCCCCATACAAGCTCTGAGATCCTGGCAAGATCATTTACTCTCTCTGAGCATCCCTGAAAATCCACAAAGTGTACATTTGCTGAGATGTCAGAACAAACTGTATGTAAGGTGTTTCTCTGGTAGTCTTTGCTCAAAGTTAATATAGAGTCTAAATATCATTTTAATGTGAAATATAAGACATATACAGAAAAATATTTATTCAAAAGTGAACAGCAAGGAAAAAGAAAAAAGGTAGAGGGCAGTGATGTGTCACAAAAGAATACCTGTGAAATCAATTTCCAGGTGAAGGTTTAGGTCAAAGGTCAGCAAACTTTCTGTTTTTAAGAGCCAGAGAGTAAATACTTAACTGATTCTGTCCTTTTAGCAACTATTTAACCCTGTCATTGTGTTGTGAGAGCATCCATGGACCACAGCACACAAGTGGGCCTGACTTTGTCCCAATAAAACTTTATTTACAAAAATAAGCACCAGACAGGACTTCTCTTTGCTACCATGCAGAGGTCCGATGTTATGATTTCACCTTCCAATGCAAGGAGTGTAGGTTGGATCCCTGGTCAGAGAGCTAAGATCCCACATGCCTCATGGCTGATAAACCAAAACGTAAAACAGAAACAATATTGCAACAAATCCAATACAAACTTTTAAAAAATGGTCCACATCAAAAAAAAATTTTTTTTAAATAAGCACCAGACTCGGGTGCTGACCTCTGATTGAGATGATTATCAGCATTTCAGAAGCCACGTCATGCTTTCACCTCGATAGGGGCAACACTGTCTTGATTTTAGAGCAGTGAGTTCCCTACTTTATAGTTTTACTACCTAAGCATGCATCCCTAAACACTAGCATTTTGCCTGGTTTTTGAACGTAATATAAATGAAATTATACATTAATTGGTCTTCCCAGGTGGTGCAGTGGTAAAGAATCTGCCTGCCAATGCTGGAGACACCAGAGATGCGAGTATAATCCCCGGGTCTGGAAGATCTCCTGGAGGAGGAAATGGCAAGCCACTCCATTATTCTTGCCTGGACAATGCCATGGACACGAAAGCCTGGTGGGTTACAGTCCATAGGGTTGCGAAGAGTCCAACGTGACTGAGCTTTCACACACACATTAATTACTCCTTTGAGTTAAGCTTTTCCATCAAATATTGCTGACATATCACTCTAGATAATTTAACTTTGCTGCCCATATACATTTAGATTGCTCCTTCTTGGGGACCATGGTGAATAATGCAGCTATGAATATCCTTATACAAACTTCTTGGTCTTCCTGTGCACAAATTTCTGTTGGGTGTAAATCTAGGAGAGAAATTTTGGGGTCATATGATATGTGTATATTCAGTTTTGAAATATAACAGGTCCAATTGTTCCACATATACTCCAGCATTTAGTATTACCAGACTTTGAAAATGTATCCATTCTGGTTGAGTGTGGAGTATCTCATGGTTTTAATTTACATTCTCTGGTTAGTAACGGGGCCTATGTGTTGTTTGCCATTTGCTATCTTCATTTGTGAATTGCCTATCAAGTCTTCTGCCTATTTTTCTACTTTGCTGATTGTCTTTTCCTTACTGGTTTGTAGAAGTTCTTCTGACATTCCTAATATCAGCTCTTTGTCTATTTTATATATAGTAAATATTTTCTCCCACTCTTGGCTGGATTTTCACTTTTTTAATGATGTTATGCAATGAACAGACAAGTTCTTAATTTTAACATAGTAAACCTCAGTATAGTTTTTCTTTACAGTTAGCTCTTTTTTAATATCCTGTCTGAGAAATCTCTCTGTACACCAAAGTTATGGAAAACTTCCTTTCGATAAGTTGAATTTTTTTCCAGAATACTGCCCATCCTATCTAAACCCAGGCTATCTAATTAACACCATGCCATTAATATCATCTTTTGAACTGTGGTGTTTCCCTTGGAGATCAAACCAGTCAATCATTAAAAAAAAATCAGTCCTGAATATTCATTAGAAAGACTGATGCTGAAGCTAAAGCTCCAATACTTTGGCCACCTGATGCAAAGAACTGACTCATTTGAAAAGACCCTGATGCTGGGAAAGATTGAAGGCAGGAGGAGAAGGGGACAACAGAAGACGAGATGGTTGGATAGCCTCACTGACTCAATGGACATGAGTTTGAGCAAGCTCCGGAAATTGGCAATGGACAGGGAAGCCTGACTTGCTGCAGTCCATGAGGTCTCAAAGAGTCAGACATGATGAGGGACTGAACTGAATATTATCTTGTTTTTAGCATCAGCAGAATCTCTAGCTGTGCTGCCTTTTCATCCCTAACATTGGATAGATACCGTCTCTCTTTTCCTTTTTATATACTCAGTAGAGGTGTATCAAGGACATTACTCTTCTCAAAGGACCAACTTGAGTTTTTGTTGATCCTCTTCACTGTTTTCTTTCATTAATTTCTGCTTATATTTATTACTAATTTACTCTTTCTTTGCTACTAATCTGTTCCTTTTTTCTAACTTCTTGACAAAGATATTTGATCCATTACTTTGTGAAAGTCACTCAGTCGTGTCCGACTCTTTGCAACCCCGTGGACTATACAGTCCATGGAATTCTCCAGGCCAGAATACTGGAGTGGATAGCCTTATCCCTTCTCCAGGGGATCTTCCCAACCCAGGAATTGAACCAGGGCCTCTTGCGCTGCAGGTGGATTCTTTACCAACTGAGCTATCAGGGAAGCCCTCATTACTTTGTACTATCATAACATAAAGATAGTTTCCTCTTTTACCTACCTACACACAAATATTTTGATACTTTTATTATCATTCAATTAAAAGTTTTTTCTAATGTCCTTTGTGACTTCTTCTTTGACTCAGGGGCTATTTTCAAATGTATTTCTAAATTCTAAAATTATACAAAATTTGTCATTATGTCTTTAGTACTGATTTCAAGTCTAATCGTATTATGGAAAAAGAACACACACTGTGTGATTTCAGTTCTTTGAAATTTGTTGAGACTTGTTTTATGACTGAGCATAAGGTCAATTAGAATAAAGTGTTCCATGTATAACTTGAAATATGTGTAGTATTAATTTGTTAAGTGGAATAGTTTTTAAAAGTTTATGAGGCTTTTCTGCTAATCATGCTGTTCAAATGTCTATATCCTTACCTTATTTTATTTATTTATTTTTTTTGCCTACCAAATATTGAGATTCATGTGTTAAAATCTTGAAGTACAAGTGTAGATTTGCCTGTTTCTCTTCACAGTTCTGTCAAGTTTTATACATTTTATGTTATTAAGAGCCGTTAGCATTTTTAAATGTAATATCTGAAAGTTGAATCAAGTGTTATATCATTCTCAAATGTCCATCTTTATCTCTGGTAATGTTTTTTGTCTTAAGGTCTATTCTATTTTGTCTAAAATTAATATAACTATGCAGCAGTTTGTGGGGTTGGGGGATTTTGCTCTCTGGGTTTTTTTTTTTTTTTTTTGGTTAGTGTTTAGAAGAAAAAAATATTTTTCTATTATTTTACTTCCAAACTTTCTGTGTTTTTTAGTATTTTTCTCTGTGCCAAGATTTGAATATTGTTTAATGACCTGACTTTTGTTGTGTCCAATCTACTATAAGCCCATGCATTGAGATCTAAATTTCAGATATTGCAACTCTTAGTTCAAAACATCCTATCTAGACTTTCTTCTAAATCTATGGGGAGACATTTGCAGACGTCTAAATGTTCTGACCTAAAAAATACCTGTTTGAATACAGAGTTCCAAGGAATAGCAATGAGAGATAAGAAAGCCTTCCTCAGTGATCAATGCAAAGAAATAGAGGAAAACAACAGAATGGGAAAGACTAGATATCTTTTCCAGAAAATTAGAGATACCAAGGGAACATTTCATGCAAAAACGGGCACAATAAATGACAAAAATGGTATGGACCTAACAGAAGCAGAAGATATAAGAAGAGGTGGCAAGAATACACAGAAGAACTATACAAAAAATATCTTCATGACCCAGATAACCATGATGGTGTGATCACTCACCTAAAGCCAGACATCCTGGAATGGGAAGTCAAGGGGGCCTTAGGAAGCATCACTATGAACAAAGATAGTAGAGGTAATGGAATTCCAGTTGAGCTATTTCAAATCCTGGAAGATGATGCTGTTAAAATGCTGCACTCAATATGCCAGCAAATTTGGAAAGCTCAGCAGTGGTCACAGGACTGGAAAAGGTCAGTTTTCATTCCAATCCCAAAGAAAGGCAATGCCAAAGAATGCTCAAACTACCACACAATTACACTCACTTCACATGCTAGCAAAGTAATGCTCAAAATTCTCCAAGCCAGGCTTCAAAAGTACATGAACTGTGAGCTTCCAGATGTTCAAGCTGGATTTAGAAAAGGCAGAGGAGCCATAGATCAAATTGCCAACATCTGTTGGATCATCATAAAAGCAAAAGAATTCCAGAAAAGCATCTACTTCTGCTTTATTGACTACACCAAAGCCTTTGATTGTGTAGATCACTAAAACTATAGAAAATTCTTCAGGAGATGGGAATACCAGACCACCTGATCTACCTCCTGAGAAATCTATATGAGGTCAAGAAGCAACAGTTTGAACCAGATATGGAACAACAGACTGGTTTCAAATAGGAAAAGGAGTACGTCAAGGCTGTATATTGTCACCCTGCTTATTTAATTTATATGCAGAGTACATCATGCCGGGCTAGATGAAGCACAAGCTGGAATCAAGATTGCTGGGAGAAATATCAATAACCTCAGATACACAGATGACACCACCCTTATGGCAGAAATCGAAGAAGAACTAAAGAGCCTCTTGATGAAAGTGAAAGAGGAGAGTGAAAAAGTTGGCTTAAAACTCAGCATTCAGAAAACTAAGATCATGGCAGTCAGTTCCATCATTTCAAGGCAAATAGATGGGGAAACAGGGGAAACAGTGAGAGACTTTATTTTCTTGGTCTCCAAAATCACTGCAGATGGTGACTGCAGCCATGAAATTAAAAGATGCTTGCACCTTGGAAGAAAAGCTATGACCAACCTAGACAGCAAAAAGGTAGAGATATTACCTTGCCGACAAAGGTCCACCTAGTCAAAGCTATGGTTTTTCCAGTAGTCGTGTATGAATATGAGAGTTGGACTCTAAAGAAAGCTGAGCACCGAGAATTGATGCTTTTGAATTGTGGTGTTGGAGAAGACTTTTGTGGCTGCAAGGAGATCCAATCAGTCTATCCTAAAGGAAATCAGTCCTGAGTATTCATGGGAAGGACTGATGCTAAAGCTGAAACTCCAATACTTTGGCCACCTGATGCAAAAAACTGACTCATTTTGAAATGACCCTGATGGTAGAAAAGATTGAAGGTGGGAGGAGAAGGGGATGATAGAGGATGAGATGGTTGGATGGCATCACCAACTCGATGGACTTGAGTTTGATCAAGCTCCAGGAGTTGGTGTTGGACAGGGAAGCCTGGCATGCTGCAGTCCTTGGGATCACAAAGAGTTGAACACGACTGAGCGACTAAACTGAACTGAAATGTCCTGCTCCTCATCAAACTTTTCCCTTTGATTTAACATTTATGGGTGAATTGTCTGATCCAGTCTTTACTCTGATCGTTATAAAACGGTGGATTTCACTTCCATGACTCCCTTGCATTTACTAGTTCATGTTCCATTGTAAGAAAATATTTGCAACATATTGATGAAACCTCTCTTCTCACCTATCTATCCATTTATCTATTTGTGAACTTATAATTCCTATTTAAATATAATTCCTAGTCCATTAAAATCTTAATTTGTTTTGCTCAAATTATCCTACCTTGGATGTCCCCCCTTTCAAAGTGGTTTCTATATCTTTTGTGACATGCTTGAATTCTTTTTTTTTTTTTAACATTCTCTTATTTTTTGGCACAAAAAGATGCTCAGGTTTATCTCGTACCCTCCCTGATGCTGTCCAGTAGTTAGCTATTTCTCCAAAGATACTTGGTTTCTCTTAGTGAGGAATAGTATTTAGAAACCAAGACTTTGGCACTGAGTGTACTCATTGCTACTGGAGTGTTACTGCTTCTTTTCAATATATGTATCTAGGGAATATTTATATATAAGAAATCATGAGTTCATGCTGCTGCTGCTGCTAAGTCACTTCAGTCATGTCTGACTCTGCGACCCCATAGACGGCAGCCCAGGAGGCTTCCCCATCCCTGGGATTCTCCCAACAAGAACACTGGAGTGGGTTGCCATTTCCTTCTCCAATGCATGAAAGCGAAAAGTGAAAGTGAAGACGTTCAGTCATGTCTGACTCTTAGCAACCCCATGGACTGCAGCCTACCAGGCTCCTCCATCCATGGGATTTTCCAGGCAAGAGTACTGGAGTGGGGTGCCATTGCCTTCTCCCATGAGTTCATATTGGTACTTAAAATTCCAGTCCAGCCCTATAGAGTTCTTCCTCACATTTTCTTACTTAATATTTGGATCTCTTCCACATTGAAAATCTTAACCTCCATTTACTCAACCATTCAGGCTTACAATGTACTTTTAAAAGCTGTTTCTTTTGTTTGTTGGCTGCACTGTGTGGCAAGAAGGGATCTTAGTTCCTTGACCAAGGATCCAACCCATGCCTCCTACAGGGGAAGCATGAATTCTTAACCACTGGACTTCCCAGGAGGTGCTGGTGGTAAAGAACCCACCTGCCAATGCAGGAGATGTAAGAGACGTGAGTTCAATTCCTGAACTGGGAAGATCTCCTGGAGAAGGGCACAGGAGATCAACTCCAGTATTCTTGCCTGGAGAATCCCATGGACAGAGGAGCCTAGCAGGCTACAGTCCTTGGGGTCGCAAAGAGTTGGACACAACTGAAGGGACTTAGCACAGCACAGACCCACTGAACTTTCAGGGAAGCCCCCCAAAAAACTGATTTCAAAATAGTTTTACCCACACAATCAAAAGCATTTGTAGTTCTTTTATTCCCCTAAACAGAGGGTATATATTATGGTCAAAGAGTTGTGCTCAAATTATTTTGAACTAGTTATCTTTTCCCTCTGACATAGTTATGTTATTAATTCAAGATACAGTTGAGTTTACTTTTTTCTGTTTGCATTCAGTTTTAACTTCCCCATTCACAATTACTTAATTTTGCTTTTTCAAGTTTATAAAGCATAAATATGCTTCCAAAAGTCAAATCTATGCAAAAAGACATACAAAGAAGTGATGGTCTTTCCCTTGCCCTCTTCATCCCATTTCCCCTCAGCTTTGGAAGTAATCAATTTTATTTCTTTGTTTCTTTTGACAAAAGTAAGCAAATATACACTTATTTCATTATTCCTCCTTCCTTCTTACACAAAAGATGGTATATTGAACATACTTTTTGCAATTTGTTTTTTGTCACTTAACAATATATCCTGGAAATTACTCTGATTCCATTCACAGGGATAAACTTCATTTCTTTTTTACAGTGGCATTAACTCCATTGTGTACATATGCTACAGTTTATTTCGGCCAATCTCCTATATTTGAGCATTTAAGTACTTTCCAATATTTTGCAATTATACAAAAAGGCAGCAATGAAAACTTTGTGCATATTGTTGGCAGTGTACTTTCCATGCAAAGTCCTAGAGATGGGATTGCTGGACCCAAGACTTAGTAAATATGTAGTTGTGTTAGGTATTTCCAAATTTCCCTCCTTGGAAATTGTTCCATTTTTCATTCTCATCAACGTATGAGGCTTCCTATTTTCCTGAAACCTCTCCAAGTAGATATATTATCAAACTTTGGAATGTTTACCAATCTGATGCCTGAAATGTAATATCTAGGTTTAGTTTAAATGTACATTCTTTTATTACAAGTGAAATTGAATATTTTTCATACATTTTAGGGCCATTTTAGATACTTCTATAAATTGGTTGCTTATAAATTTTGTCATTTTACTAACAGATTTTTGGTCTCTCCCTCCACTCAATGTTATGTTAGAGATATCAACCCACATCTGTGATATATATAGCAAATATTTCCTCCCAATTTCTCAATTATCTTTTGAGTTATTTATGGTATTTTTTGTCATTAAAAAGTGGGGAGTATATTTTTTTTTGCAGTCAAAGGTTGATTTTTTTGTTTTTGGCATTTTGTACTTTTTGTATTTTGAGTTATAGCTTCCCCACACTCAGATCACAGAGGAATTCACCCATATTTTCTTCTAGTACTTATATAGCCTAATTTTGTATGTTTAGAAATGTGATCCATTTCAAGTTTATGCTTATATGTGTGTAAAAGAAGAATATAAATTCATCTTTTTAAAATGGCTATCTTGTTTTCACACATTTATTAAAAAATAATTCCTTGCTCCAGTAATTTGAGATATCATCTATATTATGTGTTCAATTTCCATATGTACTTGGATCTGTTTCTGTAAATACTTTCAAGTCAAACAAAATACATCTGTGAACTAAATTTGCTTTCTCAATCTCACAGCCCTGTGGTCCCTAAACTAAAGATCAATGTATTCCTGCCCTTAAGAAATTTTATGGTAGTTGCAACGACTTACTCCTAGTTTGGGATAGAACCTTAAGGATTATTATCTAGTTTTGATAGTAACAGTAGTTAATATTTATATAGTCTATATTATATGCTAAAAATTCCTTGAAAGATATTCCATATATTAATTTAATCCTTAAAACAATATTATGAAGAAATCCTTCATCATCCTTGTTTTATAGATGAGAAAATTGAAACACAAAGAGATAAGAGACTCAACCAAGGTAGCAAATAGCAGAGCTGGGCTTCAGACCCTAGCAGTGTGGTGCTAGAGTCCTCGGTCTTTACCACTATACAACTCTGTCTCTCTAGATCCAGAGGAAGAAAGGAACACCGGTTTTGGAAGCTGAAATTCTTGACTGGGTTTCTCTTGGTTCTGTGACTGTGCAATCTACAAAGAAACAGAAAGAAATGTTCTCTTTTTGTGAGTACTCTGAGGTGCTCTGTTCCTTAAACTCAGTGTTGTCATTCTGTCTATTGCAAACTGGGATGTATCTGAATGTCAATTCAATTAGTAAATGTATAATTGTTGTCTTCATAAACCATACTTTGACATTTAATATGCCAAACTCGATCATTTTATGAGCAAGCCAAGTATTCCATAATGCATTTTTATGTTCTGCAGCTATCAAGATGGTTTCAGATTTAGAGTGCTTAAAAAAAAAATCATAAATTTCAATTTTCCCTAAAATTGCCTTTTTTAATGGAACAGGAAAAAATGATACTCCTGTCAATTTCTCTCCTCTAGTAGGCTCAGAATTCCTAAAAAGTTGTAATTGCTCAAAGATTGAGGGTCCTTGTGCAGCTCTGAAAAGTCACACATATCAAAGCATGTCTAGAGCTCTGTACTCTTCTGCAAGGCTTGTGGGGTTGTTCATGTATTCATAAGACTGGAGAAGACAGACCCACTCCCAAATGTTAAATAGTTTAAATGCTCAATAGTACACAGTCTCAGAGCCCTACCAAGTGCTTACTAGACAAAGGACCTTGCTAGTGAGGAGATGAGATAGTCCTGAGGCAAGTGGAGTCTCTGAGTAGCTATAATGAAGGTCAGAGGAAGGAGTGGGTGGGTCTGTGGGCTCAAGATGACTAGAAATTTGCAGCCTACAAAGCTCACCCACTCCTTCTTTAGGACTCTGATGGTAACAGACTTCTCAGATCCCGGAAGCCATCCCTGTCCACTTGTAAATACAAATTGGGTGAGAGGTTGGCAGGACACTTCATCAGGAACCTCTGAAGACTCAGAAGAATCTCTGAGGAAGGGACAGTGGTGGGGCCAGACAGGGAAGGAGAACATGCACCATGCTTTTGAGGGGCAGGAAAAAGAAAGGAAATGCCTCATTCAAGAGTGCTTATTGTCTCAGGCTGTCACACCCCAGACACAGTGAATGGGTTTGGGGGGATGGGAGGATGGAGAGAGAGCAAGGAAGAAAATCATTAAGACCGTGAAACAGAATAGAGAGTCAACAATAGACCAAATATCTATGAGAATCAGGTTCACAGTAGAGGTAGGAAACTATGATTATCCGATAAACTATTTGATACAAAACATTAACCATGGTGAAACCACAGTTAATGCATTTGGGAGGCTCTGAGCAGCTCTGGTTCTTTATGTCTCAATGCAGAAATTTAGTGGGAGGCAAAGTGATAGATGGACTTCCCAGGTGACACTAATGGCAAAGAACCCATCTGCCAATGCTGGAGATGAGAGGTCGATCCCTGGGTCAGGAAGATCTCCTGGAGAAGGGCATGGCAACCCACTCCAGTATACTTGCCTGGAGAATCTCCATGGACAGAGGAGCCTGGCAGGCTACAGTTCACAGGGTTGCAAAGAGTCAGACACGACTGAAGTAACCTAGCATGCACACATGCTCAAAATGTGTGATAAGAAGCGATTTTTCTAGGATGCTTGTGAGGCTTCCTAGTGGTGCCCCGAGAAATTAGTGGGCTACAGTTTTATAATCAAAGGAAACGTGGGAGAAGACCACCTTCTTCCCTATTCTTGAGCAGATGCCAAGCTTCTATCAGCAGCTTCCCCTCCACGGTCAAGCAGGGATTTTTCCTGTCCCTACATGGTCAAGCTAGGACTGTCATGGCACAATGGAAATGAGCAAAAAGATGGCAATCTGTACTAAAAATGGTGAGTCACGCCAGGGCTCAGTAGAACATCACGTTTTTCTTATATCTTTGTCTTTCATGCGTGCAGAGGAGCATGTCCTAGGAATCATGAACTGACTGAGTTCACTGGGCAGGATGCGGATCTCAGTCCACCACTGTCTTATTGTTTGGGGCCATGCCTTATGCTTCTGCTGCATGGTTTTGCTGCTGAGCAAGCCTGCTTGATTTTGTGGTTAAGCAAACCTGCTTTCTTGAGTGATTGTTAGCTTACAGAGGTCTCCCTTTTTTTTTTTTTCTTTACTTACAGTCCCCTAGTGGGATTAATTGTTTAGCTACCTATTTTGTCCCTTTACTCTATCCCTATCAATTGGGTCAAAACAGAGTCAGGTCTTCATAAAGAAAATACTTTCTAGAATGTAACTATCAAATAAATTACCACATTGAAAAATACTATATAGAAAAATAAGCATTAGATAAATTAAAGATTTGAATTTGAATATTTTTTTTATAAAAAAGCAAAACATTCAGGAAAAAGTAACAGTATATGAGCAGAGTTATAAAACTTTGTTTCCCCAAACCTATATCAGTGCATAAAAAGAAGAAATAGTAAGTACACTACTGACATTTCAAGAATTATTCTAGAACTAAAATAAAAAATATTTGACTCTAGGAATTGACAGAGACAGTGCAAAGCAGTACCAAGGACACTAAAAAGAAAATCTTACCACTATCCCCCTTCGATATCCAACTTGGAGTAATGGAGAGGCTGGGGCTAGAAGTATCCAAAGGGAATGTGCGATATTCCACCCAGCGATCCCTTTCCCCAACTTGCAAAATTTCTGAGCAGAGTGTGGGGGAGGAGCAGCGAGTGTAGATACCCTAAGGATAACTGTCAAAAGGCCCAGTGGGGAAGAAGAGAAATAATAACACCATTTCAAACCAAAAGCCAGGAACCTCTAGGATTTTATGCAAGCACAGCCAGCTCACCTCAAAGCAGGGAGAGCAAACTAAAGACTAATGAATATAGTCATGGGGGAATCCAGCCCCAGATGAGCACAGTTCTCCAGAGCAATGAATCCATCTAAGACTTTCATCTCAGTAACTAACGCGATCAATTATACAGAAAGTGAGCGTTGTAATTCTTTGGATTAAAATGACATGAGGAAAAAACACATAAATTAGAACAAAAATCACAGCCCATACCAACAAAACCTTGAAAGTTGGGAGATATGAGGAAAGTGTATGCATTAATCTTTTTAGCTTTCATGGCAGGTGGAGCTGTCTGTTCATATTGCTTCATCTACAAAATTGAGACTCTGAGACCAAAATTATGTTTAACTGTGTTCTTTAAGTATACAGCCTGGGTTACTAAGCAGTGGAGCTGAAAATCAGTTGTTTATCTTCCAAATTAGCAAAGCAGAAAATACAAATCAGACAATAGCAAATGATAGAAAACTCAGAAATAGTAAGATGGAATTTAAAAAGCAGAAAATAGAAAACAGATAACAGAAATAAGACTAAAAACATCTGATATGACAAAAAGTGTTGAAGCAAGACATTAACCTAATACATAAAAAGAATTCTCAGGTTGAGTCAAATAAACTAACTCTAGCTCTATATAAAACAACACATCGTGTACTAGACATTTTTTATTTGCTCTCCAGATCCACTGTTTCCATTCTCCACTATTTTGTGAGCCAGGAAGCCAACCGATACCAATGTATCACCACACTGCCTTGCCCTCAGGCTTCCAGTTGGGTTTGGTTATAGGAGGTACCCACAGGAGCGCTAAGGAAGGGAAGAAAATGAAGTCAGGACATTTCCTGGGTTTCTTCTTGCAGAGTCACCATGCTGGTTGCCTCCTGACACCAAAGTCCACCACTCCCATCAGGCAGGCCCTTCTCTTCAGGTTCCAGTAACTGACACGGTGGTGATAACAGCGCCCCATCACTAAGTTCAAGGGTACTGCACTGTTACTGCTTCTCCACATAGCATACATTTGAAAATGGTTCTTCCATTAAATTATCCAATTTTTGAGCATGGCACCAGTTTTCTACCAGGACCCCCAACTGATACACACTCAGACAAAGCTATCTTACTTTCATAAAGCTGAAAGGAACAAACGGGGGAAGAAATCTAGGTAAATTTAAAGAAAAAGAAGTCAGGGTTTGTCATCCACAGAAAATGTTGAATTCAAAGAAAGAACATTAAGTGAGATTGAAAAGATCATAGTATAATGGTAGAGAGTAAGAGCCACATTAAAGTAAAATTGTCTTGAATCTATATGTGGTTAATATATGAAGCCAAAAGTTGCTAGAAATGCAAAGTGAAAGAGGCCAAATGGACATTTTAATACCTAATGGTCTTTAAAGTGAAGCGAAGTCACTCAGTCGTGTCCGACTCTTTGAGACCCCATGGACTATATCCTACCAGGCTCCTCTGTCCATGGAATTTTCCAGGCAAGAGTACTGGAGTGGGTTGCCATTTCCTTCTCCAGGGGATCTTCCCAATGCAGGGACTGAACCCAGGTCTCCTGCACTGCAGGCAGATGCTTTACCCTCTCTCAAGTTAAACATTAGTGGGAAAACTGGTGAAATATGAAAAAATCTGTAAGTTAAGCAATTGAATTGTACTAATATTAATTTCTTGGCTTTTACAATGTACAGCAGTTATGTTGACTAATATTAGGGATGCTTTGTGAAAAGTGTATGCAACCCATCTGTACTATATTTACAAGCTTTTCTGTAAATCTAAAATATTTCAAAACAGAAAGTTTAGAAGAACATCAACTTAATAATTGGTAAGGATATAGAAAGTCTGAATGACATAATTAGGAGTTTCAACTCAAAAACAGAAACTACTCTCTATTCTCACATGCCATAATATGCAAAAGTTCTCTATATATTAGACCAAAGAACCCTCAAAATTCTAAAAAGTAAAACACTCAACCATATTATTATCCATAGTTCAAAATTAAAGTAGAAACAAAACAAAATCTCTGACCATTTTAAAACTTTTTCCAATACTGTAAACAACTCCTAAGATTAAGAAGAAATCAAGGAAATTTCCTGTCAGTCCAGTGGTTAGGACATGGCACTTTAATTGCCAAGGCCTGGGCTCCATACTTGCTTGGGGAACTAAGATACCATCAGTTGGCACAGCATGGTGAAAAAGAGAAATCAAAACCATAATTGCAGAAAGTAGTAGTTATTGCTGGTTGCATTTCCTGTATTTATTTTTCTTCCTTCCTTGTTTTGAACCTTCCCTTGCTTCTTTTCATATGTCCCCTCTTCTCTCTAGGACATCGCCTGCTTCAGATGAGGTAGGCTCTTGATTGTCTTCAATCAAACCAGTGGTCTCACTCCCACTGCCAGTGATTTTAAGAACAGACATATAAAGTAATCCTAGCAAATGAACTTCAAAAGAGTCTGATGAATGACTTCTGGGAAAGGCTTTGTTGTTGTTTTATCACCAAGCCGTGTCTGACTCTTTGCAACCCCACAGACTGTAACCCTGGGGTTTCCTAGGCAAGAATACTGGAATGGGTTGCCATTTTCCCCTTCAGGGAACCTTCCTAACTCAGGGATCAAACCCATGCCTCCTGCGTTGGCAGGTGTATTCTTCACCACTGAGCCACCTGGGAAGTCCCCTGGGAAAGGCTTACTTCTTTGCAAAAGAAAGTCTTTTTTCTGCATCTGGAAGTTGTCAAGGGCATGTGACACGCAAAGCTGCACCATGAAAATAAGTAGCCTAAAGGTATCACTGAACTTCTGAATAAACTAGCTCTGAAATATTCCTGCTTCCAACTCCTTGTTATGGGAAATAATAACTCCTTGAGGCATTTGGATCAAGATTTTCTGTTATTTGCTGCTGAAAGAACCCTAACTAATACATATAATCTCTAGGAAATAATGAAAATGAAAACATTATATACTAACATCTATAAGGTACAGTCAAAACATTATTCCGAGGAAAAATCCTCCCTTTGATCTTTTTCATTTCCAATCTACACACTCTGCCTCTAACAGATTAAGTATTCAGATCAAGAAGTCAGAAAATAGAAAGGCAATACAATGTCAAGGAAGGTGGGAGAAAATAATTTAAAAAGATATTCAGTGTTTTCTCTATTGCCAAGCAAATGCTTCATCTAAGCTGACAACTTCCTTTGAGCTAAAGCATTTCTTCCTGTTCAGCTTGCCTTTGACCTCAGCTGCAGATTTTGTCTCTCTTCCACTCCCAAGGCAGGGAGGGTAAATGGTAAGTCAAGCCCTTGTCCCAGCTGTTCTGGTAAGGCAAGCATGTACCAAGCCCATGTACACCTTGTTCATCAAACCATTCTACTTATCCCCAGATAATCAGAAGCTGATTATACTTTTAAAGTGAGCAATATATGAAAAAGAAAGATTCCAGCTCAAATATTGTAGGAAAAAGAGCATTAAAAAGCACAGAATCTTTAGAACCCAGTAAAAATCCACACCAAGCCAGAACAAACATATTCCCCTAGCCTCTCCTGTAAGGGTGCCTATTAGTTCCTTATGAGGAACCAGTGGATGTTTTCATCAGAATGCTTCCTAGGTCATGTATAACTGGCTACATATATTTATGTTGAGGTCAAGTAAAATACATTCCTGAATATGAGTTCAGAAATTCTCCAGTTCTTTTCGTTAATCTCTTCAAACCTTACATTGACATGCCATCTAGTTAAAGGTATATGTTTGGACTTGGAAGACCTAATCTTACTAAATCAATGTCCTTGGGCCTCCAAAATCACTGCAGATGGTGATTGCAGCCATGAAATTAAAAGACGCTTACTCCTTGGAAGAAAAGTTATGACCAACCTAGATAGCATATTCAAAAGCAGAGACATTATTTTGCCAACAAAGGTCTATCTAGTCAAGGCTATGGTTTTTCCAGTGGTCATGTATGGATGTGAGAGTTGGACTGTGAAGAAAGCTGAGCGCCAAAGAATTGATGCTTTTGAACCGTGGTTTTGGAGAAGACTCTTGAGAGTCCCTTGGACTGCAAGGAGATCCAGCCAGTCCATCCTAAAGGAGATCAGTCCTGGGTGTTCTTTGGAAGGACTAATGCTGAAGCTGAGACTCCAGTGCTTTGGCCACCTCATGTGAAGAGTTGACTCATTGGAAAATAGTCTGATGCTGGGAGGGATTGGGGGCAGGAGGAGAAGGGGACAACAGAGGATGAGATGGCTGGATGACATCACTGATTTGATGGACATGAGTTTAAGTGAACTCTGGCAGTTGGTGATGGACGGGGAGGCCTGGCATGCTATAATTCATGGGGTCGCAAAGAGTTGGACATGACTGAGCGACTGAACTGAACTGAACTGAATCTCAAAATGGGCAAAAACAAATAAGTTCCCCTACCTTGTCATAATTATCATCATCATTGTCATCATCATCACAAAAAGGACAACAATAATAATAGCAGATAACTTCTATTGAGCATTTGCCCTATGGCAGAATCTATACTAAGCACTCTGTCTACATCATGTCCTTTAATCCAAACAAATGAGGAAATAAAAAGTGGTATTCAAACCCAAGCCTGTTTGACTCCATATATAGCCGCAGCATCAAACTAACCACATCTGGCTCCTCTTTAACTCTCTGAATGCTCTACTGACATGCTGAATGTTCTGCTTTCACAGTGGTTTCCACATTTCATCTTTGCAACAAACCAGTGAAGCAAGAGTGATCATCACCATCTTACAGATGAGGCTCAAAAAAAGTGAATAGTATTCTCAGACCATGCACTGAGTAAGTGGTAGAGCCAGAGTCTGAGAGTCCTTCCTTCTCCTCCAAAGACCAGACTTTTCCATACAGAGTCTCCTCACATTAGCATTGCTCTCCTGACAACCAGGGGCACGAAGAAGACCAGAAATTGCCCCTGGATTCAACATGGAACTTTTCTCTCCATTTCTTTTTTTCTCAGCCCTGGAAAACAGAGCCGTTGGGTGCCCTCCAGGATTCTTTACCATCTTCATTATCTTCAGGTGTGTGTGTTTGGTTGTTTTTTTTTTTTTTTCAGTCTTAAAAGATTTTTTTCTTCTCCATTTGCTTATCAAGCATTGTAGACAACCTATAATTATGCCACTCACAGTGACAGCCACTTTAGAAGTTCTCCACACATTAGCACACAACTTAGGGAATTAGCAGTGAGTCCCAAGGAAAACACAAATTTCAGCCAAAGTGATTGTTTGGATTGTTTCAGCTCTTTTCCAGAAGTTCTCCAGTCCTTTTTGAAAGGTAACCAGAGCAAAGTGGTAAATTTCCTCCTTCCAATCAAATATTGGAAAGCATACTCTTATCCCAGTCTCTTTCCTCAACTGAAACAGTACTAACCGGAACCAAGTGATAAAGAAGTCAGTCCTGTGCCCTATAACAGAGACAGATGCTGAACATGTAAAGTGTTACTCAAAAAAGTTAACCCCTCAGGACAAAAATACACATTTCTAAAATGCATGCTATCAGCAACTCTTACAAATACTTTTGAAACTCCCTAAGGTATGAGAAGGGCTTCTTGCTTTCCTGCCCTTCTCCTGAGTATCATGAGATCTTTCCCACTGAAGTATCAAAACACCCACTCCTCCTTTTCTGTGTTTGCATAGATGCATGCGTGCTAAGCAGCTTCAGTTAAGTGTGACTCTTTACAGCACTAGGGACTCTGTCCCTAGGAGCTCACCAGGCTCCTCCATCCATTGGATTCTCCAGGCAAGAATACTGGAGTGGTAGCCATTCCCTTCTCCAAGTGATCCTCCTGACCCAGGGATCAAACCCATGGTGTGTCTCTTATGTCTCCTGGTGGGCAGGTTCTTTACCACTAGTGCCACCTTGCTAAGCATAGGGTAATTCTCACAGACAATCTTAGATTATATCTGGGTGTATATGTATATATATATTAGCCTGTGAGTTTCCGGGACTGAAGAATTGGGATATGGTGGTCATTCAGCTTCTCATTGGTAAGCACTTCCCTCCTTTCTTCTTCAGGAAACAGAAAAGTCTCAGTTTAAATTCCAAAACTATGGTCTAACTTTGCACAATCAATTAAGCCCACATGAAAATGCTGGGAAAACTCTGGTGGTTCTGCTTCTGGCAAAGGCAGCATAAGTTATTTTGGTCCAAGTCTTTCTCTAAAAACAATTAAACAATCAAAATATCTCAAAAATCTGTTTGAAAATGTAGAAAATGATTAAGATTATTTTTAAAACTTTAGAATATGGTAAAAATAAAATAGAAAAACAAAAGAATTTAGCCTAGCATTTGGGCTTTTCCCAGATGGCTCTAGTGGTAAAGAATCTGCCTGCCAATGCAGGAGGTGCAAGAAACTCAGGTTCGATCCCTGGGTCAGGAAGATCCCCTAGAGTAGGAAATGGCCCTCCACTGCAGTATTCTCACCTGGAAAATTCCCTGGGTAGAGGAGCCTGGCGGGCTACAGTCCATAGGGCTGCAAAGAGTCAGACATGACTGGGCAACTGAACACAACAAAACAGCAGAAACAAAGGACAAATCCAAAAGCAAAGGCAGTGATTGAGAGGCTGAGAAACGGAAAAGTTTCAGAAAACACATGAGGTGGAGGGTCAAACATGGAGTTTGTGATCTCCCAAGAAGGAAGTTCTGCAATTTCCGTTTAATCCTTTATGATAGTATCTAGTTTTCTGTCAATTTTTTCCTATCTGGATATTTACTCTTAGAGATTTTAATATAATCATTTAAAACCCTGTGTGGGATAAGTCTAATGTCAGGATTTTTAGTGAATATATCTTTTTGTCTTTTCTTTTTTGTCTTCTTCTATTTTTTCACAAATCTTGTCTTCTTGCATGCTTTATTATTTTTTACTGTGTGCTGTACAACGTGTTTAATAAATCACAGAGATCATTTGTGGCTCTTGTATTTTACTCCAGAGAGGATTTACTTTTGCTTCTGGAAGGTCACCTTAATTACAACTAGATATTAGATTATTCAAAGTTGAGCTTCACCTTATGAGGCCTCATCTATTTCTGGTTGACGCTTTATTCCAAAGAGGGAAGTATCCTGGTATATCCCATAGGGTTTTGATTGGTACCCTAAATAGAAAACTATAGAATGGATGAAAGTAAAAGGATGAAAGAAGATATTCCATGAAAACACTAATCAAACTCTGGGATAGCTATACCTAAATAGACATTAAAACCAAAAAGCATTCCAAACATTTTGCAAAAAGCCTTTAGATCAACTAAAAGCTCCATTTGTCATTTTATTGGCTTCCTTCTCTTACTTGTTAGATCTCATGGGGCTTTTTCTCACATTTCATTGGAATCTTGATTGTTTGTTTCAAAAACCAGTTTGCTGTCATCAGTTTCTGGCACTCTTAATGGCTCTCTATCTCATTAAACGCTTTTAATAGATCTTGGATTTTAAAAAAAATCAAAACTCTGTTTACTAGAGATACAACAGAGATTTCATAACAATAAAATAGTCTATCGAATAGGAAGCTACTAGAATTCTATATGTGTATGCATCAAATAGCCTGCCCAGGTAGTGCAGTGGTCAAGAGCCCTCCTGCCAGTGCAAGAGACGTGGGTTCAGTCTATGGGTCAGGAAGATCTTCTGGTGTAGGAAACAGCAACCCACTCTGGTATTCTTGCCTGAAAAATTCCATGGACAGAGGAGCCTGGCAGGCTACAGTCCATGGGGTCACGAAGAGTTGGCCATGACTGAGTGACTGAGCTCGCACGTATGCATCAATTAACAGAGCCACTAAACAGATTAAGCAAAGCAGGCCCAGCTTATCAATGATCAGAGAGGGGTTAATGGACTAACTATATCTGTATAACTTGCCTCGTACCACCAGCACCTAAGAAAATGCCTGGCACATGTTAGGTGCATAGCAAATGACTTAAAAGCCAATATTACAACCAGAATGCCTAATATTTCTGCTGCTGCTGCTGCTAAGTCACTTCAGTAGTGTCCGACTCTGTGTGACCCCATAGACGGCAGCCCACCAGGCTCCTCCATCCATGGGATTTTCCAGGCAAGAGTACTGGAGTGGGGTGCCATTGCCTTCTCCACCTAATATTTCTACTTGTACCCATTCCTGTAGAAATCCTAATAAACACATTGTTGCTGCTAAGTCGCTTCAGTCATGTCCAACTTTGTGCCACCCCAGAGACAGCAGCCCACCAGGCTCCCCTGTCCCTGGGATTCTCCAGGCAAGAACACTGGAGTGGGTTGCCATTTCCTTCTCCAATGCATGAAAGTGAAAAGGGAAAGTGAAGTCACTCAGTCGTGTCCGACTCCTAGCAACCCCATTGACTGCAGCCTACCAGGCTCCTCCGCCCATGGGATTTTCCAGGCAAGAGTACTGGAGTGGGGTGCCATCGCCTTCTCCAAATAAACACATTACTAGTGCTTAAAACATATACTAACACACACACACAATTTGATGAAAAGACCAGTCTTTCCCCCATCTATTGACCATAATGTCACAGTTTATTTCTGGATTCTCAGTTTTATTCCATTGAGCCCTATAATTATCTTTATCCTAATACCGCACTGTCTGTAGCTTTATGGCAAGTTATTAAACTGAGAAGTGTAAGTCCTCTGTGTGCATGTGTGCTAAGTCACTTCAGCCATATCTGACTCTTTGCAACTCCATGTACTGTAGCCCACCAGGCTCCTCTGTGCATGGGATCCTCCAGGCAAGAATACTGGAGTGGATGGTCATGCCCTCCTCCAAGTAATCTTCCCAACCCAGGGACTGAATCTGAGTCTCCTGTGTCTCCTGCATTGCAGATGGATTCTTTACCCACCGAGCCACCTGGGAAGCCCATAAGTCCTCTAACTTTGGTATTTTTCAAGATTGTTTTGTCTATCATGACCCCTTGAGTTTTCAAATAATTTTAGGATCAGCTTGTCAGTTTCTTCAAGGAAAACAGCTGGGGTTATAAGAATCAAACCTATAAACCAGTTTTGGAAAATTGCCATCTTAACAATAATATATCTTCTGATCCACAAATATGGGATGTCTTTCCATTTATTTAGATCTTCTTTAGTTTTAACAATATTTTATAGTTCTCAGAGCATAACTTTTTCACTTCTTTTAAAAATTCACTTCTAAACTTTGTATGTTATTGTAACTGGAGTCGTTTTTCCTAATATCCTTTTCTGGACTGGCCATTGTAAGTGTATAGATATACAATGAATTTTTGTTTATGAATCGCATATCCTGAAATCTTGCTGAACTTGTTCATTAGTTCTAGCCATTTTTAGTTGATGCCTTAGGACCAGCTATATACAGGATCATGTCTCTTGTGAATACATATAGTCTCACTTCTTCCTTTCCAATCTGAATTACTTCTGTTACCTAATTACCCTGGCTAGACCCTCCAAAATAACATTGAATAGAAATCATAAATGAGAATAGCTTTGTCTCATTTATGATCTTACAGATTTTCACCCTTAAGTAAGATGTTAGCTGCAGAGTTTCATAGCTGCACTTAATGAAACTGAAGAAGTTCCTTTCTACTCCTAATTTGTTGAGAGTTTTTATTATGGACTGTTGGATTTTGTCAAATGCTTTCCTGCGTCTATTGAGTTGATCATGTGGCTTTGTCCTTTATTCTATTGATATAGTATATTTATTGATGTTCAAATGTTAAAACATGTTTAAAATCACTAATTTTGTGACAGTTGTTATGCAGCATAGAAGCTAATAGCTGCAGAATAATAATAACTATAATTAATATTTATTTAATTCTTATTATATGTCAAGAACTGTTTAAGTACTCCCCATTATTAACTCACTTCCTAGGTGGCACAGTGGTAAAGAATGTGCCTGCCAGGGCAGGAGATGCATGAGATCCCTGGGTGGGAAAGATCCCCTGGAATAGGAAATGGCAGCCCACTCCAATACCCTTGCCTGGGAAACTGCATGGACAGAGGAGCCTGGTGACCTACAGGCCATGGGGCCACGAAGAGTCAGACACAGCTGAGTGACTGAGCGTGCAAGTGCATACACACACATTATTAACTCACTTAATTCTCAGAAGAACATTAGAAAAGCCATCTATCATTATCCCCATATTACAGGGATATGGGGGATCAGAGGCTCAGAAAAGTTACAAACTCTACCCATAGCCAGGTAGCTGTTCATACAGAACAAAAGTAAAATTTAAACCTAGACAGTTTGGCTCAGAATTTAGGTTTCTAAGAAACAAGGACTTCTCTTCAAATTATCCTACCAATGGCATAAGTAAGCACCAAAGAACCAGCTCTCCCCACTAACTGCATCTCTGGTTGAGTGCTAAGGAGACTGACCTATCTCAGGACCATCTCCCAGAGAAAAAGGCACCGCCATCTGAGCAGTTGTCCATAGAATCATTGAAAAAATGAGGCTAAAATTCTCTAGAAAGATAACAAGCTGTTTTTTAAAAATTCTATTTGTTGAAAGAACTCTTGGAAAGAGCACCTCAGAGAGCAGCCTGGGATCAAAGGCAGAACCTCCCAGGGATATCTCCAGAAATACATAGAAGTGGAAGCAAACCTGGTTTCTAAGGAGGGTGGGCCTGTGACTGGATGGTCTTGTTTGGCTAAGCATGTTAAGAAAGTTGGGGCCAGAGCTGAACTGCTTGAGACAACAGAGAAAAAAACTGTACCTGGCCCAGTACTGTCCTGCTTTGCTCCTCCTCAAAGCTGCACTCCACTTCCTCTCTAATTAAATGTTGAACAAATATTTAAAGAATATTTTGTTGGAGAGGCATCAAATTATCAGTCTGCCTGGGGTGCCCACATGTTTCAGCCTGCCTCCCCCCCATTAGGACATGGCAGAGCCAAGGGCTCTGTATCCAATCTCAGTCATTAGCAAATGTCCATATGGTTAAAGCTATGGTCTTTCTAGTAGTCATGTACAGATATAAGAGTTGGACTATAAAGAAAGCTGAGCACTGAAGAATTGATGCTTTTGAAGTGTGGTGTTGGAAAAGACTCTTGAGAGCCCCTTGGACAGCATAGAGATCAAACCTGTCAATCCTAAGTGAAATCAACCCTGAATATTCAATGGAAGGGCTGATGCTGAAGCGAAGAGCTAACTCATTGGAAAAGACCTTGATGATGGGGAAGATTGAAGGCAGGAGGAGAAAGGGACGGCAGAGGATGAGATGATCAGATAGCATAACTGACTCAATGGACATGAGTTTGAGCAAACACCGGGAGATGGTGAAGGACAGGAAAGCCTGATGAGCTGCAATCCATGGGGTCGCAAAGAGTCAGACTCAACTTAGCAACAAACAACCAAGCTTTGCTCTGTGTCCACAAACAATAGGGGATTGTGGTGTTTCTGCTTAGCTGATCAGAAAATTGTCACACTTTGGCTTCAGTGTTTTCAGCAGCTTATAGCTGAGCACTCATTAATTATGCAAAACAGGCTTCAAGGGACCGATTCTATTGAGCTAATTAATACCAAGTGTCACTAGCCAATTAGCAGCCTTCTCTCTTATTGTGGGGAAATTGCCATGGGACACGCCAGGCAGAGCACTTCTCACACTTCTCATCTGTCCTACTCCATCTCCCTCCCATGACGGCAGTCAGGAGCACCCTTGATCAGAGAGGCCTCAAGCGTGGACTTTCTCTCTACCCCCAAGCCTATCTTCATCCTGGGGCATTTCGATATCCATTTAGACCTTGCATCTTCAAGTGTGATCTGTGGACCAGGAGAGCCAGCATCACTGAAGATGCTTACTGAAACGTAGAATCCCACTCTAGGCTTTCTGAAACAGAAGCTGTATTTTAACAAAATCCTGTAGTGACCCACATGCATATTATAATTTGAGAATCACAGATGTAGAAGACCCAGGACCCTGGTTCTTTTTAATACAAAAGTTTCCTGTTCATTTACTTTCAGTTCAGTTCAGTTCAGTCGCTCAGTCGTGTCCGACTCTTTGCAACCCCATGAATCGCAGCACTCCAGGCCTCCCTGTCCATGACCATCTCCAGGAGTTCACTCAGACTCACGTCCATCGAGTCCGTGATGCCATCCAGCCATCTCATCCTCTGTCGTCCCCTTCTCCTCCTGCCCCCAATCCCTCCCAGCATCAGAGTCTTTTCCAATGAGTCAACTCTTCGCATGAGGTGGCCAAAGTACTGGAGTTTCAGCTTTAGCATCAGTCCTTCCAAAGAAATCCCAGGGTTGATCTCCTTCAGAATGGACTGGTTGGATCTCCTTGCAGTCCAAGGGACTCTCAGGACTCTTCTCCAACACCACAGTTCAAAAGCATCAATTCTTCGGCGCTCAGCCTTCTTCACAGTCCAACTCTCACACATAAATATTAACACATCTAGAAGCTTGCTTTTCTTTTCCCTCTGTAATCTTACCATTCTGTCCTGTTCTCTGACCGTTTTAAAGACCGAGATGTATATCTCTGATTCTCATACTCCTGGTGTACATTTAAGGGAGACCTCCGGTCGACTGGTCTTGTTACAGCCTCCCAATCTGTCTGTGGCCCTTGTAGTTCCTTTTCTTTTTCCCCGATGAACAGCTCTTTCATTATTCTCTCTTCATGTGCTCAATTCTCCTGCCCCATTCAGATCCTGTTAAGAATGCTAAGGCTTCTGCGCTGCTGGGGGATCTTCTGCATCTCCCCAGCAGCTTCCCCCCTCCATGCCAAACACTAGTCCAAACTGTTACCCCTTTTTCAAGCTCCTCATCTCATCAGATGACCTCTTCTCTTATCCCACAAAGAAATCCAACCATCCAGACAACTCCCTTTCCCGTCAGTGTCAGACTTGCCTTCATCAGCAGGTGTCTCTTTCTCCTCCCTTTCCCTCAGTGAGAGGGGTGTCCCCTCCTCCTGTCAAGTTAGGCTTGCACCCTGTGCTCTGCAGACCCTTTCCAGGTGGGGCAAGTCTCTTCAGGAGCTTGGTCCCATCAACCACTATTCTCTATAATTTCAGCCTTTTCCTCGCCACTGGTTCCTTCCCCACAGATTACAAATGTGCACGAGTCTCTCCTTTCTTTGAAAGGGGAGCCTCCCATAGCCCATAGCCTTCCTTGGGTAACCCCCTTTCCCCAGCCCTCACTTAACAGTCAAGCTTTCTCAACACAGCTCACTCCCTGAGTTTTAAACAATTCTCCTGAGACCAGTGACTGCCAGTCAGATGCAACACGCCTCCCTTGCCTGGCGTCTCTATGGCAGTAGCATTCCTGGCATGTCCTCCTTCCTTAAGCTCTCCCTTCCACCTGGGTGCCACCACGCCCTCCTCCTGACCTTTTGACCTCTCACACATCACGTCACCGGCTCCAATGGCTCCTCTTTCCCTGAAATATCTAAGTTCACCACACTCTTTCCTTAGCCTTCTCTTTACACATTTCTCCCTTAAGTGACTTCATTCAAATCTAAGCTTCAACTTCCAGTATAAAGATAAACCCAAATAGATGTCTCCAGCCCAGTGCTCTCTGAAGAGCTTTAGAATTCTACATTCAATCCATTCAGAAGGATATCTCTCTATGGGAGATTCACAGACACCAAAAGCTCATGTCCTACATGCAACTCACTCCACTTGCAAGGCCATCCCATCTCAGGGACGGAGACCACCATGCATCTTGAAGCCGTGACAGAAACTGAGGACCCAGTTCTGTCCATTCTCTTCTCCCTCTCCTTAATTACTGCTCCCTCCTCATCCTTCTCCCCAGCTAATCTCCCAGTCTCTCAGATCTGTCAACTACAGTCCCCACTGTTTGTGAAACTCGCTCAGTTATGTCCGACTCTTTGTGACCCCATGGACTATACAGTCGACGGAATTCTACAGGCCGGAATACTGGAATGGGTAGCCTGCCTCTTTTCCAGGGGGTCTTCCCAACCCAGGGATCAAAACCCAGGTCTCCTGCATTGCAGGCACATTCTTTATCAGCTGAGCCACAAGGAAAGCCCTCAGTCTCCATTGCTACTGTCTTAATTCAGACCCTTGTCTTTTCTCCTTTAATCATTAAAATATCCATATAAGTCTCTCTGTCTCCTACCAATCCCTCCTCAGTAAATCCATCTTCCACATTATTGTCAGAGGGCTTTTCAAAAATGTAAATCTGATGATGGCTCCAAGACCTACTATTTAACATTCTTAGATGAGTCCCCAACATCTTCAGAATAAAGTCCCAACTTCGCTTCATAGGTCCTAGCTACCTTTCTTGTTCCATACCCCCCTGCTACTCCCTGAGCCCTCCCACCACAGCCCCTTCACTCCCTGAGACTTTATCAGGTCATACTGGTCTACTGGAAATTCCTTAAATGTGGCACACGATTTCTGGCCTCCAAATTACAAACTCTGTTCCTACTACCTCACATGTCCTTCACACCTATCTTCTGGTTATCGGCTGCTGCTGCTGCTAAGTCGCTTCAGTCATGTCCGACTCTGTGCGACCCCATACTCATCCTATAAAAACTCAGCTCTAATTTTGTCTCCTCTGGAAGATTTTTGACCCTCCTTCCAGCGGTATGATGCTCTTTCCATGTGCTATTAATGGTAGTATTGTAAATAACTGTGACTATTTCCCCATGTTTCTAATAAGTACTTTACTGCTTAACTTAAGCTCACAATTATTATTATGAATTATTATTATTATTATTTTACAGTGAAGTAACTGAGGTTCAGAGAGGCTAGGCAACTTGAAGGAGATCACATTGCAAATGCAGATTTCAAACTAAGGACTGTGTGACTCCAAAGCCTAACTATCATGTTATAAAACACCATCCCCCTCGGCATACTGTGCCTACTTTTACCAAAACCTTTACTGCAGGGTCTGTAACCTCTGATCATATGTTTGCCTCTATCTTCCCCTCTCAGCAAAGGCAATAAGATATTTGAAGTCACAAACTAGGTTTTTCTCATTTGTATAAATCCCCTATGCAGACCACACGTGTTAATCCCATGCAGTGAACATGAGGATACTAGTCAGCTCGGGCTGCCAGACCAAACTACTATAGACTTAAATAACAATTAAACCTATAGGCTTAAATAACCATTTATTTTCGTAGGTTGCAAAGTCCAAGATCAGGGTTCTAGCAGGGTTTCATTTCCAGAGAGAGTTCTCTTCTTGCAGATGGCTCCCTTTTTACTGTTCCCTTATGCGATAGAGATCTCTGTTATCTCTTTTTGTTTTTTACATTTTTCTTCTTTCATTGAAGGAGCTAAATTTCAAGTTTGTTTTTTTCCTTTCTTTTTTTTACTTCTGACTTTTGTCTTTCTTGGTGATTTGAAGGTTGTTTTTTTTTTTTTTTTAGTTTTAGTTTTTTATTTTTTAAATTTTAAAATATTTAATTATTACATGCATTCCCAAAAATGAACCCCCCTCCCACCTCCCTCCCCATAACATCTTTCTGGGTCATCCCCATGCACCAGCCCTGGAGCCGATTATACAGAGTGAAGTAAGCCAGAAAGAAAAACACCAATACAGTATACTAACACATATATATGGAATTTAGGAAGATGGCAATGACGACCCTGTATGCAAGTCAGGGAAAGAGACACAGATTTGAAGGTTTTGTTCAGATTTTAAAACTGATTTGTATTGATGTTTAGTTGCTTTGCAATGCTGTGTCAGTTTCTGCTGTACAGCAAAGTGAATCGGTTATATGTACACAAATATCCTCTCTTGTTTAGATTTTCTTCCCATTTAAGTTACCACAGAACATGGAGTAGAATTCCCTGTGCTACATAGGAGGTTCTCATTAGTTATCTCTCTTATACCTGGTAGTGTATGTATGCCAATCCCAATCTCCCAGTTTATCCCACCCCACTTCCCTCCTTGGTATCCATAAGTTTGTTCTCCACATTTGTGTTTCTATTTCTGCTTTGCAAGTAAGTTCGTCTGTACCATGTTTCTAAATATCACATACAAGCAGTATTATATGATGTTTCTCTCTTTCTGACAGTTTACTCTGTGTGACATTCTGTAGGTCTATCCGTGTCTCTGCAAATGGCACTATTTCATTCTTTTTTACGACTCAGTAATATTCCACTATGTCTATTTACCACATCTTCCATTCCTCATTGATGGGCATTTGGGTTGCTTCCGTGTCCTAACTATTGTATATAGTGCTGCGGTGAACATTAGGGGAAGATCTAAATAGACATTTCTCCAAATAAGTCAGACAGATGGCCAACAAGCACATGGAAAGATGCTCAATGTTACTAATTATCACTGAAATACAAGTCAAAACTAGGATGAGGTACCACCTCATAGCAGTCAGAATGGCTATTATCAAAAAATCTACAAACAATAAATGCTGGAGAGGGTGTGAAGAAAAGGGAACCTTCCTCCATTGTTTGTGGGAATATAAACTGGTGCAGTCACTATAGAAAACAGTATGGAGGTTCCTCAAAAAACTTAAAATAGAACCACCATCTGGAAAAAACCATAACTCAAAAAGACACATGCACCCCAACATTCTGGTATCTCTTTTTTAAGGACACTAATTCTATCAGATCAGGGCTCCACCTTTATGACCTCCTTTAGGGACGGGGGAGCCTGGTGGGCTGCCGTCTATGGGGTCACACAGAGTTGGACACGACTGAAGCGACTTAGCAGCAGCAGCAGCAGCATTATTTCCTTAACAGCCCTATCTCCAGTACAGTCCGTATGGGGGTTTAAGGCTTTGTCGTATGAATTTGGAAGGACACAATTTAGCCTGTAGCAATGAGTTACACCCCTCCACTCTTTCAGTGACTGTATGACATCAATCCTGCCAACAGTCGAGACTGCACAGCTAGATGTTCAGAGCTGTTAGAAATACCTGGGGTGATCCCAGGAACATACCACAGAGGATAGTGAAGGATGCATAGACTATATATAGGCTGAAAGGATGCAAAGAGCATTTCTGATTGGAGGAAGAAGAAGCAAGGATAAGGTGAAACAGGGCAATCAAAGTCACAGATGGGTGTTGACCTGAGCCCCTGATCCTCCACCAAAACGCGTAAATACAGAGGAATTAAATTAGAAAGCACATGAAATACTCTGCAAATCCCTCCCCTAACGCTAACACCACCGTGACAGTGGGCGCATATCAATAGGGCAAATTTAATGGAACTTCACTATGCAAATTCACTCTGCTAAGTACTGTGCATACACTGTCCAATTTAATCCTCACCTTAAGTCCAAGGAGGAAGATAAATGTTGTGTGTTTTGGATTGGGAGGATGATGCTTATAGTCTTAACATTTATTTCCCTGCTGTCCTTCCTCAGTAGACTCTTTAAAACCTAAGACAGAGTTTATATCTACTTCTGAGCCAAACATTAAAAGGGAAATAGCATCCCCCAACCCCACCTCTGAATCCAAAGCTAAAAGGAAGGTATTGGTAGTTAAATTAGAGTAAGGAAACCTCCTGATAACTGTGATAATAGCTAGAATTTATTGCATCCTTTTCTGTGATTTAAGAGTTTTAAATGTATTTAATCTTACTACAACCCATGAGATAGATGCTATTAAGATTAGGAAACTAAGGCTGAGAGTGGTTAAATAACTCACGCAAGGTCAAACAGCCGGTTAATGGTGGAGCCAAAATTCAAGTGCAGGCAGTCAAATTCCAGCCCATATAGCCTCATACAGGCCATTCATACAGCCCATACAGGCCACTAGGCAATGATGCCTCCTCCAAGGAGGTGAGGCTCAAAGTGAAACAGCAGGACCCTGCAGGGCCTTCCCAAGGACAGACCCCCTTCCCTATCACCTCCTGCCCCTTGTTTATAGAAAAGCTTTAGCCTCTTAGGCCTTCTGCAAATTTAATCACAGAAGTGAGAAGCAAAGGAAAATAGTCAAACAAGACAACATAGTAAAAGTTTAGCCATAAAATAAAATCAAGGACATTTAGTTCCTCCTGAGGATTGTAGATAATATTCTGAGTTGTTTTGTCGATGCTAAGACCCCCACCAAGTGCAGAGGTTTGCATGCTGACCACCAGCATGTGGACTTCAGACAATTGGAACCAGAAGGTTGATGACTGATATTCCAAAAACATCAACCTACTACCTAACCACCAACAAATCAGAGAATTTAGCACAAGCTGATCATGTGCCCCACAACCCTCTCCATCATACAGTTTTTAAAACCTCTTTCCTGAAAACCATCAGAGAGTCCAGGTCTTTTGAGCATGAGCTGCCCATTCTCCTTCCTGGGCCCCATGTTGGATGCCTTGCAATAAACACCATTCTTTACTTTACCATGATCCAGGGTGAGTAGATTGCTCTCCTGCACCCAGGCGAGTAGACCCAGGTTTGGTTTGGTAACAAAGGAAATCAGGTCATTGTGGTTGCTCAGGCAACCTCTGCAAGTTAAACACTCTTCCTTGAGAGCAGAGTCCAACTTCAGGGCTTTGTTCTAACAAGTAGAGACCTCCTGGGCACAGCTCACCCTCTGCGCACAGCTCACCCTCTGTGCACAGATGAGGGCTGTCACCATGATGAGCTGAGGCTGCCTCTGACACATCCTAGAACACTTGATGGTAATAAATACCGTGAAAAACAACAAATTGAAATGTAACTGCCCTAACACTGGGAGGGAATGAGAGAAGTTGTGACATTATCGTGGGAAGTCTGTCCTGTTGAATTTTTCATATTTCCCCTTTGAAAGTGAGCCAATCAGAGCCTCCCTGGCATTGAAATAAAAGGACCTGAAGCAAAGACTCAGTGTTCTGGTCAGAGCCCATTATGGTGACCCATTCAGGCTGCAGATGGTGGTATTAACGCACGATTTCCATGGCTCATTTGAAGATTAATCACTCTCTTTCTGGCATGTATGCGTACATGCACACACACACATGCGCACACAGGCACACAAACCTCAAAGCTCAGGTGGTTTGTTTGCCTTCAGGTCCATTTCCTGGAGCAGCATTTCCCATAGGGCATTCTGTCAGCCCTCAGGTTAAGGGTTAATAGGCTTGGCGCTGACTCAGGGTCTTAGGCACTGATCATTTAGGGAATGCTGGATTAAGCAGTTAGCTCTTTCCCAGAGGACTTCTCAGGGCCTTGAGTACAGTCATGTATTCTGTAAGATTCCGGGAGAAGGACGGAATGTGCAGAGTCGGCCCAATTCCTTTGCGCACGGGTGTTGCAGGGAATGCAGCATAAGAACTGCTTTCTAAAACAGAAGCCCTGATCTTCTGATCTTCTCAAAGCTCCAGATGCTGGGGCCACTTCCTGAAGACTCTGCCCAGCCCAGGTCTGCAGCCAACCTGCCCGTGGTAGGAAGACATTTGTGATCTCAGCCTCTTGGCCAAGGCCCATGAGCACAGCCTGCTCTTGCTTCTGACCCTCTCCCTCACCACAGGTGGGTTCGGGTCTTTCATCTGGGTTCCTTCCAGTTTCTTTGTCTAACATTTGATTTCTATGCTGGACTTGAACCCTGTCCTCAACCCCACCACATCTGGTGGGACCCTGACCTCTCTCAAGCCATTCCCTCCCCGGGGGCTGTGTTCTACTAACAGCTGACTTGCTTCTTCCTGGGAGCCTCCGACAGTTGGAATGTTCACTGACTGAGAGCACCACTGTCCCTCCATCTTGTGACCTCAGGTATTATCTACCACTTGAGTATGACTCCTACTTCACCCACCAACTGGCCCCTGACTTGGATGTCTATTGTGTGTGTCCAGGAATGGCAAAACTCTTGGCCTTTGGGCAATAGAATACCCACTACTCCCACTACTGGTGCCAGCCAGGCAAGGTGCCAGTCCCCAAGCCCACCTACTGGCTAGTCAGTCCCTGCTTTCTATGGCTGATATCCTGGCATGCTCAGCAGCCATGCATTTTCCAAGTTGTGAATTAAAGCTTGGCGCTGTTTAGATAATGTCTCCATCACAAGTCAACAGGACACACAGCAAGGTTCAAGGCTTCAGAGCAAAGCACAAATGATGAGCACTGCTGGGCTTCCCTTGGGCATAGTGCTGGCTGGTTGGTGTGGAGTTCTTTCTGCTGGTTTAGATTTCCTGGGGAGAACAGAGCAGTTGTAGTAGATCAATGATTCTAGGCACTTGGATTTTATGGTCCATTATAATTTCAAAAATGCTCTTTGGGAGACTTTATAATATTAGCAATCAAATAAGGAACAACAAAAAATAATAATATGTTACCACCATCATGTCACATAATAATAAGCTGTATTTAAAATTTTTTTTTGTATTGGAATATAGCCAATTAACAATGTTGTGATAGTTTCAGATGAACAGCAAAAGTACTCAGGCACACATATACATGTATCCATTCTCCCCCAACCCCCCTCTTATCCAGACTACCACACAGCATTGAGCAGAGTTCCATAAGCTATGCATAGGTCCTTGCTGGTTATCCATTTTAAATAGAGCAGTGTGTACATATCCATCGCAAACTCCCTAATTATCCCTTCCCCCTGGCAACCATAAGCTTGTTCTCTGAGTCTGTCTCTCTCTATTTTGTCAGTTAATTTGTATCATTTCTATTTAGATTCAACATATAAGGGATGCCATATGGTATTTTTCCTTCTCTGTCTGACCTACTTCACTCAATGTGACAATCTCTAAGTCCATCCATGATGCTGCAGATGATATCACTTCATTCTTTTTAATGGCTGAGTAATATTCCATTGTATATATGTACCACAACATCTTTATCCATTCCGCTGTTGATGAACATTTAAGTTGCTTCCATGTCCTGGCTATTGTAAACAGTGCTGCAATGAACCCTAGGGTGTACATATCCTTTCAGACCATGTTTTCCTCTGGATATATTCTACAAGCCAGGCTTCAGCAGTATGTGAACCATGAACTTCCAGATGTTCAAGCTGGTTTTAGAAAAGGTAGAGGAACCAGAGATCAAATTTCCAACATCTGCTGGATCATCAAAAAAGCAAAAGAGTTCCAGAAAAACATCTATTTCTGCTTTATTGACTATGCCAAAGCCTTTGACTGTGTGGATCACAATAAACTGTGGAAAATTCTGAAAGAGATGGGAATACCAGACCACCTGACCTGCCTCTTGAGAAATCTGTATGCAGGTCAGGAAGCAACAGTTAGAACTGGACATGGAACAACAGACTGGTTCCAAATAGGAAAAGGGGTACATGAAGGCTGTATATTGTCACCCTGCTTATTTAACTTATATGCAGAGTACATCATGAGAAACGCTGGGCTGGAAGAAGCACAAACTGGAATCAAGATTGCCGGGAGAAATATCAGTAACCTCAGATATGCAGATGACACCATCCTTATGGCAGAAAGTGAAGAGGAACTAAAAAGCCTCTTGATGAAAGTGAAAGAGGAGAGTGAAAAAGTTGGCTTAAAGCTCAACATTCAGAAAACGAAAGTCATGGCATCTGGTCTCATCACTTCATGGCAAATAGATGGGGAAACAGTGGAAACAGTGTCAGACTTTATTTTTTTGGGCTCCAAAATCACTGCAGATGGTGACTGCAGCCATGAAATTAAAAGAGGCTTACTCCTTGGAAGGAAAGTTATGACCAACCTAGATAGCATATTGAAAAGCAGAGATATTACTTTGCCAACAAAGATCCGTCTAGTCAAGGCTATGGTTTTTCTGGTGGTCATGTATGGATGTGAGAGTTGGACTGTGAAGAAAGCTGAGCATTGAAGAATTGATGCTTTTGACCTGTGGTGTTGGAGAAGACTCTTGAGAGTCTCTTGGACTGCAAGGAGATCCAACCAGTCCATCCTAAAGGAGATCACTCCTGGGTGTTAATTGGAAGGACTGATGCTGAAGCTGAAACTCCAGTACTTTGGCCACCTCATGCAAAGAGTTGACTCATTGGAAAAGACTCTGATGCTGGGAGGGAGTGGGGGCAGGAGGAGAAGGGGGACGACAGAGGATGAGATGGCTGGATGGCATCACCGACTCGATGGACGTGAGTTTGAGTGAACTCCGGGAGTTGGTGATGGACAGGGAGGCCTGGTGTGCTGTGATTCATGGGGTCACAAAGAGTCAAACACGACTGAGCGACTGAACTGAACTGATATAATATCTTAATACTGAAAAAAAATTGTTGTTCAATCTACGATCATATGGCATTTGAAGCAAATTGGAAAGGTGAAAAAGTCTGATAAGTAGATGCCTCATGAGTTGACTGAAAATAAGAAAAAATAATTGTCTTTTTGAAGTGTCATCTTCTCTTACTCTACACGGCAATGGACCATTTCTCCATTGGATTGTGACGTACAACGAAAAGTGGATTTTACATGACAACCAGTGACGACCAGCTCAGTGGCTGGACTGAGAAGAAGCTCCAAAGCACTTCCCAAAGCCAAACTTGACCAAAAACTAAGGTTATTTTCACTGGTGTTCTGTTGCCCATCTGATCCACTACAGCTTTCCAAATCCAAGCAAAACCATTACATCTGAGAAGTATACTCAGCAAATCAATGAAATGCACCCAAAACTGCAATGCCTGTGCCAGCACTGGTCAACAGAAAGGGCCCAGTTCTTCTCCATGACAACGCACGACCACAGGTCACACAACGAACGCTTCAAAAGTTGAATGAATTGGGCTACAAGTTTTGCATCATCTGCCATATTCGCCTGACTTCTTGCCAACTGACTGCCACTTCTTCAAGCAGCTCAACAACTTTTTGCAGGGAAAATGCTTCTACAACCAGCAGGAGACAGAAAATGCTTTCCAAGAGTTCACTGAATCCTGAAGCACAGATTTTTATGCTACAGGAGTAAACAAACATTTCTTATTGGCAAAAATATGTTGATTGTATGTTTCCTATCTGATTAATAAAGATAGGTTTGAGCCTAGTTATAATTCAGAATTCATGGTCCAAAACTGCAATTACATTGCACCAACCCAATGAAAGTATTTCCTTGCTGTGATCTAGTGATCTATATGAACACTTGTACTTTGTATAGATAAATACGTGTACTCTCATGGATGTATCCACCAAACACACATGCCATTAAACTGGACCACCTGTTTTTGTAGTATATGCAGAACAGAAACTGAGCTGAATGTATTTCCATAAATGGTCCTGCACAGAGACCCGTAACCCCAAAAAAGAAAACCATCTGTGTCACCTTGCAAAACCAATTTCATTACCACTGTCTCCAAGAGCTAAACAAGGAGCCTATGAACATTTGTTCCTAGTTAACAACAGCAAAAATCCACTTCACTTATTTTGAGTAACTGAACCTAACCCCAGTTCCTGAGGTGCTACTTACCATGTTTCATTTGAGAAAGGCATCATCACTTCACCATGGTGCCAAAGACAGACTCTGGGTTTCCACACTGCACACATTTGGAATGAACCATGCATACATCGTGAATCAACAAGGCAGCCAGGCAGGGGGACTGGCTGAACAAGGCGCCCAGGCAGGGGGACTGGCTGAACAGGGCGCCCAGGCAGGGGGACTGGCTGAACAGGGCGCCCAGGCAGGGGGACTGGCTGAACAGGGCGCCCAGGCAGGGGGACTGGCTGAACAGGGCGCCCAGGCAGGGGGACTGGCTGAACAGGGCGCCCAGGCAGGGGGACTGGCTGAACAGGGCGCCCAGGCAGGGGGACTGGCTGAACAGGGCGCCCAGGCAGGGGGACTGGCTGAACAGGGCGCCCAGGCAGGGGGACTGGCTGAACAGGGTGCCCAGGCAGGGGGACTGGCTGAACAGGGCGCCCAGGCAGGGGGACTGGCTGCTCAAAGACTTGGTAGCAACCCAGCACCTGTCAAAACATGCACCAGTGGAGCTGAAAACCATAGCATTTCCACTAAGAGTGGTAGAGGCAGGAGAGTGCAAGACCTGCCAGCCAGTAACTCACAAATAGACGTCTCCTTGGTCCCCAGCTGCAAGATCTCAGGCCGCAACCCATGTGCAGTCCCTGCCTTCCACCTTCCACCTGCCCCACAACACTAATTCAGGAGTGCTTTCTGTGGCCCTTACAGAAGGGTCTATGAATACAAAATTGCACATGCAGAAGCCAGGAGTACATACAAAGCCTCCAGAGTTCAAACAAGCAAGCAAAGGGTGCCTAGAAACCCAGGCTCCACCTCCTTCTCCCGTGGCCAAAATCTCTGAACGCATATCCTGGCTCATGGCCCAGAGGACTTTCTCTCCCTGTCTTTCCTCCTTTTCACCCATCATCCCACTTAAATCATGAAAAAAGGTCTTAAAATATTCAGCCTGGCACAAAGTAAGTGGAGGGGATTCACAAACTCTTTCTGTAAATGATAAGTATTTCAGACTTGATGGGAAATGCCGACTCTGTTGGAACTACTCAACTCTGCTACTGTAGTGCAAAGGCAGCCACAGACAATCCATACATGACAGGTGTGGCTATATACCAATAAAACTTTATTTACAGAAAGCAATCCCTGTTTTACAATGACCAAAGTGAAAACAAATTCACATGCCTAGTAAAACTTTTCTTTTAAAAATGACCTAGATTGGGATGGGATGGGATGGGATAGATCAGAATAGAGCATGCAGAGTTATTGCATGAGAAATGCATAGTTTTGTGTTACAAATATGCTTTATCCAAACACATCATATATGTATGACTGGTATAGATAATGATTATAAATGTATTTTTCAATCTGAGTCAAGATTATAAATATTTGAAATATACTAGCTGAGTGGATAGAATCTTCACCTGGAAGTTGGATGTCCTGAGCTAAAATCTCCACTCTGCCACCAGTGTACACTTTGGGATTTAAAAATGAGTTGACTCCTGGTTCTGAGATTCTGTGGAGGCATTGTTATCATCTAGTGCAGGGAATTAGGGACATCCACAAACCCGATGATCCAGCTCAGAGACTTTGGGGTCTCTTCCCCTCTCCAGCCCTATGGTAGCTTGAGGCCACATTTAACCAATCAGCCCATTTGTGGATGAGACTGAAGCCTAGGGAGATGAAGGACCTGCCCAGAGAAATTCATCTCGGAATTTCTAAGCCAAACTCAAACATTGGTTTTACTTTTAAATCTAAAGCCCTTGCCTTTTTCTCCATGGCATGGTCCTCTTTGAGGAGGGTAGTTTGCTGCAACCCCAAAACTCCAAGCTGCAGCTCACCTTCTGTTCCTGCTTCGGAATAACATCTGATCAATTCCCAAAACACAGAGAAATGAAACAATGACTGCCAGGAGCCAGTGTGGGTTTATCAAGAACAGGTAATGTCAACTCACATCCTCTCCTTTTTTCATGAGTTATTAGATCTGTAGACCAGGGAAATCAAGTAGAGAGCATGTATCTGTGCTTCCAGAAGGATCTGACAAGGTTTCCCTCAGGGCCCTGCAGAGCAGCTGGTGAGATATAGGTGGAGAATGAGTGAGTGAGACAGGTTCATGGTTGGTAGCCCAACCAGAAACAAAAGGCATCATTTTATGGAGCAACGAGTTGTGGGAGGAGGGCTCTGATGCCTACGAATGGAGTGGAGGGAGTGGTGAGGACTTAGGCAAACAGAAAGGGATATAGTTAACGTAAGAGAGCAGCCCCCCATATAATACCCCAGCAGCAGCCCACTGAGGCCATGAGAAAACTCGGGCAAATGGACCCCATAGCCCCTGGCTTTGCAAAGAAAGTGGAAATCGGGACTTGCCCCGTATGAGGCAAGCACATTCTAATTAAAAAGCAAACAATGTGCGCATGATCAACCAAGCAAGTCTGCAGCCCAATGCGACCCATGGACACCCATTTGTAATGTCTGCATTAGAAGTTTACTGCCAGTTTACTAGAGGAATTTCTCCAAGCAATAACACAGGGCTCTATCCTCTATCCTGTCCTATTCACCGTTTTCCTCACAAACTTAAATGAGGACACAGAAGGCATAATTATCACACAGACAGATGTCAGGAAACTGGGAAGGGGGCTGGCAGGATCAAAATTCAGAGTGATTTTTGCAGGCTGAACCACAAAACCCAACATGTCAAGATGAGACTTATTAGAGAAAATTGTCAGGGTGCGTGCGTGTGTGCCCCGTCACTCAGTCATGTCCGACTCTTCGCAACCCCATGGACTATAGCCCTCAGGCTCCTCTAATCCATGGACCTTTCCAGGCAAGAATACTGGCTGTTGCTAAGTCACTTCAGTCGTGTCCGACTCTTTGCAACCCCGTGGACCATAGCCCTCAGGCTCCTCTATCCATGGACCTTTCCAGGCAAGAATACTGGCTGTTGCTAAGTCACTTCAGTCGTGTCCGACTCTTTGCAACCCCATGGACTGCAGCCCGCCAGACTCCTTTGTCCATGGGATTCTCCAGGCAAGAATACTGGAGTGGGCTGCCATTTCCTCCTCCAGGTGATCTTCCCGACCCAGGGATTGAAGCTGTGTCTCCCTTGCCTTCTGCAATGGCAGGTGAATTCTTTACCACTGAGCCACCTGGGAAGCTCATAAGGGTGCTCCAGAGGTCAAAAATAGTTAGACCATAGTTGGTCCTATTTATGCCAAACTTGGTCCATGGTGAGCCCTCAGGTTCTGCTCCTTTTCTGGTAGGTCCTCCTCCTTGTTTGGCCTTCCTAAAGGGAGAAGGTGCTGTCCCAGGACCCCTTAAGCCCTTGCCCTTCCTCAAGGGATGCTGCTGTCCTCAACCTGGGGCTTTTGCCACCACCTGCTCCATCTCCTGCGGAGAAGACAATGGCACCCCACTCCAGTACTCTTGCCTGGAAAATCCCATGGATGGAGGAGCCTGGTAGGCTGCAGTCCATGGGGTTGATAAGAGTCGGACATGAGTGAGCGACTTCACTTTCACTTTTCACTTTCATTCATTGGAGAAGGAAATGGCAACCCATTCCAGTGTTCTTGCCTGGAGAATTCCAGGGACGGGGGAGCCTGGTGGGCTGCTGTCTATGGGGTCACACAGAGTCGGACACGACTGAAGTGACTTAGCAGCAGCAGCAGCAGCAGCTCCACCTCTTGCAGGCCAGAGCCCCAGTCTATAACAATCAAGCTGAACCAACAAACTAGTTCTGATTATTTTAGTAAAACTTAGGGTACTCAACACCATGGGAGTCACTAAGACCTAAGAATGTTCCCAGAACAAGGCCCAGCTCCACAATGGCCTCGGCCCTCAAGCTGCAGGGAAGACCAGCTTTCCCACCCTCTAGGCCACGAGAAGGTAATAAGTCCCATGAGGGTAGGGATCCTATCCATAACATTCTTCACTATGTGACCAACACCAGCACAAAGCCTGGTCCAAATTAGATGTGCAGTAAATATTAGTTGTCAGGGCTATAACAACATACTTTTTGGATAATCAGAAATCTCGGTATTGAGTATAAATTAGATGATACTAAGAAATTATTGTTAATTTTTTAAGTGTAATAATGGCATTGTTGCATAAGAAAATATTATCTTTTTGCTTTCTTTTTAGTAGGGGAAGTAGAAACTACAGAAATTTAAGTGTGAGATGACACGATGTGTCTGAGATTTTCTTTAATATGTGTTAGAGCTGGAAAATAAAAAAGGCTGAGCAGTTATGAACTGATGCCTTCAAACTGTGGTGCTGGAGAAGACTCTTGAGAGTCCCTTGGTGAGTAAAGAGATCAAACCGGTCAATCCTAAAGGAAATCAACCCTGACTATTCACTGGAAGGACTGATGCTAAAACTGAAGCTTCAATACTTTGGACACCTGATGCAAAGAGCCAACTCTTTGGAAAAGACCCTGATGCTGGGAAAGATTGAAGGCAGGAGGAGAAGGGAACAGCAGAGGACAAGATGGTTGAATGGCATCACCAACTCAATGGACGTGAGTTTGAGCAAACTCCGAGAGATGGTGAAGGACAGGGAGGCCTGGAGTTCTGCAGTCCATGGGGTTGCAAAGAGTTAGACATGACTGAGCAACTGAACAACAACAATTGCCTAAGAAAGGGGCTTCCCAGGTAGCTCAATGGTGAAAAATTTGCCTGCCAACGCAGGAGCTGCAGGAGACTCGGGTTTGATCCCTGGTAAGATCCCCTGAAGGAGGGCATGGCAGACCACTCCAATATTCTTGCCTGGAGTATCCCCATGGACAGAGGAGCCTGGTGGGCTACAGTACAAAGTGTCTCAAAGAGTTAGACATGACTGAGCACACGTGCAGCCTAAGGAAAAAGGGAGGACCAGATCAAATTCTGTGTGTGTGGGTCTCTCTTGGAATATTTTCATAATAAAAACTTTTTAAAAACATTGATGAGGTTGTAAGGTAGGCGTGCCACCAGCTGAGAATTGGTTGCTTGCCACTAACTAGAATTGGTTGCTGGAACTCCATCCTGAAGCACATAGAGCCTTTCTCTCCTTCCCTTTGGCTCCCCATGGGAATGGGAGAAGAGATTCCTAACTCGTAATGAGAAAGGACCCAAATTTTCTGCACACAGTGGCCCTGCCCCACACTTTCCCCAAGCCAGGCCCTGAAGCAGCCTGTCCTGGGTGACACCCTAGGGCTGAAGTGAGCAGTACAGCTGTCAGAAAAATTATCCAAAACTTAGAAATAAGACAAAAGGTTGGTGGCACATCCTTCCAGTGCCATAGAGGGGTGAAGGGCACCCAAGGACTATCTAGGGAATTACATTTGGTTCAACTATCTACAGCTGATTTAGAGTCCCAGGTTTAGTAATGTTAATATTAATTTATTGCTTTTGACCACTAGAGATGCAAATAATTTCTATCTAGTGAAAAAGAAACTTCAAAGATTACATTTATGGTTCTAATGGACATTAATCAATTTTGAAGCTAACCCAGCAATCTTATCTTAACATTTCTTATGAATACCCAGCTTGTTAAATGTTCTTTGAGCCAACTTTAACATCTTATTGGTCCCCTCATTCATTAATGAGTAGAATAAAATCTTTGTGAGTGAAACTGAAAGTCCCTCAGTCATGTTTGACTCTTTACAACCCTATGTAGTCCATGGAATTCTTCAGGCCAGAACACTGGAGTGAGTAGCCTTTCCCTTCTCCAAGGGATCTTCCCAACCCAGGGATCAAAGCCAGGTCTCCCTCATTGCAGGTGAATTCTTTACCAGCTGAGCCACAAGGGAAGCCCAAGAATACTGGAGTGGGTAGCCTATCCCCTCTCGGGGGATCTTCCTGACCCAGGAATTAAACTGGGGTCTCCTGCATTGCAGGCGGATTCTTAACCAGCTGAGCTATGAGGGAAGGCCATGTTCATTTTATATTGATATGACAGTAATGTTTTTTAACCCTTGGAAAATCATACTTTATCAGCATCCTGAGTCCAACTGTTTCCATTCTGTTGACATGGAAACTCGAGAGGGCCCATTTCCAATGCGCATAACTCCAATCTCTAAAACAAAAACAACAACCCCCCCAAAAAAACAAAAACAAAACCCCTTTTCCTTTATTTAGCTAGAATCTGTCTCTATAGAACTTTCTTCCTCTGCTAGTGCAGTGAAAACAGCGACGGCTTTGGAGTCACACAAACCTGGATGCAAGTCCCCAGTTCTACCAGTTATTAGCTGCTCGACCTTGGGAAAGGCACTCCGTCTCCTGAGCCCTCCCTTTCCTTATCTCCCTGCTGTGAGAATTAAATGAGATAGTGCATATAAAGCACTTAGCACAGGGGCATAGAGTAGGTCAGTTTTCTTCTCAATCATTTCCTCATTTGTTCACTTATTCAGCAAACATTCATTGAGGTACTGGTGGTGAATGCTGGCGCTGCAAATATGCATAACAAATAGCTCCCTTCTGAGGATGCATGCAAATTAGTAGGAGCAAAAGAAATGTTTAAAAGGAAATTCTAATGCAGCTTGATAAGTACAACAAAAGAATCATGTACAACGCACAGAGGAGACTGCGGCAGAGGCAGAGGGGGTTTCCAGAGACTTCCCAGAGACGGTGATGTCTACAAAGTGTTTTGAACATTAACAAGAGTTTTCCTGGCATTCAAGGGGGGAGAACACATTACAAAGACTTGGGAAAATAAAATAGCATGGTGGGCCTTAATGGAGTATGAAGAGCAAATGAGGGGCAGGGGGATGAATTTGTAATGGGAGATGGAACTGGTAAGCCAAGGAAGTCTGACTTTTTCCTTAAGAGATGATGGAGAGCTAGAAGAGAGATATCACAGATGTGGTTTCAGAAAGATCATGGTGACGGCAGTATGAGGAAAAATACAAGATGAAGACTGGAAGACATCTCTGACGGTCCAGTTCAAATAAAGGTGAGACAGAGGTGAAACCAGGAAACAGAATGAAGGGGGAAAAGGTTTAGAAAACAGAATCCGCCAGAGATGGCCAGCCACGTGACAATCATGGTGACTGCCACGCCCCTCCTTCCATTAGAAGGGAAACTGTCCCACCCTCAGGTCCCTGCTGAGAGGCCCTTGAGCAGGAGTGGCAAATAATTGGATGCCTGGGCCAAGAGCAGCTCACCACAGGCTGGCCTGTCACCCAAGAACTATGCAAAATTCTGGTTCCGCTCCAGAATTTGAATAGGAAAATGAAAAGATAATTAATCAGTTGGGGGCAGGAAGAGAAAAGAGAATGACATGAAAAGAAAAGCCCACATGCTATGGAAAAGAGAGCAACATCAGAGGCACAAGCAACGTGGCACCACTAGAGAGCCAGGTGCTCTACAACAGGGTTGTTAAAACCATAGAATCTCCGATGTTTGGAGCATGAACTCATCTAAGTACATCTAGGTTCCTTGCTGCTGCTAAGCTGCTTCAGTCGTGTCCAACTCCTAGCGACCCCATAGACAGCAGCCCACCAGGCTCCCCCGTCCCTGGGATTCTCCAGGCAAGAACACTGGAGTGGGTTGCCATTTCCTTCTCCAATGCATGAAAGTGAAAAGTGAAAGTGACGTCACTCAGTCGTGCCCGACTCCTAGCGACCCCATGGACTGCAGGCTACCAGGCTCCTTCATCCATGGGATTTTCCAGGCAAGAGTACTGGAGTGGGTTGCCATTACCCTCTCAACAAAATTCTATTAGCTGGCTTTGTAACTGGTCAGATGTTAGGGGAAGACATACATCTGCATAAACTTTGAATGCAAGTCTCATCTCCAAACCTCCCCTTTTTCAAGCTAACTACCCCACCCCATTCCTTTACTCTTCTTCATTGACCATAATTCTATCCTCTCTCTCCACTCATTTTCTCCATTGTACAAACTCCTAACTGATCTTGCGTCCTGCTCCCAGGATCGAGTCAGGGTACTTTATTTCCCACCCCTGACTCCACTGGCCTGTTTGCAGTTCCACTTCTTTCATACTCTTCCTACCAAACCCTAAAATGCTCTCCCTGTAAGCAGGTCAAAAGGAAAGAAAACTGGCAAAATGAGACAGAAAGCCTTAGGGAGCTACACCTGGTCACAGAGAAGGCAAGAACAGAGAGAAATTTCTTGCTTGCTATAAAGAACTGTCCGACAATTCCACACTCAATTCTCCATTCAAGAATAGTATTTTCCACTCCCCTGTCTCCAAAGGTTTAGAACTGGCATTTGTGAAAAGGTAAAGAATCTGCCAGAATTCAGATATCCACATGCTTCTCTAATAGTCAGGTAAGATCCCCAAGGCTAACGTGATAATTTAAGTTCAATAAGGACTGAGATTTCTTGTGTGTGTGTGATCATGCCTGCTAAGTCACTTTAGCCATGTCTGACCCTTTGTGACCGTATGGAATGTAGACCATCAGACTCCTCTGTCCATGGGAGTCTCCAGGCAACAATACTGGCGTGAGTTGCCATGCCCTCCTCCAGGGGATCTTCCTGAACCAGGCATTGAACCTGTGTCTCTTATATCTCCTGCACTGGCCAGTCAGGTTCTTTACCACTAGCTCCAGAGATTTCTCTTATTCATCACCAAATCTTCAAGTGCCTAAAATAACATCTAACATGTACCAGGGGCTCAGTAAATATTTATTGAGTGAACAAATGTATGAATTCACAGCAAGACTGCAATGAAGTCTCTGATAACATGCCACAGTTCTCTCCTCAGCCCACCATGATTAATAATTCAATGAAAACATAAAGGGATTTCTGGGCAGGGGTGTGACTGATAAAATAAGAGTGGAATTGAGAAGAACTTTGAATACATTGCTGAACTGACTCAAGACTCAAAATATCTGAAGAAGACAGAGCAATAATCAATTTTATGACAGGAGATTGTGGCAGTTGAGAGACATGATTTAGCAGCGGTACTCTTGAGAAAGAACCATGGGTCTTAGCTGATAATAAACTCAGTCAGAGTTTGAGGTGCAAAAAAGCTGTCAGGAAAGCAACTGTGCTGAGTTAGAGAGTCCAGAAACGTGGGAGGTGATGGTCCCCAGGATGAGATGTGCTGCTCAGCCCACCTCTAGAGCGATTCGCTTGGTACGTGAGATACACTCAAGGAAGGAAATCAGGGAAAGGACAGAGATCGTACCATAGGAGAAACAACTGATCATGCTCAGCCCAGAGACGTCTCAGGGGGTATGTCAGTTTCCTGGGCTTGCCACAATAAAATGCCACACACTGGGCGGCTAAAACCCACAGAAGTTTATTCTCGTATAGCTTGGGAGGCCAGAGTCCAGAGATCAAGGTGTTCGCAGGGCCATGCTCCCTCTGAATTCTCTAAGACGGGATCCTTCCTTGCCTCTTCCGCATCTGGGGGCCCCCAGGCATCCCTCGGCTTGTGACAGCATCGTTCCGGTCTCTGCCTCCATCTTCACTTGCTCTTCTTCCTTTGTGTGTGTCTTATAAGGACACCGGTGGCATGTGACTCACCCTACTCCAGTATGAACTCATTTTAACTAATTCTGTCTACAACAACCCTATTTCCAAATAAGGACCACACTCTGAGATACTGGGCTTCCCTTGTGGCTCAGCTGGTAAAGAATCCACCAGCAATGCAGGAGACCTGGGTTCAATCCCTGGGCTGGGAAGAGCCCCTGGAGAATGGAAAGGCTACCCACTCAAGTATTCTGGCCTGGAGAATTCCATGGGGTTGCAAAGACACAACTAAGCAACTTTCACTTTCACTTTTCTGAGGTCTGGGGGTTAGTGCTTCTACATGTATCTTTTGATGGTATAACTCACCCCATAATAGAAGGCAGGAGAACTGTCTTTATAATTTGAAGAACTCTCTTGTAGAGGATTTGATCCATACAGCCTAAAGGGTAGAACTAGGGAAATTGTAACCCCTTACAGAGAACATTCTAAGAGTTGAAGATTTATCCCTCTTGATTCCCATCCTTGCAGCTGCTGAGGAGGAGGAGGTATGACTCCTGGAGTTGGCACTGGGGGAATTCTCTCCTTAGCGAGGGACCAGGCTGCAGGCCTCTGGTCACTCTCAGCGGACTCAATTGCATGCGTCACTGCCCTCTGGTACCCAGGCATGAGGGAACCATTTTTAACCAGGCAGAGATTTAAGTGGCTGTTTCCAAGAGGCAATATAAGCAGAGAAGCCCCACAATAATGCAGGCTGCTCATGAGAAATGGAGCGTGAATTGCAGACCTAGGAAATGAATGTAAATTCAGCAGTTATTTTAATTTTTAATTGGAAAAAAGCCCATCCCAAAAGAATAGGAGGGGAGTGTACTTTGCATAGCACTCTAGAAAGCATTTGTTAGTGCTGCCGAGACACATGGCATAGTCTTGTTGCCTCTGCCATCCTTGCGATTGAGATGGGAAGGATTTCTGCAGGGACTGCTACTGCCGGCCGCCTCCATAGATAACAAAGGTCATGGTTTATGGGCACAGAAGTCTCTGCTCCAGAAGCAGCTTCATTGGTATGCAGGCATGGAAACCCAGCAGCCAGCCCAACTCCCTCCCATTTTTCTGGACAGTTTTATATTCAAATGGAGTAGCTGAAGATAGAAAGGTGTCAGAGGAGGAGAAATGACACCTATTAGGCACCTATTATGCGCCAGTCATTGGTCTCATTGAATTATGGAAGCCTTGGACTGCATGATTGATGGGATTAGTGTGTGTGTGTGTGTGTGTGTGTGTGCTTGCACACAAGTTAGCACATTCGTGAACTAGATAGAGAAGTGGAGGGTGAGGGGAAAATTCAAAGTACTTAGAAAATGGGAAGACAACCGAACAAAATGTGCATAAGAAGAGTGGAGATCCAGGAGTAGCCTTATGAGATGATGAATTAGGCAGCTTCTTTGGGGGCTAGTAGGAAAGTTCCTGCCTCCAACAGGAATATCCAACCCAGATGGAACCGTGGATGCTACAACCGTGAGGACTGTTGAAAGAATGAAGTGGGAATCCGGGCTTCCCATCCATCCGTTAATGCAGGAGCCATGGGTTCAGTCCCTGGGCTGGGAAGATCCCCTGGAGGAGGGCATGGCAACACACTCCAGTATTCTTGCCTGGAGAACCCCACGGACAGAGGAGCCTGGTGGGCTGCAGTCCATAGGCTTGCAAAGAGTCAGACATGACTGAAGCAACAGCACACACATGCACACACACACACACACACACAGTGATTCCATGAGCCAGCTCTGGGAACAGGCTGAAAACCTAAATCTCTCCTGGGAGCATCCATCTGGAAGCACGCATGGCTGCAGTTCATCTCTGCTGAATGCCCTGCCATTCCCTTACCCTTTACCTGGTTCAAACTGAGTCTACCTGCCGAGCTCCAAAACCAGTTTCTACTCTGACTTCACTAATACATGCCTACCTCCAAGATATTGTGGGTTCAGTTCCTGGCCATCACAGTAAAGCAAGTATCTCTATAAAGCGAGTCACGGAAATTTTTTTATTTCCTGGTACTTACTAAAGCTACACTTACACTATACTGTCGTCTATTATAAATGGTGTGTTACGTCTAAAAAACGATGTATATACCTTCATTTAAAACATGCTTCTTTGCTAAGAAATGCTAACCACAGCTAAGCTCTTCATGAGTCATAATCTTTTTGCAATCATAGAACACAGATCACCAAAACAAACATAATAAAATAATGAAATTTTTGAAATATTGCAAGAATCACAAAGAAGTAATATAGAAACACAAAGTAAGCAGATGCTGTTGGAAAAATGATGCCAATAGTCTTGCCATATTCAGGGTTGCCACAAACCTTCAAATTTTTTTGTAAAAAAAAAAAGTAATAAAGTGAAGTGCAAAATAATGAGGCATGCCTGAATTGTCAGAAGCACCAACATTCTCAGAGTCTCAACAGCAGGACAACCGTTTTGGATTTCCTCATCTACACATCAGTCACTTCCCAAATCCTACTACTAGTTTCTGTATAACATCTCCCCACATTGTTACTCTTAATGCCCCGTCCCTAGGCAAGGGTCCAATCTACATATGCCTCAGTTAGAGCAACTCAACAGTTGGCTGTTCAAAGCCTTCTATGACTGAGCCCCATCCTACCTCATAAACCAATGGCCCACCCTCCCATCGCTCACTTAAATGAGCCTCTTCCTTTTATCCACTGGCCCGCTTTAAGCCAGCCTCCACCTCTTCACCCGCACCATTTCATCCATCTGGTTTTCCATTTTTCCCTATGTATGCATTCCCCACCTCCCCCCACCTGCCCATCCATTCATTCAACAAACATCATAATGAGTGTCAACTATGTGCTGACAACCTTCTAGGTGTGGAGATCCAGTGATGATCAGGACAAAGTTTCCCTGTTCTGGGAGCTTATGTTCTAGTGAGGAAGTTGCCGATTAAAGCTTGGGTGAAGGTATGAGTGTCAGAGTGTGTGTGTGTGTGTTAGATGGGGTGGTTAGGAAAGCCTCAGTAGGGAGTAGATGTTGGATCTGAGACATGAGTGACATGAGAGTTAATCCTATGAAAATTGGGGTAAGAGCGTCAAAGTCTTCTTCAGAGATCACATAGCTGTTCAGAAACCACCCCCACCCCTAAACTCCAGGACTCACTGCCTGAGATATTCATGTGCTCTTGACTTGCTTTTTACCTGTCTGTGCCTAACCAGATGGTAAGCTCTTTAAAGGCAGGATCTGGATGCCACAATCTAAAAGTCAGAGGTTAATAGAGCATGATTGCATACAAGGATCACCTAACTAAGGCAAAATAAAGGAGAAATCATCTCACTTTGATTTTCAAATGTGAGTATCCAAGGAAAATTTCTTCCCTGTGATTTGAGGAAGGCTACTTTGCACATGTCATTCATTCCATAGTGGAGGTTTTCCTAGCTGAAGGTGAGGAAGCCAGCTAAGGCCACTCTGTCTGGTTTATAAGCAGGCATATAATCCATAAGCAGGCAATAAAATCCTTATGACTGAGGCAGAAAATGCCACCGACAGCTCCAAGATGGAAGGACATCTGTTGTCAAACTATCTTGAAATCCATGAGCTGAAATTGCAGTGAAAATGTTGTCCTGAGGATGCTTCTGACTTCAGGATAATGATTCCAGGATAAATCATTTTCGTGATGAGCTGCTGTTGAGAATGAACAAAAAAGATACTGAAATGTATCCAGAGTTGACTGAATTGAATCTTACTTTGTAAGTAATTTTAAAGTATATAGTATTAATATTTTTAATGTAAAATGTTTTTACTTTAATGCATTTAGTTGCTTTAATGAAGAGTTAGATTTTTGCCAACCAGCTAACAAATATTAACTGAGTGCATCCAATCCCTGAGACTACACAATGAGGTGGGTAGTGAATGAACAGATACAGTCCTTGTCGCCAAGAACTTACAGTACAGCAGAGAAGATAGATGCTAAATAAATTAGTATCAATAATTAGAAAATTACAAGGAAACAAAACATTGCAATACAGAAGCACGGGGGCTACTGAAGGGTATGGGGAAAGGGGTGGGGGTTGGGGGCTGGTCAGAGCAAATTTTCTAAGGAAGGGACATTTCATCTGAGACAGAAACTGACTGGCAGTACTGGTGAAAGAAGGGAGCACAGAAGTATGTTCCAGGCAGAGGCCATCCCCTGTATCACCAGTGGAGAGCATCACAGCCCTTGGAAGAACAGTGAATTCAGTGGGGCTGGAGTGAAAGGGGCCCAGGACGTGGCTGGGATGGCAGCAAGAGGCAAAACTAAAGCAGGCTTTGCTATTGGATCCTGACTTTGCCCTAGGAGCTACTGAAGGCCATTTCATTTCTGGATATCAGGGAAGCATACTAATCTCGGTAAAAATAGAATCCTATCAGTCCCTCTTCAAGAAAGAAAAATTTGAGATGAGATATGAACCACCTTTTATGAAGAGAATCATAATTTTAATTAAAGGAAAACTGAAGAAAATCACTGGGACCTAAAAATACTTTTGTTTATCCAGGCATCATGCTGTAAATGGGTTTTCTTGGCTGATAAAAGAAGCTGGAGGATAAAGATTATTTACAACCCAGGTAGTTAAAAAATCTATTTGCTTACAAATCACACTGAGATAGGTCCCCAACAGAAACTATACTAGATTACGCTCCACTCAAGTGGCAAATTTCTTAGCTGCCATTTTACAGAAAGAGATAAGGACTGGCTTTCTTTCAAATTGCTTTGACACCCCTATTTTGGCCCATCTGATATGCAAACCTTTAATGTTTGTAGGTGAACATGAAGAACTGTGAAACATGTTTTCAGTAATCATAGGGAGATAAAACTGGAAATTGTAATGGTTTGAAATTTGTAGTTATTAGTGGTAACTTCAGATATAATTAAACATAAAATAATTGAATTATTTTCTTCTTCTTTTCTTTGCCTAAACCCCCGTTGTTGCCAAAAAATGTAAAACCCAGTTTACAACTTTGGGAGTCTGAAACTGTAGCTGTCAGTCTTTCTTCTGAAGCTGCTATTAATAAAATAAAAATGGGAGTTTCGCTTTCACTTCACTCCCGCCAGTTAACCCCATCAATGGCTGTCACAGTCAATCTTCCCCAAACCAGACTATGCCAACTTCTGCACCTCTGCTTGTGTCCTTGTCCCCACCTGGAATTCCCTTCTTATTTCCAGATGCAGAGTATTTCATACCAAATGATTAGGAAGGAAGACACTGCTATTTATTGCTAAGGAATCCTTATTGTGAATTCATGTCTTTGGAGTAAAGAATAAACTTCTTGAAAGATGCTAATTTTGTTTTCGGGGGAGTTCTTTGTTTTTTTTTGGCTGCTCAGCATGTGGGATCTCAAGTCCCCAACCAGTAATGGAACCCACCGCCCCCCGCAGTGCAAGTGCAGAGTCTGAACCACTGGACCACCAGAGAAGTCGCCAAAAGATCATGCGCAATCCAATTTGCTACCATTTGCTGATTTCCTTCTTTATGTAGGGAACGATATCCAAGGAACAGGTTGAGAATGAACATACAGTCAAATAACATGCCACATAAATCAGAGACTCTCACTGACCCACGTGTAACACAGCGTGTGTTTTGTGCTGCCCCCTAGTGGCTAAAGTGAGAGGGCCAATGAACTATTTTCATGATCTCCAGTCCTGCAAACGGAGAAGGTAATGGCAACCCACGCCAGTACTTTCACCTGGAAAATCCCTTGGACTGAGGAGCCTGGTAGGCTGCAGTCCATGGGGTTGCGAAGAGTCGGACATGACTGAGCGACTTCACTTTCAATTTTCACTTTCATGCATTGGAGAAGGAAGTGGCAACCCACTCCAGTGTTCTTGCCTGGAGAATCCCAGGGACGGGGGAGCCTGGTGGGCTGCCTTCTATGGGGTCGCACAGAGTCAAACACGACTGACACGACTTAGCAGCAGCAGCAGCAGTCCTGCAAAGATCAAAAGCACATGCTGCAAGTGACCCAGAGTACAGACACATTTGCAGTCAGATGCAGGCTGCCTGGCTCACATATGAAAGTGAACCTGTCCACTTTGCCCTATGGGAAGGATCTGCCTGCCAGTGCAGGAGACAAAAAGACACGGGTTTGATCCCTGGGTAGGAAAGTGTAAACCCACTCCAGGATTCTTGCCTGGAAGATTCCATGGACAGAGGAGCCTGGTGGTCAACAGTCCACGGGGCGCAGAGTTGGACATGACTACGTGACTGAGCACCTTGGCCTCACCAAATGCCAAGCCAACTGGCAACAAATTGGAGCTAGGGTCATCCCTTGGTCAGTCTGGTAGTACTATTAAGACAAATGCCAAGATCATTTGAAATAATAATACCCTGGCAACTCTTTAAAATTTCTCTCGGAAAAATGGAAAGTTGGCAGGACCAGAGACAGAGGTCAAGTGGCAAACAGGACCCCGGATGCTGCAGAGAAGGGGACAAAGGCAAGGTGAGTGACCTCCAGGTTACTTCTGAGTACACAGGTCTTTCTGGCATGGTACCCAAAGCAGTAGCCATAAACTGCCGGTCAAAATGGCACCTTGAAAATCTGGTGTTGGATCTGAGTGAACAGTCACATCAGATCATTCAAGACAAGAACTTCCAAGTTGAATGCCCCCTTAAGTTTCCATGGGTCCTAGTAGTTCAGTATGTGCCCCACAGAGAGAGCCCCTCAGGACTCCACCAGGTAGATGTCTCAGCCTTTGCCATTTGAGCCAGCACAGCTGCTCCTCCCCAGGCTGCCCTCATTAGCAGCATGGCACTCATTCACAGCGGCTGCCGGTTTAAACGTTCTCCCCCGCATGGAGCAGGACCTATAAAACCTCCCCAAAATATATCCTCCTGTGAAAGCAGTGCATGCTTGGAAACAGATGTTTGCTAAAGAAGGGCCTGAAAATTTGCCCTGCCAGGATCTAAGATTCTGACCCCCACCTGATCCCTGCCTCCCTCATGCCCAGTCCCCAGCCAAATCAGGTGGGCAAGCATCCCAGAAGCACCACCACACTGACTCACGGTGCTTAGCTGGGCACACAGTAGGCACAAAATTAATGTTAGCTAACATTAATGTATCAGCAGGGCTGATACAAAGCAAACACGCACCAAGACAGCATAAAAGTTGTCAAAATGTGGGGAAATGCCCTGCTGGATGTTAAATAGCTGCTTCCCCAATGCCCCTGCCCACCCAATGTCCACCATCACGCGGTGGTGCGATGCCTTCCCTCAGTAACCTGGGAACCTCTGGGCTCCACCTTCCAGCATCCATTCTGATTGGCCAGTGCTGTAGATACCAGCCATTAAATGTGTTACCATGCCTGGTTATTATCATCCTCATTGTCATTGTTGTTATTTATGGACTCACATATTCTCACCAACGTTCACACCCAGGAACTGTGCCTGCCCTGGTTTGTCCCCAACCTCTGGGATTTCTCCTCATTCTCCAAGTAGGCTCCTACCCTCTGCCCATCCCTTCAATAATGGTGTTTTCTGGCTCCTTGCAATCCCTGGGTCATTTCACCCACAGCTTTGGCCTCTCTTAGGTTCACTGGGGACTTGTCAATCCTCATCGTAATGGGATGTGTTGATTTTGCTGGACTGGACCATCTCTTTCCCACCATCTTCTTCCCTGCGCAGGTCTGGGTTAGCGTGGCCATAAGAGATATTCTACAGAAGATTTAGAAGGTGGAAGTGAAGGAGAGACAGTTTTGTTTTACTCTCAGAAAGCCACTGCCAGGCAGTTGATGCTGCTTATCTGCTGGTCTTCCTCTCATGTGAGGCAGCAGCCAAGCAGGCGGCTCCTCCAGCTTCTGCCAGATCTCTCCCGTCAGCATCTCTCTCTGCTGAAAACAGGAGTTGCTAAGCAAATTCATGATGCATATTAGCTCTGCGATCAAGGAAACCAGCTTCTCCTCTATGGAAAGCCCAAAGGTGATGGGAGATCAATTCCATTTCTAGGCCAGTTTCACAGGCTCTGCCTCATCTTTGCAGAGCCCCTCTAGTCTTGCATTCCCACACTGTATCTTTTCTTGTCTATTCTTTCCCAATTTCTGCCATCCAGACACAAATGTGACAGCCCTCCATAGACTGTTGGTCAGCTCTCACATTGCATACTGTCAATCCTCTATAATAAATCTATATCTGTATCTATGTCTACGTCTGGATGCGTATCTATAGATAGATCACATAAATATAGAGAGACAGAGCCCCTAATGGTTCTGCTTCCCTAACTGCCCTCTAGCTGATGACAACACATCCACCAGTCACCTAAGCCATAAATTAAGTGTTATCCCAATTCCTGTCTCTTCTCACTCTCTACATCCGAGCAGCCACCCAGCAAGTCATCCACTTCCCAACCTGTTTTGTTCTCCAATACTGGGATCTTTGTTTTGCTCTGTTTTGTGTTGAGGTTTGACAATGGGACTATATCTGTTTTATAAACAGCAACTAGAAAAGTGTGGTAGAAAAAGCAGAAGGGAATTCATGAGTGACTGCTAATAATACTTAAAGGCTCAGCAAAGAACTGTGAATAATCCAAGCGTAGGTCAGCTTGCCTTTTCATCCCCTCACAACTGTGCAAACATTAAACAACCAGTCATGACCCCTTGGAAGGCAGAGCCATGGAAAGCCTGTAGGTCAGAGAGTTTGTTGTGACCAGGGACAAGCTGGGTACTCACTGGGGGCTTGGCAGCAGCTTAATTATTAAGAATGCCTGTTACAGAAATGTGTCTGTGTTTATTCATCATAAAGGCGACAGGAGTTGCTAAGCAAATTCATAATACAAACAGTAGAAATGTTAGCCTACTTAAGAGCAAGGCGCTTAAGTACTGGCCTTTACGTTCACATAATAAATATGCTCATTACACATCTTCCTCCTTGTGTAATACTGTCCTGGCATGGATCGCTAACACGTCCTCCTTCTTCCCTTTCGGCATTTGTCCTGCGGCTGCTTGATTATAATGGAATTACATTTCCTTACAAATGTTCTGTTTCTCCAGCACGTCATTCATCATCCATTAATTCACAAAGCATGTATTAAGGGCCTATTGTTGGCCAGGTGCTGGAAATATGACAGCTCATTAGAATAGGATTTGAATTTTTGGAATTTTCATTCGAATGGGAGATGATCATCTATCAAGAAGTGATGAAATAAATAATGTCATTTCATTTAGCGACAGGTGCCACAGAACACACAAGGTTGGGTAAGAGATAGCAAGTGTGAACAGCTGCTCAGAGAAGGCTTCCTGGAGGGGGTGGCAGCTAGGCAGGGATGTGAACGCCGGGAAGGACATGCTAGGCATGCATCCACTTGAACAAGAGCTTCTGGCCAGAGAGAACTTCCCTGCGGCCAGCACTCATGCTGTGACAAAACGAAGGAACAATAAGGAAACCTGGATGTGTCTCCCTTCAGCTTCTGGAGCACTCCAAGATTTTTATGCTTTTGCCCACTCTATTCTCTTCCCACTTGCTCCTACGCTCACCTGAATGACTCTTCATTTTTCAGGTCCCAGTCCAAACACTCATTCTTCCGAGACGTCTTCCCCGACTATCCAATCTAAGGCACCACCCCCTTGCAACTTTCTCTGGTAACACCTGCTTCTACCTTTACAAAGTACAACTGTGTGCATGTTGTATTAGCCAGACCTCTCCAGAGAAACAGAACCAAGAGCTGAGAGAGAGAGAGAGAGTGCTATACCCATAGCTATTACTATCTACCTATGTCTATATCTGTGTATTCATATTTGTACACATTTATCATGGGAATTGGCTCCAATGATCATGGGGGTTGAGAAGCCCCATGCTCTGCTGTCTGCAAGCTGCAGAACCAGAGAAGGAAGTGGTGTAATTAGATCTGAGTCCAAAGCCTGAGAGCAGGGGTGAGGGGCCAATGGTGTAAGCCCCAACCCTAGACTGAAGGCCAGAAAACCAGAGTTGATATCCTAGGGGAAGAGAGGATAGGTTCCAGCTCAAGCAGAGGGAGAAAATTTGCCCCTGCTCTGCCTTTATGCTGTATTCAGGCCCTAGGAGAATTGGGTGATGCCCATCCCCGTTGGTGAGGGTGATCTTCTTTACTCAGTCTGCTGATTCAGATGCAAGTCTCTTCCAGAGATACTCTCACAATCACACCCTGAAATAATGCTTTACCAGCTATTTGGGCAACATTTAGCCCAGTCAAGATAACTCATAAAATTACTTATCACATATGCATACTTACGTAATACATAGAAAGCATTGCAATAACTGTTGAGTGAATGAACCAGTGGGTGTATCACAAACCAGTCATCCACAGAGCGCCCCAGCCAGACCGACTGAAAAAAGGGTAGGAGTGGGACACAAAGGGAAATTTTTATTGTAAAGCAACAAGGATTTAAAGAAGGAAAGAGGGTAGAAGGGAAGCCTGCTGAGAGAAGCCGAGCTGAGGGACTGGGTCCCGAGGGAAAGGGGCCAAGAGTAAACCAGGCACAACAGTGGGCAGCAGCAGTGGCAAAGACAGTCTAAGAGCGAAACTACAGCTGTACTGCAGACCATCACCAGCAAAGGCTTCAGCACTATTCAGATGGACAGCGCCATGCACGCCTGAGATGCAAAGCCTAAGGGGCCCACCTGGGTCACCTGCTGCCTACCACACAGTCCTCTGCCTAGACACCTTCAGCACTGGATGGGGTGCTCACTCGCAGCACCAGTTATGCGTCGACCCCTACATGGTGTGTCTTTTCTTCTTTATTGAAAGCATTTGTAATCTCTGAACCATTCTTCATGAGACAATGGCCAAACCATCCACCCTCTCCACCCTCTAGTCACCCACATCCACAAGTTTCCACTCTGTCAATATCCACTTTGCAGGGTGTTGTCTGAAACAGCACCCATTGCACCAGAAGTGTCTGAAGCTCAGTGCACTGGGACACCTGTGACATTGGGAATTGTGATGGTGTGACCTCAAAGCTTTTGAAACCAACCAAGCTGCCAGCTGGCTGGAAGCCAAGGATGACTTTGAGCCCCGCCTGCTTTGACAGGAGAGGTTCCAGCAGATGCTCCTGTATTTCATTGTGTGGCAAATGAATGCAGTGTGGGAGTAGAGGAAAATAGAACCAGGGAAAGGGCATGAACCCTTCTGGGCGGCCCTAACAGATGGGCGTACATAATGAGATAACACAGGTTCCAATCTCGGGGCCAGCTGCTGAGGCATGACTGCTTTCTTAATGGAAAAAGAAGAAATTCTCTTTGAAATGAAAAATGCAAGGCAGACAAATGTGCCCGAGGAGAGCTGCAGGATTGAATGCCTCCTCAGAGCTCTTCGGGGAACCCGAAAGTTCTAGTGAAAATACCACTGCACGTGGAGCCGATTCCTTGTTACCTGCTCAGACTGGGTGAAAAACAGACCTTGAGTGTTCTGTGCACAACTTCCATCGGCACAGGGCACCTGCATCTCTGACTGATGTCATTTTGGATGGTTTTCTCCTCGGAGCTATTCTTTCCCCAAATTTCTGTTGCCAGAAAAATAACTAGAGAGCTTTCTAGTCTCCACCCACGCCCCCCTCCAACTTCCTGGGACATCTTTTAAAATGTATCCATAAAAGTATATCTTTAAAAGGACTTGCTCTGTTTTCATCATGTGGATAATTGATTTGTTACAACTCACAAAACAGCATTTGTCATTTCTAAACAACCAAGAGCAAGACGTGTTTCTTCCTCTGGAGTTGAGCGTGGAGACACTTGACTTATTGCTGCCATTAAATTGAAGTGTTTGGCTGATTATTTGGTATTTCAGAATTCCTTATAAATCACCACCTTATTTTGGTGATTACAATTTTAAGAAGAGGCACTTGATTTATAGGCGACATCAGGGAGGATGGGGGAGGAGAGAGGGAGGCCAGGAGGTACAGCAGAGGCAAGAGGCTCAGTGAAGATACAGTTGGAAACATCTGTTTGATACATCACCCCCACCTTCTCTACAAACCGCAGCCCTGGAATATGCCTACATCTGGGAGATTTTTATTATCCAAACTTTGGCAGATAGATAAAACAAGAAGGAGGTGGTGGGGCGAGAACAAGAGGGACGGTGTCCATGGCTGTTTCCAATTTTGGGTGCACCAGTCCACTCAGGGTTCCTCCCCTCTCCCCAGCTGGGGCAGCAGAGAGTGGAGTTCTAAAGTGAAATTCATCCTACCATGCTACACTAACAAGCCATGAGACCTAGGTCCATGGTCACGGTAAAAACAAGAGGGCTGGACACGGCTGGACACAGCTGGATTCTGAGATGCAACAGAGCGGCAAATAACTTCTTCGGCTCCAGTGAGTCCATCAATCAAACACATTTATTGGCAGCCAAAAGGAGTCAGACCACTGCAGCAGGTATTTAAGAGGCCCTCAGAAATGATTAGACGTGATGCCCACCCTGGATAAACTTACAGCCTAACTGGGAAGACCTGAGTGACATGCCAGTTGTCCACATCAGGTTAAAAAAAAGTCAAATCTGTCATAGGGTAGCTATGTATACGTGCCACCTGGTTCATAATGACCCTCATAGCTGGAGGTAAGTGTCTGAAGTTCCTTCCCAGGGAACTAAGACCTCTGCTCTGATGATTAAGAGGTTCACTTTGCATTTTAAACACCCCCGAAGAAGGACCTTGACTGGTGAGATATGTTCAGTGCTAGATTTTTTTAATTAGGACATGCACACATGCCCCAGTGTCCAGGATGGTGAGAAACTAAAGCTACTGTTACAGAGGATTTATCAAGAAAATGGAGCATTCTGCCAGGAGAAGAGAAGGGATATGAGAGCTCATGCGTGTCTGAAAAGTCGTCATGAGAAGGAAGAAGCAGATTTACTTTGTAATCACTCCAGAGAGAAGAGTGAGTATCGCTGGTAAAAAGCTGCAAAGAAGCAAATTTTAGTTCAACATCACCTAGCAATTAGAGCTCTGTGGGTAGAAAGAGGTGGTAGACCATGAGCTCTCTGCCACGGGAGGAATGGAGGGACAGTCTGGGTGGCCATGTTAGAGCTACTGTTCCGATAATTCTGCATTTGGTAGGAAATGAAGTTAGATGCAGTTTCAGTCCCTTGTCGTTGTAAGAGTTTTGGCAATCCACTCCAGCACTATTGCCTGGAAAATCCCATCAACAGAGGAGCTTGGTAGGCTAAAGTCCATGGGGTCGCAAAGAGTCAGACACGACTGAGCGACTTCATACACACACACGTGATTCTATGACTTGAATTCACATTAGAGTGGGAATGGTTAATAGATTCTTTCCAGAATGTATGCTCTATTAAAACCAAAGGAGAGCTTATAAAAAGTGATAGATATGTTGATGGAATTGTGTGTGCCCCTAATAGGGGAAATGGGCTTAGAAATAGATAATGAGTGCTCTAGTCAATGCTGAACTTGGTATCCTAAATTGGAGAGGAAATAAGCTTTGGTCATCAGCTTTGGCTCTAGCACTTAGTAGCTGTGTGGCTTTGGAAAACTTACTTAACCTTTCTGAGCTTCTTATTTCCTTACTGGTCAAGTGAAGGTCTAACAGCGTCACTCTCATAGAGACTTTGTTAAGATTCAGTGAGATCATTGATGCAAAGAATTAGCACAGTGCCCAGCTCAAAGCAAGGACTCAATCACTATAAGCTATTAAGAATAGTACTGCTCTTTCTTAAGATGCACAGTTTCATATATATTTAATGTTGCTGAAATCAAAACATGTCTTATTCACATCGAATGTATTATTTTTCTCCCAATATACTCAGGCATGGGTGCACATGTGCACACACACACGTGTGGAGGCACACACTCACACAGCTATTTCTAAATGTACAGCGCACCTTCCAAATGGCACCATCTTAGAATCAAGGGGTCTGTGTCCTCCTCCATGCAGCCTTTCATGGTTACCAGCCTGAACTCTTGGTGGGCATATAGACAATAAAATCTGCAAAACCTAGCCCCCAGCTACACTTGTTTCTTCCACATCCTGTGCAGAGATCCCATTCAGAATTTGGCAAACAATACAGGCTACCATTTGCCCTGCTCTTCCCCGTGCGCTTGGCTGTGGTTCGGTACCGATGGCTGCAAGTACATGTGCCCATTTAATCCTCCTGTCGGCCTGTGGGTGGCACACACCCCCACCTGGACACTGAGGCTCCCGTGTCTCAGAGGCAAGCCCAAAGCACATGGCTAATTCTTGGAGCCCCGAGTTTATGAGCCAGGCCTACTTGGCTTCATTGGCCAGGCTATCTCCCAGGATGTTGTAAGAAAGGTGGGAATTACAGCTCTTCTTCACTTCTGGGTTTTTAACTCCTAGCCAATGACCTAGTATATGGATTTTAATCAGCAGTGCTTTGCTGGGGACCGGGGAGAGGCATGTGGGGAAAGGGAATGGTATAGTCTCCATGTCTCAGCCTCCATGGACCTTCCAAGTAGCTCTTGAAGGTGTGCATGTGTGCACACACACACACACACACACACAGTGCAGCCAGCTGAGGGAATGGCCTGCAATGAGGGTGGGCCTCACCGGAATAAAGATGCTAGTTGTTTCCCAACCGCCTCCCAGGACAGCATCTACTTCTTCAGCAAACCTCCCAGTCCAAGGACTGGTCCTCAGCCTCACAGGCCTGGAAACAGGATCTTGTCAATCCCCAGAGGACCAGGACTCAGGAATACTGTCTCAGAGCAACACTCACAGGGGACTGGTATCTCAACCAGTTGTTGGTGTATTCATTTGCAGAGAGAGCTCTGAGTGCCGTGTGGCCCAGCATGAGTGGGCCTGTCTAGGCTTCATGTCCCTGGAGACAGCCATGGACATGACATGTGGCTCCATGAGCGGGGGGTGGGGGGGGTGGGATGGAGGAGGGGGAAGGGAAGGGAGGATGGGAGAGGGGAGTGTTGGGAGAAAGGCCTGATGGAGGAGCAAACTCAGCACAGGCCTGGTCCTTCTCTCTCCCTCTGCATAAGGCTCTGCCACTTTGCCCCTTCGGCCGCTATATGGGGGTTCCAGGGGCTGACGATCTCTCCTTCTCTGGAAATTTACCTCTTTACAGGGGTTACAGGCTCCACCTGCTCACTGCCCTTCCCCCTGCGCGCGTACCTGGAGGCCACCATCATCTGGAAGGGCAAGCAGGCATCACTCAACAATCAGACACTGCAGGACAGAGAATGGGGTGCTTGGCTTGAGGGTCTTGGCCTGTTTCCCACTGCTGCACCAGTGCTGGGTGAGCCCAACCTGCAAGGTCCCCCGACCCCTCACACCAGAGGAGTGTTTTGCATGCAGAAAGAGCCTTCCTTCCCATTGTTCACTGGCAAAGCATCCAAAAAAGGAGGATTGCAAAGAGAAACAAATAAAACTATAGCTTTAAGATTTCCTGGCATAATTCAAAGGAAGATTATGCTAAGCATGGAGAAAACAATCTTTTCATCAAAGAAGCCTCTTAAAATTTTCCACATCATTTAAACCTCTGTGGTGATTTAAAAGTGTATTTATTTTTTAAAATAAATATGATAATAATAAGACTACCATTCTAAGAACACACAAAACATGTCGAAGCAAATGCCTGGGAAGCTGCTCAAGCTGTCTTTTAATGGATCCTTTTTGTGGGAAATGGGTAGGCGCCATAATAAAATGATTAGAAGATAGCAGGTCTGTTCAACAAATACACTTTGAGCACCTACTAGATGCCAGGCCCTGTGCCAAGCACTTATTAATACAATACAGAGATAACAAAGACCTGGCCCCTGGCCTCAGGCGGTTCCTAGGCTACTGGAGTCACAGCCTGACGTGCCAGCAACTGCAGCCTGGTGAAGGCACTGGCACCTTTGATGCACACAGGCAGCAACTCCACAGCTCAGCTTCCAGCTCTGTAAGTCATCTGGGAACGTCACTGAACCCCTCTGGGCCTCACTTTTCTGATACAGAAAATGAGGAGAGTAATAAAAATGTCTGTCTAGTCAAGGCTATGGTTTTCCCAGTGGTCATGTATGGATGTGAGAGTTGGACTGAGAAAGCTGAGCACCGAAGAATTGATGCTTTTGAACTGTGGTGTTGGAGAAGACTCTTGAGAGTCCCTTGGACTGCAAGGAGATCCAACCAGTCCATTCTGAAGGAGATCAGCCCTGGGATTTCTTTGGAAGGAATGATACTAAAGCTGAAACTCCAGTACTTTGGCCACCTCATGCGAAGAGTTGACTCATTGGAAAAGACTCTGATGCTGGGAGGGACTGGGGGCAGGAGGAGAAGGGGACGACAGAGGATGAGATGGCTGGATGGCATCATGGACTCGATGGACGTGAGTCTGAGTGAACTCTGGGAGTTGGTGATGGACAGGGAGGCCTGGTGTGCTGCGGTTCATGGGGTCGCAAAGAGCCGGACACGACTGAGCAACTGAACTGAACTGAACAATGATCTGAAGTATGTAAAGGGCCCTGAAGAGTGTCTGCTGCACACAGATGTGCTGGCCGCTATTGTTGTTATAGTAGGGGAGACACCCAGTCTAGTTCCCACGCTCTAACCTGCCTCCACCAAGGGCAAGGTCTGGGGAAGTCTTGGTGAGCTGTGTTGTCAAGGACTGGGCAGTTGATCAAGTGGAGAAGGTGGAAGGAAGAGGGACTAGCATGGGAGAAGCAGAGGCATTAAAGGGTCTCTCTTAGGTTGCTTCTTGGTACTCCAGTGTTGTGAATCTGCCTTCCAATGCATGGGACCATGATTTCCATCCCTGGTCAGGGAAACAAGATTCCACATGCTGTGGGGCAACTAAGCCCATCCCCCACAACTGCAGAAAGCCCACTGACCACAAGGAAGAGCCCACTTGCCACAGCGAAGTCCCAGCGCAGACAAAATAAAGAAACTAAGAATTAAAAAATAAAGGATTTCCACCACAGAGATGGTGGGTAATGAGATTTGGAGAGGGGAGTAGTGATAGATAAGAGAGGGGGACGAAGGGGTCAGCTCCTGGGAATCTACACGGAGCTTGAATGATTATGTTTGTGTGCTGAAAGCTGTTGAAGGGTTTTAAACAGAAGAACAGCGTAATCAGATTTGTAACCTAGAATAGAGCTTTGTATGGGAAAAGGCTGGAAGTAGGATCAGCTAAGAGAAATCTGGTGGGATCTTCCTCCTAAAAAAGGATGACAATAAGTACTGTAGGATGGATCAAGAGAGGGGATCAAAAGGTTGGGGACTTCCAGTTTAGGATGGTGGACTGGACGCATGCATCTTTGTCTCTGTTCCTGCCTGAAATCCCACTGAAATACCAAAATATAATTTTTTTAACATGTAAACCCCAAAGATAAAGAGGATAGAAAAAGAGTCAATAGCAGTAAACTTCTGGAAACCTGAAGGCGGGCAACTAGTGGGCAATCAACAAGCAAACCCAAGGAAACTAGACTCTAGCCTGACAGTGAGGAAAACCAGGAACCACTCGGTCTGCGTCAGAGAAGACCCATATGCCCAGGCACTGGCAGCACTGGGTTTCTGCAAATGAGGAAGAGCAAGGCTCAGATGGAAAGCCTGAGTGTATGTCTGTTTATGGAGCAGTTAGACAAACCAGATGACTGTCTCTCCCCACTGGAACATCACCTCCAGCCTCTAGGACAGCACTGTCCATAGAAATAGTGTAAGCCACATGTGTAATTTAAAATTTTCTAGAGTCCTCATTAAAAAAAAAGTCACATTAGTTTTAACAATATTGTTTATTTAACCTAATGCATTTCTAAAATATTATCATTATGAGAAAATCATTGATGAGATCTTTGACATTCTTCTTTTCAGCATACAATGTGCATTTTACACTCAAATGCACATCAATTCGAATGTTTTCATTGGAATCCTTGATCTGTGTTTAGATTTCATAAATCTACAATTTAAAAAAGTACAGGCACATACCCAAATTGTTCCAAAGTGTGTAAGTTTCCCAGTACCAAATAAAGTATGCATGTTATCAATAAATTAATTTAAATTAGAAAATGTAATCCCTCAGTTACATGAGCCACACTTCAAGTGCTAATATCACCGTGTGGGGGAGGCTACTGTAGTGGACAGCACATATCTAGGATCTCTGGACTAAGGACAACAAGTCCAGTTAACACTAGGACCACCACACTAAAACAAAGGAATTAAAAGACTGTTTGTCAGTATGCTAGATGGTGAGACTTACAATCTTCTTCTCCAAATGGACTCCAATGATTGCTGTTAAGCCAGGCAGGAGACTGGGAGATGCTCCTCCAGGAAATCTGACCAGTCCAGCAGGAAGATCCAAAACCTATGGTATCAAGGAATCCAACTAAACAGTCAAGCAAAATTGCCCTACATTGTGACCCAGGGTTGGTAAGTCCCAATCATGAACAGATGAACAAATGCAGACAAACAAGGACCCCCAAATGCGTGAGGAATGCTTCCACCCTGAGAGACTGAAACACATGGGAGAAAGCAGCTGTGGGAAAGAGTGCAGGAAAAAGAAAACATCCAGATATCTAATGGTAACAACCCTAGAGAAGCATGTGAAGGTTTTGAAACCACTAAATTAAAGCAGTGAGTAAAGGAAGTGCTCAGTTGCCCAGTCGTGTCCAACTCCACAACCCTTTGGACTGCAGCCCACCAGGCTCCTCTATCCCTGGGATTTCTCAGGCAAGAATACTAGAATGGGTTGCCATTTCCTCCTCCAGGAGATCTTCCCAACCCAGGGATCAAACCCAAGTCTCCTGCGCCTTCTGCATTGCAGGCAGATTCTTTACCTGCTGAGCCATCTGATGCTATTAACAAGTAATTTTGAGAAAACAAACAACAGCAAAAAAGAGCTCTTGGAAATTAATGGAAACCTGTGAGAAGAAGTGATAGCTTCAATACAAGAGCTAGGAGTGAAAACTAAGTCTCTCAGAGATTACAGCATAAAGCTAAGGAGATGCAAAATGAGAAAGGGTTGATTAGAAACTTAGAGGATTAATTCAGAAGCTCCAGTAGCTGAAAAGTAGAATTCTAGACATAAAGAGGAGAAAGTGATAGGAGGAAACATTTTTAAAAGCTTTTTTCAAGAAAATATCCTGACGCTGAAGAACATAAGTTTCACAATAAACAGGCCCATTGAGTACCCAGCACAACTGATAAAAATAGTCACTCCAAGGCATAGAAGGGAAATTTCAGAACCCTGGGGCCAAACAAAATACTCTAAAAGTTTTCAGAGAAGGGTTTTTAAAAAAGATTTCCATAATGCATCAAAATATGATTGACATGAAATGTCCCCCTGGTGAGTCTGAAATCTAGAAGAAAATTAAGCAATCCCATTAAAATGCTGAGGGAAAATAACTTTCAACTCAGAATTCGATACTTATTTGAAATATCAAACGAGTGTAAGAGCAGAATAAACACACTTAAAGATTTACCAAGTTTAAGAAACAATTGCCGCTCATGAACTCTTTCTCAGAAAGTTACTAGAGGATACACTCTACCAAAACGAGGAAGCAAACGAGGAAAGAAGATGGCACGAGATCCAACAGGGGACCTGGGACAAGTGAGAGGCCCAGGGACTCTTAGGACACAGTGAACACTGATTGAGGTCATCTCTGTGCAGCAGGCAGAGAGGTCAGCAGGCAGTGGGTCAAAAACTTCATAAGCAACTTCTTCCAGAAGACAATGATGGAACAGAGACAAGAAGACAAGACCAGGGAACAGCCTTGGGCAAAACAGGCCTTGAGAGCTAAAGAACAAAGGCCCTGGGGCCTGAGTCCCAGAGATGAAAAGCCAGGCTCACAGGAATGAAAGAGTCACCTTACCTCTGTTACACTAGTATACCTAGTCCAGCTCAACTGTAAATCTTAACCTTATCCGTTTCTGTGCTTTCTTGCAGAAAATTCTCATGCATTTCTTGCCTTCATAGAAGTGCTCCCAATTCCTGATAGCCACCATGGAGCCTCCTGCTGCTGCTCAAAGAAGTTTGATGACTTCTGGAAATTGTCAGTGGTCATGAGACAAACCCCCCCTTTGGTTTTGCAACTCGCGTCTTCTACTCAGGGAGCTTTACCAGTTGAGCTACTTCAGCTGCTGCTAAGTCGACCCCATAGACGGCAGCCCACCAGGCTCCCCTGTCCCTGGGATTCTCCAGGCAAGAACACTGGAGTGGGTTGCCATTTCCTTCTCCAATGCATGGAAGTGAAAAGGGAAAGTGAAGTCGCTCAGTCCTGTCCGACTCTTAGCGACCCCATGGACTGCAGCCCACCAGGCTCCTCCATCCATGGGATTTTCCAGGCAAGAGTACTGGAGTGGGGTGTCATCGCCTTCTCCAGAGCTACTTCAGAGCTGGAGGTAAATACCAAATTAACCACTAAAGGAGAGGTGACTGGACACAGTGGAGTGGCCTGGCATGGGGACAACAGCACTTGTTAGAGGACTTGTAGAATTGCCAGAATCTCCAAACTGTGGTCATTTTGAACATTAGTAAAAATTAAAACTTTAAAGAAGAAAGCTAGTTAGACGCTAGGATTGACAGAATTCTCTAATTCAAAGGAGGAAAAAGGAAGAGAAGAGGATTAGTCAGCTCGAGCTGCCATAAAAAATACTATAGACTGGGTGCTTTAACCAATAGGAAGTTAACCTTGGCAGCTCTGGAGACTGCAAGCTTTCAGTCAAGTTCCCCTAGGGTCCGTTCCTGGGGAAGGCTCTCTTCCTGGCTTGCAGATGGCCAGCTTCTCACCGTGTCTTCACATGTCCTCTTCTTAGAAGGCCACAGTCCTACCTGATTAGGGCCCCACTCCTATGCCCTCATTTAACCTTAATTACATCCTAAAGATCCCGCTTCCAGACCCAGACGTATTCGGGGTTAGCTTTCAACATCTGAATTTGTAGAGGAACACAATGCAGTCCATAGCAAGGAGTTAGGATTGACTGTGTTCTGTTTAAATAACGAACAGATGGGATGTCACAACAAAGATATAAAGCATAGGTGGAGGAAGGGGACAGATGGTCCATCAGTTGGTAATGACAAGTTCCAGCGCAGGCAGAGTCCAAAGAGCTGATGCTACACTTGAGAGGAACCATCCTGTTGGTGATTGTACATAAGAATCCAGAGCTCAAGGTTCAGGTCAGAGCTGGAGACAGTAGTTCTTGGCAGATAGTAGTTAAAACCACAGACTTGCTGCAAATGGAGTGGGGTTAAGAGAAAAGAAAAGGCAAACTTAGACCCCCTAAAGACCAGCGACACTTAGGTGTCAGTGGTTCTCACAAAGAGGAGACCCTAAAGAAACTGAGGATGTGATCAACAGTCAAACTCGCCAGAGAGACCCAAGTAGATAAGGTTTGAAAACTGTGCATTTGGTTTGATGGCAAGGACATCGGTAGGTCACCCAGAGCAGATTGAATGGGGTAGTGGGGACAGAAGCCACGCTACCTTAAGTTGAGGAGCAAACAGGAAATGAGGGGATGGAGCATGAGAAAACCGTACAGCACTTTTTCCAGTTTTTGGCTGGGGAGGAAAGAGAGCATTAGGGTGAAGGCATGCCTTCAAACTCAGTGGTCATGTGCTGGAGGAGGGAAAGCCAAGACGGAGAGGGGATACGGCAGCAACAGGTGGTAACTGAAAGAGTAGGGCTCTGGTGTAAATGGGAGGAGAGGGGGCACAAAGCCGTGGCGATGGGTAAGTCTTAGGAAGAGCACACCTCTTTAGGAATGGGAGAGAGGAGAGAAGGAGAAAGAGGATAAAAGATAAAATATGGAGGCTGGATCACCCCCACAGTTAAGTTTCTTTTGCGTTCTTCTCCCAGCCGTTGCTGAGTAGAATACTTGGTCACCCTCTATGTTGCTTTGTTCTCCTTCCACATCCACCCTTTCCTTGTCTCGCTTCTTTGCGCTCCAGCCCTCTTGTCCATTTCCTTTCCTGGACCCACTTGCCTGGCATTAATATGGTATTTGCTGAAGGACTTCCCTGATGGTTCATTGGTTAAGACTCTGCACTTTCAAAGGAGGAGGCACAGGTTCAATCCTTGGTCAGGGAACTAAGGTCCCACACGCCACAAGAAGTGGACGGAAAAACAAAGATAAATATATATATATATATAGTGTTTGCTGATCTTCCACTTCCACCAAAACCAGCCTTACAGCACAGGACCAGCACAAAGACAGCTGAGGGCAGCTGGAACTGAGGTGCCCAGGTCCAAGCACCCAGTGCCCAGATAATGAGCCCTCCGGGGGTATCAAGAAATCCAGCTAGAAGCACAGGTGGGTCATAGCTGTCCTTCAGAGAGATGCCTCCCTGGCAGGTGAGGATGATACTGTCACCTTCCTCAGCACTGGCCTCGCAGATTGAGGTGATGGAAGAGAGCGGGGCAGGTCAGCCCACCAAGATATCAATCTTTCATCAGACCTCTGGTAATTTCCGGCCCTTTCAAATGAAATACAAAATATTCTCAGACTCACACGGCTGTGCTTTGGGTATTCATTGACTGAGAAAACACAGCTCAAAAAGCTTCTCTGCATCTACTATCATCTTTAAGCAGTTTTTTCACAAGAGCATCTACAGATTTGCAATATATGTGAATATATAAGTTCAAGACATAGCTGTCTATAAGCAATGCTTGTCGAGTGTATAGATCTGTGGAACTCTCTGCAATAAATCTACTTTATCCCAGCCATCAGGGTCCAAGTTCCACTTATTGAAAAAGATTGATCCAGATTATGTTGGAGCTTGAATGGGAGGTGGAGTGTTGGGGTGGGGTGAGGGTGGGGTGGGAAATACTCGGCCATGGCAGAGGAGTTCCTGCATAAGATCGAACCAGATATCAGCAAGATCCGGAAATGGAGAACCTTCCCAGAGTCCAGATTCTCTGGGAAGACAAGAGTTCTAAGCCATCATCATCTTCTGTGTGGAGTCTGTGTGGAGTAATATCTAAATGACTGTGTGACTCTCCATGTCTAAATGAATGTGTAGAGATCACTAGAGTGAAAAACTGCTTAAATTAGTAACTGCGTCAGTTATTATTTGCATCAAAGCTCTCTCCTCAGTCTAATGATAATTATCATTGTCCCTCCATCTCCAGCCACTCAATTTTACAATCCATTATGTGCCAGGCTAGATGCTACATACACCAAGTATGCCATCTTATTTCATCTTGAAAACACCTTCATGGAGTAGGTATTATTATCCTCATATTATAGATGTGGAAACATCTATAAAGGATCAGAGGTTGGTTTGTTCTGCTCAAGATCACACAGCCAATAACTGATGGAGTTAGAATCCAAACCCAGATTCTGTATGGTACAAATCCTCTTTTCACTGCAGTATGTTGCCTTCTTTCCCTCTGACTACAGAAATTGCACTGAGAGATGGGGTAGAAGTAGAGGTGGTAGTCGTTTTTTAAGTTTTCAGGCAGAAGGAACTCCTCCTAATGGCATTTCCATAATTAGAATGCATTTTTTTCTGATAGTTATAATTCAGGCAATTGCAGTGACATTCAGCTGAAACCTGGCATGCAAGATGTTCATTTCTCTTAAAAGTTCACTTTTAATTGGCCTCAGTTCTTTCCAACTCTGAAAGAAATACAGAATGTATACTTCTGACGTTTCCAGCATTGAAGGCTGTTTGACATAAGGACTCAGTCCCTGACGTTTATGCTGAATTCCTTGGTAAGAGAGGGAGAACTTGATGAAAGGCAGACAAAGAGGAAAGGAGGAAGGGAGAAGAGGAGGGGCTTGGGCAGAGCACACTATTCCCAAAGCGATTCTAGAATCACGAGTACATTCTTTAAACTAAGTGGAGTAGGAAAATACCCTGCAAAGGAGACCACATTCCCTCACTCCCCACAGACCTCTAGGCATGTGTGGGCTACAGCCAGGATGCCCCTAGTTTAACAGTTTGAACAGTCCTTACTGGGTCTTCTTCCACCATAATAAAGTAGGTACCCTCAAGAGAAGCTGAGCTGTGTTCAGTCAAGTGAGAGAAGAATTAAATAAGACTCTTCTAGAATTCTGTGCTTTTCTGAAATTAAGGAATAGCCCACAATCCAAAGAGCTCTAGAATCTGCATTAAATGAAGAGAGAACACCAAGGACCCAGAGTCGTGTGGTGGGGAGAGCTTGGAGTGAAGTAGAGCCAAAAGATGTAAGTGCAAGTCCCAGCCCTGCTCTGCTACTTGCTGTCTATGTATACTTCTTGAATCTCAACTTTTTGGGTCAAAAACATCCCAAGATTATTGTGAGAACTAAATGTAACACTGCATCTAGCTTAGTTCAAACTACTATTTCTTAAACCAGATATTCTGACAAACCTTCCACTAGGCTAAATAAAGTCTGCCAATAAATGAATCTGGAAGAAGGCAACAAATCCTCAGGGGTCAAAAATAAGGTAAAGGAGGACACCTATGAGAATACTTGAAACCAATGTTCCCTGGAGGGCATTTTGCAAACCCAGATGACCCCGAGCTTCAGTGTTCATGACTCAGGAGTGTACAGGAAACAGGAGACAAAGATTACAGCCCATCTAAAGTGGATAGTCTAATAAGAGAGCCAATGTCCCCTGCAGAAAGCTAGAAATTCAAAGGACTCTGTCCTCAAAGGGCAAAGTAGAAGTAACACCCTGCCTCCTCATCAGAGGGGACAGCAAAAAAAATTGACTACCTCAGCCATTGAATTCTAGGTGGAGAAGACAAAAATTTCTGAGTACTGACTGCAACTACAAATCCATGTTAGAATTGGGATTTGAAACTCAGAGATAAGAGAGACTTCCTCAGTGATCAATGCAAAGAAATAGAGGAAAACAACAGAATGGGAAAGGCTAGAGATCTCTTCAAGAAAATTAGAGATACCAAGGGAACATTTCAGGCAAAGATGGGCTCAATAAAGGACAGAAATGGTATGGGCCTAAAAGAAGCAGAAGATACTAAGAAGAGGTGGCAAGAATACACAGAAGAACTATACAAAAAAGATCTTCACGACCCAAATATTCACGATAGTGTGATCACTCACCTAGAGCCAGATATCCTAGAATGTGAAGTCAAGTGGGCCTTAAGAAGCATCACTATGAACAAAGCTAGTGGAGGTGATGGAATTCCAGCTGAGTTATTTCAAATCCAGAAGATGATGCTGTGAAAATGCTGCACTCAATATGCCAGTAAATCTAGAAAACTCAGCAGTGGCCACAGGACTGGAAAAGGTCAGTTTTCATTCCAATCCCAAAGAAAGGCAATGCCAAAGAATGCTCAAACTACCACACAATTGCACTCATCTAACATGCTAGTAAAGTAATGCTCAAAATTCTCCAAGCCAGGCTTCAGCAATACATGAACTGTGAACTTCCTGATGTTCAAGCTGGTTTTAGAAAAGGCAGAGGAACCAGAGATCAAATTGCCAACATCTGCTGGATCATGGAAAAAGCAAGAGAGTTCCAGAAAAACATCTATTTCTGCCTTATTGACTATGCCAAAGCCTTTGACTGTGTGGATCACAACATACTGTAGAAAATTCTGAAAGAGATGGGAATACCAGACCACCTGACCTGACTCTTGAGAAACCTGTATGCAGGTCAGGAAGCAACAGTTAGAACTGAACATGGAAAAACAGACTGGTTTCAAATAGGGAAAGGAGTATGTCAAGGCTGTATATTGTCACCCTGCTTGTTTAACTTATATGCAGATTACATCACAAGAAACAATGGGCTGGAGAAAGCACAAATTGGAATCAAGATAGCTGGGAAAAATATCGATAACCTCAGATATGCAGATGACACCACCCTTATGACAGAAAGTGAAGAGGAGCTAAAAAGCCTCTTGATGAAAGTGAAAGAGGAGAGTGAAAAAGTTGGCTTAAAGCTCAACATTCAGAAAACGAAGATCATAGCATCTAGTTCCATCACTTCACAGCAAATAGATGGGGAGACAGTGGAAACAGTGGCAGACTTCATTTTTCTGGGCTCCAAAATCACTGCAGATGGTGATTGCACCCATGAAATTAAAAGACTTACTCCTTGAAAGAAAAGTTATGACCAACCTAGACAGCATATTAAAAAGCAGAGACATTACTTTGCCAACAAAGGTCCATCTAGTCAAGGCTATGGTTTTTCCAGTAGTCATGTGTGGATGTGAGAGTTGGACTATAAAGAAAGCTGAGCACCGAAGAACTGATGCTTTTGAACTGTGATGTTGGAGCAGAGTCTTGAGAGTCCCTTGGACTGCAAGGAGATCCAACCAGTCCATCCTAAAGGAAATCAGTCCTGAATATTCATTGGAAGGACTGATGCTAAAGCTGAAACTCCAGTACTTTGGCCATCTGATGAAAAGAGCTGATTCATTTGAAAAGACCCTGATGCTGGGAAGATTGAAGGCGGGAGGAGAAGGGGATGACAGAGGATGAGATGGTTGGATGGCATCACCGACTCAATGCACATGAGTTTGGGTAAACTCTAGGAGTTGGTAACGGACAGGGAGACCTGGCGTGCTATGGTTCACGGGGTCGCAAAGAGTCGGACACGACTGAGTGACTGAACTGAACTGAACTAGACATAGTGAATCTGCAGAATATCAAAAGCAAAGAAAGAGTCTTTAAAATAACCTGTAAAAAAAAAGACAAAGAAAGAAAAAAAAATTGAAAGATGACTTCTTTTTTATTTCTCCAGATGACTTCTTAATGAAAGCCAAGCGACAGTGCGATGCTTTCTTCAGGTGTTGAGAAAAATATCAATCGTACACCCAGCAAAATTTTTATCAAGAATGGAGGTGAAGCCTCGAAATGAAAATCGAGACAGGTGTAATCAGAAGACCTTCACTGTGCCAATTATCAATTTCATGTTTCTCAGCTCCAAACTCACCCTCTGATTCTGCCAAAGTAGAGCTCTGCTCTTAAATATTTTTGTTTTGCTGGCTGATAGCATGTTAAGCTTTGTCAACAGAGGGCACTGGAGAGACACTGCAGGGGAGTTTGTCTTCCTGGTTCCAGTTCTTAAACCTGTCACGTATGTGTAATAATACATATGAGAGTAGTAAGTTAAAAATATAGGACCCACAGACACAGGAAACAGCCTATATTACTATATTCTCCTTGTTACTTATTATCCAATTCCTTCTTACGCCAGTCCCCATTATAGTTCATTGCTTATATTAAACTTTCCTTGCTCAAATTACTGTGTGATTTCTCTCTCCTGATTGGACACCAGATTAATATCCTCACTAAAGGGCATGCTAATTTCAAAAGAAGAGTGATCACAGGTAGAAGGTCAGAGATGCAATAATGATAACCCAAGAAAGTGGTAACTATGGGTCAGTCTGAAACAAATATGCATTTCCTTCTTTTTCTTCAGCCTGGTACTTCAACAGCAAATATCTTAAGAACATTTCCTTTTGGTGCTCCCCATCTAGATAAGCCAGGATGATGGCTTGAGGAAAGCATGAGGTTTGCAGTCAGTTACAGTTCAGTTATAGTTCAGTCGCTCAGTCGTGTCCGACTCTTTGCGACCCCATGAATCGCAGCACGCCAGGCCTCCCTGTCCATCACCAACTCCCGGAGTTCACTCAGACTCGCGTCCATCGAGTCAGTGATGCCATATCACCAGTAGCATACTGGGCACCTACTGACCTGGGGAGTTCCTCTTTCAGTATCCTATCATTTTGCCTTTTCATACTGTTCATGGGGTTCTCAAGGCAAGAATACTTGGAGTCAGATCAGGATACAAATCACTGCTCTGCCACTTGACAGCTTTGTGACCTCAGAGAAACTTCCTAACCTCTTCAAACCTGTTTCTTCATCTGAAAATTGAGATATTGATGACTAACTTACTTATATGCCACGTGACTTAATTGAGATAACCCATAGGAAAATGCCCAGAACATAGCAGCTTCTTCATTTTGAGAAGGCACTTTCTCCAGGAAATCCCTGAATCTTTCTCCCAGTCATAGAGCTTTCTTTCCTCCAGAGAGCCTTGATGATTCTCCTGAAAGAAATTCTCCATCATTCTTTTCCTAATGGGTTTATTTCATTAGTTGATGTCTGCTCCTGACTCAGGAAAAGAAAAGTACCGAGCCAGCAGTTTCTACACCCTGGTTCTCTTCCCTACCTAATGGACTTCTAAATTGTTGAATCTGAGCTTTGGGTATCTAGCCCTTGTGCTGTAATCAGATCTGGGAGAGACCAAACTGTCCTGAGCCAAGGATGGAATGGCAAGGCAGGGTAAATGCTTATACATTCTCTAACGATATTTGCTGTCCTGTGAGTTTTGAGTCAGCCCGTCCTTGCTGGCTCTGACTGAACCATAGTATTATGCAATACACAGGGCTGGTGGGGAAGGAAGAAGTCTGACATCAAGGTTCTCCTCCACAGTTTGGGTATCAGCCAGCTCTGCTCACTCACCCTATGTCTGAGGGTAGCTGGTCCGAGTGGACGCCAGCTGTCCCCTATACTATTCAGTCATTCAGCTACTTAGCCACCACTCTGTCAGTGACCCAAACAACATTCTGTGTGCAAAGTCCAGAGTGAGAACCAGCATTGAATCAATTGAAATTTACACAAGGCCCCTGTTACCTGACACTCATCCAAAAAAGAGGAGGGAGACCTCACAGTTTCACGATCAGCATTAGGAAGGCCTCAGAAGCTGTCTAGTGACTCCTCCTTCCCAGCCCAGGGCTTTCAGCATTTGAGGGAATGTTTCCAAGGATGAGGAGTCCACATTCTCCACGGCAGGGTCTCCTGTGAGAGAAGAGTTGAGCAGTGGGAAGCTTCTCTATGCTTGCAGCTGGATATTTCTTTCCATGAATAAAAGAGCATATGATGCCGAACCCCAAAACAGCTGGGCCAGTGTCTGAACTACAGATACGTGGGGTGATTGGAATGTCCCAGGACCAGAAGTCAGGGGACAGTCTTCAGTGATTGCTTCATAGCAGAAGTCACCACCTACCTATTCACTTGAGCTGGGATCTCCCACTGGTGTCTTCTGAATCAGAGTCTTGCCCCAGACAGGGGAATGTCCACTTATAGGAAGATGGATTAAACATACTTTGCCCTATCCCTCTTGTTAAGTACAACTAAAAGCCCTTGATACTACTCTCAAAAACAAACCTAAGAAAGATCTGGAAGATGGAGAAATGGAGGCAGATCAGCTAGAGATCATGGAACCAAGGAATGAGTTGGTAAGGACATGCCTGGGTTTTATTTTTGCCTCCTATATCTTATCATAGAAGTGGAGTTAAAGAAAATAGCAGTCTGAAAATGCCATGAGCCGCAGGCCAAAAAAAGCCCCAACAGAAGTCTCCTCTCTCAAGAAAAGAACCAGAAAAGGAGAGGCCTAGTAAGACAGAAAGGTTTTACCCAGTAACTACTCTACTTCCACAAACACTGCATAAAACATCCATGGCCTCACCCCCATCTATGCCAGCAGAGGTTGAGAGAGGAGGCCAGACTCCCACTCTTGTGAGGCTATGATGAGCCGCTCTAACAACAGTCAGCTGGTGTCATGAAGGACAAGTCGGCAGCTGAGACTTGTCTCCCTGCAGCAGTAATGAAGACAATTGTGGCCCCCTGCAGTATTAGAGGGACCACATGGGGATGCTGTGCCATCATCCCCACCTGGCAGTAATGAGACATCCTTCCACCTCTCACTGAAGTGGTGTCGCAGAGGCCTAGTGGACAGTCAGGACTTTCCCAGCAGTAATGGGGCCACCCTGATGATGTCAACAGAGGCTGATTGAGGAATCTGCCCTGCTGCTTCTACCTGGCAGTAACGAAGCAGCCACCCTCCTTTTGTCGGAGCTGTGTCAAAGAAAACCGATCAAAACAGGAGGCTTGAATATGACTCAGGGTCTCATAACATAATATGAAAATGTCCAGGTTTCAAACAAATATTTCTTATCATTCCAAAAACTAGAAAAGAAATCTCAAACTGGATGAAAAATTCAATCAAAAGTTGCCAACCCCAAGATGAAAGAAATGTTAGAATTATTTGACAAAGATCTTAAAGTAGCTTTTAAAAAAATACTTTCATGAATGACAAACATGCTTGAAACCAATGAAAAAATTGGAAAGCCTCAGCGAAGAAATAGAAAGTTTCAGCAAAGACATAGAAAATATAAGAAAGAACCAAAGTGAAAATACAAAAACCAAAATAAAAGGCTCTGTGGATGGGCTCAACAGCAGAATGAAAGAAAAGGAGTAAAAAAATTCAGTGAACTAGAAGGTGAAACAATAGAAATTATTCTAATTGTTCTAATAGGGAGAAAATAGACTGAAAAACAAGAAACAAAGCCTCAGGGGCTCTGAGACCATGACAAAATATCTAATATTCATGTCATTGGAGTTCTAGGGAGAAGAAAAAGGGCAGGCATGGAAAAGAATTCAGAGCTGAAAAATTCTTATATTTGGCAAAACAGATAAACCTACAGGTTCAAGAAACTAAGTGAGGGGACTTCCCTGATGGTCCAGTGGTTAAAACTCTTTGCAGCCAGTGCAAGGAGCTTGGGTTTGATCCCCTCGGGTCAGGGAACTAGATTGAGAAGGAAATGGACAACCCACCCCAGTATTCTTGCCTGGAGAATCCCATAGACAGAGAAGCCTGGTGGGCTACAGTCCATGCGGTCGCAAAGAATAGCACACTGCAGAGCACACAGCACACATGCATGCATGCAGCCAACTTTCATAGCCTTCCTACCAGAAGGGTCGGAGAAGGCAACGGCACCCCACTCCAGTGCTCTTGCCTGGAAAACCCCATGGGCAGAGGAGCCTGGTAGGGGGCAGTCCATGGGGTCGCGAAGAGTCGGACACGACTGAGCGACTTCACTTTCACTTTCACCAGAAGGGTGGCATTAGGTAATTGGTTAGGATGCTATAGGGTGGGTAATAGCATAGGTATTTTACCTAATATGGGGTTAGGAAACTGGCCAGTTTAGATCCAGAGGCTCATGGCAACAGTTGTTATGGGGCTCAATCAGTTCCAGAAACTTTGGTACTGTGACCTTGGTATAGGCCTCCATACCTGGGATCTTGGTGTAAGACTATATCTGTGACCTTGGTATGCTGCTGCTGCTGCTGCTGCTGCTGCTAAGTCGCCTCAGTCGTGTCCGACTCTATGCAACCTTGGTATAGAGCTCCACAATGATCATATCAGTCAATGCAGGCAAGCATTAGACAAAATTCAGCATCCAAAAATTACAGGAAAAAAAAAACGCTCAGGAAAATAGAATCAGAGGGGGACTTTCTCAACTCTATAAAGAGCATCTACAGAAGACCTATTGCTAATACTATGTTTAATGGTTAAAAAAATACAAAACTGAATGCCTTCTCCTAAGATCAAGAACAAGTCAAGAATGTTCATTTCCCTCTACTCTTATTCAACATAAGAATGTGCAAGGCACTGCTGGAAGTTCTGATCAATATAATAAGCCAAGGAAATAAAAGATAAGGAATACAGATCAGAAAGAAAGAAAACTGCCTCCATTTACAAATGACATGATTCTCTACATGGAAAATCCCAAGGTATCTACAAAATAATTACTAGAACTAATAAATGAATTTAGCAAGGTCACAGGATAGAAAATGAACACACAAAAATCATTGTATTTCTATGGACTAGCAATGAACACAGAAATTTTAAATATTACTTTAACTCACTACAGAAATGAAATACTTAGGTGTAAATCTAACAAAACTGGCACAAGCCTTATATGCTGAAAACTATATAATTCTGAGCAAAGAAACCAAAAAGGAATTAAATAAACAGAGAAACATTTCACATTTATGAAACTGAAGACTCAATACGGCAAAATGTCAATTCTCTTCAAATTGATAATACAGATCTAAAGCAATGTTTCTACTCACAGCTATTTGTAAGGCCTCCTCAGTGAATGCAGAGTTCCAAAAAATAGCAAGGAGAGATAAAGAAGACTTCCTCAGTGATCAATGCAAAGAAATAGAGGAAAACAACAGAATGGGAAAGACCAGAGATCTCAAGAAAATTAGAGATACCAAGGGAACATTTCATGCAAAGATGGGCTCAATAAAGGACAGAAATAGTAAGGACCTAACAGAAGCAGAAGATATTAAGAAGAGGTGACAAGAATACACAGAAGAACTAGACAAAAAAGATTTTCATGACCCAGATAATCACAATGATGTGATCACTCACCTAGAGCCAGACATCCTGGAATGTGAAGTCAAGTGGGCCTTAGAAAGCATCACTACGAACAAAGCTAGTGGAGGTGATGGAATTCCAGTGGAGCTATTTCAAATCCTGAAAGATGATGCTGTGAAAGTGCTGCACTCAATATGCCAGCAAATTTGGAAAACTCAGCAGTGGCCACAGGACTAGAAAAGGTCAGTGTTCATTCCAATCCCGAAGAAAGGCAACACCAAAGAATGCTCAAACTACTGCACAATTGCACTCATCTCACATGCTAGTAAAGTAATGCTCAAAATTCTCTAAGCCAGGCTTCACCAGTATGTGAACTGTGAACTTCCAGATGTTCAAGCTGGATTTAGAAAAGGCAGAGGAACCAGTGATCAAATTGCCACCATCCGTTGGATCATAGAAACAGCAAGAGAGTTCCAGAAAAATATCTACTTCTGCTTTATTGACTATGCCAAAGCCTTTGACTGTGTGGATCACCACAAGCTCTGGAAAATTCTGAAAGAGATGGGACTATCAGACCACCTGACTTGCCTCTTGAGAAATCTGTAAGCAGGTCAGGAAGCAACAGTTAGAACTGGACATGGAACAACAGACTGGTTCCAAATAGGAAAAGGAGTCCGTCAAGGCTGTATATTGTCACCCTGCTTATTTAACTTCTATGCAGAGGACATCATGAGCGACTGAACTGAATTGAATGCGATTTTGACTAGAATTCCAGAGTTTCTTTGTGGATATAGGCAAGATCATTCTAAAATGTATATGAAAAGGTAAAAGAACAAGAATAGCTAAAAAGAGTTTTGTAAAAGAAATCAGTGTATGCGATTTTCAAGATTAAACTAGTGAAGACTCCATGGTATTAGACCCAGTGACAAGAATGGATGGGAAGAGAGGACCCAGAAATAGACCCACACATATATATGCCCAAAGGATTTTTCACAAAGGTGTCAAACAATCCAGTGAATGAAAGATTGTCTTCTCAACAAATGGGACTGAGCAGTGGGAAATCCATAGACCAAAAAAATATGAAGCTTGTCTGAAGACTCACATATTATACAAAAAGTAACTCAAGATGAATCATGGAGATGAACATAGAAAATAAAACTTTGTGGGGGCTGGGGGGAAATTGGGGGAAATCTTGGATGTCTAGGACTAGACAATGAGTTCTTAAACTTGACACCTAAAAACACAGTCCGCAAAAAGAAAACTTGATAAATTGAACTTCATCAAAATTAAAAATTTTTGCTTCGTGATAAGCTCTGATTAAAAAAAAAAACAACCTACAGACAGGAAGAAAATATTTACTGACCACTTATTAAACAAAGGACTATATTCAGAATATATAAACGGCTTCCCAGGTGGCTCAGTGGTAAAGAATCCACCTGCCAAGCAGGAGATGCAGATTCAATCCCTGGGTTGGGAAGATCTCCTGGAGGAGAAAATGGCACCCCACTCTAGTATTCTTGCCTGGGAAATCCCATGGATAGGAGCCTGGTGGGCTACAGTCTATGGAGCTGCCAAAGAGGTGGACACGACTTAGCCACTAAGGTCTTCCCTGGTGGCTCGGTTGGTAAAGAATCTGCCTGCGATGCAGGAGACCTGGGTTCAGTCCCTGGGTTGGGAAGATCCCTAGGAGAAGGGAATGGCTACGCACTCCAGTGTTGTGGCCTGGAGAATCCCATGGACTGTATAGTCCAAGGGGTCGCAGAGAGTCAGACATGACTGAGCAGCTTTCACTACTTCACTAGACACTAAACAACAACAAAAGAACACTCAGAACTCAACAGCATAAAAATAAGCTCCTTCGGGGGGAAAGAAAATCCTATTAGAAAACGGGCAGAGAAAAAGAAAAATTGTGTCACCAAAGAAAATATACAGATGGCAACTAAGCACTTGAAAACGTGTTCAATCAACATCGTGGCTCACTAGGGAAAAGGCAAATGAAAACCACAATAAGATGTCACTGCACATCTATTAGAGTGGTTAAAATAAGCAGTGACAATACCAAATGCTGGAGAGTTTGCAAAGGACCTGCATGGCTCCTATGTAGTGGGAGTGTATTATATGCAATGTAAAAAACGTAATATAATAAAATGGCACAGCCACTCTGGAAAACAGTTGGGTAGCTTCTTTAAAATGCCAACATTCAGGGACTTTCTTGGTGGTTCAGTGGCTAAGATTCCAAACTCCCAATGCAGGGGGCCCAGTTTCATTCCCTGGTCAGGGAACTAGATCCCACATATGGCAACATCTGGCACAGACAAAGAAATATTAAGAACAAAAAAGCCAATATTCAACTACAAACCAGCAGTGTAATCCAGCAGTTGCACTCCTCTGCACTTATCCCAGGGAAATCCTTATAAAAAAAACTCATAGGTGAATGTTTAGAGCAGTTTTATTTACAATAGCCAAAAAGTGGAACTGATTTGGGCATCCTTCAATGTGTGAATGATAAAACAATTTGCGATACATCTGTATCATGGCAGCACTCAGCGATAAAAAGGGATCAACTATTGATGCATATGACTCAGAAGGATCGCCATAGAATTATGCTGAGCAGTAAAACAATCAATCCCCAAAGGTTACTTACTGTATGATTACATTTATATAACATCCCTAAAATGACAAATGTTCAAGCTGGGTTTAGAAAAGGCAGAGGAACCAGAGATCAAATTGCCAACATCCGCTGGATCATGGAAAAAGAGAGTTCCAGAAAAACATCTCTTTCTGCTTTATTAACTATGCCAACATCTTTGACTGTGTGGATCACAATAAACTGTGGAAAATTCTGAAAGAGATGGGAATACCAGACCACCTGACCTGCCCCTTGGGAAACCTGTATGCAGGTCAGGAAGCAACAGTTAGAACTGGACATGGAATAACAGACTGGTTCCAAACAGGAAAAGGAATATGTGAAGCCTGTATATTGTCACCCTGCTTATTTAACTTCTATGCAGAGTACATCATGAGAAACGCTGGGCTGGAAGAAGCACAAGCTGGAATCAAGATTGCCGGGAGAAATATCAGTAACCTCAGATATGCAGATGACACCACCCTTATGGCAGAAAGTGAAGAGGAACTAAAGAGCCTCTTGATGAAAGTGAAAGAGGACAGTGAAAAAGTTGGCTTAAAGCTCAACATTCAGAAAACGAAGATCATGGCATCTGGTCCCATCATTTCATGGCAAATAGATGGGGAAACAGTGGAAACAGTGTCAGCCTTTATTTTTGGGGGGCTCCAAAATTACTGCAGATGGTGACTGCAGCCATGAAATTAAAAGACACTCCTTGGAAGAAAAGTTATTACCAACCTAGACAGCATATTAAAAAGCAGAGACATTACTTTGTCAACAAAAATCCATCTAGTCAAGGCTATGGTTTTTCCAGTAGTCGTGTATGGATGTGAGAGTCGGAATATAAAGAAAGCTGAGCACTGAAGAATTGATGCTTTTGAACTGTGGTGTTGGAGAAGACTTTTGAGAGTCCCCTGGACTGCAGGGAGATCCAACCAGTCCATCCTAAAGGAAATCAGTCCTGAATATTCATTGGAAGGACTGATGTTGAAGCTGAAACTCCAATACTTTGGCCACCTGATGCAAAGAGCCAACTCATTGTGAAAAGACCCTGATGCTGGAAAAGAATGAGGGCAGGAGGAGAAGGGGATGACAGAGGATGAGATGGTTGAATGGCATCACTGGTTCAATGGACGGGAGTTTGAGTAATCTCCAGGAGTTGGTGATGGACAGGGAGGCCTGGCGTGCTGCAGTCCATGGGGTCACAAAGAGTTAGACATGACTGAGTGACTGAACTGAACTGAACTGAAAATGAAAAAATTACAGAAATGGAAAACAGATGAGTGTTTGCCATGGTTAAAGAGGGGAGGGGGAAGGAGGAAGTCAGTCTGACCGTAAAAAGGCAACAGGAGTGATGGCTGTGGTGGTGGGTAAAATATTCTCTATCTCTGTGATATCGATATTATATCCTGTTTTTCATATTGTGCTACAATTTTGCAAGATGTTCCTGGTGGGGGAAATGCAGAAAGGGAACAGAGGATCTCTGTATTACTTCTTTGCAGATGAATCTATAATTATCTCCCAATGAAATTTTAAATTAAAAAGTATCCTCCCCATCTCCAGTAGCCTTTGTTTAGTCACCACTTGGTCTTTTACACCAAGCTCAAAGCCAGACTCCTGGGAGCCGGAGTCAGGCCTACCCTTTCAGCATTTCCTCTCTGCTGACAGCAAGGTCAAGGGCAGCCTGCTGGCTCCAGGCCTATCAGAAAAGACTGACTCTTAAAAGGACAGGATTCAGGGAAGGAAGCAAGCAACCTAGCATGGTAGCTTGAAGCAGCAGATTCCCCATCCCGATCATTGTCCAGTGCCGACCAGAAGGTCACTGTGTTCTTGATGGTATAAGGCAATACACCTTCTGATCATTTGGCCTTGTCCCAACAGCCAAATATAAAGTTTGTTCTTTGGATCAGTCTTTGTAGGATGTGCAGAATGGCAGAACACCTCTGGCTTACCTGTTTTGTTACCTTCTAGCAAAAGCTACAAGCATAGCAAAACCACTCCCCCAAGACATAAATTTGTGGAGGCAGTCTGATTATGCACAGATACAGGCTCGCTCTCTTTCAGCCCCTGTAGTTCTCCAACACTCTCCCATCACCAGAGTCCCTGAAGCATCCAACACTTTTCCCAGCCAGGCATCTTGCCGGTGTATTTCAGCACAAGTGAGCCTAACATGGGTCTTAACCTGGAGGCTGATGGAGTCTGCCTCTGCAGGTCATGGATGCTGGAAGCTGCTCCTCAGAGAAAGTCTATTGACCTTTTCATGACACCTGCACCTGAATCAGAACACCCCTGGATTGCTGTGGGAAGTTTGGGATGCAATAGCTTGAGTAGAAGATTGGCAGGCAACTGTGTGTCCAGAAAGGGTGGAAAGGGTGTCCAGAGAAAGCTGAAAGAAATGTAATTTACACTCTTAAATAATGTAAAGATTTTCAGTAGAGGGGCTGGACCAGAATAGATAACTCTCCGGATCCTTGCAACACTAACTCTGATTCCCACAAAGCTGGGCTCGGTAGAGATCGGGCCTGGTAGGAAGTCAGGATCCATGCTGCAGGTGGGGGTCTTCACCCAGGGACCATGACAACACCTAGTACCCAACCCCAGAGAACTCCTGGGGTCAGATCCCTGCTTTCTCAAGACTCAGATATCATGCTGAAAATTCCTGAAAGAGGAGGAAACCTCACCCGTGGAGAGCCCAGGGCACTCTCCCACAAGGACACAGCTACCTGGAGGGAACGAAACACAGTGTCCCGAGTACAAGGCCTCTATCACCAAGCGCTGGTAGGGCAAAGCTCTTGGAAGCCCCACTCAGCATCAATAGCTCAGCTAAGCCCCAGCCCAGTCTGAACCACACTGGCCTGAGCAAAGACCACTCTGAAAACACACCTGCAGGACACGTGTGGAGGCTGCTTGTCCAGCCTCCTTTTTTGCTGTCCAGCTTATCTTTACTTTAGATAGGAAGTCAGCACATTTTTTCTATAAATGGCCGATGGGAAATGTTTTCTATTTCATGAGCCATACAGTCTCTGTGTTTGCCAATACTCTGAGGTTGTAGCATAAATGAACATGACTGTGTTCCAATAAAACTTTGTGCAAGAAAACTGGTGATGGGCCAGGGGCCATAGTCTGTCCACCCCCGATGTCAGCTCATGACCACCTTAGGCTGGAAGGCTGGATTCTCGCTTGATCCTGAGTTGTATCCATCAAAGAGCCCTTCCCCTCTGTGCCTGGCCCATTCTCCCAGCTTCCTCCAGGACTTCTGGCTCTCTGGGGGCTCTCCTGGGTCCTCCAGTCTCCTGATCTCACCATGCTACTCCCTGACTCCTGCTGTATTCCCCAAGTGTCTTGTGGTTGTCGCCAGTTCCCCTCCAAGCCCCTACTCATGCCATCCCCTCTACCTGGACTGCTCTATCTTCAGCTGCTTTTTCAACCTCGCAAAAGCAGCCATCTGACCCTCCACAAGGCCTTCTCTTCATCAACCTCCATCACTCTGCAGCCCAGGCTGTCCCAAAGGACCCTTCCTTTCCACTTCTGTAACATGACTTCCCAAGTGCTTGAAAATTATCCATTTGTTGGTCTAATTTTCTAATTAGGTCGGGGGTTCCCAGAGGGCAAGAACACTGTCTCACTCGTTTCTGTGCCGCTAGCACCCAGGCCGGGCTCAGAGTAGGTAGCTGGTAATGGCCAGAACAATCAGCTGGGAGATTGAATCACCTGCCTGGCCTTTTGCAGGGTGTGACTGTGCTCTGCATGCACATTTTCTCACCTCCTCACATATCGCCCTGGAGCTTTGCACAGTCATGTCCCCGAGTCTGACTCTCATTTCCATCCCCACCCCATCTGCATGTCTAAAGTTTACACACTCAGTTCTCTCCTTGGAGGATGGAGCCCACGTGCTTTGTTCTCCTTGTTCTAGGGACTTCATGAGCACCCCGTGCCCTGTACCTCAGCCCTTCTTCATTTATTATCAATTCTCTTACCTGAGAATTAATAATAACTCTTCAAGCCTGAGGGCATCATCACCATTAGAAGACGCTCCGTGTTTGGTTGTTAGCCAGAAGTGCCCGTGGTTGCCATGTTCCAGCCAGAGAGACAGAGGGAGGGGGAGAAGGGGAGAGGACAGAGGCAAGAAGTCAGAGGCAGTGGAAAAGTGGACGCCCTGCCTTCTGCAGCTCATCTCGGCTGTACGCTCAAGTCAAACATCTGCACGTTCCTCCTGGCCAGTCATTAATGTTTCCCTGAACCAGGATGGGGAGAAGTTTGGGAGTCTCAGGTCCATTAGCAGGGCTGGGGTGGGGAAGCTTCAGGAGAGACTTGGACCTCCATGTTCGCATAGACTTATTGACTACCCCAATCTCCAATCATGAGCTGACCCACGCCATAAGTTTGGGCTTCTGCCCCCACTTCCCTCTCAGCGTGTCAGTCCCAGGGCACACTGCCTGTGCCCTGAGCCCCTGCCTCCATGGTTACGGTATGGCTCCTGACCTCACTCTCACCACCATTTTCTCTGAGGTCCAGCATCCTCCCTGTGTACGTCCTGTCCTCACCACCCGCCTGACCCTAGATGTTGTCTCACCACTCTCATGAGATGCCTACTGTCCCTCCTAGGTCTCCAGATGGTGACGTCAGCCATGCCAGGCTTAATGCTCTTCACCCCATGGACCTTTCATGAGGACACCTGGCAGCCACCACAGGGACTGACCCAAAAGCCCTGCCAAGCTCCAGACTTCATCAGCCCTGGCACCTCTCTTGTCCACAGGCCTGGTCCTGGTGCCTTCCTGGTCTTCCCATCAAGCTGTCACTCAGGTCAGCCGGGTATTATGCAGGAGAAGGGCAGGCAATGGGGAGCCTTCCCTTTAAGGCATTTTAGCAGCTCGCACTGACCCCTCTGGTAGAACTATAGACTGAGCTCTGGGACTGCACCCCCACAGCCCATCCCACCAGAATCCAGGGACTGAGCTTCTCCTGGTCGAGTGGGTAGAAAGGTTTGATCATCCTTGGCTCTACTAAAGGCTGAGGGGCTGCAGGGCAGGGACCCAGACAGGGGTCCAGGAGCACCAGCCTGGATGGCCCAGGGGCTCTGGAACAGAAACGGGGTCCTGCCAGGAAGACCATACACCTCCATCATCTTCCACAAGCTCCATCCATCTCCCATGAGCTGGGAGCAGCATGGGAAGGTATTAGCAGAAAGGAGAGTGGGCAGGAGGTTAGCGAGACCAGGGAGGGCTTGTGCAGGAAGCTGCCCTCCCACTTCCCCCTGACCCAGCTTCTCTCTCCAGCACAGGCAGGTAGGTCAGAAAGAATGAGAGTCCTAGTTCAGAGCTGACCTGCTCTGAGAGTCAAGGTTTGACTGGCCCCCTCTTCCCGAGCAGTTTCCAAGGGCCTGGCCCTGGAATGGGAGGTTTCCAGACCTGACTCTCATCCTCGGCACAACTCTTCCTACAGTGTATGTCATCCTCATCTTACAATTGAGGGGAAGGAGGCTCGGAGAGGGTAAGCGACCTGGGTGACAACACAAGTGACGGAGTCCGGATGCCACGCTGCTTGGCTCCCTTTCCACAGCGTGACCCAACCTCCCTCAGAAATACAGCCAAGAGGAAGGCAGGGAGAACAGGAGCAGCGCCAGCCCTAGGCAGCAGCACTGGAGGGGCTGAGATGAGCAAGAACCTGAGAGGCATGGTACAGGCAGGCTTCCTGCAGAGAGCGGCTGCCTGAGTGGGAGGCAGGAGACACAGAGACACCAGGTCTCTGAGATAACTTCGGCACAAAAGGCCAGCGGGTGGCCAGAGTCTGAACACAGGTACCCAGCAAGCACCGCCACCCAACAGCAGTGCCAAGGCCAGATGACAGGGGCCCCCGTGTGCCCCGAGGAAGAGCCTCCATTTCTCTCCCACAAGCTTTCTCCTTTGGAAAAGTGCTCACCCTCCTCTGGAGCTCTGAGCTTCCTGGCAAAAAATCCAGACTCTGCAGCAGCCTCTTTTTGGCAGGGTTTCATCAATTAATCTTTCATCCACATTGATTTCCTGAAAAATGACTTCCTCATTATCCATCTTGCAGACTTTCCACTTGGCAGTCTGAATGGCACAGGCTGCGTCAAACTCCAGTGCTCTCTGGGCAGGGGGAGGGCCGGGGCTTTGGAGTCAAATAGACCTGAGGGAGAGGCCAGGTTCTGCCACCCTGCAGCTGCACAATCTTGGGTGAGTCACTTGGTCTCTCTGAACTTCAGTTTCCACATTTGTAAAACAGGTTAAAAGAACCCCCTTTATTGAAAAGACAGAACAACACAATTCATCTGAGATTTTTACAAATAAGGGTCAAGTCTGCTTTTCTTATTGTTTTTTCACTGGTCCCCAGGCAGATGGAGGCTATCCAGCCTCTAGGCCTCAGAGAGGCGAAGTTGAGGGCACAGACTTGATAGGTGTCCTTAAATGCTCCCCGTCAATCCACCGGCCAAAGAAGTCACAACTTATCCTGCAGAGCAAAAGCCGAGGTGCGACGGAGACTCGATGTGAAAGCCAAGAAATGGGAGCTCATTTCAGCTGCAGAAATAAAGACAGAGGGTGGTGTGCTCTGAAACGCCTCAATTACCCCTCTTCAGACCAGCCAAAGCCTGGGGAGGGTTGGGTGATGCCATTTCAGAAGTTTCAGGCTGTGATTTTCCCCTGTGGAACCTTGGCTTCCTTTGCCCTCTGTTCGTGCACGAAGGGAAAGGAATTGAAAGTCCGAGTCACCGCGGGCCCTCTTTTCTGCTCCCTGTCCCCCTCATGCTGTGTGACCAAGATGATGCAGGCGTTGATGTCAGATGCCTGATGTTGAGTCCTGGCTCCATCTACTGCCCCTCTCTCTGGCTTCAGATTCTCCTCGTAAAATGGGGACGAGACCCATTTTTTAGGTTTCCGTGAAGACCAAATGGAATAGCGTGCTTTGTTAGCCATGACGTGCCCCTGCACGTTGTTTCCTGAATCTCTTCCCTTCTGGATGGCCCCACTTCTTCCCCAGTCAAGCCCAGATCCTCCTGCTCTATAACCACCCTCGCACACGCTGCAAGGCATGAGTGGATCTGTGGAGAGCAGCCAAGATAGTGGAGTAGACAGACCCTGGGCTCACTTCCTCTCAAGAGCATACCAAAATCACACTTACCTGCAGAACAACCATCTGGAACCTACTAGAAAAGACTATCTGCAGCTAAAGACATAAAGAAGGAACCATAATGAAATGGGTAGCCATTTGCTAATCAGGCAAGTTGAGGGATTGCAGAAACAAAGGAGAAGCAGTCAAGAAACTATAGTGCAGCCATTAAAACAAGGTCCTGGATCCTCCATGGAGAAGGCGATGGCACCCCACTCCAGTACTCTTGCCTGGAAAATCCCATGGATGCAGGAGCCTGGTAGGCTGCAGTCTATGGGGTCGTGAAGAGTCGGACACGACTGAGCCACTTCACTTTCACTTTTCACTTGCATGCATTGGAGAAGGCAATGGCAACCCACTCCAGTGTTCTTGTCTAGAGAGTTCCAGGGAAGGCAGAGCCTGGTGGGCTGCCATCTATGTGGTTGCACAGAGTCAGACACGACTGAAGCGACTTAGCAGCAGCAGCAGGAACTAAGGCCCCCATGTCCAAGGTAAAAGAAACCAAAGTAAGATGATAGGTACTGAGAGAGGGGATCAGAGGGCAGACAGACTGAAACTACAATCACAGACAACTAGCCAATCTGATCACACAGACCACAGCCTTGTCTAACTCAGTGAAACTAAGCCATGCCCTGTGGGGCTACCTAAGATGGACGGGTCATGGTGGACAGGTCTGACAGAATGTGGTCCACTGGAGAAGGGAATGGCAAACCACTTCAGTATTCTTGCCTTGAGAACCACATGAACAGTATGAAAAGGCAAAAAATCAGACACTGAAAGATGAACTCCCCAGGTCTGAAGGTGCCCAATATGCTACTGGAGATCAGTGGAGGAATAACTCCAGAAAAAATGAAGGGATGGAGCCAAAAAAACAACAGCACTCAGTTGTGAATGGGACTGGAGATGGAAGCAGGGTTTGATGCTGTAAAGAGCAAATTGCATAGGAACATGGAATGTCAGGTCTATGAATCAAGGCAAATTGGGAGTGGTCAAACAGATGACATGAGCGAACGTTGACATTCTAGGAATCAATGAACTAAGATGGACTGGAATGGGTGAATTTAACTCAGATGACCATTATATCTGCTATTGCGAGCAGGAATCCCTTAGAAGAAATGGAGTAGCCATCATGGTCAACAAAAGAGTCCGAAATGCAGTACTTGGATGCAGTCTCAAAAATGACAGAATGATCTCTGTTCATTTCCAAAGCAAACCTTTCAATATCACGGTAATCCAAGACTATACCCCAACCAGTAACACTGAAGAAGTTGAAGTTGAACAGTTCTATGAAGACATACCAGACCTTCTAGAACTAACACCCAAAAAAGATATCCTTTTCATTACAGGGGACTGGAATGCAAAAGTAGGAAGTCAAGAAACACCAGGAGTAACAGGAAAGTTTGGCTTTGGAGTACAGAATGAAGCAGAGCAAAGGCTAGTAGAGTTCTGCCAAGAGAACGCACTGGTCATAGCAAACACTCTCTTTCAACAACACAAGAGAAGACTCTACACATGGACATCACCAGATGGTTGACACTGAAATCAGACTGATTATATCCTTTGCAGCCAAAGACAGAGAAGCTCTATACAGTCAGCAAAAACAAAACCGGGAGCTGACTGTGGCTTGGATTATGAACTCCTTATTGCCAAATTCAGATTGAAATTGAAGAAAGTGGAGAAAACCACTAGACCATTCAGGTATGACCTAAATCATATCCTTTATGACTATACAGTATAAGTGAGAAATAGATTTAAGGGACTAGATCTGATAGACAGAGTGTCTGATGAACTGTGGATGGAGGTACACAACATTGTACAGGAGACAGGAATCAAGACCATCCCAAGAAAAATAAATGCAAACAAGCAAAATGGTTGTCTGAGGAGGCCTTACAAATAGCTGTGAAAGGAAGGGAAGCGAAAAGGAAAGATATACCCATTTGAATGTAGAGTTCCAAAGAATGGCAAGGAGAGATAAGAAAGCCTTCCTCAGTGATAAATGCAAAGAAACAGAGGAAAACAACAGAATGGGAAAGACTAGAGATCTCTTCAAGAAAATTAGAGATACCAAGGGAACATTTCATGCAAAGATGAGCACAATAAAGGACAGAAATGGTATGGACCTAATAGAAGCAGAAGATATTAAGAAGAGGTGGCAAGATACACAGAAGAACTATACAAAAAAGATCTTCATGACCCAGATAATCACAATGGTGTGATCACTCACCTAGAGCCAGACATCCTGGAATGTGAAGTCAAGTGGGCCTTAGAAATCATCACTAAGAACAAAGCTAATGGAGGTGATGGAATTCCAGTTGAGCTATTTCAAATCCTGGAAGATGATGCTGTGAAAGTGCTGCACTCAATATGTCAGCAAATTTGGAAAACTCAGCAGTGGCCACAAGACTGGAAAAGGTCAGTTTTCATTCCAATCCCTAAGAAAGGCAATGCTAAAGAATGCTCAAACTACCACACAATTGCACTCATCTAACACGCTGGTAAAGTAATGCTCAAAATTCTCCAAGTCAGGCTTCAGCAATACATGACCCGTGAACTTCCAGAGGTTCAAGCTGGTTTTAGAAAAGGCAGAGGAACCAGAGATCAAATTGCCAACATCCGCTGGATCATCAAAAAAGCAAGAGAGTTCCAGAAAAACGTCTATTTCTGCTTTATTGACTATGCCAACATCTTTGACTGTGTGGATCACAATAAACTGTGGAAAATTCTGAAAGAGATGGGAATACCAGACCACCTGACCTGACTCTTGAGAAACCTGTATGCAGGTCAGGAAGCAACAGTTAGAACTGGACATGGAACAGACTTGTTCCAAATAGGAAAAGGAGTATGTCAAGGCTGTATATTGTCACCCTGCTTATTTAACTTCTATGCAGAGTACATCATGAGAAATGCTGGGCTGGAAGAAGCACAAGCTGGAATCAAGATTGCCGGGAGATATATCAATAACCTCAGATATGCAGATGACACCACCCTTATGGCAGAAAGTGAAGAACTAAAGAGCCTCTTGATGAAAGTGAAAGAGGAGAGTGAAAAACTTGACTTAAAGCTCAACATTCAGAAAATGAAGATCATGGCATCTGGTCCCATCATTTCATGGCAAATAGATGGGAAAACAGTGGAAACAATGGCTGACTTTATTTTTGGGGGCTCCAAAATCACTGCAGATGGTGATTGCAGCCATGAAATTAAAAGACGCTTACTCCTTGGAAGGAAAGTTATGACCAACCTAGATAGCATATTCAAAAGCAGAGACATTACTTTGCCAACAAAGGTCCATCTAGTCAAGGCTATGGTTTTTCCGGTGGTCATGTATGGATGTGAGAGTTGGACTATAAAGAAAGCTGAGCACTGAAGAATTGATGCTTTTGAACTGTGGTGTTGGAGCAGACTCTTGAGAGTCCCTTGGACTGCAAGGAGATCCAACCAGTCCATCCTAAAGGATATCAGTCCTGGGTGTTCATTGAAAGGACTGATGTTGAAGCTGAAACTCCAATACTTTGGCCACCTGATGCGAAGAGCTGACTCATTTGAAAAGACCCTGATGCTGGGAAAGATTGAGGGCAGGAGGAGAAGGGGATGACAGAGGATGAGATGGTTGGATGGTATCTCCGATTCGATGGACATGGGTTTGGGTAAACTCCAGGATATGGTGATGGACAGAGAGGCTTGGTGTGCTGTGGTTCATGCGGTCACAAAGAGTCGGACACGACTGAGCCACTGAACTGAACTGAACTGAACAGGTGGAGGATGGCAACTTCTAGCTGAGCCCAAGAGTCCTGGAGCACAGCCCCATTACCTCACCACCAGCCAATCAGAAGACAATCACGTACTCTGCAGCCCTCACTCCAAAATTTTGCCTATAAAACTTCTCCCTGAAAACCGTCAGGGACTTTGGGAGTTCTGAGCAAGAACCACTCATTCTCCTTGCTTGATCCTGCAGTAAACCTTTCTCTGCTCCAAACGGATGTTTCAGTTTATTTGGCTTCACTGTGCATCAGACACATAAAAGTTGCATTCGGTAACAGTAGGAGGGGAGGACTTTCAATATAATCAAACTTCATTTCCTCCACCTTCCCCCATAGGTGACCCACAAACTGGAGAATAATTATAGTACAGAGGTTATCCCACAGGAGCGAGAGTTCTGAGCCCCCACATCAGGCTCCCTGGCCTGGGGGTCTGGCACCAGAAGATGAGCCCTAAAAGCATTTGAAGGTCAGCAGGGCTTAATTGCATGAGCCCTTCAGGAGTAGGAGACATAGAGATGCCACTCTTATAGGGCACACATAAAACATCGTGGGCTGGGACTCAGGGTGGAAGAAGTAATTTGATAGGAGCCTGGGCCAGACCTACCTTCAAGTCTTGGAGAGTCTCCTGCAGCTCACCCTGGGGACATAGACAATGGCAGTGGCTACCCCAGTAGCTGATTCTACAGGGAAGGCAGTGCTGGCCCATACCACTGTGTGGGCTCCTCCCTCTCACTTTTAGTTCCAAGACCAGGCCCCACCCAACAGCTTGCAGGTACCAGTGTTGGGATGCCTCAGGCCAAACAACTAAATGGGCAGGGACACAGACCACCTAAAGACTGCCTAAAGACTAAGGAGTCCACACACGCGTGCATGCATGCTAAGTTGCTTCAGTCATGTCAGACTCTGCAATCCTATGGACTATAGCCCGCCAGGCTCCTCTGTCCATGGGTTTCTCCAGACAAGAATACTGGAGTGGGTTGCCATGCCCTCCTCCAAGGGATCTTCCCCAGTCAGGGATCAAACCTGTGCCTCTTACATCTCCTGCATTGGCAAGTGGGTTCTTTACTACTAGTGCTACTTGGGAAGCCCAAAGAGCCCATAGCTGCCTCTAGACACGTCCCTGCCCACCAGAAGGCCAATACCCAGGTCCACCCATCAGTGGGCAGACATTAGAAGCAGTCTAGGGACCAACCCTGCCTACTGCAAGTCACACCCTACCCAGGGACTAGCTGGGCCCTGGCCCTGCCCACAAGCAGGCCCATGCAAGATTAAGGGCCCCAGTCTCCACACCCAACTGTGTCAGGAACCAACCCCCACCTCTCACCTCATCTGAAATGGCACCTGGGAGCCCTGGCCCTGCAGCCAGACTCCAGGAATCAGCTCTGCCTGCCAGTAGTCCTGCACGAATCCCCAGACCCTGGCTTCACCTGCCAGTGGGTAGGTTATGGAGAAGCTGAGTCATGTCCAACTCTTTGTAACCCCATGGACTGTAGCCTACCAGGCTCTTCAGTCCATGGGATTTTCCAGGCAAGAGTACTGGAGTGGGTTGCCATAGCAGCCCCAGAGTCATGGGACCCTGACTCTGCCCATCAGTGAGCCAGAACCAGCCCCGGGGCCCTCTAGGGGTTCCACAACCAGCCCCCTCCTGACCAGGCCCTGCTAAACAGCAGCCAGTGGCATCTGCATGAGGCCAGGCCTGGCAACCAACCAGACTCAGGGCCTACCAGGCCCACCAGACCACCCACATGGTCAGCCCACCACAATAGAAAGACTCATGCAGCTCTCTTAGGGGGAACCCTAGAACATATAACTTGGGGAATGAGCGGCAAGTGCACAGCTGCGATGCATAGGCCATTTCCTACAGAGGACCAGTTCTCCAAGGTCAAGAAATCTAACCAACTTACCACATACACAGAAATACACAGCAGCTTAGACAAACTGAGGCAGCAGAGGAGTATGTTTCAGATGCAGGAACAAGATGAAATCCCAGAAGAACTAAATGAAATGCCGATAGGCAATCTACCTAAGGAAGGCAGGAGTGGATAAGGTCAGATGCAGAGACCACAACTCAACCACAACAATGTGTTTCCCTCCCAGACGGCCATGCATTTGTTGACCTGAAACAAATATGCTGCCAGTAATTTCTCCAGCAAAAATTGGTTTACATGGGATCAGCCGAGAATGCATTCCAGAGTCTGCAATTGTGGCAAGACTCACGTGGCAAGGAAAGGAGAATACTCTTATAGAGGAGAAAAGGAAATTGGGAGGGCTGCAATAAACCAAGGGCCCGGTGCTTTTCATTGGCTGAGTCCTTGCTGGGAAAGAAGAGGACTCTTGCTTCTTCCTGTTGGGCTTCGCTAGCATCACAGAGCTCCCCCTTCTGGTCTCTTGACTTTCTTTGAATAAGGTTTCTATTCATCAATTTTTTACACATTAAAAGCGTAAATGTGTGGAGGGAAAAGAGAGAGCCCTTTCATTACAAGATTTTGGGAGAAATAAGCAGGTAGAAGAATTTAGGGGAGGGGGCATGGTTGGGTTCCTTGCCTCTGAGTTCTATCAGTACCATCACTGTTTCTTGGGGGAAATTTGTACAGGGTACGTAGTTTTTCCTTTGTACCTTTGCTGTTCCTAGGTAACTTTTGCCCCCTGATGCGAAGACTGACTCATTTGAAAAGACACTGGTGCTGGGAAAGATTGAAGGCAGGAGGAAAAGGGGATGACAGAGGATGAGATGATTGGATGACATCACTGACTCAATGGACATGAGTCTGGGTAAACTCTGGGAGTTGGTGATGGGCAGGGAAGCCTAGCGTGCTGCAGTCCATGGGGTCGCAAAGAGTCAGACACAACTGAGCAACTGAACTGAACTGAACTGAACCTAGTTGTTCAATCAGAAAATATTGCAGGATCTTTTATTCTTTCACCACTCTTCTTGGCCCAGACTCCCCAAGCTAGGAGACCAGAACTTAGTCTCCTTGTGAAACTCCATGTTAGAAATTCTACCTATTGCTTCCTACTGGCCAACCACAGCTCTGCTACTCATGTAGAGACTGAGGACAGCTCATCCATAGAAACATCCAAATATAAAGAGTTAAGATTTTTAAAATTTATCTTATTGAAGTACAGGGCTTTCCAGGTGGCTCAGTGGAAAAGAATCTGCCTGCCAAGCGGGAGATGAAGGTTTGATCCCTGGGTCAGGAAGATCCCCTGGAGATGGAAATGGCAACCCACTCCAATATTCTCACCTGGGAGATCCCATGGATGGAGGAGACTGGCAGGCTACAGTCCATGCAGTTGCAAAGAGTCAGACACAACTTAGTGACTAAACAATCAAGACATAGTTGATTTACATGTTGTATAAATTTCTGCTCTATAGCAAAGTGATTCGGATATATTTATATATATATATATATATATATCACTTTTTCCTATTCTTTTCCATTAGAGTTTATTACAGGATATTGAATATAGTTACCTGTATTTTACAGTAGGACTTTGCTGTTTATCCATTCTCTATATAAGAGTTTGCATCTGTTTATACCCAAATCCCAATCCGTTCCTCCTCAACCCCACTAAAGATTTTTTTTAAATGCCCATCTGAATGACTCTTTGCTATGAATTTGCCATTTGATCAAAAGCCAGTGATGGTTAAAAGCCTAGACTGCCCACATTCATATTCTTAGCTCACTTAGTAGCTTGAGCTAGTTGCTTTTCTTGTGTGCCCAATTATCTCAAAAACAGAAGTAAGAATAACAGATTCTTAAAAGGATAAAATTAGTTAGTATGACTGAAGCATTTGAATAGTTCCTGGTATGAGGTAAGTTCAGCACATGTTTGTAGCATCTGTTGTGGTTATTGTTGCTGTGGCTGTGCTGCTGTGTAATTGCTGATAAGGCGGCGGACTGAAACACACATTGATCTCAAAGTTCCCAGCGCCCCCAGCATCTGTTTTAAGAAGCTCTCCAGGTGATTCTGATGCACATTGAGGTTTTAAACTTCTGGGCTAAAAGGGTGAACAGTAGCTCCCATTTTTCCAAAAAGTACTGATACCCTTAACTTGAAAAAAGTGTGCAGACTCATTTATTATAAGAGAAAGGAACATTAAAATTATACTAAAATATCAATTCTCATCATCCGATTGGCAAAAACAAAAAATTTCACAATAAATTCTGTTGGTGACTCTATGGGGAAATAACATTCTTATACATTGCCGGTGGGAATGCATAAGGGTACATTTGGCAATATTCAGCAAAATTACATATTTAGTCACCTTTTAAGCCATAACCCCACGTCTAGGAGTCTATTCTAAAGGAATACTAGCAAAATATAAAGGGAAAGTAAATGAATGAGACTCTCCATTGCAGCAGTATGTATAAAAGCAAAAGATTAGAAACCACTGCAACCCTGAGGGGACTGATTGAATAAACTAGGGTACATCTGTACAAAGGAGTCCTAGGCACCCAGGGAAAGCAATGATGATCTCCACCTTCTGTTGTGGGATGAGCCCTAAGATACCGGGTCAAGTGAAGAAAGCAAGTGAGAATAAAGCACACGAAGTGTTATTTTACCATTTATCTAAGAGAGAAACAATATGCTTAAGGGTTGTTTTTCCTTAAATATATATACATGCAAGGATATGCTGGACTCTTCCTGCCCCATCTTACATTTTCACAATCCACGTATTAGTTCCATGCAGCCCTCGCTGCAGCAGCCAGCATGCACAACTGTAGCCCAGCACAGCTCTAGCCCAGGCTGCATCTTTCTCTGAGATGTGCTGGCCACTGCTGACAGCCACTCTGGCTCATTAAGCATGCTTGGGAGTTCCAGGGGAGTTAACACCCCCATGGCAACCCTTGACCGACAGACAGGGACAAGAGCACAGGCTCTGTGGATCAATACTCCCAGCCTCCACGTCTTGAGCAGACAGTTCCGAGGCACATTACATAGTCCCTCAGAAGGTCCTTGGTGGCTTAAACCTCAACTGTCCTTTGTAGTTATCAGCTCAATAATTAGGTTGATCTTCTTACTTCTGTTTCTCTCTTCCTTTTTGTCTCCTGGGGTCACCTTCAAAAATTGACCAGCTGTATACAGTCTTTGTCTCAAAGTCTGCTGTGTGGAAAAACCCAAACTAAGGCAAATAATATACTATAATAGCTATTCAAAAGGTTGATGATTACTTACAAGAACAGGAGAATAAAGTAGAGAGAATAGGAATAGAAACTAGACTTTACAAATATATCTTACATTTTGGATTTTGGATACTTTTTTACATAATTATAGAACAAGTTCAACTTCAAAAAGTCATCCCTAAAATTGAAAATAAAGTGAAATGAAAACCTAAATGTGTTATAATGTTAGAGGCATAATCGTACAGAAAACTACTCCAAGTGACTTTAAAATACATAATTTAACTCCATATCCCTAGTGCAACCCAACCCTAAAAACAGAAAGAATGTGAAAATAATTTTAACCTGTTTTCAGTAGTTATATTGACAGTGGTTGGGTTACTATAGCTATTATTCTAAAACTGCTGAATGTGTCAGTACAGTTCAGTCGCTCAGTCATATCTGACTCTTTGCGACCCCATGGATTGTATAACACACCAGGCTTCCCTGTCCATCACCAAATCTTGGAATTTGCTCAAACTTACATCCATCAAGTCAGTGATGCCATCCAACCATCTCATCCTCTTTTGCCCCCTTCTCCTCCTGTCGTCAATCTTTCCCAGATACAGGGTCTTTTTAAATGAGTCAGCTCTTCACAGCAGGTGGCCAAAGTATTGGAGTTTCAGTTTCAATATCAGTCCTTCCAATGAATATTCAGGACTGACTTCCCTTAGGATTGACTGGTTGGACCTCCTTGCAGTCCAAGGGACTCTCAAGAGTCTTCTCCAACACCACAGTTCGGAAGCATCAGTTCTTTGGCACTCAGTTTTCTTTATAGTGCAACTCCCAAATCCATGCATGACTACTGGAAAAGCCATAGCTCTGACTACATGGACCTTTGTCAGCAAAGTAACGTCTCTAATTTTATTATGCTGTCTATGTTGGGTTATAGCTTTTCTTCCAAGGAGCAAGTGTCTTTTAATTTCATGGCTGCAGTCACCATCTGCAGTGATTTTGGAGCCCAGAAAAATAGTCTCTCACTGTTTCTACTGTTTCCCCACCTATTTGCCATGAAGTTATGGGACCAGATGACATGATCTTGTTTTCTGAATGTTGGGTTTTAGGCCAGCTCTTTCACACTCCTCTTTCATTTTCATCAAAAGGCTCTTCAGTTTCTCTTCACTTTCTGCCATAAGGCTGGTGTCATCTGTGTATCTGAGGTTATTGATATTTCTCCCAGCAATCTTGATTCCAGCTTGTGCTTCGTCCAGCCTGGCATTTCACATGATGTCCTCTGCATAGAAGTTAAATAAGAGGGTAACAATATATAGTCTTGATGTACTCTTTTTCCGATTTGGAACCAATCTGTTTTTCCGTGTCCAATTCTTACTGTTGCTCCTTGACCTGCATACAGATTTCTCAGGAAGCAGGTCAGGTGGTCTGGTATTCCCATCTCTTTCAGAATTTTCCATGGTTTGTTGTGATCTACACAGTCAAAGGCTTTGGCATAGTCAGTAAAGCAGAAGTAGATGTTTTTCCGGTCTTGCTTTTTTGATGATCCAATGAATGTTGGCAATTTGATCTCTGGTTGCTCTGCCTTTTCTAAATCCAGCTCAAACATCTGGAAGTTCTCAATTCACATACTATTGAAGCCTGGCTTGGAGAATTTTGAGCACTACTTTACTAGCGTGTGAGATGAGAACAATCGTGCTGGCATTGCCCTTCTTTGGGACTGGAATGAAAAATGGACCTTTTCCAGTCCCGTGGCCACTGCTGAGTTTTCCAAATTTGCTGGCATGTTGAATGCAGCACTTTCACAGCATCATCTTTCCATATTTGAAAAAGCTCAACTGGAATTCCATCACCTCCACTAGCTTTGTTCATAGTAATGCTTCCTAAAGCCTACTTGACTTTTCATTCCAGGCTGTCTGGCTCTAGGTGAGTGATCACAAAATTGTGGTTATTTGCGTCATGAAGCTCTATTTTGTATAGTTTTTCTGTGTATTCCTGCCACTTCTTCTTAATATCTTCTGCTTCAGTTAGGTCCGTACCATTTCTATCTTCTATTGTGCCCATCTTTGCATGAAATGTTCCCCTGGTATCTCTAATTTTCTTGAAGAGATCTCTAGTCTTTCCCGTTCTATTGTTTTCCTCTATCTCTTTGCATTGATCACCAAGAAAGGCTTTCTTATCTCTCCTTGCTATTCTTTGGAACTCTGCATTCACATAGGTATATCTTTCCTTTTCCCCTTTGCCTTTAGCTTCTCTTCTTTTCTCAGCTATTTGTAAGGCCTCCTCAGATAACCATCTTGTCTTTTTGCATTTCTTTTTCTTGGGGATGGTCTTGATCACTGCCTTCTGTACAATGTCATGAACCTCCATCCGTAATTCCTCAGGCACTCTATCAGATCTAATTCCTTGAATCTATTTGTCACCTCCGCTGTACAATCATAAGGGATTTGATTGAGGTCATAGCTGAATGATCTAGTGGTTTTCCCTACTTTCCTCAACTGAGGTCTGAATTTTGCAATAAGGAGTCCATGATCTGAGCCACAGTCAACTCCGGGTCTTGTTTTTGCTGACTGTATAGAGCTTCTCCATCTTTGGCTGCAAAGAATATAATCAATTTGATTTCAGTACTGACCATCTGGTGATGTCCATGAGTCTTCTCTTGTGTTGTTGGAAGAGGGTGTTTGCTATGACCAATGTGTTCTCTTGGCAAAACTCTGTTAGCCTTTGCCCTGCTTCATTTTGTACTTCAAGGCAAAATTTGTTGTATGTGTATATAGGATAAATCAATGAGAATTATATTGGTGTCATTGAGAGCTTATATTCGCAACATCAATAAGATACAGATATAAAATTGATGAGATTGTTTTTAATCCATAATTTGCGTTAGAAGTATCAGTTTAAAAAAACTATAAAGAAAACAAAACAAAAAAAAACCCTCACAGTACATTTCAGTTCAGTTCAGTTCAGTTCAGTTCAGTCTCTCAGTCGTGTCCAACTCTTTGCAACCCCATGAATCGCAGCACACCAGGCCTCCCTGTCCATCACCAACTCCCGGAGTTTGCTCAGACTCACGTCCATTGAGTCAGTGATGCCATCCAGCCATCTCATCCTCTGTTGTCCCCTTCTCCTCCTGCCCCCAATCCCTCCCAGCATCAGAGTATTTTCCAACGAGTCAACTCTTCACATGAGGTGGCCAAAGTATTGGAGTTTCAGCTTCAGCATCATTCCTTCCAAAGAAATCCCAGGGTTGATCTCCTTCAGAATGGACTGGTTGGATCTCCTTGCAGTCCAAGGGACTCTCAAGAGTCTTCTCCAACACCACCATTCAAAAGCATCAATTCTCTGGCGCTCAGCCTTCTTCACAGTCCAACTCTCACATCCATACATGACCACTGGAAAAACCATAGCCTTGACTAGACAGACCTTTGTTGGCAAAGTAATCTCTCTGCTTTTAAAGATGCTATCTAGGTTGGTCATAACTTTTTTTCCAAGGTGTTTAAAATTAATGCATCTTTTCTTGCTCAGTTATTTTGAAGAACTAGAAACAATGATTAAAATTATTAGAAATAGTATTAGTGAAAAACCATAGCACCCATATTATGGCCAATTAAAACCATTTCCCATTTTTTTTTTAAAAGTCTCCATGGAGAAATAGCTGATTCCAGATTAGGGCAAGAAAGAAGTAAGATGAACATGGAGCATTTTGCCATACCAGAAACGAAGTGAAAGTGAAAGTCAGTCAGTCGTGTCCAACCCTTTGTGACCCCATGGGCTCTACAGCCCATGGAATTCTCCAGGGCCTGCCGGGGTCCAGCCCCGGTGGATCCAGGGTGATTCGAAGGTGGGGATGGCGTCGGCGTCCTTGGAAAAATACATATTTAATTACAGATATAGAGAGAGATTAGAAACGGATAGTGTAGTAGGAAGATTAGTGGAGAAAAAGAGGCTTAATAACTTGGATTACGTGGAATAGCATCCATGCTCCAGATGGGAATTCAGCCAGAGAAACGAGGAGCAAGAAAGAATGACATGGGGGTATCAGTCTTTCTGGAAACTGATCCGATTTCTTTATTTTTGGGGTTTGCTTATATACCTCTTGTTACATATAGGGATGAATACAGAGTCACGCGGGGGTCAGCAGTCCTGACCTTTATCAAAATCAGGTGCTTCACATAAACGTATTTTAAAAAAGGTCTTAGGGATATTACATCATCTTCTGGCCATGAGTGAGACCTGCTGACGTTTTATGATCCTTTCTTTCTGATAACCAAAAAACTTATTTCTTCCAAGGGTGTTTTTTCTTAAACCAGGCACCACCCTCCAAATAAAGTTACTTTCCTATAGGATGAGGGTGTAATGAGTTACAATCAAGAAAGGAATTTATTTAACCCAAGGTTAACATGATTAATCTTAAAGGTTAATAATTATTTCTCCTATATGCTTAAAGGTTAATACTTATTTCTCCTATATGCTAGTTATATTGATTATAAGGGCAGGGAATATGGAGATTTAGCAGCAAACATCAACCCAACAAATGAAAATCCTTTCACCAATGTTCCCCTTAAGATCTATTTAGTCTTAAGATAGTGATAAAGTTACATTTTTACATAGCAAGGACACAGTGATTTATAACAAAGCACAGTGATCTATTACAAAAGAGAAAATTCATTAACTCAAAAAGTCTAGTATTGCTAACATCAAAAACTACTATATTTCCTTTTCTATATTGCAAATACATTGATTAATATATTCCCAGGTGCCTAAGGATATGGAGGCCTGGCAGCAATCATTGACTCAACAAGAAGAAAAAGCCCTATGCTAATTAAGACTCTCAAAATACTCCAAAACTCTCTGTGCTGTTTATGGTTAAGAGGTAGTAAACAATCATGTGGCAGGAGTATGGATAATCCTGTCACACAAGCTAGTCTGTCAGCAGAGAGGTTTGACCTGAGACATCCTTGTCCCACCCAGGGGAGGGAATTAGCAGCAATTATTGACACAACAAATGAAAAAACCCTTCACCAATATAATTCCTAACCAACACACTATACTAATAATTTCCAACTCCCCAAGAGAATTTGCCTTTAGTAAGTCTAAAACATCTCGTGCCTCTCAGGTTGGGATGCTGTAAACAATCACATGTGGCTGGACAAACCTATACAGGTGGGCTAGATAACCTTCAGAGGAGCCCATAAGCTGAAACACTCTTGTCACACCCAGGAATTTTTATTGCCTTGGAGCTGCATGTTTACTCCTTCTCCGAGAGAAACAGCTATGGGGGAGAGCCCTCCCGTAAAGTCAGAGGTGTAGGTGAGAGCATAAAACAGACTCCGGTTTTGGGGTAGATGTTCGGGAACAGGGGGTTTCCTGAGGCTTGATCACGCCTTTGCGTATGCCAAGCCTCCTTCCTCATGACCTTTGCCATGGGTGGAGTTCCTCACGCTGGCCCCCGGCAAGGGCCAGAATACTGGAGTGTGTAGCCTTTCCCTTCTCCTTGGGGGATCTTCCCAACCCAGGGATTGAACCCCGTTCTCCCACACTGCAGGCAGATTTGTTACCATCAAATCTTGGGGCGACCCACAGGGGACGCCCAAGAATACTGGAGTGGGTAGCCTATCCTTCTCCAGGGATCTTCCCAACTCAGGAATCAAACTGGGGTCTCCCACATTGCAGGCAGATTCTTTACCAACTGAGCTATCAGGGAAAGAAGTCATCAAAGCCCATTGAGGTGGTGGTGGTTTAGTCGCTAAATTGTGCCCGATACATGATCCCATGGACGGCATTAGGCTGTGTCAAAGGGTCTTGAGAGGCCACCTGAGTAGGTTTCTGCTAGTCAGCCGATGAAGGGACGACATGAGCACCAATAGGGAGATGCTTAGCACTGCAATGGATTGAAATGCAGCAAGCATGTTTACAAACTGCAAATTGATAAAAGGAAAGAATCTAGCGTTTTGCTGCCTTTTTTATATGATTGTACATGATAACAATGAGACAGGTCCTGAGAGGAAGTTTCTCTCCATAGAAATGTATTCTAATTTAATAAATATTTTAAGAAATGATCAAAGTAGAATATCACCATTTTGCAAACCCTGAAACATTAATGAGTCTAATGAATGATTATCTACAGTTGTAGCATCACAAAAAAGGAGAACTAGATATTACTACGGGGAGACAAGCAGCAAAATTCAGATTGGGGGAAATTCTGCAAGACAAAAGGCTCAGCTTCTTCAACAAGTAAACTTTTGAAAAGAAAGTTTAAAGAAAGATAGAGTAAAGGACCCTATAGATGAGAAGTTTCTTGAGAGACATAACTGTGATGTATGGACCTTATTTGGATCCCAGTTAGGTTTGGCATACACGTCAAAGACAGGTCTCTGTTTTTACCATGGTCTCTACCCCAACTGAGAACAAACCTCCCCATCCTAGGAGACTAATGAAGCCTATTGGGAGGACATCCTGAAAAGCAGGCCACGGCAAGTATTCACATACCTGACCCTTTAACCCACCATCCCTTTCCCTGCCGCAGCCACCAACCCCTCCCACTGTCCATGACCTCAGTGCTGAATTCCATGTCTGCTCCTTGGCTTTTATTCCATCCTGTTCTTCACTACCCTGCTTATAGACCTCACTGCCCACTCTCCTGCTTTTCATTTCATCCATCCCTCCAGAGGGGATGCTCTATATCAGGGGTCCCCAACATTTTTGGGACCGGGGACCAGTTTTGTGGAAGACAATTTTTCCTTGGACCTGAGGGGGTGGGAGATGGTTTCAGGATGATTCAAGTGCATTACATTTGTTGTACACTTTATTTCTATTATTATTACATTGACTCCAGGCTGAGCGCTGAAGAATTGATGCGTTTGAACTATGGTTCTGGAGAAGACTCTTGAGAGTCCCTTGGACAGCAAAGAGATCAAACCAGTCAATCCTAAAAGAAATCAACCCTGAATATTCATTAGAAGGACTGATGGCTGAAGCTGAAGCTCCAATACTTTGGCCACCTGATGCAAAGAGCCAACTCACTAGAAAAGATCTTGATGCTGGGAAAAATTGAGGGCAGGAGGAGAAGGGGATGACAGAGGATGAGATGGTTGGATGGCGTCACAGAGTCAATGGACATGAGTTTGTGCAAACTCTGGGAGATAGTGAAGAACAAGGAAGCCTGGCGTGCTATAGTGCAGGGGGTCACAGAGTCGGACATGATTGAGGGACTGAACAGCAACAAGCTCTCAGATCTTCAGGCATTAAATCCTGGAGGTTGAGGACCCCTGTTCTACACTACATGCCCACTAAGTCTTGGGCTCCCCACCCAACCCCTCATCCAGGTTCTCCCTCCAACCATGCTGTCTTAAATAGCACTCCACTGTTCCCTACACTCACTCTCCAAACTCCACATTTCATTCCTCAGCCCACCAGGCCCATCAGCACCACCAGACAGTATATATTCTCCCCTGACTGTACCTACTCTTTCCTGCCCAACCATTATCAGGGGCTCTCAGATTGTCCAAGTGAGAGCTGTCTGCTTTTGCCGATGGGTATTAGTTATGGGTCTCCAAGAAAGCCTCCTTCCAAGAAGTCTAACAGATAAAATCTCACTCTGCCCATTAGGATTGACAATAAGTTCAGGCCCATCAGAAGTCAGGAATGGACTGACTTTTACAGAGGGTTAGACGGAGTTATAACAGTTCCTATGAGTTTTCTCCCAATCTGGTTAGCTCTCTTGGTGGGGGTCAGGGCAGCGACATTGGCCTCTCACCCTCGGCAGGACTCGGGACACTGTCTCCAGGGGTGGAGTAGCGTCTCAACTCAAGGGCATTAAGATCAGGGAGGTCATCCAGCCCCAGAAGTTGAAGTTCACTTTAAGACTTAAAGGGCCTCTTCAGGGCTAACCAAAGAGACATCCAGGGCCCTGGCTAACAATAAGTGATTGTGAGAGCCAGATGACTTGTACGCGTGCTTTCCGTTTCTCACTTTCAAAGAGTAAAAGATGAAAAGTAGATGAATAATTTATATTAGGAAATATGATAAGGCAGGCCAAAATGAGAGGAAATAAAAGTAAAGGCATTATTCCAGGAGGAAAACATGAACATAAACAAAGCAATAGAAAAAACAAGTCTGTTTTCAAAGCCAGCTGTGGTTGTTGGAAAGTTTTTTCTTGCCCTGGGTTCATACGCCGCCTCCTGCAATTCTACTCCTCTGCACAGCATCTGTCTTTTGAATGGTATATAATCCTGACAATGCTAGGAAAAAGGCATTTCTGTCCCCATTTTACTGGTTAAGTCTTGAAGCTTGAGGGGGTCACATGATTTGCCTGTTGCCACCCAACCAAATGGGAAGGAACCAGGGTGTGAACCCAAGTCTGTCTTATGCTACAGCTCTTTATCCAACTCTCTATTGCCTTGGGGAAATGCCTACTTCTCTCTTCCCACAAGCGCCCTTCACAATTTCTAAAACAACCTTGGACTCCCCACCTCTTCCCCGCTCCCAGACTCATGCTCTGTCGCCCACCAGCCCCAGTCCCTTCATCACTCAGCATGGCATGGTTTCAAATCTCTGCATCTTCTTCCCTGAATACGTTCCAATTTGCCCAAATCCCCTTTAACATATGAGGCCCAGAGGTGGATACCAGTTTTCAGATCCAGACTGATGAGCTGACCAAAGCAAAACCTGCAGGGATTTATCTCTCGCTTTGATGAGGAATCAGAGCTGACCGGAGCACGGTTTAGGATGGATTCATGAGCTCTGCTGACAGCTGCAGCCCAGAGCCAGCCCGAGTGGGTGCACACTCAGCTAAAGCTCCCCAGAGCTTTGGACCCGGCCTCTGCTAAGCCATCTCTCCTTTTCCTACACTTGAACAGCTTATTGTTTTGAACCTCAATTCAGAATTTTCTCACTACTGATTTCAATTCCATCTGATACACACCCACTGAGCTAGGCACAACGGCTAGTTGCTGGGGAGCCCAGTTAACAAGGCATTATTCATCCCCACACTGTTTTGATTAACAAGGCATTAATGATCTCCACAAAGAGACATTGCTTTGCCAAAGGTCCGTCTAGTCAAAGCTATGGTTTTTCCAGTAGTCATGTATGGATGTGAGAGTTGAACTATAAAGAAAGCTGAGCGGCAAAAAATTGGTGCTTTTGAACTGTGGTGTTGGAAAAGACTCTTGAGAGTCCCTTGGACTGCAAGGAGATCCAACCAGTCCATCCTAAAGGAAATCAGTCCTGAGTGTTCGTTGGAAGGACTGATGTTGAAGCTGAAACTCCAATACTTTGGCCACCTGATGCAAAGAACTGACTCCTTGGAAAAGACCCTGATGCTGTAAAAGATTGGAGGCAGGAGGAGAAGGGGACGACAGAGGATGAGATGATTGGATGTCATCACCGACTCAATGGACATGAGTTTGAGTAAGCTCTGGGAGCTGGTAATGGACAGGGAAGGCTGGCGGGCTGCAGTCCTTGGGGTCGCAAAGAGTCGGACATGAACTGAACTGAACACCGTTTTTGTTTTCCAGGCTCAGGTCAGCTCAGAGCTCTTCAAGGAGCTCCCTGCCCCCACCCCACATCACCCCTCAGGGGGCCTGGGACACCCTGCACTCTGTCCACTGCCCGGCCTTCCTCAAGAACAGAGCCACACCTTGCAAACCACCAAGCCTCTGGAGTGGTTTCTGAGTTGACCATCACTGCACCAGGCAGGGTGTTTTTGTTAGTGATTGAACAGCTGCCAAGAACATTTCAAGAGATGATTTACTCATTCTCTGAGGGTTGTTTACATCAGAGCTCTCTGTTTCCTTTAGAGCCTGTGCCTCCCATGGAAAACCTGTCACCATTTGTGATCTGAGAGGAGCCTGCTTGCCTGAAGGAATAAACTGCATATATTTTTTTTCTTTTTTTTTTTTCCTCACACAGTGAATAATGCCATGTTTTCTCACTTGCCCAGGAGGTGTTCTCCTGGCCTGGAAATGGATATGGAAGTACCAGGGGCATAAGCTGACCCAGGCCAGGACCCTGCCCCAGTGAAAGATTCTACATAGTTTGAGGTACTATTTCATGGTACCTATACCCTCTGGCAAGCTGATAGTGCCTGGGTTGAGTTCTGAAAGATTTAATTCTTTAAGGACAGGAGATCACAGTATAATTCTGTGTGTGTGTGCTCAGTGGTGTCTGACTCTTTGCAACCCTGTGGAACTGCCAGGCTCTTCTGTCCAGGGGATTTTCCAGGCAAGAATACTGGAGCAGGTTGCCATTTCCTACTTGAGAGACTCTTCCCGACCAGGGATTGAACTCTCATCTCTTGCATCTCCTGCATTGGCAGGCAGATTCTTTACCACTGCGCCACCTGGGAAACCCAGAATAATCCTAGTCCTTTCCGATTAGTCAATGCAAAGCTTGAGTTTTGGCTAAACTGACTTGAAATTTGGTTTGGTATAAAGAATGGCTACATGGGACTTCCTTGTCGATCCAGTGGTTAATAAGACTCTGTGCTCCCAATGCAAGAGGCTCAGGTTCAATTCCTGATCAGTGAACTAAGATCCCACATGCGGCTTGGTGATGCAGCAAAAAATGAAATGAGGTAAGATAAGACAAAATAAAATAAAGCATGGCTACATGGTGGTATGATAAGAGCTCTAAGCTGGGTTCAAACTCTAGTACTAACTAACTGTATGACCTTGGACAAGTTGTTTATACTCTCTGGGCCCCAGTTTCCTCATCTACTACAGTAAGAGGATTAATATACAGGCTCTCCAAAGGTATTTCAGACTGTGACATAATGTAGTATTATGAATTATAAGCATGGCTGCAGAGCCAGAGTGCCTAGGCTTATACCCTGGCCCTGCCATTTACCAGTTGCGTGACCTGAGGCAAGTGTACTTAAGTTCTCTAAGCCTCAGTTTTCTCTTTGTAAAATGGTTATAATGCTAGTACTTAGTGAGTTTGATCCCTGGGTTGGGAAGATTCCCTGGAGAAGGAACCCACTTCAGTATTCTTGCCTGGAAAATCCCATGAACAGAGGAACCTGGGGTTGCAAAGTGTCGGACATGACTGAGCAACTTCATTTTCACTTTCAGTTGGTGATGGTGCTCTTGTTGCTTTTATTTTTAATTACCACCTGAGCCTAGCCTTCACTATCAATAGTAAAATAAGCTGCTTTTGAGACAGTCAAGGACATGGAGACTTTGTGTCTCCAAACATTCCTCTGGCAGAGGTTATCTGTAGGTTGAGGTCCTGCACAGCAGAAATGGGGGCTGACACCCATGTCCCCCAGCCCAAAAGAGCCAGGGACTTTGATTCAGAATGCTACTGTTAGGTCCCGAGTTTGCATGAACACCTGAAACTGTTTTACAGGCTAGATCCAAGAGAGCTCTCCTTCCTTCAGCACAGCCCACACTCCCAGCCGCTCTGAGTGACCCAGCAGGGGTGAGGGAACCTCCTCCACCACTTTCCAGACTGTACCAACCCCACAAGGAAGCCCCTGGGCGTGCAGCCGCTCCTCGCTTCCTGCTCCACCAGTTTTTCAGCCTAAGGTGAGCTCTCTCTGGAAAGGCCTTTCTTCCCCTGGAAAAGGCCTGTCGAGATGGTGGTGACAAAAAGTGAAGAAATGTCAAGCTTCTGGCATTACTAACCAACTGAACTTTGAACAGGAAGGCAAGAAATGAAAAGTCCTGATGGCTTTTTCCCGACCCTTAAGTACTGCCCATTGAGGTCATTTCAGGACAGGCCTGATGGCTTTCTGGGCACTGCTTCTTGCTCTTGCTAATTTACCTTGTACATCAAATAGCTCAAGGGAGGCCCATAAATGGCAATGCTCTCTTCCCAGACTGAGATCTCAATTTATTGAGTGGTCAGCCAAAAGTTGGATTTCTTTTTACTGTGCTGGGTCTTTGTTGTGGCACACGAGCTTTTCTCGAGTTGCAGCGCACAGGCTCCCTAGCTGTGGTGAGGGCTCTCGAGCACGCAGCCTCGGTAGTTGCAGCACACAGGTTCTCTAGTTGCGACATGCCGGCTTAGTTGCCCTGTGGCATGTGGGATCTTTGCTCCCTGATCAGAGATCAAGCCCGCATCTCCTGCATCGGAAGGCGGATTCTTAACCACTGGACCACCAGAGAAGTCCCTGAAGCTGGAACTTTATTACTGAAAAGGCTGATACAGGAGGACAAGGCTGAGGTATACCACAAAGGACTTCCGTATAATGAACCCAGAAGTGAATGGACACCCCAGCCACAGCCGTGGACCACCATGGCTCCTCACCCTGATGCCTGCCCTGGTCACTGTGCCTGGTCACTCAGCCCTAGGAGGAAAAGGGCGAGCTGCACACGTCTACTTCCTTGTCCCAAACATGCCCGTCGAGGAAGAAGCCAGAAGGGTTGTAGAAATTTGTCCTCTGCGTGGAAGGGAACATCAAAAGTGGGGAATAAGTGTTCCCGCCAACAGCCTTCTGTGCGCTTTGTCAAATCCGCCCCAACCTTCCACTCTCTGGTTCCTCGGCCTTCCTTGGTGACCCTGGTCCATGTCAGCAGCTTGTGTTCCACTGAAGTGTGAGATCTTCAAGGGCCAACACAGTCATCTTCATCCGCGCAGTGCCTCAGTGTGTTGGCTACGGGACTCTGCCATCTACTAGCCCTGTGGCTTTATACCAGTTATTAGCCTTTCTCTGTGGGCCTTAATTTCCTTTCTGTGAATGGTACAATAAGACCTACCTCACAGGCTGGTGTCAAGATTATTTGAGATCACTGTTGGAACAGAACCAGAGCTATAGTTTCCATGAGAAGGATGATGATGCTGGTGAGGATGATCTGTATTGCCAAAATTTGGCAAAGGCTCATTAATGGAAGGGGATAAAGTGGAACCAGAGGGACTGCCCTGCTCTGTCTCTTTTACTTGAACAGCCTCCCACATATTCTCTGGCAGCTGCCCACCCTCATCTGCCCCCTTCCCTGATGGCAGGCCAGACCAGGGCCCCAGGCCTCACCAGGACCCGTGTATCCCAGGGACCAGCAGCCACAGCAAGTAAAGATGAGGGCATCTCAAAAGATATTGCCCTTGACCTGCGGGTCAAGCTCCCCTGGATCAGATAATGTAACTCAAAAGAAATGAGAGGTGAGCCTTGAGACCCCTGTTGCCTATGAGTAATGACGTTGGCCAAGACACAGACCTGGAACACCTGACCCCAAGTTCCAAAGTCTGCTCCCGGAAGCCACAGGGCCCCAGAATGGGATAGCTGAAAACCAATCTCCTTACTGAGCTCAAAGGTTGGGGGCCTTGGGGAGCCTCCTGTAGAGACAGCTGTAGTGGCAACACAGTTTCCTGACTGAGCCCGTGAAGCTGATTTCCAACAACAGTAAAGTCAGTAACCTGGGGACCAGAGGTGAAACCGAGGATGACCTGGACCAGCTCCAGGCCCAGTCCTAAACCAGCCCAGCCCTGGACCTAGCCCAAGCCCGAGCAAGGCTTCTCGATCAGGCCCAGCACCAAAATCCCTCCTTCCCAAGCTCAGGCAGACTCCTGGGCCAGAGGGGCGGGTTTGCACATCTGGGTCCCACAGTGCAGAATCACCAAGCGATTAAACTCGCCTTTTATTGTGGCCCTGAGGGTTATAAATAACCAGGCCTGACATACGGGTCATTCCTGAGACTCCCGCTTCATTGCTTTTAAGAGTCCCTTGGTGGTCAAGAATTTCAAAGCCGCCAACTCCATGGTATATTAAAGTGGAATAAATTCCTCTGAATGGTCCTCAGGTGAGCCCCAGTGTTGAGCAAATACCTCTGGGTTTCCTCTTGAAGGACCCAAGACTGACCTCTGGTGGTCTCTTAGACCAGCTAAAACACCTCCATTCCCCATGTCCATGCTTGGACTCTGCTGTCTAACTCTGACTCCTTCTTGCTCTCTCTGACTCTGACTCCTTCTCACTCTCTGTGTATCTCTCTGTTTTGGTCTTTCTCTATTTCTGTGTGTATCTGTATATAGTGTATTTCTTTCTGTGTCTCCCTCCCTTTTCCCCATGAGGCTCCCAAACCCTTAGAAATGGAGGTGCAATAAGATTTTAGAATGAGACTTTTGCCTTAGTTTCAACCTAGGCACCAATATGTGAGAAAACAAATAGGGAGATATCACATACCAAAATGACTATAAAACTGAACTCTCCAAATATGCAAACTAACTAAGGAAATAGTCCTTGAGGAATTTGTTCATTAACCTTTCAGAGCCCCTTAGTCAGTTTCAAAAGAAAGTTGTCACTAACTTTCCCAGCTTCATTTGCATCACACACCCATCCCTCCTGTGTTGTATTGCTGAAAACTCCTCATTTCTGCACCCCAGCAAGCTGGAGGCTGTCAGAACTCTACACCTGGCTTTATCGTGACATTTCTCCTTAGAATCCCTTTCCCTATCTTGCTTCTCAAAATTCTGTTTATCCTTGAACACTAGCCTCAAATGCCTGACCTTCCTAAAGCCATCCCTGACCCCCCAGAAGTGAACTGTACTCTCCTCTCATCTCCCACCTGCACTTTTAGCATAGCTGTCAGTTCTTTGCCCCTGGTGTCAGAGAGTGTGTGAGCACACCTGTCCTCCCTACCAGCCTCTGAGATCTTCCGGGCATGAGCTGCATATGGGCAGTGCCTGTCAGAGTACATGCATGTTGGTAAATGCTTGGTGAATGAGCTAGTGAATGGATCCTATTGGCAGGCATTCTACCATTCTTAAAGGAGAAGGACTGATGGCTCTTAAAGATTCTCTCAAGGTTTTTGCTAAAAGCCTGCTGCTGCTGCTGCTGCTAAGTCACTTCAGTTGTGTCCGACTCTGTGCAGCCCCATAGACGGCAGCCCACCAGGCTCCCCCGTCCCTGGGTTCTCCAGGCAAGAACACTGGAGTGGGTTGCCATTTCCTTCTCCAATGCATGAAAGCGAAAAATGAAAGGGAAGTTGCTCAATCATGTCCGATTCTTTGTGACCCCATGGACTGCAGCCTACCAGGCTCCTCTGTCCATGGGATTTTCCAGGCAAGAGTACTGGAGTGGGGTGCCATCGCTTTCTCTGAAAAGCCTGCAGGCTTTGACTTTAATTTTTCGTTGAATTTTATAGATAAATATAGAATCACATGCATTTGTAGAAATAATACAGAGAGATATTTTTGTACACTTTTCCAGTTTCCCCCAGGGATAACAAAACATTTTATTTTGTTTTTCAAAACTACAGCATAATATCAAAGCTAGCACATTGATATTTATATAATTTACCCATCTTATTCTCACTTCCTCAGTTTTACTTGTTCTCATTTGTGTGTGTCTGTGTGTGTGTGTGTAAGTTCCATACAATTTTGTCACCTGTGTAGGATCATGCAGGCTTCCCAGGTGGCACAGTGGTTTAAAAAAAAAAAAAAAACCCGCCTGCCAATGCAGGAAACATGAGTCATGGGTTCAATTCCTGGGTCAGGGAGATCCCATGGAGCAGGCAATGGCAGCCCACTCCAGTATTCTTGCCTGGAAAATTCCATGGACAGAGTCTAGCGGGGTACAAACCATAGGGTCACAGAGCTGGGCACGACTGAGCTACTGAGCACACACACATGCATGTAGGAACATGAACCCACCACCTGAGTCAAAACAACAAATAGTTCCAACAAAGCAAGAATCCTTCATTTACCCTTTTATAATCACACCCACCTCCCTCCCGCATCTCTCTTCCCCCAGCCCTATCCTCTGAAAACCACAAATCTGTCCTCTCATTTCTAAAATGTTTTCATTTCAGGCATGTTTTATAAATTGAATCATACAGTATATAACATTTTGGTAGTGGACGGATTTTTGCTCATCAGAATTCCTTTGCAGATTTACCCAAGTTGTTGCATGTCAACGGTCTCTTTCTTTCACCACTGAGCAGTATTTCATCATATGTATGAACCACAGTTTGCTTAACCATTCACCTGTTGAAGGACATCTGGGTTGAGTTTAGTTTTTGGCTTTTACGAGAAAGCTCCTATGAACGTGTGCCCACTTTTGTGTGAACATTGTCTTCATTTCTCTGGACAAATGTCCAAGAGTATAATTGTTGGGTTGTACACTAGTTTTAACTTTTAAGAAACTGTCAAACTGCTTTCCAGAGTGGTTGTACCATTATTTTGGCATTATATATTCAACCCATTTTCTAACTGGACTGTTGGACTTTCTGCTGTTGAGTTTTAAGTGTTCTTTGTATACTCTGGACGCTAGTCCTTTGTCAAACATGTGGCATGCAAATATTTTTCCCCAATCTATAGTTTGCTTTTATCCTCTTCACATAGGCTTTCACAGAGAAAAAGTGTATAATTGCAAAAGTGTCTAATTTATCCATTTTCTTTTTTCCTTCTTTTCAAATTTATTATATTATTATTTTATTTTATTGAAGTTTACTTGACATACAATATTATATGTTACAGGTATAAAATATAGTGATTCACAGTGTTTAAAGGTTATACTCCATTCGTAGCTAATTTATCCATTTTGTGCTATTGACATCAAGTTTGGGAACCCTTTGCCTACCCCTAGATCCTCAAGATTGTCTCATGTATTTCTTCCTAAAAGCTTCATCTCCTACATTTTCCCACTTTAATTTTTCTATGAAGTATGAGACTTTGATTGAGGTTCTTTTTTTTCTTCTTTTTTCTTTTCTTTCTTTTTTCTTTTTTTTTTTTTTTTTGCCTATCAATGGCCAATTGCTCCACTACTATTTGTTGAAAAGGCTATTTAGCTTTCATTTTAATCTAGGCTAAATCAAGGGTATTTGAGGTTTATAATTATTCCCCCCACATACACACACACACACACACACACACACACACAGGAGTAAATAGCATAGAGTTTGTCAACAGTCAACAAAGTATACATATTTATAGCCAGTTACTAACCATCTTTAATAGTGATATTAAGCTTTTTTCCAAAAAAAAATGCAATGCATATCATAGTTAAAGGTCTAACATCCATAATATACAAAGAACTCTTAAAAATTGAGGACACAGGGCCCAAACACCTGACAGACAAATGGGCAACATTCATGAACCGATAATTTATCCCCGCAAAATATTAAATGGTTCTGAAGTTTATAAGAAGTCATTCGAGTCATAAAAAGAGAAATGCAATTTAAAACTACACTGAAATACCATTTATCTTCTATCAAAATAGCAAAAATTTAAAACTGGCACCACATTGTATTGGCAAGGCTGAGGAGAAATAAACCCTTTCATCCACTGCTGATAGGAGTGCAAAATTGTGCAGCCTTATGGAGGGGAATTTGGCAGCATTTAGCAAAACTATATATGCACTTACCTTTTGTTCCAGAAATCCACTTGTAGGAATTTACTTTAAAAATACACCTGCAACAATACAAACGGATACATGCACAAGTCTATTCACTGCAGCATTATTTGTAATTGCAAAATGTTGGAAACCACTTAAGTGTTCATGCCTGGAAGATGAGTTGAATCAACTAAATTGTATCCATACAATGGAGTACTGTGCCTGCAGTGGTAAAAGACAATAGACCTGCTCTCTGTGAAGTGATATAGAGTGAGTTCCAGAACATATTTTGTAAGTAAAAAAGCACACAGCAAAAGGCTATATATAGTATTCTTAATTTTGTGTGAGAAGAGGAAATAAGAAATTTTCTTGTGATTGCTTACTTAATTGCAAAAGGAAATTGAGAAAAGACAAACCAGAAACTAACGAGAGTTGTTACCTACAGGGGTGGATGGGAACCAAGTGGATAAGGGAGTAATACTTCAGTGAGAGTAATTTTTTACATAGTTTGGAGTTTGGAATCACATTAATGTTTTAAACATTAAAAAAAACATTAGTCAAATCAATATGGATGTCAGTTTGAAAACTCTAAAGTGGAACACAAACAGAAAAAAACAACAAAAAAAGAACCTAACCATAATTTAAAAGTCACATAAGTGAAGGAGAAAAAAACAAGATAATAACACATTCAAGTAAGTTTGTTTTTATTTTGAATTGGAGGATAATTGCTTAACAATGTTACATTGATTTCTGCTGTGCAACAACATAAATCAGTTATAAGTATATGTATATCCCCTCCCTCTTGAGCCTCCCTCCCACCACCCCATCCCACCTCTCAAAGTAAGTTTTAAGCACAGTGCTTTGACTGTGTACCTTCAATATGAAGGGGGAAAGAAACCTGTAAATAAATAATTCTACTATAGGCTTGGTTCTTGCAGTGGTGTGGGTTAGCAATTCTGAAACCATTTTCTGTGAAAAATATGATTGAGCAAATGCATAAATAGATTGAAATGATGGGTGCCAGGCTTCTCACTGTAAGAGACAGCTATTACAGACATGGAAAGGGAGAAGCTTAGGGTGAACCCTGTTGTGTAGGATTGGAATTAGTGGTATGACATAGAGAGAGAGAGAGAGCTATGCGTGTGTGTATGTTTCCTAGATCTTTAAGCTGAAAGGTGCTAGAAGCAATAATGTGCCAGTAACAATGAGCGCGTCTACTGCTTACATCTTATAAAAATTCTATCTTATAATAGTATAAGGAACCAGGGTTCCTTGGAGAAATGGTTGATTCCAAGGTTGAGAGAAGAACTTAGAGCATCTTGTCACAGAAAGTAAAGAAATGCTCAGCAAATTATAGAAACATATCAAAAAATATAGGAACCAACTTTCAGGGGCTCCCTCCAGCTAGCTAAATCTGGGTCAATGTGAGTCAGAAAAATCACTGTTTTGCAATCATCATAGTAATAATAGATTCAAGTAGGAATTAGCAATGGATGCTAGAATTATCAATGGTGATACAATAAAGAGACTATTATATGATAAAACTATTTATATAGTTTTAAAGTTTCTTTCCACAAATTGTTGTTGTTGTTTAGTCACTAAGTCATGTCCAGCTCTTTTTGACCCCATGGACTGCAGCATGCCAGGCTTCCCTGTCCTTCACTAACTTCTGGAGTGTGGTCAGACTCATGTCCATTTGGTGCACTTATGTCCATTGAGTCGGTGATGCCATCCAACCATCTCATACTCTGTTGTCCCCTTCTCCTCTTGCCCTCAATCTTTCCCAGCATCAGGGTCTTTTCCAAAGAGTCAGCCCTTTGCATCAGGCGGCCAAAGATAAAGGCTACCATCACCAGTAATGGGAAGAAGCAACACCATGTCCTTTCCAATGCAATGTCCAGAAAATGACGCAGTATCATTTCTGTGATATTCAAGCTAAAAATGCATGATCTGAGTTTCATCATGAAGAAACACTATCCAAACCCAAATTGAGGGGTAATTTACAAAATAACTGACCTGTACTCTTCAAAAATGTCAGGGCCAAAAAAGACAAAAGCTGAGGAAATATTCCAAATTAAGGAAGACTGGAGAGACATGGCAAATAAATGCAATGTGTGAACCTGGATCAGATCCCAGACCAGGAAAAAAAATAGTTATAAAGACAATTGACAAAATTTGAATTTGGACTGTGATTTGGGTGACAGCATTTTGTCCATGTTACATTTCCCAATTTTGATAATTGTACTGTAGTATAAATTACAAATTACACAATATCCTCATTCTTAAAAAAATATACACCAACATACTTAGGGGTAAAGGGATATAATTAATGCCTGCTGCTGCTGCTTAGTGGCTTCAGTCATGTCCAGCTCTGTGATGTTATGGACTGTAGCCCACCAGGTTCCTCTGTCCATGGGGATTCTCCAGGCAAGAGTACTGCAGTGGGTTGCCATGCCGTCCTCCAGGGAATCTTCCTAACCCAGGGATTGAACCCAGGTCTCCTGCATTGCCAGCAGATTCTTTACCACTGAGCCACAGGGAAACCCATAATTAATGCCAGCTTACACTTGAGAGTCCCTTGGACTTCAAGGAGATCCAACCAGTCCATTCTAAAGGAAATCAGTCCTGGGTGTTCTTTGGAAGAAATGATGCTAAAGCTGAAACTCTAATACTTTGGCCACCTCATGCGAAGAACTGACTCATTGGAAAAGACCCTGATGCTGGGAAAGATTGAAGGCAGGAGGAGAAGGGGATGACAGAGGTTGAGATGGCTGGATGGCATCACCTACTCAATGGACGTGAGTTTGAGTGAACTCCGGGAGTTGGTGATGGACAGGGAGGCCTGGCGTGCTGCAATTCATGGGGTCTCAAAGAGTCGGACACGACTGAGTGACTGAACTGAACTACCCTCAAAGGGTTCAGCTATGTTTGTATTTAGAAAAAGAGAACAGTGATTATGCAAATGGGTCCTTGGTATTATTGCAATTTTCTGAACATTTAAAATTATATCAAAACTGAGAGTGTCAAAAAATATTTTTCAGCCAGTGAAATACTTTCTTAAAGGAAGTTCAATCAGAGTTATTTTGAATGAAATGTTGGATGTTAGATCCAGACATCTGGATGTTTCTCTGAGTACATGGATTCAAGTTCAAAATTTATTTGCAAGTCTACCTTGCTTTTATCTTACGCCCCCTACCTGTAGGTGAAGTTACGGAGCTTTTGTCTGCTCAGCTCTTCTTACCCCCACCCTTTATCAACTGAATAAACTGCCTTTATCTTGTATAGCACTAGCCTAGGATGGAAGCCCCTGAAAGCAACAGCAAAGGGGTTGAGCAAGAAGATCCTCTGCTAATTTTCCAAGGCTAGGGCTGGGATGGACTGAGGTCTCCCCAGGAGCTCTCATCAATAACAATCACATATGTAAATCAAAAAGGAGCTGAGCCACTATGCCCCTGGAGAATGAAAGGGGGAAAAGAACATTGGTTCATGTCTGGACTGATTCTAAAATATATGGGAATGAAAGTCTTGGGGGTGATGAATTTCCGTTTAATGCTGTCACATCTGTGGTCCTGAGGTTTAACCTCTGATTTTTGGCTGTAAAACCGACATTATTTCTGCAAACTTGACACCAGATGCTGCCAGGGAGATATAGCTGAAGTGATAAAAATCTATTTAACAGATTTAGTGAAGCAAATACAAACTAATTAACAATTTTGGAATTGGGATTAAACACTAATTCTTTTAAACCATAAAAACTGAGATGAAAAAAAAAAAATGCCCTGTCTCTGTATAACTCAAAGAAGCCATCTGTTTGTCATTGAGAAAATGGCCCAATTGATAGATTTGGAACAAATTCCAACATATTTTTTATCTGGATTGGAATGCATATGGACAGCCATCCCAGAAAGAAGGCACATTACTTTCTGGCTAACATGTTGATCTGGGCTTCCCTGAAGCTCCAGAAAACAAGTTATTTGTTTACTAACTCAGAAATGAGGAGACAACGAAAAAAGCAATCTCTTTATAAATTCTGCTTCAGACATATGGTTCCAACCATTAGGAAGGAAAGATGGCCCGAGGTTCCTTCTAACTTTATTGTGCAACAGCCGTGGATGGGACACGGCTCTTTGGCTTCAGTGTCATCTTTCAGTGGTGGTAGGCGGGGGGGAGGCTGCTGCTCATCTGCTACTGTTCTTAGGCTTTCCAAATTAAGTGGAGCTGGAGCTATGAGACTGTAGAAACGGAACTTGCTGCCCTCCCATCCCCCCACCTGGACACTCGAGGCCTCAACAAGCAGTCTAATTCTAGAACATATGCTCTATATTAATCCCACCCTAATCAGGGTTGGGTGATGGGGGAGAATTATGTTTGCTCTGGCCCCAAAATCAGTGGATTGCTCATCAAATTAGTCTGACCATTAACCCTAATCTGAGTGGCTCCTGAGAAGACCTCAGATCTCTTATGAGTTACTTGAGGGTGGAGAATTTGAAATCCCTGATGCCCAACCCAAAGGCCTGCGTATATTAATGCTCAGTTAACAAGAGTAACAGGGACTTCCCTGGTGGTCCATTGGTTAAAACTCTATGCTTTCAATACAGGGGGTACAGGTTCAATCCCCAATTGAGGAACTAAGATTCCACAAGCCATGTGGGGCAGCCAAATAAAGAATAACAATAATAATAAATTACAGCTTAGTGCCTACTATGTGCTGATACTGTGTTACCTCATTTAGTTCTCTCAACAACAGTATGAAATAGGTACTCGTATGATTCCTATTTTGGGGCTTCCCTTGTAGCTCAGTCAGTAAAGAATCCACCTGCCACGAAGGAGACACAGGCTCAGTTCCTAGGTCAGGAAGATCCCCTGGAGTAAGAAATGGCAACCCACTCCAGTATTCTTGCCTGGAGAATCCCATGGACGGAGAAGCCTGCAGGTTACAGTCCACGGGGTTGCAAGAGTCGGACATGACTTAGCAACTAAACCACCACCACCATGATCCCTATTTCACAGATAAGAAAACTAAGACTAGGAAAATCGAGCAGTTTTACTAAGGTTATACAGCTCCTGAGTATTAAGACAAAGTTAAAATTCAGGCTGTGTGAATTCAGAGCTAACTCCCATGCATACTCTCTTGTATGTGTATACAAGATCATTCAATCATTCACACCCCAATTCATTTTAAAATACATGTAAGCTGCTTGTTTAACTTCTATGCAGAGTACATCATGAGAAACGCTGGGCTGGAAGAAACACAAGCTGGAATCAAGATTGCCGGGAGAAATATCAATAACCTCAGATATGCAGATGATACCACCCTTATGGCAGAAAGTGAAGAGGAGCTAAAAAGCCTCTTGATGAAAGTGAAAGAGGAGAGTGAAACAGTTGGCTTAAAGCTCAACATTCAGAAAACGAAGATCATGGCATCTGGTCCCATCACTTCATGGGAAATAGGTGGGGAAACAGTGGAAACAGTGTCAGACTTTATTTTGGGGGGCTCCAAAATCACTGCAGATGGTGACTGCAGCCATGAAATTAAAAGACGCTTACTCCTTGGAAGAAAAGTTATGACCAACCTAGATAGCATATTCAAAAGCAGAGACATTACTTTGCCAACTAAGGTCCGTCTAGTCAAGGCTATGGTTTTTCCTGTGGTCATGTATGGATGTGAGAGTTAGACTGTGAAGAAGGCTGAGCACTGAAGAATTGATGCTTTTGAACTGTGGTGCTGGAGAAGACTCTCGAGAGTCTCTTGGACTGCAAGGAGATCCAACCAGTCCATTCTGAAGGAGATCAGCCTTGTGATTTCTTTGAAAGGAATGATGCTGAAGCTGAAACTCCAGTACTTTGGCCACCTCATGCGAAGAGTTGACTCATTGGAAAAGACTTTGATGCTGGGAGGGATTGGGGGCAGGAGGAGAAGGGGACGACAAAGGATGAGATAGCTGGATGGCATCACTGACTCGATGGATGTGAATCTGAGTGAACTCTGAGAGTTGGTGATGGACAGGAAGGCCTGGCATGCTGCGATTCATGGGGTCGCAAAGAGTTGGACACGACTGAGCGACTGAACTGAACTGAAGATTATTTTGCAGAAATATAACCAGTACCACTAAACTGAGACTATTGCGCTTTAGGGGAAACAAGGGTAATCAGAGCATTGGGAGTAGAAGCTGGCAGCAGCACTTAAGGAGGAGTTTGAAGTACTCTTTGAGGCTTGGTACTTGGATTCTTGGGGCAGGCAGACCTATGGGCAATCAGCTATGGGAGGTAAGAGAAAACCCATCTTGGCTGTGGTTATACTGACCACTGATGCTGCTGCTGCTAAGTCACTTCAGTCGTGTCCGACTCTGTGCAACCCCATGGACTGCAGCCCACCAGGCTCCTCCATCCATGGGATTTTCCAGGCAAGAGTACTGGAGAGAGGTGATACTGACCGCTAATGGGCCATAGAAGGTGAGCTGCAGGTGAATGGAGCCTGTTAATCGGACCCTGGGGAAGGCTCCATGGATCAGGTGTTATACTGCCTCAGCCCAGGCAAGTCAGTGTTTGAAGGCTGAAAAACCACGTTTCAATAACAACTCAAAATGTTTTGCTGGGTTTGGGGGTTACTGCTGCCAGTCACAGAGCAGTTCAAATTCTTTTCATCTGCCCAGCTTGTAAAAGGCAAACAGCTCGTGGGTCCCTGGTAGCTGCTTGAACATTTCCTTGGTCAGAGTTCCTTCCTTACTCTGAAACATCCTTTATAACCAGAAGCTATTCCAGAAGGCAGTTTTCTTGGGCCCTCCCAATGGCAATTAGCTAAAATTCTCCTGATGATAAACATATACAATCAAACATAGAAATGGCTGAAAATTTATTCAGACTAGGGTTTCCAATCTGCGTTTCTGAACAACGAGTGGTCAGATTCCACTACATAAACCACCCAGTCCTATGCCCAGCAGTAGGCAGGATGGCAAGCCCTCACCGGGGGAGGTCTGGCGACACACGGTCAGATGCAGAATGAGAACTGAGCATCAGAACGCATGTGAATAGATGAGCTGCTTCCATTTCCCCAGTAAATCTGGGAGCAGACCAGCTTTGAGGAGACAGAGATTAAAGTAGATAGAAACTAATCTGGGCATTGTCTGACAGTTTAAGCTCCTGGTGTTCCCCTCCATTTCCCATAACAGTGAGACAGTCATCCCATCAGGCTTTTCACATTCGTGTTTCCCAGACTACAGCCTAGGGATGTTTTCTCTAGGTTCATGAGGTTTTAGCTTTTTAAAAAAATTTTGTGTTTTCATTTTGATGAAAATCTAAAAATGATCAATCTAAGAATCCTGTGGGTCGACTGGCTGACAAGCTCAACCACAGAATTTCCATATCCGCATGTAGGTTTGTGTTTGTGACAGCAGAGGGGACAACCAGTACTGCTTTACGTGTCTCAGGCTAGTGGAAAGTGAGCAAGACACACCTCCACACAAACAATGCGATCACTGTTAGCCGAAGAACAAACACCCTCGCTACATAGTGTAGAAACAAAGGCATCACGATCCTTACTGGGTTGGCCGAAAAGTTCGAACCTGAATGAACGTTTTGGTCAACTCAGTATAAGGGAGGCTACTTAGAGTAGAGGAATGTTGTTAGCTTTGTTCATTTGTTGACACTTTGTAAATCTGGAAAAGGTTTATCTGAACAGTAGTGTTTGCAGTGTTGTTTATACTTAAATGTACATATTTGTTTTGGTCTTTAAGGTGATTACCCGTAGGTTAATGTCTGCAGATATTTAAGTTAATTACGGTAAGAAAATAACTAGTTAGCCTTTTTTTATTAAAAAGGGTCTATGCATCACATAAGCTTGCATGCGTGCTACGTCACTTCAGTCGTGCCTGACTCTTTGCGACTCCATGGACCGTGGCCCACAAGGCTCTTCTGTCCATGGGATTCTCCAGGCAAGAATACTGGAGTGGGTGCTTCTTTTACCGGTAGCACCACCTAGGAAGCCTCATTTAAGCTTGGAGCACTATTATTTTCTGAATATTACATCATCAATTTCACTAACACAGTACAGTTTTCCCTCTATCGGCCAGTGGGTGTTGGAAATATTTTTGATTGATCAGACTGCCCCGCCTTGTGCCCATCCCCCTAAAGAATGCTGAATGCGCCAGCAGCTTGCATGAAGAAACTGTTCATCTGAGCACTTTGTTCTAAATAGGAACAGAAAGTTCTCGAAGGTCCTCAAGGCAGGTCCTTGAGGGTTAGCATTCGGTGAGAAGGACAAAGCAGAAGCCTCACAGCAGGTGGGGTAAGAAGTGGATCCAGAGAGGTGGCAGGACAGCCTTCATGCTCAAACCCACAATATCTTTCCTCCCACCAGTATCTTTCCTCCACAGTATCTTTCCTTCCCCCTGAAAACAGGATTGGCCCCAGAGCCTGAAGGAAGGAGGCTAGGAGGACAGAGCCCAAAGCTGAGGCTTCATTTCCCCCAGCTGTGGAGGAGTGATGGCTAGGAGGCAGGAGCTGGACTAGTGAACTGACAAATCAATGGCTGACTTCAAAGAAAGCAAATTATTTTAGGCATAATTGACTGTGGACAGTGGAAAAACCAAGGCCATCCCAACGAAACATCACCTTGCTTCTGACCTGAGTTGAACTAAAGAAGGGAAGCAGGGATCCACAACAAGAAATTGTTGAAATGTAGAGGCTTTGCCCTTAAGTCCCATGCATGGCCCTTTCAACATGGGCAGCCTGCCCTTGGACAGTGCAGGGACCCGGGAAGGAGGGGCCACCAGGGAGGGGTGACAGTCAAGGCCAATGTTGTCTGTTCTGAGACACAGCTCAGGGTTGCTCCTGCTTATCTTGAAACAAATACTTACAAAATCCTAGAAAATACTGTGAATGAAGAGATGGCCAAGCTCTAAGACACAGATCCACTTGGTTTATATGTAAAACACATATGAATGTTTTTTAATCCCACGAAGAAATATGCTTTCCCACCGTGTTGCATAAAATACTCAAAATCTTTGGGGCCTATATTTCGTTAATGTTCCTGAAGACATAGGTATAGGGAAATACTTCTCTATCATAAGGAGAACAATAGATGATTGTCAGGGTGATTCCAAAGGCAATGGATACACAGTTTAGAGTCAAGAGATGCTTGAGAATGGTGGAAACTGTGCTGAGCTGAAGAACACTCACTTTGACTACGGCAGGCCCTGCTCACGTCTGCTGAATCTACTGTTTTCTTTGCCTAGGCAAATAGATCTGCTCAGCATTCATTCTAGTAGTCTGCAAAGGAGTGGAGGGTGATGGTTAACAGGCCATCTATTCTTCAAAAGTGGGCCAAGCCTGGCCAATTTATCCAGTTTCATGCTGAGCCTTTTTTTTTTTTCTGTAATACAATTTATCAATTGTAGAGTTGAGGATCAGATGTGTTCTGTTTATCAGTTAACAACCTGTAACAGGTAATAGAGGTAGCTTCTCGATGCAGAACATTATGATGTGTCCAGCCACATGTAATGAGGCCATTCCCACATCTTGGCCAATGGCCCACACTAACACAGCTCTGCTGATGTGAGGATAATGAATTCTATTACATGAAGAACTCGACATAATGGCAGCTATTAATACCTTCTAATATTAATAGGTGGCATCCATCTTATGTAATAGAATCTGTCCACTTAGCAGGCACTTCATTTCACAGCTCTTCCCCTGCTTCCTTCCGTAAGCGTCTTCTTACCACACTGACCACTGTCTGCTGGACATGCTCCAATTTGTCATCACTGCTGGGGTGGGGACTGGAGGACACACGATAGCACAGAAAACGTAGCCCCATTTAGGGCTGCTAGAGCTCTCCTCTCCTAGAACCTCATCCTTCAGATGTCACCATAGGTGCCACTGCCATCAGGAAGCCTGCCCTGCTTGTCTCCTGAACCTCAATAACAACAAGAACTTAATTCAGTGCCTCCCATCAGGGTTCCCCAGAACTATTGGTTTGTCCATCCTTACCATCACCCTCTGTAAGCTCCTTCCAAGTAGGGTTTTGGCATCCCCTGACCAACGCATAGACAGCATGAAGCGATTTAGCAGCAGCGGCAAACAAATGAAAACCTTATTGAATGGATTATGAGATGGATGAATGGATGGATGTGTGGAAAAGTGGATGGATGGATGCTATCTGCCTTTTTAGAGATTCTATGTAAAGGATGTGTTTTCCAATATGATGGTTTAATAGAGATCTCGCCACAAGATGGCGCTCACAATTTTCTTAATTTAGGCTTTTTAAAGAAAGTTTTCAAATCTCAAACCTTAAGCTGTCTTAGAATCATGATGTAGGTTTCACAGTCAATTTAACTTATTTACCATACTGTTCATGTTTCTTGTAGCATCACACTTCGCACAATTACAAACCTGTTCTTTCCCCTGGGATGTCAAGACACAACCTTGCATTTTTGTTTTGACATTGGTTGGGCTACTTTGTGGCTTGCCTGATGGCTGCAGGGTGTGAGAACAATGTCGGTTATTCCCCGGATAGCACAGGAAATGAAGGCTGAGTCCTTCCATGACTCCATTCCCAACAACAGAGTCAGCAGAAAAACCAAACCTTGGCTTGAAATAGCTATTAACCTTTGGATCCATGAATTTTGCCTTAATAAAATAATAACCTCTTACATTCTACAGTGCTTTATGCTGTACAAAGCAATTTCACATCACGACAATAGTTTCTGAGCTCCTGAAAACTATGCCAAGCACTTTAGATGTATTAGACCCTTTTAACCCTCATACCAACCCTATGAGTTAGGTCTTAATACTTCCCATTTTACAGATAATAAAATGAAGGTTTAGAGAAGGGATGTAATTTGCCAGAATGATTAGTGGCAGAGCTATAGTTGGGACACTGGTATGTCTTTACTCCACATTAATTTGTCTCCCATTACCCCCTGTGACTTCAGTGTCAAGAGGATGGTGTTAGACAATAAGGTGGAAAGGGAGAGACACATATACCTCCCTGTGAGGCACCCAGTATCCTCCAGCACTCATACGTGTGCACACACACACCTCAGAGCAGTTCTACAGGGGAGTAGTCATTACTAGATTCACGTACCCACAGTGCATACCCACATTGGCCGGGTACAATGCCAAATGCTTTTTCATATATCGCTTCATTTCATCTCTATCTACCTCTGTGAGGAAGATATTATTATCCCATTTTACAGAGGAGAAAATTACAGCTCAGATAAATTAAATGGCTTTATCTCGTGTCACAGAGGACGCCAGGGTAAGGGCTGACTCAAACTCAGCTCCATCGGACTTCAAAACTCCATGGCACCCTATGAGGTTGCCAAGGCCGCCTGGGTGGGGGTAACATGGGAATTCTGGGCAGGACTCCTGGAGCTGCCTCTTTATCTGCTCTAATCCAAACATTCCTCTGGCCTTTTGCACATTCTATTCCTCTGCTGAAAATGCCCTTCCATACAAAGTCTATCTGAAAAGCTTCTATTTATTGTTCACAGACCTGGCTCAAATGTCATTTCTCCTATGGTGCCTTCTCTGCTGGCCTCATTGCTAAACATACCCGTGCATCCTCACGTCATATGCACTGTCCTTCTGGGTCCCACTGCTCACCATACACACACACACACACACACGTACACACGCACACGTTCAATCTGTGGCTCCCTATTAAACAACATGCGTCCCACTGAATGGTGTCAAACTGTGAACTGTGAACTGCCTGCAAGCTAACAAGCTGGCCCCACTTGCTTGGATGCTAACAGAAGACCAAGGTTCTGTCTTCTTCTCCTTCTCCTCCTTATCCTTCTGTTTCTTTTTCGTCTTCACTGTCTTCAGCTCCTCTAACAGTGACCTGCTCATAGTAGGCACTTCAGCATGCATTCATCCCAAGTTGCTTTAGTCATGTCAGACTCTTGGTGACCCTGTGGACTGTAGCCTACCAGGCTCCTCTGTCCATGGAATACTCCAGACAAGATTACTGGAGTGCATAGCTATTTCCTCCTTCAGGGGATCTTCCCAACCCAGGGTCCGAACCAGTGTCTCTTACATCTCCTGCATTAGCAGATGGATTCTATACCACCAGCTCCACCTGAGAAGCCCAGGCACTTCAGCAGTAATCACCAAATGACTGAAAGAAAGAGTTCAAAGGAAGGCTGAAGGTCCAAATTGTTGATAATATGTAGCTACAAGACACAGATTATTGGCATATCTGTATGCAAGTGAAGAAGGAAAGGGCAGTGAAGAGAAACACATGCATGGAAAGAGCAGATGGAGTCTGTGAAGACAGGAAGATTCCCATCAGTGGACCAGGTAGAGGATCATGTGTCTATTGGTAAGCATTAAAATCCCCAGCTAGAAAATTCAGGAATCCCTTGCATACTTTTTTTAAAAACCCACCTAAGATCGATCCTACGCCAGGCCCCCGACTTGAAGAGCTTTATGTATATTCACTACGTTCATTTCATACCCTTTGCGACTGCCACAGGAACTGAGCTGAATGTGGCAGGAGTGACCCTCCAGGGCTTCAGAGACCACGTGAGAAAAGCTTGTGCAGCTTTGCCCGTGTCCCTGGACGCTTTGGAGCTTTCCACCAGTAAGAAGCTCAGCTAGCCTGAGGCCACCATGTGCAGAGCACAGGGAAAGAGAGACGCCTGAAAAGCCCCTCTTGTTTCAGATCCAACTGCCTGAGTGTTCCCAGCCCCTGCCTCAGACTGAAAGGAAGCTTCTGTGTGACCTGAGCCCCTACAGCCACCAGGAGAGGCCGGGAAAGGACTGCAGAACCCTTTCTACTCTCAGATTGCAAAGCAAAATACATGTTATTGGTTTTTCTTCTGAATTATTATCATTAACATACAAAAACTGTAAATATTTAATGGATACAACTTGATGAGTTTGGAAATAAATACATATGTGTGAAACCATCACCACAATCTATGAATAAGTTTATCTGTCATTTCCAAAAGTTTCCTCCCACCTCCATTATTGTTATCATTAATTAGTGTGTGGTAAGAAAATAACTTGGGCTTCCCAGGTGGCACTAGCGGTAAAGAACCTGCCTGCCAATGCAGGAGACACAAGAGATGCGGGTTCAGTCCCTGGGTTGGGAAGATCCCTTGGAGGAAGGCATGGCTATCCACTCCAGTGTTCTTGCCTGGGAAATCCATGGACAGAGGAGCCTGGCAGGCTACAGTTTTTGATTCAGGGTATGGCTTTCAATTTTAGATTGGTCAACACCATCGGTCTTTTTCTGGTTTTGCTTTCTATCATTTGTTTAAGATAGTCCTTCTTAACCAGAAAGCCTTAAAGACATTCTTTTATATTTTCTTCCAAAAGTTTTTCAGTTTTGCTTTTCCATTTATATCTTTAGCCTATCTGGAATATATTTTGTTGCATCTGGTAAGAAGTGAGAATATGGATTTATTTTTCCATATAAATAATCTGTTTATTGATAGTCTCTCCTATCTTCACCAGTTTATAATGTCACATCTGCCATGCTTCAATACTCCAAGTATGGGGCTGTTCCTGGGCTCTCCTATTGGTCTATTTTTCTATCCCTCTCCCAATAACACAATTTTTAATTAAAAAATCTGAATTATCTGGTAGAGAAATATCCTATAACCTCCTGTCCAAACCTGCTTCTTCTCCAAAATGATCTTAGACCTACTTTTCTACGTGTATTTTGGGTTTTTGATACTCTATATCAGATCATGGCAATTTTCTTCTAACTGTCTAATAATGTTAATAATAAATGACAACCATATATTAGTAGTATATATTATAAATGACAAGTACTGTTATATATAATAATAAATTTGAATAAATTTATAGAACTATTTTTCTGCATTGAGAAAATCATATGAATTTTAATTTGTTAATGAGATGTATTACATGAACATATTCTCTCATACTGAACACTCAAATTCCAGAGATAAACCCTACCTGCGTTATTTTTTCTTATACAACTGGTTTACCTAGAATTTTTGCATCTATGTTAATAGCAATTACTCCATATATGTTTCTTTTTTATCCTTGTCGATTTTTCAGTTAAATAGCTCACAAATGGTAGTTTTCTCTCTTTTTGCATTATCTAGATTAGTTTAAATGGGATTATCCAATTTTTGAAGACTGGAACCCTTCTGTAAAAACCTCTGTACCTGGTAGCTTTTGAATTAGATTATCATTTTTCTGGTTCACTTCATAGTTATAGGTCTAGTCAAGTTTTCTGGTTCCTGCTGAGTCACTTTTAGTATGATACAATTTTCTTCGTATTTATTTCAAAAGTTCTCAAAAGCATTTTGTAAAGGAGCTGCTCTTCCATGGTGGCACAATGACCTTGAGCATCTCCACATGGGCCATTACAGGCAAGGCTTCTCCGCGGTCTGACCTATATCTTTGCACAGCACCCTGGCATCCTCCCAAGACCATGGCCAAGATAGGCAGGCTTGGGGGAAGCCATCCTCCTCTCTGTCTTGCAGATCACTCCCTATTTTGTAAGGTTGCTATGAGACAACAACGTTAAGAAACTCAGACCTCCTGTCTCCAAGTCCAGTAGGCTTCCTTTTGTCCCATGCTACTCCCCAGTCTTCGCAGGAAGGACCGAGCCCACCTGGGGTAGCCTCACACTCAAGTGCTTCTGAATCTCTGTCCTTCTCCAAGGTCAGGGTCTAGCTGGGGTTTTATTACCCCGTGAAAGCAGCAACTAAAGCCATATGCATGGCTGTGTCCCTCTCTAGGCTGGGCAGGGTGTCTGGCACAGGGCCAGTTGACATCACAGGGGCTCAGAAAGCCTGGGTGATTGAGATGGATTGGCTTTTTGAACTGAGGTGCAGACACAGAACAGTGCTGATTCGGAACCACACTCCCGCAGTGACTCATACATCAGGACCCTTTAATGGGGAATTATGGAAATGTGCTGCCTGGAGCTGTCTTAATTAAGAACAACCTGATCTTGATTGCAGTCTCTGAAAGGACTCTCCTCCCCATCCTCTCCTCTCCTTTTCTCCTTGACATCTAGAGGCAGAATCCAGCAGCTTTGAAAAGGCTTTCCTTCTCCCAGTAACACTGCTGACAGGCTCGATTTGAAAACACTTGAGGCTGGCAGCCCTTCAGCCAGCATGGGCCTCCCTGATGGACAACCTAAATCAGTGGTTAATAGAGATCTTGATGTGCGTGTGTTGACCTAGCTCTCAGGAAAGGCTGGGGCTGAGCTCAGAAACAGGCTGAAGACAATCAGGTTGTATGTTCTTCCCAGTATCCTCTTCCTACCCCTATCCAAAGCAAGTTGATCCTGGAGATGATATTCCAACCAGAGGATAAAGATGGATTCCTTGTATCCCCACCACCTCTCAGCTCCAGTCCCCAGCGTGTGGGCAGGCTGAGTCTGAGTCCCCAGAGGGAGGAAGTGTGCCACCATTCTCTCTCCGTGTGCGAGGACATCCTATTAGGATGCTTGGGGAAGGTCTGGCTTCCCAAACCAACTTCCAGACCCTAGCCCAGAACCAGACACCACCTGGCAGCTTCCTGGCAGCTCAGCTTCCCTCACTCAGCCTCTCGCAGGAGTCTCCATCACCAGGCTCCATCCACTTGTCACATGCTCATTCAGTGAACATTTATTTGCTAATGTGTGTGAGGTCCTGACAATCTATGGTTCCACATCCTTCCTTCCCCACACCTTTTTCAAACACACACACATGCACACTATAATTTTAAAGTCAAGTATTTATTGAACTAATGAGTTTTCAAGGAAGCTATATCACCAAGTATGACATCTTTTAGTTGGTGGCTTTAGGTACCCAGCTTCTCTAGGGAGTAATTAATAACGTGTAAACAAATATTGAAATCATGTGGGAGCTCACTATGTAAAAGCTCTAGGGGTAAGTGTCTTGTAATGATATGGCCATTCCTTAAATCAACTGTGGGTAAAAACTTCTTAAACAGAGAGCCCCTTGAATAGAAGTCCTACCTGAATGAACAGAACCATTAAACTTCACCTGGCAGGACCAAATGGGGAATACTGTATATCCACTGTCCTTCATATATGCAATTTCCCCGACTGCTTCTCTGTTGCTCTTTACTTGCTAAGTCATGTCTGACTCTTTGTGACCCCATAGACTGTAGCCTGCCAGGCTCCTCTGTCCATGGAATTTCCCAGGCAAGAATACTAGAGTGGGTTGCCATTACCTTCTCCAGGGGATCTTCCCAACCCAGAGATCGAACCCACGTAACCTGTGTCTCCTGATCGGCTGGCAGAGTCTTTACCTCAGAGCCACCTGGGAATCCCAACTGGTTCTCAAGGGATATCAGACCCCTAATCTCAGAAAATAGGTCCTTCTTACCTGGAGCCCTGGCTCTGCTTCTCCTATCTAATCCTTTCCAATGGCTTCTTATTACACAAACCAGGAATTCCTGGAGAGTTGTTCCTGGACCAGCAGCATTGGCATCACTTGAAACATATAAGAAATGCAAATTCACAGGTTTTGAATATAAATCTGGGGTGATTTAGTAGGCCCCTAAGGGTGGGGCCTTTCAATATGTTTTAGCAAGTCCTCTAGGTGACGCTGGTGCACAGAGTTTGAAAACCACCGCACCAGAGAAAGGTACATCTTTAGCAAGATCTGCAAGGCCCTCCAAAGAGACACTGCTGGTCCATAGGAGCCTTGTTATAAATTAGAAGTAGGCCTACATCTGGAAGGATGTAGCTATAAGCACCTGTTTGCCAAGTGGAGCCAGAGCTATATTTCATCCCCTTCCCACCTTGGCAGGTGACTTCATAAAGCGAACAGCCTGCAGCCGCACATGGAGGCCCTGCCCCTAGGACCAGACCCTCCAGCCTTATACTCCATCACTTGCCTGCTCACCCACTATGTTCCAGCCACTCCAAACGTTTTACAATTCCCTGAACAGATCCTGGTTCTTCATGCTTCCTTCACAACTTTGCTCAAGCTGTCCTCTCTACCTGGAATGCCTTTCCCCCATTTGTCCACCTAGAAAATTACTATAACCTTTAAGACACATCTCCTTGTCCAGGAAATATTTGCTGACTGCAGGAGAGTCCAATTCCACTCCTCTAGGCTCCCTTATCTCATTGTGTTCACCTCTCACGTTGCCCTGACCTTGCTGTATTTTAATCGTTGGTTGCCATGTCTCCATCCTCCTATAATACAGGATCTACATCTGAGACCAGAAAGGGGAGCTCTCATACCCTGCCATGATGGTAGAGCCCAACAAGAAAGACTTTTCTTTCCTAGCAACAGCTCAGCCAATGAAAAGCCGTGAACTCTTTGTTTAGTGTAGCCCTCCCAACTTCCTTTTCTCTATAAAAGCCTTCTCCTGGACTTCCCTGGTGGTCCAGTGGTTAAGAATCCACCTACCACTGCAGGAGACATGAGTTTGATCCCTGGTCCTGGAATATTCCACATGCTGCAGTACCGTAAGTACTGAGCCTGTGCTCTAGAGCCCGGGAGCCACAACTACTCACCCTGCACTCCACAACTACTGAAGCCCGTGCTCCTCAACAAAAGAAGCCATTGCAATGAGAACCCCATGTACTGCAACCAAGAGGAGCCCCCACTTGCTGCAACTACTGAAAAGCCTGAGCAGCAACAAAGACCCAGCACAATCAAAATAAATAAAACAAACAAAAATTAAAAAAAAAAAAAAGAATTCTCTTTCCCTTCCTGTGTGGGGGCTTGCAAGTGACTCTCCATGGTTGTAGACCTCAAAGTACAGTTCTCTGCTGATCTCAAACAAATTCATCTTTGCTGGAGAAATATCCAGCAGTCTATTTATTTGGGGTCAACAGTAGTATCAGTGAATACCTGGCACACTGAAATGATGACAAAATACTGAATATTAATCCTGCACAGAGGCTCTCAGTGAAAGACATATAGTAAAGATCACATCAGACAGCTCAACCTCATGAGGCTAAATCATAATTAAGGGCCAGGTACAAAGGGAGGAAGAGAGGGAAGGGAGAAACAAGGCCCTTGCAAAATGATGAGAAGCAACTGCTTTTCTGAATGATTTAGAATGATTCAGAAGTTGCTTCAAAAGCAGATTGAAACTTTCTACAGCTCTGGGAAGATGAAATCCTGTCTTTTCCAGACTCACGTGTGAAAAAACCAAGACCAGTCCCAAGCAGAGAAACATCACTCATGGAGAGACCTGCCCTCCCATGGGGGTGCTTCAGCCCCAGCCACTGAAGAGCTGTCTTCTAGTCCAGAATGCTCTCTGACTTTTCCATGGCAGTGCAGCCAGAAGTGTGAACTGGGGTGAGACCAGATGAGGAATTTCGATGCCTCTTCTCCTCGTAATTATGACCCTAATCACTGTGTCAAGACTTAAATCAAGTTGGTATGCCCCTTCTCAGCTATCAGCTTATCTAATGAAAGGACATGAATTGTAAGTTTCAGCTCACTGCAGTAGTGCAATAATGGACTCATTTCTATACCCAGTGAGGAACGGAGGAATAAAATGGGAGTTCAGTTTATACACAGAAAACATGAATTTTCTCAAATAAGAAAAGAAGGTTTGAAGATAAGAAGGGAGGAGATGCTGCAGAGGCTGTTGCCACGGTCAAGGACAGAAGTGCACAAGGGCAAGGCAATGGGGATGGGGAGATTGTTGTAAATAGAGAGTCATTGGAGATACAGAACTGAATGCAGGAGAGAGCGTGAGAAGAATCAAGAGGGGGAAGAAGGGGTCTAGTCTAAAATCTGAAGGTGCTGCAGGAATAGTTCAGACAGATGTTCTGACAAATTATTAGCATGGTCCCCAGCCTGAGCCCAGGTCTGCACATGCACACATACACACACACCTACACACACACTCATGCACACATGCACACAGCTTTCTTTATTGACATGACTGTGCTATAAAAGCCTCCCCTTTAGAAAACTCACAAAGCTCAATAGAAGATGACTTCTTCACTTTCTCTCTGTAATGACAAATCATGATCGTTTGCCTCCTGGTCCCAAAAAGCCACTCCCAGGGCAAGAAAGCAGATAGCATGGCCAACAGAAAGGAGAGAAAAGAAGCTCAATTATAGTGTTTATCCATGTGATGAAAAAGGCCAGTTCTCACATCCTCACTAAAATTTGGACTGAGTTCAGACATAAACAGAGATTCCCAAATACATGCATATACACTGTATATGTACACCCACACACAGAGAAATTCTAACATACGTAACACACACACACAGATTCACAGGTATATGCATATACATTGTATATGTACACACACATATACAGAGACACTCCAACATGCAACATGCACACAGAGGCTTCCTCGCTCATGGATTCATACACAGAGAAAACAAAATGACGCACATAAACTCATCGCACAGCAAACAGGAACTCTCTGATCAATGCATATAAATACACTCACTCACAACTCCACGTTCAAGGTCAAGAGGGGCAACGGTGAGGAGATACCCCTCGTCCAAGGTAAGGAGCAGCAGCTGTACTTTGCTGGAGCAGCTGTGAAGAGATACCCCACATCCAAGGTAAGAGAAACCCAAGTAAGATGGTAGGTGTTGCCAGAGGGCATCAGAGGGCAGACACACTGAAACCATAATCACAGAAAACTAGTCAATCTAATCACATGGACCACAGCCTTGTCTAACTCAATGAAACTAAGCCATGCCCTGTGGGGCCACCCAAGACAGATGGGTCATGGTGGAGAGGTCTGACAGAATGTGGTCCACTGGAGAAGGGAATGGCAAACCACTTCAGTATTCTTGCCTTGAGAACCACATGAACAGTATGAAAAGGCAAAATGATAGGATACTGAAAGAGGAACTCCCCAGGTGGGTAAGTGCCCAATATGCTACTGGAGATCAGTGGAGAAATAACTCCAGAAAGAATGAAAGGATGGAGCCAAAGCAAAAACAATACCCAGTTGTGGATGTGACTGGTGATAGAAGCAAGGTCCAATGCTGTAAAGAGCAATATTGCATAGGAACCTGGAATGTCAGGTCCATGAATCAAGGCAAATTGGAAGTGGTCAAACAAGAGATGGCAAGAGTGAACATCGACATTCTAGGAATCAGCGAACTAAAATGGATTGGAATGGGTGAATTTAACTCAGATGACCATTATATCTACTACTGCAGGCAGGAATCCCTCAGAAGAAATGGAGTAGCCATCGTGGTCAACAAGAGTCTGAAATGCAGTACTTGGATGCAATCTCAAAAACGACAGAATGATCTCTTTTCATCTCCAAGGCAAACCATTCAATATCACAGTTATCCAAGTCTATGCCCCAACCAGTAACGCTGAAGAAGCTGAAGTTGAACGGTTTTATGAAGACCTACAAGACCTTTTAGAACTAGCACCCAAAAAAGATGTCCTTTTCATTATAGGGGACTGGAATGCAAAAGTAGGAAGTCAAGAAACACCTGGAGTAACAGGCAAATTTGGCCTTGGAATGCGGAATGAAGCAGGGCAAAGACTAATAGTTTTGCCAAGAAAATGCACTGGTCATAGCAAACACCCCCTTCCAACAACACAAGAGAAGACTCTACACATGGACATCACCAGATGGTCAACACCAAAATCAGACTGATTATATTCTTTGCAGCCAAAGATGGAGAAGCTCTATACAATCAGCAAAATCAAGACCAGGAGCTGACTGTGACTCAGATCATGAACTCCTTATTGCCAAATTCAGACTCAAATTGAGGGAAGTATGGAAAACCACTAGCCCATTCAGGTATGACCTAAATCAAATCCCTTATGATTATAGAGTGGAAGTGAGAAATAGATTTAAGGGACTAGATCTGATAGATAGAGTGCCTGATGAGCTGCGGACGGAGGTTCGTGACATTGTACAGGAGACAGGGATCAAGACCATCCCCATGGAAAAGAAATGCAAAAAAGCAAAATGGCTGTCTGAGGAGGCCTTACAAATAGCTGTGAAAAGAAGAGAAGTGAAAAGCAAATGAGAAAAAGAAAGATATAAGCATCTGAATGCAGAGTTCCAAAGAATAGCAAGAGATAAGAAAGCCTTCTTCAGCGATCAATGCAAAGAAATAGAGGAAAACAAGAGAATGGGAAAGACTAGAGATCTCTTCAAGAAAATTAGAGATCCCAAGGGAACATTTCATGCAAAGATGGGCTCAATAAAGGACAGATGGTATGGACCTAACAAAAGCAGACGGTATTAAGAAGAGGTGGCAAGAAATACACAGACGAACTATACAAAAAAGATCTTCACAACCAAGATAACCATGATGGTGTGATCACTCACCTAGAGCCAGATATCCTAGAATGTGAAGTCAAGTGGGCCTTAGAAAGCATCACTACGAACAAAGCTAGTGGAGGTGATGGAATTTCAGTTGAGCTATTTCAAATCCTGAAAGATGATGCTGTGAAAGTGCTGCACTCAGTATGCCAGCAAATTTGGAAAACTCAGCAGTTGCCAGAGGACTGAAAAAGGTCAATTTTCATTCCAATCCCAAAGAAAGGCAATGCTAAAGAATGCTCAAACTGCTGCACAATTGCACTTATCTAACACTGGTAAAGAAATGCTCAAAATTCTCCAAGCCAGGCTTTAGCAATACGTGAACCGTGAACTTCCTGATGTTCAAGCTGGTTTTAGAAAAGGCAGAGGAATCAGAGATCAAATTGCCAACATCCACTGGATCATGGTGGCACAGATGGTAAAGTGTCTGCCTGCAGTGTGGGAGACCCGGGTTCAATTCCTGGGTCAGGAAGATCCCCTGGAGAAGGAAATGGCAATCCACTCCAGCACTCTTGCCTGGAAAATCCCATGGACGTAGGAGCCTGATATGGGATCGCTAAGAGTCAGTCATGACTGAGCTACTTCACTTCACTTCACTTCACTGGATCATGGAAAAAGCAAGAGAGTTCCAGAAAAACATTTACTTCTGCTTTATTGGCTATGCCAAAGCCTTTGACTGTGTGGATCTCAATAAACTGTGGAAAATTCTGAGAGAGATAGGAATACCAGACCACCTGACCTGCCTCTTGAGAAACCTATATGCAGGTCAGGAAGCAACAGTTAGAACTGGACATGGAACAAATAGAAAAAGGTTTCGAATAGGAAATCTGGTTCCAAATGTGGTTCGTCAAGGCTGTATATGGTCACCCTGCTTATTTAGCGTATATGCAGAGTACATCATGAGAAACACTGGGCTGGAAGAAGCACAAGTTGGAATCAAGATGGCCTGGAGAAATATCAATAACCTCAGATCTGCAGATGACACCACCCTTATGGCAGAAAGTGAAGAAGAACTGCCTTATGACCCAGCAATCCCACTGCTGGGCATACACACTGAGGAAACCAGAATTGAAAGAGACACATGTACCCCAATGTTCATCGCAGCACTGTTTATAATAGCCGGAACATGGAAACAACCTAGATGTCCATCAGCAGATGAATGGATAAGAAAGCTGTGGTACATATACACAATGGAGTGTTACTCAGCCATTAAAAAGAATACATTTGAATCAGTTCTAATGAGGTGGATGAAACTGGAGCCGATTATACAGAGTGAAGTAAGCCAGAAAGAAAAACACCAATACAGTATACTAACACATATATATGGAATTTAGAAAGATGGTAATGATAACCCTGTATGTGAGACAGCAAAAGAGACACAGATGAACAGAATGGACTTTTGGACTCTGTGGGAGAGGGAGAGAGTGGGATGATTTGGGAGAATGGCATTGAAACATGTATACTATCATGTAAGAAACGAATCGCCAGTCTATGTTCGATACAGGATACAGGATGCTTGGGGCTGGTGCACGGGGATGATCCAGAGAGATGATATGGGCTGGAAGGTGGGATGGGGGTTCAGGATTGGGAACTCATGTACACTCGTGGAGGATTCACATCAATGTATGGCAAAACCAATACAGTATTGTAAAGCAAAATAAAGTAAAAATAAAATTTTTTTAATAATAAAATAAAAAGCCTCTTGATGAAAGTAAAAGAGGAGAGTGAAAAAGTTGGCTTAAAGCTCAACATTCAGAAAACGAAGATCATGGCATCTGGTCCCATCACTTCATGGGAAATAGATGGGGAAACAGTGGAAACAGTGTCAGACTTTATTTTGGGGGGCTCCAAAATCACTGCAGATGATGACTGCAGCCATGAAATTAAAAGACGCTTACTCCTTGGAAGAAAAGTTATGACCAACCTAGATAGCATATTCAAAAGCAGAGACATTACTTTGCCAACTAAGGTCCGTCTAGTCAAGGCTATGGTTTTTCCTGTGGTCATGTATGGATGTGAGAGTTAGACTGTGAAGAAAGCTGAGCACCGAAGAATTGATGTTTTTGAAACTGGTGTTGGAGAAGACTCTTGAGAGTCCCTTGGACTGCAAGGAGATCCAACCAGTCCATTCTGAAGGAGATCAACCCTGGGATTTCTTTGGAAGGAATGATGCTAAAGCTGAAACTCCAGTACTTTGGCCACCTCATGCGAAGACTTGACTCATTGGAAAAGACTCCGATGCTGGGAGGGATTGGGGGCAGGAGGAGAAGGGGATGACAGAGGATGAGATGGCTGGATGGCATCATCAACTCGATGGACATGAGTTTGAGTAAACTCCAGGAGTTGGTGACGGACAGGGAGGCCTGGTGTGCTGAGATTCATGGTGTCGCAAAGAGTCGGACACGACTGAGCGACTGAACTGAACTGACTGACACATAAAACAAGAGTTTGGAAATAATTATTCAGAATTTTAAAGCAAAAATCAATTTAGTCTCAATTACTTGAATTTTTTTAAGTTAAAAACTAAATTGTTTCCTTGACATGTCCTGCCCACAATTCTGAACCCTCTCCAACTATAAAATACTCTATATATGCATGGTACATTTTACTTGTCAAAGGAAATTGACAGTTGTGTTCTCCTTTACAGAGCTTTTTGATTTGTACATTTTTTTGGTAATTTTCAGGTGCTTTTCATGCTGGTTGCTGACTCACACCCCTCAGCACAATCCCAGCCCCTCTGAACTCTTCCTGTATCACCAGCTGCTGGAAATCAAAGAGTACATTTCCCAGATTTCCCTGCAGGCAAGGCTCTAGTTTTGATTCCACCAGTGAGAGACACTGCCGCGAGATTTGGAAGGTGGTGGAGAAACAGAAGCCATGGTCTCCTCCCATGGTCTCACAGGCGGGAGGTTCTACCAAGGCTTCCATACGTTCCCCTATGAATCACCCACACCAGGGCTCCAGGCTCCTGAGATCGCTGGTGGTGGGGCTTTGTTAATTTTTATAACTCATTTAAAGCTCTGATTTTATAGAGTTTTAAGCAAAAAATAAGGGCACACTGCCAGTGTAGCTCACAGAACTAGAGAAGCAAGCAGCTGCAGGAGCTGCAGGAGCCGTGGTGGGCTGGGTTCCCCAGAAAGCTGACTCGTAGACGGATGTTAGCATAGAAGAAGCTTTTTCAGGAGAGCTGTGGAAGGGAAGGAAGCAGGACTGGGTGGAGGGAGACCCTCAGGTGTGAACCTGCCATACCTGCCCCAGGCCACCTGGGGAGAGTCCTGAAGCTGCCAAGATCATTCAGTGCTGAGGAGAGATGCCAAGCCTTTATCCCTGCATGACTGTCGGTGGTCCTGACTTGAGTGAAGGAAGCAAGGCCTGACAAACCACGAGGCAGCTCTCTTCAGCTGAGGCGATCCCTGTTGAAAACAGGGCTTGGGGCTTCTGCCAACAGCTCCCAGGCTACCAGAGGTAAGCAGTCTTTAATTCCTGTTAGGGACTGGAAATGTGTGCACCCCAAGATTCATATGTTGAAGCCCTAATGCCCAATGAGACTGTAGTTTGAGACAGGGCCTGTGAGGAGGTAATTGAGGTTAAAAAGTAGGGCCTTTATCTAATAGGGCTGGTACACTAATGGGAAGAAGAGAGCTCTGTCTCTTGCCTGGTGAAGACACAGGGAGAAGGCAGCTTCTGCAAGCCGAGGAGAGAGCCTGCGCCAGAACCCGACCACGCTGGCACCTGGATCTTGGACTTTCCAACCCCCAGAACTGTGAGAAAGCCGACTGCTGTTGTTCAGGCCATCCAGTCTATGGTCCTGTGTCATGACAGACCAAGCTGATTAATACAGTTCCTGAAGGAAAATATGGGCCGCACATGACAGAATTAAGTACAGGGACTGACTCAGTTATCATCCACTTTCTCCCTCCTTCACTCTCTCTCCCCCACTACCCGCTCTCCCCACCTCTGCTCTTTTCCCCAGATTGTGAGAGACAACATGACCACCTTCAACCCTCCCCCTTATGAAATCATGATCCAGGAAAGACAAGAGCTCTCTTTCAGGCTCCAGCTTGGGAAATCCCAAAATCTTCCTGGGAAGGGCTGTGGTGTACCCTGTGGTGTACTGGAGTGGGGTGCCATTGCAGGGGGAAATAACTATGTATGACAGCCTTTATTTTACCAATTGGGCGTCCCCGGTGGCTCAGACAGTAAAGAAACTGGCTGCAATGTGGGAGACCAGGTTCAGTTCCGGGGTTAGGAAGATCCCCTGGAGGAGGGCATGACAACCGACTCCAGTACTCTTGCCTGGAGAATCCCATGAACAGAGGAGCCTGGCAGGCTACAGTCCATGGAGCTGCAAAGAGTCAGACACAACTGAATAACTAACAGACACACAGATTTTAGCAATTATTTGCTCAGGCACATTTCCGTAACACACCAACCATGTGACATCCAGCAAGTGACTTTGCCTCTCTAAGCTTTGCCGTCCTCATCTATCTGGTGGAGGTGGCAGTGTTGTAGTAAAAATGAAGGCAGGAAGGCATGTAACAGGCCTGCCTAGCATAAGGCTGGCACATAGTAAATGTCCAATAAAAGGTCTCTTCTGTGATGGTCTAAACATTGCTCTAAGAAAATATCACTTTGCATCTCAAACTTCTGAGCCAATTTTCAAAATATGGGGGAAAAGCAAAATTCCATCAAGTAGAAATACACATCCCAAAACTCTTAAAGTTAGCTGGAATATGCATTCTTCAGGTAAGAAAACTGAAGCCCCAGTAAGTTAACAACTAGCCCCGGAGCTCACAAAGAGGAGAGAGAGGGTGGGGATCAAGAACCCTGAACTATAGAAATGTTCCCAGTCCCCTCAACCAGCTGCCCCTCCACCCTGTCATTGCGTCCATGTGTCCCCTCAACCAGACCCCCGGTGCACCCCAACCCAGGCCTGCAGCCTCTCTTTTCTTTCTCCCAGACACCCGCCTGTATGGCCAAGCCCAAGGCTGCTCAGCAAGTGTGTTACTAAGATGGAATTGAAACCCACTGAAGTGTCTGGAAAGCAAGTGGGATATCTGGAAGTAATAAACTTCTGACTGCTTGTTCATTTGGCACCCAGTGGGGGTGGCACAGATTCCTCTCATCGCTCTTTCTTAAGAATCAATAAAAAGTTAGTGATGCATTTAGCAGACGTCAAATAAATGAAATTGGGTTTCTTTTTTAACCCTTTGTGGGACTGATACTCTGGTCTCATTCCTAAAACTCACTTTAGGTTAATCTGACCCATCTTCTGGTAATCGCATTACAAATTTTAAAGACTGAGTGTGTGTGCTGAGAAGAAAGAGAAGTTATCTGACTGGCCAGGAGAGGTGCAAGCAACAAGGGGAAAATAGCATCTCTGGCTGAGGTTCAAGGATGGATGACTAAGTGGGGAGTGGGCATTGGAGGCAGGAAGAACAAGCGTGAGCAAAGATGTAAATAAAAAAGACACATAGAATGTGTTTGAGACTGGCAGGACCAAGCGGGAGTTTGGGGAGCCTTTTGATGAGTTTCGTGGCTGGGGTCAACGTGGGACTGGTCACAATGGCCAGCACTGCGCACAGGCTAAGGCGGAAGAAGCGCTGCAGACGAGGGCCTGTAGAGTCAGAAATGATAGGCTCGGAGGCCAGACCTGTCTTGTGTGACCCTTATAGGAGCGTGCTGGAGGAAGACAGGCCCGAGTTCAAGGGCCACTGCCACCATCAAATTGATGCAGGATTTTAAACACTTGTGTTTTAATGCCTGGGTGAACCTGTGTTTTCTCAGCACCTGGAGGCAATAATAGTGCTTCCCCTTAGAGTTTGCAAATTCAATGTCTACAGGTGCCAAGACGGGGAAGATAAATGACTTCTCCTGGCTATAAAGCAGCAAGGGATTGCATTCCACTTCTAATGCTACAAGTAGGCAAACGCAAAATATTTTTTAAAAACATTGTGCTAGCTAAACAAAACACACTTGGCCAGCGTATAACCAGCATGTAAATTCTTGACTGACTCACAGGATTGTTGTGAGAATTAAGTGAGACAATGCATATAAAGTGATTTGCAGAGTTGAGAAGCTAAACAAAAACAGACCTTCGTGAGGATGAGGCCTAAGAACAGGCTGAACTGATCTATGGTGATAGGAATCAGAAGAGCGTTTACCTAGGAGAAGGAAGGGCACTGACTATGAAGGAAGGGTATGCAGGGGACTTTACGGCGCCTCGGAAAATTTCTCGTTCTAGTTCAGGTTGGTTCCAGGTTTGTAAACATACATAAAAATTCACTGAGTGGTACACTTAAGCTTTGTAAACTTTGTTGTCTAAAGGTTCCACTTCAATCAAAAGGGAAATTTTAAAAGAGGTCCTTCACAGAGTGTGTGTGCGCTCAGTCACTAAGTCATGTCCAAATCTTTGCAACCCCACGGACTGTAGCCCGCCAGCATTCTCTGTCCATGGGATCTCCCAGGTAAGAATACTGGAGTGGTTAGCCTCTTCCTCCTCCAGGAGATCTTCCTGACCCAGGGATCGAACCTGTGTCTCCTGCACTGGCAGGAGGATCCTTTACCAATAAGCCACCTAATAAATGGTTATTATAATTGATATTATCGTTACTACTTTTACTTTATTATGATGACTATATCACGAGGTCAGTAAACCAAGTAAAGAGCAACAGACATTCACTGAAGACCCACTATGTGCTGGGTGCTTACGTCAGATTACATTTTCCCAAAATCACCACACTCATACATATGTATGTAAGTCCTGTGTCCTCCCCTGGCAGAGAAAGAGAGTGCTGGTGTCGCTTCCTCCTCTCATAAGGGCACCGGCCCTACAGATGAGGGCCCCACCCCATGACATCATTTTACCTTTATCACCTCCATACGACTCATCTCCAAACACGGTCACATTGGTGGGGGAGTAGGGCTTCAACACGTGAATTTAGGGACATAGCATTCAGCCCATAACACAGAGTCAGGGAAACTTTAACAACACTGTCTTCTATTGTACAAAAGGGAAACAGAAAATGTACCAAATGAATTAGACAATCTAGCAAAGGCAGTTTCCAGGCAGAATATCAAAGGTGTCGCCTGGCTTCTTCTGGCTGCTTATAATCAACTGTGAAAAGGGAGAGAGCATGTTAAAGAACCATTGAGCACAAAGGAGTCAGGACTTGCTGGGTTTGAAAACTGAAATGTCTTATTCTTAGATTCTCCAGACAGGAAACGATGCTAAAATTTTCAAATGACCTCCAGGCAAAGATCAAATCTAGGGTACTGTCAGGATGATACGCTCTGAAGACGCCCCTAAAGGCCTGAACATAAAACTCTTTCTTAAGACCTTCGAAATCTGTAAGCTGGTGATTCAAACAGAAAAAGAAGTTCCTCATAGAGCCTCACCAACACACAGCAGGGCTTCTGATACAATTTCTTTAATTTGCTTGAGATATAGTTGATTTATAATGCTGTGTTAATTCCTGCTGTACAGCAAAATGATTCAGTTACCCATGTATATATGTATATTTATGTGTATACACGTATATTCTTTTCATGTTCTTTCCCAGTATGGTTTATCAGAGAACGTTGTATATAGTTCCCTGTGGTATACAGAAGGACCTTGTAGTTTATCCGTCCTATATATAGTGAAGTCGCTCAGTCGTGTCCGACTCTTTGCGACCCCGTGGACTATAGCCTACCAGGCTTCTCTGTCCATGGGATTTTCCAGGCAATAGTCCTGGAGTGGATTGCCATTTCCTTCTCCAGGGGATCTTCCCAACCCAGGGCTCGAACCCGGGTCTCCCGCATTGTAGACAGACGCTTTACCATCTGCGCCATCAGGAAAGTCTTATATATAGTCCTATATACAGGAGTTTGCATTTGCTAATCTCAAACTTCCAATCCTTCCCTTCCCCACCCTCCAAGGACTACTGATAATCTCAAGTGTAGTGTTCCCTAGCAGCCTTACAGGGAACTCAAGATAGAAAAAGGCTTATCTTATTGATATCTGTGGTAGTGAGTTTTATCTAATGGAAGGAACAGCAATAAAATCCATAGAGAGCTGACAATGATATTAAGGGGATTTCTCTGCCTGTTTGGACAAGAGGTACACAGACAGTGTGATACGAAAACTGTTCTTTGACCCTCCGAACTATGAAAGAGGACTGAGAAAATGATGTAGCCACAAACAACCATTTCTTATGGAAAAGAAAGGATGACTCCAAGAGCTGATGCCTCTGAGTACAGGAGTCAAGAGCCATGAAAAACCATTCCCAAGCAGCAGGGCTGAGTTCTAATCTGAAAACTACCAATGTGCCCAGGCTTCCCTGATAGCTCAGTTGGTAAAGAATCCGCCTGCTATGTAAGAGACCCTGGTTTGATTCCTGGGTCGGGAAGATCCCCTGGAGAAGGGATAGGCTACCCATTCCAGTATTCTTGGGCTTCCCTTGTGGCTCAGCTGGTAAAGAATCTGCCTGCAATGTGGGAGACCTGTTGGGAAGATCCCTGGAGAAGGAAAAGGCTACCCACTCCCGTATTCAGACCTAGAGAATTCCATGGACTGTATCGTCCACGGGGTCGCAAAGAGGCAGACATGACGGAGTGACTTTCACTTTCACCCATGTGCCCAGCAGAATTTCAGAATCGCTAAGGATCCCCATGTAGCTCCCATTTTCTTTTTCATTTTGTTTTTAATGAGACGCAGTTTCAGTGCCTGGGTTGGGAAGATCCCCTGGAGGAGGAAGTGGCAGCCACTCCAGTATTCTTGCCTGGAAAATCCCATGGACAGAGGAGCCTGGCAGGCTACAGTCCATGGGGCCACAAAGAGTCTGGCATGACTGAGCAGCTGAGCACACGCCTGTCCCACCATTGTATACTAGGTGGTAAGAAGGCATAGTGTTTCTTTAATTCACAGGCCTAGAGATCAAGAAGAACTGTACAGGAGGAGCTGTATTTGAGAAAGCCACCCAGTGAGCCTCATCTGAACCTGGGCCAGACTGGATGGCAAGGCCCAGGACTTCAAGAGGATGCTTCAGCGGAATGAGACTTTGGGGGAACTTGGAAAGAAGTGAGTGTATTTCTATGTGAGACATGTTTGGGTCGCAGGAGCCAGAAGGTAGACTGAGTAGCCAGCCTCCAAGGAGCCTCCTGGTATTCTTGCCCTCCTGGAATCCCCTCTCACACTGCATCAGCACTGGCCCTGTGGATACAGTACAGAGAAGATGAGGCTAGGTCATAAAGGGCCTGATAGCGCCTTCCTTGGGCTCAGATCTGCTCTGAGCAAAGCTTCTGCCAGGATGTGAGGATACTCACACTGCCCACAAAGAGGAACTGAGGCCCTGCCAATACCAGCAGCAATGGGCCAGCCGTGCGAGTGAACCCGCTTGAGAGCAGATCCTCCAGGGCCAGTCAGGCCATGAGATGGGGGGAGTCCCAGCTGACATCTGCCCGCAGCCTCATGAGAGTCCCTGAGCCACAACCTTCCAGCTATGCTACTCCAGAAGTTCTGCCCCAAAGAAAGCAGGAGCGAGAAAAGAAAGGTTAGTGTTGTTCTAAGCCACTAAATTTTGGAGTGATTTGTTACCCATAGATGACAAACACAACTCTACAGGGTATAAAAGAGAGAATCCAGTGTAATCACCATGAGAGTAAAAAGAAAATGTGTAGACACAGGACAACACGTAGCATCGGGCAGCCTGATAGAGGGCAACTTCTCTCTCCTGGTGGGCATGGGCAATGGGGGTCATGACGTGAGATGCTGGGGATGGTGAGACTTGGGGATATGGCTTCAAGAGGGGAGCTGGCCGTCTTAGATGGGAGCCTTTCCTGTCCACACTAAACCCCCTCAGGTCCAGGCTTGTTGCTGCCAACGAGGCCTTTCCGCTTTCAGGGCTCCTTTGCAGCCATCTGTCATCGTTGACAGAAACAGGTCAGGGATTACCAGTCCTGTGTTTCAGAGGGCAGAATTGAGGGTCCCACTGGATGATTGATTGTCCAGGTCCTGGGCACCTTCTGCTTCCAGGGCAGTTCAAAGCTGCCTTCAGCTTCCAAAGGAATCAAAGACCCCAAAGAACCTCAAGGCTGAGCCAGAAAGGCACACTCAGGCACAGCATGCAGAGGCAATGCAGGCCATCCGCTCTGACGGGGACACTCCACAAGTAATAACTGACTGCGGCTACCTTAGAGCAGCCTTGCACGCATGCTGAAATCTGGGCCTCAGGATGCTGAAGCTGGACTAGTACCACCGCCCTGACTGTGTCTCCTTCACCAGGCAGGCTCAGGCCTTTCAGAGTCTCTGAGGCTCCCCTCTATGATGTGGGGTTCAACTGGTGGCCTCCAGGTTCTGTGTGGCTTTGACACTGTAGGATTCATGAGCAGCTGGTGAGACCTTCAACAGTGATGTTGGCATACTAATACCAGACTCCCACTTCGAGTCTCCAGTCAACAAAATCAATGCCAAACAGGAAACTGCAAGCACTAATTTATTGTGCATTTTTTTTCACCATGGGGCTTGCTTTATATACATTGCAACATGCACTCTAATAAGATATTAGGCAGACAAAGAAGCTTTCTGCCAGCTTCCCAACCCCCTGACATATGCTCCCATTTCTGCCTGTCCCCTAGAGAGGGGACCACCCTGGGACTGCAACTGTGATCAAGAATGACTGCAGAGAGCCAGGCAGAAGGTTGGTTGTGAAAACAACCAAGCTCGTAAAATCAAATGGAATGACATAAAACAAAATGATGAAATGAAATTACAAGATGACCAACCTAGATTAATGTCAGAGGGCCCTCTGCCCAACACCCACTCTTGGTGGGTCTGTGAGTTTTGGTGGTCTTTATATCTAAGAGGAGGGAGATAAGCTGGAGTATCTTTCTGTCGAGCCCTACCCAGTTGACTTGGCCTGGGGCAATGGAATCATCCTGACAAGACAAGAAGATGAAGTGGGGTCTGCATCGAGCACAGTGCATGCTGGCACCTGTGCTGCTGGGCTTGGCTCTGGGGGCCCAAGCGAGCACTGGGCTGACACTTGGCAGCAGCCGATATGCCTGCTCTTGGAAGAAGAGCAAGCCTCCAGGCTTTCCCTGTTACAGCCATCTCTGCAGTAGCGCATGGGACTGGGACTGTCTAGACACCCAGAGACACAGTCATGAAAACTCAGTCATTTGAAGGCTCAGTGTTGATTTCCTCAAAGCAGGAGTGCCTGACAGCTCTGAGTGAGTGAGGCCCGTGTAGAGCTGTGCAGGTCGTGAACTGGAGTGCGAAGCAGAAGTGAACTGGCCGGACACTCAGAATCGGGACAAGGCAAGCAGCAGGGGACCTGGGTGGTGCTCAAGTAGCCGGTGTCTAAAGAGGCCAGTGTGGCCCTGGGGAGCCAGGCAGGCAGTTAGTACACGGCCCCTCTGAAGTAGAGCCGCATATAGTGTGTGGCTGATGTCACCGCACCCGTAAGCAGGTTGACCGAGTCATCCAAATGCAGGGGGCTCACTTCTCAGCTGAGCTGCCTGTGGTCTTTACAAACTCCTAAATAAAGGGGGCTTGCTGATACCTTTGAGGGCACAGGTGAGGTGTGCAGTACCCCCCACACACCACGATTCTTAACAGGGTTAGACTCAGAAAGGAGGTCCCCTGAATCTCCCCTGCAGAGGACAGAGAGCCAGCCTCTTCCTGCTCAGGTACACGAGCCTCTCCTTACCCTTTAATTTCCCTCCTTACTCCGTGACAGGTGGACCCAAAACTGGACCTCCTGTCTTAACTCCCAGTCCAGTGTTCTTTCCGCTGGGCCGTGAAGAAGCAGAACTCAGAGCCTGGGATCAGAAACTAACACCACATCTCTATCAGGTGAAAGTGGAACAAAGAGACGAGTAATCGCATTTCCTGTCTCATATCCACATGCCTCCCAATTCCTTCCACTCCTGTGGGTGACGGGAGCGTCACCCACACTTGCATGCACACAGAGCCTGCCCACTGCTAGGGATCAGCACCGGATGTGGACTGTGGGCTGAAGATGTGAGAACAGAGCCATGGGTTAGCTCAGTTTCCCAGGAAATGCAGAGGCAGAGTGCAGAGGCTGTAGAGCCTGGGGCCTGACCTGCCACAGGAGGGCAGAGTAAGCGAGACTCTTGCCTTCTCCCAGTGATGCGGAAGCACACCCATGCACACACCATTCCCCACCTGCGCATAATTGCTGTGTGGACACCACTGCCTTTACTCACCATCAACCTGCCTCCACTGCGACCTCAGCCTCTTCACCACCCCCACCCCAATTCCAGCCCTGGAGATACTGCTTTTTGTACAAGGACTGTGACATCAGAGCCTTACTTCTCCCACGTGAACCATGACTTAGCTCATCCTGAAGACCTCAAGGCACCTAGTAGTCCCCTTCAGCTGCAGCCCTGAAGACATCAGCTCAAATCGCAGCCCCTTGGCCAGTGCCTCTGCAGGCCCAGCTGCCCCGGGCAGAGTGAAGACAGACAACAGGACACTCGCTCTATTCCCTGCACCCAGAGGGAACAGAGCCGCCTCCTCCTGCAGCCGAAATAGACATTTCTCCAAAAGAGACATACCTGTGACCAACAAGCACAGGAAGATGGTCACCATCATGGGTCATTAGGAATCCCAAAGACACACCGTTTTATGACCATTAGGATGACTACTATCATTACTACGGAAAATAGCAAGTGTTGGGGTGGATGTGGGGAGGTTAAAATTGTCGTGCACTATTGGTGGTATTGTGAAACAGTGCAGTCACTGTGGCAAACAGTTTGACAATTCCTTAAAAAGTTAAACAAAAAGTTATCATATGATCTAGCAATTCCACCCCTAGGTATATATCCCCCAAAAAACAAAGGTTAGCGTAGGCTGCATTGAGGATGTGTGTTTGAGTGCTGAAGACTTGAAGGAGGTAAGCTATTTCAAGCCATAGAAATATCTGGATGAGGAGCAGTCAGGACAAAGGAAACAGAGCCAAGGCTCTGAGCAGAGAGGGTGCCCACTGTGTTAGGGAAATAGCAAGGAGCCGGCGTGTGTGCCTTGCAGTGAGAAAGAAGGTCACAACAGAGAGAGGGGACGGGTGGCCAGGCAGGTCACAGAGGGCCTGAGAAACCACTGTAAGTTCTCTCTGTTCTGTAAATTTGCTTTGAGGTCCCAAGGCTCCCAGCCCCAGCAGCCTCTCTTGACTTGGTTGGGCCCCTGATGGGAAGGAACATCAGGGCTGGGATGCCAGCCCAGCCTGTTTTGCCAGATGCAAGCCATGATGCTGTCTCAGGAATGGCTGCCACGTGTCTTGGCACTGAACTTGGGAGCCTAGACCCAGGCTTGCAGTGCAGCTTTCACACAGACAGGCGGTGTGCCCAGGGCTTCTCCTGCCTGGCTCCATCCCTCAGGGGGGCTCACCCTCCCTCTCACACAGCCTATCTCCCCATTGCTGGGCACAGAGGAGGTAGGAAGGAAGGCCCTAGCCATGTTCTGGGTTGTTGATGCTTTTTTGCCAGCTGATGTCATTACTGCTAATTGACCTTTATTACACCCTCCATCACTTGGAAACCCATTTCAGCCCCCATTGCTCTGAGTGCCTCTTGAAAGTAAAAAATCACAGACTTCTGACTGAACAATCATTATCTTGACATTGCAACGCCAACCAGGTCCCTCACCCTAGCCCATTACCTCTCTCCTCTTTCCAACTTGGAAATAAATATATGATCAATGTAAGAAAGTCATTTATTCTCCACTTTCTAGGCTGCACACCAAATAGTTTGTCAAGGCCTTTCAAAAGCTGTTCACCTCACTCAGATTCTGCTCAGAATGTTGCTTTGTCTTTTTCTCAGCCATTGATTTTTGCATCTTGTTAGGATTGTTCTGTGCTCTTAAGGAATTATTAACAAATTAGCCAAAGTCTATGAGCTATAACTAAGCCAGCAAGGCTCACCTAGACAGGCAGTCTGGGCTCTCTTCCTTTCTACCTGGCACCAGGAGAATGGGGTGGGGGGGAGATGGTGCCTGGTCAGGAGTATAGCCTTAGGGAGGGCATTGCAGTGCCCAGGAAGAGCAGGGGACTGTTCCAGGCTCAACAGAGTCCTGAGGATGAAGTGTGGACTTCTGGAGATAACAGGGAATCCACAGAGAGTGGTAAAAGGGTGTGGTTTTTGAACCAGAAAGACTTGAGTTGGAATCCAAATTTAACTAGTTACTGGCTGTGTGGCCTGGGCAGTTGTCCTGGTGTTTTAGGCTACAGGGGTCCCCAGGGTGTCATAACCAATAAGGATCTAGCTGCAGCTCTTGCTGAGTCTCAGCAACAGAAGGACAAAGGATGCTAAGGAAGAGCAAGTCTGGAGTCAGGGGCAAAGTTTGGGTTCTACAGAGCAGAGCCCTGCACGGGAGACCCAGGAAACCAGATCTCAGTGTCCAGACTGGGGTCACTGAACAGTCAGATCTAGTCCAAGGTGGCCTCAGCATGCAAGAAGTCCTACATCGGCCCTTGGTTTCAGAGAAGCACTCTAACTAAAACCCTGTACTACATACAAGACAAGAAGCAGCACAGTTGCTAAGAGCATGAACTGGGAGCCAGAATTCCTGGGTCCAAACCCTATGCTTAAGAAAGTCTCTTAACCTTTGGTGCCTGTTTCTTCATCTGTAAAATGGGTCTAATCATTGTACCTCCCATGGAGTTCTTATTAAGAGTAATGAGTTTATATATGTAAAGGGCTTAGAAAAGTACCTGGCCCCTAGTAAGTGCTATGGAGTTAACTTTAAAATACAAAAAGCAGAGGGGAGCTTGCATATCACAGAAAATGTAATCCCAATTTCCCCTTCCTAGTATGAGTAAGTATGAGTAAAAACTATGGATGGCTTTACAAACCCAGGCTTCGTCTCTAGGGCTTCCTTCTCCCCTGCCATCAGCCCAACCAAGTCTTCCCACCCCGTCCACCACCCGACCAGGCACACTGCCACCATCCCCTTCTGGACTGTGGCAGCAAATCCCCTCCTGACTGCTCTGCGGTCTCCTTATCCCTGGTCTCATGTCCCCCAACTCACTCATCACACTTGCAGCAAAGTGATCTTTATAAATCACAGCTCTGGTCCTATTGCTCCTATTGTCTCCAGGAGTCACTAACTCTTTGGAACACAAGGCCCTACGTGGTCCTCAACAAAATCCTGTAACTTCATTTACTGCCCTCATCCTCGCTATTTATAGCCAGCAACATTCAGCAGCCCATTGTCATCCACACCACACACACACACATACACACACACACACACACACACACACACACACTCACACACACACACACCATGCCTCTTTGTTCTATTCTCTCTGCCTGAAGTATCCCTGAGGCTTCCCCCACCTCCCTCCACCAACCTTCCGTCTCAACACTGCCACCACCGCCACAACCGAACCCAGCTAGCACTGAGGACCCTGGGGTCACTTCTTCTTGGAATCCTCCCCTGAAGCCAGCAGTTGGATTTGACATCTGCAGACATTAGAATAATCCTAGATAACGTACATTTCTAACTGTAAGTGACTTAACCCAATCGAAGTTTATTTCTCAGCCCCAGGTTAGTTTAGCATAGGTGTCCCTGGTTAACAAGCAACTTTCCCTCACATAGAAATTTAGGGGTGAATCTTCTGGCTCCATAACCCCTAGGATCTCAGAGTCTTCGGCATTTAATAGATTGGAGGGGTGAAAGGAGCTGGAAGAGGCATATTTGCTTCTTAAAATCCCTGGTCACAAGTAGTGCACCTCACTCCACCATTTCCTCGTGAGGACTAGTCACCAGGTCACTCCAGAGTGGAACATGTCCCCCTGCCACCCAGGGGACAGCTGGCCCTTGCCACCTCAGGGCCACTGCTAGGCTCTCCCCTGGCACCCTGTCCCTCCATCCACCCCAGAGCTGTCGAAATGTGTCGCTGTGATCTGCACCCAGGCCTAGCCCCCCAGGAGATTGTGAGCTCCTGAGGGTAAGGGCCCCATCCCTTTACCCTGTCACCAGTACCTGGCCCTAGTGCCTCATACTGTGCGGGGTGAACGGCCAAGCTAAGTCAGAACCAGCCCCATGACCAGACAGGAGTGACCCTGGCTGCAGAAAGTCCTCCCTGGAAGTAGCTGAGCTAGACTGGGAAGAGAGAGGCCAGGATACGGACTGCAGGGAGATCGTCCCAGGAAAGATAAAATAGAGAGAGAAAGATTTGGTCCTTTGGAGAGGTTTGATATCTTGATCTTCATGGCATCTCTTAGGCTGGAAAGGGCTCAAACTCTGAGAGATCTGAAACACATACTCTTCGTAGCTAACACAGGTAGCCCATGTCCTGTGCCAAGCACTGTTCTAGGTACTATGCATGCATTAATTAATTCCTGAATGCATGCTAAGTTGCTTCAGTCGTGTCCGACTCTTTGCGACCCTATGAACCACAGCCCGCCAGGCCCCTCTGTCCATGGGATTCTCCAGGCAAGAGAACTAGAGTCGGTTGCTATTCCCTCCTGGAGATCTTCAGGGCATCAGACCCAGGGATTAAACTCCCATCTCTATGTCTCCTGCATTAGCAGATGGGTTCTTTACCACTAGCGCCACCTGGGAAGCCCACATTAATTCATAAATCCTCACAATTACTTCATATTGCAAATGGGGAAACGGACACTCAGCTCAGAAAGGTTCAATGACACATGATACTCTCTCTACCTGTGACTTTATTTTCCTCCTTTGAAGCCCCTAGAAGCCCTAGGACAGCATTTCTTTCAGTGGGAATTAGATTTGGGGGAACACCAGAAGTCTGACATCCTGGAAGCCAAAGGAGACCTTTTGGAGCTTTCTTGCCCTAATCTGAAACTTAGGGCTCAGGTAAGAGGCCAGAAAGTGAATTTCCAAAATTATTCTTCACTTTGAATGCTAAACATTTTGCAGACTAAGAAAGACTGGACTTTCCACTGATGTTTATGTCTTCTAATGTCCCTTGGTCAAATTAATGAATAGTAGAGATTGGAGCCAAATAATAAATTGCAAATCTCCAGGGCCATCTCAACATGACACTTCTGTAGAAATAACAATGATCATGTCACAACAAGAGGACAGCCTCTCTGCATACAACACCAGGGCTGACTAACCCAGAGGCCAGCAGGGCAGAAACCCCACCCCACTCCAGCCAGGCTTCCCATCCCCAACAGCGGGCATTTCTATATCTTAGCTGGATAACAACCATAACCCCTCCTAGAAAATCGCTGCTTCCGAAGTGTTTGACACTGAAGACAAGAGAGGCAGCTATAATTTGTCATTATAGAAATACCCAGTGACTGCAGCCACCTGTCCTTGCTGCCATCAGTCTGGACTCCGAGCTCCACACTTGTCACAGCCAGGGCCTGCCAGGTGACAGCCACGGAAGAGCTGCTTCTTGCCCATCACCTCGGGAAGGTCCAGCAGCCCCCGCTTCTGATGAAATAGGTACCTCCACGGTCTCCCCTGACATACTTGCAAGAAGAGTAGGTGATGAGCAACCACGCCTGCTGACCTGCCACCCCCTCCATCATGGCCTGGAAGTCACTCTTCCTCCTTACTTTCCCACAAGTGGAGAGAGTGGCCTGTGACAAGCTAAGGCGCTCGGACTTTGAAGCCAGGCAGACCCGGATTCAATCTACGTCTCCAGGACATCCTAGCTCTGTGTGAGCCATACCGGGGACAGAACCCTCCATTGGTGGAATGTCCCGAGGTAGAAGCAAATGGATGAAAACCAGCAGAATGAGTACAATAGTAATAAGCCAACACTTACAGGTATTAACTGTTTTACACGTACTAACTCATTTCCACAACCCTCACACAGCGAGTGCTAATATTATATCTACTTTGTAGTTGAGGAATCTGTGGCAAAGGAAGGTTAAGGGACTTAACCAAGGGCACCGAGCTGTGAAAGGCAGACTTGGGATTCACCCCTAGCTGTCTGGTTCAGGAGTTGTGCTCCTAATATTCTATATTCCTCTTAACAACTATGACTGGTATCTGTGTCCCAGACTCTGTGAGAAGTTCTTTATACGTATACGTCTTTTAGTCCCCACAAGACATTACCACCAGTGGACAGAGCATTAGACTGAAGCACAGAAAACTTCAGTAAATTTACCCACAACCACACAGGTGCTAGTAGCAGGGCCAGGACTCAAATCCAGGGTTTCTGGAACCATCTGTGTGCCAAGCCATTGTCTATACAGACTATGCTGTGATGCCTTGATTACTTTATATATACTCACTTGTATTTAATTAATCTTCACAACAGCTCCGGAAGAAGGTACTACTATTAAATCCATTATATAAATTGGAAAGGTGAGAATTATAAAATCCATGCAAATTACAGTCAGTACCTGAGGATCCAGGACTCAAATCCAAATGTTGTCTGGAACACTCGATTTAAACCCCTAGACTGCAGTAACTTCCTATCCTAACCCAGCACCTGCTCATGTGAGTTCACAGAACATGTGAATTTGAATTCACTTGACCCAACGTGTGAATGATCTGCTCCACACCTGGTTCAAATGCCACCTCCTCTGAGATGGCCTCTCTCAATCCCCCAGCAGCAGTCATCATTCTTCCTCTGTTGTGTCTGGGTTTATTGGTTTTTTTTTTTCCCCTGACTTCTGCAATCCAGCTCACTCTTGATCAGTCCCAATGTGATCAAGTTTGAGAGCAAGTTTCTGTGCAGAGGAGTTCAGTGTCCCGCGGCCTAACCCAGACCTCACTGTTGCGACCCTGGAGAACAGGGTCAGTGAGAACAGGGAAGGCAGCCTGGCTGAGCACAGTCTACAGCCGAGGAGCAGAAGCCTTGTGAAAAACAAGGACCACGGAAACGAGAAAATAGAAGAGACCGCAACAGCAAGCCGTGGAGAAATGGTGAGTGGTCACTGACTTGGCAGGTCTGAGGGAGCTAAACCCTAAATTGACAGTGGGGAAAACTGAGACTTAGCACAATAATAAGAGGCACAGACACTGATGCATCTGGGATATGGGGGGGAGGAAGTGAAGCACGTTGGATTGCTGGAGGTTACTTTGGAAGCAGTTAGAGGACTTCCCTGGGGGTCCAGTGGTTAAGAATCTGCCTGCCAACGTGGGGACAGTCAGTCCCTGGTCTGGGAGGATCCCACAGGCTGCAGGGAAACTAAGCCTGTACACAACTGCTGAGCCAGTGTCTAGAGCCCTTGAGCTGCACCTGCTGAAGCCCAGGCACCCTAGAGCCTGTGCCCTGCAGCGAGAGAGGCCACTGCAGTGAGAAGCCACGCAGCACAAGTGGGGAACTGCACCTAGACAGCAGCCCTCACTCGCCACAGCCAGAGAAAGCCCACACGCAGCAACGAAGACCCAGCGCAGCCAAAATAAGCTGTTTGTTCTCTTAATCTGTCAAAAGAAAAAAGAAACCTTGATCCCTTCCCCAACTCTTTTCTTTTTTTTTCTTTTTTAAATATACATTTATTTTAATTGGAGGCTAATTACTTTACAATATTGTATTGGTTTTGCCATACATCAACATGAATCTGCCATGGGTGTACACGTGTTCCCCATCCTGAACCCCCCTCCCACCTCCCTCCCCATACCATCCCTCTGGGTCATCCCAGTGCACCAGCCCCAAGCATCCTGCATCCTGCATCAAATCTGGATTGGCAATTCATTTCATATATGATATTATACATATTTCAATGCCATTCTCCCAAATCATCCCACCCTCTCCCTCTCCCACAGAGTCCAAAAGACTGTTCTATACATCTGTGTCTCTTTTGCTGTCTCGCATACAGGGTTATCATTACCATCTTTCTAAATTCCATATATATGCGTTAGTATACTGTATTGGTGTTTTTCTTTCTGGCTTGCTTCACTCTGTATAATCAGCTCCAGTTTCATTCACCTCATTAGAACTGATTCAAATGTATTCTTTTTAATGGCTGAGTAATACTCCATTGTGTATATGTACCACAGCTTTCTTATCCATTCATCTGCTGATGGATGTCTAGGTTTCTTCCATATCCTGGCTATTATAAAAAGTGCTGTGATCCTTCTCTAACTCTTGATCCCTTGATCCCTTCCCGAACTCTTGATCCCTTCCCCAACTCTTGATCCCTTCCCCAACTATGCCCCCAGGTGGCTGCCCTGCCCCAGTCTGGAGTAAACTGGAGCCTTATTCTCTGCAGAGGACAAAGCAAAGGGTATCTGGGTAAGGGACAACAGAATCATCTGAAGGCCAAGACACTGTATTGACTGAAGTGAGCACACAGAATGTTCAGGCTGCCATCTTGCTTCCTGCGCTGGGCTCCCAGAATTCAGCAAGCAGGCCTTTGCCCTCCAGGCTGGAGAGTGGAAGAGTCTATAAGAGGAATCTTGGTGGTTCAAGAGGAAGGACTTTTAAATAGACATTGAGGTTTCCCCCCAACAAATGGCACAGCTGGGTTACCCTACAGAAAGTTCCCAGTTAACAAGCACCACCTACGGGGACTTTAGTTCCCCTCCTCCTAAGCATGAGTGGATATCAGGGGCTTACCAGGAAGTTCAGGAAGGTTCCCAACATGAAGGACAGAGACCAAGAGACCCAAATCTGTGGGCTGGGTCTCCAGATCAAAACGAACATTGAGTGCCCAGAAAAAAAATTGGATACAAATGCCCAAAACAAAGCCTCATCAATGTGAAATTTCAAAATGAAAGGAACAAAGAGAAGAGGCTACAACTTTCAGGGGGACTGGTGGGGAGGTATGGAATAAAGAATCAGTTTGCATATGTAGAGTTAGGAGTTAGAGATTTCAGACTTCTCAAAATAATCCCAGCAGCTAGAAGGCCATAGAATAATGCCTTCAAAATGCTGAGGGAGAATAATAAAGCTGGGTAAGGTCTCAAAAAATTTATATCCCATACCCCATGTCTCAGGACTCTGCTGACAAAGTCTCCACCCAAATTTGAGTATAAACCCAAAAAGCGAAAGAATATAATATCAGAAAAGGGAGACCTGACCCAAGAGAGAGGCCAGAGGAATTCCTACAAATGCTGCTGAGAGGTCTCCAGATGACAGTGGTGCACCGCCAGGCAGGGCAACCTGCACCAGCAGTTCCGAGGCCATGGAAAAGCCTTCAGGAAGATGAGCTGATGGAATATCTGATGTGAATGAAGAGGAATGTGGGCAACCTTTGAAGAGTTTAGGAGCGTGGGAAGATGGAAAGGTGCATGCGTTTGGAGGGACAAGAGAAAGAAAGGGAGCTAAATCTGCGTGTGTATTTTTTAGACCTAGAAATCAATAGATGCTTTTGAACTGTGGTGCTAGAGAGTCCCTTGGACAGCAAGGAGATCAAACCAGTCAATCCTAAAGAAAATCAACCCCAAATATTCATTGGAAGGACTGATGCTGTAACTGAAGCTCCAATATTTTGTCCACCTGATGAGAAGAGCCAACTTATTGGAAGAGACCCTGATGCTGGGAAAGACTAAGGGCAGAAGGAGAGGGGTGACAGAGGATGAGACGGCTGGATGGCATCATCGACTCAAGGGACATGACTTTGAGCAAACTATGGAAGATAGTGAAAGACAGGAAGCCCGGGGCACGGCCCTGTATGGGGTTGCAAAGAGTTGAACACAACCTAACAACTGAAGAACAACAAAAACCAACCCTCTCCCAAATCTAGAAACAGCAATACACATCAATTGTTGGATATAAAGTGATAATGACCAACATCTAGAAAAGATGAACACAACTGCCTCTGTGGAGGGGAAACTGGAGGAGGTGCCTGGGGGCTGTTCTTTGCCTTAACAAACCCTATAGCAGCCATTGAATCTTTAAACTGTGTGCAGGTATAATCCTAACAAAAATTAAAACTTAAAAATAAAGTTTTCCCTGGATTTGGAGTGGCAACTGAAGAGAACAGGAAGGTGATCTCTGAAAGAACCTGAGCCTTTTCATGCTTTGACAATGAAATAAATAGCTATAATCAGACTGCTGCACTTTTGCACCACCTTAAAGTTTATTTGTTCATTTATTCAACAAATATTGACCAAGGTCCCACTGTGCAAAAAAAAAGCTATTTCACATCCATTACCTCTGATGATTTGGCTTTAGAAATTAGATGGAAGTAGCATGGGCTCATGACTCCCTCTCTCACCAAGTTTACACAGAGGCCACCAACTCCCCTGGGAAGGAGAGGGTGGGTTCTGGTCCACTGATGCCAGGGGGTAGAAGAAGCAAAGGCAGGTCAGTCCCTCTCAGCTGCAGTGGAAGCTCCTCTGGTGTGTCTAAAATGAGACATCTCGCCACCCAAGGCTCAGTTTCCTTCCAAACTAATGCTTGCCCACAACATAAACTCATATTTGCTGTATTAATGGGATGCATGAGAGAACAGTGTGGGATGGGGAAATAGGTGTCTGTTCTCCTGTTGTGGACTATTTGTGAACTAGAAAAGGGATGTTGTTGAAGTTTCCTGATAAATAGAGATATATAGCATAATGTTTGGTTCTATGAAACATGTCCTCCTTAAGCATGTTTTGCCCACTGTAAGTCACCAGAAATTCTCAACAGCCTGTCCACTCACAGGGAGCCTGCATGGCCTCCTCTAATTGGGAAGCCATTTTGACTTTCTTGGCAATGTCCTCATCCACAGGAGAAGTGTCTGAGCTTTTTGTGGCTGAGACTGCCTTAGGATCAAGGTGCTCAAAGGTGAAACCAATGACTCCTCATGCAAGGAAGAGTCAACAGGCACTTGCCTACTCATCAGGGTGGCTACTCTACCAGGGAGGAAGAGAGGAAAAGAGGGAGAGAGGCAGGTTCAAAGTGAAGATGCTTAGGCAGTATCCCTCTACAGTCTGTTTAATATCACACTTGACTATCACTCACTCCTTTCATTACAGACTCCCCGAATCACAGCCAAGACAGAGGGGGGACTAGTCAACACTGAGATTATTTGTTGCATTTGCCTGTTGTAAAAGCTGCATTTCAGAGCCAAAAGATGAGCTAATATTCTTCTTCAATGTCAGTAGCAGAAAGCAAATAACTTAGGGCATGAGAACCAAGAATAAGAAGGGAGCTTAATGCTTCCATAGAGAAGCAAATATTTGCACTTATTAATATCCTGAAACCCATGTTGCCATGAATAGTTCCTTCTCCTTTTATCCCCCGCCTTTTGTCTAACACAGTGATATATTGCCACTCTTTCAAAACCCTGACACAGATGACATTGAAGCAAATTATGTACCTTGGCCAGATTTCTCAGTTGAAATGGAGATAGCTGATGTGTACTTTTTTCCATCTAATTAACATTCCACAGTCTGAATAGCTGTTATCATGCCGTGGGTCCCATACGAATGGGTGAATAGATAGAAAGATCCATAACAGCTTGGCTTGCATAGAATGAGATTTCTCTTCAGACAAAGAGAAAATGGAATGAATCATTGTCATCTGGATGGTAGCAGTCATCAGAGACTAGCACACAAGCCCTCTCCCCCATGTGTGCAGAATGCAAGTATGTTGCCTGGCACCAGCAGCCATCTTTGCCCACTCTGTTTCTGCAGTTGGCCAAGCAATTTTTTTCACCCAGGTCTTTGTTTATACTGTGTGGTAGTTTTCAAAATTATGTTTCCTAGATTTTTTGCTACTCCTCCACTCGGATTAATTCTCCTCCCCTTGAACTTAATGATTAGCTTCCAAATGAATAGAATGTGGCAGAAGTGATGGTATGGAACTTTCAAGACTAGATCAAAAAGCACATTGCCCTCTTCTTCTCTCCAAACCCTCGCTCTGGGGAAAACCAGTTGCCATTATGAGAGGCAGTCCTATATGAGATGCATGCCATCCTATAGAGAGAAACCAAGGCCTCCTGCCAATACTCATGGGAGCAAAACATCTGGAAGTGGATCCCCAGCCCCAGAAAAGCCTTCAGATGAGACCGCAGCCCTAGCTGACATCATGACTATAGCCTCATGAGAGACCCTGAGCCAGAACCACACCACTAAGCTGCTCCTGAATTCCTGGCTCATAAAAACTATGTGATATATTAAATGTTTGTTGCTTTAAGAAGCTAAATTTGGGAGCGATCTTCCATGTAGCAACAGCAAACTAATACACCCTGTGACTTCTCTTGACTGTCATCACCATATTTATGGAAAAAATTTTCTCCCAAATATTCAAAGACCAGAATGACTACAGCCTTCACAGCAAGACTCTAAAGACATTGCAAAGTGAACATGAGGGGATCAGAAGCTTGATCAGATCTTCGATAAGCTGCTGTTGCTGCTGCTGCTAAGTTGCTTCAGTCATGTCCGACTCTGTGCAACCCCATAGACGGCAGCCCACCAGGCTCCCCTGTCCCTGGGATTCTCCAGGCAAGAACACTGGAGTGAATTGCCATTTCCTTCTCCAATGCATGAAAGTGAAAAGTGAAAGTGAAGTCGCTCAGTCATGTCTAACTCTTCACAACCCCATGGGCTGCAGCCTACCAGGCTCCTCCATCCATGGGATTTTCCAGGCAAGAGTACTGGAGTGGGGTGCCATAATCACTGGGAACTACAGAGATGGCTGGAGAATGAAAAAGAGAACAAAGGAAAATGTCAAGGGCATGCCATGGGCCCCTAATCACTCACTCGCTCCTTCCTCTGTGAATCCTCCAAGCATTGTCTCACCTCTCATAGAACTCCCTGTGTTCTTCAGCCTTTTTCATCAGTGGTGTGTATACTTTGGGCCCTAACTAACTCCCTGTACCCTGGTCTTCCCCCAGAAACCTGCAGCTGGCCACACTGGTGCTCACACCTGCAGACCCCAGTCCATGGCAAGTCCTGAGCCGAGCCCAGCCAGGACAGATGGTGTCAGAGATCCCTCAGTGCTGTCAAAGCAAGCTGGATACAGAAAACCCCATAAACAGAGTAACTACAGACTAGTAGAGGTTAATAGTCTTTGTTTCAGAGCTGGACAGAAATGGGTTTGATTCCAGAATCCACTCTCGACTACCTGGTTGATTTTGGACAAGATAAGAAATCCTTGGGTTCCTCTGTAAAATGAGAGCATAATACTACCTATCTTTAATAAGATTATTTTAAATCTATATAACCTCTTAGCAAAGGGCCTGACACTTCGCTTAGTAAATATTGCTGTTAAGATCAGGAGTGGAAGGGTTGATATCATAGCTTAGAATCCACTCCCAGCCTTCTGCTATAACTTCATTCCATCTCATAAATGCTGGTGATTCCTCATATCCAAAGTGGGTGGTTAGTTTGGGGGAATTTCCCCTGCTGTTTTCCTCATTCTTCTGCAGTTTCTATCAGCCCTAGTCACGGCTCCTTCGCTAACCCCCAGCCCATTCCTAGGCTCCTGTCATCTGCTATTGTTTGTATCTGCCCACACGCACCTTTGAACACCCCTGTCTCACCCTGGCCAGCCCAGCTAGTTGGCAGGGGATGAAGAGGAGCTTACCACCTGGACAACAGTGTGTTTCTACACATCTTTAAAAGATTTCCTGTTTTGTCTTCAGGAGGAAAGATGGAACCTAGGCACCTCCCTTCGTGCGGGCAACTGCCTAGTCCATGGAAAATCAGCTGAGGTAATTTAAGTACCCTGCTTAATTACTTCACTACCAGACTCCCAGCTAAATTGCCCTAGCAACACCTAGCAACCGGCTGCTGCCCCCAGCAGCTTCTGTAAGAGGGTTCTTCTAACTGCTTTATAAGCAGTCATTATAGGTAGCCTTGGTACAGAAATGAGTAAGTTAAATTAAGACTGGGGATGATATGTAAGCCCCTTTACTATCATGCTATCCCCTTTACTTGGTTTTGCCTCCACTTTCCTGTGTAGGCCCAATGTCATTCCTCCCAGGGCTGAGCTTGCCCTTCCAGAGATGGGCAGAGGCAGTCATGGATGTGTTTCAAGCACATCTTTAGAGTCAGATGGACACTCCAGCCATGTGACGTTAAGAATATTATGTAATCTTGATGCACCTCAGTTTCTTCATCTGTAAAATGGGAGTGATAATGTACAGGGCCTGGCATATAGTACATATTCACTGTTGGCCGCTATGATTATAAATAATCTAAGATGAAGAAACAACAGCCAGTTTTCCAAACGATACTGCAGCAGAGCCAGCCAGCGTGGATACCCATGTGATTGTGCAATGCAGACAGTCTACCACTTGGGTTGGCCCCTCACCCTCCTGCTTGTCCCAGGGCTGTCCCCTACCCCTTGTGTCCTATCTCCACTCCCTCCATGACATAAGGTCCACAAGAGCAAGAATTTTTGTCAGTATTTTGTTCACTACTATATGCCAACACAGTGCTTGACATGTAATAGGGGATCAATAAATATTCGTTGGATAAATGGGTGTTTGCAGACTACTGCCTCATGCACACGGGCTCCCTTAGGAATTTCAAGTTCTAGGACATGGGAATTCCTGGATCCCTAACTTTATACATCTTTATAACATACCAGCCCCTAACAGCGGCTATATCTTATCTTTGTATATGGCCAGATCTAACCAAAACCCCAAATGTAATATCTAAGACCATCCTAAGTGTTCGTTTCATTGCCAAGACTGTCCTATGTGGGTATAGATCACAAATGAGAGTGAAGGTGTTGGTCGCACAGTCATGTCTGACTCTTGGTGATTCTGTGGGCTGTAGCCCGCCAGGCTCCTCTGTCCATGGGATTCCCCAGGCAAGAATACTGGAATGGGTTGCCATGCCCTTCTCCAGGGGATCTTCCCAACCCAGGGACTGAACCCAAGTGCCCCACATTGCAGGCAGATTCTTTACTGTCGAGCCACCAGGAAAGCATAAATCACAAACTCTTTGCTAAAATTAAAGGTATGAACACAAGGGGGAAACTAATAAAATGAAATCCAGATTCCCAAGATCCAGAGTGGAAGGAGGGTGTTACCAGTGTACCATTCTCAGCTCGTTTCTGTCTCTAACCCAGTGGATCCCCTAAAGCAGAGAGTCTAGTGGGAGAGAGAAAAGGAAAGCCCAAACCAAGCAGAGAGAGCTTGTCAGGGTGTGAGAGGAGGCAGGACTGAAGCCAGAGCCAGCCTGCACCTGGGATCGAGAAAGCAGAAATTTAAAGGAGGCCAGAGAATCTAAGCTCTGCATTTGTAGGAAGCAGAGGGGAAAGCCACAAGTGAGGGTAACAACAGGTTCATTGCCAAAGTGATCTGGAAAGTGCGAGAGGCTACCTCCTGCAGATTTTAGGATCTTCCCAAACAGGCACCTTTGGAAGGCCCAGGCTTCATCTCCCCATTCTGGGTCTTCTGTTACATCAATAAGTCAGAAGAGTTTTATGAATCCAGAGGAAGCACATGTTCCCACGAGGGCCAATCTCTTGCGGTCCAGCTCACGTCCTTCCAAATTTTCACATTTTGGAAGCAAAGTTGAGAGGATCCCAGAATGAAGCATCAGTTAGCAGGACTGCCAGGGTCCCTGCACAGGCTGATGGTGGCCCTCCCCAACGCCTCCTAAGGGTCACTAATAGGAGTTCTCTCTTGTCATTCCCAGTGCTTGGTTCCCTGGCATGTGGGTGGTCCAGGAAGCAGCCTCTCCCTGCTGAAGGCAGAATGAAGACCCTGCCACCAGGGTTCCAAAGCAGACGTGGATCAAGCTACACCAAATATCAAAGACCCAGCAGCCAACTGCTCCCTAGCATCTATGCCCATCTCTCTGGCCCACCTCTTTAGAACCCAGGCTTTGACCCTTAGAGGCACAACCTGTGAGACCATCCAGTGAAAATCCTTATTTATGAAACTGTGAAAACTGAGATTTAGAAAGGAGCCTTGGGACTTCCCTGGTGGTCCAGTGGTAAAAACTCCACTTCCTTCCAATGCATGGGGTGCAAGTTCAGTCCCTGGTTGGAGAATTAAGATTCTGCCATGCCACACAGTGTGGCCAAAAAATACAAAATAGATTTATTTTTTCAAAAGAAGACAAGGAAAGCCTTCCTCTGCCTCCTGTAAAAGAGGGTCAGAAGTTAATTTTTAAAAAAAGAAAGAAAGAAAGGAGCCATGATTTCCTTGACATGCATCAAATCCATGGGCAAGCTGAGACTGGGACCCAAGGCTCCTGATTCCTGTGTGTATGCTTAGTCAGTCAGTCATGTCCATTTCTTTGCAACCTTATGGACTGTAGTGTAGCCCTCCAGGCTCCTCCATCCACAGAATTTTCCCGGCAAGAAATACTGGAGTGGGTTGCTACTCCAGGGGAACTTCCTGACTCAGGGATCAAACTCATGTCCTTTGCATCTCCTGCACTGGCAGACAGATTCTTTACCGCTGTGCTATCTGGGAAGCCTGGTCCCAGTTTTTTTTTTTTTTTTTTCCAGCACTTCTGGACTCTGCATTAAGTCTCCTGGGACTGGCAATTCTCTGAGTGACCAGGAATATATTAGGTGCACTTCCCCTGGGGAAAGCATGAGATTAACTATCAAAAGACCTGATTTAGTGCCCGGCACCACCTCTCACCAGCTGTGTGATGCAGGCAACTCATGTAACCTTTTTGATCTGCATCAAGAATAACTGCAAAGAGGGGCAACACTAAAGGCTATACGTCATGAAGTCATCTGGAGGACTCAATCAAAAATGTATTAAAGAGCTCTATTTTCAAAAGTAATATACATGTAATTATTCTTATTTTCTTCCCCACATTTTTCAGCGTTTTCCAAATAACAATATTAATTTTAAAAGGAAGATTATATAGAACTTTTAAAGAAATGGTACCTTTTACCTATCGAATCAGCAAAGCTTTCATTTCTTACTCCAGCACTAAAGGGTGCACAGAGATTAGCACTGTCAGGCGCTGGTAGTGGAAGTATGAATTAGAACTAACTTTCTGAAAAATTATTTGGCAACAAGCATCAAGAGGCTTAAAAATAGTCTATATCTCTTGTCCCAGTAAATCCACTTCTCAGAAACTATGTAAAAAATTATTAGCTCTGCAGTTAAGAATAATAAAGCAGTTTGTAGCAGAATTATACTTAACTATTCCTGAAAACTAGAAACAAATTAAATGTTGTCCAATGAGAAATGGTTAAATAGCTTACAGTACTCCTTACAACAAAATGTCATAAAGTCCCTTAAAATCAACTTTTCATAGAATACTTAATGAACTGAGCAAATATTTGTAGTATAATATAAAGTAAATCAAATAGAATATTACACTGCATAAGTAATAAAATTCCATTTTTTAAACACAGATAGACACACAGAGAAAGAAAAACTCACAAAAACATTAAGCACATTCCCTCTGGATGATGGGATATAAATATTCTTTATAATTTTTTCTGCATTTTGAAATTAATTACAATGAGCTTACTTTCTTTTACCACCTGAAAATGCTGTTACAAATAAAAATGTAAATAAATAGTTAAAGTTGTAGGTTTTTACATTCCACTTTGGCACCGTGGTAGCAATTATTTACACATACCTGTATCAAACACTCTCTCATTAGTGGTTAGAAGCTTTTATTAGCTTTACATTTCTTTAACTGGTTTTTGTGCTTTCTGCTGCTTCTTTCCAATCCTAAATTCCCCATCTTACATTTTTGCTTTGATTCATTTTCACGTAATTTGGGGGGAAATTGAGTCATTTTATAGAAAGAGTACTTGGGTGATAACTTTTCTTAGCCTTTGGTGATCAGAGAATGTTGTCATGGACTGATGACAACATGGCTAGGTGTCTTGGTTCATTCAGGCTGCTGCAACAAAATACCGTAGACTAGGTGGCTTATAAACAACAGAAATTTTATTTCTCACAGTTCTAGAGGCTGGGAGTCCAAGATTCCATGTCCAGTGAGGGCTTACTTCTTTGTTCATATAACCTCATATGGTGCATGGCATGAGGGAACTTTCTGGAGTCTCCTTGAAATTGTTATTTGCTAAGTTGTGTCCAACTCTTTGTGACCCCGTGGACTGTAACCCACCAAGCTCCTCTGTCCATAGGATTTCCCAGACAAGAATACTGGGTTGCCATTTCCTTCTCCAGGGGATCTTCCCAACCCAGGGATCAAACCCAGGTCTCCTGAATTGCAGGAAAATTCTTTATCATCTGAGCCACCAGGGATTTAAGGGCACTGATCTCATTCCTGAGAGCTTCATTCTTATGACCTAAGTACCATCCAAAGGCCCCACCTCCAAATAATACCACCGCATTGAGCATTAGGTCTCAGAATATGAATTGTGGGTGGGGGATGCACAAACATTCAATTTATAGCATTAGGTAAGAGTTCTCTATTTCTATAAGCATTTGTACAATTGACTTCTCAGATTTATTATTTCAGAGAAGAAATCTAACATTAGTTAGATTCCTCTAAAATTATCCTTAGCTTTTCAGTTTACTTGCTTCTGGGACTCCTACATCCTTGAAACTGAATTATACTATGACGCTAGTGATCCTGGAAACCAAGTGCCAGAAATCAGAGCAACAGCCAAAGCCCAGAACAGATGAGTAAGCTTTCACTGAAGGTTTCTCTACTGTACAATCATCTACATTCCACTCAGAGTTCAGACTCACCTCTTTACCACCTCTTCACTTTCATTGCAATAAATACAATTGCAGACAAAACCTTATTTCTTGGCCTCTTAATTTCTGCAGGATGAACCCCCAGAAATGAAACTGTTGCTTCATGAGCACGTTTCCCACCCCCTTCAGTAACTGCCTTTAACAATTATTTCTACGAGTAATACGAGAAAGTCCTTCCCCCAGCAAAAAGCCTCTATGAATTATTACCCCCATTTAATTTTTCCCAGCAAGGTGTGTGAGAGGTCTTATCTCATTGTCCTGCTGATTTGCACTTCCCTAGCATCTTTCGCATTGTATCTGGATTTCCCCTTGGATGAATTCTGTATTCATATCCTTTGTTTATTGTCCAACTGGGATGTTTTTCTTTATCAGTTTGTAGAGGTGTTTAAATATTTTGAACATTAATCTGTTTTATAGGTTGCAACTTTTTCCCAGTCTATCATTTGTCAAGTAGATATGACTATCTTTCCATTATACTATCTACATTTATTGGCTTGGTTTAAAGATCTCCCAAGCCGCCAAGTCATAAATGCACTCTCTTAAATTTTGCTCTTGTATTATTTTGTCCATATTTTACATTTAAATGCTTGATCCACCTGAAATTTATTTTAATATGTAGAGTTCTCTTCCATTTTCTTTTAGATGGATAGGGTCAGTTGGAGAACATGATATAATACACAAGCCGATCTTTTTATTCCCACCAGGGCTGGTGTCATAGATGTGTTTTTCACTTCTGCGGTCATATGGGGCCTCACACTCATGGTCTTATGTGTCTGGTTTAATGCTCTGACCTTGAAATTCTTAATAATTTGATCTTTCAGTTTATGTTTTGTAAGTGAATTCCAATGGCACACCGAGTAGGGGACTTGGATCCTCAGCACAGTTCTGTCCCTCTCTGCCTCTCTGCCTCCTTGGGATGGTTCTAGGCCTCCAACTTGCCCGGTGCCTGGTGCCCTGGCCCTGCTCAGCTTTCCCCTTGCCACCCCTGCTCTTCTTCAGATCTTTTCAGACACACAAGGTCTCAAAGAATTTAGCTATCTGAACCCTTTCTGAAAAAGAAACTGGGAGATATACTCCAGCAAAACAAGAGTAAAACAAGATAAAGGAAAATAGTGAGTTCTAGAAATACAGACCCAGCATGGTAATGAGAAAGAGGAATTCCATAAAGATTCAGCTGGTCCTGAAGCTAGGCAACAACTAGTCCAAACCACATCAAGAGGACAGAAGATGTACCAAGGGAAAGAAAGGGAACTGCTAGATTCCCTGGTGTGCTGGCTTCACCTGACTGTGGAAGAGATGGGGCAAATGTTCACCAAAAATCCCTGGAAACTGAAAAAATAAGGCAAATTATTAACTCCAAGGAAAACTAAATGCCTTGAAAGTAAATGTATTCATAGGTTACCTATTGGCTACCTGTGGTATAATTATGTGGTTCAGTCAGCTCAGTTCAGTTCAGGCACTCAGTCGTGTCCGACTCTTTGTGACCCCATGAATCGCAGCACGCCAGGCCTCCCTGTCCATCACCAACTCCCGGAGTTCACTCAGACTCACGTCCATTATGTGGTTATAAGCAGGTAAATACTGAATGTTGATCTAACTAAGAATTATGGTGTGGTAACTCTTTGGGGAGAATGTTGGAGAGCAGTTTGGGTGGGAGGGAGAAAAGGAGGATGAGAACTGGAAGATTACTTCATCTCCCATTGTGGGAAGTTAATAGGGAATGTCTAAAATTGAAAGCGTGAAAGACATGACAGAATAAGCCTGTTATTTAAAAGTAAGGATAAAAGTGCCTGTAGAAACAGCTAGAGTTAAATGTGTCTCTGGGAAGTAGAAATCAGGCCTGGGTTTCTGGGAGCAGGCATAAAGCGGTTGCTTTTCTTTAAAATCTGTATAGTATTCTTTTCCTTTTTAAACTATATAGTCATATTGCTTTCTTAAAATAAAAATTAAATTTTTAAAAAAGTAATAGGCATGTAAACCCAGGATGTGGCTCTCTTCACATAAATGAGAGCAGCTCTAGTCATTCATGGAAGGCTTTTAATGTCCAGACCAATCTCTGTCTAGTTTGAATGCCAGCACTTAGGTGTTGATCAGTTTTACTGATTAGCTTTATTTACTTCAATTCTGTGAAACTATTCAAGAACTGGGCTTCCCCTGTGGCTCAGCTGGGGTTGGGAAGATCCCCTGGAAAAGGGAAAGGCTACCCACTCCAGTATTCTGGCCTAAACAATTTCATGGACTGTATAGTCCATGGGGTCACAAAGAGTCGGACATGACTGAGCAAGTTTCACCTCACCTCACTTCATCCAAGAACTGCATGACCCAAAGATGATTAATTGTTAATTTCAGCATTTTTAAAAATTAGTCAATCATTTTTCATGTAATTTTCATAACAGTCTCTTATCTGCCTCTTAGTCTTTAAGTTCCCACACCTGTTATCAGCTTTTCCATTTCTTTCAACTCCTATTTTCTTTAAATCCCGGGAGTGCTTTTCAAATTCAACCTCTGCTACAAAGGCAGAACTTGCCTCTCAGCTTTCAGCACTTGACCCATTTTTCATAAATGGCCTAGGACATTTTAACACCAAGAGGGAGAGAAAGATCAAGGTTCTTCCTTAAGGAAGAATAAAGAAAACCAGGATTACAGACAGCAATCATCAATAGCAATTGAAACTTAGCATGAGAGTCTCTATGGTGTACTTAACATAGTTATATTTATTTCTGAATTATCATTTCATGTATGTTTAGTAACAATTCAATTATTTTAATACAGGATTTTGATGGGAGAAGAATAAGTGACTAGACCAGTGTCTCTCAATCACCTGGGAAGCTTTTAAAAGCACTAATACCAGAGAGGGTTTCACCCTGAGAGATGCTGATTTAACTGGTCTGGGTACAGCATGGTCATAGGAATTTTTTAAATTCCCACTGTTATTCTAACATGCGAAAAAATTAGGGTACCACCATACGGCATCATGTCCCAAGTGTTCTCTCTCAGCTAAAACATCTAAGAAGAATCTAATTCAATAACCATTATTCTGGCACTGAATTCACCTGCTAGCATGTGCCCTTATGGCATATGAATTCCTGGAGGAAATAAACAGCTGCTGCTGCTGCTAAGTCGCTTCAGTCGTGTCTGACTCTGTGCGACCCCATAGACGGCAGCCCACCAGGCTCCTCTGTCCCTGGGATTCTCCAGGCAAGAACACTGGAGTGGGTCGCCATTTATTTCTCCAATGCATGAAAGTGAAAAGTGAAAGTGAAGTTGCTCAGTCATGCCTGACTCTTCACAACCCCATGGACTGCAGCCTACCAGGCTCCTCCATCCATGGGATTTTCCAGGCAAGAGTACTAGAGTGGGTTGCCATTTCCTTCTCCAGAAATAACCAGAAGGTCTTGCAAAATTAAACCTTAAAGTTGCAAGAACTGTCAAACAGCCACCCCTGGGCCTCCTCCTCATTTGCAGTAGGCTCCCAAAATGGCGGGCCAAGGAGAGCATAGACAGGCTGGTAATGTCCCCTAATTTTGGCTTCCCTCTGCACAGACAGTGTTCATTCCCAGCCAAGCAGTTTATTCAAATTACAACATTGCCCATTTTAGAGCCACCCTGACTCCCCAGACAACCAGCTCTTAGCTCCCCAGCCAGGGATCAAAACCAAGCCCCTACACTGGAAGCACAGTCTTAACCATGGGACTGCCAGGAAGTCCCTTCCCTGCATTTTTTAATCAAAGAATTGGATTGTCCAATTCTAACCAGTTCTGGTTAATTCTAAGTCCTTTGGTTGTGGTCCCTAGCACATTTAATGAACAAAAGTTTTATGGAGCCAATTTCCTATGTGGAATCAGAGGACACTTTGTAAGCATATGAGACATGGCTCTTCAACAACTACAATAGTGTCTGCCCTCTCGAAAAGCACGTGTTTGGAGAGGATGAATCAAGTCCCACAGCTGAGACCCGAGATTGATGGCTGCTGTCAGCAGTTGGAGCCTATTAGTGAAGCAGACAAGGGGGCTGTTGAAAGGAGGGCTTACTGAACAGACTAGGCCAGGGAGAGCATTTCTGAACTGCAGCAGGCAAGGGGTAGGGGCCATTGGGATCCGGAGCCCAGGTAGAAGGAGCAAGGCTGACATGGGCCATACTGGCCTGACTTCCAGAATAGAATCACTACTAGACACTTAGGAATGCGGAATAGATTCAGGGAACAGAAAAGGGGGCAAGAGAAGAAAGAATGTTGTGATTATCTCCCTGCAGATCATCAGCAGTCCCGTCCAATTGCTGAAGCAGTAGGGTGGGGAGGGAGGACCCAGGGAGCACCTCTGGGGCCACAGCGTCTCAGGGCCAGAGGCCTCCAAGAGCAGGAAGAGTGCCCTCATGAAATAACCTCAACCCTAAGGAAAGCCATCTACCCCAGCCACAGTCTGCAGCCCCTGCTCATACCTGGATGGTATGTCCCCAGTTTCTCCATAACCAGTGTGAGTGTAGTCAGGCCATTGTACAGGAGCTCAGCTCAGACCTGAGTGAAGGGGAGCACACTCAGAGTGCCCCCGAGCTTGGGCCAGGCAGGGGCAGGAAGCCATCACTACGTAATGACTGCAACAGAACTTAAGTGGAAACAGAAGGCCACAGCTGTTCAGCCCTTGGAAGGCTGGACCAATTTCTAATTTTCCTTGTTATACTAAAGAACCAACGTCTTTGAGCTAATGCATAAGATGAAACATCATCCAAAATCCATCCCAGTTATTATGAAAACTGAGAATTGTTATCCTCCTCCATACATGTTTAAAATAATCTTGATCTCTATATTGGAAAGTCAGACCCAATCCTCCTAAACCAGCCCCTTTAGCTCCTAAACCCTTTGAAGGTTGAGCATTCCAGAAAAATGCTGGCCTTTCTTCCTAGGTTCTAAGTATTGAGAAATCTCTACAGATTTGCCAAAGATATTAAACAGAATCACAGAGTTATGGTCTGTAATATCTCAGTTATCAACTATTTACTGAGCACCTATTTTAAATGAGGGACTGAGTATACAGAAGTAAATCAGTCTGAATAGCTGCCTCCAGAGGCCCTCAGTGAGGGGGAAATGCAGAAACAGATTATCTCAGTACAATACCACGCATGTAAACCAGACATACGAGTAAGTGACAGGGAGTTAGACCCTGCATGAGGAAAGGCTTCCTTGAGGAAGGGGTGAAATAAAATGAAGCCTAACAATGAAGAAAGAGTAAAATAAAAGTTGAAATGCTAGCTGTGATATTTCATAAACCACAAAGTTCACACAAGGAGTGAGGGGGGTTGTGGAGGTTGGGGAATAATGCAGTGTTCATGACAGAAGGTCCAAGCAAAGGGTGGCCTGAAGGCCAAGAGATGGTTCTAGAAGAGCTCATGTTAATAGCCAGGGCTCAACCCCCTGAAGCTACAGAGAAACTGGAAGTCCCCACTGTCACTCCCACCTGCCCAACTCAAGACCCAACCAGCCCACCACATGGAGATGCAACTGGGTCAACAAACTTTTCCCCTGGGAGGCAAATAGTGTGATTCTATCAGCCACCTTGAGTTTCATCATTTCCATCCTAAGAGCTCAGGCTCCAAGGGTTGGAACTTAGATTGGGAGGGAGATGGAGAAAGGAAAGGAGAGAGAAGAGGAGGGAGGGACATTCCCACAGGACATGCAGAGCAGGGATTCACTATATTGGACCCTGCGCTGGTTCCCGAGAGAGGCTGTAACAAAGGATCACAAACAGGGTGGCTTAAAACAACAGAAAATTATTCTGTCACAGCTCTGGAGGCTCGAAATCCAAAATGAAGATGTCTGTAGGGCTACACTTCCTCTGAGACTCTGGACAGACTCCTTCCTCGCCTCTTCCAGCTTCTGGTGGTGCTCAGCGATCGTTGGCATGACTTGGCTTGCAAGCACATCACTGCAGTCTCCGCCTCCGGCATCATGTGGTGTTCTCCCTGTGACTCTGGCTCCACGCAGGATTCTCCTTTTCTCATAAGGACACCAGTCACGTTGGATGAGAGCCCACCCTAATGATCTCATCTGAACTTGATTACATCTGCAAAGACTCTATCTCCAAATAAGGTCACATTCCCAAGTACCAGAGTACTGCGGACTTCAACATACCATTCAGGATGACACAGTTCTATCCGTAGCTGCCCCTTGATTCCTTCCTCCACCAGGACTTGTGGCAATAACTAAGGAGCAACTGCACATCTTTCCCAGAAAAGATAAGCAAGTCATTCCCAAGCTAGTCACCCTCAGTGAATCTGGAAGGCAAGGCAAGGGGATACCCTGTCTTCTGGTCCTTCTAGAATATATAATAACATGCTGACTCACCGGTGGCTGTGGGATTGGGAATTTCTCTGTTAAATCGCCCCTGTGCTCAGCCTGATTGACGGCTTCGCAACCCAGGGAGTCCTATGGAAGCTGCAGTCAGGCCCTGGTTACATAAGCCCCCACCCCTCAGAGCCCAGATTTCCTCATCTGTAAGGTCTAAAGAGACTTCTGGTGTCTGATGGTGACTATTAAGGGGTACATCTGGCCCACATCAACTCCACATCCAAATCCCCAATTAATACACGGCCATTCAGCAAGTGTCACTTGAGACCTGCAGGAAGGCTCGTTAGAGTGCCTGAAGCACCTCCCTGGGGACAGCGCGTATCTCAGCATGCAGATTCTGAATTGAGATCATAACGAAGTTCCTGCTCTGCTCCTCCCAGGAGCCTGTGCTTTGTATTCACAAGGAATATCTGGACACCCACGCAGACACCACTAACATACACGCGAATGAGAAATCATGGCGGGTGAGAGCCAAATGCAGCGCAGAGTGTCTGAATTACAGAAGAGGTGGAATCACTCAGCAAGCAGTGTCCTCTTGGCTTCAGTCTGGCAACTGCACAGAAGCTAAACAGCTTCCTCTACAGAAGGAAGGGAAAGAATCTATCGCCCAGCAGGACAGAGACAGGAACAACACACAGTTAGGGGCCCTTGAGGGTCAGCAGGGCCATCCAAGAACCACAGCCACAGGCCACAGTATATCAAGCAATCAGCTATGAGCCATTTCAGCAGGGCCCTGCTGCGGGCTGGGGAGTGAGGATGAGTCCAAACTCTCCAAGGAATTATGCGCCCCCACTCCCGAGGGGACTAGGCAGAGAATCAGGACCCAACCACGTGGCTTAATCATGCTAGGGCAGGACTCCCGGCCCAGCCTGGAAGCCCATATCCTGCAAAGGATCTGATGGGGATGACGTTGACTGAATGAGAGGGTCAGGAGGACAGACAGGAAGTGAGAGAAATGGGAATTCAATGACCAAAGACAAGCCATGTGATGGGCGAGATGGTATTTGACTTGGGGGGCCCTGGAGCCTCAGGGTTTCCCCTGGCAGGTGAACCATCAGGCCCCTGAGTAGCAACTGCAACCCCGCCCCCACCGCCATTCATTCCCTGCCCTGAGTCAAGCAGGCTGGACCCCGCAGGGCTAAAGGGCAGAGATAGGCTACACTGTGTGCATACGACACAGTGTGCCCAGGTCCCCTGCCCTCCTCTGCCCCACCCATCTTCCCCATACCCCATCTGTTGGTAAACAGGCAGTGTCATCAGAGAACAAGATCTGGGCTCAGCCTTTACTGGGCAAATAATAACGAGCAAATTATTTAACCAGACTAAGTCGCTATATCTTCATCTGTAAAATGGGAAAGTAATAGTACCTGCTTCCCAGAACCGCTGGGAAGACTAAGTGAGATAATGCATGTAAGTAACATAAGGATGGGCATAGTACCTGACATACAGTAAGCCCCAGTAGATACATATTCCACAGCCCTTAGAGAAAGAGAGAATGAAGGGAACGTGTCTGCAAGACAGAAGCCAGAGTCAGTCTTGAAATCCCTCAACCTGGCAGATTCCATGCACCAACGGCACTTGGAGCCCCCAGAGGCTCTGCTTTATGTCTAGAAATGAAACAGCAAACAGAAGGCCTCTTTTTCCAGCTCAAAGGAGCCTGCTCATCCTCATACTAGTAGCTCTGGAAAAGGTGCTCTCTTAATGCTTCACACAACATGTCTCCAACTAATTAACAGTCTGACTGCTGAATAATACAAATGAATTTACTTACAAAACAGAGACCCACAGAAAACAAACTTATTATGGTTGCCAGGGGGAAGAATGAGGGGAAGCAATAGTTAGGGAGTTTGCGATGGACATGTACACACTGCTATATTTAAAATGAATAACCAACAAGGATCTACCTTATAGCACATGGAACTCTGCTCAATGTTATGTGGCAGGCTGGATTGGAAGGGGAGTTTAGGGGAAAATGGATACATGTATATGTATGGCTGAGTTCCTTTGCGGTTCACCTGAAACGATCACATTGTTAATGGGCTATACCCCAATACAAAAAAGACTTTTTAAAAATGTGATGCGTATGTATATTACCATATGTGAAATAGATCACCAGTCCAGGTTTGATGCATGAGACAGGGTGTTCAGGGCCAGAGCACTGGGATGACCCTGAGGGATGGGATGGGGAGGGAGGTGGGAGGGGGGTTCAGGATGGGGAACACAGGTACACCCATGGCTGATTCATGTCAATGTATGGCAAAAACCACTACAGTATTGTAATTAGCCTCCAATTTAAATTAATTAATTAATTTTTAAAAATGTGATGTATATAAACATGGAATATATATGTATATATATAAAATATATGTGTGTATATGTATACATAAGCATATATGTATATATAAAAGGAATATTATTTAGCCTTTATAATAATAATAATACGTTTTTTAAAAAACAGTCTGGCTGCTGCCCCGGGTGACTGATGGCTCTCCCTCCTCTCCCTGGGAGGCTGGGGGCAGGGCATGTCTCAGGGAAGATTGCCCACACCCCCTCCACCACCCACTTCACTCACTGAAAACAGAAGATGCTAAAGGGTGTGCATTCCCCTTACAGAGCTCAGACAGCTCAGAGGCATGGCCTGGCCTCACTGTGGTCTGAAGAAAGAACATCTGTCAGTATAAGGCAGACCCTCATGACTGTCCTGATAAACTCAGAACCACTCAACTGGCTTCCCCCTAGATAACTTTGCTAGGTTACTACTGGGAAGAGAGCAGAGAAGCAAGGAGAGATTAACAGACTTTTCTTCTTAAATGAAGACGCCTCGATAAAGGACAGAAATGGTATGGACCTAACAGCAGAAGATATTAAGAAGAGATGGCAAGAATACACAGAAGAACTGTACAAAAAGGATCTACACAACCCAGATAATCACGATGGTGTGATCACTCATCTAGAGCCAGACATCCTGGGATGGGAAGTCAAGTGGGCCTTAGAAAGCATCACTACGAACAAAGCTAGTGGAGGTGATGGAATTCCAGTTGAGCTATTTCAAATCCTGGAAGATGATGCTGTGAAAGTGCTGCACTCAATATGCCAGCAAATTTGGAAAACTCAGCAGTGGCCACAGGACTGGAAAAGTCAGTTTTCATTCCAATCCCTAAGAAAGGCAATGCCAAAGAATGCTCAAACTACCGCACAACTGCTCTCATCTCACACGCTAGTAAAGTAATGCTCAAAATTCTCCAAGCCAGGCTTCAGCAATACGTGAACTGTGAACTTCCTGATGTTCAAGCTGGTTTTACAAAAGTCAGAGGAACCAGAGATCAAATTGCCAACATCTGCTGGATCATGGAGAAAGCAAGAGAGTTCCAGAAAAACATCTATTTCTGCTTTATTGACTATGCCAAAGCCTTTGACTGTGTGGATCACAATAAACTGTGGAAAACTCTGAAAGAGATGGGAATACCAGACCACCTGACCTGCCTCTTGAGAAATCTGTATGCAGGTCAGGAAGCAACAGTTAGAACTGGACATGGAACAACAGACTGGTTCCAAATAGGAAAAGGAGTACATCAAGGCTGTATATTGTCACCCTGCTTATTTAACTTATATGCAGAGTACATCATGAGAAATGCTGGGCTGGAGGAAGCACAAGCTGGAATCAAGATTGCTGGGAGAAATATCAATAACCTCACATACGCAGATGACACCACCCTTATGGCAGAAAGTGAAGAGGTACTAAAAAGCCTCTTGATGAAAGTGAAAGAGGAGAGTGAAAATGTTGGCTTAAAGCTCAACATTCAGAAAATGAAGATCATGGCATCCGGTCCCATCACTCCATGAGAAATAGATGGGGAAACAGTGGAAACAGTGTCAGACTTTATTTTGGGGGGCTCCAAAATCACTGCAGATGGTGACTGGCAGCCATGAAATTAAAAGACGCTTACTCCTTGGAAGAAAAGTTATGACCAACCTAGACAGCATATTCAAAAGCAGAGACATTACTTTGCTGACTAAGGTCCGTCTAGTCAAGGCTATGGTTTTTCCTGTGGTCATGTATGGATGTGAGAGTTGGACTGTGAAGAAGGCCGAGCACCGAAGAATTGATGCTTTTGAACTGTGGTGTTGGAGAAGACTCTTGAGAGTCTCTTGGACTGCAAGGATATCCAACCAGTCCATTCTGAAGGAGATCAACCCTGGGATTTCTTTGGAAGAAATGATGCTAAAGCTGAAACTCCAGTACCTTGGCCACCTCATGCGAAGAGTTGACTCATTGGAAAAGACTTTGATGCTGGGAGGGATTGGGGGCAGGAGGAGAAGGGGACGACTGAGGATGAGATGGCTGAATGGCATCACTGACTCAATGGGCTCCGGGAGTTGGTGATGGACAGGGAGACCTGGCGCGCTGCAATTCATGGCATCGCAAAGAGTCGGACACAACTGAGGGAATGAACTGAACTGAACTGAACTAAAACCTTTGTCTTTGCCATCAGCCCATCCCAGCTTTCACAGAGGCTGGACTCTTTGCAGGTTCCCCATGCACTCGGCTTGATCAGTGCTGCAGTTGAGCTGTCTCCCTTCCTCCACAGCCCTCTTCCTAGGGACTGCAGGGTGCTATCCAGGGAAGCAACTTGAACATAAGCGCATTTTCCGAGGTGGCCTCTGCTCCCCAGCCTCCAACATCTTGATGTGTGTGTGTGTGTGCTAAGTTGCTTCAGTCATGTCTAACTCTTTGCGACCCCATGGACTGTAGCCCTGCAGGCTCCTCTGTCCATGGGATTCTCCAGGAAGAACACTGGAACGGCTTGCCATGCCCTCCTCCAGGGGATCTTCCCTACCCAGCAACCAAACCTGTGGCTCCTGCCCTGTACGCAGATTCTTCACCGCTGAGCCACCAGGGAAGTCCCAATGTCTTTATAGTAAATGACTATCCATAGTAACAAATTCTGAAATCTTAAAACAGTTGATATAACAACGCACCTAAAAGCTGAGTGTGAGTGCTACCATTTTATAGACTGCCTGCAATTACTAAAAGGGGTGGATCTTTTTTATTTCAGAGAAACATTAGACATGGAATTGTAGCATTTTAAGGCTGCAAACTTTGAGTGCCTACAGCTTGGTTTTATTTATATATTATATTTGGAGCTCCTACCATATTTCAGAAAGGTTTAACATATTCATATCGCAAATGCCTGTCTAAGCAGGGCTGTATTGTGGATCAGAGGTGGGGCTGTAGGCGTGGAGGGAAGAGCCCTCGAAAGGGAGAGAGAAATCTGGGACTCCAGTTCTCAGCTCTGTAGCTAACTTGAGTGTGACCTGGTTCACTCAGCTCCCTCCATGCTGCTATAGTGAGTGACAATGCAGAGGAGAGGTTGAGTCAGAGATCTTGGCTGCAAGCAACAGAGAGGACTCTGGCTGAACTAAGCAGAAGGGAATTTACTGCTCCGATTGCAGGATCAGAATCAGGGGATGGTGGAACACCTGGCTTGGATTAGACTTGCTAGGACCTAAGGTAGCCAAGCCACCAAAACCTAGGCAACACACGTGATACTGATGGCCCAATCAGCAGGAGGCTGCTGTTGCCCCTAACAACCTCCCACCAATCCAACTTAGCCTTGCCTGACATTTGCTCTGGGACTCACTGAAAAAAATCAGCCCCATGGGCTGAGCAAAGGTCACAGCCCACCGACTCTAAAGGTGGGCACTCAGTGGTAAAAAAATTAAGCTCTTTTGCCTTTGCCTTTTAAAATGAGAGAGTACAGTGACAGTCCACGTGAGGAAAGTCATTCTTTGGTGGTGGTTTTACTTTTGGTGGTGGTCCTCCAAGAGTGGTCTCGGACCAGCAACATCAGCATCATCTGAGAATTTTTTAGAAACTGCATTCTCAGGCCCCACCCCAGATCTACTAAATTGGAAACTCTGGGGTGGGGAGCCCAGCAATCTGTTTCAACAAGCCCTCCAGGTGACAGTAATGCACACCAGTCTGAGGGTAATACACCTCCACCCAACTGCCCTACAAAAAATCCAAAGGTTACTTAAAAGGTTGAATGTCTGCCATCATATTAAAATAACAATTGGCCAGTTTTAATGGGTGAAAAGCCAGAGTTTGGAACCAAATGGCAAGTAAACAAAACTAAAATATAGGGGTAAGGGGTTTCTTTAGACAACATTTTTTTCCTGCTGATGTGTGACAGTGTGCTTGCTGTGCAAACACAGCTTTGAAACAAATTTGACCTCTCCTTCCAACCACACTGCCACCTCTTCACCTTCCTACAAAAACCCTGGACCTGCCTGTTTCTCAGGCCCCACTCCAACCCCCTCCTGCCCTCCCTCCAATTACAAGACCCAGGAAACAGCCCTTCTAGCATGCAAATCTAAAACCTTCCTGTTCCCTTTCTTCAGACGATGCTAATGAACTGTCAATATCAGAACTGTACATTGAAATACTCAGAAGCAAACAAACTGCCATACCCTGGCCTTCTGTCACCTCTGCCCTTCAGGCCATAGTGCCTTTCCTGCTCCAGCAGCTGGAAGCTGGCTTAATGGCTTAGAGTCCTCTCAGCTACAACTAGCCCTTGCCTCTCAGCCAGGTGGAAACTGCAAGGCTGAAGTCTGAAAGCTTTAGACTGAGCTGGAGGGACACCATGTGGCCATATTTGGTATCACACACCAAGCCAGGGGCTTCTGTTTTTTCTTTTTTGGCAGGGCCACAGGGCCTTGGGGATCTTAATGAACCTGGGTCCTCAGCAGTAAGAGCGTGAAGGCCTGTCCACTGGACTAGCAGGGGGTTCCCAGGGCTTCTGTTCTTTAGGTGATCTTTTAGTAAAGACTATGAAACAATGACCTGAGGATATGTGGTGAAAGGTTAAAAAAAAAAAAACAACAACAACCTGAACCCACAATCATGTTAATGGGATTATTTCCATTTGTTCCTACTCTTAAATATTTTTTGACGGTTACAACCACAATACCCTCGCCATGAAGCATCCCTTTCTTTTCCATGGATCTCTGATCATCAGTATTTTCCACGCTCATTCGAGGTTTTAGCAACTGTTCTCTTCAGGGACAGTCAGTAGCATGTTAGCGCAATGAAATGGAATGAAAAGGCATTCAACCATTCGGCAGGCAAGTGGTTAAGCGCCCCATTTCGGGAATGACACGGGCAGGGTTTCAAAACCCAGCTCTGCTACTGACTTAGCTGTGTGATCCTGGGCATGTTTCTCAACTTTCTGTATCTCAGTTTCCTCATCTGTGAAATGGGGAGAGGGAAGACTATGACCTACTGAATAGGGCTGCTATGCGAATGAAACAGTAATGTGTGAGGAGACCCTTAACGCAGGCCCAGGCCATACCCCTGCTATCAGCATCATTCTTTCTAAATGCGTCCTCATGGGAGCCATCACCACTGATGCCCGCTGAGGACCTCTCTTGGATGGGAGCCCTGAAACTGCAAGTCTAAGCGTATCTCATAGCTGGAAAAGCATAAAATGAGCAGCTGAGATTTCAGAGACTAGGACCTTGGGACAGGCAAACGGGATCCGGGGTCAGGCCCCCATCCCCACTTCTCAGCATCTCTATCAAGCAGTGTGTCCCTGGTCCCCGCTCCTGCCAGTTGCAGCAGGCCCCAGATTCCTCACCTACAAGCCAAAAACGGAGTTTACCTGTAACTGCCTTCATCTAAAGCACAATGTACTCAGAAATGTGGGAACAAACTTAGGATTCTCTCCAGGACACATTACCTCACGAGGTCCTGGAGATTCAGTCAAGGTCAACTTGACTTGTAACTGCCTAAAATCTGCCATGTGCTCTGCCAGAAATTTCTCTACAGGAAATCATCTTGCTGCCAAATGAGGCCCAGTGAACAAAAGAAAACAGGGGAGAAAATCTCAGAGACCCCCTAGAAGAGGATGTAAGGGAATTCTCTCTCACCGATATCCTCCAGAGAGCCAGATGCCCACCTGGAGAACGAGTCTTCATGAGATCCTCTGCTGTGTGTCAGACCAGGGGACAGAAGATAAATTTGGCCCTTCCTCTGTCCTCAAGGCCTCATCTTTTTGTAAGAGGCAGGCTTAGGGAGAGACATAGACACATATAGCAACAACTTTGATAGTTTCATAAGTTATAACACAGGGCTGTTCAAGGTGCAGTGGAAACAGAATTGAGCCATTAATTCTGCCCTGAGCAGTCAGGGAAGGCTTCACTAAGAAGACCTCTTTTTTTTTTTTTTTAATTGGAGGCTAATTACTTTATAATATTGTAGTGGTTTTTGCCATACATTGACATGAATCAGCCATGGGTGTACATGTGTTCCCCATCCTGAACCCCTCTCCCACCTCCCTCCCCATCCCATCCCTCAGGGTCATCCCAGTGCACCAGCCCTGAGCACCCTGTCTCATGAATCGAACCTGGACTGGTGATTTGTTTCACATATGGTAATATACATGTTTCAATGCTATTCTCCCAAATCATCCCACCCTTGCCTTCTCCCACAGAAGACCTCTTTTAAAGGAGGATCAGATTACAGGTGAGACTCCAGCAGGGCTGGATCCACTAGAAAGCTGTTTATTGTAAATCACACAATTACCCCTGAACTAGGCCAGGGCCTTGGGCTAGTGTGGAGGGAAGGGGTGTAGCAGAACTGGCCGGAGGTGCGGGGAGGTTGGGAGCAAGCTAAAACATAGATTTCCAAGCCCTGCCCAAAGGCTTAAAGAGGGGCCCAAGGCCCTGAATATTCAGCGAGCCCCTCCCCCAGGATAATGCTACTGCAGATGACTCACACTCCCACCACTCTCATTAGCCCCGAAGCCATCGGGTCACATCCTAGTCACCCTTCCTTCTTATGGATTCTGTGGCTTCTGCCTGGGAGGTTCCTCCGCTTCTGCTCCCCCTCGACTGTCTTCTCTTTCAAGACCCAACAGCTCAAAAACACTGATAAGGGGACTTCCCTATGGTCCAGTGATTAAGAATCTGCCTACCAATGCAGGCGACACAATTTTGATCCCTAGTCCAGGAAGATTTCACATGCCGTGGGGCAACTAAGCCAGTGAGCCACAACCACTGAAGCCTGTGTGCCTAGAACCCAAGCTCCGTAACAAAGGAAATCACTGCAATCAGAAGCCTTCACACTGCAACCAGAGAATAGCCCCCCCATGCACTATAGAGAAAGCCCAAGGGCAGCAATGAAGACGCAGCACGGCCAAAAATGAAATAAATTAATAAATTGCAAAACATATGCATACTGATAGGTAAACCCTTTCAGATCTCAGAATATAATCTTGTGCCAGGCACCAAGTTAGTTCTTTACATAAATGATTTCATTCAATCCTCAAAACAGCCCTATAGAATAGGTCTCCTAATAAACCCCATTTTCCAGATGAGGAAACTGAGGCACAGAGCAGTTAAGTAACTGGACCCTGGTTGCACCTCTGGGACCTGTGCTTCATCTGTATCCCCCACTAGACTGCTCACAGATGTGGCTGAGGCTGTGTCTCTGAAGCCCTAGAGCCTGGGGCAGCGCCCAGCACCGTTGCTCAGTAAATGTTTGTTGAGCAAATAAAAGAATAAACAAACACCACCTCCTTCCATCTGTGACCCTCAGCCAGCACCCAGGCAATGAATCTGCCCGCTCCCACTGCCACCTCCAGGAAGTACCAGCAGTCAGGGCATAACCCACCCTGTTGTTGACCAAGTGACCCGCAGACCAAGGAACATGACTTCCTGGACTGTTGAGCCTTTTTATTTGGCGATATCAGAGAGGGAGTGCTCTCTGTCACAACTGCAGACAGGCCTCCTCAAAGTCTCCTCCTCCTCCTCTGGGCTGCCTGCCAAGCCTCTGCCTCACAGCTGCCTGCCTCCCCTCCAGCTCTGGCTCAGTCTCTTCACCCCACCTGCCTTTCTGCTCCCCTCCCAGCATTCTTCCCCCTCCCTTCCCCCTTTATCCTCCTCCCGCTTCTCTCTAGGTTTCCCTGCCTCTTTCCTTCTCTCCCTTCCCCACCTCACTCCCTCTCTGCAGCCAGCTCTCTTTCTCTTTCTGTTGATTTCTGTGTGGTGTGCATGTGTGTGTGTACGTGTGTGTGGGTGTGCGTGCATGCGTGTGTGTGCGTGCATGCGTGTGTGTGCGTGTGTGTCTGCTGCTCTCTCTCTGCTTCCCTTTCTGTCTTTCTCTCTCCTCTGTCTCTGTCTCTCTGCCTTTCTCTCTCCTCTGTTCTCCCCACTTCCCTTCTTCTTCTCCCCTGCCTTCACTGCAGCCCTCCCTCCTGGAACCCAGCATCACTTCCTCCCTGGCCTCTCCCCAACTCCCGGAAGGAGGTCAGTTGGCTGCCCTGGTTCCCTCCTCTCTGCGTCAGAGCCTCAAGGCCTGGAGGCCTCTGGGCCCTTGCCACCAGCCTCCCCGCTTGTATCCCTTAGGCTTCTTTCTCCTCTGAGTCTTCATTAAAGGCTTCTCCCCTCAAATCCCGCCCCACCTCCCTCCTGAGGGCTGCCTCCCCAGGCTGCTGGGGACTGTTCTCCCAGAGCTGCCCTGCAGCTCTCTCTCCCCAGCTCCCTGCAGTGGTGGGGGGATCTTATTCCTCGGGCTGGGCCTCAGGTCCTGCCAATGTAGGCCCGGAGGCCTCCCCTGGCCCCCTCTGCTTCCTTCAGACAAACTGCAGAAATCCCGGAGCAGAGCCAAAGGGGCCGGTCCCTGCTCGGAGGCCACCCAAGTGAGAAGCCAAGGGGCCTCCCTATGGAGTGCAGCCACCCTGCCAGCCCTGCAGAAAAGCCGTCAACTCCAGCACTTTGAGCCACAGCCTTAGGCCCTCCTTGGGCCAATAGGGCCTAACTGGCTCCACAGGGGCTGGGCCATCTGAGAAGGCCGAGCACTGCAGGGAGTTCAGGACTGTTCTGCCCTCACCAGATGCCTGCAGAAGCCTTTGTTTCCAGGGCAGAAGCTGTCAGAAGACTCCAAACAGGCTTATGGGTGATAGTGGGGCCCACTGGGGGCTTAGCCAGTAAGCATAAAGCTAGGGCTGCAGGGGGAAAGGAGAGCTCAAGGAGCCCCTACCCCAGATCTCCAGGCAGCTCACTCCATTCCCTTCTTCAGTAAACATTTAACTGAGAGCCCAGTGGGTGCCAGAGATAAGCAGAACGGTTGTCCCTGCCCTATATGGGCTGGTGAGAGAGAAAAACAACTAAGCGGCAAATACAATGTGATAAATGATAAATTATCCATAAAAATGGATAATTATGAAAGGAAACATTGAGCATGTTATGAGAAATGAGCAAATGCTGTAAATTGGCAAAAGCATTTTGTTATCTTATTTCAATCCTCATTTGCAGATGAGGAAACTGAGGCTCAGCTATATAACTTAACTGCACAACTAACAAATAGCAAAGCTAGGATTCCTAAACTGCCTAACTGACCTCAAATTACTGCTCCCTACTGATATAAAACGCTATGGACAAACAGAGGGGTGAGGGGGGTTGGGGTATAAGTGGACAGAGTGGGTGAGAAGGCTTCACAGAGAAGGTGAAGCCTGCTGGGTTTTTGAAAGGTGAATAGGAACTCCCCTGGCAGCCAAGGAGCACAAAGGCAATCCAGACCAACAAATGGTGTGTCCAGTCTCCTTTGATTTCTTGCAAATTTTTTCTCTAATGAATTTTTTCCCAAGCTATTCAAACTCCAACAACATTTGTTTACTAAGTACCCATAATGTAGCAAGCATTTTTTAAAATTTAAGTATAGTTGATTTACAATATTATATTAGTTTCAGGTGTACAATACGATGGTTTAGTATTTTTGTAAATTATGCTCAAGTTATTATAAAATAGTGATTGTTTTCCCTGTGTAGTACAATATATCCTGGTAGCTTATTTATTATATATACAGTAGTTTGCACCTTCTAATCCCCTACACTTACCTTACCCCTCTCCTCTTCTCCTCCCTATTGATACCCACCAGTTTATTTTCTGTGAGTCTGTTTTTGTTTTGTTACATTCATTCTGATTTTTAGATTCCACATGTAAGTGATAACATCCAGTATGTCTTTCAGCATAACACCCTGTAGGCAGGATTTCTTTTTATGGCTGAGTAGTATTCCATTGTATAGGAAAACCACATCTTTATTTGTTCATCTGTTGAGGGACACTTGGGTTGCTTCCAGATCTTTGCTGCTGTATATCATGCTGCTCTGAACGTTAGGGTGAGTGTGTCATTTCAAATTAGTATTTTTGTTTTCTTCAGATAAATACCCAGCATTGAATTGCTGGATCATATGGCAGTTCTGTTTTTTAGGTTTTTGAAGAACTTCCATACTGTTTTTCATAGTGGCTGCAGCAATTTACATTTCCACCAACAGTATACAAAAGTTCCTTTTCCTCTACAACCTTGCTAACACTTGGTATTTGTATACTTTTTCATGATAGCCCCTCTGACCAATGTGAAGTGATATCTAATTATGGTTTTGAGTTATACTTCTCTGGGGATTAGTGATATTGAGCATCTTTTCATGCGGCTATTGGCCGTCTGTATATCTTCTTTCAAAAAATGTCAATCAGGTCTTCTGCTCATTTTTAAATTGGGTTGTTTGGGTTTTTGATGTTGAGTTGTATAAACTGTTTCTATTTTTTGGAAATTTGCTCCTTATCAGTTACTTTATTTGCAAATGTTTTCTCCCAATCAGTAGGTTGTCTTTATTTTATTCATGATTTGCTCTGCTGTGCAAAAGCTTTTAAGTTTAATCAAGTCACACTTGTTTATTTTTATTTTTGCTTCCTTTGCCTTCGGAAACAGATCCAAAACAGTTATTCCTACAATTTATGTCAGAGAGTGTTCTGCCCATATTGTTTTACAGGAATTTTATGATTTCCATTCTTATGTTTGCATCTTTAATTCACTTTGAATTTATTTTTGTATATGGTGTGAGAAAATGTTCTCATTCCACTCTGTTACATAGAGCTGTCTAGATTTCCCAGCACCACTTATTCAAGAGTCTCTTCTCCTTTGTATAATCTTTTGTCAAAGATTAATTGAACATAATTAATTGATTAATTACGGGCTCTCCGTTCTGTCCCATTGACCTCTGTGTCTTTTTTGTGCCAGTACCATAATGTTTTGATGACTGTAGTTTTGTTAGCATAATCTGAAGTCAGGGAGTGTGTGATATGTCCAGCTTTGTTCTTTTTTCTCAAGATTGTTTTGGCTATCAGGGTCTTCTGTGGGTCCATACAAATTTTAGGATTATTTGTTTGAGTTCTGTGAAAATTGTCATGGATATTTTGATAGGGGTTGCATTAAATCTGTATATTGCTTTGGGTGGTATGCCCATTTTAACAATATTAATCCTTCCAGACCATCTAATGAACTTTTAAAATCTAAATTTCTGGCCACTAAAATTTGCAAAAAAACGTAATTTTCAATTCAGAAATTTCCTTAGGATCCTAACATGACTGAGCTCATTAAAAAAAAAAGGCAATTAGCATTTAACAGTAATCTTAAAGTCAAGTTTAAAGAGGAAAAGAAAATCACTCATAAAGCCACCATCCTAACACAGCTTTTTCAGTCATTCTGTTTGCTTCCAATTCTTGTCCATAAATGTGTAACCATTTAACATGAGCAATATGGAAGACAGCTTATTAATTTTCTTCATTAGTATGGCCAAGCACATGTGAGTCTTTGATGAGATTTACAAATATCCTCTAAGTGGCTGCTTGTTTATTAGCAAAATTTCTTAAACTATCCGAGTCAGCATTTTTGTGTAGAAGAAACAGTTTATTACCTCTGTAGAAGTTATTCATTTCTTGTTTTACAAAGAAGGCATCGCCAGTACTTGTGCACCTGCTTCAGGGAACTCTCTTCACAGAGGAGACTGAGTCCCTAGCTGGTGACCCAGCTTCCTTCTTGCTCCCCAAAGCGTATGCTACTGTCAGGCAACCATGCCTCCCCAGTGTTCTGAGAACACACCAGGTACACTCCCATCTCTAGGGCTTTGCTCTTACCCTTCCCCCTGCCTCCAGTATTTTTCTTCTTCTCTCTGCCTTCTCCAAATCTTTTCGTTCTTTAGGATCCAAATGAAGTCCCCATTTGTCAATAAAGCTTTTTCAGAATCCTCAGGGATTTTTCCTACCTCTGAGCCCTTCCACTTTTAATAATCATCACCACTTATTGCTTTATACTGTTGTATCATTTACAGACATGCTCCATCTTCTAAATTTGACGACTATAAAGGCAAGGACTAAATCTGATTTCTCCTCCCCTGCCTTCTGCCCACAGCTGACAGTTTGCAAATGTGTGTTGATTATAATGATGCTGTTCATATGTGTTACAAAACTCTAGATTTCTAGCCAGAAAAAAGCAGTGTGAATTTGAAGTCAGAATGAGCCACATTCAAATCCTTAGTATTTACTAATGATAGGACCTTGGAAAATCTTCTAAACCTCCCCGAGCTATAGTTTTTTCATCTGTAAAATGGGGGCAATAATAGAGGTATCGGGAAGGTCTAATGAGGTAATGGTTAGCACAGTGTACAAAGTGCTTAGTATATCACCAGCATTCAGTAAGCACTGAATGCATAGTTGATACTATTCTTTTCTCCTATGGATAGTAATGAAAAATAACAGGAAGGCCAGAGTTTGCAAACAGATTCCAAAGAGGATTCGTTTAATCAAAGTCATTATCTACCAATATCATGAAATTGTCCATCAAAGAATTTCACATTAAAAACTCCTGACAACTGAGTGGTTTTAGGGACCTTTGCACTTGAGTTCTGTAGCTCTGAGATTTTACTATCCAATGCCAAATGTCTGTGACCACCACCCCCAGAGTTACCAAGGATACCCTAATTAATACCAAGGATACCCTAGAGCAGACACATGTCTCAATTCATGAGGAAGCTCCATCAAAGCTGAAAGTGAAAGCAAGGAAGGAAAATGGTGTTTGTTGATTGAATGACTGATTACCAATGGTGTAATGCAGCAATCACTCACAGCACCTTCAGTCATGCCTAAGCAATTAAAATTTCATAATTTGAACAGTTGTTACATTGTTTCCATATTTTTTAAAGACTCCGCATGCTAACTCCATTTCCTAGAATGTTAGGACTGAGAATCATCCTAGGGAATGCCCCTCGTTCTACAGACAAGGAAACAGTACTCCTCACAGAGTCCCTTGGCAGGTAAGTGACAGAGACAGAATTTTGAACCCCGATAACCCAATCTCCAATTCGGAACTCAGCATTCACCATGTCATTCTGACTCCTTGGAGAAAGAGCAACTCCAAGAGACTTGTACCCCATACACAGGGACACTGGGATTTGATCTCAAAGTGTATTTAATCGCATGAGCTCCACTAAGTGGGTGGAGCTCCATTAAGCTACAGTGGGTGGTATTTAATTCTTCCATTTTCTGATAGAATAGTTCATGCACAAAGATGTTAAACACTTGCTATAATACACATCTTCTCTCAAGTGTTCCTGCTTGGTATTTAAATCCAGCCTCTATGCTGGAATTTTGAGTAACCTCACTGCTTTAAAAGGTAGGTCTGGGAATATTAAAGAGTCACCAACCCTCCTGGGAGTCATATGTAGAGTCACTTCTGTGTATGGACACAAGCAGGAGGAAGAAGTCTTCATAGAAGCATGCCATGCTCCTGGCACATTGTGGGTCCAAATAAGTGGTCTCTCATTGCTACAGTTTCACCAAGGAGGAAAGCAAGGAAGGAAAATGGTGTTTGTTGAGTGAATGACTGATCACCAATGGCGTAATTCAGCAATCACTCACAGCACCATCAGTCATGCCTAAGCAATTAAAATTTCACAGACACAACCATCACCCTGACAGGGCAAAGCTTGGCTCCTACATCAGTGTTCTGGGGCTCTCTCAAGTGACAGATTGTAGAAGTTCCTGGCGTGGAGATTTCACAGTAAAATTACCCAGTGGTGCATCTTGCTGGAATCAAGTTTAACAGTCATCATGGCCCTATGAAAATGCTGGACAGAGAGGGGCCGTCCATGAGCAGACACGTCTCGATTCATGAGGAAGCTCCGTAAAGCCGAAAGTGAAAGTTGTTCAGTCGTGACCTACTCTTTGTGACCCCATGGACTGAATTCTCCACTGGAGTGGGTAGCCTTTCCCTTCTCCAGGGGATCTTCCCGACCCAGAGATTGAACCCAAGTCTTCTGCATTGCAGGTGGATTCTTTACCAACTGAGCTATCAGGGAAGCCCAAAGCTGAGGCCCGAGCTAAATCCAGCCATAGCTCCCTTTTACTCTTCATCTCCTATAAAATCAATAATAACTCTCTTATCCAGGGAATCAAGCAGATCTGCTTCTGGCTCAGTGTGACTCCATCACATCTAACCCTGGCCTCATCCCCACACATATGGCCTCAGAGCCTTTCACTCATGATTTGTGGTCTACACACATGATGATAATCCTGAGTGCCCTGCTCTACACTGGCTGACACCACAGGGTCCAGAACCCACCATGTCATCCACTCTAGAAACAGTGATGTGTGCCATCTCCCCACCCCCAGGCTAATTCTCCAGGTCCATGAGCATCGCATCTGCAAATGCAGAGAATCCCAGACAGGCCCACTGAGCACTTTCTGTGTACCAGGGACTTAGCTGACTGTTTGATGGGCATTATCTTGTTTTACTCTCCTGAGCCAAATGAGGAATATTTTATTATATCCATTTTCTATGTGAGGAAATGGAAGTCAACGATCAAGTAACTAGTCTGACGTCACATAGCGAACCAGGGACAGAGTTAGGATTAGGACCCAAATCCCAAGCTTATAGCCTCTGTACTCGACAGCAGCCCCTGTCACATCATCCTTCATTGCTGAAGGAAAGCGCTGCACACACATGTGTGAAGACCAGACAGGCAGAATGGCTAGGACTGCCCCTAGCCTAGCCTCACTCACCCATCCGTTCATCCCTCCAGCAGATGTTGATAACTACTGTGGGCCAGGTGCTGTGGCAGGAATAAAGAGCACAGTGGTCCTCTCCTTAGCAAGAGGACCTCAAAGACAAACAAGGACTTATTTTGGAGACTGCTCAGTCTGCAGCCCATGAGTGAGTGTCCACTTTTCCCTCCAGGAGCCATCTTTACCAGGAACTTTAGGACTGGACCTCATTGACTCTTGAGACCCAGATCCCACAAGAGTCCTGAGGGCAAGTGCCACTGCTATTGATCCCAGGCTAGCTATTTATCCCAGGGGAACCTCAAACTGTGGAGTGACCGAAAGCCTCTCCTTCCCACCTGTCTGGAATTGCTCTTTGACTACACCCTTGCATGACTCACTAGGAGCAATATTTTTGGAGTGCTTCCAATTCAAGTGAAAGTAGTTGGTGTTTCTTCAGTTACCAGTTTAACCTGACATAAGAGGGCTGGAAGGTCCTGAACAAGTTCTGCTTGATGGACCCAACACCTGCTAACACTCCTCATGTAGTTAATGATAATGTCTTCCTTCTCGTGGGAAACCATCACAGCAAGTCAGTGGGCATATGTTCAGAAGACTATGCTTCTTGTAACCAGTGGAACTTGAAATGGGTACAAGATTTCGGCAATAATTTCTCTGTGTCCAAAAATTATATTCACTTCTCCTTTAAATATTCTCATTAAAGGGAGAGAAAGCTTCCCCTCTGAGACTGCCTATGTCAAACAGAGGAACACTCCAGTTTGTTCCCCAGGGGTAGTAAATAGTATATTCAGGTAATAGCCTGATAGTGTTCAGAGGACTCGGGCAGGAGCTGCCGGCAAATGACTTCTGTCTTCACTCCCTAAGACCAGGTGGGCCACTCCAGCCAGGGAGGTCCCAGAATGCAAAAACTGCCAGAAAACCCCATTCTGGGTAAAAAGATGCAAAACAACACAGGTCATATCTGAACGCTGCTCGGCAATGCTTTTCATAGAGAATAAAAGTAAACAAAGAATATTCCTTTCTCTAGTCTCCAGTTCTTGATGTCCTAAAATAGTCATCTCATTCCTTAATAAAAAGAATGTAGGTCAGCCTGGCCCATAGAAGGTACATTGCTGATACTGGCCACACTCTAAAAAGAGGCCTCTTAGGAGGGTAAACTGTTGGTCAAAAAAGCATTATGCTCACTAATGGGAAAATAGCTTAAGTTTTGAGTTTTATTCCTTTTGTGTACCAGTGCTTTTATATTATGCTGATTTATGGCAAAGTGCTCCAAATGGCCTTTGTCCCCACAAAGTGATACAATCTACTCTTCTTCTGCTTACTTGATTCTACCGAAATTCAGTTCCCCACTCAAGACTTGCCACCTTCAGGAAGTCTGCTCTGACTTGCATCCTGAGAATTTTCCCAGTCTTTGTAGCTTGCTCCCGCTAAATGTTGGTCATAAAGCATTAATGGCCTCATATGATTCCAAAATAGGAAAGGAATAGTCATCTAAGGAAAACATGCCCTTTGCCCACTGAATGAGAAAGCAGATGGAAAATCAGAACTGCCAAATGACTTTTCAAGGACAACTCAACTGTCAATCAGAAGACCTTTCCCAGGAAATTACTAAATGTATACAACTGCACAGAATAGGGTTCTTGTACAAAGTAGCAATAAAATACTGATATTTCTTTTACTTTTCTGCCAGCTATGAAAAAAAAATTGTCTCTGAAAATTGTATGTGGTGGAACAGCTTTTCTGGGGAACACATCCACTTCTAAAATTTATCCTAAGGAATTAACTGCAGCTGTACACAGCAGGTGTCCTTTGCTATATTTATGGTGAAGCTGAAGCTCCAATGCTTTGGCCACCTGATGCAAAGAACTGACTCACTGGAAAAGACCCTGATAGTGGGAAAGACTGAAGGCAGGAGAAGGTGACAACAGAGGATGAGGTGGTTGGATGGCATCACCAACTCAATGGACATGAGTTTGAGCAAGCTCTGGGAGTCGGTGATAGACAGGGAAGCCTGGTGTGCTGCAGTCCATGGGGTCGCAGAGTCAGACACAACCAAGCCACTGAACTGAACTGAACTGATATTTGTGTAACAGGAAAAAAATGCTGGGACACATTTGTAAGTAAATTGTGATACATCTATTGGGGGAATATTAAGCAATCATAAAAATCATATATGTATGCTTACTTGTGCCCAATTCTTTGTGAGTCCATGCACTGTAGACAACCAAGCTCCTCTATCCATGGAATTTTCCAGGCAAGAATACTGAAGTGGATCACCATTTCCTCCTCCAAAAATTATGTATAATAACATCTAAAAATATGACAAAATATAATATATTGCTAAATTAAAAATTTTACATAGTGTGCATGATATTATCCCAGTTTTGCACATGAAAGAATTTTATGGCATAAACACAAGGAAAAAAAGAAAAATTATTATCCCAGGTTTTTTCCTTGCATTCTTCCATTTTTCTGCAAGAATGTATTTTTAAAGTAAAGAGAGAAGTTATTTTTTAAAAAGATGAGATAGGGGGCACTCTCTGTCCCCCTGCTGATGTCTATGTCAGAAGCTTTCTCTGTCCTTTTTTATACTTTAATAAAACTGTGCTTCACTGAAGGTCTGAAGTGATCAAGCCTGGTCTCTGGTCCCGAAGCTAAATCTTTGGAGACACAAATCTGATATCGTTCACCACAAGGTATCATCTTGAGGGCTCATCTGGGATCTTCAGGACAAGCCCAGGCCTGATCCCTTTGGACTACAACGCCCCTAATTGAAGATGAGTCCTACTCAAGTGTGAAGAATCAAACAAAGGGTTAACGGGACTTAGAGTGTGTACCAAACTACTTTTCCTTTTTTAAGTTTGATAGAAACAAACAAGACGTTGAAAGAATTAGAAGATACTTGCTGTGTTGAGAATTTGATTTGTATGTGCTTTCAGCACTGAATCATCCTAGCATGTTGTAAGAGAAAGGTGTTGGATTAAAAATAAAATCGATAAGATAAATAATTGTAGTAAGAATTTGGAAAAAGAAAGTCTCTGTCACTGAATGCTAATAAAGCTTTAAGCTTTCTGACAGCTGAGAGAAAATATAGTTTTCATGTTTCATAGTGATTATTGGATAAATGTTTATCTTCTAAAGGACACTTGTCTTTATCCTTGAAGTAAACTTGTGAGTTAAGCTCAATATAACACAAACCATTTTTACACTGTAGACTATTCTAAGGGGTCAAAAAGGGAGTGGAGGATTTTAAAGTACTGTTTGTCCTGGGCATCAGTTGTTTTCACTATGCAGCATGCGTTTAACTTTCTTTTCTGTGCCCCAATTTTCCTCTCTGGAACCCACCCTCACGCTCATGAAGTCCCTATACAAAGGGCAAGGTGACTAATCCCTAATTCCAGGGATGGGCATGAACTCGGGCCTGATCAGTTATAAGATCACAGTCCCTGGCCCATAGTAATTGCTTACGGGATAAACTTTGACCTAAACATGGTCGGTGAAATACAACAAACCTTTGGAGGGACTTCTGAGAGAGAAACACATACTCTTTTCTACTGAACTTAAATGCAGGACAAAAGGCTACTCAAAACCTTCTTTTCCACTGCTTAGAGTCTGAAGACAAAGCCAATATAGGGACAACCAGTACCAAGAAATAGAGTGAGATTTGGATCTAGTATTAAGCCTCTGGATCAAACTATACCTGAAGATCTGTCTATCCTTGTACTTTTTAGTTGCATAAGCCAATAAATTCCCTTTTTATTGCTTAAGCAAGGATAAGTTGAGTTTGTTTTTTTTTTTTTGCAACCAAGAGAGTCCTAAATGATACACTCTCAATCAAGTTCCAAATATTCATTTCCAATTCTACAGAGACAGTCAAACACACCCTTGAGAAATTATAAATATACTGCAAAGGGTGAAAAACTCCCCATGAGAGTAATTAAGGGAAGCCAAGATAAAGAAAGTGTTATTATTCCTATTCAGATATCTGAAACCAAATGTCTTTTTTTTTCTTTTTTACTTTAATCATCCTCTTTGATTCGAGTTCAGTTTTTATTCAGGAGTTATACTTCTGAATAATAACCCCTTTCTCAGAATGTTGTTATGAAAAATGAATGAGAATAAAAGTTTATGAAAATGCTTAGAACAGTTCCTGACACCCAATGAGTTCCCAAGAAATTTTAGTTTCCTTCCCCTAGAACATTATTGTCAAGAAACAAAATAGACAAGATATTTGTAAATTATCAAGACCTCCACAGTTGTCCAAAACAATGTTACCCAAATTTCTTATGAACTGAAATATGACCAGAGGATATTTGCAAGAAAACATCCATAAAGCAGTGATACTGCTATATATACAAATGATGGGCCAAAGTGTATGCCTTAGGAAGGAGACACCACAGTGGGCACTTTGGCAGAACTATGGATGCACAGAACTGACTCTGAGCAGAGTTTGTCAGATGTGAAACAGGAAAGCCTGTGAAGGACTAGGAGCAGGGACATGTTTGATGTGACAATTCAGATAGCAAGGAGCATGAAAACAGCTCCAGGCATGACTCCAAGGACAGATATGCCCCAAAACCTGGGCTTCTTTTTGGAAATATTGCAGGTGATCCTAGGAGACTAATGTGGTACAAACAGCATGTGTTTTAAGTCATAAGAACCTAAACCACAACCTCAGCACTGCCACTTACTTGCTAGTGACCATGAGCTATTTCTTTAACTCTCAGCTTTTTTTTTTTATCTGTGACATTAGAATAATAGTATGTACTGGTCGTGGCTCCTTTTCTCCAAGATGTGCCAAGCATTAGGGAAGCTCACAGGTAACCCGGTTCTCCTGCTCGGTATATGATGGGTTTATACTTCTCTATCCTTTGGCCACCTCATGCGAAGAGTTGACTCACTGGAAAAGACTCTGATGCTGGGAGGGATTGGGGGCAGTAGGAGAAGGGGGCGACCGAGGATGAGATGGCTGGATGGCATCACTGACTCGATGGACGTGAGTCTGGGTGAACTCCGGGAGTTGGTGATGGACAGGGAGGCCTGGCGTGCTGCGATTCATGGGGTCGCAAAGAGTCAGACACGACTGAGCAACTGAACTGAACTGATCCCCTTGGAACTTGCATGTGTTCTTGTGGTTTGTTTGGGGGAATTAAATGTGACCCAAAGTGCCTCGTATCTAGTGAGGTGGAAGCTTTAACAGCCAGAGCATGATTTGCTAGGTCTGCTTCTGCCAGATGAAGTGATTCTAGACACAAGACTGGATCTCTATCAGCCTGAATTGCCTGGTATCATATGGCATTTGTCTTTCTCTTTCTGACTGACTTCACTTAGTATGAGAATCTCTAGGTCCATCCATGTTGCTACAAATGGCATTATTTCATACTTTTTATGGCTAAGTAGTATTCTGTTGTGTGTGTGTGTGTGTGTGTATTATATATACACACATACACATATATGTTGTTTTTGTTCAGTCGCTCAGTCATGTCTGACACTTTGCGACCCCATGGACTGCAACACACCAAGCTTCCCTTTCCTTCACCACCTCCTGGAGCTTGCTCAAACTCACGTCCATTGAGTCGGTGATGCTATCCAACCATCTCGTCCTCTTTTGCCCCCTTCTCCTGCCTTCAATCTTTCCCAGCATCAGGGTCTTTTCTAATGAGTCGGCTCTCCGCTTCAGGTGGCCAAAGTATTGGAGCTCCAGCTTCAGCATCAGTCCTTCCAATGTATTCAGGATTGATTTCCTTTAGGATTGACTGGTTAGATCTCCTTGCAATCCAAGAGACTCTCAAGAATCTTCTCCAACACCACAGTTCAAAAGCATCAGTTCTTAGGTGCTCAGTCTTCTTTATGGTCCAAATCTCACAACCATACATGACTACAGGAAAAACCATAGTTTTGACTCTACAGACCTTTGTTGGCAACATAATGTCTCTGCTTTTTAATATGCTATCTAGGTTTGTCACAGCTTTTCTTCCAAGGAGCGAGCGTCTTTTCATTTCATGGCCACAGTCAGCATCCGCAGTTCTTTAACATGCATTTGTCAATCTGGACATGTAGGCTGTTTCCAAGTCTTGGCTATTGTAAATAGTGCTGCCAAGAACATAGAAGTGTACATATCTTTTTGGATTATGTTTTTCTCCAGATATATGCCCAGGAGTGGACTTGCTCGATCATATGGCAACTCTATTTTTAAATTCTTGAGGCGCCTCTCTACTGTTTTCCATAGTTGCTACATCAGTTTACAATCAGTTTACATTTCCATCAACAGTACAGGAGGATTCTCTTTTCTCCACACATTCTCCAGCGTTTGTCATTCGTAGACTTTATCATGATGACTGTTCTGATTGGTGTGAGGTGGTACCTCATCGTAGTTTTGATTTGTATTTCTCTAATAGTTAACAATGATGAATATCTTTTCATGTTCTTAGTGGTCATCTGTATGTGAGAAGAGTTACGTTTAAAGCGGGTGTAATCAAAGGATTGTTGTTTAGTCGCTAAGTTGTATCTAGCTCTTTTCCAACCCCATGGACTGTAGCTCACCAAGCTCCTCTGTCCACAGGATTTTCCAGGCAAGAACGCTGGAGTGGATTGCCATTTCTTTCTCCAAAGGATCTTCCCAACTCAGGGATCGAACCCGTGTCTCCTGCATTGGCAGGCAGATGCTTTACCACCTAGCCACCAGAGCAGCTGATAATCAAATGATACCAAAAGCTAATCAGCTATATTCAGCCCTGAGAAAAGACATTTTTTTAAAGATTGTTCAGCATGGAGTGTAGGGGAAAAGTCCTGCAGCCAAAATGTGTCACTGTGTCCAGAGCTGCTCTATCCAATAAGACAGCCACAAGTCCCACAGCTATTGAGTATCTGGAATGAGGTTAATCCACATTCGTGAGATGTGCTGTAAGTGAAACATATTCACTGGACTTCAAAGATGTATGGGGGAAAAAAGAATATAAGCTATCTCAAGAATTTTAACATAGACTATGTGCTGAAATGATGACATTTCAGATATATTGGGTTAGATAAAATACATTATTTAGATTAATTTCACCTGCTACATTTTACTTTTCTAATGTTGTTGCGCTGGAAAACTTTAAACTCCACTTATGGCCCACATGTTATTTCCACTGGATGGTGCTGGTCTAATTATTGTCCAGAGGAAAGAGTGTCAGTTCTGGCTTAAGTAACCTAAACTAACTCATCTAGAATTTATATTTACAATATTTCATGTCTGATAGAATGGTTTCAAGTGCTTTTTTAAAAGACTTTTTTTTTTCTATTTTCCCATTTTTGAGTACTTTCGATATATTTCAGATAGTTTATCTAAAGCTTCTTGTCTCAATCTTAAGCTTAAATACTAATCAGAAGGTGAGAATATTTGAAGAAAATTCAACACATTCAGAAAATGGGGAGGTTATTCCCTATCACTAGGAAAACCAATGTAGAATTTCACACCAATTCCATCACCACTCTCCTTTCTTTTCAGTGAACAGAGAAAAGGCATATGGCTCAGTGCAAAGAGCTCAGAAAGTGCAAACCAGGCCCCTCCTATGGGTAACATTTAGCAGGTAGTGAGATCCTCTCCATAGATTTCATACCAACATAAATTCCAGATGGATTAAGGAGACACTTTTAAAAACCATAAGAAAAACAAGAAGAATATTAAATGTACTACACAGTTAACCATTGGGACAGGAGGATTTTAAAAATAATAAAAGTATATTTTAATTCACTGAAACAAAAATCACAATATTTACTAAAAAAAAAAAGAGGGGATTTGTGTAGATAGAAACTGATTCACTTTGCTGTACAGCAGAAACTAACAATGTCATAAAGAAACAATACTCCAATGGAAAAAAATTTTTTTAATTACAAAAAAATCACCCAATATTTAAAGGAAGGCTTGACTCAGTTTTCAGATGCTCAATCCAGGACACCTTTTACTTTCCTTCCTTCATGTATAGAGTCAGGCCACCAATTTATAGATTGGCATTTAGGCTCGAATTAGAGGTTGACCTGGGGCTTCCTTGGTGGCTCAGTGGTAAAGAATCTGTCTGTCAATGCAGGAGACATGAGTTTGAGTTTGTTCCACGTGCTGCAGAACAGCTAAGCCCATGCACTACCACTCTTGAGCCTGTGCTCCAGCGCCCAGGAGCCGCGACTACTGAGCCCACGGGCCACAGTCACTGAAGCCTGCAGGCCTAGAGCCAGTGCTCCGCAGCAAGAGAAGCCACCACAATGAGAAGCCCACGCGCAGCAGCCAAGAGTAGCCCCAGCCCACCGCAACTAGAGAAAAGCCCACGCAGGAGCAAAGACACAGCCCAAGCGTAATTAGTCAGTTAATTTTAAAAATTAGAGGCAGACCTGCCTGGCCCTTGCCGGTCTCTTAGAATAACCCAACCTAGTTTTTCTCTTTTTTAATTGAAGTATATTTGATTTACAATATCATGTCAGTTTCAGTTATATAGCACATTCAGTTTACACCTATTTAAATATTCTTTTTCAGATTCTTTTCCCTTATAGGTTGTTACAAAGTATTGAGTATAGTTCTTTGTGCTATACAATAGGCCCTTATTTTTTATCTATTTTATATTTAGTAGTATGTCTCTGTTAATCCTATACTCCTAATTTATCCCTCCCCGACCTTTCCCCTTTGATGACCATAAGTTTGTTTTCTATGTATGTGAGTCTCTTTCCATTTTGTAAATAAGTTCATTTGTATCTTTTTAAATTCCACATATAAGTGATATCCTATGATATTCATCTTTGTCTGTCTGACTTACTTCACTTAGTATGGTAATTTCTAGGGTCCATCCATGTTGCTGCAGGAACAGGAGGATTTTTAAAGTAGCAAAAAAAAAAAAGAGGAGAGAAAAGATGGATAGAGTAGACAATGTACAAATTTAAAACTTCTAGATTTAAAATATATAAATGAGAGACAAGAGAAAATATTACAGCAAATATCACAAATATTAAACAAACTTTTAAAATGTATAGCTATTAGACAAATTAATTTAAAAAATATTTTGACTCCCAAATGTAAAAGGCATGAATCAATAATTCATCAAAGAACTATAACTAGCAAATGATCGCATGAGAAAATGTTCACTTTCCCTTGTAAACAAATGAATGCAAATTAAAACAAAAAGAAATCATCTATTCTACCTTCCTGATTGGCAAAGTTATTTTTGTGATTGCTGTTTTATTTGGTGCTGGTGAGAATGTAGTAAAACGGGTACTAACATATATCTTTCAGCTCAGTTCAGTTCAGTTCAGTTCAGCCGCTCAGTCGTGTCCGACTCTTTGCAACCCCATGAATCGCAGCACGCCAGGCCTCCCTGTCCATCACCAACTCCCGGAGTTCACTCAGACTCACATCCATCGTGTCAGTGATGCCATCCAGCCATCTCATCCTCTGTCATCCCCTTCTCCTCCTGCCCCCAATCCCTCCCAGCATCAGAGTCTTTTCTAATGAGTCAACTCTTCGCATGAGGTGGTTATGGTTCTGAAAATTTATATAAACTCTTGGAAAAACATTTGCTGTAAAAAGACTTTGATAAAGTAACTCCATGTCTGGAATCTACCCCTAAGGGAAAATATAAGCAAAAAATCTTTAAAGCAAAAATACTTGTCACAGAGATATTTATAATATTTAAAAATTAAAAACAACTTAAAATTAAAAGAATAAGAAAAGGCTTAAGTGAAATATGATATATTCATTCAATGGAATACCGTGTAGTCAATAAAGCTATTTGGTCAGGCTGTACACTAACATAGAACATGTACTATGATATAATATTTTGTGAAAAAGCAGTTCCAAATTGTGTACATACATATACATTGTATAATCACAATTATGTAAAACTGTTCATTTTTAAAAGATGGAACAAATGTTTATTATGTCTACCTTTCAGGAGTCGAACCGTGAATTATATTTTTCTTTCTACTTTTATGACTGTATTTTATTAATACCTATGAGTGATTATTCAGTTCAGTTCAGTCACTCAGTTGTGTCCAACTCTTTGCGAGTGATTATTATGGTAGGCCAAATAGGATAAATGAGTATTATTGTAGACTCCCCAAAGATATCCATATCCTTATCCACAGAGCTGGTGAACATGTTACTTTTCCCAATAAAAAGGACAGTGTCGATGTGATTAAATTAAGGATCTCAAGAGAGAGATTATCTTGTATTATCTGGTCCAATATAATCACATAGGTCTTAATAAGAGGAAGTCAGGAGTGTTAGAGAAAGAAAGATATGATAACAGTAGCAGCGGCTGAGGCCAGAGAGATTTGAAGATTTTTCACTGCTGGCATTGGAGACAGAGGGAGGGACTATGAGCCAAAGAATGCAGACCACCTCTGGAAGCTGGAAAAGGCAGGAAGTAGATTTTGCCTGAGAGCCTCCAGGAGAAACACAGTCCCACTAACACCTTGATTTTATTTTAGTTTTATGTTTTGCACATTGTTAAACTTATTTCTAAGTATTCTTTTTTTTGGCCATGCTGCGTGGCATGCAGGATCTAAGTTCCCCAACCAGGGATTGTACCCATGCTCCATGCAGTGGAAGCGAGGAGTCCTAACCACTGGACCCCCAGGGAAGTCTCTTACACCTTGATTTTAGGACTTCTGACCTCTAGAACTATAAGATAATAAATATGCATTATCTTAAGCCACTAAGTGATGGTAATTACTTACAGCAGCAACAGGAAACAGATACAAATATATACCGTGTTTATGGTGAAAACAAATTGTCTTGGTTAAAATTCAGTTTTTTTCTTAAAGCTTTTAAAATAATACGTAGGGTAATATTTGTAGTCCAGTAACATTATTTCATCATTTAGATGTCAGAAACTGCAGTAGAGCTTAATACGTTTCTGATAAATTTGTCTCATCTTTCCACTCTCCCTATCAACACAGAAATGTCTCACTACAGAGCAATAAACATTGAATTTGGGATAATTTACTTAATAATGAAATCTAGTACACAAATGTCTGAGAAACAGGCAACAAATAGCAGGAAGGAGAAGTTTTTAAAAAGGGACCAAGACGATGAATCATAAGTAAAACACTCCCTTAGTTGAGCAACTCCAGATTTATGCAAATTCAACACTGCACAAAATTTTCCAAAAGATACATAATATGATTTTAAAGAAATAGAGGACTCTAAGATAGTTCATGAGCAATGGAAATACAGAACAACTGTTATTATCTCTTCACTTGCTTTCAGCCTGTTCTCCCTTCAGTCCGGTGTCTCGTCCCATCCTCAACTCCTGGTTTGACTTCTTGTTATCGGGTCCTGTACCTACTGCTTTGATCTTGGTATTTCAAGTCACCTGGAGGGTCTGATTCTTGACCTTCAGCTGCTTCTCCAAAATCCCCACCCATCATTCTCATCATCCACCCATTTTCTCCATTGGACATTATTCCTAGTCTTAACTAGCTCACCCGTGAAGACCCAATCTCCAGTCCCAGGCTCTAGGAGATGATGGGGACAGGGTTAATGTGGGAAGGAGTGGATAGAGGTGATCTTAAATAAGGGTAGAAAAAAAAGGAAGGAAGGGGGAGGTGGGGAGAAAAGCAGAAAGGAAGGGAGGAAGGGAAGGAAGAAGGGGAAGAGAAAGGGAAAAGGAAAGGAAAAAAGATGGAATAGAACTGTACAACATGAAAGAGTTACCAGTCATCTTAGGGGGAAAACACTCAGAAAGCTGTGGAAACCACTCCATCACACAGGAAATGTTTTTAACAAATGCTCATTCTAGATTAATGGCTCGTATGCTGACCTGACTTGTGGGTGAAATGGTTTTTGTGAGTTGGTCTGTTTTCTAAGCATACACACACACTCATGTACACTACATGGCAGGCTCAGCACATCCGGGGCCTAGCGGGAAAGTGCCTCCGGCCATCCTTGCGTGCAGACAGCCCGCTCAGATCCCCTAATTATCTGGCTCTGTCTGCACTCATCAAGCTGCCTTCTCATTATAATGTGGCTTTCCGTGTAGATTTCCCACCGGGAGAGAACAGGCTGTCCTGTAAGTGGGAGGATTCTGGTCCCATTGGCAGTCAGTCTGCATGGAAATTAATAAATCAACCTTCTCTTGGGAACTTGATTTGCAGGTCCGTTCTCAGAGTCTAAAATAATTTTTTACTGCACTAAAAAATATTTTTGTTAGTGTCTTAGTTAAGGCAATTCAGTGAAATCCACTTTAGGTAGCATTAACACAAGTAGGAATTTGCTACAAGATGGTAATGGGGTGTCAGAGAACTCAAGGGCAGAAAGGGCAATTAGGACTAGAACCAGAAACCAGAAAGCACCAAGGACCGAATCTGCCACCCTTGCTCGTCGTCTGCATCTCACACTCCCAAGGCTACCCACCTTTTTCTCAGGCTGCAAGGCAGCACGGACCTCCTTCCTGTCCCACACCTACTTCACTTTTTCCTCTCTACAGGTTAGTTTGTTCTGCTTCTCAGACATGCAGCTAAAAAAGGCTACCTCTCACCTGCCTCAGTGCCAGCAAAAGGAGACAAGCACTGTTGAGTGCCAATTCTAAATTCCCACAGACAGAATCCAACTGGCCCAATCTGGGTCAGGTATCCACTCTGATCAAATTCTCTGTGACTGGTAGGGGGAGCTGGGAGAAGGAGAACAGGTTAGGCCCAGCTCTGTGAAATGGAGAACCATTCCCAGGAGAAGGAAGATGATGTGAATGGGTGGGGAAAGCATCCCTCAGATTGGCACAAACTCCAAGTCAGAGATGTTTCAGAATTTGGAATATTTTTTTCTTTTTGGAACTTTCTGGAGTTTGCTTTTATTGAAGTATAGTTTATTTATAGCGTTAGCCTCCAGTGCATAGCAAAGTAAATCAGTTATACATACATACATATATTCTTTTTCATATTCTTTTCCATTACGGATTATTACAGGATGTTGAATACAGCTCCTGCGCTATACAGTAGGATGTTGTTGTTTATTTTATACATAGTATTTTGCATTCGTTAATCCCAAACTCCTAATTTACCCCTGCCCCTCTTTCCCCTTTAGTAACCATAAGTTTGTTTTCTATGTCTATGAGTCTGCTTCTATTTCATAAATAAGTTCATTTATATCATTTTAGATTCTATATATAGGTGATAACATAATATTTGTCTTTTTCTGTCTGACACTTCACTTAGTATGATACTCTCTAGGTCCATTCATGTTACTGCTAATGGCATTATCTCATCTTTTTATGGCTAAGTAGTATTCCACTGTATATATATTCCATGTCTTCTTTATCCATTCATCTGTCAATGGACATTTAACTTGCTTCCATGTCTTGGCTATTGTGACCAGCACTGCTATGAACACTGGGGTGCATGTATCTTTTCAAATTAGAGTTCTCTCCAGATACATATGCAGGACTGGGATTGTTGGATCATATGGCAATTCTATTTTTAGCTTTTTAAGGAACCTCCACCCTGTTTTCCATAGCGGCTGTGCCAATTTACATTCCCCGAAATTTGGAATTTTTATATTCTAGTATGGTCATGTACCTTATATAACATCGCACTCCCAACAGAGTCTAAAGCAGCTTCCCATAATCAAACACATCAATATTTTTAGAATGAAAACATGAATATTCATACAAAATAGGATTATACATAGTCTCACATGAGTTCAAGTTTGCCTCCAAAGAAATTACGAAAGTGCTTTTGGTTTTCAGAGCATCTGAATTTAACAGCTGCAGATGAGTGGTTTAGACTACACTACTCTGGGCTTGCAGAGCCGAGGACAGGCCACTTCCACCTACAGGCTCTCTAGGACCTTACTCCTCCAAGCGTGGCCTCTGCACCAGCAGCAGCAATGTCACCTGGGAACTTGTTAGAAGTGCTGACTCTCAAGTCCCACCCTAGCTCTACTGAATCAGAATTAGCATTTTAAAAATGTACATAGTGGGACTTCCCTGGCAGTCCAATGGTTAAAGACTTTACCTTCCGATGCAGGGATACAGGTCTGATCCCTGATCAGGGAGCTAGGATCCCACATAACTTGCATTCAAAAAACAAAAACAGAAAGCAGAAGCAGTGATGTAACAAACTCAATACTTTAAAAGTGGTCCACTTGAAAAAATTTTTTTTTAATTTTCAATAGAAAGATGATAGTGTCATAGTCCATTCAGACTGTTATAATAAAGCACCATAGACTGCGTGGCTTATAAGCAACTGAAATTCATCACTCATAGATTTGGAGGCTGGGAAGTCTAAATCAAGGTCCTAGCAGATTTGCTGTCTGGTAGAGCCTTCTTCCTGGTTCACAGACAGTTGTCTTTTTGCTGTATCCTGACACACTAGAAGGAGTTCGGGAGCTCTGTAGAATCTCTTCTATAGGAGCATTAACGCCATTCATAAGAGCTTCACACTCAAGGCCTAAGCAACTCTGAAGGTCACCTAATATCATCATCTTAAGGGTTAAGATTTCAACATAGGAATTTTAAGGGGACACTAAGATTCAGTCCATTGCACACTCGTGCTTCGTATGCATATTAAAGCTTGAGACACACTGCTCCAGGTGACCCTGGACATACTTTTTTTTATCTCACTTCCCTTGTTCTCAGATTCCTTGCTCCCTAACCCAGTGTCTTGTGATGTGGTGGTGGGAGCGTGTTCAGTCATCTCCGACTCTTTACAACCCTATGGACTGTAACCTGCCAGGCTCCTCTGTCCATGGGATCTCCCTGGCAAGAACACTGCAGTGGGTTGCTATTTCCTTCTCCAGGGGAATCTTCCTGACCCAGGGATCAAACCCACATGACCCTTGTCTCCTGCATTGCAGGCGGATTCTTTACCATTGAGCCACCTGGGAAGCCCTACGCTACCTTTCACGATGAATGAGTGAGTGAGTGATAATCACTCAAGTCAGGTGCGGACTCTTTCCAACCCCACGGACTACAGCCTTCCAGACTCCTCTGTCCATGGAATTCTCCAACACCTCATGATACATCCAAAGTAAATCTTCAGTTATGTCATTTCCTAGTTTACAACAAAATAAAACAAATGCGTGTTGTTAAAAATCTCAATGCTCCCAATTCCCTACCACAGAGATTCTTTTTTTATTTCTTTTCTTTTTTCTACAACCAAGATTCTTAATATCTGTATCTTCTAAAATTATCCATAAATTTTTGAGTGTATATTTATTTTACTAGAGAGTAGATCCATGATTTGCATTAGTTTTTCAAAGGGGTTTGTGACCCCATAAAGGGTAAGGATTAATCTTCTGGTAATTCTGATTTATTTATAGTTTCCCATGTTTTGTGTGTGTGTGTGTGTGTGTGTGTGTGCTTATAACATCTCCTCTGCTGAGATTTCTTTTATAAATGCTCTGGATTGAATGTCTACCATGTGCTAGGTGCTAGAAATACCACAGCGAATAAGCCAAGAGGGCTCCTCTCACCACTTGGCATCTGGCTTTTGCTCATCCTTCAAGGCTTAGCTCAGCCTCATCTCCTCCAGGAAGGTTGAGATATGCCCTTCATTTCTGACCCCTTAACACTTTGTACTTATCTCTGACATTTAAGGGAAAGGTATCTGTTTGTGTCATCTTCCCCACTATTAGCAACACGTAGCCTCAAGCTAACTTTGTATAATACAATTCCTGTTTACAGTAAGGGTTCAATAAACATTTATTGTAATGAAAAAGAAAAGTTCAAGATTGATTCTTTTTTCCCTGTAATGGAAATAAACAGTCTATTCCCTATTGATTTTACAAAACTATTGGAAAAGTCACATCAGGATAGAAACTATTTATAAGACTCTATTCAGAATCAAGATGAATTCCACAGTTAATTGATCCTTCCATGAATCTCTGAGATCAAAGTCAACAGAAAAACAGTGCTAAGGATGGGGCTTCCCTGGAAGCTCAGTGGCAAAGAATCCACCTGCCAAACCAGGGAGGAGTTTGATCCTTGGTCTGAAAAGAGTCCCAAAACTAAACCCCTGCACAATTATTGAGCCTGTGCTCTAAATAGTAGCTCTAAGTGTGCTCTGAGTAGTAGCTTCTACTCCAGAAGCCCATGTGCCTTACAGCCTGTGCTCCACAACAAAAGAGGCCACCGCAATAAGAAGCTGTGCACCGCAGCTAAAGAGAAGCCCCCAATCTTTGCAGCTAGAGAAAAGCCCATGCAGCAACAAAGACCCAGCACAGCCTAAATAAATAAATAAATACATTTTTTTAATGCTAACGATGATGGTGCCTTGAAAAAAGTGTGAGTGGCCACTAAAGGAGCCTTATCCTCGGGATCTGGTGCTGAAAAAGGCCCCATGTTTCAACATGACACAGATCCAAGAGTGAAGTCTGGGATCCTACACAGTGTGCCCCTCCAGCTCTGTGGAGCAAGACCTTTGGGGGCAAGACTTCTGCTTGCTTCTTACTTCTCACCTGCTCCAGAAGCTTCATCCTCCACAGCGTCCTTAAGGGTATGGCACAATCATCCTTAAATTGTAATCAAGATGCTTTTCTCATTTGCATTTCCTTGTTCTCCATCTCTCCCCAAGAGACTTGTTCACTGCCGCAGGGAAGATTAAGATTGTTGTACTGAAATACAAAAAGAAAGACTCCAAAATGGGTTGATGAACTCATTCAGTAGTCATAGCTGTAGGAACAAAAATAACAAAAAAAGCATTTTGCCAAATCTAAGCTATTTGATAGAAAAAGAGAAGAGAAATTGTTGAAATTCAAAGGGCAAACTGTTAAGGGAATAAGGCATGGTGTTTGTCTGTTAATGAAAAAAATGTGAGCCTTCTACTAAAATTGTTAGCCAAATGTAATCAAGCCTTTAAAATTAATTTCCAGCTTATAGGGAAAAAAAGCATATTAAAAAAAAGTTTAATGACACCACAAGGAAATGATTAGACAAATCAGAAGATGAGACATTCTACATGACCAAATACCAATGTAATATAAAAGAAAAAAGTAAGGGTATTGTTTTAGAAAAAGATTAAAAACCATAAGAAAAAATAATGCAGTGCATTTACTCCGATTGGATCCTGGTTCTAAAGTATCCATTTTAAAAATTCATAGTGGAAGAATTTGAATATGTAATTTCAATTAGATGATATTAGCAAATTATTATTCATTTTCTTAGGTATGAGAATGGTATCATTATACAGAAGAATAACTTTCTTCTTAGGAGATGCATATTGAATACTGAGGTATTTAGGAGTGAAGAGTTTACCACTTAAAGTGTTTCATATATAAAACTTTCTATTTAAAGTAAATATGGCAAAATGTTAACAAAAGTTTAATCAAGATATTGTACATGCAAATGTCATGGTTCTGTTTTTCTTCCTTATGCTTGAAAATTTCTGGAAGAGACAGTTGAAAAAAATAGCCTGAAAAGAGAACAGATGAAAACCTAGACCATCCAGCCCCAAGAGGTGGAATTGGAGTTGCTGTTGGGGTACAGAGGGAGCACCAGAATGGAAGCGAGTGGAGCCTCCAAGACAGGAGGGGCCACTTGAAGGTAAGAGTCACATCACCTGGGCCCAAGTGAGCACTGTCAGTGGTGAGCGCAACGTGCCACATGCTCAGCCAATGACCAGAATTCAGCCAACATTTGTTGCCTATGAAAATGAGCCCCTTTTGCCACACTCATTGTCCCCAAGAGAGGGCATCTCCCTAGGAGTTGCCTCTGTGTGGCTCTTCATGGTCCAACAGGGACAATGCCTACCCATGCCTCGGTATTTTCTTAGCCCAAGAGACCTGTTTAATGAGAAGGATCCTATTTTCAGGGGCTCAGGACACTTATACACCCCACTGAGGGGACAATGGGGAATTAAAACATCCTGGCCTCCAGTGCCTGTGCTTGGGTAGAACTGAAGAGAAGCATTTCTCGATTTCTTCCGGGATCAGTTCAGTTCAGTTCAGTCCCTCAGTCGTGCCCGACTCTTTGCAACCTCATGAATCGCAGCACGCCAGGCCTCCCTGTCCATCACCAACTCCCGGAGTTTGCTCAGACATCCATCAAGTCAGTGATGCTATCCAGCCATCTCATCCTCTGTCGTCCCCTTCTCCTCCTGCCCCCAATCCCTCCCAGCATCAGACTATTTTCCAATGAGTCAACTCTTCGCATGAGGTGGCCAAAGTACGGGACTTTCAGCTTCAGCATCATTCCTTCCAAATAAATCCCAGGGTTGATCTCCTTCAGAATGGACTGGTTGGATATCCTTGCAGTCCAAGGGACTCTCAAGAGTCTTCTCCAACACCACAGTTCAAAAGCATCAATTCTTCGGCGCTCAGCTTTCTTCACAGTCCAACTCTCACATCCATACATGACCACAGGAAAAACCATAGCCTTGACTAGACGGACCTTAGTCAGCAAAGTAATGTCTCTGCTTTTAAATATGCTGTCTAAGTTGGTCATAACTTTTCTTCCAAGGAGTAAGCATCTTTTAATTTCATGGCTGCAATCACCATCTGCAGTGATTTTGGAGCCCCAAAAAATAAAGTCAGCCGTTGTTTCCACTGTTTCCCCATCTATTTCCCATGAAGTGATGGGACCAGATGCCATGATCTTCATTTTCTGAATGTTGAGCTTTAAGCCAACTTTTTCACTCTCCTCTTTCACTTTCATCAAGAGGCTTTTTATTTCTTCTTCACTTTCTGCCATAAGGGTGGTATCATCTGCATATCTGAGGTTATTGATATTTCTCCTGGCAATCTTGATTCCAGTTTGTGCTTCTTCCAGCCCAGCGTTTCTCATGATGTACTCTGCATAGAAGTTAAATAAGCAGGGTGACAATATACAGCCTTGATGTACTCCTTTTCCTATTTGGAACCAGTCTGTTGTTCCATGTCCAGTTCTAACTGTTGCTTCCTGACCTGCATACAGATTTCTCAAGAGGCAGGTGAGGTGGTCTGGTATTCCCATCTCTTTCAGAATGTTCCACAGTTTATTGCGGATCCACACAGTCAAAGACTTTGGCATAGTCAATAAAGCAGAAATAGATGTTTTTCTGGAACTCTCTTGCTTTTTCCACGATCCAGCGGATGTTGGCAATTTGAACTCTGGTTCCTCTGCCTTTTCTAAAACCAGCTTGAACCTCAGGGAGTTCACATTCATGTATAGCTGAAGCCTGGCTTGGAGAATTTTGAGCATTACTTTACTAGCATGTGAGATGAGTGCAATTGTGCAGTAGTTTGAGCATTCTTTGGAGTTGCCTTTCTTTGGGATTGGAATGAAAACTGACCTTTTCCAGTCCTGCGGCCACTGCTGAGTTATCCAAATGTGCTGGCATATTGAGTGCAGCACTTTCACAGCATCATCCTTCAGGATTTGAAACACCTCAACTGGAATGCCATCACCTCCACTAGCTTTGTTCGTAGTGATGCTTTCTAAGGCCCACTTGACTTCACATTCCAGGATGTCTGACTCTAGATGAGTGATCACACCATGGTGATTATTGGGTCGTGAAGATCTTTTTTGTACTATTCTTCTGTGTATTCTTGCCACCTCTTCTTAATATCTTCTGCTTCTGTTAGGTCCATACAATTTCTGTCCTTTATCGAGCCCATCTTTGCATGAAATGTTCCCTTGGGATCTCTAATTTTCTTGAAGAGATCTCTAGTCTTTCCCATTCTGTTGTTTTCCTCTATTTCTTTGCATTGATCGCTGAGGAAGGCTTTCTTATCTCTTCTTGCAGTTCTTTGAAACTCTGGATTCAGATGCTTATATCTTTCCTTTACTCCTTTGCTTTTCACTTCTCTTCTTTTCACAGCTATTTTAAGGCCTCCCCAGACAGCCATTTAGCTTTTTTGCATTTCTTTTCCATGGGAATGGTCTTGATCCCTGTCTCCTGTACAAAGTCACAAACCTCCGTCCATAATTTATCAGGCAATCTATCTATCAGATCTAGTCCCTTAAATCTATTTCTCACTTCCACTGTATAATCATAAGGGATTTGATTTAGGTCATACCTGAATGGGCTAGTGGTTTTCCGTACTTTGTTCAATTTAAGTCTGAATTTGGCAATAAGGAGTTCATGATCTGAGCCACAGTCAGCTCCCAGTCTCTTTTTTGCTGACTGAATAGAGCTTCTCCATCTTTCGCTGTAAAGAATATAATCAATCTGATTTTGGTGTTGACCATCTAGTGATGTCCATGTGTAGAGTATTCTTTTGTGTTGTTAGAAGAGGGTGTTTGCTATGACCAGTGCATTTTCTTGGCAAAACTTTATTAGTCTTTGCCTTGCTTCATTCTGTATTCCAAGGCCAAATTTGCCTGTTACTCCAGGTGTTTCTTGACTTCCTACTTTTGCATTCCAGTCCCCTATAATGAAAAGGACATCTTTTATGGGTGCTAGTTCTAAAAGGTCTTGGAGGTCTTCATAGAATCATTCAACTTCAGCCTCTGCAGCGTTACTGGGTGGGGCATAGACTTGGATTACTGTGATATTGAGTGATTTGCCTTGGAAATGAACAGAGATCATTCTGTCGTTTTTGAAATTGCATCCAAGTACTGCATTTCGGACTCTTTTGTTGACCACGATGGCTACTCCATTTCTTCTAAGGGATTCCTGCCCGCAGTAGTAGGTATAATGGTCATCTGAGTTAAATTCACCCATTCCAGTCCATTTGTTATTAAAAACCCACCCACATGACATGAAGAAATCCCCACACATTCCTGAAGGAAACTAACCTATATTAGCTCAAAAAAAAAACCTTGTCACTTCTGATCAAACACCCTCCAGATCCCAGCAGTCCAAGCAAATGATAAATGGGACCTTAGAAGAAGCAGAAACTACTGATGGTATCGCCACTCAGAAGTAAAGAATGATTTGACAAACTTCCACACAAAAATTTATATTCCATAGGTTTCAAGACTCTTTTGCCTCCTACTTTCTCAGTGTCTGTTTTCTGAAAATGTGACTAATTCCAAAATCAGTCTATGATAATGATGATTTCATCTGTTCTCAAAGTCCCTGTTTCATAAATGAGCCAAAAATTAAGAGGTGTTGTCCATCCATATTTTTGTCTGTCCATAATTTAAAACAAACATTTTAAATTAGATGAGATTGTTAAATTGGTAATCTGTTGGAATAAACCACATCATCATTGTGCTATTAACAAATCAAAACACATGTAACCCAAACTCTCACCAGCCAGGAGATACAGCTAGGGTTGCACTTGTGTTAATATCTGAATCCCAATGGCCCGAACCCCTAGCCAGTCAGTCAAGAATTGCAGTGTCTCACTCAGACGGTAAAGAGTCGGCCTGCAACGCAGGAGACCTGGGTTTGATCACTGGGTTGGGAAGACCCCCTGGAAAAGGGCATGGCAACCCACTCCAGTATTCTTGCCTGGAGAATCCCATGGAGAGGAGCCTGGCAGGCTACAGTCCATAGTGTCGCAAAAAAGTCAGACATGACTGAGCGACAAGCACAGCACAGCACCAAGTTCTCTCCAGAACTTTCCAGAGTCTCTAAGGGGGCTGGCACATGAACATGAATCAGCTTGGCCTCCCCAGGCCGCAGCCTCTGTTCATGCAAAACACAGCTGCTAATGCGCCCTCCACCGGACCTGACATCTAGGATGCCTGCCCCCATCCCATCGTCACAGATTTAGCCCACTACTGTCACTGAGCTGACTCTGCCAACCTGGATGGAGACCCTATCTCTGAGCCCAGATTGCTGAACCACTGATGCCCATGAGGTGCTTCTGTGTTTTTCATAAGGAAGAAAACTGCCCCCTTCATCCTGCTATAACTCCCCCCAGAAGGTTTGCTGTAGGTCCCAAAGCACTGCAGGGTTTAATTAAATGGGCCTTCTAATTTTGACATCTCTGCACCTCCCGGGCTACTCAGGAGTCTCCAAGCCATTCCCCGCAGGTGCTCAGGCCCCACTGTTGGATCTGGCTCACCATGCCAGCCTGTGTTCTTCTCTTTCAGCGAATTCTCCCTGGAGGGGAGAAAACTTTCTGAAACAAGGCTTCTGTCAGAACCCCGCAAACGATCAGCTGTGACACCATATGCCTGAAACCCTTTAGTGGGCATGGGTTAAGTGTTCTTTCTCAGGAGTTCTTCCCTTCCCAGATGAATCATCTGATACAAATTAATACCCAGGAGGAAGGGCGTTGCCCAGAACCACATACCAAGTGTTGCCCTCTCACTTAGCCCCACCCTAGCTGAGACTCAGGTACAGATGCATGTTCAGTTGCTCAGTAGTATCCAGCTCTCTTGCCATCCCATGGACTGTAGCCCGCCCTGCTCCTCTGTCCATGGGATTTCCCAGGCAAGAACACTAGAGTGGGTTTCCATACCCTACTCCAGGGAATCTTCCCACCTCAGGGACTGAACCCAAATTTCCTGCATTGGCAGGTGGATTCTTTACCACTGAGCCACCTGGTAAATAAAATACACCCATACACAGTGTATTTTATTCTCTGTTTAAGAAAGTAACTTCACAGCTACAAAACAAACAAACAAATAAGTGCATATGTCCATTCAGGCTTTCCCCCATAATTTACAATGGTTTCTAGGAGAAAAAAAAAATTTTTTTCTCTTGCTTAAAATTTTATCTCTCTATACACAAAGAAACAGACGTGGATGAACCTGGAGGACATTATGCTAAATGAAAGAAGTCAGACACAAAAGGCCAAATACTATGTGAGTCCCTAGAGTAGTCAGACTCATAGAGACAGAAAGGTGGAGGGTGGTTGCCAGGGGCTAGGGAAGGGAAATAGGAGGTGTTGCTTAACAAGAACAGAGTTTCAGTTTGGGAAGATGAAAGACATTCTGGAGGCAGAGGATGACACAATAGTATGACCATTCTTAATGCCACTGAACTCTATAGCTAAAAATGGTTAGGATGGTAAGTTGGTGTTAGGTCTATTTCACCACAATACAAATAGAAGAACTCATAGATCACTCTTAAAACAAAAATGATTCAAAAGTATCATACAGGAGGGTAAGAGGCTGGTCCAGGCTTAGGAGACCAAAGTAAAGTGATTTGCCTGAGATACTGAGGACTAAAGAAAAGAGAAACTCTTTTTTTTTTTTTAACATGGTGTAAAGTAATAATTATTGCTGTCAGGAATGTAGCATTTTAGTTTTCCAAGCACTTCCAGGAGTGATCTAACTTGCTGTCATAACAAGCTGGGAGGTAAAGGGTGAAGAGTGGGGTTCAGACTCCAGGGCTACAGAGACGGGGAACTGGTCCTGCCTGAAGGATGCACATAGCTTCCTAGGGGAACTGACACCTCACTTTGCCAACACGGGAACTGAAGCTCAGGGAGGCAGACTGACTTGCCCCAAATCCCAGTGATGGGCCCTCAGAGCAGACATTTGACTGAAGCCTCTTGACTCACTCCGCAGTGCTCTCTCTGCAACCAAGTATGAATTCAAACAGAATGCCAGTAAGAAAGTCAAAAATAATTCCTGACTGCATCAAAGAATGAAAGAATCCTGATTCTGCATTAAAACCCAAAAGACAAAAGGAGATAATCGGGGGGATATATTTTAAGCTTTATCCAATCCTCCCACCTTGCCTCTGAGTAGGAAAGTGGGTAAAAACAGAATCTGGGGTGAGAAGTCATCTGACTCACCCATGATGTGGTGGAGAAGAATCTGTAAGCAAACACCCTGCGTTTATTTCCAGCTCTGCCTCTCCTTCTGCCAGCCTTGGCAGCTGGCCCACCGCATTTGCTCCGAGGGCCCTCCTGCAGAGACGTGGTCAGAGCCCTATTTTAAGACAACAGAAGTAGCCTAAAACCTGTGGCCTTTCAGCTAGAATTTAAAAGGACATGAATTATTGCCATTTGCAACAACATGGATGGACCTAGAGGGTATAATAATTGAGTGAAGTGTCAGGCAGAGAAAGGCAAATATTATATGATATCACCTACAAGTGTGAAATCTAAAACGTAATACAAATGTTTTTATTTACAAAACAGAAGTAGACTCACAGACAAAGAATACAAACTTATGGTTACCAAAGGGAAAACGGGGGTGGGGGAAGAGGGATAAAACAGAAGTACAAGACTAACAGATACATACTACTATTTCCAATATAGATGGACAACAAAGATTTACTCTAGAGCACAGGGAACTGTATGCATTATCTTGTAATAACATAGTGTAAACGAATCTGAATATATATCTGGATATATGTAAGCTAAATCATTTTGTTGTGCACCTGAAACTAACACAATATTGTAAATTGACTACGTTGTTGCTGGTTAGCCACTAGGTCATGTCCGACCCTTTTGTCACCCATGGACTGTAGCCCACCAGACTCCTCTGTCCATAGGATTTCCCAAACAAGAGTACTGGAGTGGGTTGCCATTTCCTTCTCCAGGGGATCTTCCTGACCTAAGGATTGAACTCGTGTAACCCTTGTCTCCTACACTGCAGGCAGATTCTTTATCACTGAATCACCTGGGAAATCAACTATACTTCCGTTTTTAAAAAGAAAGAACTAAAAACCAAATAAAACAATAAAATAACAAAGGGACAGACCCAAGCCGAGGATGGGTTAAGCCAGCTGGCTGCCATGGTATGCTAAGGGTTAAGCATCCAGATGTGAGTCTGGGCCTGGCCTGAGACAGCGTAGCCTTATCCGCAGCACACCATCCCTGTGTCCTGGCCTGTTCCAGAAAGCGGCCTGGGAAGTTGCCTACAAGACAGAGCATATGGCCTCAGAGGTGAACCGGGGACACCCAGTGAGGTGCCAAGGATTTATCTGAGCAGCCAAATGCACACTGACAGACAGGCCTGTGTGCACTGGAGAAGCCCGTTCCGCAGCTCAGATGAACGACTCATTGCAGAATTCACCCACAAAGGGAAGTGAGTTAATGACTGGGGCGTTCCGCCTTCTGCCTGGATGCGTCATAAAATCAACTTGTAAACCCTAGCTCTGAGAACACACTTGCTCACCCAAACGTGGTTCTGTGCGGCTTCAAGACATTTCCAAGAGGGAACGCTAACAGAGGAGAAAGTTCTTAGGCTCTGTGTGCTAGGAACAGGACCAGTGGCCTGAGCCCGGCAGCTGGTCCAGGCGCGGTCAGATTCGCTGACAAGCAGCCCCAAGCTGCCCGGCGCAGCCTCTGCTCCACGTCTGGGACTTGTGACTCATCATACTCTCTTGCAGCCCTACATTCTCATGCAGGCCTAAGCATGCAGGCCTAAGCATGCAGGCCCCGGGGTGCTGAGGGCCCAAGCTATCAAGATCAGTCCTTATCTCCAGGTTGCCTTCCTCCGCCCCAGACCCTCATCCAGGTCCACCAGCTCCTGGGCCAGGGCAAATTGCCTAGACCATCTCAGACCCAGGCTGAGATCAATATCGTAAGAGGCTCCTAGGCTGAGATGGGTTCAAGATCTCCTGGACACTGGCATCCATTCTGGCCCTTTAAATCTAGCAGCCCACGCCCCCACCGTGCCCAGCTGGCCCACCGTAGTGAGCTGCCAGCAGCACCTGCTCTAGGCCAACCCTGTTTACTCTGGACATACTATTTTTGTTCTCACCTCTGGTTCTCAGATTCCTGGCTCCCTACCCCGGCTACCGTAGCTGCCTCTGGCCCCTTCACTTTGGTGACCCTTCGGATTTCCCTTTTTAGACCACAGCCTCTCACATGTTTCTGACTCAACGCTTCTGCAGTACTGGCTTCACTCTTGGTCTCAGGTGAGCACCCATGATTCAGCCCCAGCCTCTGGGTACCCCCTCAGCTAGGATGGCACTCAGGAAAGGCAGGAGGTCAAGATTTGTTCCTAAGGTCCCTGCCTGCTTCCCTGCCCTCAGCCTTGCTTTGCCTTCCAATTCCAGCACTTGGGAGGGCACCCCAGTCATGCCTCTGGCTGCTGGCCCCCACTTAGGTCCCTCACCAGAGATAGCTCTACCCTGAGCTCAGCATCTGATTTCATCCTGGCCTTGCCAGAGCTACACCAGGCACCCCCAACCCCCACCCACAATCTCATTGAGATCATAGTAGGGGAGGTTCTTGGTGGGAGTGAGGGTCTGAGAGAGAGGGAGGCATTGCCTCAAGTGGAGCCCAGATTGGGTACAGAGCCTGGGGAGAGTTCTGCCTCTGTCTCCTCTATCCGGAAACACTTCCATTTACAGATTGAGGGTTACCCACAAGAGAAGCCTAATGGGGCAGTAGAGCACAAGGCCCTTGCCATCTCAGGCCCTTGCTTCCTACCCTCTAACTTGTGCACCGGGGGTGGGGGAGTGTGTTGTTCCAGATGATATCTTAGCCTTCTGGTTGTAAGACTCTGGAAGTTAACAGTGGCCCCATGTGGTTCATTCCTTTTCCTTGTCTGCCAGATCCCATGCCTGACTTTAGGGACATATCTGACCCTCAAGCCTTTCCACCAAAGAACAAAGGAGTCCACCCAGTTTCCTCCACTCCCAACCTCTCCATTCCCTCCACTCCTGAAGGTGCAGAAACCAGGGCCAGAGCCAGCCCTTGCTCCCCTCCTTCTCCTCTCCAGCCTTCATCATCCCCTTCCCTGGAAGCCCAGGAGCCCAAAGACCATCTTCCACTAAAAGGTCTGCCAACCACTCAGTTTTTCTTTCCACGAGCCCTACAAGTAGCATCTCTGCTTCATGAGCACGCACATGGGTGAATGTTGAAGAGCAAGACTGGTCACCCGGGTGACCTCAGCTCTGCCACTTACTAGTGACATGAGCCCAGACAAGTGATTTAACTTCTCAACGCCTGTTTCCCCATCTCCAAAACTGGGGTGCTAATAGCCCCTCCCTCACTGCATTGTTGGGGGGATTCTATGAGTTTATTCATGCAGGAATGGTGCCATTTCTGTCATAAATGTTGATGTGACAGGCTCACATTTATTGATTACTCTGTGTCAGGCCTTATTCTAAATACGTGACATTCCAACTATTCATTTTTCCTAAGCAAAGTAAAACAAGAATGGAGGATCATTCCATAATTCCAATTTAAATTATCCCTAACATTTCTTGCGGCCATCAACAGGAGTTGAAATGCACATTCCTGTTTCTCCAAAGGATCAAATTGCTTTTATTTTGTACTGCCCTGTCTACTGGTCTTGGTAAGGTTTGTGTGTGATACATTTTCACATCTGGTCAAAAAATAAACTAAGTTGTAAGAGGTTAGAGAATTCTCCCCATCTGAACAAAAACCCAACGCTTCCTAGGCCCATCAGGAATACCACGACGATATTCCAACTACCCAGATGCTACACTACGTGGAACATTATTTCACCCCAACAAAAACAAAGCACCTAGAGCTCAGAGACTCCCAACGGTGCCCTCGTATGGATACGAGCCATAGTGTGTCATAGTCTAGGCACTGTGATTCTATATGTATCTTTTGGTTTAACATTAAATCATAAATAGTTTTCTTGTTATTTCCCAGGATGGAGGTGAGAGGGGAGCAGGAAGAAAAAGAGAGGAATTAGCATATGCTGTTGAGTGCTAGGCATGATGCTGACTTCAAACTGAATCCTTGACGGGCTGCTATCCAGCCCGTCCCATTTTGTTATCATTGATGTTGTTTTGGCCGTTTATTAAAACGTTCACCAAGCAGTATGCTAGAAGCTTTGCTCACTTGATCTCATTTAATCTTCACATCCATGCTCTGAGGAAGATATCATTATCCCCATTTTACAAAGGAAGAAGTAGGAACTCAGAGAGATTCATCCAAGGTCGCACAGCTAACAAACGGGACAAACTGGGTCCAACCTTACACTCTGTCTGCTCCACCACACCGTGTTCCAGCCTTTCCCCCAGCCCTGAAATTACAGATGGGATTTTCACCCTCTGCAGGGTGAAAGCCAGAGATGCGGGCTTGCAGGGAGGGTGAGCTGCAGGGCTTCTCTGCAGAGGACCGAAACCTTTTGGCCTTCTGCCCACAAACTCTTTCCCTTTTCTTTCTTGCTGGGGAAAAGCATGATATTATAGGTGACTTTGTTTTATACACACACACACACACACACACACACACACACACACTCCAAGGAGAGGGCTCACTATATATAGAGGCTCAACCACTTATCAAAGATGCTGACAAAGGACTTATCAAACATCCTTTGAGGCTAAGTATCTCTCAGAACAGGAATTACTGAACCTGAGCACATGGACTAGGGATTGGGCCTATCCTTACGTTACAATAGCTCTCCAATGAAATTACTTGATCTACCCCAACATTTACCAATTGTGCCTACATTTTAATATCTGGATTAAGTCATCTAACCTCAGAATATATTAATTCTAGCCCTTTTCTCCCCTACCTTAAGGTGGGGAGGGGCTATGTTATTTTTCCTTCCTATTTTGGAACACTGTCTCTCCCAAACACATTGACTTCATGAAATTCCAGATGTTGCTCAATGAGTGATGCCCCTGGCTCACTGCTATTCTGGCTGTCGCAGTTAGGACCACCTAGGAACACGCTGCAGCTGGGTAGCATTTATGGAAAGAGAGGGGCTGGAACCCGCACAGATCAAGAAGCTCATATTTAGTGAGACAAATGGGTTAAGGAGCCACTGCCTGGGGTGGCAGGGATTATCCAGATGGCTCCATGAGCTGAGTGCTGTGGTATGCTGACCTGTGCACACCATGCAGGCCTCAGGCCTCTTCCAGGTACAGATGATGGAAACCTCACTAGTGGAAGCAGAGGGAATTTATTAACACTTTGCTGATAAATCTGAGGGTGGTCTTCAAGTATAACTGGATCCAAGTGCTTAAATGTCACTAGGAATTCATCTCCATCTCTTTGCTCTGCTTTCCTCTCTTCAGAGGGATGACAAGATGACCCCCAGTAGATCTAGCCTTGTTTTTCACACAGATCCCAGTGGATGAATATGTATTACCCAACTATTCCATTAAAAGTCTCAGGACTGACTTTCCATTGGCCGAAATTGGCTCATGTGGTGAACATCTACAGCTTGATCTTCAAATCCACTCTCCACCCTTCTTCCTGCTCAGAAACTGGGAGACTAGCCTGTACAGATGTTCCAGCGGCTCCTTCCTTTGGGTATTGTCAGTGGGAAGACCAGCGGGAGACTAGAGGAAGAGAGAAGAGTAAGGTCAGAATGTTCATTTTCTCCCAGATCCCTTTGCAAGGACCAGTATGGGGTAGCTAAGTCTCTTGGCCAATAGTCAGAGGTCCTACCCCTGCTCTCTTCATCCATCTTTCCCTCTTTGAGATCCAGAAGTGCCTCCTCAGTCTTGCTTCTACAAGCTGTTGGTGGTACCAATGAGTATAAGTAACCCCAGGAACTACATTGCCTCTTAAGGTCTTCCTATACTCTGCCTTACTTCTATGGGAAGGTTATTTGAGAGTTTCATCTGTTCCCATGATCCTGACTGACACAGCTAACATACCCATCCCTAAACCAAATCCATGTTTCTCGTTGGACAGGCCTGGGTCACATGCCTACCCCTGAAGCAAAGGTGTGAAACCAGCTCCATCTAAACCATAGGTACTGAGAGTGGAAGAGGTGGTCAACTGCCAAAGAACAGACACAAACAGCCTCTGATCAGTGTTTTTAGCAAAGTAGATGAGAAGGAATTTTAGTCAGTTTTAATCATCACTAAGTGTTACACTGCCAAACATTCTTCAGAAGCAGCATTTACCACATAAAGAAGGATAAGTTTCTTCATCCTTTGCTAAAATAGCAATAAGACTGACTTTTACCCATGGACACTCAATGCCTCCAGAAGAACTGGCTGCTCATTTTCTGAGCTCTGGGCCTGTTGACAACTTTCTTCTGAAACAAACTGAAATTTCTATTATCAATTCACTTCGAAATGTCATAAAGCCGCTTAGGCCTCGGCTGGCTGAGCAATAAAGCAGGCCCTCTTGGCAGCTGAAATGAGCTGCCCCTGACAGTACGACAAGGGACAAGGCATTAAACATCGCCAAGAATGGACAATTTGGAAGCCTCCTAGTGGCAGAAATGACAAGGCTAAAATCATATCCACTTTAAAAAAAATGATATCAGTTGAAGGATAAACATAAAATGGGACGATAGCAACCTCATCGCAGAACTGTAAGTGCTTTAGAAGAACATTGAAGCTGATGTTCTTATATCTTAGCAGAGAACTTTTTTTTTTTATATTTGGCTAACCCGCATGACAATGACTGGCTTTGCCATGGATGAGTCACCTTGCAGGCAAAACCGTGGACCTCTACCCCAGTGAATCTCAGCCCAAAACCATTACTGAGAAAACAAATAGTTTTCTATTAGTACAGATTTTAGTTACCTCATCATCCAACCCCACGTGGATTTTTGTTTAGGTTTTTAAATTATATTGACATATAGTTGATTTATATTGTTGTGTTAATTTCTGCTGTACAGCAAAGTGCTTCAGTTATACATATATATATATATATATTCTTATTCACATTCTTTTCCTTTATAGTTTATCACAGAATATTAAATATAGTTCCCTCTGCTACACAGCAGGACTTTGTTGTTTATCCATTATATATACAATAGCTTGTCAATCCTTCCTCCCCCTAGCCTTGGCCAATCGCAAGTCTGTTTTCTATATCTGTGAATCTGTTTCATAAATATATTCATTTATGTTGTATTTTAGATTCCACATACAAGTGATATCATATGGTATTTCTCTTTCTCTTTCTGACTTACTTTGCTTAGTATCATGATCTCTAGGTCCATCCATGTTGCTGCAGATGGCATTATTTCATTCTTTTTATGACTGAGTAATATTCCATTGTATATATCTCCTTTATCCAGTCATCTATCAATGGACATTTAGGTTGCTTCCATGTCTTGACTATTGTAAATGGTGTTGCTATGAAGACAGGACCAACCCATGTTTCAGTGGAGTCTCCACTATGCTTTCTTAATTAACAGATTGTCTTTCAATGACTTGCTGAGGATATCTGGCTTTTTTGTTGGCTTCCTCCATAATGCCTCAGCTACTGCTTTGGGTGAAGTTCAGGACTAAGGATTTGGCACCAGGAAGACAGGCCTCTTGAGACAGCTGTGTGCCTCTCCTAATCCTACTAATAACTCCTTGGTATACAATTCCACCATAGCTCTCTTTAGTCACAAAGAAGACACTTGGATATCAACTTGTTGGGAGAAAGAGAGATCTAAAGTAGCCATTTGCTTCAGTGCCTCTAAAGTCTCAAAAATAAAAAATCTGAGACCCAGCAAGAGAAGAAATCCAAAGGATCTAGCCAGTGGAATACTTCAGCCACACCTGGACCCTATGGGTAAAATGGAAAGATTATGATAATCGGAGACAAACAGTCCAAGTCTTAGTGTATGACCTTGAGTAAGTCACACCTTTATGAGTTTGCATTTCCTTCTCATCTAGTATTACTGTTTCCAAGATGCTGATGACACGATAAGCATTAAAAAGAAAAAATGATTCTGAGAGGCAGGCATCTCTGATCAGTATTTCCAAGGGCATTCCTGCTTTGAAAGACTCATCTAAGCAAAAGCTATCAATAAACTTAGAGGACAGAATAGAGTAGAAGAAGCATGCCAAAAAGGTTTCATCTCACCAGCTGTCTCTGCATGATTCATAGTAGTTCTCTGGAACACTGTATTCAAAAGCACTCTGAGGTCATATCTGGGTTCAGTGGGAAAGAATTCCCGGATCACTGAGGATCAATGATCCAGTGGTCTTGCATCAGTGATACAAGAGGAGGGTCTGTTACCATGTGTGACATCTCTATTGTAGTGACTGAGAAGGCTGAGCTTGAAAGTCAAATCTTAGTGGAAGAAATGTGTATTAGTTCTTGCTTCAACAACAAACAACAAAAAACATACTTTCAATAGCTTATAAACATAAACACTTATTTCTCACTACACAGAGGGTCAGACTATGGGTTGGGTTGGGCCTATTCCACATTTCTTCTCATTTTAATCCTCAAGCAGAAGGAACAGCCCTTATTTTGGACATGCTATGCTCAGAGCAAAGAGCAGAAACTCAAATGGCCAAGCCAAATTAGACATTCATGTTAAAACTTCTGCTCAGACATAGCATGTTCACATTTCATTGGCCAAAATCAGCCATATGGCAAAGTCCCAAATTAATAAGGAAGGGATATATAATTTTCTTACAGGAAAGGAGGAAGTGAAAAACTGCAATCGATGCAATCTACCAGATAGTGTTTGAGAAAGATACTTTCAGTATTAAGATACTATGGCTGTTTTCTTAATTTTTTCTATGATATATATAATTTAAAAAATGAAAAGTTGAAAAATGCTAGTGTATCTTGTAGATATTGGAATCCTTGAGGAAGGAACAATCTGATACTTAGAGAAGAGCAGGTATGCTAATGGAAGATGGGGGAGAGAAGAATGCAAAAATCAAGGAGCTCATCAAAGAATGTGTGAGTTTAAAGGAGGAGATGGCAAGGGAAGTATTTAGATGACAAGTACATCCACGATGGAAGCCCTAGAAAAGTGCCAGCGACAAGCTGATGAGCAAGTGAAGTCACGCCCAGGATGTGCCACTTGGAAAAGCTGATCTGCTCAAGACCAGAAGAAGGCACAGTGCTCTCAAAATTGGGGGATGGAGGGATGGAAGGAATGAATGGATGGATGAACAAATGTTAAAGATATCTGAATAGCAAGGATTACGGAATACTGGTAAAGAATACGGTTGTCATATAAGGTAGCCATTTCAACAGAGTCAAACAACATTAAATCATTGAATATTTACTGGGTATTTACTAGGCACTGGGTCCTACACCACGTGCTACAGGTACATTGGTGCACAACAAAAGAGACACAGTTTCTGCACCCACAGAGCTCAGAGTCGAATGGTAGAAACAGACAGTTGGAATTTCAACATCAATGGAATTTCGCATGGATACTCAATGTTCTTTCAATCTGATAACACTTTCCTAGCATGTTCACTGTCTACCATCCAAAACAACTATTTCCCTCTTCTCCCTCTTTAAATCCATTACCCCAACACCCCTGCCCCTGTACACAACATGTAACCTCCCCTCACACCACCGACTTATTCAGCTCACGTTCTCTCACTGTTTCCTCACTGCTATACGGGCAACCTCTCGATTCCTTCCCCTCTTGTATTCAGTTTTCACTTCTACAATTATCCTTTGTCTCTTCTGCATTTTCCCTCCCTACTAAATTATTTGCATAGTTATACAAGTCGCAGTTGGGCAAGGAGGAAGGCAGGATTTTCCCTTCCAGGAAGATTCAGGAAATGAATGAGAATTCATTTTGACTGTCAATCACTGGGGAGCCCTAGTGGCATTTAGTAGGGGCTAGGGAAGCTAATTATGTTCTATCTTATTTAAACAGGAAAACTTCCTTAAAACCCCCAATTTCCGTCAATCGTTACCAACCAAATCTCAAATCCTCCACAGAGAAACTTCTTGGTAGGGTTAGCTATATACACTGTCTCCACTTCTTCATCTCACAATCTCTCATCCACCCACTCCAATCACATTCCTGCCCCTTCCCCCTCCCAGAGACTGCTCTTTTCGGAATTATCAAGGACTCTCACAATGCCAATCCAGTGGTCATGTCTTGATCCTTATCTTATTTGGTGTCACACATTTAACCCAACTGCCCACTCCTTTCTTCTTGAAAGGTTGCCTAAAATAGGCATTTCAAAATAACGAAGCCAAACAAAAAAATTCTTGATTTATTCTCCAGTCCAAGCAACCAACCAAACAAAAAAAAGACCTTCTCCTTGTCTCAGGAAAGGCTATTCAGATATGAAAGCAAAATATTTAAAAAATTATCCTTGAGTCCTCTCTCCCATTCCCTACATAAGCCCATAAGTAAGTCCACTCTAAATCTAAAATATATCTCAAAAGTCTACATTTCTTTCCATCTCCACTATTATCCCTCTGGTCAAGCCATTAACATATCTTGCAATTAACAATCAACATATCAATAAGCATTTATTCTCATGCTCACAGATCTTCAGATTGAGTGGGACATCCTGCTTTAGGCTGCGGGTCTGTCTGCTGGAAAGCTGGGATGTTCAGGCAGAAGGAACAAGGAGAGCATTTTCTTCTCATGCCAGAGGACAAAAGCTGTTAAGAGCAACAAAGGGATGCACACAGTTCCTCTTAAGGCCTAGGCTCACACATTGTATGTTATCACTTCTGCCCATATACCACTGGCCAAAGCAAATCACACAGCCAAGTCCAACATCAATGGGAAAGGGAAGAATACTCACCCAAACTGTAAGGATTGGAGGAAAGGGAATGAATATTTGCCCAACAATAATCTACTTTCCCGAGCCCCCTTGGAGAAGAACTTTGAATATTGGTGCTGTTATTACTACTATGGATGCTGAACAATAACGTCTTATTAACCATGCTGATTGTACTACAAATGAATGAGACTCATCTTCTCACTGTGTTTATAATTATTAAAAGCCATACAGAAATGTAAATTCTTTAAAACTATTTTACCTAGTCAACAAGCATTGATTTATTAATTTATTCTTAGCCGAGCAGCATCATTACCTCAAGAAGAACTTCTGTTTAGACACCATCTCTATTCAGGTGCTGAGTAGGAACTTTTTTTTTTTAATTGGAGGCTAATTACTTTACAATACTGTGGTGGTTTTTACCATACATTGACATGAATCCGCCATGGGTGTACATGTGTTTCCCATCCTGAACCCCCGTCCCACTTCCCTCCCCATCCCATCCTTCACGGTCATCCCAGTGCACCAGCCCTGAGCACCCTATCTCATGCATTGAATCTGGACTGGCAATCTATTTCACATATGATAATATACATGTTTCAATGCTATTCTCTCAAATCATCCCAACCTCACCTTCTCCCACAGAGTCCAAAAGTCTGTTCTTTACATCTGTGTCTCTTTCGCTGTCTCTCATATTGGGTCATCATTACCATCTTTCTAAATTCCATATATATGCATTAATATACTGTATTGGATTAGGAACTTTTTAAAATGTCTGCATGATGTACCAAAGCACAAAAAGTGACTCTGACACCACTAATAGACTCTGAATTAACAGACCTTTCCTGAAAATCTTCCCTAAAAGAAAATCCCTCTGACATCTGAATTTTTGACTTATGGTAGAAAACTTCAGCCCTCAGATGGAATCTTCAGTTCAGTTCAGTTGCTCAGTCGTGTCCGACTCTTTGCGACACCATGAATCGCAGCATGTCAGGCCTCCCTGCCCATCACCAACTCCCAGAGTTCACTCAGACTCACGTCCATTGAGTCAGTGATGCCATCCACCCATCTCATCCTCTGTCGTCCCCTTCTCCTCCTGCCCCCAATCCCTCCCAGCATCAGAGTCTTTTCCAATGAGTCATCTCTTCGCATGAGGTGGCCAAAGTACTAGAGTTTCAGCGTTAGCATCATTCCTTTCTGCTAAAGTAAAAAATATCCAATACAGAGCCTAATCTTCCCTGGCCTACAGACTTTGGTGTTTTGCTAGTATCCTCACACAAATGAAAAAAACTGATTATGAATGATGACATTATCCTGGACTCTGCATTACTCAGTCAACTGATGATACATAGCCTCCTCTCCTTTTATAAGCCCCTTTCCAATAAATATCTCTCCCACAAAGATTTCCATTCTTTTGTTTGATTTAGAACTTAGTGAAAAGAAAGATATTTTTATCTTAACTTCATGCCAGAAAATATGAAGTCATGAAAACTTACTGAAGAGGATAGACATTTTTTTAATGGGACCTTAAGAGCCAGGCCCAGTGCCTGTTGCCAAACTCAATGAAGAATTGTTTGGAGTAAGAACAGAACATTGCTCTGGGACTGAGCTAACTAGAAAGGCTGATACACCATGACATCTCTGACTCATATAACCTCCCTGACCTTGAAATAAACTCTAGCAGGGTATAGCATGTCCAAAGTTGACAATGAGGTGAAAAGTCCATCTCTAAATCACAAAGCTCCCCAAACCTCACTATTTAAACCCACCTAGTTGGGAGCTGACTGTGGCTCAGATCATGAACTCCTTATTGACAAATTCAGACTTAAATTGAAGAAACTAGGGAAACCCACTAGATCATTCAGGTATGACCTAAATCAAATCCTTTACGATTATACAGTGGAAGTGAGAAATAGATTCAAGGAATTAGATCTGATAGACTAAGTGCCTAAAGAACTATGGACGGAGGTTCATGACATTGTACAGGAGACAGGGATCAAGACCATCCCCAAGAAAAAGAAATGCAAAAGGTAAAATGGCTGTCTGAGGAGGCCTTACAAATAGCTGTGAATAGAAGAGAAATGAAAGGCAAAGGAGAAAAAGAAAGATATACCCATCTGAATGCAGAATTCCAAAGAATAACAAGGAGAGATAAGAAAGCCTTCCTCAGTGATCAATGCAAAGAAATAGAGGAAAACAATAGAATGTGAAAGACAGAGATCTCTTCAAGAAAATTAGAGATCCCAAGGGAACATTTCATGCAAAGATGGGCTCGATAAAGGACAGAAATTGTATGGACCTAACAGAAGCAGAAGATATTAAGAAGAGGTGGCAAGAATACACAGAAGAACTATACAAAAAAGATCTTCATGACTCAGATAATCATGATGGTGTGATCACCAACTTAGAGCCAGATATTCTGGAATGTGAAGTCAAGTGGGCCTTAGGAAGCATCACTCTGAACAAAGTTAATAGAGGTGATAGAATTCCAGTTGAGCTATTTCAAATCCTGGAAGATGATGCTATGAAAGTGTTGCACTCAATATGCCAGCAAATCTGGAAAACACAGCAGTGGCCACAGGACTGGAAAAGGTCAGTTTTCATACCAGTCTCAAAGAAAGGCAATGCCAAAGAATGCTCAGACTACCGCACAATTGCACTCATCTCACTCGCTATTAAAGTAATGCTCAAAATTCTCCAAGCCAGGTTTCAACAGTACGTGAATCGTGAACTTCCAGATATTCAAGCTGGATTTAGAAAAGGTAGAGGAACCAGAGACCAAATTGCCAACATCCGTTGGATCATCACAAAAGAAAGAGAGTTTCAGAAAAATATCTTCTTCTGCTTTATTGACTATGCCAAAGCCTTTGATTGTGTGGACCACAAGAAACTCTGGAAAATTCTGAAAGAGATGGGAATACCAGACCACCTGACCTTCTTGAGAAATCTGTATGCAGTTCAGGAAGCAACAGTAAGAACTGGACATGGAACAACACACTGGTTCCAAATCGGGAAAGGAGTACCTTAAGGCTGTTTTATCACCCTGCTTATTTAACTTATATGCAGAGTACACCATGAGAAACACTGGGCTGGAAGAAGCACAAGCTGGAATCAAGATTGCTGGGAGAAATATCAATAACGTCAGATAAGCAGATGATACCACCCTTATGGCGGAAAGCGAAGAACTAAAGAGCCTCTTGATGAAAGTGAAAGAGTGAAAAAGTTGGCTTAAAACTCAACATTCAGAAAATTAAGATCATGGCATCTACTTCCATCACGTCATAGCAAATAGATGGGGAAACAGTGGAAACAGTGTCAGACTTTATTTTGGGGGGCTCCAAAATCACTGCAGATAGTGACTGCAGCCATGAAATTAAAAAATGCTTGCTCCTCAGAAGAAAAGTTATGACCAACCTAGATAGCATATTAAAAAGTAGAGACATTATTTTGCCAACAAAGGTCCGTCTAGTCAAAGCTATGGTTTTCCCAGTAGTCGTGTATGGATGTGAGAGTTGGACTATAAAGAAAGCTGCTGCTGCTGCTAAGTTACTTCAGTCGTGTCCGACTCTGTGCAACCCCATAGACGGCAGCCCACCAGGCTCTGCCATCCCTGGGATTCTCCAGGCAAGAACACTGGAGTGGGTTGCCATTTCCTTCTCCAAGGCATGAAAGTGAAAAGTTAAAGTGAAGCTGCTCAGTCGTGTCCAACTCTTTGCAACCCCATGAACTGCAGCCTACCAGGCTCCTCCGTCAAGTGCCAAGGAATTGATGTTTTAGAACTATGCTGTTGGAGAAGACTCTTGACAGTCCCTTGGACTGCAAGGAGATCCAACCAGTCCATCCTAAAGGAAATCAGTCCTGAATATTCATTGGAAGGACTGATGTTGAAGCTGAAACTCCAATACTTTGGCCACCTGATGCAAAGAACTGACTCATTGGCAAAAATCCTGATGCTGGGAAAGATAGAAGGTGGAAGGAGAAGGGGACAACAGAAGATGAGATGGTTGGATGGCATCACCGACTCAATGGACAAGAGTTTGAGTAAATTCCGGGAGTTGGTGATGGACAGGGAGGCCTGGTGTGCTGCAGTCCATGGGGTTGCAAACAGTCGGACACAACTGAGCAACTGAACTGAACTGACTGAACTGAGTAGGGAGAAAGATTCATCTAAATTAGTGGAAAATCCAAATTCCCAGTATTTCCAAATGCAAGGAATACCTCTAGATTTAGAATATTGATAAATGGAATCAAAGTTTTTTTCCACTTTTCCTTCCAAAAATGCCATTGAAATAACAAAGATATAAAAAGAAAAAAACAAACAAGCAAACAAACAGCAATACTAGAAAAAGGTGGTAGTGGTTTTAGTCACTAAGTTGTGTCCAGCTCTTACTGCTACATGGACTGTAGCCTGCCAACCTCCTCTGTCCACAAGATTTCCCAGGCAAGAATACTGGAGTGGGCTGCACTTCCTTCTCCAGAGGATCTTTGCATAGAACCTGGGTCTCCTGCATTGCAGGCAGATTCTTTACCGACTGAGCCACACATACACACACACACACACACACACACACACACACACACACGCACGCAAACAGGAGTACTAGAAAAATCAAGAGGACTACTGTTACCACCAAAGACATGTTGATTCCTGAAAAATATGAAGCAGATAGGATAAGTACAACTCAATGTACATTTTAAAATTTATCAGTTCAGTTCAGTGGCTCAGTCGAGTCCGACTCTTTGCGATCCCATGAATCGCAGCACGCCAGGCCTCCCTGTCCATCACCAACTCCCGGAGTTCACTCAGACTCACGTCCATCGAGTCAGCGATGCCATCCACCCATCTCATCCTCTGTCGTCCCCTTCTCCTCCTGCCCCCAATCCCTCCCAGCATCAGAGTCTTTTCCAATGAGTCAACTCTTCGCATGAGGTGGCCAAACTACTGGAGTTTCAGCTTTAGCATCATTCATTCCAAAGAAATCCCAGGGTTGATCTCCTTCAGAATGGACTGGTTGGATCTCCTTGCTAAGGGACTCTCAAGAGTCTTCTCCAACACCACAGTTCAAAAGTATCAATTCTTCAGCGCTCAGCCTTCTTCACAGTCCAACTCTCACATCCATACATGACCACAGGAAAAACCATAGCCTTGACTAGACGGACCTTTGTTGGCAAAGTAATGTCTCTGTTTTTGAATATGCTGTCTAGGTTGGTCATAACTTTCCTTCCAAGGAGTAAGTGTCTTTTAATTTCATGGCTGCACTCACCATCTGCAGTGATTTGGGAGCCCCCAAAATAAAGTCTAACACTGTTTCCACTGTTTCCCCATCTATTTCCCATGAAGTGATGGGACCAGATGCCATGATCTTCGTTTTCTGAATGTTGAGCTTTAAGCCAACTTTTTCACTCTCCACTTTCACTTTCATCAAGAGGCTTTTTAGTTCCTCTTCACTTTCTGCTATAAGGGTGGTGTCATCTGCGTATGTGAGGTTATTGATATTTCTCCCAGCAATCTTGATTCTAGCTTGTGTTTCTTCCAGTCCAGCATTTCTCATGATGTACTCTGCATATAAGTTAAATAAGCAGGGTGACAACATACAGCCTTGACGTACTCCTTTTCCTATTTGGAACCAGTCTGTTGTTCCATGCCCAGCTCTAACTGTTGCTTCTTGACCTGCATACAGATTTCTCAATTATAAACATTTGCCTTACTGATCAAACTAATAAGGCAGTTAATGACCAAGTTGAGCACCCAACACAGGCAGAAGAGGATCGGGATATAAGAGTAGGAAAAAAAAACAAAAAAAAAACCATTGTAGAAAAAAAAAAAAAGTTCGGCACAACAAGGACATAAAGAAGAGTAGGCTGGGGATATTCAAGATAATCATATTAAAAGACTTAAGAGAATTCCCTAGCAGTCCAGTGGTTAGGACCATGCATTCCTACAGCAGAGAGGCAGGGTTCGATCCCTGGTTGAGAAACTAGGATCCCAGATGCCACAAAGACTTAAACTCTAGATTTATGTCACTGTCTCATATCTTGGACTAGCTGTTTTCATTTGAGGTCTGTGAGATAAAAACTATTTTCAAAATAATACTGACAGGCTGTTTGCCTTTTTTACTATGTTGACATTTGCACTGGTAGAACAAAAATAATTGTGGTTGACACTCCTGATGCCTTAGGCACCTAACTGGTACTTGCATCCATTATATTCTTCATCACCAGACACAGATGGGAGGTGCCGGGCGGGGGTGGAGTGAGTTTCACATAATACCCTTAATGAAGCAGTAAAAATTATTAATGTTATTAAAATATCAATCTTTATATCTTTTTAATATTCTGTCTGACAAAATGGGAAGTATATATAAAGCACTTCTATTGAATACCGAAATATGATGGTGATTGTCTCGAGAAAAAGCACTTGTATTACAATTGTTTGAGTTGCAAGCTGACTTAGCTGCTTTTTTCATGGAACATCATTATTTCTTAAAAGAATAATAGGCAAACCATTACATATCTGGCAGACACTGTCTCAAAAATGAATGAAATGAGCCTGTCACTGCAAAGTAAACAGCTGACAGTATTTGTTGCCAACAATAACATTCTAACTTTCAATAGAAAATATCAGAATTTTTAAAAACTTACTCAAGTTTTCATCAGCATAAGCATGACATCATTCCAATATAACTTAAGATTCTTTTATGATACCAGTGGTTTTAAAAAATAATTTTTGACGTTGTATTACTAAATGTATCAACGCTTGAAAGATCTTCATAATTCAGGGAACCAGTATCATCCAGATAACCAAAGAATGATGTTACAAAATCATGCATGGGCAATTAAAAATTTCAAAGTGCAAAGTAGATCCTTTGACTTTAATGTAATAGAATAAAAAGCATTCACTGCTAAATTTTCAGATTCCACATTTGATTTGCACAGGTCAAGTTTCAGTGCAGTATCAAAGGATACAGTCTACGTTTCTCTAAAAAAAGTTATTAAAATTCTCCTCCCTTTTCCAATTACACATCTGTATGATGATGGGTTTTCTTCGTCTGCTTCAATCAAAACAATATATTTTAGGAATTCCTGGTTGTCCAGTGGTTAGGACTCTGCACTTTCACTGCCACGGACTGGAGTTCAATACTTGTTCGGGGAACTAGGATCCTGTAACACCCACAGCCAAAAAAAAAAAGAAAAAGAAAAGCATCACAGAAAGTGTAAAGCACTCTTGACACCAAAATTTTGGAAGCGACTTAGCAGCAGCAGCAGCAGCAGCAGCAGTGCTGTATTCATTCTCACGGTTGCCAGAGTTGGTTTCTACTTTCTGAGCTAAGAAAATAAGAGCAGGGGAAGAGTGAACACAGATAGCATCCCAGTTGCAACCAGAGTGGAAGGCAGGATGACAGCAGTGAAGCCCTTTAATTTTATCTGCTATTTGGATAAATTTCCTCATAGGCTTAAAATCCCACAGGAGCACAGATACCCTGAGATACATCAATGGATGTTGGAAAAGTGACAGCTTGAGAGAAGGTTTGGGAAAGTAAATGAAAGAGTTTCCATACAAGCCACTCATACATAGAGCTGCTGGCTTGGTCCCGTACAGATTTGAGAAAAGTGAGGCAACCAAATGAGTAAATTATAAGAAGAAAAAAATCATCTGATTTCACTTGATGACTCCCCACCTTCAGGTGAACATACTACAAGTTTGTATGCTATGGTAAGCACTTTCTTCCTCTAGGAATTCCAAGGTCAGGCCAAGGGCTAATAGTATTAATCAAGGCTTGGTGCATTTACAACCAAGAAAAACTTGGTATCGGATTTTTTTTTAAAGTAGATATATACAGATCTGTTACCAGATATAATCTCCTTCAGACTATTGCAAATTTTCTCTGTTTTTTTAAGAAATGATTTGTTATTCTCAGTCTAGAAAACAAAGTATTACTAAATCAGTGATAAGGTAAAGCATTTCAGCAAATCTATAATGTTTCAATAATTCTGAAAACACACATATCATTCTAAAATTATCAGTGAAATGACTTCACTTTCCAAAAATATTCAATATAGTTTATTAGGAGAGTGATATAATTAATTGCTTTTCATATGTCAATTGGGGCTTAATTTGAAATTTTAAAAAGCATGTCACAAATGGAATTATGAGTCCTAGGAGAACTGGAAAATGGCTAACAATCCTAACCAGTAACACATCATCTTAGTTGCCTACATAATTACCCCCATTTCTCATTTTTATTTTTGGTAACAAAGAGCGAAGTTTTGAGAACCCCTGGGTCCTGGTCTGCTATTATCCTCAGCAGTCTTTGAAATTCCATCCCTACCTAAAGGGACTCACCAGAGTCACACAGCAGTCAGCAATAAAATTATCAGATCTAAAAGGCAAACATGTCTTACTTCCTTGAGCATTTCCAGGAAATTAAGACTACATGAGTATTCCAGGAAATGAAGACTACATGAGTGTTTATGAGAGAAAAAAAAAATCAGAGAGAGATAAATAAAATGTGATGAAAAGATGGTATTGTGTCCATCTCTTCCACTATCATTCTTGGGCTACAGAGGGGACACCATAGAGCTTGTCATGGAAACTTGTGTCTTCCTCTCTAATGTATTTAATCCTTTAGGGAAGGAACTGTCTTCTGGAATCTCTTGGGAGAGGTAAGAAGGAAGTAATACCAACTGAGCAAGAAAACTACATTCTGTGTTTCTCCCTCACTCTCACTACTTCCACACTCACAAGGCTTCTAACCCCAGATGTGTGGGGTTTCCCATGCCAAGCAATTCTGCAACACTACTTGGGTATCCTACCATTGAACTCAACTCTGACATTAGCTACCTAGAGGCAGCATCGGATCCCACGGGTTAGGGGCTCAGTCCCATAAGACTGACCCTACCCCCACTTCAAATGCCAATTGCAAGTAGAAGATCCCCAGGTTTTCCACAATTTCCATCAGCCCTGGCTCTAAGTTACAGTTTTCCATGACCTCCCCAACTTGGATTTGATTATTTGCTAGAAGAGTTCACAGGACTCAAGGAAACACTTATGTTTACTAGTTTCTTATGCGACAAAGGTTACATACAGTAGAGGATACAGACGAACAGATACATAAGGTGAAGTCTGAGAGGGTCCTGGCACAAGAGCTTCTGTGGAAGCTCTTCATGGGACTTAGGGTGTGTCGCTCTCCCAGTACACGAATGTGTTCAGCAACCAGGATGCTCCCTGACTCCCATCCTTTGGGTTTCTACGGAAGCTTCATTGTACAGGCATACTTAATTAAATCATTGGCCATTAGTAATTGAGCTCAATTTCCAGTCTTTCTTCTCTCCCTGGAGGTCAGAGGGTGTGCAACTGAAAGTTTCAACCCTCCAATCACTTGGGTGGATACCCTGGCAACCAGTCCCCATTCCTAGAGGCTTTCCAAAAGTCCCCTGATTAACATAAACTCAGTCATGGAAAGGGTTTTGTTATAAATACGGAGACAACTTTCTTGCTTTTATCACCTAGGAAATTCCACAGATTTGAGGAGCTTTGTGCTGGAAATGGGAACAAAGATCAAACACAAATCTTCATCAACTTAAGATGGGGCTGTTGTTTTGTGTTAGTCTCTGTGTCATGTCTTTTTCAACCCTACAGACTGTAGGCTGCCAGGCTCCTCAATCCATGGGATTTCACAGGCAAGAATACTGGAGTGGGTTGCCATTTCCTTCTCCAGGGGATTTTCCTGACCGAGGGATCGAATCTGAGTCTCCTGCATTAGCAGGTGGATTCTTTACCACTGAGCCACCAGGGAAGAGCCAATAAATCTATCGAAAGTTGAAGATGTATTTAATATACTTAACCTACCAATCATCATAGGTTAGCCTGGCCTACCTTAACCATGCTGAGACCACTTACGTTAGCCTACAGCTGGTTGAAATCATCTCGCACAAATCCTACTTTGTAGTAAAGTGTCAAATATCTTATGTAAGTTACTGAATACTACACTAAAAGTGAAATTCAGAGCAGTCGTATGGGTACAGATTGGGTTAAGCATACCAGCTGTTTATCCTCATGATCACATGGCAGCCTGGGAGCTGTGGCTTCTGCCCCTGCCCAGCATCACAAGACACTATCAGATCACATATCACTAGCCCAGGAAAAGATCAAAATTCAAAATGTGACATAAATACAGATTTTCACTGAATACATATTGCTTTCCCATCATCTTAGAGTAAAAAAAAAAAATCATAAGCCTAATCATCTTAAGTCAGGAATTGTCTGTGAATATTTCTTATTATAAGTCATAATATCAGGATTCCCTGGTGGTCTAGTGCCTAAGACTCTGTGGGCCCAAAATAGGGGGACTGGGTGTGATCCCTGGTCAGGGAACTAGATCCCACATGTTGCAACTAAAGATCCCTCATGCCTCAGCAAAGATCAAAGATCCCGTGTACCACAATTAAGACTCAGCACAGCCAAATAAATCTTTTTAAAGTCACACTATCACAGTAGGTCACACATGAAAATCTATTCCAACATTCCTACCTACTTATCCTTCAGAATCCTTCTATATATTATGCTAGAGAAGTTCTGGCATCAAACTTCATTGACCATAGGTCATCACTGAGTCCACAATTCAGTTATCCAAGCAAGCTATTTGAGCCACTTCTAGCTTTAGCTGAAACATTAAATTCAGAATATCTGTTAAATGTACACATAATACGCTAAACCCGATACAAAACTATATTCTGTTCTTTTTAGTGTAATACCCTTCAAATCTATTCTCAAACATATTTCCTGGGCCTCTACTAATCAAACTAATCAAATTTCAACATTTATTTTGAAGTATAAGCAATTTCTTCCCAGGTCAGAATCTTCATTTGTTCTGCTTGAGCATACTAAGGTCTGACTCTAGTTTACATATAAAGTAGAAAATAATGGACAATGAAGATGGGTCTTAATGAGAATAGCAACCCCTTGCAAGGCTGTTGCCTCAAGTAGGGTGATCACTGAGTCTTCAAGAAGGAAAGGTCACGGGTGGGATGAATTGGGAGATTGAGACTGACATATATACACTATGGATACTATGTATAAAGTGGATAACTAATGAGAACTTACTGTGTAGCACAGGGAACTCTACTGAATGCTCTGTGGTGACCTAAATGGGAAGGGAATCCAAAAAAGAGCAGATATATATGTACGTGTAACTGATTCACTTTGCTGTACAGCAGAGACTAACATTACATTGTAAAACAACTATACTGCAATAAAAATTAACTTACAAAAAAAAGAAGAAGGAAAGGTCCGTCTTCTTAATCATAAGAAGAGGCGCTGCTTCTGCTTGTTCAGACAGACTTGGGCATTTAGGTTTATCCAAGTCTTCCCTGCTGATTCAGTAGTAAAGAATCCACCTACAATGCAAGAGACAATGGTTCCATCCCTGGGTCGAGAAAATCCCCTGGAGAAGGAAATGGCAACCCACTCCAATATTCTTGCCTGGAGAATCCCATGGACAGAGGAGCCTGATGGGCTACAGTCCATACAACTGAAGTAGCTGAGCTCACAGGCAAGTCTAATCTAAGTCTCAGAATCCCACTTGTTCCCAATGCCCTGACTTCACATAAACAATATGATGAGTCTGTAAATTCAATCTTGTTATGATTCTGCAACTCACCCAGTCACATTTTTAATAAAGATAGTCTTAAAGCTACCAGAAATGAGACTTTTTTAGGGTTGCCATAAAAGTTCTCTGATGTCTGAATGTGACTTGAGCTTATTTAAAGCCCTGAGTTTTGTCATTTCTGTTAGTTTTCTAGTGCAATCATAAGATAACACCCCACCCCACAAAGCTATGACAAACCTAGACAGCGTAGTAAAAAGTAGAGACACTACTATGCCAACAAAGGCCCATATAGTCAAAGCTATGGTTTTTCCAGTAGTCGTGTGGATGTGAGGGTTGGACCATAAAGAAGGCTGAGCACCAAAGAACTCATGCCTTCAAATGGTGGTGCTGGAGAAGACTTTTGAGAATCCCTTGGACATCAAAGAGATCAAACCAGTCAATCCTAAAGGAAAACGACCCTGAATATTCATTGGAAGGACTGATGCTGAAGCTGAAGTTCTAATACTTTGGCCACCTGATGTGAAGAGCCCACTCATTGGGAAAGACCCTGATGCTGGGAAAGATTTAAAGCAGGAGGAGAAGGGGACAACAGAGGATGAGATGGTTGGATAGCATCACCGACTCAATGGATGTGAGTTTGAGCAAGCTCCGGGAGACAGTGAAGTACAGGGAGCCTAGTGTGCTGCAGTCCATGGGGTTGTAAAGAATCAGACATGACTGAGCAACTGAACAACACCAGGCTTCCCTGGTGGCTCAGTGGTAAAGAATCCACCTCCCAGTGCAGGGAGATGAGACATGGGTTAGATCCCTGGGTCAGGAAGATCTCCTGGAGAAGGAAATGACAACCCACTCAAGTGATTCTTGCCTGGGAAATCCCGTGAACAGAGGAGCCTGGCGGGCTACAGTCCATGGGGTCTCAAAGAGTCAAACACGCCTTGGCGACTGAGCACATGCGTGCAGCCCTAGCATCCCAGGGTATAGAAGGTGAACTTGGAGCTGAGAGATACCAGGAAAAGAGAAAAGAAAAAAAACCTTCAGGATCTAAGGCTAGGCAAAGAGTTCTTAGGTCATAAAAAGACATGATCCATAAAAGGAAAATTTGTTATATTGGACTTCAAATTTTAAAAATTTTGCTCTTTGAAAGCCCATGTGTAATGGATGAAAAGATGAAGTATAGACTGGGAGAAAATATTTGCAAACCACTTATTCAACAAAGGACTAGTATACAGAATATATAAAGAATTTTCAATACTAAAACTCAACAGTAGTTTAAAAACAAAAAGCAAAGACACACTACACCAATGAGAATATACAGAGAGCGAATAAGTATGTGCAAAGATGTTCAACATCACTAGCCACTGGGGAAATGCAAATTAAAGCCACAATGAGGTACCACTATGCACCAATCAGAATGACTAAAATGTAGAATGGAGATCACCATCAAACACCATCAAATGTTAGCAGGGATGCAGAGAACCTGGATCACTCATATACTGCTAGTGGAAAAGTAAAATGGTACAGCTAAACTGGAAAACAATTTAGCAGTTTCTTAAAAAACTAGATATGCAAATACTATACATTAAATACTATACATGATTGCATTCTTAGACATTTATCCTAGAGAAATGAAGACTCATGTTCACATACAAGTCTGTACATTAATGTTTATACCAGTTTTATTCATAACAGTTCCAAACTGGAAATTATCCAGATGTCCTTCAAAATGATTACACAAATGGTAGTGCAATTTTGCCCCTGGAACACTGTTTAGCAACAAAAAGAACAAAAGATAGATACATATTCTAGGCAATCTCTGAAGAATTATGTTAAATGAAAAAATCTAATCCTAAAAGGTTGCATACTGTATGATTTCATTTATTTAACATTCTTGAAACGACAAAATTACAAAAACGAAGAAAAGATAAGTGGTTGCCAGGGGCTCACTAGCGGCAGGATGTAGAGAGAAAAGACCATGGCTATCCAAGGGCAACATGAGGATCCTTGTGGGGGTGGAAATATTTTAACTTGACTACATCCTTGTTAATTTCCTGGTGATGGTGTTTTACTATAGTTTTGCCAGATGTTACCAACAGGGAAAAATGGATAAGGGCTACATAGGATCTCTCTGTAATATTTCTTATAACTTCATGTGAATCTATAACTATTACCCAATAAACTTTTAATTTTTTTAATCTAAAAAAAGAAGAACTGTGCAAAGTAACAGTGATTAATTTGAGTAGTGGAAAGTAGGTAAGTGGCTGGGTTTACAGAAGGAACAAGAAATGAAGAAGAGGCAGAACGTTGGTAATTGTTGAAGCTTGGAGATGGGTACATGGAGGATCATAATTACTCTATAAACTTTCTATGTGCTTGAATCTTCCATACTGAAAGGAAAATAAAAGAGACCCTGAGAGAGGAGAGATTTAACAAACTTATCAACCAAATAAGTACATTAATAACTCTTATCTTACCAATAGTAATGAAGAAGGCAATGGCACCCCACTCCAGTGCTCTTGCCTGGAAAATCCCATGGACGGAGGATCCTGGTAGGCTACAGTCCATGGGGTCACAAAGAGTCAGACGCAACTGAGCAACTTCACTTTCACTTTCACTTTTCATTTCAGCAATAGTAAACAATTAGAATGAAAAAACTCTATTCATAATAGCAAATGTAACTATAAATAACAAACATTGTAAGAAATGGTAAGATTTAGATAAATAAAACTATATAAATACTGTAAATCCTAAAGAAGACCTAAATAATGAGCCTAAATACTAAATGAAAAACACACAATATTCCAGAATGAAAAGATTCAGCACTATAAAAATGCCAACTCTCCAACATTCAATCTATAAATTAAGTCCAATTCCCATCAAAACCCCAAGATTATAATTTGTAGAATCTGTAAAACTTATTCCAAAAATACTATGAAAGAAAAAAATACAGCACTGCAATTTGGTGGGGGGGATGATAAGAAGGGGGAACTTTCCAAACTAGATATCAAGATAGACTATAAAGCTGTATAAACAGTCAAAACAAAATAATGTGATGTTAATACAGAAATAGGCAAATAGCTCTATCCAGAAAGAGAATCCAGAATTATGAATTCTTGTATTTTTGAAAGATGGTATCTCACATCATTGGGATTAAAATGAACAATTTTTGACTGATTTCAAACAATTGGCTAAACATTTGGAAAAACCTGAATGTAGGTCCCTTTGTCACAGCTATTCAGAATAATACACACCACAAGAATAAAAGAGCACTTGGCGCTTTTGAACACAATAGGAAAATAAAAGAATGATTTTTTATAACCTGGGGATAGAAGTGATGGAAGAATTTCCTTATTAAGCAAGATACAAATCCCATAAACCATAAATGAAAAGATTGATTTCATAAATTTAAAAACTTTTCCTCGGGTGAAAATACTTAACAATGTATTAAAAGATACACAGTAACTTAGAAGACGCATGCTTAAGACAGCATTCATAATCATAGCATTTTCACAGATTTTACCAAGCAATAAGAAACAGGGAAAATGAGAAAGCCGATGAATGGGCAATTCAAAGAAGAGTTAATATGAATGGTTGATAAAGTTATAAAAAGATATTTAACCTCATTCATAGTTCAGTTCAGTTCAGTCGCTCAGTCGTGTCCGACTCTTTGTGACCCCATGAATTGCAGCATGCCAGGCCTCCCTGTCCATCACCAACTCCCAGAGTTCACTCAAATTCACCTCCATCGAGTTGGTGATGCCATCCAGCCATCTCATCCTCTGTCGTCCCCTTCACCTCTTGCCCCTAATCCCTCCCAGCATCAGAGTCTTTTCCAATGAGTCAACTCTTCGCATGAGGTGGCCAAAGTACTGGAGTTTCAGCTTTAGCATCAGTCCTTCCAAAGAACACCCAGGAGAACATCTCCTTTAGAATGGACTGGTTGGATCTCCTTGCAGTCCAAGAGACTCTCAAGAGTCTTCTCCAACACCACAGTTCAAAAGCATCAATTCTTCGGTGCTCAGCCTTCTTCACAGTCCAACTCTCACATCCATACATGACTACTGGAAAAACCATAGCCTTGACTAGACGGACCTTTGTTGGCAAAGTTATGTCTCTGCTTTTGAATATGCTGTCTATGTTGATTATAACTTTTCTTCCAAGGAGTAAGCATCTTTTAATTTCATGGCTGCAATCACCATCTGCAGTGATTTGGGAGCCCAGAAAAATAAAGTCAGGCACTGTTTCCACTGTTTTCCCATCGATTTCCCATAAAGTCGTGGGACCAGATGCCATGATCTTCGTTTTCTGAATGTTGAGCTTTAAGCCAACTTTTTCACTCTCCACTTTCACTTTCATCAAGAGGCTTTTTATTTCTTCTTCACTTTCTGCCATAAGGGTGGTATCATCTGCATATCTGAGCTTACTGATATTTCTCCTGGCAATCTTGATTCCAGCTTGGGCTTCTTCCAGCCCAGCGTTTCTCATGATGTACTCTGCATATAAGTTAAATAAGCAGGGTGACAATATACAGCCTTAACGTACTTCTTTTTCTATTTGGAACCAGTCTGTTGTTCCATGTCCAGTTCTAACTGTTGCTTCCTGACCTGCATATAGGTTTCTCAAGAGGCAGGTGAGGTGGTCTGGTATTCCCATCTCTTTCAGAATTTTCCACAGTTTATTGTGATCCACACAGTCAAAGGCTTTGGCATCATCAATAACGGATAAATAGATGTCTTTCTGGAACTCTCTTGCTTTTTCGATGATCCAGCAGATGTTGGCAATTTGATCTCTGGTTCCTCTGCCTTTTCTAAAACCAGCTTGAACATCAGGAAGTTCATGATTCACATATTGCTGAAGCCTGGCTTGGAGAATTTTAAGCATTACTTTACTAGCATGTGAGACGAGTGCAATTGTGCGGTAGTTTGAGCACTCTTTGGCATTGCCTTTCTTAGGGATTGGAATGAAAACTGATCTTTTCCAGTCCTTTGGCCACTGCTGAGTTTACCAAATTTGCTGGCATATTGAGTGCAGCACTTTCACAGCATCATCTTTCAGGATTTGAAATAGCTCCACTGGAATTCCATCACCTCTACTAGCTTTGTTCGTAGTGATGCTTTCTAAGGCCCACTTAACTTCACATTCCAGGATGTCTGGTTCTAGGTGAGTGATCACACCATCATGATTATCTGGGTCATGAAGACCCTTTTTGTACAGTTCTGTGTATTCTTGCCACCTTTTCTTAATATCTTCTGCTTTTCTGTTAGGTCTCTACCATTTCTGTCCTTTATTGAGCCCATCTTTGCATGAAATGTTCCCTTGGGATCTCTAATTTTCTTGAAGAGATCTCTAGTCTTTCCCATTCTCTTGTTTTCCTCTATTTCTTTGCATTGATCACTGAGGAAGGCTTTCTTATCTCTTCTTGCTATTCTTTGGAACTCTGCATTCAGATGCTTATATCTTTTCTTTTCTCCTTTGCTTTTCACTTCTCTTCTTTTCACAGCTATTTGTAGGGCTTCCCCAGACAGCCATTTAGCTTTTTTGCATTTCTTTTCCATGGGGATGGTCTTGATCCCTGTCTCCTGTACAATGTCACGAACCTCCATCCATAGTTCATCAGGCACTCTATCAGATCTAGTCCCTTAAATCTATTTCTCATTTCCACTGTATAATCATAAGGAATTTGATTTAGGTCATACCTGAATGGTCTAGCGGTTTTCCCTACTTTCTTCAGTTTAAGTCTGAATTTGGCAATAAGGAGTTCATGATCTGAGTCACAGTCAGCTCCCGGTCTTGTTTTTGCTGACTGTATAGAGCTTCTCCATCTTTGGCTGCAAAGACAATAATCAGTCTGATTTTGGTGTTAACCATCTGGTGATGTCCATGTGTAGCGTCTTCTCTTGTGTTGTTGGAAGAGGGTGTTTGCTATGACCCATGCGTTCTCTTAGCAAAACTCTATTAGCCTTTGCCTTGCTTCATTCTGTATTCCAAGGCCAAATTTGCCTGTTACTCCAGGTGTTTCTTGACTTCCTACTTTTGCATTCCAGGCCCCTATAATGTAAAGGACATCTTTTTTGGGTGTTAGTTCTAAAAGGTCTTGTAGGTCTTCATAGAACCGTTCAACTTCAGCTTCTTCAGCATTACTGGTTGGGGCATAATCTTGGATTACCGTCATATTGAATGGTTTGCCTTGGAAACAAACAGAGATCATTCTGTCGTTTTTGAGACTGCATCCAAGCACTGCATTTTGGACTGTTTAGTTGACCATGATGGCTTCTCCATTTGTTCTAAGGGAATCCTGCCCACGGTAGTAGATATAATGGTCATCTGAGTTAAATTCACCCATTCATAGTTAAGAAAATGCAAAATAAAATGAGACTTTCCAATCAATTAAATTTTGAGTTTTAGAAAGATCGATAATATACAAAACAATGTTCTCACAGGTATGGGAGATAGGTACTCTCATGTGCTCGTTTTGGAAATAGGTACCCGCTTTAGGGAGGCACTGTTTAACATATACCGTGAAAGGCTTAAAGTTTAAGCCAATAATTCCTTGTTAGGAAGCCACAGAGCTACACACATAGATGCACAAAGATAAACAAAGGCATTTATTGTAGCGTTTGTTTCTAACACTAAAGGATTAGAAACAATCTAAAAACCTTTCCGATAGAGAATGATTAAATAAATTAAGTAGAATACTTTGCAACTGTTAAAGAGTTTTATATGCTAACATGAAAGTATCTCCAAGAAATATTTATTAGGCTAAAACAGGTTGCAGAATAATTGGTAATATGTGTGCTTAGTCGCTCTGTCATATCTGACTCTTTGCAACTCCATGCGCTGCAGGCTCCTCTGTCCATGGGGATTCTCCAGGCAAGCACACTAGAATGGGTTGCCATGTCCTTCTCCAGGGGATCTTCCTGACCCAGAGATCGAACCCAGGTCTCCCACATTAAACAATTACATACATTTGTATGGGAATATATGTATCTGTAGACACAAAAAACTATGAACTTTGGTTACTAACAGGAATGGGAAGGATAGGAGGAGATAAAATGAGAGAATACTTAAATCTTCTTTGCTCAATTCTATAAAACTTATAATAAGAAATGTTTGTAATTACAGGTTTTTAAAGGATACATAACACCTGGGAAGCGTTCAAAGCTTCTCAGAGCCACGCTATTTCATAAATTCAAGACAACCGATATTTTCATTGTTATTACAGTGTTCTTACCCTTCACAACTATCAACACTGATGTGCCTTTCATCAGAGAAATTTAAACAAGATTTACAAATAAAGGTTCATTTATTCACAGAGCACACCTTTGAAGCAAGGCTATAATTTAAAAATGCAGACATAATAAATGACTTGCCCAGATTCTCAAACAAGTCAAGAAATGATCCAGAGCCAGGATTCCACTCTTGTACAAATAAATAATATATACTGGCTCTTTGCACAGCACCATAAATCACCCCAGCCCCTGGCATTTTAGTCTCTCCCCAAGTAATTGAGTGTTTAAATTACTTGCAAACCTTCACTTTGGCTTTTAAAAAATGCCCACTCTGGCATTCTTTTTAAAGGGATATCTTTTAAAAGTTTAACATTGACCTTCCAAAGAAAGTAAGAGAGTAAGATTAGTTTTCACCTTCAATAAGAGGACAACCCTAGAACATAATGCTCCTTCAAATGACAGTTCAGATCATATTATTTAGCCAAAAATCAATAACTTAGCAGAAGTACTCTACAAGTGCATTATCCTAATTTGGAAAAATTTCTAAAGGAGAAGAAGCATGAAAGACATTGATTCGAATCAGGAAAATTGATCCAAGCACTGCCTCTGCCAAAAAACATATGTGTGACTATGCATGACTCCATCAACTTCTGGAAACCTCTGACTCCTCATTTGTAAAGTAAGAATGAGAACACCTTCTTGCTTCACTATATGGACTGTCTCAAAGCTGGAATAAGAGAGATTGTGAAGGTACTCTGTAAGGTGTGAAGTTACAGATAAATCACTCTTAATGTATAAAACCTTAGTTTTTTAAATTGAGTTCTTGATACAAGAATACTACCTGCCCCTCCACCCCCAAATACAAGACAACATCTGATATGCCACACTTTGGGGCCCAATCATTTATTTTTTCTAGACCAGGTCTCTAGAAAAGGAACGTGCAGCATTTATTTGTGAAGTGTGTCATGATTAAAGTGACAAAAAGTGACCTATTCTCACAGCAATACCTGCTGTGGTCCTTTTCTGATTGAACTGCCTCCTCCTTAAGGAGCGTGATCCTTCCTTAACCACAGCCAGAGCTGGATTAAACGGTAAAGAGTTGGGCAGTTACCCAAATTATTAATCTGTAAGGGAAACTGAAATGTCATTGGAATAATTAGTAATGATAGAAACAGTTAAGGCTTCTACAGGGAAATTCATAAACAGGCAGAGGAATATAAATTTACTCTTGCTTGAATACAATACAAGGAAGTAAAAACTAAAAACAATAGTGTTACTGTGACATTTATTGGATGTTTATTATATATATACCAAGTATTTTACATGTATGATTGTGTTTATTTATTTATTTATTTATTGATATATAAACTCATTCTTTATTTTAAAATGGTGACATGGACAAAGGTTCATATTGTTAAAGAGTTAGCACATCATTTTTGGAGGTTGATTATTAGTTTGAACCCAGAAATTATTGTATGTTGCTGTTTTTAAACCGATTTTCAGGTAGAGAAATTAAGATGTACCCAAGAATGCTCAAATTACCGCACAACTGCACTCATCTCACACGCTAGTAAAGTAATGCTCAAAATTCTCCAAGCCAGGCTTCAGCAATATGTGAACGGTGAACTTCCAGATGTTTAAGCTGGTTTTAGAAAAGGCAGAGGAACCAGAAATCAAATTGCCAACATCTGCTGGATCATTGAAAAAGCAAGAGAGTTCCAGAAAAACATCTATTTCTGCTTTATTGACTATACCAAAGCCTTTGACTGTGTGGATCACAATAAACTGTGGAAAATTCTGAACGAGATGGCAATACCAGGCTGATGGGAATACCTGCCTCTTGAGAAACCTGTATGCAGGTCAGGAAGCAACAGTTAGAACCAGACATGGAACAACAGACTGGTTCCAAATAGAAAAAGGAGTATGTCAAGGCTGTATATTGTCACCTTGCTTACTTAACTTATATTCAGAGTACATCATGAGAAATGCTGGGCAGGAGGAAGCATAAGCTGGACTCAGTATTGCCAGGAGAAATATCAATAACCTCACATATGCAGATGACACCACCCTTATGGCAGAAAGTGAAGAGGAACTAAAGAGCCTCTTGATGAAAGTGAAAGAGGAGAGTGAAAAAGTTGGATTAAAGCTCAACATTCAGGAAACTAAGATCAGGGCATCTGGTCCCATCACTTCATGGCAAATAGATGGGAAATAGTGGAAACAGTGTCAGACTTTATTTTGGGGGGCTCCCAAATCACTGCAGATGGTGATTGCAGCCATGAAATTGAAAGACGCTTACTCCTTGGAAGGAAAGTTATGACCAACCTAGAGAGCATATTCAAAAGCAGAGACATTACTTTGCCAACAAAGGTCCGTCTAGTCAAGGCTATGGTTTTCCCAGTGGTCATGTATGGATGTGAGAGTTGGACTATTAAGAAAGCTGAGCACCGAAGAATTGATGCTTTTGAACTGTGGTGTTGGAGAAGACTCTTGAGAGTCCGTTAGACAGCAAGGAGATCCAACCAGTCCATCCTAAAGGAGATCAGTCCTGGGTGTTCATTGCAAGGACTGATTTTGAAGCTGAAACTCCAATACTTTGGCCACCTGATGCAAAGAACTGACTCATTTGAAAAGACCCTGATGCTGGGAAAGATTGAGGGCAGGAGGAGAAGGGGAAGACAGAGGATGGAATGGTTGGATGGCATCACTGACTCAATGAACAAGGGTTTGGGTGGACTCCGGGAGTTGGTGATGGACAGGGAGGCCTGGCGTGCTGCGGTTCATGGGGTCACAAAGAGTTGGACATGACCAAGCGACTGAACTGAACTGAACTGAACAAGACAGCACAAGTAGCAGACAGTGGAGGTGCAGCTTGAAACGAGCCTTCCTCCAAGACCTATATTCACTCTGCCTCCCAGCGCTCCCCAGCTCTAGCTAAATTTATCATGTGTTTTTGTATCTTGTATTTAGGCAGGAACAATTAGATGAAATTCACCAGGCAGATCAAATCTGAAACCAGAATTCATGGATAGTGAGTGCTGTTGGCCAGAAACCAGCAATCAATTCTAAAATACAAATTTCAAACCTTTTGATACACCTTCAAAGAATGTACCTGGTTCAGAAAAATTACAAAAGAAAAGTGAAAAGATAATAGAATTATTTTTATGGTAAAATATATTGTCAAATTGTTTCAAACTACTGACACTGCTTAGGGACCCATCTATAACTTTAACTGATTGAAAATTGTTCCTTGTTGTCCCCATCAAATAATTTTTGAACAACTATTTAAAGAACACTTTTGAAAGGTGCATTAGAATTCAATTGTAAATGACAGATTTCACTCTAGCTAATTTAAACAGAAAGGGATTTACTATTAATAGGAGGAATTGGGGATTCATTAAATCACTAAAAGGGCTAGTAGAACAGAGTTGAGGCTGCACTTTCAGGCATGACATCCTGAACAGTATTACAGAACTGGGTCATTATGGGCACCATGCTCCTTCCACACTTACGAAACTGGGGAGTAAGGAAGCCATCACCGTAGCTGCTGACTCGAACAATCTGAATCAGCAGAATGGATGCCCTGCTCTCTGTCTCTTATCACCCATGAAATTCAGGGGCTGAATGCTGTTACCTCCACAGGAGCTGTCCCAGAAAAAGCAACAATGTGCCAGTAGAAACAACAGAAGTCGCAGAAGTACAGCCTCCACCTCAGAATGTTCACTTTTAACCAGCTAGTTCAGTTCAGTTCAGTCGCTCAGTCGTGTCCGACTCTCTGTGACTCCATGAATTGCAGCACGCCAGGCCTCCCTGTCCATCACCAACTCCCGGAGTTCACTTAGACTCACATCCATCGAGTCAGTGATGCCATCCAGCCATCTCATCCTCTGTCATCCCCTTCTCCTCCTGCCCCCAATCCCTCCCAGCATCAGAGTCTTTTCCAATGAGTCAACTCTTCACATGAGGTGGCCAAAGTACTGGAGTCTCAGCTTTAGCATCATTCCTTCCGAAGAACACCCAGGACTGATCTCCTTTAGAATGGACTGGTTGGATCACCTTGCAGTGTGGAAAATTCTGAAAGAGATGGGAATACCAGACCACCTCACCTGCCTCTTGAGAAACCTGTATGCAGGTCAGGAAGCAAGAGTTAGAACTGGACATGGAACAACAGACTGGTTCCAAATAGAAAAAGGAGTACATCAAGGCTGTATATTGTCACCCTGCTTATTCAACTTATATGCAGAGTACATCATGAGAAACGCTGGGCTGGAAGAAGCACAAGCTGGAATCGAGATTGCCGGGAGAAATATCAATAACCTCAGATATGCAGATAACACCACCCTTATGGCAGAAAGTGAAGAGGACCTAAAAAGCCTCTTGATGAAAGTGAAAGAGGAGAGTGAAAAAGTTGGCTTAAAGCTCAACATTCAGAAAACTAAGATCAGGGCATCTGGTCCCATCACTTCATGGCAAATAGATGTGGAAACAGTGTCAGACTTTATTTTTTGGGGCTCCAAAATCACTGCAGATGGTGATTGCAGCCATGAAATTAAAAGACGCTTACTCCTTGGAAGGAAAGTTATGACCAAACTAGACCGCATATTCAAAAGTAGAGACATTACTTTGCTAAGTTACATCTGTTTTATAGAAATGAGCTTTCATTAATCCAAGCTGTAAGGATGTCTGGGAAGCGTAGTCTCTAGATTTGCACCCTAAAGCAATAAGATTTGCTAGCAGAGAGTTGTAATTAAGCTGAGTGTATTGATCTGTGACCTCAGTTACAGTCAGACCCTGAGTTATTAGAGCCAGCCCAGGGCACTCACACACCACACTCCACTCCTGACATAGTTCTAAGTGGAGACTCAAGAACAGCCCACCCCAAGGTTGGTCAGTGGTGGACAAAAACATAATTTGGGTCTAGGTTCCTTTCTCAGGATTTTGGAACTAGAACATTGAAGGACTGGGCCAATGAACTGACGGGCTTTATAGATGTAAGGTTAAGTAGGTTTGGAGTCAGACTGATAATAGGTAATGTGTGAGCAAATAGCATTATACACATATTCATTGAGAAATATGGAGGTAAATACCAAAAGGAATGGAACAAAATGTTTCAAGTGGTTGAAACAGGAGGGGCAAAGGAATTTCTTTTGTTGTTAATGTTTATAATTCTTTTAGAGCTACTTGAATTTTTGAACCTTTTGCTTATATTATCAGGATAAAAATTAATATCAAAAACACCAGGGACTTCCCTGGTGGTCCAGTGGCTAAGACTCCGCACTCTCAATGAGGGGTCCCGGGTTCGATCCCTGGTCAAGGAACTAGACCTCATATGCCACAACTAAGGATCCTGCATGCTCAACTAAGATCTGACACAGCCAAATGAATAAATAATTTTTTAAAATACCATAAACAAGGAGAAGGAAATGGCAACTCCAGTATTCTTGCCTGGAGAATCCCATGGACAGAGCAGCCTGGCAGGCTATGGTCCATAGGGTCGCAAAGAGTTGGACACGATTGAAGTGACTTAGCACGCACGCGCCATGAATAACTCCATCCCCTGGCATTTCAGTCAACAGCAAAATGAATACCCCAAACTTGGGCATTTAAGCCAGAACAACTCACCTACACATCACATGACCACCAGCTGAAGAGAGAGAGCTCCAGACCATCAGTCCTTCCTTGCCTCCCTTCCCACCTAGCACCTCCACTGCCATCAAGTTGAAAAAAATTTAAAAACCAAAACTAATTTAGCGAACCTTGAATGCCAAGCCAAGGAGTTAATCACTCTGGCGATGGGGACAGCTTTGAATAGGGAAATGACCTTAGTGTGTAGACTGCTTCTTTGTGCACAGGATAAATTTGATAGATTGGCAGTAGCCAGGAAACTGATTGGGAGATTACTAATAGGACCCTGGATTAAATCAATGGCAGTGGAATTGGAGAGAAAAACTTAGACAAAGAGATATATAGTAGAGGACTTCATGGTAGCTGATCAGATATGGGGAGTAAGGAGAGTAAATTTGGTGGATATATTCCATTTTTCCAGAATCCCTTCCTTTTAGGGAATGGTCCCTCACCCTTTCCATGAGATTCTGGTGGTGAATCAGAGTAAACTTGTATTCTCCAAACAAATGTGTCCCAAGTTGACCATACTGAGTATTCCTTCCTTGGACAGTGTATTTGGTTCACAGGCATAACCCAAAAGTGAATGAAAGGACTTTCTGGGAACCCTTCCCCAGGGTTACTGGGGAAGATGCTCTCTTCCACCATGAGTCTGGGAATGCCAGAAGCCATTATTCCCTGGTGGCTCAGAAGGTAAAGAATCCACTTGTAATGCAAGATCCCTGGGTTGGGAAAATCCCATCCCCTGAAGGAGGGCGTGGCAACCCACTCCACTATTCTTGCCTAGAGAATCCCCATGGACAGAGGAGCCTGGTGGGCTACAATCCATGGAGTCACAAAGAGTCAAACACATCTGAGCGACTAAGCACAGTACAGAAGCCATTATCCTGCCATGTAGAGAGGGCCTATCATGACAGAGAGTCAGAGCCCTGACATCATTTGTTATTGAACCCATCCATACCCATACTGATGGACTTCTCAGTGAGTCAAGATATTAACTTTTTTGCTTATGGAGTGGATTTCTATCATTTGCAACAGAAAAAGGATTTATCAACAAAGAGTCAAAAATTGTTTCATTTATATATCAAAAAAATATTTACAGCATATCTGCCAAATGAACAGTTAAATGCTCCAGTACAATGGGAGATTTAAAAAAATAATCCTGGACTTCCCTGGTAGTACAGTGGATAAGAATCCGCCTACCAATGCAAGGGACATGGGTTCACTCCTTGGTCTGGGAAGATCCCACATTCCTCAGAGCAACTACAACTAAGCCCAAGCACCACAACTACAGAGCTTACGCTCTAGGGCCTATGCTGCAGCTCCGGAAGCCCACGAGCCCTAAAGCGTGTGCACCACAACGAAGAGTAGCCCCCCTGCTTACCACAACCAGAGAAAGCCTGCAAGCAGCAATGAAGACCCAGCACAACAAGACATATTAATTAATTAATTTTTCAAAACATCCTAAAACATGCCCCATATACCTTGAGATCTATTTCAGCCTGTAACCAGTACTGACATTAAAGTCACTCAATAACTCTAGGATTCAGTCTTTCCTTCCATAAGGCTGAGGAAAAGGGGGATTACATTGCACATTTGGCTTTATGTATCTCCAGGTTCCACATCTGAGGATTCAACCAACTTCGGATCAAAAATTTTCAGGAAAAAAATTCCAGAAAGTTCCAAAATGCCAACCTTGAATTTGCCAAGTATCAGCAATTATTTACATAGTATTTACATTGTATTTATAATATTTACATGCATGTACATTGTATTAAGTGTTGCAAGTAATCTAGAGATGATTTAAAGTATACAGGGGGATGTGTGTAAATTATATACAAATACTATGACATTTTAGAAAAAATACTTGAGCATCCACAAATTTTTGGTATCCAGGCTTAGGAGTCCTGGAACCAATCTCCTTCAGGTACTGAGTGAAGACTGTGTTGTTTTCTAAAGATTTTCTTCAGCTCTAGTTTTATGATTCTAAGCCATGACATAGAAGAACTAGTGAGTTACTTCAAGATTCTAAAATATGAAAGCTCGGTATGCAAAATCAATTAACTGGGGAAAATTGGAAGCTAGAAAGACCTGGGTGATAATTGAGAAGAAACATTTCTTGAGCCTTGTCTGGAGAACTTGCAATACTGATGAAGGGATATGGATGATTCTAAGAAATATTAGAAGAAAAAAATAATTAATGCCTATACATGTAGAATATGAAGATGAGTCAACAGTGGCTCAGTTCAGTTCAGTTCAGTCGCTCAGTCATGTCCGACTCTTTGCAACCCCATGAATCACAGCACACCAGGCCTCCCTGCCCATCACCAACTCCTGGAGTTCACTCAAACTCTCCATCGAGTCAGTGATGCCATACAGCCTCGGTCGTCCCCTTCTCCTCCTGCCCCCAATCCCTCCCACCACCAAAGTCTTCTCCAATGAGTCAACTCTTCTCATGAGGTGGCCAAAGTACTGGAGTTTCAGCTTTAGCATCATTCCTTCCAAAGAAATCCCAGAGCTGATCTCCTTCAGAATGGACTGGTTGGATCTCCTTGCAGTCCAAGGGACTCTCAAGAGTCTTCTCCAACACCACAGTTCAAAAGCATCAATTCTTCGGCTCTCAGCCTTCTTCACAGTCCAACTCTCACATCCACACATGACTACTGGAAAAACCGTAGCCTTGACTAGACGGACCTTAGTCAGCAAAGTAATGTCTCTGCTTTTGAATATGCTCTCTAGGTTGGTCACAACTTTTCTTCCAAGGAGTAAGCGTCTTTTAATTTCATGGCTGCAATCACCATCTGCAGTGATTTTGGAGCCCCCCAAAATAAAGTCTGACACTGTTTCCACTGTTTCCCCATCTATTTCCCATGGAGTGATAGGACCAGATGCCATGATCTTCGTTTTCTGAATGTTGAGCTTTAAGCCAACTTTTTCACTCTCCTCTTTTACTTTCATCAAGAGGCGTTTTAGTTCTTCTTCACTTTCTGCCATAAGTGGCTACTGACTCCAAAAGCTTGCTAGTTTGGGATATTACAATAAAATCTTTAACAAAAATGAAGTTTTTAAGAAAGCACTCCTAAATCTTTAAGAAAGCTCTCCTAAATCTCTTTAGGAGAGATTTAGTACAATTCTGGACATACTGCATCTGAGCTGTTGTTAATATATTCAAAAAGAAAGTCTACAGAATTAAAAATCTAGAACTGAAGTTCAAGTGGGAAGTTAGGACTCATGTTACAGTTTTGAGAATCCTTTAATGTAGAGGGAATGGGCAAAGTCCTGGGAGTGAATAAAAGCTACAGTAAAAACTGATAATAGACATAACTAATTAGTTTATTAATAAGCAAAAATTAAAATTATAAACATATTTCTTAAGCCTTTAAAAAGTTTAATTTATAAATCTTGCTAGTCTATTTATAAATCTCATAATCTTTGCACAGAAATATGGACAATAACTTTCACTTACACTCTATGGTTTAATTAATTCACAAGCTTAACCTACTGAATACTTCTTGAATATTTAACTAATTAAAATTTAAATAATTTAAATAATTAAATTTTCCTGGATATTTTAAACTACAGTTACAAATGTAACATATCTAGCATCTAGCCAGTGAAATTTTATAAGCACTTAGATAACTCTTGTAAATCTAATGGCAATAAATCAATCTCAGACTTCCCTGGTGGTACAGTGGGTAAGAAACCGCCTACCAATGCAGGGGACACAAGTTTGATCCCTGGTCCAGGAAGATTCCACATGCCACAAAGCAACTAAGCCCATGTGTCACAGCTACTGAAGCTCATGCACCTAGAGCCTGCGTGTGCTCTGCAACAAGAGAAGCCACCACATTAAGAAGCCCACACACCGCAGCTAGAGAGTAGCCCCCATTCTTTGCAACTAGAAAAAACGCATGGGTATCAATGAAGACTCAACACAATAGAAATAAATAAATTTAATTTTAAATAAATAAACACATCTCCTACTTGTGGTCACAAAATTCTCTTAAAAGTTCCATATATCTTTTTTCTTCCAGTTTTATTGAAATTAAATTGACATACCACACGATACAGGTTTAAAATGTACAACATTAGGATTTGATTTACGGACCTCACAAAGTGGTTTTCACTAGTGAGCATCCATCATCTCATACATATACAAAGTTAAAGAAAAAGTATTATCTTGTGATGAGAACTTGGGATTTACTCTAACTTTTCATGTACAACATACAGCAGTGTTAATTACACTTATCTTATTGTACATTTCACCCTTCATACTATCTATCTTATAACTGGAAATTTGTACCTTTTGACCGCCTTCATCCAATTTCCCCTCCCCCAACACCCTAAACCCCGACCCTCCCCCCAGAAGATCTCAAAAGTTCACAAAGTATACAACACCACAGTTATTATTAACTTTTACAGAAATAATGAAAATTGTATTAATTTACCACTTGTATATCAAAGGTGACATGTTGTGGCAGGCATGGAAATGTGCCACTCAGATCCTTCTTCAAGAAAGGACTTGCCTCCCTGCTCAGGGGCCAAAGGTATGATAAGCAGATGGCCTTCAGCTGTCAGCACATTCAGGGTCTGCCTCAGCTTTGGGTCCTGCCCTGCCCATGGCTGCCATATACTATCTGAGGGAGGAAGAAGTACAAAGGGCAGAGTGGGACACTCCATCCTACAATACTGACTCCAGACCTTCCTGTCTCATCATCTGCTTTCAGCAAACCTAACTGCAGTGCAAATTAACTCATACAACCAACATGAACAGAATTGCTATCTCAGACCTCTTCCAGCACATAAGACTTCAAATGTGGTATATCAGTCAAAATTCCTGTTACTACTCCCCAAGATGATTTTCCTTGAGCTCCAAGTAACTAACCAAGTTCCTTTTTAATGGTGAAGCTCTACCTGCTTACCCAATATATTCAGTTCAGTCCAGTCGCTCAGTCGTCTCCGACTCTTTGCAACCCCATGGACTGCAGCACACCAGGCCTCCCTGTCCATCACCAACTCCCAGAGTTTACTCAAACTCATGTCCATGATGAATTGAGTCAGTGATGCCATCCAACCATCTCATCCTCTGTCGCCCCCTTCTCCTCCCACCTTCAATCTTTCCCAGCACTGGGTCTTTTCAAATGAGGCAGCTCTTCGCATCAGGTGGTCAAAGTATTGGAGTTTCAGCTTCAACATCAGTCCTTCCAATGAATATTCAGGACTGATTTAAATCTTATTTGAAATCATTTACTGCTTGATATTAATATGCATGAGCACACCCCACTTAGGCACACATAGCTTATAGTTTCCACAACTTCATTGTACCTAATCTTGGTGACACATTGTGGCAGACATGGAAATATGCCACTCAGATGCCAATTAGCTATGGGAACTTGGGCAATTTATTTACCAATCCATGCTCAATTTCCTTATCTGTAAAACAGGATTTGTCATCTGATAGGCAAAATAAAGGACAAAAACAGCAAGAACCTAAAGAAGCAGAAGAGATTAAGAAGAGGAGGCAAGAACACACAGAAGAACTGTATAAAAAAGGTCTTGCTGCTGCTAAGTCGCTTCAGTCGTGTCCGACTCTGTGCGACCCCATAGACAGCAGCCCCCCAGGCTCCCCCATCCCTGGGATTCTCTAGGCAAGAATACTGGAGTGGGTTGCCATTTCCTTCTCCAATGCATGAAAGTGAAAAGTCAAAGTGAAGTCGCTCAGTCGTGTCCGACTCTTAGCGACCCCATGGACTGCAATCTACCAGGCTCCTCTGTCCATGGGATTTTCCAGGCAAGAGTACTGGAGTGGGGTGCCATTGCCTTCTCCAAAAAGGTCTTAATGACTTGGATAACCACAATGGCATGATCACTCACCTAGAGCCAGACATCCTGGAGTGTGAAGTCAAGAGGGCATTAGGAAGCATTACAACCAACAACCTCCTCGTGGAGGTGATGGAATTCCAGATGAGCTATTTAAAATCCTAAAAGATGATGCTGTTAAAGTGCTGAACTCAATAGGTCAACAAATTTGGAAAACTCAGCAATGGCCATAATACTGGGAAAGGTCAGTTTTCATTCTAATCCCAAAGAAGGGCAATGCCGAGTAATGCTCAAACTACCATATAATTGCACTTCACATACTTGCAAGGTAATGTTCAAAATGCTTCAAGCTAGGCTTCAGCAGTATGTGAACTGAGAACTTCCAGATGTACAAACTGGATTTAGATCCATGGGATCATAGAGAAAACAAGGGAATTCCAGAAAAATTACTTCTGCTTCACTGACTATGCTAAAGCCTTTGACTGTGGATCACAACAAACTGTAGAAAATTCTAAAAGAGATGGGAATACCAGACCACATTTTCTGTCTCCTGAGAAACCAGTACACAGCAAGAAGCAACAGTTAGAACCGGACATGGAACAACAGTCTGGTTCAAAATTGGGAAAGGAGTATGTCAAGTACATATGTTGTCATCCTGCTTATTTAACTTATATGCAGAGCACACCATGTGAAATGCAGGGCTGGATGAATCAAAAGCTGGCATCAAGACTGCTGGGAGAAATATCAGATATGCACATGATACCACTCTAATGGCAGAAAGGGAAGAGGAACTAAAGAGCCTCTTGATGAAGGTGAAAGAAGAGAGTGAAAAAACTGGCTTAAAACTCAACATTCAAAAAACTAAGATCACGGCATCTGGTCCCACCACTTCATGGCAAATAGAAGGGGAAAAAGTGGAAACAGTGACATATTTTCTTTTCCTGGGCTCCATAATCACTGTGGACTGTGACTGCAGCCATGAAATAAAACACACTTGCCCCTTGGAAGAAAAAGCTATGACAAATCTAAACAGCATATTAAAAAGCAGAGACATCACTTTCTCAACAAAAGTCCGTATAGTCAAAGCTATATTTTTCCCATAGTCATGTACAGTTGTGAGAGTTGGACCATAAAGAAGATTGAGCACCAAAGAATTGATGCTCTCGAACTGTGGTGCTGGAGAAGACTCTTGAGAGTCCCTTGGACTGCAAGGAGATCAAACCATTCGATCCTAAAGGAAATCAACCCTGAATATTCATTGGAAGGACTGGTGCTGAAGCTGAAGCTCCAATCCTTTGACCAACTGATCTGAAGAACTGACTGATTGGAAAAGATCCTGATGCTGGGAAAGACTGAGGGCAGAAGAAGGGGACGACAGAGGATGAAATGGTTGGATGGCATCACCGATTCAATGGACACGAGTTTGAGCAAGCTCCATGAGACAGTGAAGGACAGGGAAGCCTGATATGCTGCAGTTCCTGGGGTTGCACGATTTAGTGACTAAACAACATCTGATAGGGTTGTAAATAGTAAATGAGCTAATACTTTAGAAAGTGTGTAGATAGAATAGCCCCTGCCCACACTGTGTATTCAGTAAATGCTACCCATTACCACTATTGGTCAGAGTTTCACATTGCCTGTATATTTTATCTGTCTCAGCAACCAACATTCTATAATAATCTATTGACTAAGCAACTATAGAAAAATTTCTTCTTTCAAGCCCCTTACTGATCAGACTGCAGATTTTAGGACCAAGGTTAAATTTCAGACTTCACTTCAGTTGAATTTGTTATCAGCTGAATGTCTTGAATTATTTCATTCCATGAAAATGTAAACCAGATGTGTGAAGATTAAATTGGGAGCATATTTGTAAAAGGCCCTTCTGAAATAGAAAACTTATGAAAATGTGGGGAATTTTTCCAATATTGTTAAGAGCTAGACAATTCCTTCAATTACAATGTGATCTTTGCTCTTCAAGTAAAATTCCGCCCCTTCAGCAAAGTGATTCCCCCCTTGGTGGTTCAAAAGCTCAAATGAAACCAATTTAACAGGAATAATTTTAAAATAATAATGAAGACATATGGATAGTCTGCTGCTGCTAAGCCGCTTCAGTCGTGTCCGACTCTGTGCGATCCCACAGATGGCAGCCCACCAGGCTCCCCGTCCCTGGGATTCTCCAGGCAAGAACACTGGAGTGGGTTGCCATTGCCTTCTCCAATGCATGAAAGTGAAAAGTGAAAAGTCGCTCAGTTGTGCCCGACTCTTCGCGACCCCATGGACTGCAGCCCGCCAGACTCCTCGTCCCTGGGATTTTCCAGGCAAGAGTACTGGAGTGGGGTGCCACTGCCTTCTCCAATGGACAGTCTATCATGAGGCAAAGTTCTGAAGTTGCTGAAATGACTGTAAAACATTAAGAACCAAATGTTGACATATATTATCAGTCTTAGGAAATCATCTAGTTCAGTCCTCCCAAAGATTCTGCTGAATAAGAGGCTAGACGTCTTTCAATGCCGAAGAAATTTATTCACATGTCCAAGAAGAGCAAAGTTAGGAAAAACAAAAGCTGCCCTTGGTTTTGACCACAAGTTAGGAATTTCCTATCATTGGCGCAGCGCCTGAAAACAAGATTCAACTTTCTTGACTTGGTTATTTCTATGGGGCCTTGAAAATCTAAAATATTGCAAACCATTGGACTCACTGTTTAATGCTACCCGTATGTCAACAAATTCCTTCCAAGAAGTGTGCATATTTCAAGATGCCAATTTGGAAAAACAGACTGCACGTCTCCACGACAGATCTCACACAAAATAGAATTGAATACACGGCTCGAAGCCTTTTGCTGTTTTGTTTTTAAAAACAGGGGAGGGGGATAGGAGAACTGAGCTTAAAACACCCGAAGTAGGAACGGGGGAGCCTGGTGGGCTGCCGTCTATGGGGTCGCAGAGTCGGACACGACTAAAGCGACTTAGCAGCAGCAGCTATCAAACAGTGTTCTAGAGCGCAGGGCATTCCTCGGGGAGAGAGCCACTAGCGGAGGGTGCAGAGACACAGCAAGCGGACTCTTTCCCATTGACACAGCTGAAACGCCGCCATCCCTGCATATTCCTACATGTGGCTCCCGACCCGATCTGGGGTCACCAGGGAGCTCGGGAGAGTGCAGCGCCCCGGCGACATGTCGCTCAGCTCTCAGCTCGGCCCACTAGGGGCCCCCGACACTCCAGCTTCTGGGAGGGGCGGGGAAGAGAGAGGGCGTTTTCTGCCCGGATTCCAGTGGGAAAACAAGGAAAAGAGGAGGCAGTTGCGCAACCTGGGCTTGGGGTGCGGCTCCGGGAACAAAGAGCGCGTGAAAGGACCAGCAGCCGAGGCTCTGCAAATGCACTCAAATCAACACCGGGGCTGAGCCCTACTGCATAAAGGCACGCAGGTTTCTCGAAGCCAATCCAGCGCTACAGGATCACAAATGCTATCTCGCAGCACCCAGGACTCTGCATTGTAAACAAGCGCCCGGGCTGCTCGAACCCAGGGATATTTGAAAACTATCGCTTCTCGTCGGGTATTAGCTCAGCCTCAAGCGAACGCCCTAAACCAGAGCGATAGCGGCGGCTGCGGCTGGCCGGCTCCTCAACCGACCTTGGTCCTTTCCTTTGGTCCCGCCCCACTGCTCAGCGCGGATAGGTGGCGGGGAGCAATTCTGGCGCTGATTGGGCGGCGGCAAAGTCGCTCGTGGAGACTGTAAGTGGGGGTGCCCTAGTGTGCTAAATTTATCTTCAGACAAGCGACCGCGCCAGCCGCGAATCGGATGTCTATGGAGGTGGCATAGGCGATATCCCTGAGCTGAGAGCATCGCCCGGCCCCCCGAATCCTTCTTCCCTCTGTTTTGTTTTTCATTTTCTCCCTTCCTCCCTCCCCCCTCCCCCTTCCAGTCCGCGACGACTGGCTCTTGACCCCGTTCAGGCCTCGGTGAAGGTGAGGACCAGAGCCGCCGTGGCGGCTGAGTGGTGCGCTCTGAAATGGCCGCTGCCGTGAGCTTTGTAAAATGGCGGGCGCCGGCGCTGCTGGGGACCGCGGCGCTGCTCTGCAGCCCAGCCGCAGCAGAGACCATTCTCTTCATCGCTGATGGAGATGAGAAAGATAGTGTCGGGTTCTGAGACGGTTTCCTGTGGTTGTTAGCTAAGGCGACCGCCCGGGGACGCGAGAGGAGTTCCGTAGGCGAGGGTGGATTCCCACAGGAAGCCAGCCCCAGCTGTGGCTGGCAGCGCACACCTGTGACAAGGAGGAGCCGAGGGATATAGCTGGCTGGGCAGCCCATCGAAGTGACCGTTTTAAAAAGCACTTAGGTACTCGATGGGGTGTCCGTGCCCACTTTCTGCCTCAGCTTTTTGAACAGTCTGTACTCCTCCCCAGCCCTCCTGCCCCAAGGGTATTGTTCAGAGCAGGAACCACCCGAGGGAGGGGGTGAATGGATGGTGTTACCTGTCAGTTTAGCCAGAAGAAACAAAAGATGAGGGTTCCCCCCGCTCCTTTTCAGGGAGTCAAATAGAAACTTTACTCTTTAGGGAGTCCAGCCTCTTTGTCCTCGAAAGATTCAGGAGAGCACCTCTGAAAATGTGGAGATTAGGCCCTCGTTCCTGAAAACAAAGCGCACCACTCGTGTCCTTCCCTAGTAGCCAGGGAGAGAGATTGTAAACTTTTAGGGCACCCATTGACTCCACGAAGTTATCTACAACTAAGGCCCACTCGGGACTGTGGTAGAACAGTCTGCTCTTTAGCTGCCAATAATGAAGGTGTACGGCATTCTGCTGCCAGTTTGAGACCCTCGACTTTCTGGCAGTAATAACCCATGGTATAGATCATTCATTTCTCTGTGCACCGTCCAACTCCTGGTCCCAGATTTTTAGTGCTTGTGAAATTAAGAGTATTTGGGGACACACAAGCAATGACGAGGCACGTGGGCTCTGCAGTCGAACTTTCTGGGTATTGTTAATTCTTCACAGATGCCTTAACTTAGCAGGGGACTTAAGCTCCCATTTGTTCATCCTTAAAGGATTGTTAATAATAGCCCCTAACTCTCAAATTCGTTTTGAGGATTAAATGAGCTCATCTATAAGGGATTTAGCAGTTACTGGCACATAGTAAACAATGATCACTCAGTGAATGTTAGTAACCTTAAGGATCTTGGTTATTGAGAAGAGAGTGTTTATAACAAAAAGGCATAGTTCTTGTAACCTTTCCGTGTATAATTCCATTTTAGATTACTTAAAATGCTTAGTTTTAGAGACATTAAGTTGTGGCTATACTTGAAAAAGTTAGGTTTAGTTTCTGAGAATTTTATGTCTTTCTATGAAGTCATGGAGAAGCATTTCAAAACAATGGAATTACCAAAGTATTAAATAAGATAAAATATTAGCACTTTTATTATGTTAGACATCTTCTATTTCAGTCTAAGATCTGCATTTCAGTGAAGAATCATTTGCACTGCTTGGCTCTAAAATAAATTGTGAAGATTGGTCATCTTAGAGGTTTGTAGTTAGTTCTATTTTTACAGTGTCTAATTTTAATTTTTCTCATTCTAGGCTTTTGGTTACTCCCCTTCTACCCTTTCCCTTAATTTTATTTTTTTGAAGAGTCTGCATTTCAAGCTTCCAAGGTGGAGAGTGATTGCAGAAGAGAGTGCTCCTCACTTCAGGTATCTTACCCTCTAGCTGTTAATGGGAAAACCCTTTTGATTCAGGATCTAATATAAGAATCCAAAGGTTACTCTGTAGCCAAATCATAGTTTAAATCAAAAGTAACTGCATTTAGATAGACACTAAATTTGAATGCCTTACCTTATAAAGCTAGTATTCTTTAGAAGTCCTAAAATTTGCATTACCGTTCCATTTTATGATGCTTTTTAAAAAGTATTATATGAGGAATAAACCTATTAAAATGAGAGTTTATGTTTTCTTTAGGTCCTTGTTAAGCCTTCACCTAAAGAATAATAGGATGCTGAGTACTTAGTAAAATATATGTATTACTTTGAATGAGTCTAATTTGGGATAATATAAATATTTATGTAATTTTAAGTCCAAAGAAATAGTAGCTAATTTTTGGAATATAGTTTATTTTTCAGTGTTAACACACAATATTTAGATATAACAGAATTCTGTATCTTGCAAAACTTTGAGCTGTTTGTGTGTCTTTGAAGTAGCTTGGCAGAATAGTTATGAGCCCTGAAAGAAGCCTTAAGATGTGTAACAGTGTCAACAAAGAGTGTATCTAATGGCAGTAGGCATCAGAAAGCTCCAAGATACTGTATACAGTGAAAGGGTATACAGTGGGTGAATTATGGCCCTATGCTGCCTGTTTTTGGAAATAGAGATTTATTGGAACACAGCTGTGCCCTTCTAACGTATTGTCTATGGCTGCTGCCATTCTCCAACTACAGAGTTGAGTAGTTGCAGTAGAGACCATATGGCCCACCAAGTAAAAAATATTTATCATATGGTACTTTATGGGGAAAATTGGCCAACCCTGCCATGGGACCTCAAGATCGCTTCCTTAAAAATACGCTTTTCAGCTCTTTATTATTTCTTGGTCCAGTGGTTCCCAAACTATGTTTTATAGAGTATTAATGTTATCTAAGTCAATGAGCGTTGTGAGAAAAAGATAAATGCTAACAATAGCTTTTTCTTTATAATTTATTTTAAAATGTAAGTTTAAGACTACTAAACTCATTTCTATAGCTTTTATTTTTATGTGATAATCTACCTTTAAGAAAAGGTGTGCCATACCCGAGAGCACCAGGAAGTCGAATGAGAGATCACCTGATACACGAACGTGTGATGTTCCATCTGCGCATTGATGCATAGGCAGCATTTACAAATTAACTGATGTGTTGCTATATATCATCTCTTTGATGATTGCTCATTTTCTATGTATCCTGTCTTATAATGTCAACACATTTGTGATACTCAGTGTTTATGGTAAATTAACCATGTTTTGTACCACAAATTCATTGCCTATGGATCTGTTACTGAAACAAGGAAGTCTTAAACAAGAAGTAGAATCTTTTTGTTATCAAATTGTGTCTGAATCACATGATCAAAAGGTTGGAATATTACAAAGTGAAGATGAGCAGTTGCAGCCTTCAGTTTCTAAAAATTCAGAAGGTGAGCTTTCCAGGGTCAAATTTATGTCTAATTCCAACAAAATAACTACTTTTAGTAAGAAACCAAAAAGAAGAAAATATGATGAAAGTTATTTGTCTTTTGGATTTACTTACTTTGGAAATAGAGATGCACCTCATGCTCAGTGTGTATTATGTAAGAAAATTTTATCAAATAGCTCTTTGGCCCCTAGTAAGCTTCGAAGACATTTGGAAACTAAACATGCTGCATATAAAGACAAAGACATAAGTTTTTTCAAGCAACATCTTGATTCACCTGAAAATAATAAACCCCCAACACCTAAAATTGTCAATACAGATAATGAAAGTGCTACAGAAGCATCATACAATGTAAGTTACCATATAGCCCTGAGTGGAGAGGCTCATACTATTGGAGAATTGCTTATCAAGCCTTGTGCAAAAGATGTTGTGATGCGGATGTTTGACGAACAGTATAGTAAAAAAATAGATGCAGTACAACTATCAAACAGTACCGTTGCTCGTCGAATTAAGGATCTAGCTGCTGACATTGAAGAGGAACTTGTTTGTAGACTGAAAATTTGTGATGGGTTTTCACTGCAACTAGATGAATCAGCTGATGTTTCAGGACTTGCTGTGCTGCTTGTGTTTGTTCGTTACAGGTTTAATAAGTCTATTGAGGAAGACCTACTCTTATGTGAATCTTTGCAAAGTAATGCCACTGGTGAAGAAATTTTCAACTGCATCAACAGTTTTATGCAGAAACATGAAATTGAATGGGAAAAATGTGTTGATGTTTGTAGTGATGCTTCTAGGGCAATGGATGGGAAAATTGCTGAGGCTGTCACCTTGATAAAATATGTGGCTCCCGAAAGCACCAGTAGTCACTGCCTATTATATAGACATGCACTAGCAGTTAAAACAATGCCTACGTCTCTGAAAAATGTGCTAGATCAGGCAGTACAAATCATCAATTACATTAAAGCTCGACCACATCAATCCAGACTACTAAAAATTTTATGTGAAGAAATGGGTGCCCAGCATACAGCACTTCTTCTAAATACAGAGGTAAGGTGGCTTTCCCGAGGTAAAGTTCTTGTGAGACTTTTTGAGCTTCGTCGTGAACTGTTGGTTTTCATGGATTCTGCTTTTCGACTGTCTGATTGTTTAACTAATTCATCTTGGCTGCTAAGACTTGCATATCTTGCAGATATTTTTACTAAATTAAATGAGGTTAATCTGTCAATGCAAGGAAAAAATGTGACAGTTTTTACAGTATTTGATAAAATGTCATCATTGTTAAGAAAATTGGAATTTTGGGCCTCATCCGTCGAAGAAGAAAACTTTGATTGTTTCCCTACACTCAGTGACTTTTTGACTGAAATTAATTCCACAGTTGATAAAGATATTTGCAGTGCCATTGTGCAGCACCTAAGGGGTTTGCGTTCTACTCTGTTAAAATATTTTCCTGTAACAAATGACAGTCATGCTTGGGTTAGAAATCCATTTACAGTAACTGTTAAACCAGCCTCGTTAGTGGCACGGGACTATGAGAGCCTGATTGATTTAACATCTGATTCTCAAGTGAAACAAAATTTCAGTGAACTTTCCCTAAATGATTTTTGGAGTAGCCTAATTCAGGAGTACCCAAGTGTTGCACGGCGTGCAGTTCGCGTACTTCTTCCTTTTGCTACAATGCACCTGTGTGAGACAGGCTTTTCATATTATGCTGCCACAAAAACAAAATACAGGAAAAGACTTGATGCTGCACCTCATATGCGGATCCGACTTAGCAACATTACACCTAATATTAAGCGAATATGTGATAAAAAGACACAAAAACATTGTTCTCATTAAAGTTGGAGGGTTATGCATGCCTCTGGATAGCCAAATATAAGATGAAAAATAAAAGATGATTTACTTCACTGATGGTATCTTGGGGTTTTAAATAAAATTATTCAAATTTTTTATACTTTTTAGATTTTAAGAAAGGTAAAGAATCACAAATTAAACACGCACTACTGTTGGTGATTCTTCTTCACATTGTAATTTCAAAGGGTTCCATGGTGATGGCTGTGGGAAATACTGACTCACAGGATAAAGTTACAGTTCCTTAGCATGACATTTCTTTTCAGGATCTCATCCCTGCCAGTCTTTCTAACCATGCCACCCTATAGCTCTCCAGTCACAGGGACCTTCTTACCTAAACATATCACTGTTTCATGCTTTCAGGTGTCAAAAAACCATTCCTTCTCCTTCATTCCTGAAAAACTCCTATTTGCTTTTCAACCCATTGATTTAATTTATATTCGGTATTTGCATTCTCTTTATCTATTTTTTGTGTATGTCTCAGCTGTGAACCTCTTGGTATTCTCATAATTCCCAGTGTTACTGGACTGAGCTGTTATGTGGTCTTATCCAGCTCTGTGTCTCCATTATCTGGTAGAAGACCTTGCTAAAGTAGAGGCTAAATAAAGGAAAAAACATTGGTGAAAATGAACCAGTGAAAAAGGAATAGGATATGGTAGTTATATTTGTTTGTTCTTTTGTATTGATACTATTCTCTGTGGTCTTGTCTCAGTTATTCAGTTACCTAGAATTTAGTGTGGCCATTAGGCAGAAGTTACTGGAGAATGTCAGGGCTTTGATTCAAGCTGAATACTAGGGGAGGTGGAGGGAGTATGAAAAACATTTTCAGGTCAGCAACTCTGGGTTAAATATTTTTGTGTTACTCCTGTAGTAGTAGTTTGTGTTATTCCTGTAGTAGGCTACTAGATAGCTACAGATAGCCATTATTTATTTAATCTTAATTATTCAAACTTATCTCCCATTTTGAGGAAGAGGAGTTCCCTTTCAAGGTAGAACATGATACAGGATTTTAGTTCTCTGAACAGGGATTGAACCCAGGCCCACAGCAGTGAGAACTCAGAATCCTTGACCACTGGACTACCAGGAAATTCCCTAACTAGCCTTTCAACTGTGCTCAGTCTGAGCCTTCCTGAACCTATTATCTCATTTGTAAAATTTTAATTATGCCTTCTCTGAATAGTTAGTAAGATGAAATGAGTATGTATATAAATCTCCTAACAGCAGGTAGTCAGATAAGTGACTTAAATTAGTTCTTGCCATATTCAACCATGTCCCAGGCAAACTTCATTCCACACTGACTCTTCCGATCTAAGTTTTTATTCTCTGTGAAGACGCAACAGCACTCCAGGCTATAGGACCTGACCTAATCTGAGGCAGCAAGATTGAGTGTTTTTAGCCCAGATTCTTTTCTCCTTTGTCACATCATTAAGCACTTATTTACCTTTCAGTCACCCAGTTAGGTGATTTTATGTTATCAGTAATCTTTATGACAATCCTGTGGGATTAGGTAATTTTTTAATTTGCCTAGGGTCACACAATAAGTAGCAGAACTTAGTTTAAAATGGTCTTTTCTGGCAGTACTTTAGCCATCATTGCATTTCAAACATTTCTAAGAGCATCAGACAATGTCTTGGGATTATGGCTAAAAGCTCCCTACTAAAATGTACTCCTTTCTTTGAAATCCATTGTGTTTTCTTCTCTAAATTCATCCAGAATAGCCATCTACATCAAAGTATGACTGCTTGTTTTAATATAAAAATATGTAGCATAGGGATTAAATTGCTATTAAGTAAAATCTCTAAAATCAGTCTCTAAAAAGATTCATCCTAACTACTGACAGATGCAGTACTAAATCAGAATTAAATGTACCCTATTTTAAGAAATACGTGCGATGCTTTCATGTGTCCATCTGCCTGGTTCCTCAAGTGGAAGAACCTGACTCCTTGTGTGATTTCTGAACCCAGGCCTCTGCTTTAGTTACCTGGCCAGGATGTCAGCCTCTTGAGATACAAGACCTCTCACTTTCTGATCCTTCATCCCTAACCGCTTCCTCTGAGAGTCTCCTTTTCTGCATTTAAGCCCAAGTCTATTGACTTGAGACCCTGCTAACTGCTACTAGATCTGTTTAATGCCAACACTACCCAACTTGGTTCTTGATGTCAACTGCTTACCTTCTCTATAACCTGTCAGGACTCATCTGTGGGTACTGTGTACAGCTAGTGAGAATAAACTTTTCTACATAAAGGTGGGTCTTGTACCTATTGAATGATAGGCAAGGCTTGTTCCAGACAGCAACTTCTGTATTCTAACCTACTGAAGTTCCATGACTAAATCCCAAAAGAGAAGCTTCTTTTCCTTTATGTTCAAACTCTGCCTGCTTCAGAATCAGCCTTCCTTAAATACAACCAAAGTAGGCAAAGTTAAGTCTTGGGCACTGAGATTCCCTTTCTTTTGTACCCCCAATGCCCTTTGCCCTTCTGCCAGTATTCTGTTAGGTTCTGGATGCTAGAAACTCTGGAACTAGAGAGAAGCCTGAAAAACCCCTTCACACAAAAGAGAAAACCATAGGAAGAAATGAATGGCATTCTCCTTAATATTGCAAGAGATATTTAGGGTCTAAATAACATGGCACCCTCAAATGACAGCTACCCTTCCTGCCTATGCATGAAACAGTGAAGTTCCCATAATGTGTCCAACCCAAGAGGGCTTTCCTAAGTTTGTTTTTTTTTTTTTTTTTTTTTGCCAGTTCTTGAAATTAATTTAACTGGATCTACACTTTCCTTAAAATATCAACAGTTGTTTGTTGTATTAGACAAGGCTCTCAATTGTAATTTATAGGGAACCAAATCAAACTTACCAGGGACTTCCTTGGCAGTCCAGTGATTAAGACTCCATGCTTCCACTGCAGTGGGCGCAGGATTGATCCCTGGCTGGGGAACTAGATCCCACCTGGGGCTGTTCCATCTCCCCCCACACCCTCCACTGCTACTCAGCCCAAGAAAGGCCAGATCAACTTAAGAAAGTTTACTTACTGGTCAGTGTTTGTAGTAGTAGTCATCCTCAGGGATGACTGGATCTGTTTAAATGATATTATCAGGGATCTCCATGGCTTTTTTGTTTTGTTGTATTGAAGTATAGTTATAATAGTAAATGTACATTATCCTGGTTTTAAGTCACATGTTTCAAGCACAGCTGACCCTTGAACAACACAGGTTTAAACTGCTTGGGTCTGCTTATACCCAGATTTTTTTTAGTAGTAATATAGAGTATTTACACTATCCATGGTTAGTTAAATCTGTGACTAGAGAGGGCTGACTAAAATATATGCAGATTTTCAACTTTGTAAAGGGTTGGCACCCCTGACCCCATGTTCAAAGGTCAACTGTAATTGAAATTGCCTTGATTTCTTTTTTTTTGTCTTTTTAAAAAATGTTATTAAAGTTTAGTTGATTTACAGTGTACTGTTGATTTCTGCTATACAGAAAAGTGATTCAGTTTTATATATATATCTTTTTCATATTCTTTTCCAGTATGATTTATCACAGAGTATTGAATATAGTTCCCTGTGCTATACAATAGGACCTTGTTGTTTGTTTATTCATCCTATACATAATAGTTTGTATCTGCTAATCCCAAACTCCCAGTCCTTCCCTCCCTACTGCCCTTCCACCTGCCCAGATTTCTTAATGAGGATCATTTCCTATGTCAGTCTTGCCGTAGTACCACGTGTTGTTGTTCAGTTGTTAAGTTGTGTTGGTCTCTTTTGCAGCAGACTCCGTGGACTGTAGCCCATCAGGCTCCTCTGTCCATGGGATTTCCCAGGCAAGAATACCGCAATAAGTTGCCATTTCCTTCACTAGGGGATCTTCCCAACCCACAGATTGAACCCTTGTCTCCTGAATTGGCAGGTGGATTCTTTGCCACTGAGCCACCTGCATACCACACATATACTATATATATATATACACAAACTATAATCTCGTGTATCTTAGACTTCCTTTGGATCATTCGTAGAGTTTAGAAAATTTCTAATCATACTGTAAGTGCTCAGTGAATTGAATTCCCTAACTTGAAAGGTACAAATATTAAGGTGAAATGTAATTCATACTATAACATGAAAATTAGCTTTAAAATCCTTGTCTCACTTAAATCAGGCAGTAACTTTTTGTTTTGTTTTGTTTTGTTTTACTCTATATAAGGTTTCTTTTTTTTGTAGGAAAATATACATTACACAAAATTTAAGCACTTTTAAGTATACAGTTCAGTGACATTAAGGACATTGACAGTGTTGTGCAACCATCACCATCATCCATCTCCAGAACTTTTTCATCTTCCCATACTGAAACTGTCTACATTAAATAGTAGTTCCCCACAATTCCCCTCCCCTAGTCCCTGGCACTTGTCATTCTTACTTTTCTGTCTCTGTGAATTTGGCTAATCTTGGGACCTCATAGTAGAATCATACAGTATTTGTCCTTTTAAGTCTGTCTGATTTCATTCTGCTTATAATGTCTTCTAGGTTTGACTGTGTTGTAGCATGCGTCAAAATTTGCTCTTTTTAAGGCTGAGTAGTATTCCGTGTGTGTGTGTACATTTTCTTTATCCATTCATCCATCAATGCACATTTGGGTTATATCTGTCTTTGGCTACTATGAATAATACTGCTGTGAACATGGGAGTGCAAATATCTTTTAACTCCCTAGAGCAGCATTCCTTTAATAAGCTCCCCTATTTCCTTAAAAGTGCAATTTTTTATTCTCAAAAATAAACTCACATACAACTCCTGAAAGAATCCATAGCTGTGTAAATCTAGATACCTCTGGAACTACATATGTTATTTACTTTAATTTTTTAAAGTTGGTATAACTGCACCGTTAATTAGTGCGATGGAAAGAATTCTGAAGCAGCTGTCAAGAGACTTGTGTTCTGCAACTAATTAACTGCCTTAAGTTCATCTTCTCTTGGCTTTGGTTGCTTCACTTACAAAATGAAAGGGGTTGAACTAGAATGAGTTCTAAGGTTCTCGTCAAATAAGATAAAAATTTTAACCTAAATAAAGATTACAGTGATGAAAAGATGTGCTGAGGTATTTGAAATACAGGGTTTTTTTCCCCTTGGAAGCCAAGCTTTTTTTTTTTTTTTTTAATTGAAGTGTAGTTGATTTACAGTGTTGTATCAATTTTTGCTGTACAGCAAAGTGACTCAGTTACACACACACACATATATATATACACATTCTTTTCCATTATGGTTTATCATGGGATATTGAATATAGTTCCCTGTGCTTGATAGTAGGACCTTGTTTAAGACAAGGTTTTTTCTTTCTGGCCTAACCACTTGGCTTGCAGGATCTTAGTTCCTTGACAGGGATCAAGCCTGTGCCCCAGCGTTGGAAGCATCAAGTCCTAACCACTGGACCAGGAGGGAATTCCCATAAACCAAGCTTATTAAATGAATCTTAAACTATAATGCTTTTCAATAACCAAATGATGAAATTTATAAATTGCTCCATTGTGGGATACTTACTAAATGAAATGGTTTTTTTGGAAGGGGAAATTTAGAAAACATTGGAAAAACTAAAATATGTTTGGTTATGACTATGTGGGAATCTAATATAGTTTAAGGAATAATTTATGCATCAGGCAGGTTGTAGTGGAATTTATTGACTAATCCCCAGCATCTTTTTTTTTTTTCTCTCCCAGAATGTACTCTTTATTTTCTTTCAGGTATCTACTTTTCCCCTACATAATCCATATGCTTAAGTAAAAGCTGACCCCACTTCAGCTTTAGGTATGGACTTGTTTCAAAGTAGTTTTTTTCACCCCAGCTCACAATAGGAAACAGATTTTACATTATAATCTAGTTGTGAGTATGTGTAAGCACCAAAGCGTCATAAAACAGTACTGATCCTTCATATGTACAATGTAGTTGCAAATATATTTAATTTTTTTCAATGATGAAGACTCAAAAGATTAATTTCTTGATCCATTCTTAGGTTGTAATCCATCATTTGAAAAATATCGGTGAATGTAGTGCCATTGCTCTTATAAAAATTGTTCAGGGAACCTGCCTCTAAGCCTATTGAGTCATACTATTACTCTGGCCACAGAAATTGGCCCAGGAATAGCTTGTGACCCAATACAAGCAAGTGAAAGGCAAGGGCAGTATTACAGGGGCTTTGACAAAAGATGCTTCCTCACTCTTAAGGAAGAGATAAATATCCTGTGTGCTTGGGAGGCCTGGAATTGCTGCAACTCTAGCTACCAGCATGAGGATAAAGATTTTATAAAATGCCGTTTCTCTTAATGGGATAACTTGGTAATAAATGAATTTTATGTATTAGTTTAGGCTGGCCTAGTAATGAATTGTATATAATTCAAATTAGAAATTAAACTTGAAAAATCTTCAGTTTGCCTTTAATTTGCTGAAGATAGATGTGGTGGGATTTTTTTTTTTAACTTTTTAAGGTTTAATAAGACATGTGTTTTGTAGGGGAAATGATCATCCAGAAATACCTAGAGAAGGCCACAGCCAAAAAAATGAGAAATCAGAACCCTGATGGAACCAAACTTGATCACTTTCCTGCCTTTAATTTTTTTGTTACCTAAGTCAGTAAAACTCTTTATTGTTTAAGACCCTTTACATTGGATTTTCCATTACTGTAGACAAAATCTTCTTAACTAATATAGTGGTCTAAAGGGAAAACAGTAGAAAGTCAGAATTTATTGATAAACTTAGCTGCAATGATTAGTTCCATCCCAAACTCAAGTAATCTGATCTCTGGTTATTATGCCATCTACCATAGTGCTACCACTCAAAACTCTGCCACTGGTAATATTTTATAGGTCAGAAACTAAATCAGCGTGTATATTGACATTATGAGATTTTATCAAATGCCATTTCTCTTAATGGGATAACTTGGTAATAAATGGATTTTATGTATTAGTTTAGGCTGGCCTAGTAATGAATCTGGTATATAATTCAAATTAGAAATTAAACTTGAAAAATCTTCAGTTTGCCTTTAATTTGCTGAAGATAGATGTGATGGGATTTTTTTTTTAACTTTTTAAGGTTTAATAAGTCATGTGTTTTGTAGGGGAAATGATCATCCAGAAATAATTTTCTTTCAAAGTTGTCAAGTGCCCTATAAGGTTGTTTTAACTTCTCAGAAAAGTTATGTGTAAACAAAGCAAAATCTGTTATATGACAGTTCACAAGGCTTTCTTGACAAATACTTTTGAGCAAAATAAACCTTTCCTCAGATAAGCTGGGACTTCAGGTTTAAGGTAGTTATCTAATTGCCTACATTTGTCTGTTGTACAAAATGAAGTAAGTCAGAAAGAGAAAAACAAATGTCATATATTAATGCAAATATGTGGAATCTAGAAAAATGGTACAAATCAATCTAGTCCCAGAGCAGGAACAGAGATGTGAACATAGAGACCAGATGTGTGGACCCAGGGGAAAGGGATTGGGTGGGATGAATTGGGAGATAGGTTTGACGTGAATATACTACCATTTGTAAAACATCGCTAATGGGAACCTGTGGTATAGTCCAATGGGCTCAGCTCAGTGCTCTGTGATGCCCTAGATGGGTGAGTTGAGGGTGGGAGAGGGAGGTTCAGGAGGGAAGGGATATAAGTGTGTGTGTGTGTATATATATATATATATATACATATATATATATATATATATATGGAGCTGAGTAACTTCATTGTACAGCAGAAACTGACAACATTGTGAAGCAGTTATGCCCCGATTAAAAATAAATAAATGCTTACATTTGACTCCTACCTTCCTAAAAGTCCATAGACATGCTGAAAGAAATATCAAATTTAGTCAGAATCCATAGAAACACTAAGAAACAAAAAGGAGTAAAGATGTCATTACTCTCAAAAGTATTTACATTCTAGTGGAAAAGACTAACTGTTAAGTGCTACTAGGTAAATAAAACAGGTTAATGAAGGAGAATATTAACTGAGTTACTCTGAGATGGTCTCTTTAAGAATGTGACATTTGAGCCAAAACCTTAGTGCTAAGAAGGAGCCAGTCAGATTAAAATTGGGGAAAGAATAATCCAGATCGAGAGAAGGCAAGTGCAAACACCCTGATACTGAAAGAGCTCAGTGTGTTTGAGGAATAGAAAGATTAACCATCTGGAATAAAGAGCACTGTTGTGGTAAAAATTTCTCAGAGGTAGGAAGAAACCAAATTATTTAGGGTGAAATGGCTGCATTTCATGGGGTTGCAAAGAGTCGGACACGACTGAGCGACTGAACTGAAGGTAAAGTGTTAGTTGCTCAATCATGTAGTCTCTGCAACCCCACGGACTAGCCCTCCAGTCTTTATACATGGGATTTCCCAGGCAAGAATACTGGAGTCGGTTGCCGTTCCCTTTTCCAGGGGATCTTCCTGACCCTGGGATTGAACCCAGGTCTCCTAGATTGCTGGTGGAGTCTTTACTGTCTGAGCCACCAGGGAAGCCCCATTTAGGGTTTCAAAGGCCAGTGTAAGGAGTTTGGAGTTTGTTTCAAATACAATGGGAAGGCCTTGTGGTTCTCAAAGGGGAGAAGGGCATAGGGGTTAGGTTACTATCTCCAAGGGATATTTGTAAATGTGTGAGGGCATTGAGGGCTATAACTGCAGTATATAGTAAAACATGAGAAATGAATAGTATTTGAAACAAAGCCCTGAAGATCAAGAAACAAAGTCTGTTATGAAAATTATTGAAGAATTGTTTGGTGTGTGTATGGAGCATTTATCTAGTACTTAGTCAAATACTGAAACACAGCTATGCCTCGGCTTTGTATTACATCACTGCCAGGACAAAGTTGATAAACACATTTCCAAGTCACAAAATACTAAAAACACACTACTCAAAACGATTAAGATGAAATCTTTATGTTTTCATTTCCAATTGTATTAAAAAAAATGAATGTAAGCTCCATGGGGGCAGAGACCTTGTTTTTCTTATCCGCCTCTATTTTCAGAGCCTCAAATATGTCTGACACCTAGTAGTTATATAAGTGTTAAATGTCAACATGGTAGAGATGGGGAAAGTCTAGGTTTGAATCTCCATTCTGACACTTTAAAGTTGTAGAACCTTGGACTAGTCACTTAAATTCTCTTGACCCTCAGTTTCTTCTTCTGTAAAAGAGGAATAATATTTTAGTCTCCGTTTTTCCAGTATGTTTTTTACAAACACCACCAAGCAGCTTTCCAGTTTCAGCAGCCACTGTCTGAGGTGTCCTACAATTTAATTCAGTTCTGACACTGTTTACCTGGAGATAGTATCAGATCCCACTAAAGTCTCAGTCCAGCAAGACTCCCCACCAACCCTCTTCAGGCACCAGTAGCAAGTACAGGTTAAATCGGATGTCCCCATCACCCCCTCTTCAGTTTGCTAGAGTGGCTGACAGAACTCAGAGAAACATCTACTTATATTTACTGGTTTGTTATAAAAGACTCTAACTCAGAAATAGGGTAAAGTATGTAGGAAGGAGGGAAAGAGTGTGGAGTTCCCAAGTTCTCTGTTCTCACCAACACAGAACAACTCTTGTTCAAGAGTTTCTACAGAGCTTAATCTGTAGCCTCCCCTACTTTCCCCTTCCCATAGGTTAGTGCCCCATCCTGAGGTTATCTAAGGACCCCACCCTGGGTCACTTCATTCGCATAAACTTTAGTGCTCAAAAGAGACTTCTACTGAAGGACAAAAGGCTCTCCTATCAGAAAACTCCAAGAGTTTTCTTTAGATGGCTCTGTGCCAGAAACCCAGGACTAAGACCACATTTATTATATCACACTGTTACTTACAGCTCTGCTCTGAGAGTCAAATAAGATATGTATGTAAAGTTACTATAAAATTCTATAGCATTACTTAAAAACCATTATTGTAATACCAACAATGCTATAATAAAACATTGTCTGGTAGAGATCCCTAGTTACATACACATGCACACATATATATAAAATAGATGCTTTTTACTCATTTTTAATTATATTTCTGTGAGGTATGCCATCAGTATTAGTTATCCGTTGAGTAATACAGTAATTTATTGACCTTAAAAAACCTTTGTTTCCTCACAGTTTCTGTAGATCAGGAATCCAGGTGCAGTTTTAGGTTCAGACTGCTTCAGGGTCTCCCACAGCTGCAAAGAAGATAGTTAGCCAGGGCTACAGTCATTTCAAGGCTCCACTGGGGAAGGATCCACTCCACAGCTCATTCCTGTTGGTTGGATTCAGTTTTCAACAGGCTGCTGGACTGAGTGGGAGGCTACCCTCAACACCATGGCACATGGACCTCTCTGTGGCTGCTTACAACATGCCAGCTGGCATCATCAAAGTGAGCAAGTGAGAGATTGCCAGTAGCACAGCAGTCACAGACTTTTATAACCTAATTTTGGAAGTGTTATTCCACCACTTTTCTTGTATTCATTAAAACAAGTTACTAAAAAAAAAAAAAGTTACTAGTGAACCAGGATACAGGCTTTCATGAGCTACCAAATCTGCTATTATCTTGATCTTGTACCTTCCAGCCTCCAGAAGAATTGTGAGATACAAATTTCTGTTGATTACTAAAAAAAAAGAAAGTTACTAGATTCAGCCGACATTCAAAAAGAGAGAGCATTACACAAAGGCATGAATACCAGGAGGCAGAGATCACCTTGAGCCATTTTAGAAGGCTACCTTCTGCAGGCTCAGAGTGTTCAAGTTCCATTCCAAATCACATCTGCCTGACTACAAACCCCATAGTGTTTTCATCTACTATTCTATCTACAGTTTTGAGTCTTGAAGCATGAGCCTGAGTTTTCAAGGTAACTAAGGCAGAGTTGTTCAAAAAGAGAAAAGCATGACCTAAGATTTAATAAGCAGAGTTGGAATTTGGGGGATTCCCCAAAAGTCAGAGTTTAGAAGGAGTCACAATGGCAGAGGTAGAGTCAGACTTCAGTCTCAGAGCCAAACGATAAAAGGAGTTGAGGGGTGGTGTGGGGGAGTTGTAGAGCAATGTCCTAGAGCAACCATAACGGGTAACTGGGGAACGGAATTTGAAACCTTCAGTTGGGTTGGCTTCTCAGTTCACTTTCAAAGCTAAGGTTATCTTGAAATAGTATTTTCCCCTAGACTGTCACAGTGACTCCAGAAACTTCGGGCAGATAAATCAGGCAGTGTACCTCAGGTGGCTACATCCAGGGAAGGAAACCTCATTTCACATCCACAGTATCAGTCACTGATAGGCACTGTCCAAGACTGCATTTTATCCCTTCCTCACAATCATCAGAGCAAACTGTGATAAACAGAAACAACCTCGGGCACAGAGAACAAGAAATACGAAGATGAGAACAAAATCAAGAACCATCAAATACCCAAGGAATACCAATAACCATGAAGGGTGATACCAGTCAACCAACAAAAGAACTAACACTCAAGCAGGTAGTTATTAGAATAAACTAAGGAGGATCTCGGAAACAATAATTACTGTTTACTTAGTGCATACTGGGTGTGATATCAGGCATTGTTCTCACTTTTTTTTAAAGTTAGTACTTATATTGAATATCCCCAGAGGACTATGAGAGAAATGGCATCTAACTTAGATGAAAAACAAGTAGTTAAAGATGATTTTTAAAAAATTAAAAGATGGTCTAAATAGTAAATTGGCACTGATGGAGAGCCAAACTGAAATAATAAGCTGAAGAGTCATTCCAAAAGAACAAAGATATGAAGGAACAGTGATTTAAGAAACCTGCAAGATGAGTACTGAGATTTCAGTATTTCTCTCATAGTTCCAAAGAAGAGAGAACAGAATTGTAAGGCAGCAATAACTGAAAAAATGAGAAAAATTCCTGTATGATTTGTGTAGTTTAAGAGAAATGTTTAATGCCATTCCTATTTTTAAAAATCAAACATTATGTAAGTGTATCTTATTTTTATTTTCCCGGTTGCATCTGAAATTTTACCACTTTTTATTGTATGTCCTTCCCCACCCCAGCCCCACCCTGAATCTCACAGCTTGTGGGATCTTAATTCCCAATGTTAGTCTCTCAGTCCTGTCTGACTCTTTGCCATCCCAGTAGCCCACCAGGCTCCTCTGTCCATGGAATTCTCCAGGCAAGAATACTGGAATGGGTTGCCAATTCCTTCTCTAGGGGATCTTCCCAACCCAGGGATGGAATCCAGGTTTCCCACATTGCAGGTAGATTCTTTGCCAGCTGAGACACCAGGGAAACCCCTATTAAATGTATTTCAAAATCATATACTGTATGTTTTCATGATGATTATGCTTTATTTAGCCTTCTGTTTTGAAACAGATTTAGGTTTACTGAAATGCTGCAAAAATGGTACAAATGCCCTTCACCTAGATTCCCATCTAGGTTAACATATTGTACATTATACAATTATAAAAATAAATTAACATTAGTACAATGCCATTAAACAACAAATTATACTTTATATAATCTAGGAGGAAAAATAAGTCACTGATGATTATTATATATAGATACGTACAAAACAAAGGAAAAGGTTGCTACTACATTCTTATCTCTATAACATCTCCAGGTTCTGTTTACAGTATTATTCTATTATCATCTATTCCATACTCATTTTGCCAGCATCCGTAGCCGGTTGACCAGGTAGGTGGTGCTAGTGGTAAAGAATCTGCCCACCAGTGCAGGTGATGCAAGAGACAAGGCTTCAATCCTTTGGTTGGAAAGATCCCCTGGAAAAGAAAATGGCAACCCACTCCAGTATTCTTGCCTGGAAAATCCCATGGACAGAGGAGCCTGGCAGGCTACAGCCCATGGGGTCACAAAGAGTTGGACATAACTGAGTGACTGGGCACATACACACACATAGCTGGTGGAACTTTTCTTATGATGTGGCGATCTTCATCCCTGAGGAATGAGTCCTTGGTGGTTCTATTAATATTTGAATTGGATTGCTGTAGTCTCCTATTGACTTTTACCACTGTATATGGGCTTCCCCAGTGGCTCAGCAGTAAAGAATCTACCTCAAATGCAGGAGACACAGGTCCAGTCCCTGGGTCGGGAAGATCCCCTGGAGAAGGAAATGGCAACTCACTCCTGTGTTCTTGCCTGGGAAATCCTATGGACAGAGAAGCCTAGCAGGCTACAGTCCATGGGGGTCGCAAAGAGTCAGACATGACTTAGTGACCAACAACATGCCAGTACTAGTAAGTGACCTGGCTTTGAGACCTTATCCTTGCTTCCGTTATGTTGTAGCAGTCAGATTTCCCCTTGATAAAAAGGATAAATCATCTCAACAAAGCTGTAAACTCTCCTCCCCTCCTTTTATTCCAGTGTCAAGAAGAGTCCAAAATAATTAACAAGGCATATAAACTTTCAATTAATTGGAACCATTATTGGATTTTTAGGGGAGAATATTCTTTCCTTGAACCTTTAAATAGGCAGAGCCCAAAGTCACAGGACTAGAAATTCACAAGACATTTTGTGAGTGGATCCGTAAGGACTAATAGAGTTGTCTGTCTCATTCCCCAGCTTGCAAATCATTGACAAAGGAGAAATTGCACTGTGTTTTGGTTGCTAGTTCACAACACACAATGCTGTGGGACAAGTGTTGGCAGTTTTTTTCCTGTAAAAGGCCAGATAGTAAATAATCCAGGCTTTAGCCTTAAGCACCACGTACGGGATCTGTCATATTCTTTGGTTTTGCTTACAACCCTTCAAAAGTTAAAAAAAAAAAAAAAGTCATTCTTAAAGGCTGTACAAAAACAGGATGTGGGCCAGGTTTGACCCTTAGACTATTAATATAATTTGCTAATCCTTGCTGTAGGACACTCCAGTGTTCTTGCCTGGAGAATCCCAGGGACGGGGGAGCCTGATGGGCTGCCGTCTATGGGGTCGCACAGAGTCGGACACGACTGAAGCGACTTAGCAGCAGCAGCTGTAGAACAACAATCAAATTTTGCAAAGTATCCCACTCCCTGCTGGTGCTAGAACTGAGTCTTCCAAAGACCTTTGAAGAGTTGTAAAGGCCTGCTGCTTCTGGATGATGGGGATATACAGTAAAATCAGTGAGTCCTGTGTGCATAGTATTCTGGGTCACCATTAACAGATTAACAGCATTGTTCGATAATCCCTTAAAGGTCAAGGTAGTTCTCTCCTCCCCTCAACCCTTGTGCACAGTTTTACGCTAGCAAATAGCTATATACCCCTTCGGGGGAAAGACTGAGAAAAAGATTTATACATCATACTTTGGATGGTATACTGATAACAAGGTCCTTTCTCAGAGGTGCCTGTCACACTGTGTATTCAAGCCTCCAGGTCTGTGAATTTCCCAGGACTAGGAAATGGGTAAGGGCTATTACTCTTATGGTATCTCTAGTCAGACCTCTGTCTTCCCAGCCTAGAATTCTTTGACTGCACAAACATTTAAGTCTTTAGGGATCTCCTCGTGTATTTTGGTACTGGAAATTCTATGATCAGTTAAGCACCACCGAAGATTTCTGTAGGCCAATGCTTTCAGTTATTCCTCTGTTACTACTTTGTATATTTATGGCGGTTATGTTCTGCTCTCTGACCTCTGCCACCTCAGGATCTCTCACCTTCACTGAAATTCAAAAACCCATTTCAGTGGCATTTCCATGACAGTACATGCAGCCCTTATTCCCAGGGGACAGCCATTACAGTTACATTCAGGGAGCCTAGTGCTGTTGTCACCAAAGTATTTCTTCATTCTTGCGTGAAGAGAGAGTGTGCTCTAAGCTCATTTGATCTAATACAAATAACAACTCTCTTCAATGTTGCTTTCTTCACAAAACTTTGAAGCTTGTCTTCAACATTGAATCAAGAAATTTATGGCAACCCAACTTTATTTAGTTTCAGTCACCATTCTAGTTTTTAATTAACCAACTGAGCATAACCAGAACCACTCCTAGATACCCAAACTAGTACTTTGACTCCAAAATCTCTGGTAATTGTTCTCAGATCAATAAATTCTTCTTTCCTTGGTCTTGAATCTTCATAATCTGTTCCCACACATACTTCCCACCTTTTTACTAATGCAGTTTAGCAAATCTTGCCATTATTCTTGCATGTAATCCTTCTCTTCCTAGATTTACTTTGTAATTGATCCCCTAGAGCACACTAGGGTCTGACTCTGTTTATAAGTTTGTAGTTAGTGAGAGGTTACTGAGTAGAAAAGGGGGGAATTGAGAATTTACATCACTGTGCAAGATGAGGTCTATATTATCTATTACTGTATAACAAATTTCCCCAAATTTTGCAATTAAAAATTATAAGCATTTCACACAGTTTCTATAGGTCAGGAATCTGGAAATGGCATAGCTGGGGGGTTCTATCTCAAGTTGTCTCATGAGGTTAGTGTCAAGATGTCAGATGAGGCTCCAGTATTCTGAAAGATCTGCTTCCAAAATGACTTACTTGCTTACCTGGCAAGTTAATGCTGGTTGTTGACAGAACTCAGTTCCTCACCATGTGGACTTCTCTGTAATTCTGCTTGAGTGTCCTCACAGCATAGCATCTAGGTTTCTCAGATCTAAGAGGGAACAAAGTGGAAAATGTAAAATCTCTTATGACCTAGCCTCAGAAGTCACACACCATCAATTCTACAATATCCTATTAATAGTAGGAGACTGATTACGATAAGGTCTCTGTAGTGTTTCCAAGAAAGGTAAGACCAGCCTCATCAGGGCAAGAAGGGAGCTGCTTCTGCAGGCAAGGAAACACTCCAGAGTTTGGCAACATACAGTACCATTTTTGGAATACCGCACTTTTCTAGTCAGTACCCTAACTCTGTCAGTACCCTCACAGAGATCGAATGAAGCTGTTAATCCTACCTCTGTTGTAATTCAGCATTTTACTGAAAAAGATTCTGCTTTTAATGGTGTGTTAGACCTGTGGCTATAAGAGATAAGGAATGTTTTTAGGACAGTCAAAGAAAAACCCTGGTTTTTTAAACATATCTGGAGCTAAAAATTGAAATCTAGAGCCTATAATTTTCTTTAACTTTTCTACCACAGATAGGAGCAGCTGACACTATCCCTGCCCTTGTATTCCTTGAACCTTCCATAATGGTCTAATACAACAGCCAGCTGGTCCACCAAAGACTTGCCTTTAGTAGGTACTTCATTCCAGATGACCCAAGATGGTAACTTTCTTAAAGCAAAAATGTAGTATGTTTTCTCACGTAACTGAAAAGTCTTTGGATAGACCTGAATCCAGGTACTCAAGTCTCATCAATAAGACTCCATCCCTTGCCATCTCCTGGTTCCACCTTTCTCTGTTGTCCTTATTCCCAGAGAAACTCTCCATGCTATGGCAGAAATGGTCTCTGACTTAACATTTTAGTAACTTAGCAATCCATAGATGATAACTTTTTATTGTGGCCACTCCATGCTGCATGTGGGATCTTAATTCCTCGACCAGAGATTGAATCCATACCCTCTTCAGTGGAAGCATGAAGTTTTAGCCACTGGACCTCCAGGGAAGTCCCCACAGATGGTGATTTAAGTAACTATTTCTCCATTAAATATAATGGATTAACAATGTTCACTAATAGTAACCAGATCTTCACTGCCTTCAGATACATCAGGTCAGATAATAATTCTCATATTCCCATTTCCTGGAAATTCAGTTGTTTACAACTTTCCTTAGTGTTCATCAAACAGTGTTCAGTTGCATAATATAGAATCCAGCCTAGTATAGGCAAAATGAGATTTAAACAAGAAATCAAGTACTTACAAAACCGCTGAAAGGACTAGAGGGGCGAGCTCTAGAGCCAACTCCTTGGAACAACCTCCAGCTCTCACAACCACTTTATTTCTGCCATGATTAGAAATGTTCCCGCTAACATTGCTGTGGCCAACCGTTGCCACTGATGCTCAACACAGAGCTGCACTACCTCTGCTGCCGCCTATGCTGCTGCTACTCTTTTAGGAAAATTGCTAGCTCCAGAATCACACATACCACCTCTGTCAGATCTGCACAAGCAAATTAGATCCCATGTATCTTTCTGTGTCCTCACATGATTCAGTTCTGAATTCATCTCTCACATGATAACATCAAACAGAATCATATCAGGAATCTTAACTGAAAGACTCTAGGAAATGCCCTTTATCAGCTATGCAGCTTTTTCAGATTAGGAAGTGATTCTTGGGAAGTGAGTAGAATCTAATTTTTCAGATTCAGTTCAGTTCAGTTGCTCAGTCGTGTCTGACTCTTTGTGACCCCATGAATTGCAGCACGCCAGGCCTCCCTGTCCATCACCAACTCCCAGAGTTCACTCAAACTCACCTCCATCGAGTCGGTGATGCCATCCAGCCATCTCATCCTCTGTCATCCCCTTCTCCTCCTGCCACCAATCCCTCCCAGCATCAGTCTTTTCCAATGAGTCAACTCTTCACATGAGGTGGCCAAATTACTGGAGTTTCAGCTTTAGCATCATTCCTTCCAGAGAAATCTCAGGGTTGATCTCCTTCAGAATGGACTGGTAGGATCTCCTTGCAGTCCAAGGGACTCTCAAGAGTCTTCTCCAACACCACAGTTCAAAAGCATCGATTCTTTGGCACTCAGCTTTCTTCACAGTCCATCTCTCACATCTATACATGACTACTGGAAAAACCATAGCCTTGACTAGATGGACCTTTGTTGGCAAAGTAACGTCTCTGCTTTTGAATATGCTGTCTAGGTTGGTCATAACTTTCCTTCCAAGGAGTAAGTGTCTTTTAATTTCATGGCTGCAATCACCATCTGCAGTGATTTTGGAGCCCAAAAAAATAAAGTCTGACACTGTTTCCACTGTTTCCCCATCTATTTGCCATGAAGTGATGGGACCAGATGCCATGATCTTCGTTTTCTGAATGTTGAGCTTTAAGCCAACTTTTTCACTCTCCTCTTTCACTTTCATCAAGAGGCTGTTCAGTTCCTCTTCACTTTCTGCCATAAGGGTGGTGTCATCTGCATGGATTAGGAGCATCAAATTACAGCTCCCATAGCATTTTGTGTACATCAGATAATATTAATCTGTAGAATTGTTTATGTCTGCTATATTTGATTGAGAGTTCTTTAAGAATAGACATTAAATTTTATTAATATTTAGGTACCCAGCATTAATCATTGCCTCTCTTAAATATAATCTCACAATTAAATATACTACTATCTTACAGAACTTTTTGAAATATTCACTAAGAACCTCTGTATGTCCAAGTAAAGACTTGCCCTACACAATCGCTTTTTCAGGCAGTCTACTTAATTCCTCCACCATTGTTGTCCTTAGGTCGATAAGTCTTGTTCGACTCTGTGACCCAATGGACTACAGCACACCAGGCTTCCATGTCCTTCACTGTTTTCCAGAGTTTGCTCAAATTCATGTCCGTTGAGTCAGTGATGCCATCCGACTCATCTCATCCTCTGTCACCCCCTTCTTGCCCTCAATCTTTCCCTGCACCAGGGTCTGTTTCAATCAGTCGTCTCTTCACAACAGGTGACCAGAGTATTAGAGCTTCAGCATCAGTCCTTCCAATGAGTATTCATGGTTGATTTCCTTTATGATTGACTCGTTTGATCTCCTTGCTGTCCAAAGGACTCTCAAGAGTCTTCTCCAGCACCACAGTTCAAAAGCATCAATTCTTCGGCACTCAGCCTTTCTTGTGGTCCAACTCTCACATTGATACATGACTACTGGAAAAACTATAGCTTTGACTAGACAAACTTTTGTTGGCAAAGTGACATCTCTGCTTTTTAATAGGCTGTCTAGGTTTTTCATAGCTTTCCTTCTGACCCAGGGATCAAACCTGCATCTCTTGCATTTCCTGAATTGTAAGGTGGGTTCTTTATCACTGTGCCACCTGGGAAGCCCCCTCCTCACCTAACCCCTACTGAAACTGAAATTTCCTTCACATCATTTCCTGTCTTATCACAGCTTGGAGTACAGCATAGTAATTAGAAAGGTCAAAGTGTTGGAAGTCAGACAAATTTGGGTTTGAATTTTGGTTTCTTCACTTAATAACTCCACTTAGACTTAACTCTACAGTGACAGTAGTAATACTTACCTCACAGTATTGTTGCCAGGATTAAGTGAGATAATGTTGTAAAGTACCAAGCACATAGTACACACTTCATAAGTAGTATGCAATGCTATTAAAATGTTTTCTCTTACCTTTTACATATAACTTTGGAGTTGGAAGGAACATCTCCCTAATAACCATGGATAAGCCCACAACTAAAAGAAGTGAAGTTTTACATCTGTTTCTGCCTATCCCACTGTTCATGACTAGACCCACTCATCTCCAATGTGTTGACATAACTGTATCTTAGATCCCTCATGGATACTCCTTTGAGTAGATTTTTATCTTCACTTTGATTGAGACTTGGTATGGAATTGTCTTCCCCATTCAAATGATCCACAAATAGCTATCTAGTCCTGATCACTGAACATTTAGTCTCAAGGACAACTCACCCCATATGTCTCATTCTGAAAGGGATTTTTTTAATCTGGCATTCTGGAGTCAAGCAGTGCCCTCCCACCCCCACTTTCTAGATACCAGAGTAAAACATCTTGATGCCAACTATTTTTCTCATCATAACTGTAGATTAACCCATTTTTGAACACTGAATCTTCCTTGTATTGCCAAACCTCCCTTTACCATTAGCTAGGCTTAATATGGCGGCAGGTCTAACGCAATGGTTTTCAACTGGAGGGTGATGTTTGCCTCCCAGGGGACATTTGGCAATGCCACGAGACATTCTTGGTTGTCACAACTTGGGGGAATTTTGCTGCTGGGTCTAGTGGGTAGAAGCCAGGGATGCTGCTAAACATCCTACGCTGCACAGGAGAGCCTCCTACAACAAAGAATTATCTGACCCAAAATGTCAGTAGTATTGAGGCTGATAAATCCTGGTCTGATTTTAGTCTCCGGTCTTACACACCAAACTTTGTCTTGGAGTGTTGTAACTCACCCAGAAGTTCTAAACTAGTACATCTTTATCATGTCATCACTTATCATTCCTGCCCATAGCAACTTCCTCCTCTGCCTTCTGTAAGGCTTTATTCATTTATAGTCTCTCAATATGCTTCTTTTATTTATTCTGTGTTTATACATTGTCTCTCCAAACAGGCTGTAAGCTCTTAAGGACAATAGCCCCATCTCCTAGTTTTTATTAATCTGTTAAAAACCCAGTTTTAATAATTCATTAAAAAACAGTTTTAATTAATTGATTAAAAAAAATTAAAGACCCTGGATTCAGAATAAACCTTTCAGAATAATCCCACTCTCTGGACAAAGGTCCAGAAAGAAGAAGAGTATCCTTACTTAATGGAAACATTTAACCCACTTGAAGTTAAGCAAATAAAATCTCCTTGGCTTTATGGACCTCCATCTATTCCCACCCATTCCTGAGAGTTCTTGGTTTTTATCTTGGCTCTTGATTTCTTTCCTCTGAGAATTTCTCTTCTGCTTATTTCACTAATACCCATAGCAATTTGTGTTTCCTCTTTTATAACATATCACATTTGAATTTTTAGTGTCTTTCTTCCGCACTACTTGAAGACAGAGACAGTTTCTGCCTTCTTCATTACTAAATCCTAGCACCTTAGCACAATGTCTGGCACATAGTAGATAATTTCCCTTCTTAGTGCATATGAGAATTTTGTTTTCAAAGTGAGTTTTATTAAAGATAAAACACATTGGATTCCAAAACAAAGTTCAACAAAGAAACTACAAAAAGAAAAATTCAAATTCAGAAAGTATAGTCTTCTGTTGTAACACAGCCTGATTGATGCCCAGGCTTATGAGATTTGTACCACAGCCTGCCTGAAGGTGCCACTCACCTAGAGTGACTCCTAGGTGCCATGCACTTCTTTTGTATTCTTCTTTCCTTGAGGTCTCAGATATGTAAGCCAAGGGGAATATTGCGCATGAATGGAATAACAGGCTTTTTTATTTTTTGGATGAAGTACTGCCCTTTTCACCTGGTGCCTATCAGCAGTTGATTATCTGTTCATCTTCATGTAGCAATTGGACCAAGGGTGGTGTCAGTCCTCTTCAGTCAATGAGGAACAAAAATCATGTATTATGCTTGTTTCCCCAGGGTCACTTCTTCTTAATTGTCTCCCTTGGAAATTTTGTTATGCTGTGTAAAATTAAAAACTCCCAAGTCAAGCTAAATTTCATATATCACCTCCCCTTCTAGTTTCTCCCATCATAAAAGATTGGTTTGAGAGAGATTTTTTTTTTAACATGTTCATTGTTACTTGTTAGTATTTATGTTGTTCCTCTGATTGGAAGGAACAAGACTTTGGGGGAGCATAATTTGAGGGGTGGGAGTTAAGGGGAAGCTTTAAAAATCCCCGAATTCTACATGCTGCCACTACACTTGACTCATCAACTTCTGAGTCTTGGCTTCCTGGATCTATCTGCCCCTCCCCATGCCAGTTTTTGTCGTTGGCTTTTGATCTCTCTCTTTCTCTCTCTTTCTCCCTCTCTCTCTCTCTCTCTCTCTCTCTCTCTCTCTCTTTCTCTCATTTTGCAATTTCTGCACGTTATAAAGGTGCTCGGACAAGGGGTCAAGGTCTTTTGAAATCCACTGCTCCACTATGCACTGACCTAGCTGTTGGTATGAATGACTGTGTTTGTCCCATTCTAAGCTTGCAGAGGCCCTTCCTCATTCCCAAGGCTTACTATCAGGCAACTCCTGTTATCTACAGTAATTCCCCAACCTAGTGGCACACTTCTACTTGCTGGTTCTTAGGTCAGGCAGGTATCCAGCTATGGTTTAATTTAACATGGAGTTAACCTGGAGCTCTCTCCTCATTGACCTGAGGCAGTATTAAATGATGGTACAGCTTTTAGACTCTAGAACCCACAGAGCCTAGTCTCAAATCCTGTATCTGCCACATACTCATCTCTCTCTGCTTCAGCTTCCTTGTCTGGGGAAGACAGAACAGTATCAACCACCTCCTAAAGGTGGGTACACACAATTAAAACATTTAGAACATACTTTGCAACATAGTAAGCACTTAGTGAGTGTAGTGAAAGTAACTCAGTTGTGTCAGGACTCCTGTGACCCCCTGCAAGGCTCCTCTGTCCATGGGATTCTCCAGGCAAGAATACTGGAGTGGGTTGCCATTTCCTTCTCCAGGGGATCTTCCCAATCCAGGAATCGAACCCATGTCTCCTGCATTGCAGGCAGATTCTTTGCCGACTGAGCTAGGAGGGAAGCCCTAGGCACTTATTGTTTGTTAACTATTATTACTGTGAGTTGGCCCATGACCTTACCAGAGGGAAGTCCCCATTACTGCTACCAAACTAACAATTCAGCAGATGTTTCTTCAGTGATCACAGTGCTGTACCAGCCACTGTGCTAGGTCGAATGTAGAGACAGACTAGAAACTAATGCTGTCTTTGTTTCTCATGAGCTACTTTTGATCTATAGATGGTAATACTGGCAAAGGAATAGATGGTCCTTCACTGTTGTCACCATTGACTCTTGAATCCAAGAAAGAATGTTTACCCTTTGACTTCTAATATTATCCTGTGTGAATCTTTTTTTCTGAGAAAATAGATTCCTGGTCATCGATCACCATCTTCCTTTTCTCCCCCTCAAATTTGCCAGAGATTGTCAAGATTATATCTTTTCCTATTTTCCTATAATTAAAAAACAAAACAAAAACTTTGTGTTTTCCAAATTCATAGCTCTCCAAATTTCCAGAAATTGTAACTTTGGAACTTGAAATGACTTTGGTCCTATTTCCCCCTCTGGCATTGATGGGGTGGTTTGTCAGTATATGTATATTTGCCCTTTGGCTCTAATGAGATATGGAAAGGTGAGCTGTAATCAGGAAAGTATGAGTGAATTTACCATTGCATACACAGTATATACTTATCTAAGTGTCTTTCTTAGCACTTGTTTCCCAAATCCAGCTGAATTTTATCTCTGACTTGCAATCATAGTGAAATAAGGCAGAAAGGAGACAAAATTTTTTTAATGTTCTGTCCAGAAGATAACAAGAACTTTTTAAAAACAAAATAATGAAATTCTAGTATAAATATTGCTTGAGAAAATAAAGGGGAGGATTAAAAAAAGATATGTGGGAGACCTGGGTTCAGTCCCTGGGTCAGGAAGATCCCCTGGAGGAGGGCATGGCAACCCACTCCAATATTCTTGCCTGGAGAATCCCCATGGACAGAGGAGCCTGACGGGCTACAGTCCGTGGGGTCACAAAGAGTTAGACATGACTGAAAGAATAAGTTGTGAATTAATTAAAAATAAAGAACAATCCTTTGTTCTGCTTTATCACTCTTCACCCAAAATCAAGACATTTTGTTGATTGGTACGCTCTGATAGATACTGTGTCTTCTAAGGGAAGGAGGAGTCATAGACAGCTTCTGTCCTCAGCAGTAGGAATATGAAAATCGCGGTGCGCGGTGCTCTGGGACAAAGATGAAAGTCTCTGAGATAGCACTGGGTAACTGTGGATCAGCCCTGGTTCACCACGATATCTTTGCCTTCTGTTTTGAGTTCCTTGGTGATTCAGAAATGTTCTCTCTCTCTCTCTACCCTTTATCTAATCAGCCACAATAAATTGTAACTGTCAACCAGAGAACAATATATTTATAGCCAAGGAAAGGTAAGTACTTGGTGCAGTAGCAACCAAAATTCATTTTGCTGTGTGTAGGTCTGTCACACCATCTTCAAATTTCTTTCCCTTTTAGAATCTGCTCACTCTTTTCTCTCTATAAAGTAAATCATTATTCAGCCAATGAGAATATATTATTTTTAGTAAGTCATGAATATTTCAATAGTCTTTAGAAACACAAAAGTCATCCTACCAAAAGTATTGTTAGAATGGCTACTACAGGCAATATAAGCCAGAGCAATCAGATATAACAAGTTTATAATTTGGAGGATAAAAGTGAACACTCTTCTGGATATCAGTTCCCAGTCCAGGGAACATAGGAGGCAAACAAATTTAAAAGAAGGGAAAGTACATGATCAGGAAACTGGTTTCTAGATCCTGTGTTGTGCAACTTCAGGGGCAAGACCCTGGGTATAGATCTCAGAGTACCTCAGTTACATAATCTGGAGAACTGTGATACTTCTACCAACTACTTACCATGACCTCTCAAAGATGATACGATCTGACATGGGAAAGTGCTTTGGACTTTTCAGAAAAACAGTGCTGAGAAACTTTGAAACATTATTATCATTATGATTATTATTGTCATTATTCCCATATTTGGTACTTACCATTATTGATGCTTTTTTCATCTGAGAAACTCAAATAAGATTGGTAAAGAGACATGTATGTATTCATATAGCATATCTGTAGGAAAATTCCAATATACAAAATAAGTAACTAGCTTAAGTTTTCAAACAAGCTAGTAGATGACCCAGAACCAGAATTTCATTCCAGTTCTTATAAGTATATATCCCATTTCTCAGAGCAACAGCATAAGTAACTCATCCCCTGGCTTTTTAAATTCACATTCTAGTATGTCTTGCATACCTATACTTCCACTTTTAAAATTTGACCAGCTTTTTAAATTAATCATCAACTTTCCAAAGGTAGTAAGTGAATGAGATTACTTTCAACTTCTCTTAAAGGGACAACTCAGCCTGACCGCAACAGTTTCCTAATTATAGAGAGGGAGAGGGAGAGAGAGAAAGAGATTTATTTTAAGGAACTGGTTCATGCAATTTGTGAGACTTGACGAGTGCAAAATCTAACAGGGTAGGCTGGCAGGCTGAGACTTGGGTAAGAGTTGCAGTCTGTTGGCAGAATTGCTTGTTTCAAGGAGATCAGTGTTTTAGTAAGACTTTCAACTGATTGGGTGAGGCCTACCCACATTATGGAGAGTAATCTGCTTTACAAAGTCCACCAATTTAAATGTTAATTTCATCCAAAACACACCTTCACAGAAACATCCAGGTAGTGAGGCCTTGGCAAGTTAAAGCAAAAAAAATAATCATCATCATCTTCACAGCTGCTTTGATGATATTATTCAGACTCAGGTGGATTGTTCAGTGGCATTAAACAAATACTATTTATTTTAATTATCTTAATTCTGAATACTTTATATTCTATTCAGAGATAAAGTATAAAAAACAACCACTGGAATAAAATTTTTAAAAAGATACACACAAGTTAGTTAGCTTCTCCAAATCTCAGCTGCCTCATTTTTTCCTGCAATGAAAACATCATTTAAAGTGAAAACTTGAAGTTCAGTTCAGTCGCTCAGTCGTGTCTGACTCTTTGTGACTCCATGAACTGCAGCACACCAGGCCTCCCTGTCCATCACCAACTCCCAGAGTCCACCCAAACCCATGACCATTGAGTCGGTGATGCCATCCAACCATCTCATCCTGTCATCCCCTTCTCGTCCTGCCCTAAATCTTTCCCAGCATCAGAGTCTTTTCAAATGAATCAGCTCTTCCCATCAGGTGGCCAAAGTATTTGAGTTTCAACTTCAAAATCAGTCCTACCAAAGAACACCCAGGACTGATGTACTTTAGGAAGGACTGGTTGGATCTCCTTGCAGTCCAAAGGACTCTGAAGAGTCCTCTCCAACACCACAGTTCAAAAGCATCAATTCTTTGGCGCTCAGCTTTTTTCACAGTCCAACTCTCACATCCATACATGACCACTGGAAAAACCATAGCCTTGACTAGATGGACCTTTGTTGGCAAAGTAATGTCCCTGCTTTTTAATATGCTGTCTAGGTTGGTCATAACTTTCCTTCCAAGGAGTCAGCATCTTTTAATTTCATGGCTGCAGTGATTTTGGAGCCCAGAAAAATAAAGTCTGACACTGTTTCCACTGTTTCCCCATCTATTTGCCACGAAGTGATGGCACCAGATGCCATGATATTAGTTTTCTGAATGTTGAGCTTTAATCCAACTTTTTCACTCTCCTCTTTCACTTTCATCAAGAGGCTCTTTAGTTCCTCTTCACTTTCTGCCATAAGGGTGGTATCATCTGCATATCTGAGCTTACTGATATTTCTCTCAGCAATCTTGATTCCAGCTTGTGCTTCATCCAGCCCAGCGTTTCTCATGATGTACTCTGCATAAGTTAAATAAGCAGGGTGACAATATACAGCTTTAACATACTCCTTTTCCTATTTGGAACCAGTCTGTTGTTCCATGTCCAGTTCTAACTGTTGTTTCCTGACCTGCATACAGGTTTCTCAAGAGGCAATCAGGTGCTCTGGTATTCCCATCTCTTTCAGAATTTTCCACAGTTTATTGTGATCCACACAGTCAAAGGCTTTGGCATAGTCAATAAAGCAGAAATAGATGTTTTTTTGGAACTCTCTTGCTTTTTCCATGATCCAGCGGATGTTGGCAGTTTGATCTCTGGTTCCTCTGCCTTTTCTAAAACCAGCTTGAACATCTGGAAGTTCACGGTTCACGTATTGCTGAAGCCTGGCTTGGAGAATTTTGAGCATTACTTTACTAGCATGTGAGATGGGTGCAATTGTGCGGTAGTTTGAGCATTCTTTGGCGTTGCCTTTCTTTGGAATTGGAATGAAAACTGACCTTTTCCAGTCCTGTGGCCACTGCTGAGTTTTCCAAATTTGCTGGCATATTGAGTACAGCACTTTCACAGCATCATCTTTCAGGATTTGAAATAGCTCCACTGGAATTCCATCACCTCCACTAGCTTTGTTCGTAGTGATGCATGCTAAGGCCCACTTGACTTTGTATTCCAGGATGTCTGGCTCTAGGTGAGTGATCACACCATCATGATTATCTTGGTCGTGAAGATCTTTTTTTTGTACAGTTCTGTGTATTCTTGCCATGTCTTCTTAATATCTTCTGCTTCTGTTAGGTCCCTACCATTTCTGTCCTTTATTGAGCCCATCTTTGCATGAAATGTTCCCTTGGGATCTCTAATTTTCTTGAAGAGATCTCTAGTCTTTCCCATTCTATTGTTTTCCTCTATTTCTTTGCATTGATCACTGAGGAAGGCTTTCTTATCTCTCCTTGCTACTCTTTGCAACTCTCCATTCAAATGGGTCTATCTTTCCTTTTCTCCTTTGCTTTTCACTTCCCTTCCTTTCACAGCTATTTGTAAGGCCTCCTCAGACAGCCATTTTGCTTTTCGGCATTTCTTTTTCTTGGTTCCTGTCTCTTGTACAATGTCACGAACCTCTGTCCATAGTTCGTCAGGCACTCTGTCTATGAGATCTAGTCCCTTAAATCTATTTCTCACTTCCACTGTATAGTCATAAGGGATTTGATTTAGGTCATACCTGAATGGTCTAGTGGTTTTCTCCACTTTCTTCAATTTCAGTCTGAATATGGCAATAGGAGTTCATGATCTGAGCCACAGTCAGCTCCCAGTCTTGTTTTTGCTGACTGTATAGAGCTTCTCCATCTTTGGCTGCAAAGAATATAATCAATCTGATTTCAGTGTCAACCATCTGGTGATGTCCTTGAGTAGAGTCTTCTCTTGTGTTGTTGGAAGAGGATGTTTGCTATGATCAGTGCGTTCTCTTGGCAGAACTCTATTAGCCTTTGCCCTGCTTCATTCTGTACGTCAAGGCCAAATTTGCCTGTTACGCCATCCAGGTGTTTCTTGATTTCCTACTTTTGCATTCCAATCCCCTATAATGAAAAGGACATCTTTTTTTGGGTGTTAGTTCTAGAAGGTCTTGTAGGTCTTCACAGAACTGTTCAACTTCAGCTTCTTCAGCATTACTGGTCGAGGCATAGACTTGGATTACCGTGATATTGAATGGTTTTCCTTGGAAACAAATAGAGATCATTCTGTCATTTATGAGATTGCATCCAAGCACTGCATTTCGGACTCTTTTGTTGACCATGATGGCTACTCCATTTCTTCTAAGGGATTCCTGCCCGCAGTAGTAGATATAATGGTCATCTGAGTTAAATTCACCCATTCCAGTCCATCTTAGTTCGCTGATTCCTAGAATGTTGGCATTCACTCTTGCCATTTCCTGTTTGACCACTTCCAACTTGCCTTGATTCATGGACCTAATATTCCAGGTTCCTATGCAATATTGCTCTTTACAGCATCGGACCTTGCTTCTATCACCAGTTCCATCCACAACTAGGTGGTGTTTTTGCTTTGGCTCCATCCCTTCATTCTTTCTGGGGTTATTTCTCCATTGATCACCAATAGCATATTGGGCACCTACCAACCTGGGGAGTTCATCTTTCAGTGTCCTCTTTTTGCCTTTTCATACTGTTCATGGGGTTCTCAAGGCAAGAATACTGATGTGGTTTGCCATTCCCTTCTACAGTGACCACATTCTGTGAGACCTCTCCATCATAATCCGTCCATCTTGGGTAGCCCCACACAGCATGGCTTAGTTTCATTGAGGTAGACAAGGCTGTGGTCCGTGTGATCAGTTTGGCTAGTTCTCTGTGATTGTGGTTTCCATCTGTCTGCCCTCTGATGCCCTCTCTCAGTGCCTACTGTCTTACTTGGGTTTCTCTTACCTTGGATGTGGGGTATCTCTTCACGGCTGCTCCAGCAAAGCACAGCCGCTGCTCCTTACCTAAAGTGAAAACTTTAGCACTTTACAAAATATCATCATATATATAACCTATGTGCTGGACATCTGTACTTACTGCCCTCCAAAATATGATTAAATACTTGGCTTGTTGCCCTGAAGTGTCTATTTCAGGTTGATAATTTGCATTTTCAAGAACAGTGATTCTTTAACTGCATTCTTTTAGCATGCTTTTTGGCATTAGTAGTAAGATGTACTGTAAATAAATATCGTCACTAATAAAAAGTATATAAAATACCAAAGTTTGCAAATTATTTTCTTATTTAAAAAATTAGAGTGGATGCAATATTATCTCTATAATAACATTCTTAGTAACTTGTATTCATATATTTTTTTTACTTTGGAAAGAAAGGAATACTAGGAATCGCACATGAAGACTGTGTCATCTAAGTTGCCATTAAGAATTTCTTGCGGCCATGCTACACAGTTTTCATGATCTTGAACCTGGGCCACTGCAGTGAAAGTACTGAGTCCAGGGAATTCCCAACTACTAGTAATCTTGATCATTTTTAAGAAGTTTTTCTTGCAGGTTAACATTACCCATTCTCTAAATTTATTTTTTCTAAAGTAAATTATGGGGAAGTCCCTGGTGGTGTGGTGGTCAGGACCCCACAGTTCCACTGCATGGGGCCCAGGTTCCATCCCTGGTCAGGGAACTAAAATCCCTCAAGCCACTGGCGTGTCCCCCCACCCCCCCAAAAAAAAAAACAATTATGAAATACAGTGAACTGAAAGTATTAGTTATCCTCCTCTACTTAGAGATCAGGTGTGTCTCTGGCCCATCTAATACAGAAAATTTTCTCCTGAAATGGGCTTCCCACTTCCAACTTACAAGTCCAATATCCAAAAGTATACGAGGTATCCATTTTGACAAAGTTCAGCATAAGCACCTGACGTGCCTCTTATCTATCTAAGAACTTTATAAACTAAACACTAGTTTAGACTTTTGACATAGAAAAGAAGTGGCAAAGGGAAAAATATTAACAGACAGGGTCTTGGTTTATTTCATTCTGTTGGTCTAACAATATGCATCATAAATAAGACAATCACACACCTTTACCTGGTATAGCCGTAATTTATGCCCTGTCTCCCAATGCAATCATTAATGACACCCTTTCTTACACAAAGCATAAAGTGCTTACAAGTGTGTGTTTATATATAATCATCAACTCAATGGACATGAACTTGAGCAAACTCTGGGAGATGGTGGAGGACAGGGAAGCCTGGTATGCTGTAGTTCATGGCATTGCAAAGAGTCAGACACGCCTTAGCAACTGAACGATAATGACAACCCAATTTCTAGTACCATATACAGCTTGCATTATATGCTCGCTAAATATTTATGAAATGAATAAATTGATGAACCAAGTAGAGAATGACCTGTGAAACAGAATTCCAAGAATTTAGCTCTGCACTAAAATGCTTTGAGCACTGAAGTGGGCTGAATGGCAGTTTCTAAAAGATATACCCATGTATAACCCATGAAACTTGTGAATATTACCTTATGTGGCAAAAGATACAAAGTTTAGGATCTCAAGAGAAGGAGTGTGTCCTGAATTATCTGAGTGCAGTCGTTTGTATCCTCATAAGAGAGCATCAGAGGGAGCTGTGTGACATGCACACAGAGGAGCAGGCAGTGTGAAGACAGCAGAGAGGAATGTGGCCACAAACCAAGGAAGGCCAGCAGCCACCAGAAGCTGGAAGAGGCCAGAGATGGACTCTCCTATAGAGCCTCCAAGGGCTAGTACAGCCCTACTAACACCTTGGTTTTGGTCTTCAGACCTACAGAACTGTGAAGAAATTAATTCCTGTTGTTCTAAGCCATCTACTTTGGGACAATCTGTTATGGTATACACAAGTAACTAATGCAAGCACCTTAAACATTGCATGCAAAAGTCATTTTTAAAGTGGAATATCCCTATTCCTATTATAATTACTCATGTTGCTATAGGAGGGGTCTTGATCTATTTGGAAAAGAACGAGATTCTGCCACACACTAACAATTGTTTTGGAAAAGTTACCCCTTTCGATTTCCCTCTCTGTAAAATTGGGAAAATGACACTTCCCTTCTTAACCCCACATGACTTGTACTGAGACTCAAATGAGAGAGAGTATGTTGTTGTATTCAGTAAATATTTACTGATGGCTATTATATGCCAGGAACCATTCTAAGCACTGTATATAAGGGATGTAACAGTGAACATGACAGACAAGTTACCTGCTGTCATGGAGCTCACATCCTAATGCAGTAAGAAGATAATATATAAGAAAGAATGCAAACAATTATTTCAGATAGTGATAAGAAGTGTGTAAAAAAATAAGCAGAGTAATGTTTTAAGAGTGCCTAGAAGAGGAGACATTACATTGGGTGATCAGGGAAGTCTTTTTTGCAAAGCTTATACAGCTGAGACCTAAATTTTGGAAAAGACCAGCCATGTGAAAAACTGGAATAAGAAATTTTGGGACAGTGGTATTTGAAAAACCAGTAGCCATATCTTTTGTATGTTTGAGGACTAGAAAGCTTTGCATGAACTGAATGTGTTTGAAGAACGGGGGAAAAAAGCCAGTGTGACTGAAGCAGAGAGGTCAGACGAGGTCAGAGTGATGGTCAAGGGCTGGATCATGTAAGGCTTTGCAGACCGCAATGAGGAGTTTGGATTTTACTGTGGATGTAATGTACATCCATGATCAAGGGATCATGAGTGTGGTATTACCTGATTGACATTTTTAAAAGATGGTATACTTGTGGGTAGAGAATGTAACAGAGAGCAAGAGATGAATTTTGAGAAACGTGTTAGGAGGCTATTGCAGGAATTCAGACTAGAAATAATGGTTAGATTCAAGGGAAAGCCATGTAGATCAAGAGACATGGACCAACTTAAGATATATTTTGGACATGGAACCAACAGAACTTTTGATGAATTGGATACAGGAGATGAGAGACAGAGGAATCAAGAATGATTTGCAGGTTTCGGGCCTTAGCAACTGGCAGATGTTGATCAATGGAGGAAAACCTGTTCTGAACATGTTAAATTCGAAATGCCTATTATGTATATCCATGGGGAAATTTCAGTAGCCAATTTGATATATATCTGTAGCTTGCATGGGGGGAGGGGCAAATCAGAGATGGAGATATGAATTTGGAAGCTGTCATCATGTAAATGGTATTTACAGTCATAGGACAGATTACTTAGAGGGAAAGTACTTAGAGGGAAGGGGCATCCCAGGTGGCGCTAGTCTGCCAGTGCAGGAGGTGGAAGAGACGCCGGTTTGATCCTGGATTGGGAAGATCCTCTGGAGAAGGGCATAGCAATCCCACTCCAGTATTTTTGCCTGGAGAATCCCATGGACAGAGGAGCCTGGCAGGCTATAGTCCATAAGATCGCAAGGTGTCAGACACAACTGAAGTGACTTAGCACACACGCATGCAATCAGAGGGAAGAGAATACCCAGAATAAATCCTCTACTTTAATATTTAGAGGTCAAGCAGAGGAGGAGAAGCCAACAAAGACAGCTGAATTTGTGAGGCGTCAATGAGATAGGAGAAAATCCTGGAAAGTGTAAAGCCATGAAAGCCAAGAAGAAAAGGAACAAATAAATGTGAAAAAGATAATATGCACAAATATTTTCTCAGCTCCTGCTGTGTGCAAAGAACTCTACAGGAAATACAAGAGAAGTGTTCCCCATTTCAAGGACCTTACAGTTTTGGAAGGGCGATGAAAATATGCCCCATAATACACAGTACATAGCCTTCTAACTGGTCTATCTCCAGATTTGCCTTTCAATCGATTTCCATAAGCCACAATGTTAATTTTCCCTAAAACAGCACCCTGGTCAGTTAAAATTGATCAGTTTTAAACCAAAACTAACATGATCACAAGAACTTTCTTTGCCCTTGTACTCAGTCCCAAAATATCATTCTAACATTCAAGAAAAGAAGGCCCGAGCTTCATTCCCCATTATTCCCTTTACAAAATCTCACAGCATTTTGTCCTGGTTGTTCAGTTTAGCATTGATTTGGTCCTTTCCTGATCTTATATGTATTTGGGGTATGTATCTTTTCTTTGTCCAGATTGTGAGCTCTTTGAAAACAGATATTAAGCCCAAGCTGCTTGCCTAGCCATTAGTAGATTAATTTATTAGCATTATTTTTTTCTGCCAAGTAGAAAAAGACCACCCAAATTTGGTCATAAAATACAGAACATGGAGCAAAATTTGAGCACCATAGAACTAGATTATGAATAATGAAAAATGGAGGAGGGATATGTCCAGGAACAGGGAAGTAGTCTGAAACCAGATTACAAAAGGAATTTAGGCCAAACAAAGGGGTTCTGATGCTAACTTAAGGGAAACCTACTGCAGTTTTTGAGCAGGGTTCTTAAATATTTATATCTATATTTCAGAAATGAAATAGTAAGGGGGATAAATAAGAATGGCCTCAAAATTACAACCAGTGGAGCATTAGTGGGAATGAATTTTTGAAGGCAGCAATACTAGCTGAACTGGCTCTATGAGAGATGACTGATTGTCTGGGAGGGGTGAAAAGGCCATCAGAAGAGGTAGGATAGGGCCCACATATGAAGGGTTTGAAAGAAGGCAAAGGCATATGAACTGGGATCCCTAGGTTTTAATGCCTATTTCCCTACTTGGGCAGAATCCTTCCTGTTTCCTTTTCCTGGGGTTTTCTTTAATTTCATGCAGCCATGAAATTAAAAGACGCTGCTCCTTGGAAGAAAAGCTATGACAAACCTAGACAGCGTATTAAAAAGCAGAGACATTACTTTGCCAACATAGGTCCATATAGTCAAAGCTATGGTCTTTCCTGTTTGACTGCTTCCAATTTGCCTTGATTCATGGACCTAACATTCCAGGTTCCTATGCGAGATGGCAAGAGCGAACGTCAACATTCTAGGATTCAGCGAACTAAAATGGACTGGAATGGGTGAATTTAACTCAGATGACCATTATATCTACTACTGCGGGCAGGAATCCCTTAGAAGAAATGGAATAGCCATCATGGTCAACAAAAGAATCCGAAATGCAGTGCTTGGATGCAATCTCATAAATGACAGAATGATCTCTATTCGTTTCCAAGGCAAACCATTCAGGATCACGGTAATCCAAGTCTATGCCCCAACGAGTAACGCTGAAGAAGCTGAAGTTGAATGGTTCTATGAAGACCTACAAGACCTTTTAGAACTAACACCCAAAAAAGATGTCCTTTTCATTATAGGGGATTGGAATGCAAAAGTAGGAAGTCAAGAAACACCTGGAGTAACAGGCAAATTTGGCCTTGGAATACAGAATGAAGCAGGGCAAAGACTAATAGAGTTTTGCCAAGAGAACGCACTGGTCATAGCAAATACCCTCTTCCAACAACACAAGAGAAGACTCTACACATGGACATCACCAGATGGTCAACGCCAAAATCAGATTGATTATATTCTTTGCTGCCAAAGATGGAGAAGCTCTATACAGTCAGCAAAAACAAGACCGGGAGCTGACTGACTCAGATCATGAACTCCTTATTGCCAAATTCAGACTTAAATTGAAGAAAGTAGGGAAAACCACTAGACCATTCAGGTATGACCTAAATCAAATCCCTTATGACTATACAGTGGAAGTGAGAAATAGATTTAAGGGACTAGATCTGATAGATAGAGTGCCTGATGAACTATGGACAGAGGTTTGTGACTTGTACAGGAGACAGGGATCAAGACCATCCCCATGGAAAAGAAATGTAAAAAAGCAAAATGGCTGTCTGGGGAGGCCTTACAAATAGCTGTGAAAAGAAGAGAAGCAAAAAGCAAAGGAGAAAAGGAAAGATATAAGCATCTGAATGCAGAGTTCCAAAGAATAGAAAGAAGAGATAAGAAAGCCTTCCTCAGCGATCAGTGCAAAGAAATAGAGGAAAAGAACAGAATGGGAAAGACTAGAGATCTCTTCAAGAAAATTAGAGATCCCAAGGGAACATTTCATGCAAAGATGGGCTCAGTAAAGGACAGAAATGGTAGGGACCTAACAGAAGCAGAAGATACTAAGAAGAGGTGGCAAGAATACACAGAAGAACTGTACAAAAAAGATCTTCACGACCAAGATAATCACGATGGTGTGATCACTCACCTAGAGCCAGACATCCTGGAATGTGAAGTTAAGTGGGCCTTAGAAAGCATCACTACGAACAAAGCTAGTGGAGGTGATGGAATTCCAGTGGAGCTATTTCAAATCCTGGAAGATGATGCTGTGAAAGTGCTGTACTCAATATGCCAGCAAATTTGGAAAACTCAGCAGTGGCCACAGGACTGGAAAAGGTCAGTTTTCATTCCAATTCCAAAGAAAGGCAACGCCAAAGAATGCTCAAACTACTGCACAATTGCACTCATCTCACATGCTAGTAAAGTAATGCTCAAAATTCTCCAAGCCAGGCTTCAGCAATATGTGAACTGTGAACTTCCTGATGTTCAAGCTCGTTTTAGAAAAGGCAGAGGAACCAGAGATCAAATTGCCAACATCCACTGGATCATGGAAAAAGCAAGAGAGTTCCAGAAAAACATCTATTTCTGCTTTATTGACTATGCCAAAGCCTTTGACTGTGCAGATCACAATAAACTGTGGAAAATTCTGAAAGAGATGGGAATACCAGACCACCTGACCTGCCTCTTGAGAAACCTGTATGCAGGTCAGGAAACAACAGTTAGAACTGGACATGGAACAACAGACTGGTTCCAAATAGGAAAAGGAGTATGTCAAGGCTGTACATTGTCACCCTGATTATTTAACTTATATGCAGAGTACATCATGAGAAACGCTGGGCTGGAGGAAGCACAAGCTGGAATCAAGATTGCCAGGAGAAATATCAGTAACCTCAGATATACAGATGACACCACCCTTATGGCAGAAAGTGAAGAGGAACTAAAGAGCCTCTTGATGAAAGTGAAAGAGGAGAGTGAAAAAGTTGGCTTTAAGCTCAACATTCAGAAAACGAAGATCATGGCATCTGGTCCCATCACTTCATGGGAAATAGATGGGGAAATAGTGGAAACAGTGTCAGACTTTATTTTTTGGGGCTCCCAAATCACTGCAGATGGTGATTGCAGCCATGAAATTAAAAGACACTTACTCCTTGAAGGAAAGTTATGACCAACCTAGACAGCATATTCAAAAGCAGAGACATTACTAGTCAAGGCTATGGTTTTTCCAGTGCTCATGTATGGATGTGAGAGTTGGACTGTGAGGAAAGCTGAGCGCTGAAGAATTGATGCTTTTGAACTGTGGTGTTGGAGAAGACTCTTGAGAGTCCCTTGGACTGCAGGGATATCCAACCAGTCCATTTTAAAGGAGATCAGTCCTGGGTGTTCTTTGGAGGGAGTGGTGCTAAAGCTGAAATCCAATACTTCGGCCACCTCATGCCAAGAGTTGACTCATTGAAAAAGACTCTGATGCTGGGATGGATCGGGGGCAGGAGGAGAAGGGGACGACAGAGGATGAGATGGCTGGATGGCATCACCGACTCGATGGAGGTGAGTTTGAGTGAACTCCAGGAGTTGGTGATGGACCGGGAGGCCTGGAGTGCTGCAATTCATGGGGTTGCAAAGCGTCGGACACGACTGAGCGACTGAACTGAACTGATGGTCTTTCCAGTAATCATGTATAGATGTGACAGTGGACCATAAAGAAGGCTGAGTGCCAAAGAATTGATGCTTTTGAACTGTGGTGCTGGAGAAGACTCTTGAGAGTCCCTTGGACAGCAATGAGATCAAACCTAGTCAATCTTAAAGGAAATCAACCATGAATATTCATTGGAGGGACTGATGCTGAAGCTGAGGCTCTAGTACCCTGGCTACCTGATGCAAAGAGCTGACTCATTGGAAAAGACCCTGATGCTGGGAAAGACTGAAGGCAAGAAGAGAAGGGAATGACAGAGTACAAGATAGTTTGATATCATCACCAACTGAATGGACATAAATTTTAGCAAACCCTGGGAGATGGTGAAGGACAGGGAAGCCTGACGTGGGGTCGCAAAGAGTTGGACACAAGTGAGTGACTGAACAACAACAATGGTTTTCTTCAGCTGTACATACTTTCATTTTCTATAATACTATGACCTCTCAGTGTTTCTCAAACCTTGACTGTACACTGGTCACTTGAAGAGCTTTAAAAGCTGTTGATGTCTGGATCCAACTCTGAGAGATTTGGTATGTCTAGTCTTGGATGCAGCCTGGACTTGAAGAGTTTTAAAACATTCCCCCAGGAGACTGTACTGTGCAGCCAAGGTTGAGATCAAACTGATGTAGAGAATAGTGAAGCACTAAAATTCTTTTAAGAATGATAATAATACATTGTGTTGCGGTAGGGAGTGTTTTAAAGGAGACAAATATAAGTACACGGCTAAGAAGGAAAAGATTCTAGGAGAACAACTGGAATTTTTCAATCATTCAGGAGGAACAATTGCTAAGGCAAACCTTAGCATGCATGCAGTGACACTGTAGGAAAGAAGATGAATGTAGGAAGATTATTATTTAGAAGGAAGTAACACAAGGACTTAGTAATTCAGTGTCATACCTGATCAAAGGGAAAGAGAAAATGTAGAGTCAAGTTTCTAGTATAGATTAGTGGAATCCTTAGCAAAACTAAAGTAGTTATGAAATAGTTGCATAATCAATATTATTGATAATTTGGTAATTGACATTATGTAATTACTGCATCAGGGACTATGCTATGTGCTTTACATACATTATTTAATCTTTAGAACTCTGTAAATACTGCTATTCCCACTTTATAGATTCAGAAACTAAGAAGAGAGAGCAGTTAAATTTGCCCAAAGTTACACAGTAAGTGGCAGAGAAGGTATTTGTACTAAATGTTCTATTCCTTTTCCTTACAATAGGAAGATGATTGGTTAATACCAAGTCTGTTGAATTTGAACAAATAACAAAAAAGAAAACTGGCTATAAGAGGCCATGAATGCATGTTCAGTTGTACTGTACTGCCAGGCTCCTCTGTCCATGGAATTTCCCAGACAAGAATACTGGAGTGGGTTGCCATTTTCTATTCCAGAGGGTCTTCTACTTCAAGGGATCTTCCCAACCCAAGGATCAAACCAGAGTCTCTTGTGTCTCCTGCATTGGCAGGCAGATTCTTTATCACTGCGCAACCTGGCTTATGAGTGAATCAAGTAAGTCTCACTGTGGTGGAATTTCAGGCCAGTATTGCCATATTTTAAGATTTTTTTTCATGAAAAGATGGAAATCTAGATTTGTACGGAAAAATCTCATAAAATTTCAATGTCAACTAATGCAAATGTTTAAAATTACTGTGTGGCCTAAACCAAATATGGCTACAAGTTTGTGTCTCTGATAAACAGGCATTAGAAACAGAATTCTAGTAAAAGATCTGAGCTAGAGATATATGACTAGGGAATCCTTAAGCACAGAGAGGATAGCAGACACTTTAGAAGTTAAAATGTTATAATAATAAACAACATTTGATATTATTAAAATAATGCAACTATCTGTAAGTTATCAACTCAGGACTCTTAAGATCTTCTCAATCTTTAGAAAACTGACATAAAATATAAGTGTTAAAACTAGCAAAAAAAAAAAAAACTAGCAGATTGAAGTGGGTGTATTTAAAATTCAACTTCCTATAAACTGAAAGCTAAATTCCAGATGACTTGAATTTTCATACATCCAGGATGTGATGGAAACATTTCAAAATATGAATATATCTCCCACCTATTGAAAGGTAATTGAAAGATTATATTTTATCCATATTTCTACTTTACTCCTCTTAGCCCAGTTTCTACATACACTCATCCTTCAAAGCCCATAGCAAAGGGGTTCACAATTAGCAAAGATTAAATACAAGATTAAGTAAAACCTCTTTTATGTTTAATTATTGAGTTTCAAGTTCCTCAATTAAAAGACTATCCAGTGGCTTCCCTGGTGGTCCAGTGGCTAAGACTCTGCACTCCCATGGCAGGGGGCCTGGGTTCCATCCCTGGTCAGGGAACTGGATTCCATATGCTGCAATTAAAAGATTGCATATGCTGTAACCAAGACCAAATGCAGACAAGTGAATAAATAAATATATGTATTTTAAAAGACCATCTATAGGCATTAGGGTTCAGTATATTATTCTCTTTGAAGTCTAACCTAGTATAGTGTTTTTAAACACTCTTCTTTCAGATTAATATCATGAAGAATGTAACCCAGTTATGTAAAAAAAAATCAAATATATGAAAACATTTTTGCAAACTGTAAAGCCCTATAGAAGTTATTTTGAAATATTATTTCTGTCATTTTGAAGCTAAAGGGTCCTGAAATTACAAAGTGGAAGCTCTATTTGAAATACAATTTTTGTCTTTCCTGAAAATATAGTTTACTTTTTTCTTTTAACATGTAACTAACTCCAAGGGTGGGAATATCCAGTTGTCAAAGTTCAAGTGAAATTGGCTTAATAGCAAAATAACTTTAGAAAAATATGAAGGGGAATGATCAGCCTAATAATATATGGCAAAGATCTAAAGCTGTTACAAACGTTCAGGGCCCCATCAAACCCTTCCATATTGGTCCTACGAAAAACAAGCACCTCTCTTGAAAATCCTATGAAGGACTAGGTACTTTCAACCCCAAAAGCTGTTTTCACACGTCAAATATGTTGGAAACCTTGAAAATCCTGGACTTTATTGGACTTTCTTGAAAGGTTATCCATGTTAAAAAAAAACAAAAACATATATATATGGTTTCTCTCTTTAAATTACACATTGTATCAAGAACAAAATTCAAAATGAAAATGGGGGCATTTCTGTTGTTAAGTTTATGGAAACATGACTCCATTTTTGTATAGCTAAAATGTCGCATACGATGGAACACTTCATTTTACTCTTCCTCTCCCTTAAAACATTAGCTGAGAAGTATAAATAGTTCAGCCTGACGCCTTTGAAAAGCCTAATCCTATTTGTTAGAGTCGACCTTATATAAAATGGAAAATACAGTCTTCAACGTGCTTTAAAAAACAAATCAGGAGCTGGCAATTAAAATCCTCCAGACGCCTGCGCTCCGCAAACACTACTTCTAAAGAATTCTGGTATATTCTGGGTCTTCTTCCGTGACTGTTGGACGGACATTCCTTTGGGAAAAGCTTTCTCCACAGTGAGGTACGAAGACGGTAAACCCCTTCCTTTCATCCTTTTCTCATTCACTCAGTAGGGGATGGAATAAATAGCGAGCTGAATAAAGCTTTCTTAGCGCACTGAGGTGCACCGTCCAGTCTCCTGAACCATGCACTCAGGGCTTCCCGATCCAAAGGCGAAGCCGAGCACCTGAAGACCAAAGATTCCCGGCGCTGCGCCCCAGGGGCGCCAGGCCTTAGCACTGCAGGCCAGTCCCAGGGAGGCTCAGCCTGCGAGGGGCAATCTCGGCTTCCCCGGGGCGCCAGGAAAATCAGTGCTCGCACACGCCAAGGACGGCAATCGGGCCGGGTGGAAGAGCGAGTTTCCTTCCCACATTCCCGGTGAGAAAACGAGGTGGAGGAGCTGAGGGCTGCATATCTCGAACACGGGATACGGACCCCGGGAACAAAGAGACAGGAGGAAGACGAGGCAGCCACACCAACGCAGACTCAGAGGATTCTACGAGTTTACGCAAGCGAGCCGCATCTCGACTGTCCCCAGTTCCCCTTACGCCACTGGCTTGGTCTCAGAGCCTTCGCGAATATGGCTTTGCGCACTGCGGCGGGGCTGCACCGCAACCGAGCTTGGCCCTGTGGCTCCTCCCCGTCGCCCTGCGCCGATTGGCGGTAGACAGAAGCCAAGCCGCTGATTGGGTGGCGAAGGAGCCATTCGGGGCGGCTCTGGTGGGTTCGGCTGCCCTAGAGTGATAAGTTCGGCTTCAGACACGCCTCAGCGCCAGCAGCGAGTCGGAGCTCTATGGAGGTGGCGGCGAGTATCGGGTTGTGGCTGCAGCAGCGACTCTTCTGAGCTGTTTCAAGCCGGTTCCGACTCCTTCCTCCCCCTTCCCTCCCCCTTTTTTGTTTTCCGTTCCCCTTCCCCCTCCCTTCCCCGTCCCCGACGACCGGATCCTGAGGAGGCAGCTGCGGCAGCAGCTGCTGAGTTCTCGGTGAAGGTGAGTGGAGCTACCGCCGGCGCTGCCGCCGAGTGGAGCGCTCTAAAATGGCCGCCGTCCCTGGCCAGTTCTTCCTGAGCAGCACAAAATGGCGGCCACAGGCGGAGCCGGGCGGGGCGACTCTTTTTTAGCGTTTCCTCCGGGCTTCTGGCACCTGAAAATTCCTCGTCTTTGTTCTCCCTTCCCGTCGCTGACGGAGTAGGAGGAAGTCGGCAGCCCTGGTGGTCTACGGCCGTCTTCGTGGCTGTCGGTGGCCGTCCTCCGCGGGGCCCGGGCCGGGCCAAGGCGCGGGTGTGCTCGGACGTGGAGAGAGCGTGGCCGGGCTTCGCGCGCGGCGGGGACGGACGCGGGCCGGCGGGGGCGGGGGGCCCGGCCGTTGGCGCGGGACCAGCCGAGCCGGAGGAGTCCCGGAGCCCGGCCTCCCGGCGGGGAGGAAGTGTGTGAAGCCGGGGCCGGCGGGGAGCGGTGGGGCTGCCCTTGGTGGGAGAGCGGAGGGCCTGCCCGGCGAGCCCCGCCTGCGACGGGAGAAGGGGGGGAAATGAGGGTTTCTGAGCTTTTGTCGATTGGGCAAGGAGCGGCGAGGCGGCTGTCAGTCCCTGGGGAATTTATGGGTGGGAGGGGGCCGCTGGAGGCGGCGGCGGGTGGGAAGGAGGCCGCCTTTCTGCCCGAGAACAAAGAGCCGGGCGCCTAGCCGCGGGGGCGGCCTCCGCTCCTCCCCGAGGTTTGCCGCCGGCGGCTTCGGTAGGAGGCTGTCGGAAGCACTTCCCTAACTCGGGCCTGGGTGGGAGGAATCCACTGCTCTTTTGTTCCCAGGAAGGGGGAAATGGGGCGGAGGTTCCTGCTGCCATGTTGTGGCCCTGTTCTTCCGCCTGCCTGATGTCAGCCGCTGTGCAACTCAGGTCTCCCCCTCAGGCCCTCTGCGCCCAGTTAAGGGGTGGACAGTGGGAACAGCCGTCTTACTCAGTGTTGCTCGTCGTTGAGGCAGTAAAGTCTACTACAATGTTTTCACATGGTGTGCCCGTTTGTTAACAGATTTTTCCACAATTGATCTCCGTACTCAGCTGTAAAGGAGGGAAAGTGGCTTTTTCAGAAATTGATTCTGTCTCTATGTAGGCACTTCCTGCGTCCTTGAACACAAGTGAATTTCCAAGTGGCCAACAAAATTTTACTGTTAATTTGTGTTTTGAGTACGTTCTATTTTAGTCTTACGAGACCTTACGTTCAATCAACTGCAGTGTCGGACTGAAGTACATTGTAACTGAAGGAGGGTTTATGGATTTGTATGTTAGCGGTGACTAATTTTGGTACTCTTTCTCATTCTAGGTTTTTCATTTCTCCCATCCTCTTCCCTCCCCACCCCATCCATTAATATTATTCTTTTGAAGATTCTTCGTTGTCAAGCCGCCAAAGTGGAGAGTGCGATCGCAGAAGGGGGTGCTTCTCGTTTCAGGTATGTGTAGATTTTGTTTTGGCAATTATTAGGACCAAAAGAATAACCACACCAAATAGTTCTGACTTGATTGTGCTGCAGGATTAATTTATAATATGCATGTACATTTCTTTAAAGCCTTTCAATTTCCACTGTTTTCTGTGTGCTCTCTGAAGAATAAATGTAATTACTTGGCTTTCCATTGGGCCTAAGTTCAGTCTTCATCTGTGATGTACTTACTGTAATGCAGAATAATTAAAGAGATCCTATATCTGTTTTGAGTGAAACATACTTGGGGTGTACTTTTTTATTTAAAAAAAGGTTTTGTTTTAAATAGTGCTTCTTCGGGCGGAGGAGGAAGTAGGGGTGCACCTCAGCACTATCCCAAGACTGCTGGCAACAGGTATAGTAAACAGTGAAAAGAGTGACTTATATAACAGACTGAGGTTAATGGTCTTTCTAACATTACAACATATAGTTATAGGACATCAGCAATCCTAATCTTAATGGGCTTGATTTCTGCTACATATTCTAAATATAGAATATCAGTTATTGATTATTCTTTAGTCAAATTCTCTAATAAGAGTTGAGGGTCTCAAACTGCTCTTTTATTCTCTTACTCTGGATTATTTTCACTGATGTTATTTCTTCAAACGTTCATATGAAATTATAGTAATAAATCTGGAAGTCTCATAACATGGTCATGAGACATTAGAAAATGTTGATTTTCACTATGTGGATCCTGGACCAGCATCACTGGCATCACCTGTGAGCTTACTAGAGATGCAAATTAATCAGGCCTTACCCCTGAGCCACTACAGCAGAGAGTGGGCTGGGCCTGGGACTTCCTTTAACAAATTTTTCAGGTTATTCTGATGCACTAAATAGGAGTTGCTTAGTTGTAAGGGAGTTGAGAAAACCTAAACTGTTTTTTCTATTTAGAAGGATTTTTGATCTGTATGATACTTGATGTGTGACTGGATGCTGTGCTTAAGTTGTCTTATTTTAATTCTCTTAATTTTTTACTAGCGAGTTCCTGGGGAAAACCCCAGGGCAAAACGCTCAGAAATGGATTCCTGCACGAAGCACTAGACGAGATGACAACTCCGCAGCAAACAACTCCGCAAATGAAAAAGAACGACATGATGCAATCTTCAGGAAAGTAAGAGGGTAAGTTTATTAGGTCTGTTTTGTCTTTTAAAAGGAGGGGAGACTGGGTTAACTGCTTCTCTTGTGTGTATGCTATATTACTTGAAGGCAGTGTTCATAACTCTTAAGTGAAATGCCAGTGTTGACAGTTTTAGGCTGAAAATCAGCACATCACTGTTTGGGGCTCAGTTAGTTGCTTTTGGTCATTAGATTAAAATTCAGAAGCCTATTGTGCTGACATATTCTGTACCTGGTATGTGAGCCAGTGATGGCAAAATACAACAGTTTAGCTCATGTATCTAGCCTTGATATTAAGGAGGGAGGCTCTTGATCTGGGTTTTGAGAATGAGATTTTCTTGTCCAGTAGCTGGGAACCCCCACCAGTTAGGTAGATGTTCTTAAATAGGTTTATTTCCACATCGCTTTGGTTAGATGGGTAAGAAAAATGTCTTGATGTTAAAGGGGAAAGTGATGAAAGGGAAAAAGCATAATTTAAAGGCTATTTTTTAACTGAGTAATTTTGTATGTTGCTGATACCTAGTCTGATTCCTTTTTCATAGCATATTAAACAAGCTTACTCCTGAGAAGTTTGACAAGCTATGCCTTGAGCTCCTCAATGTGGGTGTAGAGTCTAAACTCATCCTTAAAGGGGTCATACTGCTGGTAAGTTAAATGTTGGCTTAACTGAAAGGAGGAGGAAAATACTTTGAACCCATGTTGGGTTTTGAGTGGTTTTTTGTTCTTTGCTTTTGTTTTTATACACTTCATTGTTGCTTCTAAAACTGAGGTGTGAGTTAAGTGTATGTATATTTGAACACTTTTTTTAAAAATTACTTTTGATGGTATCAGACTTAAGTCAATTTGAAATGGTATATACTGTGCTTGGGTTAATTGGATTATCAGGCTCTGGGGGACTGGGGTTGCTTTGTTTTTCCTTTTGTGAAAAATACCACATTTTGGAAATGTTAGTTTTATGGTGATTCCATTTTTCCAAGGTAATTTCAACTCCTCAAAGGGGAGAGGGTTTTACTACTATGAGATATATGTAATTAGACTTTTTTGGTACTCTGCAATAGCTAACATTTAAGTGCTAACATTTTTCCAGCCTATCTGCTGGGCACTTTACATACCTCATCTTAAGTTCACGTAAGAAGCCTTACAAAAGAGATGTGCTTATTTCCAGGTTACCAGTGAAGCATTTGTATAGGGAATTTGTCAGAATTTTGTTATGCGATTCAAGATCCTTAAGACTGCAAGGCAGTATTAAGTTATAAAGGAAGGTTTTTCAAAAGTTGTCATATTTAATTTTTTTTAATGGCATATTTTCTGTAGATTGTGGACAAAGCCCTAGAAGAGCCAAAGTATAGCTCACTGTATGCTCAGCTATGTCTGCGATTGGCAGAAGATGCACCAAACTTTGATGGCCCAGCAGCAGAGGGTCAACCAGGACAGAAGCAAAGCACAGTAAGTGGGCGTGTGTGCTTGCTTATTTTAAGTTGATTTGGAAGGTTTTATTATCAAACCCTGACAAATGTCTTTTGTTTCTTACAGACATTCAGACGCCTCCTAATTTCCAAATTACAAGATGAATTTGAAAACCGAACCAGAAATGTTGATGGTGAGAATTTAATATTTAGTTGTACTGTGTACCTCAGATGGTAAAGAATCTGTCTGCAATGCAGAAGACCTGGGTTTGATTCCTGGGTTGGGAAGATCCCCTGGAGAAAGGAATGGCAACCCACTCTAGTAGTCTTGGCCTAGAGAATCCCATGGACAGAGGAGCCTGGTGGCTACAGTCTGCAATCGCAAAGAGAGGACATGACAGAGCAACTAATACACAGTACTGCATATGTTCAACTTAATTCAGTGTTACTTTTATTCTTTTTAGTCTATGATAAGCGTGAAAATCCCCTCCTCCCTGAGGAGGAGGAACAGAGAGCTATTGCCAAGATCAAGATGTTGGGGAACATCAAATTCATTGGAGAACTTGGAAAGCTTGATCTTATTCATGAATCTATCCTTCATAAGTGCATCAAAACAGTAAGTAATGATTGTGAATTTAAGCTTTCATTAATCATCATGTACATCATTTTGGGGAGATAGGAGTCAATTATAATTTCGCCATCTGAGACTTGGTGTGCTAGTTAAATATTTTAGATTGCTGGCAAAACTGCTATTTAAATATTGTAAATATGGAAGTATGCAGTGTATTTTGCAAGATAGGGATAGAACTGATTCCCTACTTAGGTTTAAATTGCTCAATTTGGAGAAATTTCTTGAACAGAAACCAAATAAGAATAGTATGCTAGACACTAGGAACTGTATGCGTTAGTAGAAACTTATGGAAAAGTGCTACATCTAAACCAAGAAAAATTTGTAAACATGGCATTTATTTCTTTTGGTAGCTTTTGGAAAAAAAGAAGAGAGTCCAACTCAAAGATATGGGAGAGGATTTGGAGTGCCTCTGTCAGATAATGAGGACAGTGGGGCCTAGATTAGACCATGAACGAGCTAAGGTATGTGTGTTGCTGACAGAAATAGTGTAAATAGCCTGTCATAATTGTATTAAAATCAAACAGCTTATTTGGTGATACAGAGGATTGCCTTTAGTCATTAACTTTGATGATATCTAGAAGTCTTAAGCAGTACACGTTTTTATTTTTCTCTTTTAGTCCTTAATGGATCAGTACTTTGCCCGAATGTGCTCCTTGATGTTAAGTAAGGAATTGCCGGCGAGGATTCGTTTCCTGCTGCAGGTAAAACTGTTTTCTTTAGGTGTGTTGGTAAGCTGACTTTTGTTTAGGAGTATTGAAATGTTTATTAAAAACTTTTTATATTAAAGGATACCGTAGAGTTGCGAGAACACCATTGGGTTCCTCGCAAAGCTTTTCTTGACAATGGACCAAAGACGATCAATCAAATCCGTCAAGATGCAGTAAAAGTAAGTTTTGCTTTGCTTTATAATCATTAAGTGGGGGTTGTGTTTATAATGGCACAAAAACCCTATTAAAACATCTTTATTTGAGACTGTCTTGTCTTACCAATACAGCATAATGTTTTTGCTGTCTGTATTCTCTTGAGAACAAGTTGTTTATAGAGAATACATCAGTGGCATTCTTATCCAGAGAAGTATTTCTGATTTTCCTGCTGTAAGAATTTTCACTTTATATAAAATAGTGTCTAGAAGTAAGTGTTTATTCACTTTATTTCTGAAGGATCTAGGAGTGTTTATTCCTGCTCCTATGGCTCAAGGGATGAGAAGTGACTTCTTTCTGGAGGGACCGTTTATGCCACCCAGGATGAAAATGGATAGGGACCCACTTGGAGGACTTGCTGATATGTTTGGACAAATGCCAGGTGATTTTGAACAACAGATGGTTTGGTTGCATTAAATAATGAGTTTAACAGTTTCAACATTAAAGAGTTCTCCGTGTCTGTATTTTAAGGAAGCGGAATTGGTACTGGTCCAGGAGTTATCCAGGATAGATTTTCACCCACCATGGGGCGCCATCGTTCAAATCAGCTCTTCAATGGCCATGGGGGACACATCATGCCTCCCACACAGTCGCAGTTTGGGGAGATGGGAGGCAAGTTTATGAAAAGCCAGGTAAGAATACATTTAAGAATATTTAGGCAACAAGTAATTACGTTTTGGAATACATATTAATTTTTTTTAAGTGCAAATGTTTTAGGTTTAGAAAACCTAAAAACGTTTTTCTAAACTAGATTTATATCTGTGACAGTTATTTCAAATTGGGTGAAATGATTATTATTAAGATTAGTAAAGTATTAGTAAAATCACATCACTTTATTTGACAGGTTAGAATTTTATTCTTCTGTTTCATCTTTTACTTTCTCTGGGCAAATGCAGCTTTCTTGTGGCTTGGCCTCATCACTTTGGTACTTGATTACCATAATGTGTGGACCCCTTTTTATCTAGACTTTTATTTCTCTCTTTCTGAAATAGGGGCTAAGCCAGCTCTACCATAACCAGAGTCAGGGACTCTTATCCCAGCTGCAAGGACAGTCGAAGGATATGCCACCTCGGTTTTCTAAGAAAGGACAGCTTAATGCAGATGAGGTACATTTGCCTATGTTATTTATATACCATAGTATGTCAATTCAGAAATCTCTTGCCCGATGATTATAAAAAAAAGACGCGTTAAGAGGACTTAATGCTGGAATTCTTTTGTCTTTACTTTCTTTCTCTCTTTTCTGTACTACTTTTTCTTTCTTTGAATGTCCAGCGTCCTATGAGCGAAGATTATGAGATATGAGGGCAAGTCTTCAGTTAGAGTAAGGAAAACGGTTGTCAAGATTTTGATTGTGACTTCCCTGCAAATAGAATGACTCGGGATAAAGTAAAACGTTTTTTAAGCTCTAATTAAATTTTCTGGTTTTTATTTTCATGTTTTAGTGATGCTAATCCTTGGAGAGTTGTGGTATAAATAAAAGATTTATAGCCATGTTGTATTTTTGTCTGGATCAGATCTTTAGTTCTCTTGCTATAAATGAAATATCATAACAGTAACATTTTTAGTTATTTGACTTAGATTTCTGCCATAGGTTCCATCATGTTTGTATATGCTGAGTTAACTTTAGAGGGTTGCAATTGTTAGTTCACTGTTTATTAACTTGGATATCTGTTTTGCTTTGTTTTCAATTCTAGATTAGCTTGAGGCCTGCTCAGTCTTTCCTAATGAATAAAAATCAAGTGCCAAAGCTTCAGCCCCAAATAACTATGATTCCTCCTAGTGCACAGCCACCACGCACTCAAACGCCACCTCTGGGACAGGTATGGGATGTATGTAGTATGACATTTTCAATCGTTCAGTACCTTTTGAAGATGTCTGAAGAATGCTTTTTAATGTTTGCTCTCAACTTCATAAGCACTTTTTCTTTTAATAATTAAAAAGTTATTAAACATTTATACTTAATTTGCTGTTCTTGTAGACACCTCAGCTTGGTCTCAAAACTAATCCACCACTTATCCAGGAAAAGCCTGCCAAGACCAGTAAAAAGCCACCACCGTCAAAGGAAGAACTGCTTAAACTAACCGTGAGTTTCAGACAATCTCATCATTTAGCTCATGGGGGTGTATTTGAGGCAGGAAAACTAAAGATACTGGGATTTCATTCTTTTCAGGAAACTGTTGTAACTGAATACCTGAATAGTGGGAATGCAAATGAAGCTGTCAATGGTGTAAGAGAGATGAGAGCTCCTAAACACTTCCTTCCTGAGATGTTAAGCAAAGTCATCATCCTGTCACTGGATAGAAGTGATGAAGATAAAGAAAAAGCAAGTTCTTTGATCAGTTTACTCAAACAGGAAGGGATAGCCACAAGTGACAACTTCATGCAGGTAGAACACTTTCTGATTCTGTAAGAACTCTTCAAATTTGAATTGACTATGAACTGACTGTGTACTATATTCCTTTCAGGCTTTCCTGAATGTATTGGACCAGTGCCCCAAACTGGAGGTTGACATCCCCTTGGTGAAATCGTATTTAGCACAGTTTGCAGCTCGTGCTGTCATTTCAGAGCTGGTGAGCATTTCGGAACTAGCTCAGCCACTGGAAAGTGGCACCCATTTTCCTCTCTTCTTACTTTGTCTTCAGCAATTAGCTAAATTACAAGATCGAGAATGGTTAACAGAGCTTTTCCAACAGAGCAAGGTCAATATGCAGAAAATGCTCCCAGGTAAGAGAATGCTGGGGATTTTTGTTTTTAATACTAGATCTAAAAGTCCTTAGTACTTTGAGTGAATTTATTATATAGGTCAGTGTGATTATCCTGTCCAGATAATAATAAGCATTACCACAGATAGACTTCACCTTTATAAAAGTCTATTATGATATAACTATTTTCATTTGGTCCAAATACAAAGTTTCCTTTGCTCAGTTGTTTCATTATTTTACATAAATCTTGTGTGTTTGGGAAATTTTTTGCAAAGCAGTTTTAAGAAACCAACTGAGTAAAATGAACTACCTAATGATGGGAATGGCTTTGTCTCTTCAGAAATTGATCAAAATAAGGACCGCATGCTGGAGATCTTGGAAGGAAAGGGACTGAGTTTCTTATTCCCACTTCTCAAACTGGAGAAGGAACTGTTAAAGCAAATAAAGTTGGATCCATCCCCTCAGACCATATATAAGTGGATTAAAGATAACATCTCTCCCAAACTTCATGTAGATAAAGGATTTGTGAACATCTTAATGACTAGGTAAGATAACAGAGTTGTGCTTCTCTACATCGAAAACAGAATTAGCCTGTGTTTAGTTTACTAGAAAGAAAGTCTACAAGGCAAGGGATTGAGAATTATTTGTTTCTTGAATTGGAAATTTTTCATTTGGAGGTTGTAACAAGATCTTTTTCTGTGCAGCTTCTTACAGTACATTTCTAGTGAAGTAAACCCACCCAGTGATGAAACAGATTCTTCCTCTGCTCCTTCCAAAGAACAGTTAGAGCAGGAAAAACAACTGCTTCTTTCCTTCAAGCCAGTAATGCAGAAATTCCTTCATGATCATGTTGATCTACAAGTTAGTGCCCTCTATGCTCTTCAGGTGCACTGCTACAACAGCAACTTCCCAAAAGGTGAGAGAGGACTAGCATCATAATTAACAACAAATGGACGGGCAGTAGTTAAACACACTAAATAATGGTGTTACATTTTGTCTTCTAGGCATGTTACTCCGCTTTTTTGTTCACTTCTATGACATGGAAATTATTGAAGAAGAAGCTTTCTTGGCTTGGAAAGAAGATATAACCCAAGAGTTTCCAGGGAAAGGCAAGGCTTTGTTCCAGGTAAATTTTAGAGAAATTTGTTGTGGTTTTTCCATCTTAATTGATATTACTTAAATGAAGCTTTTAAAGTTAAATATAAGCAAAATAGCCCTGGTAATATTACATACCATGATTTTCTAACTTACAAAGTGAATTCTAGCCTGAGGAAAATTTTTATAATGTCAGGGGATTCCACCGCATACATCAATCACCTGGAAAGTAATTTTCAAAGGAAGTTTCAGATCTGATTATAGACATTCTGACTTACGTCTGCGTGTGGTATACAACTCAGGAGATTCTCGTACTACTTTTCCTAGGGGCCAGGCTTTGAGAAATGCTAGTCTGTAGTAGTCTTTACTCGTGAGGTTCTTAAGCTAGTTTCAGGAGGATCACCATCACAATGTTTGTCCTTAGTCTCGTCCTTGGGGAATCTGGTCCTAAAGTTCTGGATGGGACTAGAAATTACTCTCTTGGGATCTTCTTTGTCCCTCTCCTCCCTCCCCAGCATTGCTAACATTTAAGTTTGGGATGAGCCACTGTCCCATATTGAAACAGTTTTGAAGTGTGATGGGAGTGGTGTCAAAGAATTGACACCCGTGTTAACCGGCCATAAACAGCTTGTGTTAGTTGTTTATCGCTCAGTTGTGTCTCTTTGTGACCCCATGAACTATAGCCCACCAGACTCCTCTGGCCATGGAATTCTCCAGGCAGGATTATTGAAGCAGGTTGCCATTTTCTCCCCAAGGAGATCTTCTCTACCCAGGGATCAAATCTGCTTCTACATTGATAGGCAATTCTTACCCTGAGCCATCAGGGAAGCCCCAAACAGCTTGTATGTTAGGTTCTGAACACTGCTTGCAGTTATAAGATGTGTGGTACTGTCTAAAACTTTGGTTCTTGGGGCAGTTGGTTGGTTGATTGGGAATACTGCTATTCTGTATTTTCTAAGTACTGCTTATTTTGTTAAATTACAAATTACAGGTGAATCAGTGGCTAACCTGGCTAGAAACTGCTGAAGAAGAAGAATCAGAGGAAGAAGCCGACTAAAAGAACCAGCCAAAGCCTTAAATTGTGCAAAACATACTGTTGCTATGGTGTAACTGCATTTGACCTAACCACTGCGAAAATTCATTCCGCTGTAATGTTTTCACAATATTTAAAAGCAGAAGCACGTCAGTTAGGATTTCCTTCTGCATAAGGTTTTTTTGTAGTGTAATGTCTTAATCATAGTCTACCATCAAATATTTTAGGAGTATCTTTAATGTTTAGATAGTATATTAGCAGCATGCAATAATTACATCATAAGTTCTCAAGCAGAGGCAGTCTATTGCAAGGACCTTCTTTGCTGCCAGTTATCATAGGCTGTTTTAAGTTAGAAAACTGAATAGCAACACTGAATACTGTAGAAATGCACTTTGCTCAGTAATACTTGAGTTGTTGCAATATTTGATTATCCATTTGGTTGTTACAGAAAAATTCTTAACTGTAATTGATGGTTGTTGCCGTAATAGTATATTGCCTGTATTTCTACCTCTAGTAATGGGCTTTATGTGCTAGATTTTAATATCCTTGAGCCTGGGCAAGTGCACAAGTCTTTTTAAAAGAAACATGGTTTACTTGCACAAAACTGATCAGTTTTGAGAGATCGTAAATGCCCTTGAAGTGGTCTTTGTGGGTGTGAAACAAATGGTGAGAATTTGAATTGGTCCCTCTTATTATAGTATTGAAATTAAGTCTACTTAATTTATCACGTCATGTTCATGCCCTGATTTTATATACTTGTATCTATCAATAAACATTGTGATACTTGATATAGTTGTGTGACTTAAGTCAGTTCAGTTGCTCAGTCATGTCCAATTCTGCGACCTTGTGAACTGCAGCACACCAGGATTCCCTGTCCATTACCAACTCCCAGAGCTTGCTCAAACTCATGTCCATCAAGTGGGTAATGCCATCCAGACATCTCATCCTCTGTCGTCCCCTCTGTCTTCAGTCTTTCCTAGCATCATGGTCTTTTCCAAGGAGTCACTTCTCTGCATCAGGTGGCCAAAGTATTGGGAGTTTCAGCATCAATCTTTCCAATGAATATTCAGGACTGATTTCCTTTTTCTCCAACACCACAGTTTAAAAGCATCAATGCTTCAGCACTCGGCTTTTTTTATAGTCCAACTCTCATCCATACGTGACTACTGGAAAAACCATAGCTTTGACTAGACTTTGAAGTAGTACATACAGATATATGAAGAACTGACAGCTTTTGTTTTGAGCTAGGACTGGACTTAGGAACATTAAATACATAGACAAATAATTTTGATTAGGAAATTCAAGGTGGTGGTTCCTCTCTATTTCAGGTTACTGTAAGTAACCAATATGTAGTTCCTGTAATCAAGGACAGTGCCGAGAAGTTTCCTGAATTGGGAGGGACATTACTAATGCATAGCAACAAAACTTGAACTTGGCTGACATCTTTTCATCGTCATACTGGAATGCATGGTGAATGCATTCTCACTGTCCCTCCCAGGGAGTTCTTGAAACCCCACAGTTATCGTTAAAACTGTCTCCTTACTCTAACTGAAGCTAGCTTTTCCCTGTATTCTAGCAGACTTCTTTGAAGTTAGAACATTTATAGTTTCTGGTAGATAATTTTTAAATATGAAATTAAAACTAAGTGGAGTATCAAGAAGCTGACTTTACTAGGCTATAGATAAAAATGGCATTCCTGGCACCTCTATTCAACCCTCCCCAAGGGAGAAACTTGGCAAAGTATTCAGTTGGCTTCATTTACAACCAGAATTCTCCCAATTCAGCTGGAGAATTGGGCCAAAAGAAGTTCCAGAGTTAAACCTGGTGTGCATTAGTTTGTCAGAGGGTACTTTCATACCTGCCCACCCTGATGCTTCAAGAACAAATACCTCGAGTAATATTCCCATCTTGTGCGGGGGGTCGGGGCGGGGGGGGGGGGGGGAAGCATTTTACAAGCTGCCACACTACAGAATGACAGTATTTACATGTTTCTTGTATCAAGGACAATGCTCTGGTATCAGTGTACAAATAGTTACATGTAACTGTTACATGTCTAAGACTCCACATCATACCCAACTTCGGTGTTCTTTATACGGCAAGACAGGTGGTCTTCATCTTGTTGACTCCTTTTCTTCACGTTCTCTAACAGGCTGCACTTCATTCCTACACCAGAACTTTGTTAAGATCACCAGTAACTCCAGAGCTATTAACTAGTCGGTATTCATTATCCCATAAGCAGCATTTAACAATTTCTTGAGACTCTTGAGAACATCTCTTTTCCTTCTTGCTCTGTTCTTAATCTCCAATGGCAAAAGTGCCTGATGTCAAACCCAATGTCCAGTTATCAAATCTTGTTGATTTTCCCTTCAAAACATTAGAAACTGAGTAACTCCCCTCTTCCACTGTGGCTCTCAGTTCTCACCTGGATACCTTGCCAGCCTTTCTGTCTTCACTCTCCTTTTTAGTCTCTTCAGCAGTAGCCAGAGGATGAGGAAATCTTTTCAAGAAAAATACCGCTTAGCACAAAATCTACCAAGGTGACTTCCCACCTAGATTTTTAAATCAGTATTTAAAATTGTTCTACACAGCCCCAGGTCTGATTTAGTGTACCCCCCTCTTCCCTCTCCAGTGTTCTTGCCTGGAGAATCCCAGGGACGGGGGAGCCTGGTGGGCTGCTGTCTGGGGTCGCACAGAGTCGGACACGACTGAAGCGACTTGGCAGTAGCAGCAGCAGCCTCCTCCCTCTGCCCACACCGTATTTCTCTGATCTCGGTTTCTGCCACTGACTCTTGCTCATTCTGTTCCCACGCCCCTGGACTCCTCAAGGTTCCCGGGATGTGCCAAGCACCGGGGGTTTTCTGTTCCTGCTACCCTGTGGATAACTGGGTGATGGCTCTCTTCCCCTGTCAGGTCTTGGCTCATATATCACTTTATAGGGTCCACAGTGTCTATCTTAAGTATAATCTTGGGCATACCCTTCCTCTCTTCCCTGCTGTGGGTATCTCCCATGTCTGCTGTTGTTTTGTGATATGCTGCTTATTTGCAATTAACTGTCTCCAGAATGTGAGGGGCGTGACATTTTCGACTGTTCGACTCACTGCCATATCCCCAGAACTTGTTAGTGCCTAGCACACATAGGGCTTCCTTTGTAGCTTAGTCGGTAAAGAATCTGCCTGCAGTGCAGGAGACCCGGGTTGGATCCCTGGGTCGGGAAGATCTCCTGAAGAAGGAAATGGCAACTTTTTTTCCAGCATTCTTGCCTGGAAAATCACATGGACAGAGGAGCCTGGTGGGGCTGCAGTCCATGGGGTCACAAAAAGTTGGGCACAACTGAGCGACTAACCCTTAGCACACAGGCATCTCAGTATTTGTTGAACAGAATCACCAATTATCCTGCACTGGGAGGATTTGGACATAGAGAGAGGAACAGAAAGAACACAGACTGGATGGTTTTCTGGATCTAGGGTTGGTTCCTATCACTAGCAGTGTGGCTAGGCAAAATACTTGAGTCTTGATTTCTGTTGAAAATGAGACTAATGCTTAAGTGTTGCCATAAGATCTAAGTAAGGTACGTGGAAGTCACTAGCAGAGGACCTCACACAGCAGTCCTTCAGTGTACATGTGAATGACCTCGGCAGCTTCTCTACAACGTGAGGACTGCTTCCTGCCTGAGCTTGCAATCTCCTGAGCAGTCAGTGGGCATTTCCCAGTCTTCCTATTTGACATCAAAAACATTCAATGATTGACTGCTCTCTTTCCTATCGTTTTCCTCTCAGGCTTTTCCTTGGTCTCCTTTAAAGGCGCTCTTCTCTGGCCTGGTTCATGAGTGTTACTGTTCTGCTTCCCCTCTGAACGCTGCCAACTCACCCCAGTAGCCCCAATTACCACATGTGTGCTGACACCTGTATCTTGAGTCCAAACGTCTTTCCAGAACATCAAACCAGCTTCTGGACATTTTATCTGAGTGTACCACAAGCACTCCAGACTCAGCATGTCCATCACTAAACTTTCCCTCAAACCAACACTTCCTCCTCTCCTGGCTCTCAATGATACCCCATCCAAGCCAAAAACCTGAGTCATTTTTTATCCCCTTCTTAGTTTTGACCAATCACCCCCCATGTGCCCATCTTCATTGCAGCTGCTGCAGTCATGCACCACCCGAGTCCAAGCACCATCATCTCACGGGTGAAGTGCTGCAATAGGCTTCTACATGGTCTCCCTGCCCTTCATCTTGCTCGCTTTCTAGTCCATTCTCCACATTATCCTCAGAGCAGCCTTTTTGTAAAAGTCTGATCCTTCCTCTGCCGTTCAGTAGCTCCTAGTTTTCCTCAGAATAAAATTCAGATTTTCCAATAATCAAGGCTCCAAGTCATCCTTTTGCCCCCGTTTGCACGCTCTTCGTTTTCTTTCTCAGCCTTTGCACAGGCGGTATCCTCTGCCTGGAACGTTGCTGTCACTGCTGTACCCACCGCTTTGTGCCCCTTCATCTATCTTATTCATCCTTCAGGTATTAGCATAAAATGCCCACATTTGGGAAACCTGATATTTTCTGCCTAGGCTGTTAGGAGCTTGTGCCCATCAGGGTTCTTGGTTGCAAAGAGAACCTTACAAACTAAGATGAAAAGGAATTTATTAGAACTCAAGGGATCCACAGGAAGCACAGAGAACCAGGTTTAAAAATGAATGGGGGACTTCCCTGGTAGTAGAGTGGATAAGAATCCACCTGACAATGCAGGGGACACAGGTTCGATCCCTGATTCTGGAAAATCCCACATGCTGCGGGGCAACTAAGCCTGAGGGCCACAACTACCGAGTCTGCACTCGAGAGCCTGCGAGTCGCCAACTACTGAAGCCCCTGGGTCTCGAGCCTGTGCTCCACACCAAGAGACGCCACCACAATGAGAAGTCCTCGCACTGCAGCCAGAGAGCGGCCCCCCACTTGCTGCAACTAGAGAAAGCCCGCGTGCAGCATGGAAGACCCAGGCTAGCCAAAAATAAAATTTTAAAAATGAATAGACCAAGGTTAGGTAGGCAGTCCTGTGTCAGAGAAATAGCCTGTCTAGGGCAGTGCTGTAAAACCAACCCTACAGACTTCTTAGCATCCCCTGCCTGTATCTGAATGAACTGCCTAGTGACATCAGGTCCGGGTCAGAGGCCTGGGCAGAAACCTGCAGTTGGCTTAGGTCATGTGTCCACCCCTGACCGCCTTCGTTTCCTTTAGTGGACCAAGGATCTGGCTTTTGTGTCAGGCAGACCCCAACTCCCAGCAGTGCTGTGTGTGTGAAGGGGAAGGGAACTCTGGAAGAGATGTGGATGGACAGCTGGGGAAAAAAGGGTCATTGTCCATTGGGAGTCCTCTCTACCCCACTTCTCCACCTAGAACACCTACACTGTATTGTGAACACCTGCTCGCTGCCTTTCTTTCCACTCTCTACTCCAAGAGGAGGTGGGGAATGTCTCATCCGTTGCTCTATTTCCCAGTGCCTAGCACAACGCTGGGCAATGTTAGGGATCAATAAGTAGGTATGGTGTGCAACATGAGTCTAGGTTTTGTGGAACCCAAATTTTATGCAGTTAAGGGTGGAGGAGAAGTTGTGGCTCTTAAAGAACACAAAATTGGGTTCAGGGTCCATAGGAGTCCTATGTAAGGAATGGTCTTGAACTGTGAGCTTTGTTCTGGGCCAAACTTGGTAACTCTGAGTGAGAGACTAGAGTTTATACACTACATTATAATAATTTTCATACCTATTTGTACCCACTAGGCAGAAACTAACAGGATATTTATCAAAACTCCTTGTAGAAAGGACTTGACATTTTCTCATTTGTGGCTGCTTTGGCCCTGCTGGGCTTCCCAGGTGGTGCTAGTGGTAAAGAACCCACCTGCCAATGCAGGAGACATAAGAGATGCGGGTTCAATCCCTGGGTTGGGAAGAGCCCCTGAAGGAGGGCACGGCTACCCACTCCAGTATTTGCCTGGAGAATCCCAAGGACAGAGGAGCCCCATGGGCTACAGTCCACGGGGTTGCAAAGAGTCGGACATGACAGAAGCAACTTAGCACACGTGCACGGCCCTACCATTTCCCAGTGCTTCCAATCCAATCCCAAAGCACCCAGCTCCCAAAATCCCATTAACTTATTCATTTGTACACGCAAAAATAAGTGCCTCATTTGTGCCAGCTGGGCGCCCGGGGCTGGAACACAGCATGAGCAAGATGCCATCTCTCCCCACAGGGAGCCCACTGTCCAGCAGGGGAGCTGACGGGAGCAGACCCTGTGGCCATGGGGCAGGCGCTGGACACACTGAGGGGAGGATGGGACTTCCTGAGGGGAGAGGAGGAAACATCCAGAGAAGCTGAGACTCCAAGGAAGAATGGCTTTCCCAGCAAACGTCTGAGGGAGGGCTTTCAAAGGCACAAGTGGGGAACCCAACTCCACTTGTCTCCTGGCTCCACAGAGCTTTCCTCTCCCTTCCACTTGACACCAGGACAGAGTCCACTTCCAAATGAGGGGACGTCTTTCATCTTTTGCTGGAGAACAGCAGCTGTTCAGCGGGGCCAGGAGGACAAGGAATCACAAAGCTCTTTCACATTTACCCCAATCAATTTTGAGACTTCCAAGAAGCATCCTCCAAGGAAAGCCAGGGCTCTTGCCAAGGGGATGTCTCAGCACGCAGCAGAGAGGAGCAGAAACAGGATGCTGAAATCACATAGGCTGCCCAGACCCACAGGCTGTCCTCCCAGCCTACGTCACCTGGAGTTAGTCCAGGATGGTGGGATAGAGGAAGGCCACCTATCAGGATGCTGTCTCTATCGCGCCCTCTGCTGAGCTCCCAGGAGAAGACACTCCTCCTTGGCAGAAAGGTACTGTATCCTTGTCCCCAAGGAAAGGCCAAAACCTATTGGACATGCTCTTCCGTGGGAGAAGAGACAGTGAGCATTTTGGCCTCAACTCTAGACGGTGTAACAATGTTACTGATAAGCAGTGAATCCTTGAGGGCTCTTCAGGTCTCCATGGGACATGCAGAGTCATAGACCAGAGCCTGCATCCCAGCTTCCCCATTAATTAGTTCTATGAGCTTAGGTCAACAGCTTTACCTCTGGGCTTCATTTTCCTTAAATGTGAAATAATCCTTGGTGTGTCCACCTCCTAGAGTGGTTGTGGGGAGACAGATAGATAATGAAAAACGGTGTTGTTCAGGTATGGGATTGCTCTCCAAGTCCATTCATCTCATAAATATTTATTGAGTCTCAGCACTGGCCCTAGTCCAGTGCTAGATATACCAGCAAATGAGGGAAAGTCTCCTTAGGAAGCAAACACTCTAGGTGATAGGAAAGGGAGAGAACAAACACACATATACTGTCAGTAGTAAAGAGTGTTCTACGTGAAGAAATAAAGAGAAGAAGAGATAAGGAGGGACACACACGCTACTTGAAATAGGGAGGAAGTGACCTTTGAGCAAAGATCTACATAAAGCCAGGGAGGGAACTATGCAGATACCTGCAGGAAGTGGGGGAGGAAAGTTGCCAATGGCCCTGAGATGGGAACACTGGTGGAGTGCTTGAGGGTCAATGCAGGGGTCAGTGTGACTGAATAGACCAGGGGCCTGAGGCTGCAGAGGGGCAGGGGTGACCTGTAGAACTCGTAAGACATAATTATGGCTTTAGGTTTTTTTCTAAGTGGAGTGGACTGTCTTTGGAGGATTCCTATTATTATTTATCAATGATGTTAATAACATTAATACCATCCAGTGCTATGCTATGGCATATTATTATGATTATTCTAACTAATGGGGCTTCCTAGGTGATGCTAGTGGTAAAGCACCTGCCTGACAATTCAGGAGACATAAGAGACATGGGTTCAATCTCTGGGTGGGGAAGATCCCCTGGAGAAGGAAATGGCAAGCCACTCCAGTGTTCTTGCCTGGAGAATCCCATGGACAGAGGAGCCTGGCAGGCTACAGTCCATGGTGTTGCAAAGAGTCAGACGCGACTGAACGACTAACATACGTTCTAGCTAACATTTCTTGGGCATTTAGCCTATGCCAGGCTGGACTAGGTACAATTTCATCTTCCCGACCTCCTTGGGGCAGGTACTGTGCCATTTCTATTTCACTGATGAGGAAACTGAGGCTCTGAGAAGTTAAACACCTTACCCAAGGACTTTCCTTTACTCAGCCCGTGGATAGGAGCACCCTCCTCATGCTCTTTTGAAAGTTTGAAGTCACGGAGTCGTGATTTGGACCCTGCACCGCATCTCAAAGAGCCAACCCTCCCCGCCACAGGCACAACTACATGTTGGGGGGACAGAGAAGGGGTAAGAAAGTAGAAGAGCCATCCTGGCGGCAGCGAGCCCCTCCTCCCTGGGGTGCACAGAGCTGGTGCAGCACTTCTGAGTGTTGGGCCAGAGGCCCGAGGCGAGGAGCAGTCAGCCTCTAAATCCCCCGGTAATGGGTTCAGTTGTGAACCCCCTCAAAAGATATGTTGATGTCCTCACTCTCAGTACCTGCCAGTGTGACCTCATTTGGAAATCAGGTCTTTGCAGATGTCATCAAGTTGTGTCAAAAAGCACAAAGAAATTTAACACAAATTTAACCATTATTCCTGGGGACATGATCACACAATCCAAAGAGTTAGGGAAAAAGGTAAATGAGCCAGTTTAAGGATCATTTTAAAACTCCGTACTCTAAACAGAGTTGGAAAATACTCCACCTACTGGACAAAGGGGAAGGTGGAAGATCCCCATGTGATGCTGACGGGCACTTGTAACTCAGGTGCCAGGAGTAATGCTGCTCCTGTGAGTCTTATGATTCCCCTGGAAATGATGTGAGTATTGCCAGAGCTGCAGGAGACAGTATCGTCCAAGGCTCTACACCATGCAGCCTGAACTGGTTGCCCATCTTCCCATCGGGCCTCATCCCCTCCTCAGTTCAGCAGAAACCTGAAGCCCCCTGACATCCACCCTGGACCCCGCCTCTGAACTTCTCCATACATCTGCTCATCTATCCCAGTTCCCTGCTTGCAAGCCCTCACTTCATACCCTCTGGGTCCTTGTCCCTGTTATCTGCAATCTCTCTCTCTGAACTTTCCTGCTACTTGTTCTGAGGGAAACTCAGCTGTCCCCGATGCCATCACTTCCCCTGCTGTCTCTCCTCTCAAGCCAATGGCCTCAGGGAGGGGGGGCAGTATCCACCTTGCTTCCCAAGAGGTCTTTCCAACCACTTCTGCCCTCCTTTCTTCCAAACCCCAAGATCCTCTGAAGTTTGTACCATCAGATGTCACTAGCTCCCTGGCATGTTGACTTCACTGTTCTTCAAAATAGTAATAAAATAATCTCACATCTTCTCCTCCTTCCCTAAGCTATATCTGACTCTCCCCTCCCCTTCTCCACACCCCAGCCCTAGCTGGTGAAACTGCCTTGCCAGGTTTTTCAGCCCCAATGGGAAAAAAAAACAACACTGTGGGTGTTCCCCCAGTGAAGGCATATTTGTAATGATACACAGCCTCGCTACTCCAAGTATAGTCTTTGTTCTAGTATTACCTGGAGACTTACCCAGTCTCACTCCAGACCTACTGGATCAGAATCCCCATTGAAGTCTGACAACCCTTGATACATAACCTAATAGAGCCCCTCCAGTTGCTGACCACCAACCTGTGGTGGCCTGGGACTCAGCTTCTAGCCCACTGAGAAGCAATCCTAGTCCCTCCAACTCTTCGTACCACTGAAACTATTGACTTGCCAACAATTGTCCCCATGTGACTCCCTTCCTTTTTCTATGGATCAAAGGTCCCAACTCCTTCCAAAAGCCAAACCATCTCCCCATTCTTGGAATCCATTCCCTGGGGCCAAATAACTATAAGGTACTTGCAGTCCCCACCACAGGAAACAGGGGTCACTGGTCACAGCAAGACTGTCCCTTGGAGTGCACTGTCAGCTCATATGACAAGTGAGAGCTTCAAAGTTGATTTGAGTAGGGGTTTTGGACAAGATCAGCCATCTGCAGTGTGTGACTCCAGCAGGAAGTGTCCCCGAATCAGTCTCCTTAGAATCAGAAGAGTGGAATACTGACATCTGCAATTTCTGTGAACCATAAAAAAGAAAGATGCATGCAACTCCAATGATAGGAAACTCAGACTAGACTGATAAGAGGGTTGCAGGTGCTGAAGCAAGGTTTGAACATCCATTAAGCCAGCCCCAGCGTTGATCCTTCCCTGAAGTGCTCATGGCCAAGGGATATGATGGTGCTGCCTTCTCCCACCTCCTTGGCTCTTTCCCATTGCTTCGCTGCCACTGTGGGCTGGAGAGATAAGCAAAGAGCGTGTCTGCACCCAGCAGTGGGCTGCAGCAGGAAATGAAGTCTCCACTTCTTTCTAGCCACGGAAACTGGAGCACTAGTTACCACTGGAGAAATCAAAGCAGCATTGTTTCGAAGAACAAAATTTCCCAAGAGAGAACAAAGGTTTTGGCATTGAGCTCTTTCGGGAGAATATGCTATCATAGACACTTCAGCTCACTTAGAGGAACCCAGTCTGGGACTAAAAACCAACCCACAGTTTTGTTTATTAGGCTCATGCTCAGAGGGGTCACCTTTTGGTGTTTTCACCAGTGTTTGTGCCTTCACAATTGCCAAAATGAGAACAAGATCTGGTGAGCCAGATAAAGGTTTCTAAGAGGACTTCCCTGGTGGTACAGTGGATAAGAATCCATCTGCCAATGCAGGGTTACGAGTTCTGTCCCTGTCTGGGAAGATTCCACTTGCCTTGGAACAACTAAGCCTGTGGGCACAGCTACAGAGCCCGTGCTCCAGGGCCCAGGAGCTGCAGCTACTGGAGCCTGGGCAGTCTCAGGCCTGCACGCTGCAACCACTGAACCTGTGTGCGGCAACAGGGAACATACTGGATTGGTGTCCTATTAATACTCAGGAGACAGAATTGACAAGAAGGTGAATTCACAAGTCTAGTCACCTTTGGATAAGAGGCTTGAAAATCCAGCATAATGTCTTTTACCTAATAAGCGTCCACTTCACTGTTTAGCTGTGGACTGCATTAAAAAAAAATACAGATTTGCCCCAGCAGTGTTGCCATAGTGGCGATCTAGAATTGATCAACTATGTCAAGAAAAATGCATTAAAAAGATATTTTTCAAAACTTAATATTTTCAAAATGAAAAATGTTACAAACCACCTTTTGCTGTAGTAAACAGAATAAATAAAAGCAAAAGAGTAAATGCATATGTTTCATAAGCAAAACATAAAAATCCGTATTGATGGAAAAGTTACATTTGAAATAGCAGACTTGATTTCCAATTACTCAACACAGAAAAACCTTAAGTTACTAATGCAGTTGACACAGACTAGACAACCTTTTTAAAATTCTCTGCAATGACCCTAGAATGTATAACTTAAAAGGGTCTCAAGAAAACAACAAAATTCTGTAAAGCAATTATCCTTCCATTAAAAAATAACTATTTTTTTAAAGGGTGGGTCTTAGACAATTTTATATTATGGGTAATGATACTGAAGGTGAAAAGTCAAGCATTTTGTCCCATCAGTGGGGATGACAGTCAGGCTGGAGGCCTGGGCAGCTTTCCTATTGCCGGAGCTTGATGCAAAGTAAGTCTCTGATGACAGGCTGATTTCTTCCACCCAAATCAGTGGACACCCTGAGATCTAGATGAACTGGATTAGCCTGCAGCATATACGCGCTCCTGACATTATATGGTGAGCATCACAACTGACCTGCACTGCTCTAACATACCCAAACGACCAGAGCATCAGAAACTACCTTTAAAGAAAAAGCTGTTCTGCCCATGCTCCAAATCCTCCTTTTAGGAGCTGACTCTAATTTCCCTTAAATAGTTTTTCCAGACTCCATTGGCTACCTACTCTCCCAGGGAAGAAATTATTCATGTGTGGGATCAAAACAAGGGATACTTAAAAAGCTCCAGGAAAGTCATATTTCCTGGAGATTAAAAATATTTTTCTCAACAGGAACTAGGAAGAAGCATGCAATTTTAAAAGCATGACCTATGAAGGAGTAACTGACCCAGTCCCACCTTGGACTGAACAAGGATTTGTGAGTTTGATGAATACTGTCAGACATGCAGCATTGATTCAGTGATAGGGAGGACATCACTGGGAATTTACCATAGGTTCATCACTGAATCTAACTTTATAATCCTCACAACAATCCTATGAGTTAGTTATAGTCCTCTGCTACATTGGAATAATTGTCCAGTTAGGAAACTTCATGTTATAAACATAGTAACTCCAATGGAGGAAGTGAGTTAGTTTCAGAGTCAGACTAACAGTGGTTTTTCTTACCTCAGACTAACAGTGGTTTTTCTTACCTCAATTTCAGCAAAATTTATTTTAAAGTTTAGTAGCTCAAATAATGGTGGTGGGGCTTGGTCTGATTCTAACGTTTTTTGTTTCTTTGGGGGGTGGGGTTGGTGGGGGCCACATCGCACAGCAGAACTTCCCTGACCAGGGATTGAACCTGTAACCCCCTGCATTGGAAGGGTAGAGTCTTAACCACTGGACCACAAGGCAAGTCTGGTTCAGTTCTGAAGTAACATCAGAGTCAGTATAAATAGCATTCTCTAATTGTGACAGATCCAGGTGAGGTTTCAAAACATACAGGGTAGAAGAAATGGCTTGAGTTAGACAGAAGGTGGCTACAGGGAAGCAGCTTGCCCCAGGCCAATGGATTCCAGGGCTCCGGACTGCAGGATCTCTGCTCTTCAGAACTATTCCCTGCTGCCTTCTGCTGACACCAAGTTCACTAAGAAAAAAAGTGTGACAGTCGCTCAGCCATGTCTGACTTTTTGCAGCCTCATGGACTGTAGCCTGCCAGGCTCCTCTGTCCATGGAGTACTGGAGTGGGTGGCCATTTCCTTCTCCAGGGGATCTTCCCCACACAGGGATGGAACCCTGGTCTCCTGCATTGCAGACGAATCCTTTACTGTTTGAGCCACCAGCGAAGCCCAGGCCATTTCACCAATTCACCAAGAAATAGAAGGCAAAGATTCCAGTTCAAGTAGGGTACTTGAAGGGTCTTGAATTCTTTCCATGGGTGTGCTGAATCTACAGCTACCTATGGAACAATTTTCTCTGGAAAAAAAAAAAAAAAACCTAAAAACTAGCAGAACAACTCCTTTGTATTGGGTACATGAGAAAAAGACCACATTAAACTGGGTGGAAAAGGCTGAGACACGATTTCATCATAAACCCCCAACTCACAAATGGGAAGGGAACTCCAACCTAGAGCCTCTCCCTGAGCCGAGGGTTTGGACTCCACGTTGTGCAACCCAACCTTTAAGACCTGCTCCTAAGGCAAGCCCCCAATACATCTAGCTTTGAAAACCAACGGCTCATGCCCCAAAGACCCCTGGGGCCGTGGCATACTCAGAAGTGTCTCCTGAAGAGTTCACAGGCAGACTGCTTCACCCCAGGGTCCCGCAGAGAGCAGACTCTGAAAACTGCCCAGACTTTACCTGAGCGAGGTTCATTTGCTGATTTTAAAGCGTTGGACTGAGGGGCCCTGGCCTGCTGGGATACTCTCAAGGGATGGAGGCTTGTGGGTCCTTCAGCACTCTTTCTGCCTTGCTAAAGCCAGCAAGAACCCTCTTTTTCTTTTTATCTAAAAAAAAAAAAAATCTTTCTTTTATTTATTTATTTTTCTGTGAACGCCAGCCCTGAACCTCCCCCGCCGGCCTCGCTCCAGCTGGACGCCATCTTTGCTCCCTTGCTGCCCTCGAGAGCCAGCATCTGCTGGAGGGGAGCTGCTACCCTCGTCTGGTGCCTGGGTTTTTACATCTGGTGACCCAGTTTTTACAGCTGTAGCCCAGGGGACGCCTCCTCCATTGCCTGGTTCTGGGGGTGGGGTTAGTTCCTGGGGCCCAGGGGGCTGTAACAATCAGATAAGTAGTTATCTTTGGCACACATCCATCCCCCCACCCCCACCCCCACTCCCAGCAGCACAGACAGCAGATTGAAACTTACCCGCTCTTTCTGTTGAAAGACGTCTATTTTCTTGCCCAGGAGTTGTGGCCTGAGGGGCAGGCACACTTCAAGGGCCCTTCTGGGGAAGCTAAGGCCTGACGCCATTTTTGCATTCTCTCTCCGCCTTGCACCAGCTCACCTGTATCTTAAATACCTTCCACTGAGACACTGACAGGTGTCAGCAGACCCTCACCTGCTAGGATCTATTAAAAATGAAGCAAGCTGTATGGACAAGCACCAAGGTTTGAGAGACAGCCAAGAGCAAGGGCAAGATTAAGGATAAAGTTCATCTGTTACCATGTATCATTACAAAATATTTTTTTTTCTTGTGATAAGAACTTTTAAGATCTCCTCTTTCAAATATGCTTTACAGTATTATTAATTGTAGTCTCCATGCTGTACATTAAATCCCAAGACTTATTTATTTTATAACTGGAAGTTTGTACATTTTGACTTCCTTTACCCTTTCACCCACATTCCCCCACACCTGCCTCTGACAACCACCAATCTGTTCTCTGTGTCTATGAGCTTAGGTTTGTTTGGCTTTGTTTTTTAGAGTCTACATATAAATGATCATAGGATATTTTTCTGACTTATTTCATTTAGCATAATGCCCTCAAGGTTCACCTGACTCATTGCAAATGGCAAGACTTTTTTTGTGTGTGGCTGAGTAGCATTTCATTGTGTGTGTGTGTGTGTGTGTGTGTGTGTGTGTGTGTGTGTATCACATCTTTATTCATTCATCTGCTGACGGACACTTAGATTGTTTTAATATCTCGGCTACTGTAAATAATGCTTCATATTTACAATATATAACATGTGTGTGTGCTAAGCTGGTTCAGTTGTATCTGACTCTTTGTGACCCTGTGGACTGAACCCTGCCAGGCTCCTCTGTCTGTGGTATTCTCCAGGCAAGAATACTGGATTGGGTTGCCATGCCCTTCTCCAGGGGATCTTCCTGGCCCAGGGATCAAAAGTGTGCTCCTGAATTGCAGGCAGATTCTTTACCGCTGAGCCATGGGGCGGGGAGGCGGCGAGGCGCAGGAGCCTTTATATAACATAGTGAGGACATACATCTTTTTGAATTACTGTTTCATTTTCTTCTCATAAATAAGCAGAAGTGGAATTTCTGGATCTGTATGGCAGTTCTATTTTTAATTATTTGAGGAATATCCTTATTGTTTCCATTTTTGTAACAACGTCAGACAACAGATGTTAATTAGATTAAATGTGGTGATCATTTTGCAATACAAATATCAAATCACCTAAAAATAACATCATGTTATATGTCAGTTACACCTCAAAAAAAAAAAAAAAGAGGAAGAAGGCCTGTCCAGACACACAGGCTGCTCTGAGTCCTGGAGAGCAGTGGCAGGGCAAAGGCGGCAGGTCAGTCAGGTTTCCTTTGTCAGAAGGGTCTTCCCCGTCCCGAGGGGCACCTCCTGCTCCTTGGTCATTTCTGTCATCTCTAGGCTCCTAATACCAGAGGGAGCTGGACCTGAAGAAACCACGTGGTGCTTTCTGACATTAACAAAGTGACTGCGGAGAATATTCCTGTTCTGTTGACCTGAGGGCTTCCCTGGAAGAAAGAGCCATCTTAAGTGGAACTGACTTAGATGGGCAAAAAAATTGCTTTGGAACTGTACTCCAAAGCACCATCCTAGCCAAAACCTGAAGTGGGCAGTGGAATATTAGGGAAATCACTCTCACTAGGTTAAACCTCTCCATAAACAACTCTCCAAGGGAACTTCTACCAATAGACTTATTGCTTGAAGTGAGTCATCATTTAGGAAATGATTACCCAGTAGTTGGATTTGTCTTTTGGGGATTAACTATGTCACCCCAAGTTACATGTGACATATTGGAAAAAGCAGGGGGAGAGTAGACAGAGGACCTGGAGTATAGTCTGAACCTCACTTTGCTATTATAGATTCTGAATCTCAGGCTTGTCACGTTTCACAGGGGGTGGCGTTGCGTGGGGTTAATACCCACCTTTCCTCCTTTAGTTACTCTAGTTCCTAGAGTTGCACATGCGGAGAACACCTTCCTCAACTCTCCACTGGGTGAGTTGCTTCAAGTCTGTCCTTCAGGAAACCTTGCCTTGACTTTGTTCTCCCTTTGCTCCCATAACCTGTGCAAACATCGCTCCATTTGAGGATAGAAAAGACACTTGATCTCTGTTCTCAATGCCTTTATAATGCATTTCATACTTGCTGACCAAAATAACTGCAGTTCTTTTTACAAACTGTTCAATACTACATAAAATGATGATCCTTAAGTCGTTAATCACAAAAGGTACTGAAAATAAAAATACATACTAGCACCTTGGTCTAACACATTAAAACATCTTTTTCTTTTGAAGTATTGTGTTAGTTTCAGGAATACGGCAAAATGATTCATATATATATGAATATATATTATGAATATGTATATAATTTTTTAGATTCTTTTCCACTACAGATTATTACAAGATATCAGATAGTTCCCCATGCTATACAGCAAATCCTGGTTATATAGTAATGTTTATCTCTTAAATCTCATACGAATTTATCCCTCCTCTCCTTTCCCCTTCAGTAACTGTTTCTTACGTCTATCAGTGTGTTTGTCTTGTAAACAAATTCCTATTTATTACTTTTAGATTCCACCTATAAGTGATATTGTGTATTTGTCTATTTCACTTAGTATGATAATTTCTAGGTCTGTCAACATTGCAAGTGGCAGGATTTCATTCTTTTTTATGGCTGAGTAGCATTCCATTGTATATGCATTATACATACTACATCTCTTTATTCATTCATCTGTTGATGGACACTCAGGTTGCTTCCCTGTCTTGGCTTCCATAGTTTGTTTTTAATTTTTTGGCTGAGCCACACATGTGGGACCTTAGTTCCCCAACCAGACACTTAACCCACCCCTACTACATGAGAAGCCCAGAGACTTAACCACTGGCCTGCCAAGAAAGTCCCTGTAAATAGCTTCTTGCATCTTTAAAAACACTTCAGAAATCTACAAAGAATTACAAAACTTTTGAGTAAACAGTCTTCAGTTTAATTCAGGTTCTTCCAAATATTTGCATTTATTGATAGTAAATTTTCATATACAAATGTACTGCTCCCCCCCTCCCCAAATGACACAAAGTTTACACATAAAAATTGGTAAAAGAATTTTATTATGTGGCTTAGGTAGGTCTTTGCATTCTACTAACAGAAAAGCATTTTTCCACATCTTTGTCAACCTAACAAACGATATATTTGTGTTTTTATCTACATGGCTGCAGTATTACCCTATTGAAGAAAACCTTCCTTTCATTTGTACTTTGGTGCAATTATACAGTAGATACCTCTTTCTCCAGAAAATAAAAATATTCTTGATCTAAGCTTGAAATGGAAAAAGACAGTAACACCAAGTTTCTCACACCACTTGGTAAAAGATTGTAATAGAAATCCAAACAGTATACTGCTCAACATACAAAGATGACGCGTGTGCCACTGCTGTGGGCACTCACAACTCTGTAGGAATGCTTCAGCACATGGGTGTATTTTTCTGGGGTTTTCACATATGATAGGTGGAATTGTACCATAATGAAGAATAGTCACCTTTTGCTCAAGAGACTCAAATATTAGACTCTAGCACGGGAAACATCTCTTGGGTCATAGTAATGTACGAATGGATAGGGGAAAAAATTGCCTTAGCAAAAATTTCACCACTGACCAAACACCTGAAATGTTTTTATCACAGCTTTCATATGTTAAAAAAAGTTTCCTGCAGAGATGAAGCATATTCATGAAATAGAGCCTAGTCGCTATCATCTGAACCACGTTCTGAGCCCCTATCCGAGGCCTCATTGTTGGATCCCTCGGGTTCAGATTCATTTCCGGAACCTGGGCCGGAGCCCTCATTGTCAGATGCTCTTTCTGAGTCGTGGTCCGACTCGGCACTCGGGGACGCCGGCCGGGAGTCCATCTCAGAGCCTGCGGAGCGGCTCCGCCCTGACCGCAGGGACTCGTTGTCTGACTGTTCGGAGCCTGAGGGCCTGCGTTTCCTGGCCGGCTGGTCGCTGTCTGAATCCTCATCGGAGTGGGATCTCCGGGACCGCCGGGGGCTGCCGGCCTCGCTGCCGGACTTGTTCTGGTTCTCCTCCGAGTCACTCTCCGAGGAGGCACCCTTCTTCCGTGGCTCGCCCTCATCTGAGTCGCTGTTGCTGTGGCTGTTGCGGGGATGCCTGGCAAAGAGAAATGCTCGTTACAGGTCAGGTCTCTGACCAACACCACCTGACAATCAGGGGATGGCCTTTTAAAAGAGAAGGGCAGAATATTCTGGACCTGATCAGTGTTTTTACTGTGATATTTCTTTGGTGTACTTTTTTTGTAAATGAGATGTTGTTCATAATAAAAATGGGATTAAGTAGGAAGAAAGAATAAGGGACGTTAGCCCTAAGACAGAATAAAAACAGGGAAGGATGACTCTCACTGGTCACACCAGGCACCTTTCATCAGAATGAATTTCACACGTAAAATCAGGTAAGGAAGGAATACATTTATCTTTATAAGCAAATCCATAGCAGCAGAGGTAAAGCCTAGGACCTCACTTGGCTACAGAGACTATGGACATGAACCCTCTCCCAGGGGTTGGCTGAGTGGGGCTCCCTGTCCCATCTGTGTAGCAGTCGGTCAAGGAGCCAAGCCACCATCCCAGTTCTGGGCTTTGCTTCTGCTCTGACGCCCTTCGACACGACTAGACTTACTCTGCGCAGGACACTGGGCTGAGGGGGTTCTGATGCTTGCTCTCTACACATCAGACGTTAAAGGAAAGGGACTTGTGCTAATGCTCGGGACGGTGGTGGCAAGGGAATCTTGGCTTCCTGCAGGAACAAACGTTCCCTCAACCACTGCGACAGCTGCTACCTCCACCCCCCCAACCCCCCACTGCACTGCGCTCAACAGGAGGGACCTGCTTCTCCTCTGGCATATTCCTTGGTTTTGGTTTCCATGACAAATATTCCAAGAAAGGAATATTAAATCCTACAGGGTCAGTCTAAGAAGGGTGATGGAGGTGAAACAGATTACTCTCCCCAGCAATGAAAACATCCCTGCAGACTGAAGAGAGGCTCTTTGTGCTTACATCTGAAAGAGACCTAGACACGCATCATGTAACTCAGGTCACTCGGGAAGGACGTGAAGCGTGCACAAGAGGATGCTGGATATTCCTTCTGTATATACACCAGGTACCAGTGGGCCCCTTGAATCTAATTCACTCCGTTCCATCTGGCTAAAGAAGGAAACACTTCCTGACGGTTCAACCATCACGCCTCTAATCCATGGACCAGGATAACACTGTGGGCAAGGACCAGTGGTTTATGGAAAAGCAGTCTGAATCTGTGTCAACCAGTGTCTTCAGAGAAAATGGGAACCAAACATCTTCACAGATGCTTTACCCTACCAGGCTAGCCACTCCATCCCCAGCCACAGACCCCTAGCCCCTTCAACATGCTAACCTCTCACTGCTGCCTCACCTCTAACCCACCAGGACTCCCTCTCTTGCTTTTATTTAAAAAACTCTTTTTTATTATTTATTGTTTTTTTTTTTAGAAGTACAGGTGATTAGGACTCTTTATTCTTCTAAAAGACTTAAACAGCCTTTTACAAAATATATCTCAGTAATTACCCTTAATACTTCAACTCCAGATTACACATGGTCCCTGGCAAGCAATAAATGGAAAATATAAGTGATAACACTTTCCCCAGTATAATGTAGTTTTGGCTTATCTGTCATTCTCTAACTGCTTCTAAAGGACAAATTCCTTTGAGAGGGGTCAATGTCTTTTTCCTCTGCATCTCCAGCACTTAGCACTCATCTCATAACATGGATATTCAAATATCTGTTGGATGAGTGAATGAAATGATGCCCATCAGTGAAATGACAGCCATCAGAAGAATAAGGTGTAGTATGGTATTAAGAGTCCTAGTCTAGGAATCCAAATGTGGAGCTTCAGGTGCAAGTTCAGGACAAGTAAAACAGAATATTGTTTGACCAAGTGGGCTGTAAGCTAAAGGAGTACAGGACAAGCCCTCCACAGGCAGGGAGTGCTGAGTCATCCCTGCCTGACAAGGGAGGAAATGGTCAAGAAAGTGCCTTTCTTCCTGTGACCAAGATCCAGCTACTCCTAATACTTTAAGCCAGTCAATGGCAGTGTAGCAAAATGATACATTTTGTGTAGGAGGATGTCATATAGAAAATTTCAACTAATATCCAAGAAGAAAGGAGGTTTCAAAATAGGTTTCCTTCTGTAAGGGACAAATATTTGGTAGACAAAATGACAAGATCAGAATGAGGTGTGTGATAAGGTGTCTTCCAGTTCTAAGATTCTAAGAAACTAGAGATGACATTCTGTCACAGTGACCACTCTCGGTTACCTTTCATTAGGAGAACACACCAAGCAAAAAATTCCTACCCTTCATCAGCAATTTTCAGTTTATCTTCATCAGACGAATCATCACTTGATGATATTATGGCTTTGGATTTTATTTTTCCCTTCATTGAAGGAGGCAGACGTTCTGGCTTGGGCTAAAGAAAGAACACACATAATAGATTAGTGAAGACTTCCGTTAGGATGTCATGTTAAATTGGGTTTGCATTGCAATGATACAATCAAACGGCAACCAACAGACTTTAGAAGCAAGCGTCTGTGCTTGGAGACACTGCAGGAGGAGGATGTATCTAGCAGACATGTTTTATGCCTACCAGGGAAGAAAAACGTGTTGGACACTCACAGCCTTCTTCTTCTCTGCTCTTGGGGGACGGCGCTTTTTCGGTTTGGGGCCATTTTCTGTTTCATCATCATCAGATCCTTCATCTCCCTTCGGAGGTCTATAGTGAATACCAAAAGTGTGTCAAGATTCACTCATATGCCTATAAAGCCCAAGACTTCTTCGTCATCCAAATGGTATGAGTCATTCTCAACACCCTTCTCTACGGGTGCTGAATGAAACCAGACTGTGAGGCCACAACTTACAGTTGCTGCACAAGGCTCAGCAGTCTGCCATACAAATAAACCATGGATTTATGCAAAGTCTGCTGACTACGTGAGTCACTGTTGAGCCCTCTTAATGCATGTAAGATAAGCTCAGATCTTGCTCTTGGTGAGTGATAAGAGGATGTGAGGAAAGATCCAGGCTCCAGACTCAGCATCCTCCCCCTCCTCTTCCTTCCTTCCCAACTACTCATCCTAGGTCTGCTAATATTCAGCCATAGCTTCAATTCCACAGGTCAGTGTGTCTGATTGAATTCCACAAGCAGAGTCAGCCTCGGGTTGGGAAGAACAGGCCTAGATAATCCTGGAGGTTCCTGGAAAGGGAAGCACCACGAGAGGAGTGGGAGAGTTCAAGGGCCCCTCCAGGTAAGAGAGGACAAGGCAACCCTTGTCCTCACAGCGGATGGCATGGGAGGATGAAAAGCCCTTCTTTCAGCTAAATTCACATTTTACCCATCCTGTGAAACTTGAGGTGAGCCACAACTCTCACCATTTTACAGAGAGAAAATGAGGTTTGGGGCTTTTTAAGGTTATTAAGATGGACAGCTGGCACAGAACCACTAACTTTTCTCATTCTAAATTGCATAGGTTTTCCAATTAAGTGTTGCAATTTTATAGACATAAGAAAGGCAATTATGACTGGCTCAGAGCTCTCAGAAGGAAATTTGTAGTATTTGGTAACTGGGGTCCATTTTAGGATTAAAGCAGGAAGCAGGAGCAGGAAAGGTTTCTGTCTGGGTGGATCAAGACATTACCAGGTGTTCCCAAATTCTAGCCCTAAGATTCAGAAGGTGAAAGGTGTTTTCCACTTTCATGAAGTGATTGAAAAAGTATCCCATGACACTACCTTCTCCTCTTCTTCTTCTTTCTCTCGCCGCCCTCCTCTTCCTCGCCTTCTTGCTCACTACCACTGCCCTTCCTTCGCTTCTTCTTTTTGGACACAGGCAGGTCCTCATCGGTGTCATCATTGACAAATTCATCGAACTCTCCTCCCTTCTTGGAACGCTGAAATCCAAAGAAGACCACAGTCAGTGCTGTCCTGGCTGGTAGAATATGGCTGTATGAAATAGGCCTCATGCCATCAGTCCCCTGAGTCGACTGGAAGAGGTGCATGGTGATGCCCATACTTTAAAACTGCTAATTGGGATGAATGTTTCTCATAGCAAAGATCATCAACTGCAAGGTTGCTACAAGATAAACTATACTAAAACTAACACTGAGGTGCATTTCTAAAGACTAGATACCATTTAAAGCATTCTCTGCGTTGAAGACTATCCTTTAGCAGAGGAGGAAGCCAAAGCGGGACTAAATGTTGAGTGCATTTAGGCAGGTAACTTCATTTCCAGCTGGAGTCATCTTACCCGTCCACCACCACCACCTCTTTTCTTTTCTTTTGTTGCTTCAGTCTCTCCAGTAAACATAAGAATATTTTTGGTCTTCTCTACATACTGGGCCCGCTGTTCCAAAAGTTTCTTTTGCTCTTCTTTTTCTCTGAGACGTTTCTCTTCCTATGAGGAAAACAGGGTAGGGAAAAATCTCATCAAAATGTTCTTATGACCATAAAATCATGGCTATCATCAAAAGAACTTTTTCTAACAAAGTGTATATATGCACACCTTTAATTCTATATCACCGCAAACACAAGAAATACCTGTTCTTTGAGAAGTTTCTGCCTTAGCAGTTCTTTCTCTTGTTCTTGTTTGGCCCGCAACTCCCTTTCTTCTTCGTCTTGTTTGCGTGCCCGGGCCACGTGGTATTGCGCCTGGCTCAGTAAGTCAGAGCATTGCCTAGAACGTTCCCAATTTCGAGAAATATGAATGCAGCTAGTATACTTTTTATTTAAAAACTCAGAGCATTTATATTATTTACACATATTTAAAAGTTTGAAGCAGGATCATAGGAAGTCTTAATTAGCAAAATTAACTTAATTTCTCATAAGCCAATACTGTCAACTATTTTAAGTGTCCAAATTATAACTGTCTTCCCAAAGCACAGCTAAAAAGATTCCCAACAATATCTTTACATATAACTCAGAGTCGGGAATCGTGTCTTGATTCTGACTACATAGCTGATGTTAGTGAAATCAGAAAAGTCTTTTCCCATATAACTTCAGGACTTGAACTAAATTAACTTTGGCATATTCCCTCAAAGAACCCTCAAGAAAAAGCCTTAGCCCAGGGTGGAACATCCCAGAGAGGAGAAAGACTGATGCCTAGAAGGTCAGAATCCCTCACTACTGTGTCACTCTCCCAGCCCATATGGATATCACTACCTCACCCAAAGTCACCTTCCATAATAAATAGTAACATTACCTGGCTTCGGTAGCAGCGAGGGCCAAGTCAAATCTCATTTTATCTCCCACTTTACTCAAGTAACTGAAATATCTAAATGGAATGAGAAAATAAAATATGTAAAAAAAAAATTAATCACAGACCCTTTAGATTTTTCATCTGTTTTCAAAAAGAAGTTTCAGAGAAGGCTTACATACTGACTGAAATTAATGAACACTTAATACTTAAATGTATTCATGAAGGGCTATCATTTCAATAGGAAAAACACATAGACAACTCACTTAAAAAAGAACTCTCAACAACATACCACGCAACACCAGCAAATTCATGAAGATAAAGTTATATTTAACATTATCAATAAATTCACAAACAACCAAAAATCAATTCCAGCAACTAATATTTACTAAACATCAAATTTACTAAATATGTCAGCATGGAGGTTAGGAGGCTTAAGCCATGAAAGCACATATAATTTACTAGGAAAGGCAAAAAATACTTAAAACAAGAACTCAAATAAGGTTGGATAAAACCTGAAGAGACGTCAGATTTTAACTTTAACATACACTGAGTTATCAACTAAATACTATAAAGTTACATAAACTGAGTTAAGCCAAATAAACTTATTCAGTTATTTAAGAGGAAAGGCCTTAATCTTAGCTCAAGGAAAACTCCTATCTCAAAGAAGACACTGGTATAACAGGTGACACTGGTATAACTCCAACATAAGTGGAGTCTAAAAGTTTCTAGTATGTAAAATTCTGGGTCATATTACTCTCAGATTAATAAAAAATCTAGGGCAAGCTTATAAAGCTAGCCAGTTATAGGGGTTGGACTATAGGATCCAATTCTAGCAGGATCCTGGCTATGGTTTGATGTCACCTAGTGGCAGCTGTGTGCTTTGGTTTAAAAGTTGCCAGAATGATTCTACTAGAGAATGATTCTCCTTTGAGACATACGGGTTTAAAGAAACAATTTCAAAGGTTGTTTGGAACAGGTACAAAATCTTACCTGTGTGCAAGCTCCAGTTCCTTCACAGCATTAAGTACTTCCTTCAGATTACTCTTTTCATCTTTCAGGACAGAGGTAGCTAATCTTTGTAGGACCAAGGCCACATTAAACATAAGAACTGTATCACTGGGTGCCACATGTCTAGCCTATAAATAAAAAAAAGCAAATTTTTCATATGTTACGAAAACATGAAAACAATTTTAGTTAAGAGTATTAGGCATGTAAGCATGTGTAAAACAGAGTATAAAATACAAACTAGCACAGAATTGAGTTCCCTTTTTTTACCTTCAGCAGGGTTTGTTTGCATTCCTGTAACTTGCCACATTTGAAGAGGGCCCGGGCCAAATACAGCACAACTTCTGTGTTCTGGTGCTTATAAAACTTTCTGAGGCAGTTTTCATACTACAAAAAGAGAAAAAGTTAATTAAAGCACAACAACAATTACATACTATTATAACAAAATTTCAAGCGATCTTAAAGCTATGTGAAAAGGTATTTTATCTTCTGGATGGTTAGTTTCAAAGACTAAATTGAGACTGATTCTTGACATTCACCAGCATACATTTTCACAACATAAAAACCTGATAAGAAAAATTACATACTCGAAATAGTCTTTCCATTTGAAATCTGGACCAACACTGAAAGGTGAAACAGATGGAAGGTCATTTTCTATCTTTAGCAATACAATCTAGAAAAGACTTACTGATGATTTATCAGAAGTCATACACCTGGCTCCTATGGTGCTCTACCACCTTTCTTTAGGGCTGGTGGAACCTACTGGCAATCAATATGAGAAGCCTCACAGTTCTGGTTGTTAATCTCTTCGTAAAACTAATATAGCAATGCTGGTATTAATTTTGCCACGAACAAGTCAGTTTCTGACCATGCAACGTTAGGAGTGTTGTAGGCAAGTTCTTCTCAGTGAAGACGGTTAGATGGTTTATCCCTGGCTATTCCTAGCAATTGACTTGCAGACCAAGAAGGCTGACCTCCAAAAATACAACCTCTGAGACTACCATATGCAATCAGGGTTCTGTAAGTCCTTGTGATGAGTTACCTTTCCAACAATAATAATAACAATACTCATCCTTTTTAGAAAAAATGGTTAACTACTTCCCAGAGCCTGGACTGCTCATGTCTTCTATCTTTGGTCAGAAACTTGTTTTTTTTCTGGCCATAATTTCAGTAAGAACATTTTTCCTTTTTCACTAGGTATGCTAAAGATGCTCACTATGCTAAAGATGCTGGGCATGACTCTTTTACTTCAAGTAATCAACAAATATGAAAAGCATAACAAAAATCTCTAGCTATGAAGTTATCCCCATGGAGGGAGTTTTTTCTTTTTAAATGTCTTTTAACCTTTCTGAATTGCAGTTCTCATCTGAGAAGGAACAGGATAAAATGAGCAAATGAATAATTGCTCAATCGTGCCCGACTCTTTGCAACTCCATGTACTATACAGTCCGTGGAATTCTCCAGGCCAGAATACTGGAGTGGGTAGCTATTCCTTTCTCAAGGGGATCGTCCCAGCCCAGGGATCGAACCCAGGTCTCCCGCATTGCAGGTGGATTCTTTACCAGCTGAGTCACTAGGGAAGCCCAAATGAATAATAAATCCCACTATCTTCCGGCACTTATACTGCTATGCTAGGCAAATTAATGCCAAGTATTTTTCATTCTGGATCCTCATAAAATTCTATGAGATTAAGGTACAAGTATTTCTGTCTTATAGACATGCCCAAGACGTGCAATTAATGGTGGAGCCAGGACTCACATCTTTGTCTGGACATCAAAGACTGGTCTTAACCTTATAAAATTATAAGCCTCTAAACCGATGGGGCCAGAATGGTTAAGAAAACAACTGCTCAACGATGATCACAAAATAAAATATTTTGAAAAATAAAACATTACCATCTGAACAGCACTGATATATTGCTTTTGTTCCACGTAGATGTGTGCTAGATTCAACCACACATCACTGATATCTGCTGTTGCTTCTCTTACTTGGGCAAATACATCACGAGCTTCACGGAAATATCCTTTGTGGGCCAAGACAGCTCCTAAAGTTATAAAAAGGATCACGGAATTAGAACTTCCTATTTGTAGCCAGAAAAATAAACTAGAGAGAAAATTTGATCTATAAACATCCTTCCAAAAGCATTTATTTCACAATTATGGATATCCAAATCTTGTAACTACCTATGCCATTAGCAGCGTATAGATTCTTTGCATCATTTCTGAGTACTTGTTTGTAGATAGCCAGAGCACGATCCTGATGACGCTTTTCCTATAAAAAGATTATTAAAAAAATTCAAATAAGAATCAAGTAAGAATCAACTTTGTTTTAAAGAAATGAAAAGAGATTACCTTTTCTCTGTCTCGGGTGGGCTGATGCAAAGTTTGAAGCCAGACGTTTCCAAGGGCCAGCATAGAATAAGTGTCACTCTGAGTAGCTGGTTGTTTTAATATCCTCTCAAATTTCTTCTGGCCTGGACCCCATTCTTGTTTTGCTAAATGAAGATTACCAATCAAAGACCAAGCATCTGGATGGTCCTAAAAACACACATATAAAAAGAAGCAAGATCTGTAATTTGGCTTTGGAGATCAACCATCTTTCCAGAACAGCTGATTCCTGGAGAGGTTTATAGGCTACATTTACAACAGTGTTTTTCAAACTGACAGCTGAGATGGATTAATGACTCGTAAAATCAATTTAGTGTTTAGTTATCAGCATAAGAGATGCAATAAAATGGAATACAGTAAAAACATCAATGTACTGCCTAGGGCAATATGATTTTACAAATCATATTTATTAATCTGTAAAACTTTGATCTCAGCTATTTGCATACACATGTGCGTGTACTAGGCTGTGACGTGAAATCTAATTCTCATTGTGGGCCACAATCCAAACATCTAGATGACGCTACACCCTTTGAAGTGAAGTGAAGGTTGCTCAGTTCTATCTGACTCTGCAACCCCATGGACTATATAGAGTCCATGGAATTCTTCAGGCCAGAATACTGGAGTGGGTAGCCTTTCCCTTCTCCAGGGGATCTTCCCATCCCAAGGATCAAACCCAGGTCTCCCTCATTGCAGGTGGATTCTTTACCAGCTGAGCTACAAGGGAAACCCAAGAAAACTGGAGTGGGTAGCCTATCCCTTCTCCAGCAGATGTTCCCAGGAATCAAACCAGGATCTCCTGCATTGCAGGCTGATTCTTTACCAACTAAGCCCTTTAGTATCTTTAAAAAGTAAATGAAAAAAAAGGGGGGGGGGCCCGAAGCCAACCTACACAGCCATTAAAAGAAAAAACTGATTTCCTGAAGGAAAATGGTGATGTGGTAATATAATTATTGTTTAAAACCCAAGAATTATTATTACCAACCTGATTAATCTGAAGAGCTTCCTTAAACCAATCTGAAGCCTCATAAAAGTTTCCTTTATCTCTAGCCATTGCTCCTAGGCGCAGATAGCCTGAAAATACACAAGTTTTTATGTTTAAAATATTAGCTATAAAGTAGGACCATAATTTTAAAGTTGCACTTTTAAAATAATTGCTTTTCATTAACACATCACAGGTGAAAAAACATCAAGCATCAATATAGTTAATTAAATATCTAATAAGTTAAAGTGCAACTACAATACCATCAAACCTTCCTGTTTGAAATCTCAGATTCTCTCTTCTCCTCCATTCCCCAAGCTGGCACTCTGGATCAAGTCATTATCTCAAGTTAAGTTATTTTAAAAGCTTGGCATCATTTTGTTTCCCGTTTCTCTCTGATATACAGCACTGTGCTTGGCATATCACACAACAGTGAAAACACAGACCACTAAGGGATTACTAGTTAGAAAACCTGGGCTCTAACTGTGTCTCTTTCCCTTAAGTAATTTTAAAAGTGAAAGTGTTAGTCACTCAATTGTATCCAACTCTTTGAGACCCCACGGACTATAGCTAGCCAGGCTCCTCTGTCCATGGGATTCTCCAGACAAGAATACTGGGGTGGACTGCCTTTCCTTCTTCAGGGGATCTTCCCGACCCAAGGACTGAACCCAGGACTCCTGCATTGCAGGCATATTCTTTACCATCTGAGCCACCATGGAGTGCCACACAAATGTCAAAATTGTTATTTTTTCCAGAAAATGTCACTCTCTCAAGAAACCAACAATGGTTTACAATTGCCTATCAACTCAGTTCAAATTAAGCCTGGAATTCAACTAAAATCTTATTTTAAATCACTTTTTTATTCATAATAGTATGACAGGGGCCAAGTTACCAGCCTTGATTTGACCAGAGTCAAAACATCATAGCTTTAGGTTCTTTTAAGGGAAGTGCAGCATATAAATGATTTTTAGTTAGAAACTTTCCAAATTTCACACTGTTCAGGTTGCAAAAACTCAAGGTAGGACATTTTTAGGAGTAATTATTTCCAGGAAAGGCACTCTCCTTTATGACTATTAAAAACACTGTAAATCAAAACAGATGCCACCATTAAGATAAACCCATAACCAAATATGTCAAGGAGTTGTTAAAAGCCTAGTAAAGGTAGCTGACCCACTGAAGATGGACTAGTCTATAAAATATGGTCCCACTGGTTTTCAGTTGTTTCCTTCTGTTTCCAGGATAAATTTAAGTGAAGCTGCATTTTTTTTTTAAGGCCACAAATTTGCTTTGAAAAAAAGGTATAACCTTTAGAACAGTTGGTTTTGTTTTTTCAATAGTTTCTTTTTTTTTTTTTTTTTTTTTGCTACACTGTGTGGCTTACAGGATCTTAGTTCCTCGAAAAGGGAATTAATCTCCAGTGGAAGCAAGAAATCCTAACCACTGGACCACCAGGAAATTCCCTAAAACTATTTATTATTAGTTCCAAGAAAGATTTTTTTCAGGCTAAATTTTTGCTCCTGTTGTGAGCATTTAATACATAAAAAATAAAGTTTAAAATTCTTACAGTCAACATAATTAGGATGTTCCCGTAAGATGTTTTTATATAGTTTTTCAGCTTCATGGAATTCACACATCGCCTCATACAGCCTGGCTAAATTGTATGACGTTGTAACAGAAATGGCGTTATAATAATGTTCATCATGCTCAGCTTCTGCCTTTGCACGATCCAAAGATGCCAAAAAGTATTTCTAGGAGAAAGAAAAGAAAATTACACTGTGAAAAGACTTGGTTGATACATCGAAAAAGGTGCACACTGAACTTGATAGTTCAAAAGAAGGAATTAGTCCTTCGTTCCTACCTTTGCCTCACCCAGATTTCCAAGTCTGAAGTGAAGGGCACCCACGTTATTCAGAATCTCTGGGGGGACATCGGCCTGCACTTTCTCCTGAAGGATGCGTGTTGCTGTTCCGTAGGCTGACAGGGCACCCTGTATTTTCATGGTGGACAGAATAAGGTGTAAGTGAAAAAGAGAGAAACACTATACCAGGCTTACCAAAAACACATTAGGTAGATGAAAAATGTGATCAAATACCTGTATATCAGTCTGTTCTAAGATCTGTGCCAACTCAATCCAAGCTTCAACATCATCAGGATACTGTTCTGTGACCTTCTTCAAATGGCCCTGGGATAAAAAGAGATTATTAAGCTAAGGCATTCCAACTCTAGGCTATGAAAGTAAAACGTGGTAGCTGCTCTACTCTGTTTAATGTCAGTTGTTACTTCAACTGGAACAAACTCAGCTATCAAAACCATATTTCTGTAAGCAATAACAAGAAATGAGCATCTAGGGATAGCTACCAGAAAATAACTAAGACTTTTAAAACGTACCTTGGCAATATCTCTTTTTTCTTGGTCTTCTGAAGCAGCATATAAAGAGCCAAGAATTTTCATAGTTTCATAATTATTAGGATAAGCTTTCAAAACTTTCTCAAAGCACTGAGATGCATTCTCTTTGTCACCTCGATAAATGTACATTTGTCCCAAACCAAAAAAAGGCAGCACAAAAGAGGATGAGGCAAACTGTGTGGCTTGATAGTAGTATTGGAAAGCTTGGTCATAATCTTCCTAAAAAATGAAAATAAAACAAGACCAACAATATATACAAACAGAGTTAAAGATCTGGAAAACCATTAAAGAATTAAGATACTCCAGGATGTAAAATTAACTTACCTGGACATGGAATGATCTAGCCAACTGATAGCAACTTTCTGCTTGCATGGCCTCCACTTCTGTATTATGGAATGCATGGAGAGCCAAGTGCTGGACTTTACTGTAATCCTGAACAAGGAAGACCCAAAAATCAATGGGTAAGCTCCAACAACTCTACTGGTCTGTTATAGGGTTCCTCAAATTTCACTTTAAAAATTTGTTAACTGAATTAACAATAACAGCACTGTACCCATATTTACAAATCACTCTCCTTATTCCCCTTGCTGATAAACTTAGGGAAGATGGGAACTAACATTTGTATAGTACTTAACACTTGCTTAGTATGTCTATTACTTCATTTAATCTCCACAATAATCCTTTGAAGCATCAGGCCTATTTTTGTGATTAGAAAACCCAAGAGAAGTTAAGTCCCTTATTAACAGTAATGGGAGCAGTTATGATTTAATAAGAACTATTATATCCAAGGGTTTCTCTTGTGGCTCAAATGGGTAATCTGCTTGCAATGTGGGAGACCCAGGTTTGATCCCTGGGTCAGGAAGATCCCTCAGAGAAGGAAATGGCAATCCACTCCAGTATCCTTGCCTACAGAATTCCATGGACAGAGGAGCCTGGTGAGATACAGTCTATAGGGTTGCAAAAAATCAGACACGACTAAGCAACTACACTTTCACTATATCCAAAGTACTCCGCTAGGTATACTTATGTTAGTTCTAAGCTTAATCAACCTTCCCTGCAAAGTATGTCATTACTACCATTTTATTGATGGGAAAACAGAAACTTAAGTAAAGTTTGTTATCCAGAGTGAAAAGCTAGAATCTCAGTTTACTTTCTTCCCCACTCCAAGGATATGTTCTGTCACATGAAGGTAACAAGTACCAGCGCCTGGACCTGCATTCAACTCTATTTGAATGCATGGGTCATGATCTTTCTACTAGATTTGACTTTCCTTTTGATTAATCTGCCAAGTGTCTCAAAAGTCACAGTTCATACATCAGGGGTAGAAACAATGTTTCAGTTTTAATAGGAATATGTTTTATTCATCTGACCAGAAATCTGGTCTGATGTAAAACTTTTGACATTTTTTTAATATTATAAATAATGGGATTGCAGCTTTTAACAGGGACTGTTTCCCATTAGGTAGGTATGTAATATGGATATTACATTTAACAACCCTAACTACCACCCCTCAAATCCTATAAAGTAGGTGTTATTACTGTTTTACAAGTGAGGCAATTAAGGTTTAGGGAAATCAGTATATTGGCCCAAAGCCAAGCAACTATATATAGTGGTGATCCCAGAATCTGAACTAAGTGATTCAAACTCCACACTTTTAATTACATGACACAGCCTTTAGCTCAATTTGTATCTTGTTCACTAGAATGAGGGTATGGGAATAGCCTGGGTACCTTCTAGGTTTGTTCTAATGACAAACTGAGAAAACATATGTAAACATGCTCTGTAAACCTTACAGACAGATATTCAGTGCAGGAGGACCTCATGACACCTGGCACGGCACTGATCATAGATCAGACATTCAGTAACACTCAAACAGACTCCCTTGATTTACATATTTCACCTAGGTAATCTTTAAGGTTCTGAATATACTAATTGTGCTCAGCAGAAGCAAGTCTCTATCTTCAGCAGTGGAAGCATGACTAGCATCGAAAATAAAAAATGCGTTATTCTCATCTGGTTCAAGGAAGCTGTCCTAACATTTGTAAGCACTGACTACTAGATATGCACTCAAATATTTAGAATCATTAGTCCTCTGTTTTTTATTGTTTTTTTCCCCAATAAAAACCAATCTAACTTGTGTTAATGTTTTATCTTAAAACAGTAACACTTCATTTACTTTTAAAATATATTTTCATCTTCTCCCTAAGTAGTTGCCTTTTAGTACTGTAATAGCTATAGCATAAATGGTTTTTCCAGTGGTCATGTATGGATGTGAGAGTTGGACTGTGAAGAAAGCTGAGCCGAAGAATTGATGCTTTTGAACTGTGGTGTTGGAGAAGACTCTTGAGAGTCCCTTGGACTGCAAGGAGATCCAACCAGTCCATTCTGAAGGAGATCAGCCTTGGGATTTCTTTAGAAGGAATGATGCTAAAGCTGAAACTCCAGTACTTTGGCCACCTCATGCGAAGAGTTGACTCACTGGAAAAGACTCTGATGCTGGGAGGGATTGGGGGCAGGAGGAGAAGGGGATGAGAGAGGAAGAAATGGCTGGATGGCATCACTGACTCGATGGATGTGAGTCTGAGTGAGTTCCAGAGTTGGTGATGGACAGGGAGGCCTGGAGTGCTTCGACTCATGGGGTCACAAAGAGTCGGACACGACTGAGCGACTGAACTGAACTAAACTGAAAGCTTAATTAATAATTCACTATGAAAGGGGCTTCTATAGCCAGGGAGAGTAAAGCACCATGGTTAACAGCTCTGTGACCTCAGGGTATTAACTCTGCTTCCATGATTCATCCACAAAATTAAGAAAATATTACCTATCTCACAGGATTGTTTTGAATATTACATAAATTCATGGCATGCACTTTTAACAGTACTTGGCATTTAGTAAGGATAGAGTGCATACCAATAGCAACAATAACAGCAATATAGCATGTATTACTAATAAGGATCTATGTAGTTTTGTGAACTTTTACTTAAATTGCTATTTAATTAAAGTTCTTGGTATAATTTAGTACCTAGTTGCAAAATGATTTATTAAACTCATGCTTACCAACTATATAAAAACTTTTCTAGTATTTAAGAAATCTAGAAAGCCACTGCTCTACAGAATTAGTGGCAACTTTAAAAATGACATCATGATCAACATACAAAATAAACAACATACAAAAATAAACAAGCTGTGCCTCTCTTCTTTCAGCTACCTAGTGATCGTCTTCTAAAAATGTAGCTCAAGAGCGTTTTCCTTCTTGGTGGTAAACACTTTTCTTAACCACTTAATCATTTCCTCTTTCATTTCTCTACCACAGCAGGGTAGAGACCTTTATTTTTACATTTACATTTGTTCACATGTCTGGGTTTTCTATGAAACTGAACTCCTTGAGTGCAAAAAATGTCTTACTGAACTTCACACCTCCATCACAACATTGGGTATGGTATACAGGGTCAATAATTATTAAATGATTGAATGAACAAACAGACATACCTAGATACTAATATAAACTCTAACTTGAAAAAATTCTCTTGATTAAAATTTCTTTTGAAGTTAAAAAGATAAAGTGTCAACTGCAGTGCAGAAAAGCAAAGATAAGGATTTAAAATTAAACAACTTTAATAAATGATTTCTCCTACCTTTTTGAAGAAAAAGTGATTTGCTAAGTGGTTTAATACCATAGGGTTGCTAGGATCAATAGTATAGGCTCTGGAAAGAAGCTGGACACCATTTTTGATGGAATCAGCCTAAAGGAAACACAGTGATGACAGGGATGAGTGAAACATTACTTAAATAGCACTTTTTCAAAGTTTCTTTTCTAGTCTGAAGAAATAAGATTATACAAATCTAAGTTCAGATACCAAAATATAGTTCTTTTTAACTTTCTCGCCAGCAATAACAAATTTCAAACCGTGATGGTGAGATTATAAATTGGCACAGCCACTACAGAAAACAGCATGAAGGTTTCTCAAAAAACTAAAAATAGAACTACCACATGGCCCAACAACTCCCCTCCTGGGCACACAGCTGAAAAGCCAAATATTAACTGGAAACACTACCTCAAAATCCAGACCATTACTTATAATTGCCAAGATATATAACCTAAGTGTCCATCAACAGGTGAATGGATAAAGATGATACACACACATGTACATGCAATGGAATACAACACAGCCATAAAAAAGAATGAAATTTTGCCGTTTGTAACAACATGGATGGACTTGGAAGGCATTACGTTAAGTGAAATAAGTCACAGAAAGATAAATGCTATATGAATCTAAAAAATACAACAAAATAGTGAATATAACAAAAAAGAAGTGTAGTCACAGATATAGAGAACAAACTACTGATTACCAGTTGGGGAGGGGAGGGACAATATAAGGGTTGGGAAGTGGGTGGCATAAACTATCAAGGTATAAGAAAGGTTCAAGGATGTAGTGTACAACATGAAGAACATAGCCAAGATTTTGTAATAACGCAAATGGAAAGTAATCTTTAAAAACTACAAAAATGAAAGGAAAAACAATAGAAATAAATTCAAACAGTGAGTTAAACTTTCAGAATTTAGCTTTCTTAACAGACTTAACTGCAGAAACACTGCCACTGGAAAGCATTTCCTGCCCTTTGAAATTGGGTGAATGTAATAAATATACCTGATATCACTGTCCTAAACAATCTACTGCTAATCCCCAAGGCAAATAATAGGAAAGACTCCAAAAGATTGCATTTTTTAACAGCTCTGTTGAGATATAATTCAATATATAATTTAATACTATTCACCTGACAAAATGGTCAGAAACTAAACATTTTTTTTTTATCACACACCTCTTTATTATTGAGTTCTAGAACAGCCAGTCCCACCAATGCTCCCACACACTTGGAATTGAGTTCCAGGGCTCTGCTGAATGCCAGACGAGCTTTCTCCAGTTTGTTAAGTTTCACAAAGCAATGGCCCATTCCTAAACGAACCTCCGCTACAAAAATAAAATCAAGTTATTTAGTCTGTCAAACTAAGGCATTCTTAGGATTCAAATTTTTTTAAATGCTTACACACTATTTATAAGTTGCAAAATGCCAGAATTAACCTCAACATAATCCCACCATAAAATCTTTGGGTGTATCACAATCTTGACTTCACTGGGGGTCAGAAAAATAATGTTATTTTTCTTGTCTTCCAATATGCCTGACTATACTGTACCTTCAAGCTCTAATTTTTAAACAGCAATTTTTTAAACAGAGAGCTTCATTATAGGCTTAAATAAAGTGACTGGCTACATGCACATCTGCAGAACTAAGCTTACAAATGCTTCCCAATTTCAAACCCATGCCAAAAGTCAACCATGTTCTTATCAAAGGCCAACCTCTCCAGTGCTCATTAGATGCTACCCCTTCTCATCTAAGGTCACTGCACCAGCAACCCTCCCCTCTTTTTCCTGTATCATCAAAATTTCCCTCTCAACTAGATCATTCTCATCCATACACACTCCCCTATCCTAAAAAATCCTCTCGATTCCATTTGTCTTTCCAGTGTCACTTCATTCCTACTTTCCTTAGAAAGTCAAGCTCCTTAGATTCTATACTTGCTGCCTCCAATTCCTTTCCTTCCCTTTTCTCTTTGGACTCCACTCCGATGAGTATCTCACCTCTACCATTCCAATAGAACTGCTTTTATCAAGGTCACTAATGATTTGTATGTTGCCAGATCCAATGAGCAACTTTCATTCCCTATTTTACTTGGCCTAACAACAGAATTTGACACAGTCTGACAATCTCTCCTTCTGGAAACACTTGATATTTAATTTCAAAATTTGCTAAATGAATGTGATTTTGCAAAGAAAAAAGTATAGAGGAAAAAGATATATTAAGAACTACTTCTACTCAGCCTTTGAATCAAATACCAATATTTTAAGTTGGATCATATACAGCTTAGACTTAAAGTTTTTCTCTTACCTGGACAACCTGGGTTAGTCCGCAAGGCTTTCTTATAGTAAGCTAGAGCGCCTCTGTAATCCTTCTTGTTGAACGAAATGCAAGCTTTACCTGTAATGATTTTTAAAAATAAACATGCACTTATTAAAGAACTCAAGTGTTATATACTCTCCACTAACTCACCTAGATCAAATATATATCTCCCAGTAAAAAATAGTCAAGAATAGTAAAAATGATTTCATATTTAAACTTGCTTTCCATAAGGATCTATTAATCTATGTCTATAAAGATTGACATAGATTAATATATGTCTATGTCTAAGTCCTATATTTATGTGAAATGTTAGAAAACAAAAATTAGCTTAGAGTTGTCCAAATAGGTTGTTTACTGATTCTCTAGAAGTAGATTACAAATTATGCTTAACTGGTATATATTTTATTTCTGTAATGTCAACAGAAATGATCTCCTGCAATAAGTTTTTTCCATTTTTGTTTTTTTGGCCACGCTGGGTGGCCCTGAACCCAGGTCCTTGGCCATGAAAGCATGAAGTCCCAACCAATGGACCACCAGGGAACTCCCTACAAGAGTTTTTTTGTTTTTTAAAATTTTATTTATTTTCAGCTGCACTGGATCTTTGTCACTGCATGCAGGCTCTCTTCTAGCTGCAGTGAATGGGAGCTCCTTTATATGGTGCATGGGCTTCTCGTTGTGGTGGATTCTCTTGTGGAGCACTGGGGCTCAGTAGTTGAGGTACACGGGTTTAGTTGCTCCGTGGCACGTGGAATCTTCCTGGACCAGGGATTGAACCCATGCTGCCTGCATTGGCAGGTGGATTCTTAACCACTAGACCACCAGGGAAGTCTCCTCCCCACCCCACGAAGGTTTTATTTTTACTAAGGTAAAGCTCTTCTACTTTGCTGCCCAGCCCAGTTACTAAGGAGCTATCAACAAAGAGATGTATTTTAGGCACTTGCTGAAAAATGAAGATTCCTAAGATGGTTGCTGAAAATGACTTACCAAGCAGTGCTGGAATATTATTTGGAGACTGGTTAAGTACAAAATGAAACTGTGCATCAGCTTGATCCATTTTGTCACCTTCAAGAAGGCAGAAGCAGGCTCTTCCTAACAAATGGTTCTGAAAAAGTAACGTACCATTTTACACTTGACTTTACATAGGACTAACCGTGATTTACGACAAATGTGTAACATGAAAATGAAAACCATACAGGGGAGAAGTTGGGCATCACACAAATTCCCCTATCACTATAGTGTGTTTAAACCATCAGTAAGCAATTCTGAATTACAAACTGAGAAATTATCCCAAAATGCAAGCTGTCTGTGCCAAGAAAAATGACAAAAAGAAAAGTTCAGACTCCTTAAAATACATCTGAAATTCACCTGAGGATGTCAGAATTACCAACTCATTGTTTATAAATTTCTATGCTAAATATGCCCATATTAATTCAACAGTGTGAGGAATTTCTATTTTAATAAAGAACGCTTCTCCTTTTTGACTGTTATCAACCATATTAAAAATTGTTTTAGAAACTCTGTTGCCTATTACACATTTTGCTTTCACGTGGCAATTTTTTCCTCTTTCATAAATTCAAAGAAATCTGACTTAATTTACCTGATCATACATAATAATTTTATCTGCCATTGTATACAATAGGGTTGCCTGTGTAATAAGATCCTTCTTGTTGTCCTTATTCTTTTCCTTACGAGCCTGTTGAACATAATAGGCTGCCAATGTATCCAAGCAAGTCATCTGGTCTTTTTCATGGTCTCTATAATCCAAATTGCCATCTATACGCGCTGCTTCCAACAACTTGACAAACTCTTCTGTTTTCCCTTGCTTGTAGTATTCCAGCTATAAGGCATATAATCAAGTTAGAATTATTCTATGTCCATACACAAAGTTGAACACAAATATTTACAGAGGTTTTATAGGCCCCATACTGGAAACAACCGAACTGTTGTTGAAAAGGTGAATGGACAATCCGTGGTCTATCTGTACAACGGCTACTGCTCAGCAGTAAGAAGGAGCTACTGGATATATGCAACTATGTGGATAAATCTCAAACTAATCTTCATTGACAAAAAGCTGATCAGGGGTTGCCGGGGCACTATTTTGCTTTCATGTGGCATTTTTTCCCTCTTTCATAAATTCAAAGAAATCTGACTTAATTTACCTGATCATACATAATAATATTAACAAGTGCCTGGGCACTATGGGAGGGTGGGGAAGGGAGAGCTGGGGGGAAAGTTTCAGGGGTGATGGATGTATGTGTTATTTTAAATATGGTGATCATTTCACAGGTGTATATATGTGCTAAAGCTTCTCAAATGTCTGTGTTATATTCAGTGGTCTGAAATTCACCTGAGGATGTTAGAATTGCCAACTCAACATGTTTATAAATTTCTACGCTAAATATGCCCATATTAATTCAACAGTGTGAGGAATTTCTATTTTAATAAGGAACCCTTCTCCTTTTTGACTGTTGTTATCAACCATATGTAGTTTACTACAGTGAATTATACCTAATCAATTTGCTTAAAAAATTAAAATCACTACAAATGTTTCCATCTCCTTACTCAGCAATAGTTGATTGCAAACTAAATCAGAGCCAAAGAGAGAAAGAAATAGTGAGAGGTACAAAGAATTCCAAACAAAAAACTTGGGTTCTAGTTCTAGATCCACCAAAAATTATCTATGACTTTGGGCCTGTTGAATAACTTCTGTGGATATTTGTTTCATTTATTAATAATATAAGGCATATCCATCATTAGTCCCTTCCTTTGGGCCACAAACAATGCCAGGAGTTTCTTAGACATTATCTCTAATCTCTACAACTATCTTTTAATCCAGTGTTAACAACCCCCTATTTTAGAAGAGGAAATAGGCTCAGAAGATAGATCATTTGTTGAAGGTCATGGAATTAGTTAGCAGCTGAGTTGAAGTTTGAACAAAGGCCTTTCTAATCCCAAAGCTACATTCTTTCTTGTTTTAACAACCTGTAGCCCACAATGGTTCATAAATTTATCTTACTACTGGTATCATGCTAACCCTGCAAGACTCCAATTTTCATATAAGTGCTGTGAAAGGAGGCATTTGTACTAAAAAAAACAACTTAAAGTTCCCTTCTGGTTTAAAAAAAATGAGTGACAAGCATAAATGGCCTGTTCTCCAAAGACTTAGAAAACTTAGCACTTAAGTCAGGAAGGCACTGCTTGTCACTGATAGCACCTCTCTTTAAACCCAAGCCTAAGAAACTCAGGAGTTACACTTGAGCACTGGACACAAACCTAATTCCAGATCTGTTTCTCTGACTATTCAAGCTAACATTAGATGCCTTGTTTATATCCTTACATGAAAAGTGACCTGTGGCAAACTTGCTTAGGAATAATGATTAAAGTATTCACTATATTCATTACTATAATCATTTCCTATAATGTTCCCACAAAAAAGAAACATAATCATGCAGCTAGTACTGAGGAGGGTAGAGGGTGTTAGATTGTTTACATTGTGGCACCTTGTTTTTTTCTCAGTTTATCTGCAAATCATAAGCCAGTCCTCACTGAATAACCACTAAATAACCAAATGTTCAATGCTGAGTACTATTTGGCTTAAGTGAATTTTGCTTTTACCAACATATTCTAATTTACCAGAGGTCAGCAGACCACTTAGGAAACTGGACTATAATATAATTAACTTTCACATACACGGTACTATCATTCACCCAAGCTGGCTATTACTGTATCTGAAAACAGAAACCACATATTTTTTTCCAGTCGACATGTAAAAAGTATTTGTTACATGAATACTCACCGCCAAAGCAATCCATATGTGCAGTTGTGTGTGTTCCTGTTTCAGAATACTGATAACTTCATCTCCCTCCGGTAACTGATCAAAATCAAGTTCAATGACCTAAAATACAAAATGTAGGTTTTAACTCTTACTTTTCTTCTTTTTTTTTTTTGGCCATGCCACCACAGCATGTGGGATCTTATATCCCAACCAGGGACCGAACTTGTACCCTCTGCAGTGGAAATGCAGGGTCTTAACCCTGCGTGGGGTACCAGGGAAGTCCCTGTTTTTCTTTTTGAAATCTATGTTTCTCCTCTGACTGCTCTTTTCCCAGAGATTCATCAGTCTGGTTATACATAGAATTTTTTTTTTTTTTAATCCATAGGATTTATGTTCACTTTCTGTAACGCTAAACAAGTATATGTTAAGAAATGTTTAAGGAGCATATGCCAAATACATTATATGGAATAGTAAAGTAAAAGCATAGCAAACAAATCCTGCTAGCTGTCTTCAAATCACTAGAACTATATAAAGCTTTGAAAAAAATGAAAGGAAACTCTGCTTAATGCATAGTGCAGGTGAAGTGTAGATAAGCACCCCAGAGACTCTGATGCCATTGGTCTGACAAGAAGCACAATCCTAGAAGCAAGGCAATCTTGAGTTGCCACTGCACACATTCATCATGGAGGCAGCATTTGTGTCACACACACTCCTGACTGTGGCACAAAAATCACAGTAGAAAAATTTCCTAGAATTAGATCGTGGTGGTGGTTATACTGCTTTGTGAATATCACTAAAAACCACTGCATTTTATGGTAAGTGAAACACATCTCAATAGTGCACCTCAATCAAACAAACAAATAGGAATATGAGATAGCCAATAAGACAACAGCAATTCTGAGAGCTTTACTCAGACAAGCTATTGGCCATCCATAAAAGAGGAGACAAGGGAGAGGGGGGCAATTCTATCAGCACACAGCAGCGGCCTGGGGTCTCTATTTCGCTGAGAGAGCCTTGTGCAGCGACACGGGAGTTTCTAAGGGAGGAAGGGCGACATCCTACATATTCCCGGGGAGAGATACTTAGTTTGAGCAGCAGAGAGAACACAGTGACATCAGTGTCCACCTCTGTGGTCTGTGAGGTCCCTCACATTTGATCAAGCACACTCACACTCCCGCGCCTCTGAACTAGGAAGAGCGGAGTACTGTCAAATACGAACAGGTTGGAGGGGAACTTTAAAAGAACTCCTCGGGGTGGCCTCAAGGTTTCGGGGACCTGATGTTCCCAGCCTGGGAGGGTGCCGGGGCTGGGGAAGGAAGTGGTCGGAGCTTCGGAAGGGGAGTTCGATCTGGGAGAGACAGTGCTCTTACTTCGAAAGCGAAGTCGAGAGAAAGGGGGAGGGGGAGATCGTCCAAGTTCACGGCCCCCACCCTCCCCCATGCTCGACCCTTACCTCGTCAGTGTCCCGAAGGGGAATCTCAATAGAGCCCCGCGACATGGTGAAATTAGAAGGAGAGCGGGCGTCGGGCCCCGCCTCTCCACAGCCGGTACTCCTGGCTTATAGCTCGTCCGGAGACTAGCGGCGGCTCGGGCTCCGGTTGTGACTGCAGCCCCGCAGCGCCGCCGGAGCTTCGGCTTCTCCTTCCCGTCAGCCGCTCAAACAACGAACAGCAGACGGCGACCGGCGACTTCCGGCAGCCCCGCCCCCTGCCCCGGAAACTTTCCGCGCGGGAGGGCCTGTCCGTTGGGAACGCTCCTCCTGTGGTTTAGGTTCCCCGGTTTTAAAGGAGGGTTCGGAAGATTCGTAGCCCTACCTCTCCGAGGGCCTGACGCTATTGAACCTGAAGCCCCCCCAGGAGCGGGGATAAATAGGTGGAGAGCGTATCCGCCCCTTCCCACCTTAGGGGCGAATGAGGCTCGGATTCGGGGCCTGGCCGCTGACTGCCATGTGGGAAGTGAAGTGAAAAGTCGCTCAGTAGTGTCCGACTCCTCCAGGCTCCTCTGTTCATGGGATTCTCCAGGCAAGAATGCTGGAGTGGGTTGCCATTTCCTTCTCCAGGGGATCTTCCCGACCCAGCGATCGAACCCAAGTCTCCTGCATTGCAGACAGACGCTACTGACAGAGCTACAAGGGAAGCCCTAGTAGCCCATGACTGGCATGGGAATTCTGGCCATGGAAATTGTAGCCATCGTTTCCTGAGCCTGATTCTGCCCCCGATCCCCGGATTTATCCTCTACCAGATGGGCCCGGCCAGCCTCCTTTTCTAATCCAGATTACCATGAATGAGACAGTCGGTTCATTCCTTAACGCAAATTGGTTGTTCAGTTAACAGCTACTTTTCGTTCGTCCTATTTGTGCGAGCTTTGTGACGAGCTTAAATAGAAACGTTTCAGTGAATTCTGTAATCATTGTGCTAGTTCATGTATTTTGTGTGGGTTTTGTTTGGGGTTTTTTGGGGGGAGTGTCTTTGAAGCATATGAGAATCTGCTAGATTTGTGATTTTAATAAAACTGTTGAAGAATTGGATTAAATTTGTAATCAGCGTTTTGATTATAGAATTTGACTAAGTACATTTTAATTAGTGTTTTCATTAAATTATAGAATGTGATTAGATTAGCTTGTAATCACTGTTTTGAGTGAGCCAGAAAAGAAACTGATTAAACAGATTTGTAACACTGTCAGTTTTACCTAGTACCTCTTATATGTATGGGCTTCATCTCCACAACCTCCATTCTAGACCAAACCAATAGCCTCACTTTCCTGGAATAAATTCCTGTTTTATCCAATATGTCATCCACTCTTGATCCGAAACTCCAATCCAGCTTCAGCATGTTACACATCTATCTTTAAAAAAAATACTAGTTTGATATTTGTGTTTCCTCCCACCTCCCTCAAAACCTTTAAGTGGAAAGTTCATTAAATTTATGTTTTGATCAGTTGTCCAATATAGACATAATACTAGGTATGTAGGTAATTTAAATTTTTCTAGTAACCACATTAAATAAATAAAAAGAAGTAGATGAAATTAGTTTAATAAATTGTTTTACCCAATATATAAAAAATATAACTTCAATGTATAATCAATATAAAATTGAGATAGTTCACATTATTTTTCATAGTAAGTCTTGCAAATGCAGTATGTATTTTACACTTATATACTTAGTTCAGTTGCTTAATTTTAATTGGAACTATTGGACCTGTACTTAAATTTCATAAAAGTTGGCATTGAAAAGAAAATAGATCCAGGGAATTCTGTGGCAGTCCAGTGGTTAAGACTTGATGTTTTCTTTGCTGGGGCCCTGATTCAATCTCTGGTCAGAGAACTAAGATCCTGTAAGCCCCACAGCACAGCCAAAAAAAAAAAAAAGAAATCCACATACTTGAATTTTCCAAACAAATTTATAAGTTTTCCAGTAACTGAATCAATTATCAGTTTAAAGTTAAAATTTTAAGTTAATTAAAAATAAACAAAACTTAAAGTTCAGTTCTTTAGTTCCATTAACCATGTTTCAAGTGTTCAGTAGGTACATATGGTTAGTGGATTCTGTATTGTATTTTCAGGAAATACCGTTTAATACATTTTAAGGTTTATAAAATGAGCATTAGACAAAAGTAAACTTAGTGATGAATGTTATTATTCTTGCCCAAACCCTCCTGGCCTTAAAGACGCTAGCAACACATTTGAATTGGTGTTTCATTTACTGGCAATCAACAGCATCCTAACTGACAGTGCAGAACACTATCATTGAGTAATACGAGAGCCTGGTTTAGAGTGGAATTTGAAGGAGGTGATATTTAGGTTGCCGCTGGGAAGATAAGTAAAATTTGGCTAGGTAAAGGCTCAGGTGGAGTGTATGCAAGATAGAAGGGACAGTACTCTGGGGAAGAGCTTTGTGAACCTGAAAGTCATATTGCTAGAATGTAAAAACTGATGGGGAAAGTAGCATGGGTTGAGGCTTGAAGACATAAGAAATAGCCAGATCATGCCCAGGTTTATCCATGCAAAGCAAAGCTGGTGCCTTGCCCTGTTTCCAATGTAAGTATAGACATCACAGTTAGAAAAAAACAAAACAATTGCACTCCGAGGGAACCAAACAAAATCTGTGTCACACTATCTGTAGGTTTCCAAGGTGAATGAAACCTTCAATGTTTCCCATGTTATTGATTCTCTAACAAAAACAACTCAATGACGTTTGCAGGGCTGACTTTTGCAAGTCTGAAAATATGCAAGAATTTGGGGGAATATGGAAGTCGTATGAGAAAACTGCTCTTCAGTCATGAATCAGCTGACTGTAGACCTTATAACCTTGGGTGGGGGACGGGTGTTTGATGAAGCAGTCCTACTAAAGCCTTGACTCACCTGTAAACTTTTGCAAGTATTTTCCTAAGGAAATACTTTTTCTAATGTATGTGTCCATGAGACTTCTTTAGACATAAAGTCGGTTAAGGAGTTTGGATTTTATCTTAGGCGCAATGAAGTGATGGTATATGTATCATTGAATAGGTCTCTATGAAAGAGAGAATTGTTTTGTGGTTTTAAAGATTGTCTTGGTTACATTGTGGAGAATGGATTCGAGAGTGTTTAAGAGGATGTGGGCCGAATACTTAGAAAACTACTGTCCGAGTTACATATGATAAATAGCTAAGAATAGGTTTAAGGTGATGGAGGTGGCGTTAGTGGTAAAGAACCCACCTGCCAATGCAGGAGACATAAGAGACGGCAGTAGGGAAGATGCCCTGGAGAAGGGCATGGCAACCCACTCCAGTATTCTTGCCTGGAGAATCCTGTGGATATAGGAGCCTGGTGGTCTGTCATCCTTAGGGTTGCAAAGAGCTGGACATGACTGAAGTGACTTAGCAGGCAGGCAGGTAGGTGGTGGTAGATATATATAAATATAATCTCTTCACTTTTCTCCATTTCCACATGTGTATGTGTGTGTGTATAATCTTGTGCCTCAGCTGGTAAAGAATCTGCCAGAAGTACAAGAGACCTGGGTTTGATCCCTGGGTTGGGAATATCCCCTGGAGAAGGGAAAGGCTACCCACGCCAGTGTTCTGGCCTGGAGAATTCCATGGACTGTATAGACCATGGGGTCGCAAAGAGTTGGACACAACTGAGTGACTTTCACTTTCACTTCTTTTGCTAATGAACTGGATACAAGGGTCATTGAAAAAGTAGTGTCAGGAAGCACTTCCAGGTTTCTGGCATGGGCAACTGGGTGAATGAAGTGTCATTTTCCAAGATACATATGAATAGTGGAGGAGCACATTTGGGCAAGTGCAGATCCCTAGTGGGTTTCAGTTGTGTTGCCTGCCCTGTCTCTGACATCTCTGAGACAGATATCAGACAGGCCGTTGAATATACAAATCTGGAGCTTAGAAGATAGTTTCTAAGAGCTGGAGAAATAAGTCTGAAAGCTGCTAGCATATAGATGAAATTTAAAATTATGGGGAAGGTTGAGATAAACTCGAGTGAGAATGTAGAGTGACAAGGGAGGGCCCAGGACCAAGCTATGAGGAACTGTTGCATATGCCCTAGGCAGGTAGGGGAAGAGGTTCTGTAAGGAATTAGAAGACCAGAAGGAGAGAAAATCGTGAGGCAACCGCTGGGACTTAAACTGTAACTTGATATGGAGAGTGACAGGCAGCCTTTTGTTTTCCCCTAACCATAGCAGATATGGGTGAAATTAGACTTTTGTTTTTTAAGATGTGTTTATTCATATATTGGCTGTGCTGGGTCTTCATTGCCGTGCACAGGGCTTCTCTCTGCGGTGGCTTCTCTAGCTGTGGAGCAGCGGCTCTGGGCCTGTGGGCTTTAGCAGTTGTGGCTCACAGGCTTTGGAGCTCTGGCTTAGTAATTGTGGCACATGAGCTTAGTTGCTCTGTGCCATGGGGGGGTCTTCCCAGATCAGGGATTGAACCAGAGTCCCCTGTACTGGCAGGTGAATTCTTAACCACTGAACCACGAGGGGAGCCTAAAGTTCAATGTTTTTAAGCTGCAGATCTAGTTTGGTAGTGAGTACAGAGATTTTCCTCCAGCTGACATGCGTGTGCAAAGTCTGTTCACAAATGCCAGGCTCCACGTTGGGTTTGAGTGGCCCAGATCAAGGTAAAGCAGTTAGTGTATTTGGTCAGTGTAGGATTTAGTGAATACATATTCTAAATAGATTGCTAAGATTCTTCAGCTTTCTGATATTGATTTTTGGTTGGTTGTTGTGTTGGTAAACATGTATATTTAACCATTCTGAAGAGTGAGCTGTTTTACATGTTGATCAAATATAGTACTTATTGAAATAATTGATCTTTTGGTAAAGAATATTTGAGCTCTCAAATTAGATATCTTTTACTTATTTATATTTTCTATTATGGGAGTATGATTGTTTTACGACATTGTGTTAGACTCTGCTGTACAACAAAGTGAAGTGAATCGGCTGTGTGTTTACATACATCCCTTCCCTCTAGACCCTCCCTTCCACCCTGCCCCCTAAATACTGGGACACTAAGGGGTATATATTTTAAGTAGTTTGTATATATTATTAAGAAAGAATAGGAATTGTATTCATTTGCTAGGGCTGCCACAAGAAAGTACCACAGGCCTGGTGACTTAAACAACAGAAATTTGTTTTCTCATAATTCTGGAGGCTGAAAGTCCAAGATCAAGGTGTCTGCCGGGCTGGTTTCTTCTGAGGATTCTTCTGTCTGGCTTGTATGTGGTGTCTTCTCCCTCTGTCTCCACCTGGCTGTCTCTTGTCTGTGCCCTAATTTCTTCTTCTTTTAAGGATGCCAGTCATAATTGGATTAGAACTAACCCTAGTGACCTCATTTTAACTTAATTACCTCTTTCAAGATCTAACTCCAAATAAAGTCAAATTCTGTGGCACTGGGGGTTAGGATTACAACATCTGAATTACGGGAAGACATAATATAGGCCTTAACAGAGCCTATCATAGGATATGTCTTTGCAGGTGAATTTTTATTTTTTAAATAAATTTTTTTTTTTGGATGAGGACCATTTTTAAAGCCTTCATTGAATTTGTTACAATATTGTTTCTGTTTTATGTTTTGGTATTTTTGGCCAGGAGGCATGTGGGAATCTCATTTCCCTGAGCATTGAACCCATGCCCCTTGCATTAGAAGGTCAAGTCTTAACCACTGGACCATGAGGGAAGTTCCCAGGTGAATTTTTAAACTGTGCTTTTTCTTGTCCTTTTTTAAAATAAGCCTTGTTCCTGTAGTAGTGGTACGCCTGATCATTAGTAAATTTTTAGGCTTCTAGTTTGTCATTACATTTTTCTGGGCAGTTGTTTTATGATCTATGTCATAGTTTCCTTTAAGTTTTTTTTCCCCATTATTCTTCCCCCATCTCTAGGTTTTTAATAAACTTTCATCTCTAAAACATGAACCTATTTTCAGGAATTTAAAACTATATAAAATGCTCCCTTAGATAAGAACTGGGAATGTAAAGTCAACAGAACTATTAATAATTTCATTGTCAGTAAAAAAGAAAAACTATGATAGAAATCTTAGTTCTGGCAAACTGAAATAACCAGAAAATCCTTCTGCTAGACATGTTGAATATGTTGCTAGATAACCTAGATATGCTGAATTTAAAAAAATGAGAATATTATATATGGCATGTCCTTGTAAATGCACAGCTGAGAGATCTACTAATCTGAATAACAGAAATTAAAGCCCATGCTAAGACTACCCAGATAGTGGTGGGTAATAGTAATGCTCACAGAGAGAGAGGATTAGAGGTTTGGGGCTTATGCTGGAAGCCTTAAGAGGCTATTCTCTAAGCAAAAGAGGGTAAGGAAAAAAATCCCACCAATACAGATAACAGTCTGGTCTCAGGGTATAAAATTTGCAATTGGTAGTGGGGGAGGGGTGGGAGAATCTCCCTCAAGAAATTGCTACCACAGGGTCTATATATTAGGTAGACTGAGTATCTGACATTTTCCTCTTGGTCTGGGAATTCCCAAGGCAAGACAGCATAGGAATTATCCGTAAGTGTGTGGTATCCCTGGCATGGCTGGGCAAGTTACTTAATATTTTTGATTGATTGGCCCTTACTTCCCCTGCTGCTGCTAAGTCACTTCAGTTGTGTCCGACTCTGTGGGACCCCATAGACGGCAGCTCACCAGCCTCCCCCATCCCTGGGATTCTCCAGGCAAGAACACTGGAGTACTTCCCCTACTGGAATTTAAATAGTAGTAACTAAGAGGTATTGAATGTTTGTTTGTTCCAGTACTTGAAATGCCGAAACTCCTTTAATCTTCAGAACAGCTTTATGACATGGGTACAGTGAACTGTCAAAGGTACGGAGGCCAAGGTGGGTGGTCATATCTCTCTCCTGGGATCAGTGTGGAAATAAGATGAGGTATAAAGTGATGGGCCAACATGCATGTGACTCTACTTTGGAAACTGCAACCATATGCTCTATCCCTTGGGGTTTTCTACTTCAGATAGGATGACGGACTCTCAAAGTCTTCACTTCTTCTCTTTCTTATTGTCTCCAAAGGTAAGAAGCACAGGTCCCTTCTTATTTTAAGAACGTTATAGATTCTTGTTGAAAGAAGAAAAGAAGATGGACTTTGAAGTGGCTTTGAAATGGGTAGGATTTGAATAGGCAGAATGTGGGAACCATGTCAAGCAAAATCTTAATGGCAAGAATAACACTCTTTAAAGGCCAGTGACAAGTGAGTACATCCCAGCATTGTTGTTATTTAGTTGCTGAGTCGTGTCTGACCCCATGGACTGTAGCCTGTCAGGCTCCTCGGTTCCTTGGATTTCCCAGGCAAGAATACTGGAGTGGGTTGCTGTTTCCTTCTGCAGGGGATCTTCATGACCCAGGAATTGAATTTGAGTCTCCTACATTGGCAGACAGATTCATTACTGCTGAGCTACAAGGGAAGCCCGCATCCCAGCATTAAAACTTACCAGTTCTTTGACATTCATCATGTGTCTGTTGACAAATATTCAATTAAAAATCACATCAAGAAGAAAAAAGAGGATTTTATTTAGGCCAAACTGAGGATTAGAACCCAGGAGACAGACTCTCAGAAGCTCTGAGACATGTTAGAAATTGAAGGCAAGGTCATATACATTCTTGAGACAAAGGATCATACATTAAAATGATATACTGATATGTTAAATAACACTCACCAAAAATACATAGTCCAGGTAAACATGTACAAACTGAGGAGTAAGTTCCCACGACTGCCTACAGACTTGGGAAGGAATGTGAATCTTTTGGGAAGTTATGTTGCTAGCATCAGAAGAAAGAAGAAAAAAAATTGATGTTTAAGTTCGAGTAGGAATTTCCATCTTTGAGGAGCTCTGGTTAACTTGTAATGCAGATAGACGCACACTGCACATTAAGGGGGAAGGGAGGAGGCCCAAATGGAACAGAAAGGCAGAATTTTGTTTAAATGTTCTTGCCTGCCTTAAAATATACATATTATTCCATTTCCCATCTCCTCCAAGAAGCCTTCCTTGTTAACATCGTTCAAGAAACTCTCTCCTTTCTATTTGTCTTATTGTCTCCAAAAATAGCTTGGCATTGAACGATATTCAGTTTTGTTGTTGTTCAGTCGCTAAGTCCTGTCCAACTCTTTGTGACCCCGTGAACTGCAGCATGCCAGGCCTCCCTGTCCTTCACTGTCTCCTGGAGTTTGCTTAAACTCATGTCCATTGAGTCGGTGATGTCATCCATCCATCTCATCCTCTGTTGCCCCATTCTCCTCCTTTCTTTTTGGAAGAAAGTATGTATCACAGTATACTAATTTATTTTTTTTCATTAGAAAAATGGAAGTATAGTTGATTTACAATGTTGTGTTAATTTATACACACATATATATTTTAAAATATTCTTTTCCATTAAGGTTTATCACAGGATATTGAATATAGTTCCCTGTGTTGTGCAGTAGGACCTGTGTTTATCCATCCTATATATAATAGCTTGCATCTGCTAATCCCAACTTCCCACTCCATCCTTCCCCCAACCCTCTCCCCCTTGGCAACCACAAGTCTGTTCTCCATGTTAGTATATCACAGTATATTGAAAATATGGGGGTTTTTTTTGAGGTAAACAATCTCAAATTTCTATTTTCTTCATAATAAAACTATGAAGCTCAGAACGGGACCATTTGCCTCTTTCTCTGCTTATCTCCTCCCAGCTCAAAATGCTTGTACCTCTTTTTAGCCAAGATTCCCTTGTAGTTGGGCTTCGTGCATTCGAGCTGCAGCACACTCTTTGTAGTTTTAGCCTTTTTCTGGAAAATCGGCTTAGTCTGGTCGCCATAGTCACTCTGCTTCCTGGCATAATGCCGCTTTCCCTAGGCAGGCAGAGAATCCTTGCCCTTCCTGGTGTGTGTCACTTTGTGCGGTTGGCGCTTGCCACACTTCCTATAGAAAGTCTGGTGGGTTTTAGGAACATTCACCATGTTTGTGAGAGCAGTGTCAGCATGGAAAGAGGCTAAAATACCAATTTTGTTTGAGTGGCAGGTGAGATCTTAATTACCCAACCAGGGAGCAAACCAGTCACCCCTGTGCATTGGAAGTCTTAACCCCTGGACCCCCAGGGAAGTCCCTAAAATACCTATTTTGAATGCAGTGCTTTCTCCCCTCTGACTCTTCCTTTCCTCAAGGTCAGAATACTCTTTGAATACTCCCCTCTCCCAGCTTGAGGAGCCTAGAAGCTTAAATTGCTTGGTAAAAGCCAGAGTTGGAAGCACAGTAAAGGATATTCCTTTCAAAAGCAAATGTGCCCAGGGAATTTGGGTACTATTGCTTTGTGTAGATGAAGTTTTCTGCCTGACTGTTTAAACAACATTTTCAAGATAGTCTCAGAGCTTTGAAAAGTGAATATTTTTCTTCGCATTCATCCCTAAAAATCATGAGAAACATTTCAAATTCAAGAAAAAATGGATTATTTTGATGGAATTATCCTAGGTTTTGGATATTAAAAGATCCCCTCTGTTTATAAAATGAGTTTAAAACTGTTTAAAAATTACTTTAACCTGATTCTTTGTCCAGGTTTATGTATATGATAAACATATCACTGAATTCTGAGACTTGTTCGGGCAGAGAAAAAGTTAATGTGCACTCCAGTGAGAATTCTTTTTACTTACCCTCAAGGTGACTTCCCATCTAGAGAACCATCACAATTTAAGAAATTCTTTTCCAACTATTCTGCTGACTTACCACCTTTATGAGTGTGGAAAATCAGCTCGACTGTGTAGTTCATGATTGGTCAAATTAGTGGTTTATATGGTGTAACCAAAGGAAGTCAATTTATCAGTGCTTTTTGGCTGAGGGCATGCTTGCCAAGCCCAGGTCATACTGACATGTTTACCCCAGAGTGCAAATAACTCCTGCCTGTGAAACCTGTTTACAAAGGCAATTGCCTTTTAAAAGGCATTTGGGTCAACATTTCAGCACTATTTTTATTTTAAAATAATTTTATTTTATGGTGGAAAAAAGCAAGCACTTTTCAAGTTTTGGAGAGATTTCCCATTCTTATGTTTCAGAGACAAGACTGTTGCTTAGAGAACTGCTTTTCAAAGTCGTTCAAAGTCTTTAGTGTAATAAGCATCACCTGGAGAGCTAGTTAAAACTCAGATTTCTGGGGCCTAATCCCAGTTTCTGACTCAGTAAGTGTGAGGTGGGATGGAGAGCTTGCATTTCTAATGAGTTCCTGATGCTTCTTTTCTTGGTCCAGGGACCACACTCTGAGAGCTGCTGCTGAGACACCCTGGGATTAGAGAATTCTAGAGTTGGACCTCTGGATATTGATATAAGGTCAGATACTGTGCAAGCCACTTTACATCTGTTAACATCTAATCCAGATGACAACCTTACAAATGGGAAACAATTATTGCTATTTTACAAATCAAGAAACTGAGGCTTGTAAAGTTAATTTGGTTATCCAAGATCACATAGCTTGTAAGTGGAGGAGCCAGAATTTGAACCCAGGTTTTGCTGTCTCTAGATGAATGTTACTTCTGTTAAAATACGTTTTTTTGGAGGTGTAGGGTGGGAGGGAGACTCAAGAGGGAGGGGATGTATCTATACTTATCGCTGATTCACACTGTGGTGCAGCAGAAACTAGCACAACATTGTAAGGCAGTTATACTCAAAAAAAAAAAAGAAGAAGAAGAAAGAAATATGCTTTCTTATCTAGATTAAAAGTCTTCTAGTCCCAGTTTCTTCCTCACGTAGGAATAATTTGTCTAACATACCTGATCCATGACTCTTCAGCTTTTGTCAAGCCTCTCAGGAAGGGGCACTCACTGCTTCATAAAGGAGCTCTTATTGGGGACAACCCCCATTTCCACCTACCATCCCACTGGGGATTAGAACTATATATGTGAATTTTAAGGGGGAGGAAATTCAGTCCATAGCAGTACAGTTCTGCCGTGGGATAGCAGAGAGGTTGGCTGACTGGGGCAGGCCAGAGCTGTTCTGGCCTCACTGGACAAGCAATAGCTTACCTCCTGGGACACAGGAGGGGGCATGTGCCACCAGGGTGGATGGCCTGGTGCCCTGGCTTAGGGAGGAGCCCTCTAGAATATGTGGGCTGCATGGGGGCTCAAGGTTTTGAGTTTTAAGGGAAGGTCACCCTACATAGGCTGAAGCTGCAGGGCTACGGAGGGACAGTGCTCTGCGCCATGGCTGGGCAGGCTCTCGTCCCCACACCCACCCCTCCAACCTGGGAATGACATGAAAGCCGACTCTCTCCTGCAGCACCCCTCCAGTGCATCCAGTTAAGAAAGTTTTCACATCCTGCTCACTTTAAAGGAGAAATGCTTAAAGGGATCCTGTTGTTTAGCACAGAGCATGATATGAAAGGGGCATTCAAAACTGAGGCCATAATTTCATTACAAACAGTTGAGTGTCAAATTTTTTTAAAGTGTTAAAAAATAATATAAATCCAAGGTGAAACTTTTCAAGTCCTTCAGCTTTACTCCAGAAAACACAAAAATGGAGAACTTTGTTCCTTCTTTTCCCATTCCATTTTCTCTCTTCAAAGGTAAAAAGCATAGTTTCCTATGATTCCTTCCAGAAAAAGATGCACTTACCCACTTATGTGTCAATGCTATAAATCATACAAAAGGGATCATTTTCCTCTACAGAATGCTTTCAAGAACAAAAGAGAATTAATAATTAAATAAATTAATTATTAATTAAAATTAAAATATTACATATTAATGTATTAAAAGTCTTTCCCCATTGGCATGGTCAGAACACCCATATTCTTGTTAATCTCTGCACAATATTGCTTCATGTGGGGAGGGAGGTGGGAGGGATGTCCGAGAGGGAGGGGACAAGGGTAAACCCATGGCTGTTTCATGTTGATGTTGGGTAGAAACCAAGGCAATACTGTAAAGCAGTTATCCTTCCATTAAAAATAAAAGAATATTGCATCATGTGAATGATGAATAATTTATTTTCTTCTAGTTGTATTGAGATACAAGTGACATACAGCAGTACATACGTTTAAGGTACACAGCATAATGATTTCATTGATATACAACATGAAGTGATCATCACAATAAGTTTAAGAAACATCCATCATCTCATGTAGATACAAAATAGAAAAAATAGAAAAAAATCATTTTTTCTGGAGATGAGAACTCAGGATTCACTCTCTTAACAAGTTCCATGTATCACATGCAGCAGTGTTCATTATATTTTTCATGTTAAACATTACATCCTGCTGCTGCTGCTGCTAAGTCACTTCAGTTGTGTCTGACTCTGTGCGACCCCATAGATGGCAGCCCACCAGGCTCCCCCATCCCTGGGATTCTCCAGGCAAGAACACTGGAGTAGGTTGCCATTTCCTTCTCCAATGCATGAAAGTGAAAAAGTCAAAGTGAAGTCGCTAATGTTGTGTCCAACTCTTAGCAACCCTATGGACTGCAGCCTACCAAGCTCCTCCGTCCATGGGATTTTCCAGGCAAGAGTACTGGAGTGGGATGCCATTGCCTTCTCCCTCAGTTCAGTTCAGTTCAGTCACTCAGTCGTGTCCGACTCTTTGCGACCCCATAACTCGCAGCACACCAGGCCTCCCTGTCCATCACCAACTCCCGGAGTTCACTCAGACTCACATCCATCGAGTCAGTGATGCCATCCAGCCATCTCATCCTCCGTCATCCCCTTCTCCTCCTGCCCCCAATCCCTCCCAGCATCAGAGTCTTTTCCAATGAGTCAACTCTTCTCATGAGGTGGCCAAAGTACTGGAGTTTCAGCTTTAGCATCATTCCTTCTAAAGAAATCCCAGGGTTGATCTTCTTCAGAATGGACTGGTTGGATCTCCTTGCAGTCTAAGGAACTCTCAAGAGTCTCCAACACCACAGTTCAAACGCATCAATTCTTCGGTGCTCAGCCTTCTTCACAGTCCAACTCTCACATCCATACATGACCACAGGAAAAACTATAGCCTTGACTTGACGGACCTTAGTCGGCAAAGTAATGTCTCTGCTTTTGAATATGCTATCTAGGTTGGTCACAACTTTTCTTCCAAGGAGTAAGCGTCTTTTAATTTCATGGTTGCAGTCACCATCTGCAGTGATTTTGGAGCCCCCCAAAATAAAGTCTGACACTGTTTCCACTGTTTCTCCATCTATTTCCCATGGAGTGATGGGACCGGATGCCATTATCTTACAACTGGAGGTTTATACCTTTTGACTGCCCTCATACAATTCTCCCTCCTCCCAACTCTTGCCTCTGGTAACCACAGATCCGATACCTTTCTCTGTGAGTTTTAAAATTTGTTTGTTTTTGACCTACAACACTATGTTAGTGCCTATTTGTTTGTTTTGCTGTGTTAGACTCCACGTATAAGTGGAGTCATACAGTATATGCTTTGGATAGGAACTCTTTATTGGTCATATTATTTGCAAATATTTTCTCATTCAGTAGGTTTCTTTGGATGCTGTTGATGGTTTCCTTTGTTGTGCAAAAGTTTTAAAGTTTAATTAGATTTTATTTATTTTTGCTTTTGCTTCCTTTACCTTAGGAGATAGATTTTTTAAATTGCTTAAAATTATTTATGTTAAAAGAGTGTTATGCCTATATTTTCTTCTAGGAGTTTATGGTACAGTATAGTATAGCTGCATAGTATAGTCTGAAATCAGGGTGACTGCTGTCTATATGGGGTCTTTTGTGTTTCCACACAAGATTTAAAATTATTTTAGTTTTGTGGAAAATGCCATTGATATTTTGATAAAGATTGCACTGAATCTGTGGATTTCATTGAATATTGTTTTGGGTAGTGTGGTTATTTTAACAATTAATTCTTCTGATCCATGAACATGATGTTTCTTTTCATCTGTTGGCGTCATCTTCAATTTCTTTCATGAGTGTCTTAAGGTTTTCTGAATACAGGTCTTTTACCTCCTTGGTTAAATTTAATCCTAGCTATTTTTTTTAATGGGATTATAAATGGGACTGTTTTAATGTCTCTTTCTGATAGCTTGTTGTAAGTGTATAGACATGCAATAGATATCTATATGTTAATTTTTTTACCTTGCAACTTCACAGAATTTATCGATGAGCTCTAGTAGTTTTTCCATGGCATCTTTGGAACTCTATATGTATGGAATCATAGATGATGGATAATTTATTCACTTTTAATTCATACTTTGGTTTTTGCTTTTATAAAAATTCTGCCAGGAAGATTCTTATACATATGTGGTCAAATTATTGTAGGTATGGTGCTGCTGCTGCTGCTAAGTCGCTTCAGTCGTGTCCGACTCTGTGCGACCCCATAGACGGGGGCCCACTGTCTCTGGGACTCTCCAGGCAAGAGCACTGGAGTGGGTTGCCATTGCCTTCTCCAGTGCATGAAAGTGAAAAGTGAAAGTGAAGTCGCTCAGTCGTGTCTGACTCTTCACGACCCCATGGACTGCAGCCCACCAGGCTCCTCCACCCATGGGATTTTCCAGGCAAGAGTACTGGAGTGGGGTGCCATTGTCTTCTCCGATTGTAGGTATAACCATATCTAAATTTTTTGCTATGTGAAAGGATATGTGCCTTTTAAATTTTGGTATTTATCAAACTTACCTGCAGTAAGAATCTGTATCAATTTGCGCCCTCCTTTCCTTAAAAGTGAATGAGAGTGTTGTGTGCGTGTGCTCAGCTGTGTCAAACTCTGTGGCCCCCACGGACTGTAGCCACCAGGCTCCTCCATCCACGAGATCTTCCAGGCAAGAATACTGGAGTGGGTTGCCATGTCCTCCTCCAGGGGATCCTCCTGACCCAGGGATCAGACCCACAGCTCTTGCATCTCCTGCACTGGCAGGCAGATTCTAGACACTAGAGCCACCTGGGAAGCCAGAGTATTAGTTTCTTCATATCCCTCCCAGCATCTGAAAAGTCCTGTACCTGTTTGATAAGGAAAGAAAAAAAAAGTTTTCTTGCCATTTTGACTTGCATTTGTTTAAGCATGCGTGAATTAGAGCATCTTTCCAAACGTTTATTGTCTTTTGAATTTGCTATTTTCTATGAACTTTTTGTATCCTTTGCACACTTTTCTATTGAGCTGTTTTTTAAAATATTCATTTATATCAGTTCTATCTAAGTTAAGAAAAAGAGTTCTTTGAATTTGTTTTCCCTGTTTTGAAACAACCTTTCATTTAAATTTCAGTTTCTGTCATTATTTTCCTTTTTTTTTTTCATTCCAAAGTTACATTGCTATCTAGAGAACTTGACTAATTTTTCCCCATATAGTTGCTAGATTTCACAGTCTTTTTAGAAAAGCCTCTGTTTTAGATTAGCATTTAGTTCCCCACTCCAGTACTCTTGCCTGGAAAATCCCATGGACGAAGGAGCCTGGTGGGCTGCAGTCCATGGGGTCGCTAAGTTGGACAGGACTGAGCAACTTCACTTTCACTTTTCACTTTCATGCATTGGAGAAGGAAATGGCAACCCACTCCAGTGTTCTTGCCTGGAGAATCCCAGGGACGGGGGAGCCTGTTGGGCTGCTGTCTATGGGGTCGCACAGAGTCGGACACGACTGAAGCGACTTAGCAGCAGCAGCAGCAACATACTTTTAAGGATAATTTCTGAGTTATTTTTTACAGTTCATATTTGATATATCAGAATTGGATATAAGGAATAAGATCCCAGCTTTGTTTTTATCTCAATGTATACAGACAAGTTGTGCCATCACTATTTATTTTTATTCGCTAGCCTCTTTTCCCCAGCATTTTGAAGTCTCACTTTTCCATCTTTACAGTAAATTCCCTTGTGCATTAGAGTCTATGTCTTACTTTTCTTTGGCTTCATTAATTTATTCTCATATCAAACTGCTTTATTAATTGAAGGTTTGAAATATATTTTGATACCATACAGAACTAGAAGTGGACATGTTTTGGACAGGCTAAACAGAGAAGGTCTTGCTGGTGGGTGACATTTAGGCTGACATTTGAAGAATAAGAAGTAGCCAGCTTCATGGAGATGAAGGCAGAAACATTCAGGGTAGAGAGAGCTACATATCCAAAGGTTGGGAGATAGAAAACAGCTTGGCTTATTTGAAGAAGCTATTAAAAAAAAAAAAAAAAAGACCAGTGTGGTGAGCACAGCAAACACAGAAGAGAAGGATATGAAGGGGTTGGAATAATAGGCCACATTTTGTTGGAGAGCTTGGTTTTGTCCTCAGTATAAAGGGGTGCACTTAATGGATTTGAAGTAGAAAAGTGACATGCTCCAGTTTCCCACTATATGACATTGTCACTCTTGCTGGAGACTGGGAGGAGTCGAAAAAAAGTTGCTGCAAAGAAGTGTTGTTTCCTCTTCACCCAAGTAGCTTCTCCTTATTATATTCTATCCCAGCATCTTATTTATTCCTTTTTAGGGTAGTTTCTCTTAGTCCTTTTTGTGTCCTTAGGGCTAATATGGATTTTAGCAAGTAGCCTGCAATCAATTTTTGAATCATGAATGAATGAATAAGTAAGCCCTTTCGATTTGCATCCTGGCCTTGTGGAGTGAGAGTTTTAAATCCCATACACGTTTTTTAAAATTAATAAAGCATTTGAGTAGCGATGGGTGGGTTAGATATTGGTTAGTTATATTTCAGCGGCCAGACTGAAGAGGATTCATATTTTAATAGAGTTGGTCCCTGGTTGCTAGTGAACTCCAGGGCTGTGTAAGCAAAGTCCCAGCAGAGGGCAGTAGAGGGCCGCACAGGGTTGTGGTTCTGCTGGATTGGCCTGGCCGGGGGCGGTGAGGGGGGTGGCTGGGCAGCAGGCTAGGCAGCTAGACCCCGCCCCAGGCTGAAGCTTAGGAAAAAGGTGACGAAAGTCGCCGGTCCTTCATGGGAGCCTAAAGTGCGCTGATGAAGAGCGTGAGGCCATATTTCTGTGTTTAGACTGTGCTGCTTTTTATCACAGAGTATAATGAAGCTGATTCACTGTGGCCCGGTTGCTGCTGCGAAGGGCGGTCTCCCAGCGCAGGGATGGGGGAAAGGGGAGAGAAGGAGAAAGGAGGAGGGAGGAGGAGGAAGGGCCCTGAGGTGAAATGGTGAGCACAGATGGAAATTTTGGCCTGGGTCGCACAGAGTCGGACACGTCTGAAGTGACTTAGCAGCAGCAGCAGCAGCAAGGGAACAGGTTTCCTGGAGACTGTTCGGCAAAGCAGGGAATGAGACGTGTCTCAGTCGCAGCACGAGCTGGGAAGGAGCAAAGGCAGACAGCGCTTTGGGGTTAACAGGAGGTCATTATTAGCTCCTCAGTGGACATTGCCAGAAATAACTTTGAATAATTCTTATGCTCTCTGACGGAGAAGGCAATGGCACCCCACTCCATTACTCTTGCCTGGAAAATCCAATGGATGGAAGAGCCTGGTAGGCTGCAGTCCACGGGGTCGTAAGAGTCGGATAGGACTGAGTGACTTCACTTTCACTTTTCACTTTCATGCATTGGAGAAGGCAATGGCAACCCACTCCAGTGTTCTTGCCTGGAGAATCCCAGGTGGGGGAGCCTGGTGGGCTGCCGTCTATGGGGTCGCACAGAGTCAGACACAACTGAAGCGACTTAGCAGTAGCAGTAGCAGTATGCTCTCTGAATTGACTGTTTTTCCTTTTTGTTAGTATAGTTTTCAAAATTTGCGACCTCTCATCTGTACTTAGGGGTAAAGGATTTTGTACACAATTGGCCAGGGGAGGGGGTGGGGCAGCATTGCGCTCCTTAGCGCTCATCAAGATGGTAGCAGCAGAGGTCAGAGTAACAGGCCCCAAACAGAAGCAGCGCTTAATCTGGACCTGCCTGGCAACTCAGATGGTAGCGTCCGCTTGCAATGCAGGGGACCTGGGTTCAGTCCCTGGGTAGGGAAGATCCCCCAGAGAAGGAAACGGCAACCCACTTCAGTATTCTTGCCTGGAGAATCCCAAGGACTCCCGTGGGCTATAGCCCATGGGGTCAGGGTCACAAAGAGTTAGACTGACAGCAACTGAAGGACTGAGTGAGTTTCACTTAACCTGGACACTTGGATTTCTCAACACACACATTTCGCATACACACATATATACAATCACATAGCATACATACACTTTAAATTTTTCCAGTTTTATTGAAATATGATTGACATATTTGTTGTTCAGTCACTCAGTTGTGTCTGACTCTTTGTGACCCCACAGACTGCAGCACGCCAGGCTTCCCTGTCCTTCACTGTTTCCCAGGGTTTGCTCAAACTCACATCCATTGAGTCGATGATGCCATCCTACCATCTCATCCTCTGTCGTCCCCTTCTCCTCCCGCCTTCAGTCTTTCCCAGCATCAGGATCTTTTCCAGTGAGTCGCCTCTTCCCATCAGGTGGCCAAAGTATTGGAGGTTCGGCTTCAGCAGTCAGTCCTTCCAATGAATATACAGGGTTGATTTCCTTTAGGATTGACTGGTTTGATCTCCTTGCAGTCCAAGGGACTCTCAAGAGTCTTCCCCAGCACCGCAGTTCAAAAGCAACAATTCTTCGATGCTCAGCCTTCTTTATGGTCCAACTCTCACATCCAGTACATGACTACTGGAAAAACCATAGCTTTGACTATACGGATCTTTGTTGGCAAAGTGATGTCTCTGCTTTTTAATATGCTGTCTAGGTTTGTCATAGCTTTTCTTCCTAGGAGAAAGCGTCTTATGATTGACCGTATAAGTATATAGCACTGTATAAGTTTGGGTCTTCCTAGGTAGCTGTAGTGATAAAGAACCTGCCTGGATTGTTCCCTGGGTCAGGAGGATCTCTTGATGGAGGGCATGGCAACCCATTCCAGTATTCTTGCCTGGAGAATCCCATGGACAGAATCCCTGGTTGGCTATAGTCTATAGGGTCACAAAGAGTTGGACACCACTACAGTGCCTTAGCACGCATGCACACAGTGTGTAAGGTGCACAACATAAAGATTTGACTTGTATATGTTGCAAAATGATTACTAAGCATACTTGGCACTTATATACGCGCATCTCACACACACGCTCACACAGACACATCGCATGCACATAGCACACTCATGCTTTACACGCAGTGGCATATCAAACATGTCACACACAACACAGCATACCTGCACCCACGCTGATAAAGGGGTTTTGTAGCAGATACTATGGTTGCCTCTCCATCTCAGCATGTATAACAACGATGTGGTTTAAGTCAAGGGTCAAGCCAACTTTTGGTTTCAGGGGTAGGTTTCAAATGGCCTAAGTCATCAACACAGTCCCAACCCTGTTGGCAGAGGAGTAGGCATGCAACCACATCCATCCATTCGCTGTGAATGAGGAAGCATGTCACCCTGGAAACTGCCAGCAGCCATCTTGCTACCCCAAAAAAAGGTTACTTTGGAAAGAGCTGATGGGGGGGGGGCGGTGGAAAGACTCATGGATATACTGGGGTATAGACCTCCACACATTGGGAGCCTCTGAACAACCCATGCTAGAGTTCACCCTGTCTTTGGACTTTGTGAACCAATAAGTTGTCCTGATGTTTAAGGCCTTCAGGTTGGGTTTTCTGTTTCTTATATCATAAAACCTCAGAACAGAGCAGCTCCTCCCCGAAATCCTCTATAGGAGGCTTTGGAGGGGTTCAGCCTCTGCTTTAAGAAGGAGACTGTTCCTCTCTATCCCCCCTTGGCCTCTGGGTCCTCGAAGTGTTTACAGTGGACCTGGAACAGTTCTCAGAGATTTTCATGGATAACAGAGAGGAAAATAATATTTAAACCCAAGGCCAACTATAGCCTTTTTGCCTTCGAAGGAAAGTGACACAATTCTAATTTGTGCAGAAATAAATCTCTAAATGGATCTGGTCCCTGGCAGAGGCTGAGATGAGATTTAAGCCAGCGTTTTTGAATTTCAAAGGGTAGGCAACCTGGCTGACAATGTAGATTTTGTATACACAGTTGGCCCTCTGAATCTGCTGGATTTTGCAGCTTCTGATTCAACCAGTTGCTCAACCCTTGGTTGGATAAAAACCCCATGGATACACAGGACTGACTGTATTGATTATCCTACACCATTTTATTTAAGAAACTTGAGGATATGTGGATTTTGGCATCCGAGGAAACTCCTGGAACCGATTCCCTATGGATGCAGAGGCGAGACTGTATACATACATGTTTAATCCCTTTAACCACCCTAGGAGGTGGGTATCACTTATCCTGTTTTACAGATAATGAATGGGGCTCAGAGAGAATGTCACCTGCTCAGTGCTACACAGAGGTGGTGCTGGGCTTCCAACCCAGGGCCCTTTGGCTGGAAGCCTCTCGGTCTCCCTTACAGGGCAGCACACCGCCCACCACACCCCCGGCTGCCTCCTCCTGTGTTTGATTCAGTCTGGGTGGGTCTCCAGGGGAGGGGGCTGCAAAGAAGTGGGAGGAAAAAGTTATCCTTGTCCATTTAACATTTCACAGGGGTGGTGGTGGGAATGGGGAGGATAGAGGACCTTTTATACCAGGGTTCCATTTGTGCTGGGAAGTATCCTGCAATGGACCTTGAACAGTTAGCCTCTGCCAGGGAGGCAGTGTGGCACGGTGCTGGCCACCCAGCTGGACCTGGGGTCAGGTCTCAGGGTCAAAATTATATAAGTTCTAAGTGTACAACATAGTGATTCGCAGTTTTCAAAGACTGTATTCCATTTGCCTTATTGTAGAATATTGGCTATATTCCCTGTGTGTATTCACTGTGTGTGTGTGTGCTCAGCTGTGTCTGACTCGTTGCGACTCCATGGACGGTAGCCCGCCAGACTCTTCTTTCCATGGAATTTTCCAGGCGAGGATATTGGAGTGGGTTGCCATTTCCTACTCCAGGGGATCTTCCTGACCCAAGCTGTGTCTCTTGCATCTCCTGCATTGGCAGGCAGGTGCTTTACTGCTATGCCACCTGGGAAGCCCCAACAGTATATCATTACAGCTATTTTTTTTTTTAACTGTATCCATAGGAGGGACAAGATAGGGGTAAGGGATTAAGAGGTACAAAGTACATCTGTTTATTGATGACTCTCAAATTAAGGAAGCTGGCATAGGAGGGTTGACTTTCAGAGAGCCTGGTGCCTCTTCTGATATCTGGCCTAGGTATCAAGCTGGAGGTGGCACCTCGTGATTCCACATGGAAATCTCACCATGGTGTCCAGCCAGGACCTGTTTCCAGATTGTCAAGGCTGGAGGAGGAGTACAGGTTCGTCTCTCCTGGGAGCTGGCTGGAACTATGATGAGGCGAACAGGGGACTGAGTGCACAGATATTTAAGGAGACACTCACTCCAGGGGCTGACCTTGCATTTGCGTGAGCCACAGAAGTGCCTCTTTCAGCTTTGGGCCTCTGGTGCCCATTGTCTCATTCCAGTCCTGGCTCTGCCTGGGCCCAAGGAGTAGGGCACCCATGTATGTGTGGCCCACATTACAAGGATGAGTGCTCAGGAAAGAGTCCCTACCTGCTGGGTAGGCCTAGTGGATCCTGACTGTGATGGACTCTCAGGGAAGACTGTGATGTCTTCCCTGGGGTAGATGATCAAACCTCAAGGTGTGAGGCAAAGCAGATCTAGGGGGTAGCCAGGCAGAGGCCAGCCCTTTGCGGCTCCTGCACTTTCTGCTGGCACTGCACTTGAGGGGCTGACTGAGCTTTCTCTGCTGGCATGAGCAGACATCCCAGGGTCCTGCCACAGTCTCATAGATGCTGGGAGGCCCAGGATCATGCATTCTGCCATTGGCCTTGTAGCAGAAGCAGTGCTGATTCTGGAGCAAGTGGCTTCCTTGGTGGCCGGGATCTGCTTTGGAAGACTTTACTGCAAGCTCAACCTAAAATCTTTTCTAAATTCTTCCTAGTAGTCCTGTAAGACAGTTAATATCCTGTCATAAATCCCTTCTTGCTTAATCTAGCTTGAGTGGATTTTGTTCTCTTCAATTCACCAATTCAAATGGGATGGAGAGACTTTTACTGCCAGCTTCCTCTTAGCGAAAGACTGTGTGTGTGCTTTGGAAGGAGGCCTTGAGAAATTCTCCCACCAACCCTTGCCCCACCGGCACCCCAGGCCTAGGTGTCAGCTGGCACTAAGGCTCAGGAACTTTTTGAGTTGCTTCTGAGAAAGAAGAGGAAAGAGACAAAGGTGTGGTGAGAGGGCAGAGGGATGGTAGAAGGCCAGGTGATATTTAACACGACTCCATCCCAGGAGCCATTCTCCTGTATGAAACCTGTGTGTATAAATTCTTGGTGTGATTGAGTTTTTCTTGTGCAAACCAGATGAGTGGCTGAATTTTGTGTTGGGGGAGGGGGTGTCCTAAGGGGACAGGAATGGTGTGTGAGGAAGCTAGCATTTTGAGAGGTAGGAGGGCCAAGAGACTGAGGTCCCCACAGGAAACCAGCAGAAATGCTGGAGAGGGCGTGGAACTCCTCGGTCCATGGGATTCAGAAGTCCAGGCCACCACACTGGACATCAAGGCTCAGAGGCCCTCAGCAGATGTCTGGAGGACATCAGGACATCAGAATGCATTTAAGACAGGCGCCTTCATGTTGTGCTTGACTTTCTACCTTACAGCTTGATCTCTCTCCCCCAGGAGCTCTCAAAATACTTAAACGCCACAGTCCTTCAGAGCACCCCTAACTGCCTTATCCTTGTTTATGTGCATTTCTGTCCTCTCATTTACGCTCTCTGTGGGACTCTTAGCTTCCTGAAGGCCTGTCTCTGACATTACTACGTGCACAGAATGCCGTGTACATGTGCTGGTGTGCATTTTTCTGGGGAGAATACCTAGAACTTTAATCACATTCCGAAAAGGGCCCAGGATCTAGAAAATGTTTGGAAGCTGCATAACGAGGTCTTCCGGAGACACCTGGTCACAGATTCTTTACTGCAATTAAAAACAGAGTCATCTTTCAAAAGCCAAGTCCATTTCATCCTCTTGCTTGTCTCCCATCGAGGCCAAGCACCCGTGGAGATCTAAAGCATACAGGCTATGCAGGAAATGTAGACTCGTTTCTGGTTTCAGGATTCTGTCAGTCAGGGGCTCAACCAAGTAATGTGTGTTTATTGCCTCTTGCCCAGGACACCTTGCCCTGCACTCAGAGAGGTTTACAAGCCAAGCTGACATAGGGCCAGTCCCACTGTGGGTGGGATCCATGAGTGTTGTTGTGGGCTTTCCAGCCAGAGCTATAAATATTTATCAAATGAATGTGTGATGTCAGTCTCTGAAGAGTATCTGGAGTGGTGTGTGTATGTGTGTGAATGTGTGTAGTGGGGGAGCCTGCTAGAGAACAAGAGCGCCGCGGAAGCTGGCACGTGATGTCAGTGCATTAATGATTGAAAACAAGAGCTGTAAAAACCCATTGCAAGTCAGCATCTCTGCAGCCCAGGACTGGGGGGAGGTGAAGTCTATTTTAACTAGTACATCCCAGGTACACAGCCCAGAAACCAAGGGTAAACATCAGTTGCTGGCTTCCTGAAAACTGCTGAGTTTATAGACTTTCTAAAGATCCCACATTTATCTCTTAAAGGAATCCTGCAACACTTTCATTTCGCTGACAACTTTGCCTGTGTGGATGGGTTCCGTGAGGGAGACGTAGAAGACTGAAGAGGGCAGCTGAAGCTTTTGTTGACATTTCATGGTTTTTAACTTGGAGCAACTGGCTGTTAAAATGAAATGGCTTCACTCCCAGCTGTAGTTAAGGCTCCAAGATCCTGACACTTTGCAAAGTCAGATCACCTCTGAGGGCCTGCAAAGGGTGGCCCCTCCCTCATTTAAGGGTATGAAAGGGTAGAAGTTAAGGTGATTAGTAGTCACAGGAGGGAGAGTTTGAGGCAAACTGTCCCTGTGCTCTGAGTTCTTTTACTCCAACTCTAGATGAGGTTCTGGAAGGCCTGAACATTTTCTACTCTTGGGAATCACACAGCTGTCGCTCCAGAACCATGCCACACTGGCCACAGTCTTACTAGCAAAATGATGCCCCTCTCTCTGCCTTCTCTGGACACCCATGAGCTAGAGTCTGATGCTGAGGCTGCTACCACCTGTGCTGCAGAAAAAGCAAATACCTCCACACGGACTTGACAGCAGAAATAGTCAAAGAGATGGGAGCTTGGCTCTCGCCTGATTCCTGCCGTCTACGTCATGCTTTTGTAAACCTTATGAGTAGAACCTAAACCCTATCCAGAGTGCTGCTTGCAAGGAAGTCTGAGAAAAATAGTTTTATGTTAGCAGCTCCTGCAGTGTTGGGAACACTGGAAGGAGGTTGCAATGGGTGTTGAGCATCAGCTCACCTGATCTAATACATTCCTACTCACACTCTGAGGCCCACATCAGATGCTACCTCCTTTCAGAGGCTCCCCTCCCATGGCCTTCCCTCCCCAAGAGAAAACGTTCTCTGTGTTCCCATGGTTTATGTAATCCAGGGTGGTCAGTCTCCTTTGTTGAGCTGAAAGCTTCTCGATGACAGCAACTTCTTTTTTAATTGTGCATCGTTGATTTACAACCTTATATTAGTTTCAGACATACAACATAGTGATCCAAAATTTTTATAGATTGTACTCCACTTAAAGTTATTATAAGGACTTCCCTGGCAATCCAGTGGCTAAGACTGCCTGCTCCCAATGCAGGGGGCCTGGGTTCAATTCCTAGTCAGGGAACTAGATCCCACACGCGCTGCAAATAAGAGTTCGCATGCTGCAACTAGAGATTCTGAGTGCTGAAGACTGAAGATTCTGCATGCCACAACTAAGACCCAGCACAGCCGAATAAATAAGTATTTTTAAAAATTGTTATAAAATATTAGCTATACTCCCTGTGCTGTTCAATATATTATTGTAACATTTATTTTATACATATTGGTTTATATCTCTTAATCCACGATTCCGAGCTTGCCTCCCCTCCCTCTCCCCACTGGTCATCACTAGTTTGTTCTCTGTATCTGAGTCAGTTTCTATTTTGTTATATTCATTCATTTGTTTTTTTCTTTTTCAGATTCCACATATAAGTAGTAAAATGCAGTATTTAACCGAATAAGTCTCTGTGTAGCTTATTTCCCTTAGCGTAATGCCCTCCAAGTCCATCCATGTTGTTGCAAGTGGCAAAATTTCATTCTTTGCTATTTCTGAGGAATGTATTTTATACATATATAAATGTATATATGTAACTTTTTGCCTTTTCATACCTACCAGGTTGGTAGATGAACAATATGCTTCTGAGGTAGGGTGGGGAAATAACTACAGAAAGAATGAAGAGGCTGAGCCCAAGTGGAAGCGACACTCAGTTGTGGATGTGACTGTGGCGGTGAAAGTGAAGCCCGATGCTGTGAAGAGCAGTATTGCGCAAGAACCTGGAATGTTAGGTTCATGAATCAAGGTAAATTGGATGTGGTCAAACAGGAGATGGCAAGAGTGAACATCAACATTTTAGGAACCAATGAACTGAAATGGACAGGAATGGGAGAATTTAATTCAGATGACCTTATATCTACCACTGCAGGCAAGAATCCCTTAGAAGGACTGGAATAGCCTTCACAATCAACAATAGAGTCCAAAATGCAGTACTTGGGTGCAATCTCAAAAATGACAGAATGCTCTTGGTTCATTTCCAAGGCAAACCATTCAATATCACAATAATCCAAGTCTATGCCTCAACCTCTTATGCTGAAGAAGCTGAAGTTGAATGATTCTATGAAGACCTACAAGACTTCCTAGAACAAACACCAAAAAAAAAGAGGTTATTTTCATCATAGGAGACTGGGATGCAAAAGCAGGAAGTCAGGAGATACCTGGAATACCAGGCAAGTTTGGCCTTGGAGTACAAAATGAACCAGAGCAGAGACTAACAGAGGTTTGCTGAGAGAAGCACTGGTCATAGCAAACACCTCTTCCAGCAACACAAGAAATGGCCCTATACATGGACAATGGTCAACACCAAAATCAGACTGACTGTGTTCTTTGAGCTGAAGCTGGAGAAGCTCTATACAGTCAGCAAAAACAAGACCTGGAGCTGACAGTGGCTTAGATCATCAGCTCCTTATTGCAGAATTCAGGCTCAAATTGAAGAGAGCAGGGAAAACCACTAGGCCATTCAGTTATGACATAAATCAAACCCTTATGATTATACAATGGAGGTGACAAATAGACTCAAGGGACTAGATCTGGTAGACAGAGTGCCTGTAGAACTACAGACAAAGGTTCATAACATTGTACTGGAGGTGATGACCAAAACCATCTCCAAGAAAAAGAAATTCAGGAAGGCAAACTGGTTGTCTGAGTGGGCCTTACAAATAGCTGAGAAAAGAAGAGAAGTGAAAGGCAAAGGAGAAAGGGAAAGATATACACAGCTGAATGCAGAGTTCCAGAGAACAGCAAAGAGAGATAAGAAAGCCTTCTTAAGTGACCAATGCAAAGAAATAGAGGAAAACAATAGAATGGGAGACCAGAAATCTCTTTTAAAAGGCTGCAGTTACCAAGGGAACATTTCATACAAAGATGGGCACAATAAAGGACAAAAATGCCAAGGACCTAACAGAAGCAAAAGAGATTAAGAAGAGGTGGCAAGAATACACAGAAGAACTATACAAAAAAGGTCTTAATGACCCAGCTGACTGTGACAATGTGGTCACTCACCTAGAGCCAAACATTCTGGAGTGTGAAGTCAAGTGAGCCTAAAGAAGCATTACTACAAGCAAAGCTAGTGGAGGTAATGGAATTCCAGCTGAGCTATTTCAAATCTTAAAAGATGATGCTGTTAATGTGCTGCACTCATTATGCCAGCAAATTTGGAAAACTTAGCAGTGGCCACAGGACTGGAAAATGTCAGTTTTCATTCCAGTCCCAAAGAAAAGCAATGCCAAAGAATGCTCAGATTATGTACAATTGCACTCATTTCACAGGCGAGTAAGATTATACTCAAAATCCTTCAAGCTAGGCTTCAACAATACATGAACTGAGAACTTCCAGATATACAAGCTGGATTTTAAAAAGGCAGAGAAACCAGAGATCAAATTACTAACATACTCTGGATCATAGAAAAAGCAAGGGAATTCCAAAAAATCATCTACTTCTGTTTCATTGACTATGCTAAATCCTGTCTGTGTGGATCACAACAAACTGTGGAATATTCTTAGAGAGATGGGACTACCAGATCACCATACCTGCCTCCTTAGAAAACTGTATGTAGGACAGGAAAAACAATTAGAACTAGACATGGAACAATGGACTGGTTCAAGTACGTCAAGGCTGTATATTGTCACCCTGTTTATTTAACTTCTGTGCAAAGTACATCATGTGAAATGCCAGGCTAGATTAATCACAAGCTGGAATCAAGATTTCCAGGAGAAATAGCAACAACCACAGATATGCAGATGATACCACTCTAATGGCAGAAGGTAAAGAGGAACTAAACAGCCTCTTGATGAAGGTGAAAGAGGAGAGCTAAAAAACGGGCTTAAAACTCAACACCCAAAAAACTAAGATCATGGCATCCAGTCCTGTGACTCATGGCAGATAGACGGGGGAAATGTGGAAACAGTGTCAGATTTCATTTTCTTGGGCTCTAAAACCGATATGGACAGTTGACTGCTACCATGAACTTAAAGGACACTTGCTCCTTGGAAGAATAGCTATTTCAAACCTGCTGCTGCTGCTGCTGCTAAGTCGCTTCAGTTGTGTCCGAACCTAGCCAGTGTTTTTAAAAGCAGAGACATCACTTTGTTGACAAAGATCTGTATATTAAATCTGTGGTCTTACCAATAGTCATGTATGGATGTGAGAGCTAGACCATAAAGAAGGCTGAGTGCCAGAGAATTGATGCTTTCAGACTGTGGTGCTGGAGAAGACTCTTGAGAGTCCCTTGGACAGCAAGGAGATCCAACTAGTCAATCCTAAAGGAAATCAACCCTGAATATTCATTGGAAGGAGTGACCGCTGAAGCCAAAGCTCCAATACTTTGGGCACTTGATGTGAAGAGCTGACTCATTGGAAAAGACCCTGATGCTGGGAAAGATTGAAGGCAGGAGGGGAAGGGGGTGACAGAGGATGAGATGGTTGGATGGCAACATCGACTCAGTGGACATGAGTTTGAGTAAATTCTGGGAGTCAGTGATGGACAGAGAAGCCTGGAGTACTACAGTTCATGGGGTCACAGAGTCAGACATGACTTAGTGATGGAACAACAACAGCTATATGTATGCATGTATACACACACACACACACACACACACACAACACACACTGCATCTTCTTATCCATTCATCTGTTCATGGACTCTTTGGTTGTTTCATATCTTTCCTGCTGTAAAGAATGCTGCTATGAACATTGGGGTGAATACATCTTTTCAAATTAGTGTTTTCATTTATTCTGATTATATATCTGGGATAGAAGTAGTTTTTTAAGCAACCTCTATACTATTTTACATAGTGGCTGTGCCAATTTACATCTCACCAACAGTGTATGAGGATACCCTTTTCTCCACATCCTGGCCTACATTTGCTATTTGTAGACTTTTTGGTAATAGCCATTCTGACAGTTGTGAGGTGACATCTCATTGTGGTTTTTTATTTTCATTTCTCAGATGATTAGTGATGTTGAGCATCATTTCATGTGCTTGTTGGCTATCTGTATGTCTTCTTTGGAAAAATGTCTATTCAGGTCTTCTGTTCATTTTTAAAAAAGTCTTTTTAAAATATTGAGTTGCATAAGCTAAATACACACACACACACACACATACATATTTTGATAGTAACCCCTTATCGGTCGTATTATTTGCAAATATTTTCTTCCATTCAATAGGTTGTCTTTTCATGTTGTCAGTGCTTTCCTTTGCAGTGTAAAAGCTTTTAAATTTAATTAGGTCCCATTAAAAAAATTAATTGATTGATTAATTTGGCTGAGTCGAGTTTTAGTTGCGGCATGTAGGATCTTCTGTTGTGGCCTGCAAGCTTACTGGCTGTCGTGGAGCAACTACTAGAGTAGTGCGCTGCAACCACTCTAGAGCGCGGGGCCTTCAGCCGTTGCAATGCACAGGCTTAGTTGCTCCACGGTATGTGAAATCTTAGTTTCCCAACCAGGGATCAAACCCACGTTGGCTGCAACACAAGGCATATTCTCAACCACTGGACCACCAGGGAAGTCCCTGTTTGTTTGTGTTTTTTTTTTTTTTAAATATAATTGTTTTACAATGTTATGTTAGTTTCTGCCATGCAACATTATGAATCAGCTGTGTGTATACATATATCTCCTCCCACTCACCCATCCCCATTCCACCCCTTTAGGTCATCACAGAGCACCAAGCCGAGCTCCTTGCGCTGTATATCACCTTCCCACCGGCTATCTATTCAACACATAACAGTGTGTATATATATATATATATATATATATATATATATATATATATATATGTATGTATATATGTCAAAGCTGTTCTCTCAGTTTGCTCCCCCACTGTGTCCACAAGGCCGTTCTCTACATCTGTGCCTCTATTCCTGCCCTGCAAATAGGTTCATCAGTACCATTTTCCTAGATTCCATATATATGTGTTAATACATGATATTTGTTTTCCTCTTTCTGCCTTACTTCACTCTGCATGACAGGCTAGGCTTACTGACTTGCTTATAATGAATAGAATGTGGCAGAAGTAATATGTGACTTCTGAGACTAGGTCATAAAACACATGGCCTGATCACTCCCTGATCAGTTCACTTCAGTCGCTTAGTCATGTCCGACTCTTCACCACCCCATGTACCACAGCACGCCAGCCCCCCCTGTTCATCACCAACTCCTGGAGTTTACTCAAACTCATCTCCATTGAGTCAGTGATGCCACCCAACCATCTCATCCTCTGTTGTCCCCTTCTCCTCCTGCCTTCAATCTTTCCCAGCATCAGAGTTTTTCAAATGAGTCAGCTTTTTGCATCACGTGGCCAAAGTATTGGAGTTTCAGCTTCAACATCAGTCCTTCCAATGAACACTCAGGACTGATCTCCTTTAGGATGGACTGGTTGGATCTCCTTGCAGTCCAAGGGACTCTCAAGAGTCTTCTCCAACACCACAGTTCAAAAGCATCAATTCTTTGGCTCTCAGCTTTCTTTATAGTCCAACTCTCACATCCAGACATGACTACTGCAAAAACCATAGCCTTGACAAGACAGACCTTTGTTGGCAAAGTAATGTCTCTGCTTTTTAATACGCTATCTAGGTTGGTCATAACTTTCCTTCTAAGGAGTAACCGTCTTTTAGTTTCATGGCTGCAGTCACCATCTGCAGTGATTTTAGAGCCCCCCAAAATAAAGCCTTCCACTGTTTCCACTGTTTCCCCATCTATTTGCCATGAAATGATGGAACCAGATGCCATGATATTCGTTTTCTGAATGTTGAGCTTTAAGCCAACTTTTTCAGTCTCCTCTTTCACATTCGTCAAGAGGATCTTTAGTTCTTCTTCACTTTCTGCCATAAGGGTGGTGTCATCTCCATATCTGAGGTTATTGATATTTCTCCTGGCAATCTTGATTCCAGCTTGTGCTTCATCCAATCCAGTGTTACTCATGATGTACTCTGCATATAAGTTAAATAAGCAGGGTGACAATATACAGCCTTGATGTACTCCTTCTCCTATTTGAAACCAGTCTGTTGTTCCATGCCCATTTCTAACTGTTGCTTCCTGACCTGCATACAGATTTCTCAAGAGGCAGGTCAGGGGGTCTGGTATTCCCATCTTTTTCAGAATTTTCCCCAGTTTATTGTGATCCACACAGTCAAAGGCTTTGGGCATAGTCAATAAAGCAGAAGTAGATGTTTTTCTGGAACTCTCTTGCTTTTCCGATGATCCAGTAGATGTCGGCAATTTGATCTCTTGTTCCTCTGTCTTTTCTAAAACCAGCTTGAACATCTGGAAGTTCATGGTTAACGAATTGCTGAAGCCTGGCTTGGAGAATTTTGAGCATTACTCTCTGATCAGTCTGAGGCAAGCCAGCTGCTGTGTCATGAGGACACTCAAGCAGCCCTATGGAGAGAGGTCCACACGGCAAGAAATTGAGGCCTCCTGCCAACAACTAGGGCCGACTTGCCAAGAATTTTCTTCCCCCACAAGGGAAACTCCCATTGAACCTGGTAGGACATTCAAAGCTGCTTCTTCCCCTGATCCATTAACGTGGTTAAAAATGATAACCTGTTGACTTACCTTTGTTTCCTATGAGTTGAGGCATAGTGGATAGAACTAAGTCTTTCTGTTTTCTTTTTTTAAAAAAAATATTTACCTTGAAGATATCAGGGTAGATATCATTATATGCATTTTACAGGTGAGGAAACTAAAGCTCAGAGAGGTTCAATACTTTCCCCCAAATTCCGCAGCTCCTAATTGAGGCTTTCTGTTTTCATTCAGGGTTACTGGTTGGTATTAGCCAAGCCTGATCAATCCTGCCAAGAAAGGTGAGGAGGTATATCAGGGGCTCAGAATCCCCTCACCTCTCCTCGTCAAAGAGGAGCTTATGGTCCTGGTGAATCCCAGGCTCTTGGGCATGGCTCTTACTGGAGAAAGGAGAACCTATCAAGGAAGTGTCTTCTGGGCCCCAGCCTACCCTTGTGCACTGCACACGGGTGAGTGATCTGGGAAGGCTGAAGGAGAAGGGTTGTTACTCAGCAGTAATGGAAGAGCGTCCTGCCTGGCTCCCCAAGCAATGCCTCTAACAGGAGAGACCACCCTCTCTTGGCTTCCTGGGGCAGTTGAGGATAAATGAGCAAACTAGCAGAAGGTAAAAATTAGGTTTTCCAAGGGACTTCTGTGGTGGTCCAGTGGCTAAGACTCTATGCTTCCAATGCAGGGGGCCTGGGTTTAATCCCAAGTCAGGGAACTAGATCCCACATGCTGCAACTAAGATCCATGCAGCCAAATAAATCAATGAACAAATACTTTTTAAAAAAGAACTATGTTTAAAAAATTGGTTTTTTGCTTCTCCAAGAGGGCAGGGCCTTGGCAATCCTTGGCCACTTTTCCCATGCAGAAATCCTACATATTTTCTTTCTGACTTACACAGTCAACACATTTTCTTTCTTTCTTTTTTTTTTTGAGTGTGTGTGACTGTTTTTCCTTTATTTATTTAACACATTTTCATTGTAAAATAAAGTTCAAACAGTATGGAGTTAAAGAAAAAAGAATATTCTCCTTTATAACCTTAATCCTGTTTTCTCCCCATAGGAAACAACAGCTAACAGTTTGACTCGCAGCCTGCCAGACCTCATGGATCTTGAGGCTTAACTGTATCTCAGATGTGTGATATACATGTATCACACTGTATTTATGACCCTGGAACTTAATTGTTTGTTTTTTTCTCATTTGATGATAAATCCCTGACATCTTTTGCTCATGTCAGTACATACAGATCTAATCCTCCCTCTTTTCTAATAGCTGTTTAATTTCCATAGTATATGTGAGGGGAAGGAATAAAAATCTGTGCTAAGAATAACCATTTTTCACTGCCTTCTCTGGAGTGGGGAATGAGAGTATACTGAATGGAGCATTTGGCAGGTTTGAGTGGAGGAATGTTGGGGAAGGAGTTGTGGAGAGCACAGTTATTCTTTATAATGGTGGTGGTGGGGGGTGGATTTGGAGCCTCTGAGGCCGTGTGGGTGGAAAAATGAAAAGGAGAGTCCAAGGTTGCTGGCAAGATGGAATGTGAGTGCCCTGCACAGTGATCCTGCCACACAGCCCTCACATCTTTTTTTTTTTTTAATTAAATTTATGTTTAAATTAAAATTGTAATTTATTTTTAATTGGAAGATAATTGCTTTACAATGTTATGTTAGCTTCTGCTGTATGACAAGGTGAATCAGGTATAGTATACGTGTATCTCCTCCCTCCTGAGCCCCCCTCCCCCCACCCCTCATCCCACCCCTGTAGATTGCCACAGAGCCCTGGGCTGAGCTCCCTGGGTCATGCGGCTGCTTCCCACTAGCTATCTGTTTCGCACAGGGTAGTGTATATATGTCAACGCTACTCTCTCAGTTTGTCCCACCCTCTCCTCCCCCTGCCGTGTTCACGGGTCTGCTCTCTATGTCTCTGTCTCTATTCTTGCCCTGTAAATAGGAACTTCAGTATCATTTTTCTAGATCCCATATAAATGCATTAATATACAATGTTTGATGTACTTTCTGACTCGCCTCACTCTGTATAACAGGCTCTAGGTTCATTCACTTCTCTACAGGTCCTCACATCTTTGGCAAGCTTACTAAATTTATGAATGAATATATTCCTCATCTCCTGAGCATATATCCTTAGAATGACTTTACAAGGGTGATATTACGGGATCAAAAAGTAGGATTTGTCTATGGTTCTTGTGACATTTTTGTTAAAATTATCCCAAGGAGCCGTAAGCATTACATTGTCACTCATAACATTTTCCTTTTTCAAAGTGTATATTGGATTAGAATATACATCTAAGGACATTCAAAATGTTTATCCGTGTCCCACAAAAGGTCGGTGAGGAAGTCCTGCAGTGGTGCGAACACAAGTGAGTAGAAGCCAGAGGGGAGCAAGTGCCCTGCCACCAGCTTCCTGAATGCTGTTCTTGGTCCCAAATGATGAGCCCATAAGCTCATATCTGGGACCCGAGACACTCCAGGAAGCAGTGGTGGCCCACTGATAGTGTCTGAGAAATGCTTGGGAAATGGCTGGGCATTTTGGTACCCTATCTTGTAGGAAGTCAGGGCCTACAGTCAGAAGAGAAATGAAGAAAGCATGCTCTGTCTGGGGCTGTTAAAGGCTTCATGACCTAGGACATGAACTAGACCTAGTAGCGGCAGAGGAACCCCGAGCGAAGCCCAGGATGGCTGTAAGCCTGCAGCTGGGGCAACTGCCTTATGCAAGATTTCCCCCATTTGCTTCATTTGCACATGAGGAATTATTTCTCCAGTAGTTAGATGAGAAGCCTCTTCTCTTCTCTTCGTTGTTCCCACCAAAGTCAAGCCCATGGACATTAGCCTCAGAGACCAGTTACTTCTGACTTTGGCAGCATCTTCCCTGAGGGGCTCCTGTGGCCTGTCCCCACCTTCCAGCCTTGAATTTCAGCCTCCTTGGTCTCTCTGGATCCCAGGTCCTGCATTTCTGCCCCTGTTTTGTCCTTATTCCTCTCCAGGCTCAATTTCTAATAACTGCCCATCTATTTCCTGCCTGCATGGGATTCTCATTGGCTTCTCTTGGTCCCCAGTACCACCCACCTTGTAGATCCATGACTAAGCCTGTCAGGTCCATGAATACTGGCCCCACTTCCTTGCCAAATCCTATTAGCTGGATCTCATCTGTCAGCCCTTGCTGACCTGTTGTCCGCCCTGGATCCTGTTTGGCCATCTGGAAACTGCCAAGTGTGGTCCATGCCAGTGGCATGTCAGGAAATCCATTGAGTTGACAACAGTGAGTTGAGCATGTTCACACGGGGAGCGCAACTACCAGGCAGAGCTCACGTGAGCCTAGTTCCCATGACAGCATTATTCATAACTCTTGAGGCAGTGGTGGGTGGTATAGAAAAGAACAGGGATTTCAAAGTCAGGCAGCAGAAGTCAAACTTTGGCTCCATGATGTAATACTTGGGGCAAGTTTCTTAACCTTTCGTAACCTTAGAGGCCTTGTTTGGAAATATGAGGATTAAAAAAAAAGTACCTAGGGACTTCCCTGGTGGTCCAGTGGCTAAGACTCTGCACTCCCAATGAGAGGGGCCCAGGTTCGATCCCTGGTCAGGCAGCTAGATCCCACATGCTGCAACTAAGAGTTCTCATGCTGCAGTTTAAGATCCCATGTGCCACAACTAAAGATCCTGCATGCTGCTGAGAATCCCGCGTGCCACAGCTAAGCCCTGGCACAGCCAAATAAAATAACTAAATAAAGATTTTTAAAAGTACCTGACTTATCAGGCTGTTGTAGGGCTGACTGAAATAAGCGATCGTGATTTATAGTGAGAATTTCTCAATGGTGAGAGTATTCATTTGTTAGGGATAGCATTACACAGTACTAAGCACTGAGTAATTCAACAACAGGAGTATGTTGTCTCACAGTTCTGGAGGCCAGATGTCTGAATCAGGAGTCGGCAGGGTTGGTTCCTTCTAAGGGCTGATCAGAAAGGACCTATTTGAGGCCTCTCTCCTTGGCTTGTATATGTTCATCTTCTCCTGTGTCTGTTCACATGGTGCAGAGTACGTGTGTGTTTGTATCTGTCCAAATTTCTCTTTCTATGAGGACACCAGTCATTGGATTAGGCCCACCCTAGGGACCTCATCTTAAATGATTATATCTGCAGTGATCCTATTTCCAATATGGTCACATTCTAAGAGGGTTAGGACTTTAACATATGAATTTTGGGGTAATACAATTCAAACCATGAGTAAGTTATCATTATTTGTTAGGAGCTCTTGTAAAGTCCTGATAACTGATGGGATTTTAGTGGACTTCAATGGTAACCATTCAACATTTGAAGTGAAGTGCCTTCTACTGAGATGGCGGTTGTATCAGTCACACATTGGTAGTGGCAGGCCTGCTGAGCCCCACAAGCTTCCAAATTTATGTGTGGGACCTAAACTTGTAGGTGTTCTTATTTTCCCCTTTTCTCTAAGCTGCAGTGACAGTGGTGGTGGGTAGCGATGGTGATGGTAAGCTCCCAAAGTGTCAGAGAGGCTATCCCCAAGCCCGCTGTCCATGCTGGATCCACAGAGCCCAGAGTTGAGGTCGGATCTCAACTCTGTTCACCTCCTTTCCCTCCTATCTTCAGTTCAGGTCACTGTGAAGAAGCTTCATACCTCATGGCAAATTACACCATCACTGGGAATTCAGTCCCTGTTAAGTGAAGGGGATGTCAGCTACCTATTCTCCTTGTTCTATAGGGAATCTAGGTTCCTATGAAGGCTGGAGGACAAGCAGTGCCCAGAACTGACAGCTGGGCCTTCTTTATGCCAGACTAAGGGAAGTGGGAAAGCTGAAAGCCAAAAGGGTGTGTACAGAGTGGAACAGAAGACCTTTCATCCCTGATAACACTTACGTACACCCCAATACATTTGATGCTATTCAGGGGAACCCAAGGTCATGGCTGACTCTTCCTGCATGCTCCTCCAAGGAGAGCCATATTTAGGAAAGCTTTGCTCTTAGAAGGAGGCAAGAACATAGGTGCTTGAGTCTGGGCTGCACACTTTCAGCATTAATGTGTCAGCATCTTAACACCGAGGAGACCTGAGTTTGGACAGTTGTTGCTCTGCTTCTCACCAGGTCAAGGTTCTAGCTCTGAACACTGTGGCAGGATTTATGTGACTAGAGACAGTAGTGAGCCACTGGGATGTGGCCAAGCCTGAGGACACTGCAACTTCCTCTCCAGCTTCATCCTTGGGCACACTGGCTTTGTGAGGACACATAGCCAGGTTCTCAACTCTTTCTTTCTTCTATTAACTATCCCAGAATTCTCTTTCTGATTTCATCTTCTGGATCAGCTCAGATTTAGAAAATATTTATTGAATATACATACCATGGTAGCAATTTAATATACATCTTCTTTGGAAAAATGTCATTCGAGTCTTCAGCTCATTTTTTAATTGGGTTGTTTGTTTGTTGGATAATGAGTTGTATGAATTCCCTTCTGTAAGTAGTTGCGATTTTGGTATGCCTGTGGAAAGAGTTCAGGGTCTTCCCATTCCATCTTGGCCACAAACCAACAATCTTTTGCAACAAATGGCATAGACTTTTCTTTTTTTTTGAGAGTAGTTATAGGCATTTAGGGGATTCTAAAACTTTCATTTCACATGAGCTCATTAGTGTCTTTTTTTGGCCTGTCACTAGTTAGGGCAGTGGTTCTCAAATTTCAGTGGGAATTTCTTAGAAAGCTTGTTAGAAATGACAGAACCCCCTGCTCTACAACCCTCAATCTGGAATAGAATCCAGGAAATTCAATTTAAAGCATGTATAATAGGCAGTCACGTGTTGAGAAGCACTACTTCAGGAGAAGTCTTCCAGATGTAAGCCTGCCTTGACAGAGTAACTAGGGGAAGGCCCACAATCTCAATTTTATAGAATTACATTTTTGTTTATACAAGGGTTTTTGTTGAATGTAAAACCCAAATATAATAGTATTTTTAGGCCATCAGGGGACTTTTCCTTTAAGTACACTCACAAATCAGAAGAGAAACCTTTCTCAGCAAAGTGTTTTCCTAGTTTTGGTTCAAAGCATACAGTCACCTTTCAAATGGTAAACTTTAGCATCCCATTTGTTCAGATGTGGCAGTAATTGCTAACTCTCCAAATGCCAAGTGTGGGGCCGCTTAAGGCCTTGAACAATCCGGGCCTGCCACAGAAAGACTCTGGCACTTGGAGTATTTTCAATATTTTAAAATTCCTGTGTTGTTCTTTGCTGAATAGGTTTGCTTCTTCTAGCAATGGGATCTCTCCTTGTGAATTAGGACAAATTAGCCTGTGCTCACTGTGCACTTGCTGGAGGGTCTACTTAGGGGCTCTGTCCCTTTCCTAGCAGAGCTGGGCACTCCCAGTGCAGAATCGAGGGCAGAGAGTTGCCTTTGGAGCTGGACTAAAGGCAGGTAGGTGGCCAGTCTTTGCAAATGAGGGAAGGGCATGGAAGCCAGGACACTGCAGACAACCTTGACCTTTTGGGCTGGCCCCAGACAGGTTTAAAAATTTCAGCTTTCAAGATGTGGAGACAGAGAATAGGGATCTTTGTTTGGAGAGGCTCCTGGCACTGCAGCATCAGGAGCGTCCAGAGAAAACAGGCGAAGACGTGAAAAGGGAAATGGTGTCAAATTAGTAGAGGAAAAGGGGCTGAAAAGATGATGTCAGAGCAAGGGCATCAGAGGGAGGCAAGCAAATGTGGTTTTGAGAGAAAATTCTGGAGCTAAAGAGGTTTGGGTTTGAATCAGCGCTCTGCCACCTGCTAGCTGTGGATACTTAGCTAGAAAGGATATTTCACTTTTCTAAATCTTAATTTCTGTAAAATAAGGGAAGAATACTACTTACTTATAAATTCTTGTGTGGGTGGTGGTAGTGGTTTAGTCACTGAGTTGTATCCGACTCTTGCTACTTCATGGACTGTGTAGCCCACCAGGCTCCTCTGTCCGTGGAATTCTCCAGGCAAGAATACTGGAGTGGGTTGCCGTTTCCTTCTCCTGGGGATCTTCCCGAACCAGGGACCGAACCTGCATCTCCTGCATTGCAGGCAGATTCTTTACCACTGAGCCACCAGGGAAGCCCCAAATTCTTGTGTAGATTAAAGTAATTCATATGAAGGGCTTAACAGGGCTTATCTGGCATGCGTTACTGTGGATTGACTGCTAACTGTTATAACCATAAACCACCTTCACCTTCTTGATTTTGCATAAAATTGTTAGGAACTGCCTTCCCAACTTGGAGTACAAGCAAAGTCATCTTCTTTGAAATTTCCAAGCACCCGCAGTCCCGTCTTTTAGCCGGAAGTCCAGTATCTTCCACTCAAGATGTCTTTTCCCTTGAATTTTCTAACCTCAGAGGCTTACTCAGTCCAAACGTACAGTCTTGCCTCCAAATGCCAAGCAGAGAACCCTAGAGTGATATTGGTCCAATGATGATGTTGCTGCCCCTGTTTCTGTTGCCATCATATGGCGTCACAGTTGAAAAAAGTCTCAAATAGTTATGATCATTGCCATAGCAATGCCTTCATTGGTCTAGAACTCTCTGTGGTAGATTGTCTTTACCCTCCTTGTGAAAGGGTTGTATTTTTCACTTCGCTGATGTCCAGCTTGGCCCTATGACTTGCTTTGGCCAATGAAACAAAAGTAACACATGCTGCTTCCAATCAGAAACTTCAAGAGCCATCACTCTCTGTCTTTTTCTTTTGCCACAAAATTGGCAGTGTGGGGTTGCTCCTTTAGTTTGAGTCTTGGAGTGAAGAGTTCACAGAGAAGAGTCAAACCACAGCCAGAATGTAATATGACTAAGACATAAACCTTTACCGTTGTAAGCTGCTGGGAATTTGGAGTTTTTTGTTACTATAGTATAACCTTCTCTAACTGACTGATATATCCTCTTGAGTCACAGGAGTGTCTCTTATTTAGGTTCTAAGGTTATAGCATTTTTGAAAAGACTTATTTATTTGGCTGTGCCAGGTCTTAGTTGTGGCATGTGGGGTCTTCAGTCTTCATTGCTCTTAGTTGTAGCATGGGGGATCTAGTTCCCTGACCAGGGATTGAACCTAGTCCCTCGGCATTGGGAGTGCAGAGTCTTAGCCATTGGACCACCAGGGAAGTCCCCTAAAGTTATAGTTCTTTTAGTTCATACGTTTGGCTCAGACTTTACACCCAAAGCACACCATTACATCAGGGTGGCTTGGTTGAGAGGGGCCTGCAGCCTCAGTTACAAGCTCCACCACCTCTGACCTCCTTCCTCTGCAACTACTGAGGCTCTTATCACAGGTCCCAGACCATACCCTCATGGTGTGAGCCCCTCTGGGGCCCTTGGTATCACTTTCTGCTCACATATTCCAACTGGGGCCCTCCTAATACATCAGTGAGATTATAATAATATTCCTGCAAAGAAAAAGGGTTAGGGGCTCAATGCCCTTGCTTCCTATGCAGATTTACCACAGTGGCCATATCACAGATGTTTGGGAGAGATAGTCTTTGTCAGACTACAGGAGTTTGTTACATCTCTTTCCTGTGTACAAGTGCTTATTTGCCTTATATTAGTTAGAGGAGGTCACTCAGTTGATTTTCCCCCCATAGTAGATACAGTCTACCCCAATGTAGTTTGCTATTCCCACTTCTAATGACAGCAAAAATTATAGGGTTTTTTTTGAAGTCCACATTAGCAGCCCTTCTGTTATACGTAGATGTTATATGGAGGTCTTAATGAGAGGGCCTGAGGGCAAAGTGAAGAGGTAAATGATTCATAAGGAGGCAACATCATTTATTCTACCCCATTCTCCTTTTTCTCCTTCTAAAACCTCCAAAAAATAAGATGAAATTCTGAGAATTCAAAGAATTATTCTAATGCAAAATCAAAGGCGACATAACTCAGGCTTTCATATTAACACAACTAGAAAAGGTTTGTGAAGGGTCTATGGTCAGCAATGGATCTATTTTTTTAAGTTTTGGCTGTGCTGGGTCCTCATTGCTGTGCAGGCTTTCTCTAGTTGCAGCGAGCAGGAGTTATTCTTTAGTTGCGGTGTGGGGCCTTCTTGTTGCAGTGGTTTCTCTTGTTGTGGAGGACAGGCTGTAGGCACACAGCTCAGTAGTTGTGGCGCATGGGCTTAGTTTCTCCATGGCACATGGGATCTTCCGGGACCAAGGATTGAACCCGTGTCCCCTGTAGTGGCAGGCAAATTCTTAACCACTGGACCATCAGGGAAGTCCAGCAATGAATCTTTTAAGCACGAAGGAGGAGGGAAGACCTAGCCAGGCTCAGGGAGAGGAGCTCTCAATACAGGGAGTAGAGACCTTTCAGTCACTGTTGTCTGGTCTCCCTCTGCCAGTGGGCGTAAGCAACAGAATGGCATTTTAGAAGTGTCCTTCTGGCTACTGAGGTGGGGGGACTGGATTGGATTGGACAAAGGCAAGAGTAAAGGCAAGCAGACTCATTAGCGGGAGGTAGAAAAGACACATGTTTATTGAATGAATGAATGAAGAAATGAATAGTAAGTCGTGGATTTTAAGCTGTGACTTTGAGTCCCTGAACATGCACATGCTAAGTTGTTTCAGTCATGTCTGACTCTTTGTAACCCCATGGACTGTAGCCCACCAGGCTCTTCTATCCATGGGATTCTCCAGGCAAGGATGCTGGAGTGAGTTGTCATGCCCTCCTCCAGGGGATGTTCCCAACCTTGAGATAGAACCCATGTCTCTTACATCTCCTGCATTGGCAGGCATGTTCTTTACCACTAGCACCACCTGGGAAGCCCCTTTCCATCCCTACTCTTGGCCAAAGGCCATTCTCTGCGGTGTGTGTCATGTTCCCTAAGGGCTATGGCGGGTCTTCAGACTTCTGGAAAAGTAAAACTCTTCCCTTACTGCTGTCCTCCACTGACTCTACAGATCCCCACTCTCTCCCTTCCTGGCAGGTCCCTTGGACGGTAGCCCCTGAGATCCTCTCCTATTTTTCTTTGAGCAATTTTGAGTGTTTGGAGCCTGACCATAAGCTGGCATAAAGTCTGGTTCTAGGCTTTGGCATGTTTCCCTTCTTCACCTCTCATAGTTCTGAGCTGTGGCTTACTTAATAGCAGGTACCACCTTTTCTCAGAGCCTTTCTGGTTCACATCACAATTTTAGTCCACCAAAAATCCTCACCCCACCCCATAGATCGACATTTGAAGCACAAGCAGATTCCTCTGGGTCATAGGGTGACAACCTCCATGCAGAGCCAAGGTGGCTCCCCAAAGCTATGCACTTCCAAGGGGTAACTTATCAATTTGGCCCTTACAGCTCTTAGGGAACCCATCACCCAGGGGCCCTGCCCTCAGGGTCCAGCCTTACAGTTTTTCATTCCCAGAGTATTTTCAACATTCAGAAAAAACCAAAAACAAATCAAAACAAGGAGCAGCATTCCCATCCAAGAAAGACGAGGGAGGTCCCTAGCACCCCTCAAAACTAGCTTTTGGAGAATCCAAAACAAGCTTTAAGATGTCTTTTGCTTTTAATCCAGAAGAAGAAGGGATGATCACAAAGGAAGGCTCAGATCCAAAGTGAATTCTTTTGTCTAGTACATGGTTTATTTTAAATGTGAAAGTTCAAGGTTACACAAACAAATGGATTGCATGGGACATTTGTGAATTCTGAAGCATAGACATTTCTCCATGTTTGGAGGATGTGCTCAGATATGTGTTTGTGCAATTTTTGTCATTGTTGAAAGAAAGGAGGTACTGAGCCTGAGGAACACTGCACCCAAAATGCTGTGAAAAATAAAGAAATGATATTACAGGGCCCAGAATCCCAAGGATGGGAAGGAGAGTAAATATGGCCCTAGTTGGTATTATCTTCACATGGCCCCAGGATACCTGGTTGAACAACCTCTTTTGGATATATCACACCATAAGTTGGACAGATTTATTGACTGAATGGAATGAATTGGGCAGATAAACTGCTGTCAAGATGATTGACCTACAGAAATGTTCCTCCTACTTTTCTTTCATTTTTACCTATCTGATTTTGTTTAAATCTCTTTTTATGAACTTGACTTTAGATTGCATTGACTTCATCAGGCAGCTTTGAGAGATTTCCTGGGGGTGAAAATCAAATTATTCATCAGCAACTGGATTGAAGGAAAAAGCCTGGGACTTGAGGTGTTTAGGTCCAGCTCTTTCAAAGAAGAGCTGTGTGATCCTGGATAAGGAATTTCATTTCACTACCTTAACCTGGAAAATGTACACTGAACACTTTGGGAGAATACACTTTGAGGATAAGTGATGGATATAAATCTCTGTGTATAGTACCTGGTACAGAGTAAGTTTTGTCAGTCATGATATAACTCATGATGGGAAAAAAATACTCTGCCTGCTTTGTAAGGGCAAAAAAGCAATTAGGAGGCAATTGCATTGATGACTGGCAAGAAGTCATGGAGGCCTAGACCTGTAGTATTGATAAACATAGTAAGAAATGGACAGATTCTGGATGTATTTTGAAAATACAGCCAACAGAATCTTCTGATGGATTCCCTGCGGGGTGTGTGAGGAGCAGGAAGGGAAATCATGAGCCATGTTTTGTGTTTGAGCAGCTCAAAGGATGGACTTGCCATTTACCAAGATGGAGAAAGCTGAAGGCAAAGCAGTCCCTTGAGTGAAGTTGGAGCTGACTGTGAGACACCCAAGGGAAGGTGTTGAGTGGGCAGTTGGATATATAACTTTGGAGTTGGGAGGAGAAGTCCAGAGTGGACATGAACATTAAGAGTCTTTAGAGAGTTTAAATAAATGATATTTAAAATCATGCACTCAAAAAGATTCTCTTGGGAATGAGTGCAGATAGAAAAGAATCTAGGCCTGAGAACCAAGCCCCAGAGAAGTCTACCGTTCCATACCGGGGAGACGAGGAAGAACACATGCACGCCCTCTCTCTTCCTTCTCCTCCTCTTTCTTCTGCTTTTGTTGTTATGAAAGGGGACTGTTCTATTTAATTCAGTTAGCCTTCACTTGAACAAAACTACTTGCAAGAGTTCTTTTGGGTTTGCTCTTAAAAAGTGATATGTGGTCTTCACAACTTCAAAGTAGTTTTAAAAAGGAAAAACACCCAACTCTGGGCTGTGGAAGAGGCCTCGTGGTGCAGGCATCCAATCAGCAGTCAATGCATCTGGAGATCAAGCTCCTCTCAGGATTAGTGAAATTGAGCTTTTGTTAGCATTAATTTAATGGTGGAATGTCAACTCACAAACCTCAAAAATCCTTTTATGGTTCACATCTCTTTTCTTTTTTCATAAAAAAAAAAATGCAAACTCCCAAACGTATGTGAAGCCTGAAAGGACAATCTGAGAAAAATTTGTCTCTTCCTTTGGTGAGATAAACAATCTGTTGCCCCATGGCACCTGCACAGAAATCCTGTGTTTGAAGAACAAGTTGAGACTACACTGTTATTCAGGATAGTTGGTGGTGGGGGCAAAGTAGAGAGAGCTCTATTTTGTGACAAAGATCTGGGAGTCTCAGTGGACCATGGATTTTCAATGAGCAAAGAATGACTTGGTTGTCACAGCACACAGTTGCCAAGTGCATGATGAAATGAGTCTTGTTGCCTTCACATCCCAGACTTCACCGAATCCCTGAAAATTGGCTTCTGATTCCATCTATTGACATGGCCCTCCCAAATATCCAGTAGCTTATTCACAGTCTTCTTCACTTGTGATTTAAAGGTCTCCTCGAGATCCGCATTCCTAAAGTCTGTTCCACTAGTCTAGACATCTCTCAAGGAACAATCCTTGCAGTCCTGTATTTCTAACCATCTTCTGGGCATCTCCATTTGAGTGTCTCCATCTGGGTATTTCCATCCAGGCATCCCACCAGCATCTCAAACTGAACTGATCTTTCTTGACCAGTGAACGCCTGCTCCTGGCTGCCCTGTGGTATTAACATTCACTTTACCTGTCCAGGGATCGGATCAAAACTCTGGAGCCACCTGACCTCTTCTTTCCACACCCCACAGTGACCCGTAGTTAGGTCACAAGTTTATTGAGTCTAGTCTTTCTTCCCACCCTATCACTGCTGTTACCACTTCTGTGCAGAGCTTCCTGTGTTCCGTTGTCCATGTGCCATCTCCACTGGGATGTTTCATAGTCATCTACAACCTAACATGTCCAAAACGGGGCTCTGGAGTCTATTACTCCTGTACCCCAGCCGGCTTTCCCATCTCCATAAATGTCTCCAGTGTATATCCAGTTGCTCAACCTGGTCATCCTTGACATTTTCTTCTCTCCTGAGAGCCACATGTCTATGGGGTGTTTCAGGAGCACCTGGGCTAATGTTTACCCCAGTCACTCCACTATAGCCATGTGTTGTTAAAATATCGAGGTACCTCCATGCAAGCTGGTAAACAGCTCCTACTCTGAGACCCCTGACTCTCCTCCACCACCTCAGTTGCCCTGGAATCTCCCCCAGAATTCCCTAGATCTCCCCATGACCTGGCAACTCAGACCATGGGGAGACTTAGTGTTGGTGCCTCATACTGCAGGGGATCTCTAGGATCCAGAGACTCCAGTAATATAGCCATTGATGCCTATTACAATTGGCCGGCATGTGGGTCATAACAGATATTTTGAAGATAATCCCCAGTATTACCCATTTTGAAGAAGAAGAAATTGACACTGAAGAGATTACATAATTTCCCTATAGTTCCTTGGAGTCCATGTGGCTCCAAAGGACTTTTATCAGTCACCTCTTGACTGGTCCCATTGTCCTACAACAATCTTCCCAAAGCCTAACGTTCACCACACACTAGTCCTGCTTAGAAACCTCCTGGGGCTCCCAATCCACATGGAGTTAAGTCCAAACTCAAGTGTGGGGCTCAAGGTTCCTTCATAGTCTGACCAACTCAGGTCAGCTCCTTGACAGAAGCCCTGCCACTGCATTCCTGAGCACTTCCCTGCTTCTCCACCTAGACCCACACCACTTGTTCCTCTAGGAACAATCTCCCTGACCCACTCTCTACGTCTTGAAACCTTGACCTGTTTGGATACATGACTGCCTCAAATGCCCACTCCTCTAGAACCAAACCTTCCTCAGTGTCCCCACTTCTTCTTCCTTGGAGCATCTGCAGCTCTTGGGTTCAAGTTCAGCAGCCCAGCCCACCCATTGTTACTAACCACATTCTTCCTTGCAGAATAGTTTTACTCTAATGCCTTATGTAAGCACACAAAAAGACGGTTTGTAAACCACTTTCACACACCTTCTAATCACAGATGTTACTTACTTTCTTGCATCTTATCCCATAAGCTCCTGGAGGACAGGAGTCACGTTTTGCTCATCTGTGTAACCTCATTGCCAGCAGAGGTCCAAGCACAAGGTATGCGCACAGAGCACGTCCTTGAAACAAATGGGTAGGTCACGCTCTTGAGGTCGAGTGGAGAATGTGGAGGACAATTTTTCTGGCGGCTGTTCTCTCCAGGACTGGCCTAATGAAGTCAGGATGCCAGGATCTTAGCCACTAGACCACCAAGGAAGTTCCCCAAGCTGCTCTCTTGAAGTTGACACCCTGAGATTCTAGAGTGGCAAAGGTCAGTTTTACAATTGTGAGACGCTAGCAGGCTCCTTGACCTCTCCATATCCCAGGTTCCTCATCTAGGACCTAGGGGTGAGAAGGCGTACATCACATGGGCTTGGTGAAGACTGACTAGACCTTATATGTAAGGTTGCTAACAGAGTGCCTGGCACCATGTTCAGTCAATGACACCTGTCATTGTCCCTTGCATTGACACCTGGACGTCATTCATGCCAATTTGGCCACTCATCTGTTCATTTATTCATCCAGGGCCTCCTAAGTACTGGGCATCTCACAGAGTTCCTACGTATAAAAGGGGCAGGGATGCCAATACTCCCAGTGAGGTCATCCCAGTCCCTGAGCTGGAAGAGTTCTTGGCAAGCTTCTGCTTCTCCTGGCTTGGCTTCCCTCAGCCCCAAGATGTGCTTTTGGCCTGGGATTTTTAAACTTCTTCCCTGGCTTTGAGTCAGAGGGCCTGTGGGGAGAGCTTCCCCCAGTCGTGTGCCAGTGCGCCTCTGCTGGCCCACTGCTTTGATGTTGAGGACACGTGATTGTCTCTGATGGGAATGAGTGATGGATGAGCTGGAGATTTGGGTAGAGTGAGGCCAAATCCCTGTGTGGCTCCAGGAACAAGGATAAATATAGCCCAAGTAATTGCTCATGCTCTTTTAAGGATTAAAAGTCAGCTTTCAGGCAAGCTGTGAAGCTCTACGACCAGGACAGCAAAGGACACAGTGCCTTTTTTAGAGCTGTGGTCAACACTCCTTGTATACTGCTGGGTCACAGGCCTCCACATACTGTTACTGCTTAAGTAAGGGGTCACCTTCTCTGGTCTATACCGCATGAGGACAGGGATGGCTCTGAAGTGTCCCTACCACATCCCATCAGCCAACTCTAGTCTGGCGCACCCAAAAAACGTTTTAAATGAATATGTGAGCTGTGAGAAGGCTGTATTTTTAAAATAACTTTTAGAATAAGATCTATAGACATATATACGCTACTATGCATAAAGTAGATAATTGATGAGAACCCATTGTACAACACAGGGAACTCTACTCAGTGCTCTCTGGTGACCTGAATGGGAAAGAAATCCAAAAAGCGGGGATATCTGTGGTGGCTCAGACGGTAGAGCATCTGCCTGCAATGCAGGAGACCTGAGTTTGATCCCTGGGTTGGGAAGATCCCCTGGAAAAGGGAACGGTTACTCACTCCAGTATTCTTTCCTGGAGAAGTCCGTGGACAGAGGAGTCTGTCTGGCTGGCTACCGTCCATGGGCTTGCAAACGGTTGAACACGACTGAGCGACGAACATTATATGTGTGTCTATAGCTGATTACCTTGCTGTACAGCAGAAACTGACAAGTGTAAAGCAACTATACTCTAATTAAAAAAAAGAATAAAATCTGGGATCTAGTTAACAATAAGGTACCAGTGCCCACTTCCTGGCTTTCGTATAGTTATATATGCTATTACCACTGGGGGAAGCTGGGGGAAGTGTACATGAGACTCTTTGTACTATTCTTGAACTTCCTGCATTTCTGCAATGATTCAAAAATAAAAAGTAAAAAACCCAAAATAACCTTTAGTCAGGCTCATGCCAATACTCTGATACTTGGGGGAGGCAGTGCTGGAAGACGAATTAACTAAATCCCTGTTTCTAGCAACGCTTCTGTTTCATTACTATTTTTGAATGTAAACATGTGACTTATTCACATGATTCAAACTTTAAATGTATAAATAAAATATACAGTGTATACTCTTTGCCCCAGCCACTTAGATTTCCTCCCCATAGGCTACTACATGCTAAGTCACTTTAGTTGTGTCTGACTCTTTGAAACCCTATGGTCTGTAGAACCCACCGGGCTCCTCTGTCCATGGGATTCTCCAAGCAAGAATACTGTAGTAGGTTGCCATGCCCTCCTCCAGGGGATCTTTCTGACCAGGGACTGAACCTGTGTCTCTTATGTCTCCTGCACTGGCAGATGGGTTCTTTACCATTAACAATTAATGTTAATGTTAATCTGGCAATTAATGTTAATGTTATTTGTTTCTTGTGTTAATTTTAGTGAGATTGTGTGTACACACACATATGTACTTGTGAGTATGTATGTGTGAATGTAAGTATATTTATATGCATGAAGCTGAAACTCCAGTACTTTGGCCACCTCATGCAAAGAGTTGGAAAAGACTCATTGGAAAAGACTGATTCTGGGAGGGATTGGGGGCAGGAGGAGAAGGGGACGACAGAGGATGAGATGGCTGGATGGCATCACTGACTCGATGGACGTGAGTCTGAGTGAACTCCGGGAGTTGGTGATGGACAGGGAGGCCTGGCGTGCTGCGATTCATGGGGTCGCAAAGAGTTGGACACGACTGAGCGACTGAACTGAACTGATATATATATCTATACTGTTCTGTTATCTTACTTTTTCCACTTAACCATGAGATCTTGGAGGCTTTTCTTATCGCTACATAAAATGCTTTCTCACCCTGTGCTGCGGCTATACCCATCATTTTTTATGGCTTCCAGTAGGTGGACATTTATGTTGTTTCCAATCCTTCTGCTTTTATACACAAAGCTGCAGTGAATAATCGTGTTCATTTGCCATTTCCCCAAGTGTGGGAATATGTTTGCAAAATAAATTCTTAGGTGTGGAATTGGATCAAAGGATACAAGCCTTGTAATTTTGATCATGCTAAATTGTCTTCCATAGAGCGTGCTCATTTCACACACCCATCAGTGACGTGCTTTATGAAATGTGAGTTAATGTAGTCATTTTAAATGTTATTTGGTGACCCCTTTATGAGTCCGGTGAAAGCTATGGGCCTGTGCCCAAGAAAAACAGAAATCACACAGTATTTTGCACACACTTTCAGTTGGCTCAGAGACCCCTGAAGGCTATCCACAAGCCCTAATTTAAGAAATTAGGCTGAAGGGAAGGAAACATGGTATGAGGGAAGACTTTTAGGGCCAAACCACCTAACTTCACTTCTTCACTCTACAACTTACTAGCTGTGGAACATCAGACAAGTCTTTTTACCTCTTCAAGTCTTAGTTTCCTTTTCAAAAGAATGGTATAATAGCTCTACTTCATGGGGCACGTAGGAAGGTACATGCTTTAATGCAGAGTGTCTAATATAGTGATTGGAATATAGTAGGTGTTCAATATAAGGTATATATAACACATACAGACACATAAACACACAGACATACACTCACGCCTTCTTCCTCACATGCACACAAACCCAAGTTTCTAGTTGTCTTTGCGGTAGTTGCTGCTGGATTCACAAAATCCACTTTTGGAGTACCATTCCCTAAAATGGGGTTTTTGGACCAACTGCATAAGAATCACCCGAGGGCCTTAATTAAAATATAGGTTTCTGGGCCTCACTTTAGATCCGCAAGATTAGAATGTCTAGAAAAGGGGTCCAGAGAGTTTCACACTTGATGGTTCTATTGCACAATGAAGTTGGAGAAACAGTGCTAAAGAGTTTGATAATTCATTCTAGTCCCTATACCTGCAGTTCTAGTAGCTATCACCTTGTGGTTTTGCCAGAGAGAGCCTGTTCCCAGTAGATGGATAGGTGTAGATGCCTGAGAGAAAGCACAGCTAGTACCCAGGAGTCTCCTCTGGTTCCATCTACAAAAATACAGTTATTTATGGGTTTGACAGACAGCATGTATTATAGTCTCTTCAGGAATCTCTTTTGTAACAAGGAAGAAGAGACAGCCCAGGACTGGATGTTCATGGAGGGGGCTGAGATAGAAGCCCAGTGGGCCAGGTTTGGGGAAGAAAGCCTGCCACAGCCAGGAACTGAGGATAAGGACTGTATGCAGCCAGGCAACAGTCACCAGGAGGCCTTGAGGCCACACGTCTTGAGGCACCAACACTTAGAGCTCTCGGCATGACTGGCGAGCACTTTCTGAGGCGGTAAGTGATGGCCCACGACTAGAGTTGCCAGATTTAGCAAATGAAAATACAGGATGAGCCATTAAATTTCATTAAATTAGAATTTCAGATTATATATATATATATATATGTATATATACACATACATGCACATATATAAGAGGCTTCCCTGGTAGGTCAGCTGGTAAAGAATTCACCTGCAATGCAGGAGATGCCAGTTTGATTCCTGAGTTGGGAAAATCCCCTGGAGAAGGAATAGGCTACCCACTCCAGTATTCTTGGGCTTCCCTGGTGGCTTAGATGGTAAAGAATCCACTTGAAATGTGGCAGGCCTAGGCTTAATCCCTAGGTTGGGCAGATGCCCTGGAAGAGGGCATGGCAAGAGGCCACTCCAGTATTTTTACCTGGAGAATCCCCATGGACAGAGGAACCTTGTGGGTTACAGTCCGTAGGGTCACAGAGTCAGATACTACTGAATAATTCAACACAGCATATGTGTGTGTGTGTGTGTGTGTGTGTGTGTGTGTGTGTAAGAATGTCCTGTGCAATATTTGGGACATACTTATACTAAAATAGATATGTGTTATCTGAAATTCAAGTCTAAGTAGGTGTCCTGCATTCTATCTGGCAGTCCTACTCAGGGTTTCTCTGAGCTGCCTCTAACTGCTGAAAAGGGCTAGAGCCCCCATGTGACTGGCCAGGGCCCACAGCACCATGATGCACCCAAACTGGTGAGGAGCAAGTAAGGGCAAGGTGTGGACTTCGGGAGAGAGCAGCTTTTCCTCACCTGTGTCTGAGCAGGGGCAGGAAACTCGCTGGTGTTGATCAGCAAGTCTGAGATGCTAGCACTGTGCTAAGCCTTTCTGTATCATCTCATCAAATCCTCCTGCAACCCGAGGAGTTAGGCATTGTGATCCCAATGATTCCCACTTTAGAGATGAGGAGACTGAGGCTCCATGAGGTTAAGACCACAGGGCTACTCAGTGGAGGAGCAAGGACTGAAGCCCTGGGGCTGGTGCCAGGTCTGGGATTAGCTGAATCTTCCAGGCCCTTCTCTCTGCTAATCCCGAGGGCTTAAGGTGGGAGCAACCCCCATCTCCCAATCCCCGGGACAGGAAATGTTCCCAGTCTCGCTGGCGCTGGGCCAGGGTCTTGTCCAGGCTCACATGCTTGCTGGAGACTCCAGGCTGGGAGGCAGATCGGCCGAGTTCTCTTGGTCCCTGCCTGGCCAGGACATGCCCAGCAGCATGAGCTGCCTGTGGGCACTGCCCTCCACTGTGTGGGTGCCCGTGGGAGGGGCCCAGGGCCAGCCACTGCCTCTCAGGCCCAGCCTGCGCTGAGCCTCGGATGGCCTGGCCAGCTTCCCTGCCGTTTGCCCCCTGAGTCGGGCCAGAGGGGTCCCCAAGGAGCTCCGGGCTAAGTCCCAGCCCCTCTCCGAGGAGGCGGGCAGTGGAGCTCAGCAGCCAGAGGCTTCTCAGCTCCAAGCTCCGGAGCCAGATGTAACATTGACCTTAAATGGTAAAAGCTCCCCAGAGTGAAGAGAGGCTGGCCGGAGGAGGAAAGTGGAATAACTCAGTTTTAGGTAAGTCGTCTCTGTCTCCAAGAATAACCTGCCTCTTCAGCTGGGAGCAAGGGAACTCTTCTCCTCCTTAAAGGTACAGGGTGTGCTGGGATGGGGGTGCCTGACTTTAACTTTCTAGGGGAGCTGGCTTGGTCGAACGGCATTTCAGCCGAGTATTTTTATTGTTGCTGTCATCATTTTAAAATAAGAAGTGAATCTTAGCCCGTCCTAACTTAACTAAATTGTGTCTCTTTTGCTTGCTGTTGGAAAGCATGCACAGGTTAGGGTGAAAACGTGGGTTCTGACTGGGGATCCCCATCCCCAGATTTCCTGTGGACCACTTTGGAGTAATAGAGGGTCCCCAGATTACGTAAGCCCACTGGGCAGGGTTCTTCGTGCACTGCCTGCTGCCCCAGCCCTGCTCTGTGAGCACTTGTGTCTCTCTCTGCCACCGCCACCCCCACCCCCCAACACTCTCGCCTCCTGTCCACTCTGGCCCTTGTGCTGGCCCAGCCCTGTCTGTCTCCCTCCTTGACCTGCCCCGTGTCTGTCCCTGCACTTTCTATCCTGTGTCCTGGTGGCAGCCCCTGTTTTTACCCCTGTCCCCATCTCTCCTGCCTCCAGCTTTGCCCCCCTGTGACCTTTCCCTGCACGCTCAAGGGGTTGTGTGTGCCTGGTCTGTCCGCTGAGCCTGCACACCTCCAGAAGCTCGGAATCAGAGCTATTCCTAGAGTGGAAGGCACTCAGGCTGCCTTTTTCCAAAGGAAAGGCCGGTAGAAGCCAGAGGCCAGAGAGGGGCCCAGCTGACTGTTCCCTCCTGTCCAGTAAACGGCTATAAAAGCCTGGAGATGCTCTGCAGATTGAGTAAACACAGTGTGGGATTGTCAGGGATCCCTGGCCGGTGCTCCCATCTCCCAGAGTTCAGCAGCAGCTGCCCTCTTAACACCCACTTTTCAGGCTGCTCATTGAGGGTCTCCGTGTGGGGGGACTCAAGCAGCCTATGGATCTCGTGCAGGAAAAGGCAGTTGCTTCCCACTAGGGAGGCGGAGCCTGCAGGGCTTCTGTTGTCCCCACCAGGTGGCGTGAACTCCCCTCAGCTTCACCCCAAGGCTTTTATGGGGAGGAAACTCAGATTAAGTGACTTGTCTAGGGTCAGACCACTGAGGAGGAGCGGAGCTGGGAGAGCTAGGAGTCAGAGCCGAGTCCGTACGAGTCCAGCCGCAATGCTCAACACAACCGGGAGTATGAGGGTACGCTTCTGCCTTGGGGAGCATCTTGGGCTTTTTGTCCCTAATGGATATTACAATCGTCATTGTCACGTTCGTTTTGTCCATGATTCAGTGGTGTTTGTGTGTGGGTGCGCAAGTCTAAAGGTGTGTTGAAAGTGGCTGTTTGTATTCGCGGCTGATGCACCTTCCTCTGTGCTTGGTAGTAAGCAGGATGTTCTTGCATACCATGTAAGATTGGGAGGTATAATCCTGTACAAATGGCTACACCATGATCAGTGATCCCCATAAACATGTTTTCTAGAAGAAAAAAAAAGCGAACATGCCATTCTTACTATGCATGGAACACTGCTCTAAGCACTTGCCGTGTAGTAATTCAGACCTCCACAACCCTACAAAGCACAGGTTATTATTGTCCTCAGCATGTAGATGGGACATTTTAGCCCAGAGAGGAAACACAGCTGGTGACAGGTGGTGCTGGCCTGTGACCCCAGGCAGCCCATCTCCATAGGCTCTGCTCTAACCACCATGCCCTGTTCATCTCTGGCTGGCGCCGCTTCTGAGCGGGTCGTGGGGAAGCACCGACTCTCTTCCAACACTGAGTGGCAGACTTTCCATACGTGATTTCATGTGCTCTCGCCAGCAGCGCTAAAGGGGGTGTGTCTTCACTGCAGTTTCATAGGCGGACACTAGAACTGGGGGATGTTTCATGACCTGTCCAAGGCCATCCAGTCACCAAGTGACAAGCAGGAGACTTCGTATCCTGGGTGAAAATAGTTAAGGCCATGGGATCTCTTCTACTTGAAACTAACTCTCAGGTGGACCAGTAGGCTCATAACTTCAGGACGAGGGGTTGGTTCTGTGAGTCTCTGTGTGAGGAAGCCAGATTCCTTGCCTGGTGGTCTGAACCTCACATATGGATTCTCAGCTTCCCAAACAATCCTTGCCTCTGTCCTATTAGTAACAAAGGTGGAGGGATGTGCCTACAGCTTCAGCAGGAGTGGATACTGAGCTCTCCTGGGGCAGAGACCCCGTCTCATACTGTAGAGTGTGTCCTACACTCAGAATAATGCCAAGAGTACATCAATACAAAGTTCTCAGGAGCGATTTTTTTTCTAATGAAGAAATGGACATAATGTTTATGATGTGGTTTCTGGTTAAACAGGGCCCTGGATTTACTACATATGTGTGCCGGATGATCAGATTCTTCTGGTGTATCTTGAGAGAATGCAAGGTGTGTGTGTGGAGGGGTGTCTCAAGTTATCCACCCCCTCCTTATCCTGCCACCTCTCCTGGGTAGCCGCATGTAGCTTCTGGAGTACCTCTCAGCTGCCCTCTCTGTGGCTTGGCAGAGGGACTGTTTGATGAGTGAGGAGGAGCAGAGGCCCAGAAGGGTGGGGAGGAGAGATCTAGGAGCCTCCAGATTCTGTTCTTTGAGCTCTTGGAGACAGGGGGACAGAGATAGAGAACTGAGTTCTCTTGTAGCAGATGTAAAAGGAAGGAGGAGAGAAAATGGATATGAATTGACTTTGTGCCAGGGTCTGTGCTAGAACTGTTATTTCATTTAATCCTGTGGTCGAGATGAGAATGTTGTGGTTGAGAGAGGTGAAGCAGCATGCCCAAGGGAACACAGTTGGTGGGCGGTGAGCAAGGGCTCCAGCTCAGGCCAGGGTAGTCCAAAGTGGGCGCCTGCGGGGCTAGATGCCATGCCGCCTCTAGTTAGTGACCAGGGTCTCGGGCAGTTACAGTGCCACAGTCCAGGCGATGGGAAGGCCAAGGGGACTCCTTTTGCCCCGTGGACCTTGGAGGCCAGACCCTGAGTCCAGGTGAGAGCCCAGGGCAGCCTCACTGGATGAGGTGCAGAGGCAACATGAGTCCGTGACCTTGGGCATGCCCTGACTTCTCTGTGAGGGCCTTCCCCATGGAAGAAGGCAAGCAGGTGACAGTCAGCCAGCCGGACAGAAAACCTCTTCTGCCTCTCAGCTAATAAGCCACAGATGTGAAAAAAGGGTTCGCGAAGGCTGGGGCATAATCTGCTCTGGTTACTTTCTTCCCACCCCAGTACTTTTTAAATTTATAATTTTTTTTTAAATTTTTACTTTATTTTACTTTACAGTGCTGTATTGGTTTTGCCATACATTGACATGAATCCACCACGGGTGTACATGAGCTCCCAAACATGAACCCCCCTCCCACCCCCCACCCCATTTCATCTTATTCAGATAATATAATATAATTCTTATTCAGATTTTTTCCCTAGTAATAAAAGTAATGTGTATTCTTTGCTAAACTTTCTTGGAAAGTATAAACAAGAAATTCAGAAACAAATATAAATAAGTGAAAGATCTCTGTGGAATTGCATCATTCAGAGATAAATACTGGGTTTTTGTTTTTGTCCAGGCTGCACAGCATGGGGGATCTTAGTTCTCTGACCAGGGATGGAACTTGTGCCCCCTGCATTGGAAGAGTGGAGTTTTAAGCACTGGACCGTCAGGGAAGTCCCCAAAACTATTGTTAATATGGTGTGTCTCTTCCTTTACATTTCTGTATATTTTATGAAACTAGGGTCTTACCATACGGGTTTTATAGTCTGCTTAAAAACAAAATTGTTTTAAAGGAACTCCCTGGTGGTCCAGTGTTTTGGACTCAGCGCTTTCACTGCAGTGGCCCAGGTTCAGTCTCTTGTCGGGGAACTAAGATCCTGCAAACCACACGGCACAGCCAAAATAAAAAAATTTTTTAAGACTATTTTTTCAGAGCAGTTTTAGGGTCACAGCAAAGTTGAGAGGAAGGTCTGCACAGAAATTTCCCAGCTCCTCCCCACCCCCACACACCATAGCCTCTGCCAGGTAACAGCTCCACCAGGGTAATACATTTGTTACAACTGATGAACCTGCATTAACAATCATAGTCACCCAAAGTCCATGGTTTACCTTAGGGGTCACTCTTGGTGTTGTACATTCTGTGGGTTTGGAAAAATTGCATAATGACATGTTTGCACCATGATAGTATTATACGGAGTATTTTCACTTGCCTAAAAATCCTCTGTGCTCCATCTATTCATCCTTCTCCGATAACCCCAACCTCTAGCAATCACAGATCTTTATTACTGTCTCCATAGTTTCACCTTTTCCAGAATGCCATACAGTTGCAATCACACACTATGTAGCCTTTTCAGACTGGCTTCTTTCACACAGTAACAAGCATTTAAGATTCTTCTATGTCTTTTCATGGCTTGATAGCTCATTTCTTTTTAGCACTGAATAACATTCCGTTACCTAGATGCACCACAATTTATCCATTCTCCTACTGAAGGACATCTTTGGCTTTTCTTCCCCCCAATTTTTAAAAAACTGAAGTATCAATGATGTGCAATATTATATGTTACAGCTTATAACATTCAGTTCAGTTCAGTCACTCAGTCGTGTCTGACTCTTTGCAACCCCATAGATTGCAGCACGCCAGGCCTCCCTGTCCATCACCAACTCCCGGAGCTTACTCAAACTCATATCCGTTGAGTCAGTGATGCCATCCAACCATTTCATTCTCTGTCGTCCCCTTCTCCTCTCACCTTCAATCTTTCTCAGCATCAGAGTCTTTTCAAATGAGTTAGTTCTTAGCATCAGGTGGCCAAAGTATTGGAGTTTCAGCTCCAGCATCAGTTCTAACTGATTCACAATTTTTAAAGGTTATACTCCTTATATAGTTTCAGAATGTTGGCTGTGTTCCCTATGTTTTACATTATATCCTCATAGATCATTTATTTTGTGCGTAACACTTTGCAAATTTTAATCCCTTACTCTTATCCTACCCCTCCTGCTTCCCTTTCCCCACTGGTAACCACTAGAGTTATTTGTGAATCTCTTTCTTTTTTTGTTATATTCACTAGTTTGTTTTTTAGATTCCACATAAGTGATATCATAAGGTATTTGTCTTTCTTTGTCTGACATTTCACTAAGCATAATACCCTCCAAGTCTGTCCACGTTATTGCAAATGGCAAGATTTCATTCTTTCTTTTTTTAATGTCTGAGTAGTAGTCTTTTTTTAACCAAACATTCTATCTTGATTATTTTCTCATGTCATGAAAGATACTTCAAAACGTGATTGTATGCAAAATATGGTTGTATGCAAAACATGGTTGTATGCGACCGAGTAATTCTGCCGTGCAACAGTTAAATCATCGTTCCTCCCACTGGGCATTTACAAGTGTGGTTTTTCTTTGGGGCCCACCTCAGTGGCACACACATGACGGCTTTTCCATCCATGTGTGGTGTTTGGGAACTCCGTGCTCCCAGGTGGGCTTGTTTGGTGTGGCTCTAGGGTGTGAGTTTTTTTCTGCAAGATGCTAGTGAGTGGGATATTGACTCAGCTCTAAACACACAGATTCACGTCAGAATTGCCTTTTATGTTCTTTCCCGTCTATCTGCGGCAGCCCAGGAGCACGGGTGTGCAGGACTGGCAGTACTAAAACCAGACGTCCCAGGCAAATCGGGGCAAGTTGTTCCCCCGGCTTTGTGCCTAGTGTGCCTTCAACGTCTTTCCAATGCTTTCCTGTCTCTCTTCTTGACAAAAATGAGAGCAAGTCTTGGGCTTGGATACTTCGTCAGGAATAGTTAGAATTTAATAACTGTTTTCATTAAGTTTATTTTTACAACTAAGTCCTCTCTATTTGTGTTACAAATGGTACTGACTTTTCCATGGATGGTAGGGATATACAGTTCCCTTTTAAAATAAGTGTGACGACAGGGGAGGCTAGCACACCGGGCATTTCTCGTGTGCTTAGCGATATTCTATTGTTTTCCCTGCAGGACCTCATTTCATCCTCATAGCAGCCCCCTGAAGTAGTTACAACTGTTCGCTGTATTGTACAGATGAGGAAACTGAGGGCCAGAGAGGGTAAAGAACTTGACCAACAACACAGAGCTGGTAAATGGCCCAGCCAAGAGAGCAATCCTGGCGCCTTGCTAATCAAATGAAAAAAATTAAATCACTAAATATATAGGAGAGAACGTGTGAGGGTGGGGTATAGATGACTCGGGTTTAGGAAACACAGGTTCTGTGAGCAGGCGTATCAGTGAGTATAAGATGGGGCAGAGGGAACTAAGTGAAAATTAGGAGCCAACAGGCCCAGAAGAGGTTGGAAGGGACGGGGCCATCCAGTGATTGCAGCAGGGGTGCAGGGCTGGGACATGGTGCAGAGGGCATGGTGGTCACTCCAGGAAGAGACACACAGAGGCTACTGGAGGCTACCCACAAGCTAACTGGAGCATGTTTCCAGAGAGCCCAAGGTTCCTGGTTCATCAGAAGAGAAAGAAAGCCCAAAGACACCCTTGATTTTGCTCATACAGATGTGGTCAAAAGAGCGCCGGCTCTGAGTTGGGAGGAGGGCTCAGCTTTGACCCGCTCTTCTCTCACAGTCACAGTGGAAGCTGGTGGCTGGAGCTGGAATTAGCACCTTGCCTGGTGGAGAGCACAGGCCCTGGAGTGACCACGTGACTCCACCACTGACCACCTTGAGCCACAGCTAACCTCTCCGAGTCTCAGTTCCCTCTCCTGTAAAACAGGGATAATGATGGTGTCGGCTTCGTGGGGTTAAATCCCTCAGCTTGGTGTCTGCTCTCAGCGACCCCCTCCCTTCCCACCCTTCTGGGTCAGGTCTTAGTTGTGGCATGTGGGATTTTTCGTTGTGGCCTTCATGCTCAGTAGTTAGTTCTCAGATTTTAGTTTCCTTACCAGGGATTGAACTCTCATCCTTTGCATTGGAAGGTGAATTCTTAACCACTGGACAGCCAAGGAACTCCCAGTATGTGGCAGTCTCTATCAGGTCTCATTACCTTGTCCATGAGCAAGACCTTATCTTCTGTTTAGTAGGAAAATAAAAGTCTAGAACCATGAGCTTTCTATTAGCAGGAAATGCCATGTCCTGTGTCATGAGGCCTGAGTCATTCCCTCTGACCCACCAAGGTTTATGCCCGAAAAGTTCCTAGATATGGCCAAGGCCACGCAATCTGCTACAGAGGCAGCATGGAGTATGGTTGGGACCTCAGGTGTTCAAACAAATGACCTGAATTCAAATCCCTACTCTGCAACTTACTGTGTGACTTTGGGGGAAAGGATCTAACTACTTTTCTTACCTGTAAGATGAGGCTGAAGATGATAATAATTTAACTTGCTCAAAGAGGTTTTATGAAAATGAAATGGACTGCTGTATCCATAGTACTTATATGTGTGTAAGTACTCAATAAATAATAACTGTTATTTAAGCTTAGATTAACATCAAGCACAGGAAACACCTAGCGTTTTGTGGCTCTAGGTGGTCAGGTTTCACTAAGGGCTGTCTTATCATGATATTTTCCACTTGTTTGGGGTTTGGTTCCCTGGTAGAAAGACTGTGATGCCCTTCTGGACTTCTTACCTTAAACATCTTTCTTGTTTCCCAGTTGAGATCCAACTGGTCCCTGATGGAAGGTGATGATGATGAAGCTGAATATTGTCAGGAGGAATGTAGACTGGATGCCAAGAGGACTCCCTAAGGAGCATGATCTTGGGGGTATTCCAGGGTCCTGGTCTGTGGCCTGGAGTTAATTATGTATATGGAGACTGACTCATGATAATCAAACTCACAAGAGAGTGAAGTATGTGATTCTGAATGCCTGTGCACTAATGTATGGGAAAGGATTACCCTTCCAGTGACCAAAATGCCTGGGAGATGGAGATTTAGCTCAGAAGGTGGAAAGTTCTAAGGAGTATTTCATGTGAGCCATAAGATGGCCTGATAGCCATCTCTGCTTATAATAAAGATACTCCTCCAGAGCACAGGATGGGTCTGTCCCCTGAGAAATTTAGATAAGCATTTCTCTTTGGAATTCCCTTTGTCTTCTGTAGGAAGATGGGATTTGTTGGAACAGAGTTCAGAGAATCAAAGGAAGGAGGAGACTTTCCCCAGGAACGCAGCCCCCGGGCTGCAGGAACTTGCCAGTGTTTTCTTTAGAGCAGAGGTCTGCTCTACAGCAGAGGGTTTTGATGGTTCATCTCATCAATTAAAATATTTTTAGAATGCATCTCTAATTTATGTGTATGTCTCCGTTTTCAGTTGTGTTCATGAGCCACTGCATTCATGTTGTGCTTGTGTGCAGTCTTGTCCGAGTCTTTTGCGACCCCATGGACTGTCGCCCTCCAGACTCTTCTGTTCACGTAATTTTCTAGGCAAGAATACTGGAGTGGGTTACCATTTCCTACTTCAGGGGATCTTTCTAACCCAGGGATCAAACCTGCGTCTCTTGTGTCTCCTGCACTGTGTCTCCACTGGCAGTTGGATTCTTTACCACTGGCGATATGCAAGTTATTTTATAAAATTAGTGAAAATAGAAATTTTTAAGAGATAAGAAAGAGAAAACACTATTTAAAAATCTTGTTTTGTGTTTTTACCAGTGCCAGCAACTTGGTTTGTTTTGTTTTGTTTTCCTTAAAAGCGTATTCTTTACTAAGAGAAATGTGATTACTTACGCCTCATTATGTTTTAAGATCTCAGCACTTTGGATAACCTCTGGCTTTAATAACTGTCATGACTACATGAGACACGTACCAGTCTCCCGGTGAGGAACCAAGTTTAACTGAGTTGGCTCAAGAGATTTAACAAAAGAAAGAACCATTTATAGAGGTTTAGAAACCACGAGGGATGGTGCCCAGGTACTCCCTCAAACTAGCAACAGCAGGGAGCCATTACCACTTCTAGCCAGGAGGGGCGAGAGGAGAAAATAGTGTGATTGGAAGCCAGTGACACCTGGAGCCGTGGAGGCGGGAGCATCCAGGTTGAGCTGTTATTAAGGAGGGTCACAGCCACTGCCAGAGATGTAACACTGAAGCGAGAAGGGTGCAGGGAAGGAAATGCCCAACCTCTCCCCCTACCCCCTACCTCCTACTGGTCCGTTGGCCAAACTCAGCAAGCATGGAAGCCTGCATCCAGTCTTATAGGTGTCATCCGGGAGCCCAGAGCAGAGAGGATGAATCCTGGGGCAGGGCAAGGAGAGAGAGAGCAGGCGAAGGATAGCCAGCTCAGACAGCTGATGTAGAAGAAAACTGTCCTTACTTACAGAATTGTAAGTGAACTTCTTTAGTGTGATCCACTAGGTTGTAGAAACTTTTGAGAGTTGCTTGTGGTATTATTAGTAGTTATAGTATACTTACTCCACATATTTGCAGGAGACATTTAAGCCACTTGTCCATTTTATGACGATTGGTTTGCTTAAAACTAGATATGTTTCACGAATCCACTTGATCACATATAAACTGTGTCATATGTCCCTGAAAGCAAATGAATACTTGAGGGTGTGACGTCAGTCCCTTAGCATTGTAGAATTTCCCGTGTTCCCCCAGGACATCTCACAAACTGGATGTGACAGTGACCTTTCGACCGGTGACTTGAATGAAGGCATCGTTGCCCGTCTGCTTATTTAATATTAATGAAATGAAATAAGTGATAGTTCCCGATTGTCTTCCCGTGTTCCACAGATCATCTTGGATATTCCTGGGGTATGCAACCCCCACCTGGAAGACCACCACACTAGGGCTCAACTCCTATCTTAACCAGGTTCCATGGCTCCTCGTCTCTGTCCGTGGTCTCAGGGGAGAGACCCTGATAGGCCCAGTTTGGTTGGGTCAATATCAATCAGCCATGATCAGGTGACAGGATCGAGGTATATAGATGTGGCCATAAGGAGCCATTCCTCAGTATGTAAGGGATCCTCGTAGAGAAGGGGAAATCGCTGAGAGCAAAGTTCTCTCCAAAAGGTGTCGTCCTGCCCTCCGGAGATCCTGGTCAAGCCTCCCGTCTCTTCAGCCACATTTACAGACAATTTCTTGGGTTACTTCCACAGATGACTAATCTTGTCCATTGCATGTGGTTTTTCACACGGTTGTACATCAGAGGGCAGCCTTGTTTCCTCTGCAGTTGTCCCCACGTACAGCCAACATTTCCAACAATGCTGGGGTTCACAGGGCCTTCCGCTGGTTGGGGCAGACTGTTTCTCTGGTCAGCTGGGTTCGGCAGATGAAGATGGACATGGTGATGACTTCAAGGATCTGGTACATTAGACCCAGAAACACTTGCAAGTTGTCCCTCTGTTATGAGTCCTATAGTTTGTAAACCACAGAAGCTGTGCACGCACGTGAACAAAGAAAGCCTGACTTTTCAGCATTCTGGGTGGGGAGGTTCCACTTGCTGAAATCCCCAGGAGCTTGTCTCACTTGACAAGAGCAAGGGAATAATGATGTACTTATGATCATTACTATCACAGCTGTCACTGACTGAGCACCAGCTACATAGTGTGTTAAATGCTTTACACATATTATAACATTTTTGCACCTTGTGAGATAGGTAATAATAATATCTCTATTTTACTGATGAGAAATTGAGGCTTTGAGTTTTGCTAGTTCACTCGGGTTTACACAGTGGAAAGTGGAAAGGTCAAGGTTAGAGTGCCCTTGCTGCAAAACATATACAGCCCATCAACAGATAGAAACAGATTGGAACTATCAGGCTGGAGGACATAGAGGCTGGGCCAGTAAGACTCTTCAAAAGGTTAGATCATTATGATTTTATTGAGATGTATTAAGGGAAGCTAGAACCATGGCAGGTTTATGGTGGTTTTCAGTAGACAGTGAGTGAATGAAAGAATGAATCTTCCCAAGTTTGAAAACAGTAAAAGTTTGAAGGCAGTATTCCAATATCCATCCCTGGTGCTGAAATGAAGACTGCATATATAAGCAGTGGTCCCAGGTGCTAGGCATGGCTCTGCTTCTAATTCATTTTGTGCCCTTGAACAGATGACATCTCTCTTCTGGGACCTTAGTTTCCTCATCCATGAACAGTACACCGACCAAGGCCCAATGGTTCACCCCAGTAGTTGCATGACTGAGGCCAAGCAAGAGCAATAATTGTGGCAGACGCATCTGTGACGAAGGAGGATCGCAGGTGTGTTAGAGTCAGCTGTTATTGTCCAATCTCTCAAAGTAAATGCAGTGCTTTTGGGGACAGTCAGACCTGGCATCAGGTCCAAATGGATGGCTGTGTTGTTAAGGAAACATTTACTGCTGAAGGGAATGCTTATTCATTCTCTTTCCTGTCACAAGGCGTTTGACTCGTGCTTTGAATGTTTGCTGCTTAGATTAGAGATGATGGTCTTGTGCTCATCACTAACAAAAAATGCCTCTGGAGCCAGGTCCTTCTTCCCTTTCACTACAGGGCCAGCTGCTCCAAGCCCCCCAGCTCTGGGAGCACATGGGTGTGTCCTATGCCATGGGGAGCAGGGGAAAAAAGACTGGAAGTCTCTTGGAAGACTTTGGGACACTAGAATTTGAGGGCCACCAGGAGGCATTGGGTACCCCTCAGAGCTCCCTAAGTGGAGATCTTGAGAACCTGAGGACACTCAGAAAAATGGTTCAAACAACTAACTGCATCTTGGTGACTAAGTCTAATGCAAATTGGGATGCCCACCTCCATCTTGTGGCAAGAAGTTCTAGAAGAGACCATCCTAAAAGGAATCAACATTAAGTGAGTATGGATGCCAAGAATTTCTGGATGAGCTTGGCTGCCATTCTCTGTTGCCTAGTTACATGTTCTTATACTGTATCTCCTATGATCCTCCCCGCTGAGAGGACCACAGAGCCATTTTATCTGTGTCACCTTTCATGACTGCTCAAGATTTCACAATTTTATGTACTATAGAGGGGTTTCACTGATGGCTCATCAAGTAAAGAATCCATCTGCAATGGACTGAAGCATGCCAGGCTTCTCTGTCCTTCCCTTGGTCAGGAAGATTCCCTGGAGGAGGAAATGGCAACCCACTCCAATACTGTTGCCTGGGAAATCCCATGGACAGAGGAGCCTGGCAGGCTACAGTCCATGGGGTTACTAACAGTCGAATATGCACACTCGTATACACTATAGATGGCGTAGCCCCTCCCACTGCCCCCCTGCCCTGTGTAGGATTTTGGTGGGGTCTAGGCATTTTTGCCTTAATGAGGCCCTTCTTCTTCTTCTTCTTTTTTTTTTTTTAAAAAAAAACAACTACTTATTTACTTTTACTTTTTTGCTGTACCTTGAGGCATCGTATTTCCTTGACCAGGAATCAAACTCATGCCGCACTGCAGTGGAAGCACAGAGTCTTAACCACTAGATGGCCGAGGAAGTCCCCGTGAGCCCCTTCTTGCTTACAAAATCTATATCTCTGTTGGTGTAAAGATAAATATGTTAAATGTAATGTATTAAAACATTTTCTTTGACCTAAAAGCTTTTTTTTTTCTGATTTTTTAAAGTGATTAAAACATTTTCAAGGGCCCTAGGCTCTCTTCCTACCATATGTAATGGATGAGTCAGCCCTACCCCCTCACCTTCCTGTTCAGAACATAGTCTAGTGACCTGGGAGCTTGTTAGAAATGCAGGCTTCTGAGTGCTGCCGCAGAATTACTGAATCAGAATCTGCAGCTTAACGAGACCCCTGGGTCATTTGTGTGTATATTGTAGTCTGCGGCATGCTGTCTGCCACACTGTCCCATGGTACCGCTGGTATATCAGAATCACAGGTCACACTGTTCCCCCAAATTACAGCGAGAAGCTTAGTCACAGAAAGCCCACTAGGAAGGTGCATCTAGCGCTAAATGGCTGTGTAAATGCCAGGAATTCCTGGACGGCCCTGTGGGCAAACACTGTGCTCCTTTCTTAGCCAGCTGTCGCTGTTCAGTCACTCTGTCATGTCCAACACTCTGTGACCCCATGGACTGAAGCACGCCAGCCTTCTCTGTCCTTCACCATCTCCCAGGGCTTGCCCAAACTCATGTCCATTGAGTAGGTGAGGGCCCCTCTTTTCCCCTCCCCGCTCACACACTCTCAGTGGAGAAGGCAGACCCAGGAGGAGGGGGTGCGCCTGCTTCTGAGTTGGTTCTGCCAGCTCTTCTGTGAAGCTCCTGGCCTCTGGAGCCATCTTGACAGGGGCAGAGGTAGGAGGCCCTGCCCTTGGCACCTCAACTCAGAGGTGACACCTGGTCTCTTGGGCAGAGATAGTCATACGGCCCCAGTAAACTGCAAGGGAAGCTGGGAAATGCGGGCAGGCACGGACGTATGCAGACAGTATGGGCCATCTCTGCTCCAGGTGAAGTCAGTGGGGCAAGCGACAGCTACTGCACAGCCTGAGGCCTCCCAGAGGCAAGAATTTGATAACCTGGGATGTAGACCTCTAGAGACTCAGACTTGCAGAGAAGACTTTTAAAAGCTGAGAGAATTAACACATGCTCTCCCTCAAGGTCTTGCTTCTCCAATAAGAGGGAGGAGAGCATCAGCCGAGCAACAGAAAAAGGTTTTGGCAGCCAAAGTCATCCAGGAATTCTTGGTATTCACATACCCACTTAATGCTGGCCATATATTCCATATAGACTGGTCTCTTCTAGAACTTCTTGCTAGTGGAGGTGGGCATCGCAACTTGTGTTACACTTTGTCCCCAAGGTGTACATGCAACACCACTAAGATTTTAGGTCTGTTGCAGCAGTTACTGTGAATTCTCCTATTTTAGTATCCAAGTCCACTTGTCATATTCCCCGTCTCCCACTTCCCCCAAAGGGAAAGACACACACCACCTGTCACCGGTGCTGTCCTCTGTGGCTTGGCCATCCAGCCTCTGCCTGCTGTAACCCCACCCACTCTGTGCCTTACCCTTGGTTTAGAGGCTTGTTATGTTCCATGTTGTTGGGAAGGAAACTCAAGATCCCGCTGGAAAAATAAATAAGTAGCGTGCAGAATCTTGGTCTTCTCATTCTTCTGTGCCTGTCTGTGAGTGAGAAAAATATCACGTAGAAATAAAAGGAGCTTTCACAGCCATCAAGGATAGGAAGGATTATTCCCAGGGAGCTGTCTTTTAATTGGCTTTGCATCATCTTCACTGAGAGGCTTTATAAAACAACAAAAAAAATGCTACTGTTGGCCTGGGGGCAGGGAGGCCAGGTGTAGACTCTGACTTGCAGAGCTCAAGAAGGATTGAAAATGCCACTTGGCATCTAGTGAGTGCTATGTGCTGAACATTGTTCTAAGAAGCTAACATGTAGAGTATAATTTACATTGTTATCATCATCCATGTTTTACAAATGCAGAAATTGAAGTACAGATAGATGAAGTAACTTGCCTGAGGTTCATGCAGCTACTACGCAGCAGGGCTGGGATGTGATCCCAGACAGCCTGGCTTCAGAGCCCAGGGCACAGCCATCATGCTCCCTCAGTTCTGGATACCCACTAATTAGAGGGCTCAGGGGCATCTCTGATCAGGGCTTTGAGGAAGACACATTGAGCCACTTCTTGAAAAAGGAGATATTCTGTTTGACATCCCATAATCAAATAAATTTAAGGCTATCTAAATATCCTTTCTTAATAGTGTTTTTAAAGTTTTCCTCCTTGTATTTTACTTATTATTTTATTTTTAAACATTTTTAATTGGAGGATTATTGCTTTACAATGTTGTGCTTGTTTCTGCCGTAGGTCAACATAAATCCGTCACAGGCATACAGGTCTCCTCCTTCTTGAACCTCCCTCCCACCCACCACCCCTTCCCACTCCTGGCACCACTCTAGGTAGTCGCAGAACGCCTGGCTGAGCCCCCAGCATCATGCAGCAAATCCCCACCAGCTATCCCCATCCATTTTACATGTGGTAATGCCTATGTACCTGCGCTACTCTCTCAGCTCGCCCCACTCTCTCCTACCCCTGCTCTGTCCACTGTTCTCCATGTCTGGGTCTGTTTATTTGTCTATTTATCTAAATCTTTGGGCCACACTGTAAGTTATGTGGGATCTTCGTTCCAGGAACAGGGATCGAACCCACACCCTCTGCATTGGCAGTGCAAAGTCTTAACCACTGGACTGCCAGGCAAGTCCCAGGGCTATTTTGCCTCTTAAGGGCTGAGAAGGCCCACGGGACAGAAACCTGCCTCATAGTGATAGCCCCAAGTGTGTCAAAATGTGGAGCCTTTATTTTCAGAGCTCCTGTTTTCACCCCAGAGCACCAGGGTTCCAGAGGCCATAACTTGGGCGAAGCTGGCTCGGAACGTGTGTGGCTGAGTTGCGGTGAGGCAGATCCCATGGGCACTTTCAGGACTGACAGGGCAGGGCCAGTCCCACTCCCAAAGCCTCTCCCTGGGAGGCAGGTGGCGACCAGGATGCGGGACAGCGTGGGCTCTGCTGGTGTCCACCTGCCCGGCCACCCTCAGCCCTGCTGCTCTGGAGAAATCGCCACAGGGCGCTGAGTCTCAGCTTCCTCACCCGCTGAAGGACATCCTCCTTCTGGCGCAGCTAGGGGACAGTGTGAGCCAACAGACCTGAAGCATCGGGGGCACGGTATGCTCTGATGAATGTGAGTGTTGTCATTGCCGTCCATCGTCTATTTTGCTTTACAGTCTTCCGTGCGGTTCCACCGGGAAATAGGATACTAGGGTTGGAGGCTTCCAAGCATGGCTGCGCCTCTTCTCTGCTCCAAAGAGATCACGGGACTCCTCAGTCCAAGAGAGAGTTTCCTCCTGAGAAGGGGAAGAGGATGCTCTTGGGTTGAACTTGAGTTGGATAAAAGAATGGGGAGGAAATGTCAGATTGAGCTGAGGGACACCCTCACATTTAGCTTCAGCTCAACATCAAAAGGGAGTATTAACCCAGGATTGCAGCAGTTCCCAGAAGATCCAGAAAAGGAAAAAGTTGATCTTCTTGCTACAGGCAGAATCGGCCCCAGGGAAAACGTTCTGATTATAAATGAGGTGCCAACTGGCAGAGTGTGTGAAGTCTGTGCCAGCACTGACCAGTCACCTAGCAAGGGGCGTCTTTAACAGTAATGGATCTGAGAATACATTTCAGATATTCAGAACACATTATTTCAAAAAAGACCTTGGACAGAGAGGGACACTGTGGTTGTATGGAAAGGGCTTGGCGCTGGGCATCAATCTCAGCTGGTCCCCTATGGTTGTGAACCTTGTCGAGTCACATCCCTCCACTGAAACTCAGCCTCTTCATCTGAAAAACAGACATCATAATATCTACCCTGCAGCATTTCTGTGATGCACAAATGAGACAAGTGGACCTGAACAGCTTAGACAATAGAAAACTCAAAACAGCAGAAGGTTAACTCTAAAAACTGGGAACACCCCGTAAGGATTGCTGTCAGGAGACAGTCATAAAGACGAAATAGCTTACTTTTAAAAAGCTGACGGACTTTCCCGAAGTAAACTCAGTTAAGCAGACTCAGGATATCGGTGAAATTAAAGATGACAAGTGTGAGAGGCTTCCCAGGAGATGTAGAATTACCATGTGACCCAGCAATTTCACTCTGAGGTATATACCCCGAACTTGAAAACAGGTGTTCAAACAAAAACTTTACAGTAATGTTTATAGTAGCACTGTTCACAATAGCCAAAATGTGGAAACAACCTAATATCCATCAACTGATGAACAGATAAACAAAATGTGATATAACCGTGCGGTGAAGTATCATTTGGTCATTAGAAGGAATGAAGTAGTAACATATGCTACAGCAGGGATGAATCTTGAAAACACGATGCTAAGTGAAAGAAGCCAGACACAAAGACCACATACTGTATGAGTCCGTGTACAGGAGATGCCCAGGACAGGCAAATCCATACAGACAGAAAGCAGACTAGTGGTTGACAGGCCTGGCGGGGGGAGCGGAGGAATGGGAGGGGACTGCCTAGCAGGTATGAGGTTTCCATTTGGGTGCTGAAAAGTTCTGGAACCGGATCATGGTGACAGGTGCCCAGCATTGTGATGGCACTTAATACCACCAAACTGCATACTTTAAGATGGTTTAAATTTACAACTTATTTTATACTTATTTTACCACAATTAAAAAAAGTTTCCCGATAAAGAGGAAATGTGACCCCAAGGCTACATTCCCTTCTCCTAGAGTGTGGTTGAGAGGAGGGGCAGGGGCCTCAGAGCTTGTCAGCTAGAAGCTGAGATCTTGTCAACAAGTTTACCAAGAGCATATGGCAGGCAATCCTTGTGTGGGGGCCCCGGGGGGACCCTTATCAACATGACATGCTTCCTGCTCTCAAAGTGTATACACGTTATTCTCACTTAAGGACAGACTGACAAGTACAATGTATAAGCAGGGAGGAAGGGCAGGGCAGTGAGACATTCACTCTGCCCGGGTCATCTGGGCAGGTTTCTCAGAAGAGAAGATAGCTGAGGAGGTGGAATGTTGGCAGATTGGTGAGAAGGGGAAGGTTTTCCAGGGAAGAGCACAGGGTGTGTGGGAGGGTGCGGGGGAGCATTTCAGAGTGGGGAGCTGGCAGCTATGGATCAGGCACAATATCTGTAAAGCAGCAGGTGGGGTGGCAGGGGAGAGGGTCCTGAGAGGGAATTGGGTCAGACTGTAGAGGGCTTTGCAGGTAGAGCTGGGGAAGTGGCGACTTGCTCTCTACACAGTGGTGGGGCGCGGGCGGGAAGGAGCCTTCTAAGCGGGGAATAACAGGACTAAGCCCGTGTTCCAGAATGGTCAGGGTGGTGGCTGATGGACTGAAGAGAAGGAGGCTGAGGACGAGAAGGTGGGCTGTGGTATTAGCTCTGCTGGCCTCAAAGAGCCCCTCACTGCACCCCGAGCAATGGCAAGGGGTCATGGTCAAACCAAATCTGGTGAGCTCCGCATTAGCCAAGATTCTTGTTTGCATGGAACAGAAAGGCATTTGAATTAGATTAGACAAGAACCAGAATTTTCCTGGTCACATAACTGAGATGTCTAGGGCAGTTCCAGAAATGACTGGACCCATGGGGCTCATTCCCTCCATCTCCCAACTGCCTTCAGTAAGGGACCTCTCTTCTCAGGCAGCCTCTGCCTCTCAGTGGCACCGTGGTGCTTGCAGTTCCCAGCTTATATCCTCCTCTCAGAACCTTCCCTCATACCTCAGTTGGTAAAGAATCCGCCTGCAATGCAGGAGACCCCTGTTTGATTCCTGGGTCAGAAAGATCCCCTGGAGAAGGGAAAGGCTACCCACTCCAATATTCTGGCCTAGAGAATTCCATGGACTGTATAGTCCATGGGGTCGCAAAGTGTTGAACACGACTGAGCAACTTTCACTTCACTTCACTTTCAGAACCCCCAGCAGCAAGGACTCCCCCAATCCTTCCAATGAAAGTCACCAAGTTGAATTTATTGGCCCATTCCTTTTCTTTATTTTCTGCAAGGGAAATTCATTTTATTTTTCCTTAGTACAGGATTTTAAGAATGTCCATGGTAGTAACAGTTAAACACTTTCATTTTAAAATGTGCAATGATATTTTTTTCCTCAAAGCTATTCATAAAAATAATTACAATACATTCATTCACAGTAGGACAATTAGTGTGCAGACACAGGTAAGCCCAGGTGGGAGTGTGTATTTGGTGTCTGTGGATAGGACACTGTTTCTTCCTCCAGTATTGGCTCATTCTGACCCATTGATGTTCCTCCCTCAGTGAACTGCCAGGGCCAGGGGCATGCGGTGCTCTGATGAGCCTGGCCTCATCCCTCCCCTAGCAAAGGGATGATGATGCTATTGTTGCTACCAGAAGAAGAGGGACTTGCTGCAACAAAGGGCATAATTTGCAGCTGTCCCTCAAAGCAGCAACTCTGAGCCAAGTTGTTTACACATCTCATTTCATCCAAGTAACCATCCTAAGGTGGAATCAGTGATCTTCCTTTTGCAGAAGAGGAAACAGAGACATAGGCTAACTTGTCCTCCCTCCCCACTCCCCAAGCACTTTCTCTGCTCTGTGCCACGTGGGCATCTCTTAAGGAGGCAATGTGGAGCCACTAAGGAGGCTGACAGCCAAGAGAATGAGAAGTAAACACATGATCTTTAAGCTGAGACACTCAGGCTGCGTTCGATCAGGCAGCTCATGCAGTGTTGGAGAGCCTGACCACTTCATTTTTGGAAGACTGGAGGTCAGTCCAGTTGTTGGAGATGCCCATTCCCTGTGTCCCTCCTGTCCTGGGGGCAAGGCAACTGGGAATCCCTGTTGATCGAGAGGTGGGCAAGTCCGGGGTGTGCATCTCTAGACATGGAGTACAACCTGGCGGTGATTCAGAAGCATTCATCGCAGACAAACTTCACGCGCACCGTGGCTTCCCAGTCCTTAGCAAGACATTGCAGGAGAGGGCAATGGGGCATTTGTCAGGCAGGGAAGAGGGGGTAAAGGACATTCATACTTAGAGCAGAGGATATACAGAGGCACTGAGACACGCTTGGTATGACAAGTCTTTCTGATGATAAAGTTCCCTGGGGACCCAGAATCATTCTGAGAGATAGGCTGTCATGGAAATGTCTTTCTTTGGCATCAGCATCAAGCCAGAAGCTCTGCCCCCTACCAAGTGATTCTGCTTTCCTGGTCTTCATTTTTAGGAATTAGTTTGGAATTAATTCACAGCTAATGACATACTCAAAGCTATGGTTTTTTCATTAGTCAAGTCCAGATGTGAGAGTTGGACCATAAAGAAGGCTGAATGCCAAAGAATTGATGCTTTTTGAATTGTGGCATTGGAGAAGACTCTTGAGAGTCTCTTGGACAGCAGGGAGATCAAACCAGTCAATCCCAAAGGAAAGCAACCCTTAATATTCATTGGAAGGACTGATGCTAAAGCTGAAGTTCCAATTCTCTGGCCACCTGATGTGAAGAGCTGACTCACTGGAAGGGCAGGAGGAGAAGGGGATGGCAGAGGATGAGATGGTTGGATGGCATCACTGGCTCAATGGACATGAGTTTGAGCAAACTCTGGGAGATAGTGAAGGACAGCAGAGCCTGGCTTGCTGCAGGTCATGGGGTCGCAAAGAGTTGGACACAACTTAGTGACTAAACAATGACAGAGAGTCAGCCAGGCCACTTTCTGCCCTTCCGAGCCATGTGCCTGGTTAAAGGCCTTTGACCTGGTGGCAGCAAGCAGCATAAATCTAGAGCATTTCCTGTTTGGGAAGCAGGACAAGTGATGTAGCATTGAGAAGGCCTGGGCAAGAGTGAACCCAACCAGCAGACCTTAACGGTTGCCCAGATCCCCACTCGGGTCTGACACAAGGCACTCTGGGTGAATGGAGACATTCTAGAAATACTGACATCCCCAGGGGACTGGCCCAGCCCCGGGTGGAAGGCAATTTTAGATGCTCTGAATACTATTTTTGGAGCCTGGATCACATTAATTCACTACCGTTCCAAATGGTGGCCAGCTGAGGAGGCCTTCAGGGAACCAAGCGCTGTTTCCCAGCACAGCTCTGGTTCAGCCTGCCCAGAGTCTGTGGGCCAGTGTCCCCTTCCCGCATGCCCTGGGTTTTATGAATTTCCTACTTCTCTGCCTGTACACAGTGCCCAAAGCACTGAATACCAAATCTTCCAAAGAGAATTCTTCACACACTAATGCAAAAGGATGGATGGGACTTCCCTGATGGACCAGTGGTTAAGACTTGGCCTTCCATTGCAGGAGGTATGGATTCGATCCCTAGTTGGGGAACTAAGATCTCATATGCTTCAGGGCCAAAAAATCCCCAAAACTTAAAGCAGAAGCAATATTGTAAGAAATTCAATAAAGACTTGAAACATGGTCCACACCAAAAAAATCTTAAAAAAAAAAAGGGAGGGGGAATGAACTACCAATTTAGGATGACTCAAGACTATTTCAGGGACGTTATGCGGCTTGGACTCTGGCTAACTTAGGAGAAAAGGGATCAGAGCCAGAGACATCCAGAAACTTCCCTGCCTTCCTTTCTAAATCAGGCAGGGAGCAGAGTCTGTGGAGGGAACAGTCACATTTCCTGACGAGCTGAGATCTCCTCTCACGCGCTTGTCAGCAGTAGAGGGGACAGGAGACAGGAGAATGGGCAACATGAATGTCTTTATCAGGCTAAATCTGAATGGATGAAAGGACAATTATAACAACGTGTTCTGGGGACTTTCCAGCTGCAAGCCCAGAGGAGCAGTCCTGGTGTACTTGTTACAGTTCATATTCCTATCTGTTTCCAAAGCCAGTCCTTACAGATGAAGGCGAAGAGTACAAGGAAGCTCCTGACTGCGATGAATCCTGTCCTTGAGACTCTTTTATAGAAACTTTAGGAAGAGAATAAAAGACGCCATTCCCATTTGTGCCTGTGCTTGTAAAAGTTCAACATATTTGAATATTTGAATGTCCTTGTTAGCAGAATCTTAAATGCTTCAGGTGAGAAACGATGTACAGGGCAGGATGATTGGACTTTGGGGAATTTGGCATGTGTTGCATGTGGTTTGGAGTGAGTATGTGTAAATGTCTGTGGACCGGTGGACCGCACCCCAGCTTTCACCATCGATGCCTGCGAGTGCCTGACGGAGGCTCTGTCTCTAACCACGGAACTCAGTGACTTGCTCTACCTGGTTTACTAGATATATACAGAGCTTGGCTTTGTAGGTGCGCAGTAAATACCTGCTAGATGGAAGAATCGACGGACGATCTGCACATGCACCTTGGGGTTCTCTCTCTTTTAGGTGTAGTCTTGTCTCCCCGTCTCCACGTGTCTGTCTCTCTCAGGGCGTGTCTCTGGCCCCTCCGTCCTCTCCTGTTTCTTATCATCATTTTGTTGTCTCTTTCTCCTTTATTTCTCCACACTTAGCCCCATACACAAACAGATATTCCATCTGTTTTCCTCAATCTGTTGTCTTAAATTCTTTGTTTTTTCTTTTCTTTTTTTGGCCAAAGTTTTATTTTTTTAACAGCTTTATTAAGATATACTTCCTATATCGTGTAATTCACCCAAACAAAGTGTAAATAAATAAAAGATACAATTCCAATTTTTTTATATGTTCAGAGAATTGTGCAGCCATCACCACTATTTTAAAATTCCAGAAAATTTTCACCACTCAAAAAGGAATTTGTACCTTCTAATAGTTACTTCCCATCCTCCCACATCCTGTGAGCCCTAAGCCACCGCTTATCTACTTTCTGCCTCTATAGATTTCTCTATTCTTGCTGTTTCGTATGACTGCAGTCACATAATATATGGTCTTTTGTGGCTGGCTCCTTTCACTTAGCATAAAGTTTTCAAGATCTGTCCATATTTTAGCATAGATCAGTACTTCATTCCTTTTTATGGCTAAATAATATCCCATTGTCTAGATATACCATATTTTATTAATCTGTTAATCAGCTGGACATTTGGTTTATTTCCACTTTCTGACTGTAATGAATAATACGGCTATGAACCCTGTGCACGTGTTTTTGTGTAGCTGTAAGTCTTCATTTCTCTTGAGTATATACCTAGGAGTGGAACTGGCAGATTATATGGCAAATAGATGTTTAATCTTTCAAGGAACTGCTAATGTATTTTCCACAGTGGCTGTATCATTTTACATTTCCACTAGCAATGTGTAAGTGTTCCTATTTCTCCACATCTTTGCCAATACTTGTTCTTATCTGTCTGTTTCATTTTAGTCATCCTAATGGGTATGAAGTGGTATCTCATTGTTCTTTTGATTTGTACTCCCTGATGGCTAATTATGTTGGACCCCTTTTACATGTTTATTGGCCGTTTGTATATCTTCTTTGGAGAAATGCCTATCCAAATATTTTGTTTACTTTAAAATTGATTTTTGTCTTTTTATTATTGATTTGTAAGAGTTCTTTGTATATTCTGGATATAAGTCCCTTATTAGATATGTTAGTTGCAAATATTTCTTCTATTCTATTGGTTGTATTTTCACTTTCTTGATCGTATCATTTGCAGTGCAAAAAGTTTTAATTTTGAGGAAGTCCAAGTTATTTATATTTTCTTTTATTGACTGTGTTTTTGGTATTGTATTTAAGAAGGTATTGCCTAACCCAAGGACACGAAGGTTTATTCGTATATTTTTATAGGAGTTCTATAGTTTTCTCTCTTCCACTTAGGTGTTTGATTTATTTCAAGTTAATTTTTACATATGGTATAAGGAACAGGTCTGACTTTATTATTTTGAATGTGGATATTCACTTGTTTCAGGAATATTTGTTATAGAGATTATTCTTTCCCCCATTGAATTATCTAAGCACCTTTGTTGAAATCAATTGGCTATAAATATAAAGGTTTATTTATGAACTCTCAATTCTGTTTCATTCACCTTTATGTCTATTTTTGTGTAGCATCTGATATCACACTGTCTTACTGTAGTTTTATATATTAAGCTTTGAAATTAAAAAGTGTGGATTACTTATTTTCTCCCTTCTTTTTTTTGAGATTGTTTTGATTATTCTTGGACCCTTGCATTTCCATATGAAATTTAGGATCTACTTGTTGGATGTTGATAGGGATTGTTTTATATATATATACATATATCTCAACTGGGGGACTATTCCATCTTAGTATTTAGTCTTCTGATCTGTGAATATGAGATGGCATCCTGCTTATTCAGGTCTTCTTTAATTTCTTTCAACAATGTTCGTTGTTTTCAGAGTATATGTTTTTCATTTCTTTTATCGAGTATGTTCCCAATTATTTTATGCTTTCACATTTTCAGATTGTCCACTGCTAGTGTATAGAAATATATAGTTGACTTTTGTACATCAATCTTGTATCCTGCAACCTTGCTGGATATGTTTATTAATTCTAATAGATTTTTTAGTGGATTTCTCAGGATTTTCTACATATAAGATTGTGTCTTCTGTGACTAGTGATAGTTTTACTTCTTTAAAGCTGGAATTCTTTGGGCCTACTTCAGAGCATTTTAATTTTATTAGAGAATCCTGAAAGGACATTTGTGACTGGCCTAGAAACGTGCTAAAGCAATTATTCCCCTAAATTTCATTGATACCAAAGACTTGCTGTTTGAAAAATAATTGACTTCAAACCTGACATGACTAAGAAATCCTATCAATAGCTGTATTACTTTGCTAGGTCTCGCATAACAAAATACCAAAGATTAGGTGACTTGAACAACAGACACGTATTTTCTCACAGCTCTAGGTGTCAGCAGGCGAGGTTTCTCCTGTGGTCTCTCCTTGGCTGGCACAAGGCCGCTTTCTTGCTGTGCCCTCCATGGTCCTTCCTCTGTGCATGTACAGCCCTGGTGTCTCTCTGTGTGTCCAAATTTCCTCTTCCTATAAGGATGCAAGTCAGACTGAATAAAGTCCTAATGGCTTCATTTTGATGCCCTCACCTCTTTGAAGACACTATCTCCAGATACAGTCCCATTCTGAGGTGCTGGGGGCTAAGGCTTCAATATATGAAATTTTGAGGACACAGTTCAACCCATAACAATACCCTTATTAATTTTTTTCTGAGTCATCTGATTTCCAGTTAGTTGCAACTAGCAAAGCCAGAATTTGTTTAAATGACCCCTTCACAAGACCACCAAATGACAGGACCTGCAGCAAGAATTAAGAGGCACTCCCTCTAGTCCCTGAGTTAAAGGACCCTCACCTGTGGTCCTGGATGTTCCCTGAGCTCATTTTAGCCAGTTTACCCCAGAGCCACGTCAAGGACAGTCAGTGACCAGCCATCAAACTCACACATGCATATAACACCTAGAACCTCTATTTATACTGCCTACTTAAAAAAAAAGTAATTCCAGATCCTGCTGTGTAGCAGCATGATGACATATTTGAAGAAGGAGTCCTTTTGTGGAGTGAAATTTGAAGTTCTTAAATGGAAAGACTCCTGTGAAATGAACTTCAAAGTTCTGAAATGCAAAAGCTCACTCTAATTTTTTTCTTTTTTGAGCAAGAGTCAGTTCTGAAAGTTCAAGATGTTAACTATTCTTTGGTCTTTATGTCTTTGCTCTTTAATTCTTATAGTAGCCCAAAGCAAAATTAGTTATGTCTATAAAAACTGAAAATCAAGCTTTCTCTCCAAGTCATCTGAACGGAAGACATATCCCAAACTTGACTGGTGAAATTATCCCCTCTTTCCTCTGCTCTCTTTTTCAGCCTTTTATTTTTAACTCTCTTACCCTTTGTTTGTTTTTATTGACATCTGGCCACACTCCATTTTAAGAAGCAGGCAGTTATAAATCACCCACAGGAAAATCAATAAAATCCAGCTCAATCCATAGTAAGACTGATTTGCTCCCAGATAACCAGGATTCTGCAGGCTCAGGAGTTAAGCCCATGGGGGAATCTGCAAGGAGGGTGAGGGGTAAGGGGTACTTTGTGGTCTGAAACGGGAGGTGGGCAGCCAGCTCCCAGAAGCTCAAGGAAGGGATGGACTTTGGCCTCTCTCCATCCTCTTCTCATCTGGCCTCCAGGGAAAGCTCTGTGTTTCCATTTCATTTAGCTCAGATTTTCCCAACCACATCAGTGGCATTTTCTTATCTTCCAAGGATCAGCTTCAGAGCTAAAGTATCTTCTTTAAGCCTCAAGAAAGGGCAGTAGGAATGAACTGCTGGATTTGCTGGGGAGTGGGGAGAAGGCAGTGGAGGTTACTGTAGCACAGAGGCGGGAAAGAAGAAAGAAGTTCTATGGAGCTGTCTGTTGTCAGGCCACTGCTTTCCGTCCCTGCCCAGGGAGTCAAAAGTCTGAAATGTTATTGGGCAGAAGCTGAAAGCTAGGCCCAGCGAAAGGCATGACTGGCCAAGGTCAGAGAGTGGTTTCATAACAAGGTCACAAAGAAATGGCCTCTCTGCTTTGAAATCCTAATTTTCTTCGCAAAAGGAACTTTGGTCAGGAAATGCAAACTCATAAGCAGTCAGCACTAAAAGAGAAGACTAGAAAGAGAAAATATCAGCTAGTTCATTTATTATTTAAAAAGAATATATCAAATTGTCCACTGTAAGGGGCAATTTGGACCAACCATTTCTGCCCTCTTGGATAATGAGAGTGTACTAACTTTGAAAAGAAAATTTCCTAGAAAGAGCTTCTCCTCTCCTTCCATCAAGGAAAATATTCTAACTGCAAGGCCCAGGGTGCTGGAATTGGGTGATGGAAGTCGGTGAGACCATCTGTGGGTGCCCTGAGAGCAGGGCCACCCCTGCCTAAGGCGGGAGAATCAGGCTCAGAAGCAGGACCATGAGGAAAAATTCAGAACGCCTGATTTTACTCCCCAGGTGGCCCTGGTTTCCTCAAGTCGCACATCTCTGACCCTCCCAGAAGTCTTGTCCCCTTTCTCCTTGGAGTTTTCAGGAGATGTATGCATTAATCTGGGTTAAAGAATTATTTGACTGAGCTCAACTCTTGCCATATCCTAATTATATCTGTATCTGTTGCTGGGGATGCACAGATGAGGAGACTGGGCTTTGAAGGATGACTAGGAGTCTGCCAGGAAACCCACGGAGTCAGTGAAGTCGGGGAGACCAACTTGAAAACAAATAACTGGAATTGTGTTAGAGCAGGGTTGGTCAGCTTTTGTAAAAAGCCAAATAGTAAACATTTTAGGCTTTGTAAGTCAGATATAACAATATATGTCTTACCTACTCGACTCTGTCCTTGGAGTGCAAAAAACGCCTATAGGCAAGGCAAAAATGAATGGCTGTGTTTCAATACAATTTTATTTACAAATAAAGTCAGTGGGTTAGAGTTAGTTCACTGAATCCTGAGTTTGAGAAGTGTCATCATAATATGGGAACCAACCCTCTCGAGGTCCATTTTCTGACTCGTTATCAGTTTCTCTTACCTGGAAGTGCAGATGAGAAATTTCCAGAAGCTTCTTAAGAATGACTCAGCTTAAACTCTGCATTGAACTCTATGCTACTTACCTGTTAACTTAAGGACTTAACCAACTGCAATTTAACAGACAGAAGCTATGTGAATCTGACATTAAGGATGACACCTTCTCCATGATGAATCGGTGAATCCTTGGCCAGAAAAATCTCTTCTGCTCCAGCACTGGTGTTTCTTTTGTGCCACCACCGCTGCTGGGTTCTGTAATGCCCTCATCATGGTGTATTGAACAGAACCCTGGGCTTGGAGCCAGACTATTCTGAGCTCAAACTCTACTTACAGTGCTTGCAATGCATGGAGCAAATTGCTTAGCCTTTCTGAGCTTCCCATCTGTAAAATGGGAATAACAAGACCTTGCAGGGGTGATGTAAGGACTTTTTAAAGGATGTAAAGAGCCAGGAAGAGCACCTCGTGCAACAAATGTATGTTCTTTTCTGCTGATGCCTTCATATTGTTGTCATGCGCTTGCCATCTTTCCACTGTGGGAAGATGACAACTCCCCTGGAGAGAAATCCTTTATGGTCCTTCCTGTCTCAGATCATTAAGCAGCTGTTGTTGCTCATGCCTGTTCAAGTAGCAGCACAATGAAATCCATGTGCCGCAGGCCACCAAAGTTTGCTACTGGGATAGCCATTCCCAGGCTCCTGCCCTTGCCCTCCCCACCCCCAGCCTCCCAGGCCAATTCACATCACTGTTTACCATAGTCTGTTCTCAAGCTGTGCTTGAAGACTCAAATCCCACAGCTATTTGCATAGATCTGGACACCAAGGGAATTGCTGCATTTGACTTAAGCACATGGCTTCTTGTGGCCACAGCCCCCACCCAAAGGGCATCTTTGGAGTTGACCAAACTGCAAATGCAGTTTGATTCAGATTCTCTTAGTGAAGATAAGACCCCAGCCAAGATCCAGAACTACTCCTGTCTCCTCCACAGGCCTCAATGAATGAGAGGTGTGAGCTTCTTCCTTGTCCAGCAAACTGGGGTCCTCATCCCAAACTATAGGACTGGGGTCCAGGGCAGAGGGTGGGAATTGTATTGCTGAGGCCTTGGGATCTGCTCTCCTGGGGAGGGTTAGCAGTCAGATCCCATCTGACTCTGAGCTGAGGAGTGGGTGGGGGAAGGTCCTGGTGGTCAAACACAGGAGGCAATGACGTTTGATATGATACACTGCTGTACATGTCAAAATGGATACCCAACCTACTGTATAGTGCAGGGACCTCTGCTCAATGCTATGTGGCAGCCTAGTTGGGAGGGGAGCTTGGGGGAGAATGGATACATGTATGTGTATGGCTCAGTTGCTTTGCTGTCCACCTGAAACTCTCACATTATTGTTGATCAGCTAAATTCCAACATTAAAAAAAAGTTTAAAATGTGTCAAAAAAAAAAAAGAAAATCATGAAATTTGATTCAAACATGTTTTTATGTTCATCATGCCATCTTTTAGGCAAGAACATGCTTGCTGCTCAAACCTGGTTCCTCGCACCTCTGGAGCCTGAGTTTGAGAGAGAGAGAGAGTGTGTGTGTGTGTGTGTGTGTGTGTGTGTGTGTGTGTGTAGTAGGAGGTAGGGTGGGAGACAGGCCTTGTGCAGGAGGGCTTTGGGCTGGGGGTTCTGGGAGGGTGCTGAGCCCATCAGTGAGGGCAGGGAATGCAGAATGAGGAGCAGGTTCTGAGGAAAGGGGCATGGTAATAAGTTTAGTCACAGAATAACTTAGGGCAAATGCATTTGCTCCAGATCTGAGTTTTTCAGATCAAACTCCCGTGTAGGCAGCAGAACAATAAGAAGAGAGAAGCCTTTGGTGTCGAGAGAGACCCTGTACAGCCAACTTTACAAAGACTCAGCTGTGTGTCCCAGTTGGAACTCTTTTTAGCAAGAGACAAAAAAGTCAACATAAGCCAGTTTAAGCAGAAAGGGGTATTCATCAGTTCTTGAAACATAAAAGGCCAGGGATATCAGGCATGGCCTGATCAGGGCCTTAGATGATAGCCTTAGAACTTAGTTTCTTTCTGGATCTTTGCTGTGCTTTCTTTCACACTGATTCCATTCTTAGACAAATTCTTTACCTTCACAATGAGAATTCTGTTTTCACCCTCTTACACTCAAGGTCTGCACTTAAGAATCTCATTCCAGAATGACCAGCAAAGTCTTACTGTATCTCGTTGGCTCTGGCTGGTCACATGCTCACCCTTGAACCCATCACTGTAATAAGGGAAGTGATACAAAGATGGCCTCAGACTGCCTCTGCTCTGAGGTTGCCGGTTAAGACCCCTCATCACTGGTTGTCTGATTGCTCTCAATAGGCTCCATGGACCCCAAAATCGTGGGGCACAGTCCAGCAACATAATCAGACCCTGTACTGCAATGGGGAGACTGAGGGCTGAGTGTTGAAGGAACCCATCCCCACACAGGCTGGGGACGTCAGTCAGCTCTCCGTTCTCCCAGAAGGCTCCTTCACCAACCCATCGTAATTCCTTCCTTTGGCCTTCTGAAGCACTTACGGAGCCTGGCTCTGCCACGCAGCTCAGGCCAGGCAATCAGGCCTGTTCCCACAGCTTCTGAGAACTGGGATTCCTAACGTGGAGATACATGGGGGACAGGTAGAGCTATGTCTTCTGTCTGCCGCGGGTTGTACAGCTACTTCCTATCTCCCCAGGGGGGTGCTGTGAGGAGGACTTTTAGTTCTGCACCTCAGCTAGGGTTGCCCTTGCTGGCCCTGAGGTAGGGCTGTGACCTGGAACAATCCAGAGCCCTTGTCTGGAAACCTCTCCCAGTGCTCTTGTCTGTCTCCGTTGAGGTTACAGAGAGACAGAAGTGACTTTGCTCTTGAGAAAAAAAAGTACCCCATTTTGGGCACAGGAGGCCCAGGTTTTGGTCCTGACTCTGCACCGCAGTGGTGTGACCCAGCACAAGTCACTTTACCCCTCTGAGACTCTATTTTCTCATTTGTGAAATGGAAAGGTAAAACCCTTCCTCACAGAGCCGAGAGGGTTCAAACGCTAATAAATAACATTGACATAGTGTGCTGTGTGTGGAGGGTGCCAGATGAAAAACAAGGTTTGATTCCTAGAGTCCTTTCTTTCAAAAGGAGGATCCACCAGGTACTGAGCCCTGGACCCTGCTGATTCCCACAGCTGGGGCACAGATGGGAGCTCTCTGCCTTCATGCTTGGCAGCTGCGGCCAGGATGCAGGGAACCACTGCGCGGCAGATGGGGGCAGCTGCACAGCGCTGTCATGGACCAGAGGGCACACAGCATCCGGGAGAGGCCAGGACGGCTTCCTGGGGAGGCAGCCGTGAAGGACGCGCTTGGAGCCCCAGTGCCCAGCATGGCACTGACACTGAGCAGGCACTTCCACGGCGTTTCCTGAATGAATGAATGACTTAGACAGGCACCATGCAGCCCATATTTTCCTTCTGACTTTCCCAAACCAGTTCCTGCATGTAGTCCCTGATGGTCACTCCCCAGAACAAAGCTGGGAAGGGAGAGGAAGAAGGGGCCATGGAGGGAAGAATGGCAAAGAGAAGCAAGCTGGGACCTGGACATTCACTAATTATTTTTGTTTGGGGACAGGGGTGTTGCTGAGTTGAGGAATAAATTTTGTTTTCTTTTATTATTATTATTTTTTTGGCCACATCATTCAGATTGTGAGATCTTAGATCCTCAACCAGGGATCAAACCTGGGCCCTTGGTAGTGAAAGTTCGGAGTCCTAACCTCTGGGCCACCAGGGAAATCCCAAGAAATTTTATTTTTGTTTGGAACAAAATTCCCATGGTGGTAGCATGCTGTTCCTGGCTTTTCAGACAGGTTACTGCTGGTGGTTTCCTTTAATTTCTCAGGACACCAAAGAGAGTATCTTTTCTTCCTTTTAACAATTCCATTATTTATTATCCAGGCAAGTCAGGTTCAGTGTAGAAAAAAAAAATGGGAAAATATACACATAAATATTTAAAGATGTTCAGTTCAGTTGCTCAGTCGCGTCCAACTCTTTGCGACCCCATGAATTGCAGCAAGCCAGGCCTCCCTGTCCATCACCAACTCCCGGAGTTCACTCAAACTCACATCCATCGAGTCAGTGATGCCATCCAGCCATCTCATCCTCGGTCGTCCCCTTCTCCTCCTGCCCCCAATCCCTCCCAGCATCAGATGTTAGATTGAATTTATTCATGATTCTACTTGAAAGTGTTAGTCAGTCAGTTGTGTCTGAGTCTTTGAGACGCCATAGACTATAGCCTGCCAGGCTCCCTTCGTCCATGGGATTTCCCAAGCAAGCATACTGGAGTGGGTTGCCATTCCCTTCTCCAGGGTATCTTCCCCACCCAGGAAACAAACCCAGGTCTCTTGCATTGCAGGCAGATTCTTTGCCATCTGAACCACAAGGGGTTGAAGATAACTTGAAGATAACTGTTTTTAACGTTTGGGTTTTAATCTTCTTGACTTCTCCTCCCCACCCTCATGAATAGATAGAGTCATATTTCTATCTAGATATATTTCACAAAAAAGGTGTATACGTAAAAATATATATGATTTTAAAATAAAAGTAGAATCATGCCTCCTGTTCCCCCCCACACACACCCCCAGTCAATATTTTACAAACAAACAATGTCCAAACCATCAAACTTTTATGCCTTTGAACCATTTGGACAGAATGTTCTAAAATGGAACTTCTTCTCCAGTCTTTCCCAAGGAGCCAGATGCGAGCTCTGCTTCATCCGTACTCACTATGGACATTCTAGCTCTGTAGCAGGGCTGAGCACAGGGGATGTGTTAGTTGCTCAGTTGTGTCCGACTCTTTGCAACCCCATAGGCTGCTCGAGGGTCCTCTGCCCATGGAATTCTCTGAGAATACTGGAGTGGGTTGCCATTCCCTTCTGCAGGGGCTCTTCTGACCCGGGAACTGAACCCAGGTCTCCCTCGTTGCAAGCAGATTCTTCACCATCTGCGCCACCAGGGACACACAGGGCCTGGAAGGCCAAGGCAGGCCCAGACCCAGTGGCTCCGGGTCTGGGCCACACAGAGTGCTTGTCTGCTCCTTGGCTGCTGCCCTCCTCGTGGTCCGTTGTGTCTTCTCACTGTTGTTGATCTGCATGACCTGGAAAGCCAGAAAGCCAAGCCTGCAGAGGAGCTCATGTAGGTTTGAAGTCAAACCCTCTGTTCCATGAGGTATGGGTGATTAGTGTTATCAATATTTTCTCTCTCAGAGGTGAGTAAATGAGCATTTCTTAAGTATTTACTGTGTCCTGGATACTTTACATGCCAACTGTACTTAAATCTCATAACAACAGTTTGAGAGGAGTATCTTAATTCCGTTTTACAAACAGCAGTCTGATCCCATCGAAGTTCATTGCTTTGTCAAGAGCCACTGAGCTGTGAGTTTCAGGGCTGCAGTGGAACCTCTGGTCAGTTTCACCCCTAAATCCCAACTCTTCTTGATGTACCGCATCTCATGTTCGCTGCCAGTCCTGAGCTGGGTTTGGTTTGATGTCCTTGCCAGAGGCAGGTCCACTGGACTGGGGAGATGCTTCTGCATGGAGCAGGCCTTCGCCTCCATCAAGGTCTGAGGCCAGGCAGAGAGCTGTCTCCTCTAGCAGCAACTCCAGGGCCTAGACAGCAAAGAGAGACCCATAGACTCACAAATCACCCAAAGAACCCATGGGATGGAGCCTCATCAGTCTTTAGGAAGCGCCAGTCTCCACTTAGCTGGCTGGTCTTCTCAGATGGTGCTCGTGGTTGGCACTGCTTATTGGACTTGATTTGAATTAGGTTAACTAGCAGGAAAAGTCAAGGGGAACAAGTTTGCAGGATATAAATCAGAGGTGATCATTTGTGGCTGCAGACGAATCTTGACCAGGGATGTGTTTGTTTTGACAAACATTTATAAATTGGGGAGACTTAATATTTATACATCTGGGATTTGGGCTTTTCTTGAAAAACTGGGAGATCCAGCCAATGAAGATGGATATTTTTTCATGACCCACCTCCGCCAGTTGAGTAGCAGTAACTGTCACGGTTAGATGGTACCTGAGCTCTGTGGTTGGCCACTCACTGTGATGGCTCTCTTTCATCTCAGCTGCCTGGCCCCTGGAGGATCTCAATCTGCCACCTTTGCATGAGTCCTATTTTCACAGAAGCTAGGTGCCAGTTAAAGCAAACCTTCTTAATCTGTTTATTAATAATATGGTTTCATTCATTCATTCAATCAACATTTAGTGGGTAGCCATTCTGGGTTTCACCCTGGATGTGGGTCATAAAAGTATGAAGACTTATTAAAGACAGTCACAAAAATATGACTAAGGTATAGTCCCTGCTGTTGAGGTGCTCAAATTCTAGCTGAGTTGAGGCCAGTGCCAATCGCTCAGGGAGAACAGAGAGAAATGTGGTAAACTGAACACTCCTCCCCTGCTCCCCGCCAAGAGGTCTGTGCCCTAATCCCTGGACCCTGAATATGTTACCTTAAATGGAAAAAGGACTTTTGCAGATATGATTAGATTAAGTTTCCTTAGATTTGGAGATCATCCTGCATTATCTGTGTGGGCCCAGTATAATTCCAAGGGTCCTTATAAGAATGAGGCAGGACAAAGTCAGACAAGAAGGAAATGTGAGAATGAAAGCAGAGGTCAGAGAAGAGAAAAGATGCTGCACTGTTGGCTTTGAAGATGGAAAAAGGGCCACCAGCCAAGGAGTGCAGGCAGCATCTACAAGCGGAAAAAGCAAGGAGATGGATTCTCCCCTAGACCCTGCAGAAGGAACACAGTCTGCTGGTATGACTTTAGTCTCTGAGACTGAGTTGGGACTTCTGACCTCCAGAACAGTAAGATAATAAATCTGTGTTCTTTTAAGAGACCAAGTTTTTGATAATTTGTCACAGGAACCATAATACTAATATACGAAGGGAGAATTTTTTTCTGGGGTGAATGAAGGACTGTTTGAACTGAATGAATAGGAGCTCATCAGGTATAGAAAGGGGATGAAAGGCAGCCTACGCATAGGGAAAAGAATTGTGCAAAAGGTGTAAAAAAGCAGGGCATGTTTGGAGGTTAGCTGCTGGTCCATTGTTGTTGGATCATAAGATGTATGACAGCTGAAATAAGAGATGAGGCCAGTGAGAGGGGTTGGAATCTCACCTTAGATCTTGTCCCCTGGGAAAAGGGACCAGTTCTAAATCAAGATTTTTCATCTCAAGGATTAAAAGAAAGGAAAGGGCGACCCAAATTATGTTTTAGAGAGACTGCTCTGGCAGTTTGGGGAGGGTGTTTGGGAGGGGCCAGACCAGAGGCAAGGAGACCAATGAGACTGCCGCAGTGACTCAGGTCCCACGGAGCCATGGCAAGGATGGCGGCCACGGGAAGAAGGCAAGTGACCAAAGACACATGAACTAGGATTGACAAGACTCAGAGTCTAACTGAATGAGGGGAGTGATGCAGAGGGAGGAGAGATGATGGCTGGGCTTTGAGCTTGAGTCTGTTCTCTAGGTCACAGGAGTGGGCTTGTGGGAGGGCAGGGCTGGGGGCAGGAAGAATGATGGGTTCTGTTTGGGGCATAGTGAGTGTGCAGGGCCCACAGTACCTGTGGGAAGAGTTGTCCAGAGGCAGTTGGCAATCACAAGTCCATAATCCTGCTCTCTGGGGCGATGTTCAAGTCATCTGCATCCCCTCTGCTCCTGGCAAGAGGTGAGGAGCAGGGGGCTTGGGACTGATGGGCTCAGTGGTGTCCTGGGAAGTGTTTAACACCTGGCTCTCTAGGGAAATAAGACTTTGATATATAACGTTTGCTGATTCCTGCGGTAAAGCTACTCCCATCATGACCAATTTTAAGCTATTAATTCAACATCACTGAACATGGGGCTGGGAAGAGGTACACAGTAGCAGGCCGTTAGACAGTGTTCCCTCCATAGAGGTACACTAGGAAAGAGTCATCTCAAGAGCACAGATAATGGTAAAACGTAGTCAAACAATCAAGACATCATTATTGTGGGTATTTATTTCCTTTGTTTCCAAGGTAATTTAATTTTTCATAATATCTGTGTTTAATGACCAGCTCACCAAACACTTGACAATTTTACACTCGGCTCTTACGAGCCCATACTAGCAGGCACCAGCACAGCACTGGAGATGTTCCCATGAAACACAGGATGGAAGAGCCTGGAAAGACACCTCCTTCCCAGACAGCCTGAGCGACTCCCCGAGGTCACACACTTGAGGAGGGTAGAACCAGGTCCGAGATCTCTGAGGCAGTTTCTGGTCCTCCATTGACTGGAGGCAGCTTCGGCTCTCCCTGCTGGCCCTTCTATGCCCTGGCCAGCCCTGCAGCCCTGGGAACACCGTGTGGTCCTTAGCCCCAGAACGATGACTCATGTCACTCGAGTGAGTGACTCAGGGAAGAGGCTGCTGGGCGGCCTGGAACAAAGAGAACCGAGCGAGATTTATCTCCTGGGAGCTCAATGCAAGACTCGGATATTTTTCTGCTGTTCCCGGTACCTTTGAACTGCCTCTGATGAAGCAATTGTACATATTTCCAAGAAAAAAAATTTTTTCAAGTGGACTTATTTTTAAAGAAAGAATTGCTGAAGTGAACAAGCTGGAGCAGCAAGCTGGGGAGATGCTCTGGCTAACTTCCTGTCCTAGCTGGGGCAGGGAGTGGGGGGTGGGGGCAGGTGGATAGAGGTCTGGCTGTGACTCGACCACTTTTTAGGGGTGTAGAAGCTGGATGCCAGGCACTGATGGGTCTCCAACCCTCCACTTCTTCCTGAGCAGCATCTGAGTTCCAAGAGGCTTCCCGCGTGAGGAGGGCACCTGTCATTTAACAAGACAGCCCCCTGCTTTCAGTCCTGGCTTAGGAGTAACTTCTGATCCGCCTTCTCAAGGCATCTTCGGGTTTGGCAACTCTGCTCCTAGGTGCGCAGAAATCACTGTGCTCTCTACCCCATGCCCCCCACCCCACCCCCAGGGATGTAAAAAATCCAGTGACGATGTCTAAAGGCCTCATCGAGCAAGTCACAGCAAACAGCCATCTCTTCTTTTCTGAGGTGTCTGGGGAATGCGGCCCAAACCTCTCGGTTCTCAGATTTGGGGATCTTTGCTCACCTCCCTGGGGAGGAAGGGCACAGTCCCCTTTCTCAGGGACTCACCAGAGCCTAACTTCTCGCTGCTCCTACTCCACCTCCCCTGTCTTCCCCTCACCCCATCATCTTCACGGTCTTAAGTGGAGAGAGACTTACCCTTAGAATGTTTTTGCCGCAATTTTTTTTTTTTCTGAGCACACACACATACCATGGAGAACCATAGCAGCTGTACCAAAATACAATCTCATCAAATAGGACACAAATTTGCCTTCACCAGCATTTGTCAGCTCTTGTCTTTCTGATGATAGCCATTCTAACAGGTGTGAGATGATATCTCATTGTTGTTTTAATTTGCATTTCCCTAGTGACTCTTGATGTTGAACATCTGTTTATGTACCTGGTGGCCTTTTATGTGTCTTGGCAGAAATGTTTATCCAGCCCTTCCAGTTTCCCTAAGGGCTAGCCCTTTGTGACACATAAGGCAGAGACAGACTCCCTTTTCTCTACCTCCTGCTGCCACCACGAGCCCCCTCTCCCCAGACCCCCTTCCCAAGCAATGGGCACAGAAGGGCCTCACTGTTTACTGGAGGGGAAAGGCAGTAGGGGAAAGGAGATGTGAAGGGAAATGAGGAGTCTGTTATGATTCCAGATGTGCCATCTATCTTCTGTGGCCCTCCTTTCCCGCCCATCCCGGCCCCTGTCAGCCGAGCATCAGCCTCACTCAGGTACTCTTCCTCCGGGGACTGGCCCCGCCCCCACTCCTGGATGTGGTGCTGGCACTGGTCTCAGCAGATGCTGGCTCACTCTCAGGACTAGACTGGTGTCTGAATTAGGGGAGGAAGGCATCCCCAGCCAAATGGGCCCATAAAAGATCTTCTGGGCTAGACAGCACAGCCAGACCCCAGGGAGTGTCAGGAGTGCTCAGGGCCCTCTTGCCCAAACACTGCTAGGCCGAGACCCCTTTGCTCCTAGTCCCTGGGACAAAAGGGTTGTGGTGAGGATGAGAAGTAACTGAGGGTGTCCCTTCCAGTTCCTCGTCTTCTCTTCTCTGTTGCCCACAAGGCCTCTTGCTTCTACCCTTCTACACCCAACCTTAGCTCGCCACTCCTCCTTTCAATCCAGATCTGCCTCCAGGATGGAAACCTGGGGCCCCTGCTGACTTGCTGAGGGCTGTGCCCTGTTCAGCCATCCGTTCTCTTATTTACCCTGTGTAGCCTGAGCAGCTGCTCCAGTTCTCAAGCCAGGTGTCATCTCTCCCTTGCAGAATGACAACCTCTGTACTTTGGGAGTCAGCACCGGGGTGGCCGAAAAGTCTGGGGCTTTGGAACCAGATATGGGCTTCCCAGAGGGCTCAGTGGTAAAGAACCTGCCTGCCAATCTGCAGGAGATGTGGGTTCAATCGCTGGCTTGGGAAGATCCCCTGGAGAGGACACAGCAACCCACTCTAGTATTCTTGCCTGGAGAATCCCATGGACAGAGGAGACTGGCAGGCTACAGTCCATGGGGTCGAAAAGAGTTGGGCATAACTGAGCATGTACTTCCTTTGGAATCAGATAGACTCAGGACTGACCACAGCCAGAACTCGGACAACCACAGTACTGCACACTCTTTCTGTAAACCCACCACTGCTGCCCAAGAACAGAGAAAAATGTCAGCATCACCAGAGTGCACAGCCCCTGAGGGTCTGATTGCTATCTATGTGTCAGGACGGAGGAGAAGCCCTGTCCAGGCCAGGGCTCTGTCTCCTCTATCTGCCAGGGACAGAGCTGGGAACTCTGCCTCCCAGGATGAACACCAGACTCTCTGGGCCTTGATTGGGTTTTGGTGATGTTGCAACTTAGGGAACTCAGCTGTCCAACTCAGAGAATGAGAAAGGAACTCACTGAGTGTATACTCTGTGTGGGTACCATGTTTATTTCCTAATTTAATCCTTTCAACAACTTGAAGAGGTAGGTCCTGTTCCCTCCATTTTACTGATGAGAAAATTGAGGCCAAGAGGAAACTAATCCAGCAAGAAAGAGGCAGAGGGAGAATTACAATCTAGTCTGCCAAGGTCCAAAGCCCTCTCGCAGCATCCTGAGGTTAGGAAGCAGGATGGAACTATCCTGGCGAGACCCCCAACTTGCCCTCACTTACTCAGGATACAGGACCCAGGGGCTTCCCAGGTGGCACTAGAGGTAAAGAACCTGCCTACCAGTGCAGGAGACGTAAGAGACACGGGTTCGATCCCTGGGTTGGGAAGATCCCCTGGAATAAGGCATGGCAACCCACTCCAGTATTCTTGCCTGAGAAATCCCATGGACAGAGGAGCCTGATGGGCTATAGTCCACGGGGTCACAAAAGAGTCAGACATGACTGAAGCAAGTTAGCAAGCACAGGACCTAACTCTGCAGTTGGCCAGGTCTAGGGACCCACAGAGGCACCTCTCAGTATTTTGAGCTGATCTCTGATGCCCAAGGAGACTTTCCAAGTGTGTCCAGGACTGCTGGGGGCAAATGCAGGGAACTGGGGGCATCTTCACTCTCCCAAGATCAGACGCACTGCCAGGAGACTCCTGCTTTCACGGCAGAGACACACCGACTTATTATTTACTAAAAGCAAACCTTCAACATAAGAGGCCAGAAGGCTGATGTGTGTGCTAGGGCTGAGGGGCAGGGGTTCTGGGACCTTCTCTGGCTGCTCCTCACCCACAGCTGTGGTTTTGGTCAAGTCCCTGCCCCTGTGTGGGTTTGTCGGATGGGAGCAAGGACAGGACTGGTGCTTCTCGAGTGACCTCTCCGTCATCCTCTGAGTTTGCAGAGAACTGAGAGGGATGTGTGTGCAGCCACCCCAAACAGTTCCCTCCATCGAATTCTTCATCTAGAGATAGACCAGTGGTATTAATAGCAACCTAATCTCTTTCAAATTCTTTGTGCTGCTAAAATGAAAGCAAAAATTCAAAGCTGGAAGAAGAACAACAAAAAAAAACCCTCCCTTCTGAGAGTTCTGAGTCACTCCAGAAAGGTCAGTGGAGTCTAGGTTAACCCGTTGTTTCCCAGAAGTGCCTCTGGCTCTTCCTACACCCAGAGATTAACTGAGGGAATGTTAGAGCCACTCAGTTTGCAGGCTGTGCTCCTGGGATACTGTGGTCTCAGAGAGGGGTTTGGTCTCTGCGGGTCTGGTCACCAGGCTCAGGGAGAGGCAGCCCAGGGGCCATTGTTAAGAGGTCATACTTACCAAGAGCCCATAATCCAGCGGACGTGACCCCGCAGGGAGCTGGGGAGTCAGACAGACCTGTGGTTGACTTGAGCACTGCCGCTCATGGGGGACGTGATGTTGGCCAATCTTTGAGCCTCTGTTTATTTACCTGCAAAATAGGACCAATCATGATGTTAATAATAATAGTATATACATTACCGACCTCAAGGGCTGCTAAGAACAGCAAAGAGGTTGTAAAGGCCCTTGTGAAATCACTCCTCCTGACAGTGGGCCCGATGCCTGCTGGCACATAGGCAGCCCCATAGGAAGCCACCCTCCTCCCATGGCTGACATGTGCAGGATGGAGGTCTTCTGCCAGTTGTGGGTGGCAGGACTGTGCCTTATGGCCACTCTGTCAGAGAAGCCCCCTCCTGCCCTCTCCCTGCAGCCTGCAGTGACCATTCTCAGGGGCAGAGTCTATACTGCTCACCTAACAAATGTGGGCCTTCCTAGGTTGGATGAACGAACTAATAGACAGTTGTATAAGTAGAAGATTAAGAATATGAATGGGTGAGCACATGGACCCACAGACTGATGGATGGGCGAAAGGGCCACCCTACACAGTGGGGGGTCATAGAACCTCTAACAGTGGGCCCAGTCTTTTGGCCTCATAAGACCCCTGGCCTGACAACCAGTGGCTTCTGCTGTCTTATCTTATCCCCGCTGGGAATGCACTCCCCATCTCTCCCCTGCAGGGCAGTGTGCCCATGCTGGGTTTGACGGCTACACTCTAGCAGAACTCCTGATGGAGGAGACCAAGTAGAAGAGGAAACAGATGAGGGGCCTTCAACTCAAACTTGCCTGGGTTATAATCCTTAGCCTGCCACTTATTAGCTGTGTGATCTTGAGCAAGTTGCTGCACCTCTCTGATCCTTAGTTCCTTAATACATAAGATGGAAATAATAAACAAGATAGCATCTGAAATACACCTAACATAGCGTCCAGTACTCAGCAGACAACCTAGACATGTCTAATGAATAAGAAGGAATAAAATTATATTAGTTTGCTTTCTTTAATGAATAGCCAGGGGGAAATTAACATATTTAAATGAGGTTTAGAGAATTTTTATTTTTTTGGTTATGCAATGATTGTATATTTATTCCTGCAGAGACTTAGATAATTTGCACCAGTTACAAAGGTAGCTAGACCAGTCAAGTTGCTTCACTTCATTGCACCTCAGTTTTCCTTCCTGTAAAATGGGCCAAGCTACATAGTTAAGCAACATCTGGGGGCTGAAAGAATCAAAAGAGCTGATGGTTTTTGGCAATGATCCACCTAACCTTTTACTGACCAGGTTGGAGAGGCAGCAAGAATGGTCCTGAAAACGGGTTAAAGAAGGAACTGCTCAGAGACCAAATATTACTGAATATTTTTTCCTTTTTTGGGTTGGTGCTCTAGATCACCACTTCCTGGAGATTATATTCTAAACTTGCTGTGATGGATGCAAGGTCCGCGTGCCCACGAGCTCCAACGGAACCCAGATGTCACCCTGAGGGAGGGACTCTGCTTTTACCTTGCTATTTTAAGCAGCGAGTTTATAATAATGGATGGGAGAGAAAGCAACGGGGCAGGAGCAGCGTGGGAACGGTCTGAGTGGACAGGGCTGCTGGGGCTCCCCCTGGAGAACTCGAGGCTCCATCCTGTCAAGTGTGGAACCTCAGCCAGCCTCCTGTCTGCTTTGTCCTGCAGCAGCTGGCGCCTCTTGGTGCTTGTCTCAGTTTGCTTCTGTTTTACTTTGCTTTCTGACCCAGGGACTGACTGAAGGTCTTTCTTTAGGAGCGGGAGGTAAAGGAAAGGAAGTGGAGATATTTCTGACGCAACTTTGGAATACTATGGCCCTAGAATCCTATGGGATGGGTCCCTCAGGTCTGTGGTTTGCTGTGATTAGGAGGAGTTCAGGATTTCAGGGACTCCTAGGGTTGGAGAAAGCCCCTGTAGTAGGTTAGAAACCCTATGACCCTTGCCCCAGCCTTTGATGAGACTCTCCCAGGAATGCGGGGCTCACTATTGTAAAGAGCAGCCCATTTCATGTTCTGATGGTTCCATCTACTAGGAAGCTTTTCCTTGCCTTGATCTCACCTTTCTGTCACTGGCCATCTGCCCTTCTGAGACAATAGAACTACATGAATGGCTTTCAGATATCTGCAAATAGATCTTATTTTTTCCTGCACCAGCTCTTTTCCAGGCTAAGGTCATTAGTTCTTTTTTTAATGACTTTTTTAATGTGGACCACTTTTAAAGTCTTTGCTGAATTTGTTAAAATATTGCTTCTGGTTTATGTTTTGGTTTTTTTGGCCACTAGGCTTGTGGGATCTTAACTCCCCAACCAAGGATCAGACATGCGACCCTTTGCATGGAAGGTGAAGTCTGAATCCCTGAACCGCCAGAGAAGTACCTTTAATTCTTTAAACACAAATTCTTGTCCTGCTTCCCTTTTTTTGAACATGCCCCGCATTGTCTGATTCTCTCTTGGCATGCAGAGCACAATACACCTCATGTAGATTAAGACAAAAGAAAAGTGAAACTGTTTACCTCCCCTGTTTGGAAACTATACTGTTAAGACAGCCTGGAGACATGCACACACATGGCATATCATTTAAAAAGTTTTCTTGGGACATGTAGTCCACTTTGCGGGTAGAACTGGGGTGTGTGGATATTTTTCTGCTGCCCTCAAACCCTGCTACCCTATACTTACCCAGCACCACCGCTGTCCCTGGGCTTCCCTGGCGCCTCAGATGGTGAAGAATCCACCCGCAACGTGGGAGACCGGGGTTCGATTCCTGGGTTCGGAAGATCCCCTGAGGAGGGCATGCAAACACACTCCAGTGTTCTTGCCTGGGGAGTCCCCACGGACAGAGGAGCCTGGCGGCCTGCAGTCCATGGGGTCGCAAAGAGTCGGATGCGACTGAGCGACTAAGCACCCCACAGCGCTGTTGCCCCTGATGCTGACACCCAAGTCGGGGTGATGGAAATTCATCAGAGAGCTCACCTTTGGGCACACCTGTTGCTCAATTTACTTACACAGAAACCATTAGGGCTGGGAGGCACAGCATACCCTGGTCCTGTAGCTCTCGTTCCCAAAAGTCAGGTTAAATCTGTCCTCTTGGCCGTGACCCACCTTCCTGTCTTACCTTCTCCAGCTACTCTGTTCAGAGAAATCCCACCAGCATTTCTATTTACGGCTCGGTCTAAACACCACTTCTAAAGAGAAATCTTCCTTAAAACGGTATTCCACTCATCCCAATTTCCCGAGTTAGGGACCCTTTTCTGGGAAAGCATCTCACTTTCAAAGTGTTTACCCTCTTTATCTTGTTTGCTGGCTGTCTCCCCGCCCCCACTGGACTCCATGCTCCTTTGGGGCCAAGACCACATCTTCTTCATCTTCACGGTAGAGTAGATGTGAGAGTGGTGAAGGAGGTCAGCTCACAGGTCCTCTACTTGAGGTTTCTTGAGCCGACCAGCAGGGGTCACCCCAACTGTTTCAGAGTTGAATGGGGTTCCCTGTGCACTGTAGAGAATAACAAATGTCGAGATGATGGTCACAAGGACTAAAACTCCCAGAGAAAAAGTTCTCCAATTCTTAAAATATAAGTCAACATGGATTTCTGGGTATCTGTGATCAATTGATACCTGTGGTATCGTGATCTGGGTATCTGTGACCACCTTGCCTGCCTCAGGAAGCTTGGTTTAGAGGTGTCTGTTGGGTGGGGGGCATCAGTAAGAGCTGTGGCTGATGCCACATCTGAGCCACCCCATAGCTCAGTGACTCTAGCACCTTCCTGAGCCCTTTCTTGGGACAGGTGGGTCAAGAAGAACTCCTGGTATTGTGGGCGGTGGCAGGGCTTTCTGGCTCCTTCCCCAGTAGTCTCCAGCAGACAGCAGCTTGCATAGGGCCTGGCACATAGTAGGTACTCAGTAAACGATGGTGTCTTCCATTTTCCCCTGTGTGTCCCAGCAGCTCCTGGCTGTGGCCTTGGCCAGGGTCTAAGGATGACATCTACCTCTGGTGGTTTTCATCTGCTGTCCCCCAGAGCAGCTGCTTCAAGGAACACCCGAAGTAGTATAATCAGAATGGTTGTTGGTGCTAAGGGTCCCTGGAGGCATTCTTCACCCTCCAGGGGTTTAGGGATGAGAAGAGGTCAGGCAGAGGCCCCTGGGCTCAAGCCAAGCTTCTGGACTGCAGACCAGCTTGCAGGTGGCCTCTGTGAACTCCGTGCTAAGTGAGCTGGCTTTTCATCTTGGGACTATTCTGCATGGGAGGCATTCTTGTCTCTGTTCCCTGATGAGGAAACCAAGGCTCAGAGGTGAAGCCAGGCTTCCAGGCTAAGCAGCCAGTGAGGGGCAGAGTGGAGCCTCAGATCTGGATATCTGGTTCCCAGCCTGTGTTCCTTCTACCTTGCTGTCCTGCCTCTCCAGATGGAGACCTGACATGACTGGTCCCCTTTTCTAAGAGGAATCAGAGGAGCCAGACCCATGGCCTCAGGTTTATTGCCAGATCTTGGTCCTACACCTCTTAACAGCCAGGAAATGTGAAAGTGCAGTTAGTACTTAGAAGTAACAGTAGTTAGTAGTTAAAAGTAACCCCAACTCAAACTGATTTAAACACTCGAGACTTAATTCTTTGTGTGACTGGATAACTAAGAAATAGTTCCGGCTGCAGGTGAGCTTTGACCAGGGCTCCAGCTCCGTTCCTCTGCAGACCTCCTGGCTCTGCTCTCCTCTGGGTGTCCAGTTTTCTCCTCAGTCTGGCCTTCCTCATGGAGGCAGAATGGCATCCATAGCACCAGACCTGCACACTCCACCACCCAGAGTAAGACAGGGCATCCGGGTCCTAGATCACTGCCGTGTGCTCCTTGGCTCAGTCTGGATCTATTGTCTAGCCCTGAGCCAGTCTCTGGTGACATGGATGAGATTATGCTGACTGGCGCCAACCCCAACCAGGTCTCAAGGCTGCTACTCCATGGAAGAGGGCTCAGTTCAGTTCAATCACTCAGTCGTGTCCAGCTCTTTGTGACCCCCATGGACTGCAGCACTCCAGGCTTCCCTGTCCATCACCAACTCCCGGAACTTGCTCAAACTCATGTCCATCGAGTTAGTGATGCCGTCCAACCATCTCATCCTCTGTCGTCCCCTTCTCCTCCCACCTTCAATCTTTCCCAGCATCAGGGTCTTTTCTAATGAGTCAGTTCTTCACATCAGATGGCCAAAGTATTGGAGTTTCAGCTTCAGCATCAGTCCTTCCAATGAATATTCAGGACTGATTTACTTCATGATAGACTGGTTTGATCTCCTTGCAGTCCAAGGGATTCTTGAGAGTCTTCTCCAACACCACAGTTCAAAAGCATCAATTCTTCGGCGCTCAGCTTTCTTTATTTTTAAAATTTCTTTTATTTATTTATTTATTTTTTCAGAGAGCTGAAAGAAAAGGGGAGGGTTAAGTGTGGCTTTGGGGCAGCAACCCAAGGTTGCTGGGGTGTGTACTGCACAAGGCACACGAGCTCCACCCTGGCTGAACCTCCAGAACCATGACTTCAGCAGAGTCCTGGCAGGTCCAGTGAGGGCTGTTCCTCAGCTGAGGGTCAGAGTTGCTGCTGAAGGGCATGAGGTGAGGCATGGGGCAGGAACTCAGGAGACACCATCCCTTCCTCCTCCTGCATCTGGCCAAGCAAGGTTGTACGGTATAGTGGCCTCCAAATCAGAAAGATCTTGATTCAAATGCTTGGTCTTTGTATGATTTGGGCAAGTGGCTTCCACTCTCCAAATAGTTCTCTTATCTATAAAATGCAAATAGTAATGCCTACAGCGTGAGGATTAAACTAGGTGATGTTTGTAATGTTCCTAGATAATGCCTAACACCCAGTAGCTGCTCAATAAATGGCTGACAAACACAAGTCTGGCTCCCATTGGAGAATCTTCCATCGGTTATGGCTTCAAGGAGTTCGAGGCACCCTTCTGGGATGGCTGTTTCCTGTACAGCCTAAATTAGATGCAAAATCTCTAAGGTCACCTCTGACTTTGTAAACAGAGCGAAAGAGCAGGAGGAAATGCAATTCCAAATGCCCTCTGCTCGCCTATTTTAGCCCTTGTTGCTGTAAACTCAAGCAGGCTCTCTCTGCGGTTTGCGGCTCCTGGAAACAGGACCCGGCGTGGGTCAGGGATGGGACTGGATTTGACTTGTCCTTTTGGCGTCTCCTCAGCCTGTGGAGCCCAGGCCTCTTGGAGCATCTTTGGGGCTGACGCAGCGGAGGTTCCGGGCACACGCAGTCACTCCCGCCAGGAGGCTGCCATGCCCCACACTCCCGAGGACGAGGAGCCCCCCGGAGAGCCACAGGCAGCCCAGAGCCCCGCCGGCCAAGTAAGTGCCTCCCTTCCTGCAGCTTGCCTGGCCGGGGCCACGCCGAGCGCCCTGGGCTGAGGCCGTAGGGTGTGCCACCAGCCTTTGCAGGCGGCAGTGGGGCTGGGGAAGGTGTGTGGCTTCCACACCAAGGAATACATATCCAAAGGTCATTTGAGTTGGCCCCCGCACACCCTGAGAGTGGAACCTCCTGGGCTGTGTCTGACTGAGGTCTCCTGGGAAGTCACACTGCCCTCCTAGGATGGGGAGGTACCTGGAGGAGAACCCCCAGCATGGAGGGCCCTGTCCTGTCAGCACTGTGGGCACCAGCCTAAGGTCACTTAAGCTGAATCCTCTTAAAATGAAGATCGAAGTTTCTTAGTAAATAGTGGAAAAGGGTTTCAGTCAGCCTTTTTATTATAAAAAAGGCAATGATGAAAGTAAATTGAAAGGTTCCATTGAGGTTTAACTGTACAAATGATATTGTGAAGATAAATTTTTAACCGTACATATTGCAAAAATATAGCTTATACGTTAATTTTTAGAATGAACAGAGAATTAATCAAGTATGTTGATTTTTGTATTACATATTTTTTATGCCAATGAAGCGATCTGTTCACATGATGTCACACCTTTACATTTTACTTTATAATAAGCACCTTCATTAAGAGATTCTGCTTGTTTGATATTTAAGGGCTTCATTCATTTTCCTAAGGACCTCTTTCAGTCCCTCAGTATTCCCTCATGAAGAACCTATCTTTCCATCATCCTCATAATTTTGAATTCATCTGTTAACTGGTCTAACTCCATGAGCTCCTCGTTCGTTGATCTAAGATCTTGTATGTGAAATTCTCCGACGTGGCGTTTTGAACCTGATGAACTTTACAGTTGATTTGCACTGAACTTTACATCTTGTTGTATCTGACAGTTCTCCAAATGTCCCTGAGACTGAGGGAGAGACACTCGTTAAGTGAGGGAAGGTTATATGAGCTGGCATTAATTTGATACATTTGAAAAGTGGGCAGACTCTTAGTGAATAGTTTCATGTTATAATGACATTTGTTTTCTTTTCACATCGTGACTGTGGGAACTAAGATAATAAAAAGAACAGATAATTGGAAAAGAACAGCCTCTTGTATCCCCACATCCCAAGCTCATGGGACTGAGATCCTGTAGAACTTGGCAGCCTTGGAGAGCCCTTGAATTTCTAAATTCTAATGAGCCAAGCCCCATGCCCTTGGCCGTAGGCACCAGCTCTGGGCTTTACTGAACCCCACTCCCAGGAGTGTCCTGGGCTATGGGGATGATGCTGTCCAGCTCCTTTCAGTGGCTCCAAAGGGTTCCTCTACTCCTCCGCAGGTGACATCTAGCCTTCCCCACACTGTGCTCTGCTGTTGCCCCTCTCCTGCTGCTGCTCCTAATCACGTGCTGACAATTCCCCCAAAGTGTTACCGACAGTGACTGTAAGGTTTACCCAACAAAAAGTTTGCTAATCTACTGAAATCTTGGGGTTTAAAGAAGGGAAGTACAACACAGAATAAAACACTTATGTGTGTGGTCAGTCATGTCCGACTCTTTCGTGACCCTGGACTGTGGCCTACCAGGCTCCTCTGTCCGTGGAATTTTCCAGGCAAGAATACTGGAGCAGGTTGCCATTTCCTCCTCCAGGGGCTCTTCCTGACCCAGGGATCGAACCCTTATTGCCTGCATCTCCTTCACTGGCAGGCAGATTCTTTACCACTGAGCCACCTAGAAAGCTAGACTAAAACACATCTGGATTGCAATGTCACTGCCCCCAGTCCTCAAGTCATTCCCTTTCCCAGGTTCTATCCCCTTAGCATCTCCACCCCTCAGTCCTGGATCACTTCTTGCTGTGGTCATCCCTGACCCTATCCACTTTACTCACAATGATAGTGCCCTTAAGACAGGTTGTGATGTAAAATCTAGCTCCTGAATCCTGGGCAACTACCCTGAATGGCTGCCACGCCCTGATCCCCAAGTATTCAAGTGCTCCTAAAAAAATAAATTAACGAAAGATGGGCAGAGACACAGCTCCATCCTCGGTGAAGAGATCTTTTTCACATTGAGTTCAGTTCCTCTTGGTTTCAAACCTCTCTAATTAAAAGACACTTCAAACCTCCACCGAGACGCAAGACCAGATAGTACAAAAGCCTGCTGGCCTTTTTCCCCATCATGGCTTCAAATCACACATAGGTGTAACTTCACTGGGTCAGAGGTGAGGGTGAATTTCTAGGGATAACTAAGCAGGGATAGGGTGCCAGGAGCTCACTACACAGCTGAGGGTCAGAGAGCCCCAGCTGAGCAGCAGAAACTCCAGATTCCAGCCCCCACAAACTCACTTTCCCAAACCAGACTTCTATAACAAACACCCTGGGCCCTCAGGGTCTCTGAAGGTCCTCCATGTGCTCATGGGGAGATGAAAAAATAAAGAGACTGTTTGTGGGCCTCAATAGCCTCTGCAGTGCCAGAGTCTATCAGGAGAAGGACCCATGAGGAACCCGGGTGAGCTGGAGCCAGGATGCCCGGATACTGTGAGAGGCACATTAGTGCAGGATTTCAGAACTGAGACTCTGGAGTGAGGCCAACCTGGGCTGAAGTCATAGCTCTTCCATATGCTGGTCAAGAGACCTGGTGTTGAGTCTGTTAACTTTTCCATACCTCTGGTTCCTCATCTCTTCCCCAGGGCAAGTGTTAGTGGCTGCCTCTTGGACCCTGTCTGTTCAGCCCAGCCCTTGAGGGCCTGCTTTGGCCTGAGGGACTGTGGAGCTGAGACAGGTTAGACCCAGGCTGAAGGCCACATCAGATTCAGTATCCTTTTATTCTCTGCCCTGACTGACAGGCCCTGGGCCTTCCTGAGTCCTCCAGAAGCCCACAGGCATCCTAAGTAAAGAGCATCTTCCTCTGCAGTGCCCATCAGACAACCCACATGGGGCTCCTCCGGCAGCTGCAGCCTCAGGGGACAGTTAGGTCTTGAGAGTTAGACTGGAGCCTTGGGGGCTGGAGCCTGAGTCGCTCAGAGCAGCAGAGGCCAGGGAAGCAAGGTTGGCCAGGAAGACTGGGCTGGAACTCCTGGTGCCGTGTGAATTCCACTCTGTGAAACAGGCAATAAACAGACCATCCTTCTGAGTTTACGGCTCCCCGCGGTCCAGCCCTACTTCTGGTTCCTCAGGCCCCAGCCCCCACTTGCCATCGCTGACTGAGGCACTAGCTGAGGCCGTCTCACACAAAAACACAAAAGATCCTGTTTTTCTTTCTGCTCACGCACACACACACACACACACACACACACAAACACAGTCATAAGCACACGAACACTCATACACATGCCAGACCTAAACACACTTTCAGACACGCACAGACTTGGACAGATAAAGAGATATACTGTTTAAGATCCCAAGCAGAAGCTATAATCAAAATGCACAAAGAACTAAAGCCTCCTGACGACGCCCTCTGGTGAGGCTGTGTCCTGAGCAGTGTTTCCTGGGTTGGCCTTTGAACAGGGAAGGGCCGAAAGGGATGAGGCTGGTAGCCAAGAGGCTCTGGTAGGAGCAGAAGCTGTGAGGATATAAGCCCGCGACCTTCTGGGATCACAGACTGACAGTAGGTCACTGACCAGATCTCAGGTCACATCTAAGCCCCTTCCTCCAAAGACAGGCAAAATCCTGCCTGGTCTAAGTCACCTGGGAGCTTGTTACCCCTGGATTCCTCTGCCAACCTCCACCCGCTGGGCCAAAGCCTCTGGGTGTAGACCCGCGCATGGTTGGCAGCTCTGCCTCCTGGTCAGGCTGGAGCCTGCCTCCCCCGACTCCCTCAGTTCTGTCGTCACAGCGGCCTGTTGTGGGTGAAGACCCACAGACGCATGAAGGAGGTTTCTGCGTCTTCCTAGAGCCTCTCTGCCTCCAGTTCCTCCAGGCTTTGATGCCATGGCACGTTTCAGAGTCTCCTCCACCCCTCCCCACACATACCAGCCTGTCTCTGCCTCACTGTGGGGCACCAGACCTGGCCCCAGGCCCTACAGGCGGTGTGACCAGGACATCAGCCCTTTCCAGGCCTGTAACCAGCAGCCGTATTAGCAACTCCACTCACTGGAACTGCATGGCCTCCTCAGAGGGGCCTTCCAAACCTCAAAGTACGGAGACAGTCATATTAACTATAAGAGCCCAGTTCTCACTGGATCTCACCCCTCTCCCCCTCCAGGGGTTTTGGAAGGCCCCAGGGGCAGGTCAGTGTGAGCTCATAAGCTGACGTCATCTTTCATGTCATCTCCTCCGGCATCACTCTGACCACCGTTCTCTAACCACTGCCTTACCCCACTTCTCCATTATCCATAAAGCCACTAATACCTGCTAACCTTGTGCTGCCAGGTACCACAATTTTCATTGTTGTTCAGCTGCTAAGTGTGTCTGACTCTTTGCAACTCCATGGACTGCAGCACACCAAGCTTCTCTGTCCTTCATTATCTCCTGGAGTTTGCTCAGATTTATGTCCTTTGAGCCGATGGTGCTATCCAACCATCTCATCCTCTGCCGCCCCCTTCTCTTTCGCCTTCCATCTTTCCCAGCATCAGGGTCTTTCCCAATGAATCCATTCTTTATATCAGGTGACCAAAGTACTGGAGCTTCAACTTTAGCATCAGTCTTTCCAAGGAATATTCAGAGTTGATTTCCTTTAGGGTTGACTGGTTTGATCTCCTTGCTGTCCAAGGGACTCTCAAGAGTTTCTCCATCACCACAATTCAAAAGCATTGATTCCTTGGTACTCAGTCTTCTTTATGGTCCAACTTTCACATCTGTACATGACTACTGGAAAAACCATAGCTTTGACCACATGGACCTTGTTGGGGTTACTACTCTATTAACTCAGTTAACTTTCAAGTCCCTTTATGAGGTAGGCATCCATCATCAGTTCCATCTCATAGCTGAGCAGACTGAGGCACAGAGTAGTTAAGTGCCTTGCTCCAGGGTCACACAGCTTGTAAGTGAAAGGCCCAGGATTTGCACCCAGGCAGCCTGGCCCCAGAGCCCACATTCTTGGTCTATGCCCTGCACTGAGCTCTCTCAGCTTTGGCACTGGGGCCTCTGTGAGAGGTGCTAGGACCAAGGGAATGCTGTCCTCTGCTCCCAAAACCGCTTGTCAGAGACAGCCAACCTGGGCCCCGTAGAACTTACCACCTTATAAACCTGAAGTGCCACAGCTGTGGTCCCAATAAAACAGCACGCTTGGGTGTGTCTTGAGCCCTAGAAACCCAGGCCACCGTGCTGTTCCTGCTTCAGGCCACACACACGTGTTCCTCTCACTCCAGGCCTCCCTGAGCATCTACTTGATCCAATAAGTCCCCTACATACGAAGGAGTTCTGTTTCGAGAATGCATTTGTAAGTCTAATTTGTTCATAGGTCCAACAAAGTTAGCCTAGGTACCCAGCTAACACAATCAGCTGTAGACTACTGCACTGTAATAGGTTTATAATACTTTTCACACAAGTAAGACATAAAAAAGCACAGAACATAGTGAGCTTTTATACTTTTGGACATCCTGGGCTTGAAATAAAGAGACTGTACTCCCACACTCTATACAGTACTGTGCAGTAAAGTACACAAAACACAGCTGCTTGGAGAGGATGTGTGCGTGAGACAAGCACACTAGATGCGTGAAATAACGTGACTTTACATGCAAATTCACGTTCCCATCTTTGAAATTTCACAGCTTGAAGGTTCGTATGTAGGGCACTTACTGTACTGCACTTTCTGGTCCTCTAGACAGAAACTGATGTTCAGCCCTCACATACAGCAGCGTCTGGTTGACATGATCACTGAAGCACTCAACTAACCATCAGCATCCTTGCTCCCACCCCGACCCCTACCCCAATTATTACTTAACTGAAAATGAGGTTGGAGTGTTTTTTTGAAAAGCAGCCCTCTGCATCCAGCCCTAACAGGAAAGGGTCTGTTTGTGGAGCTCCTAGAACCTCTGACCATGAAGCTGCGGGGCCTCCCCATCTTTTGGCCCAGAACTGGATAGCATGGTGGCCGCCACCATAACCAACCTGGAACTTTCTCCCTGCTTAGTGTAGTAAGAGGCACATCCAGACTCGCTACCATCATCCCGCACGGCTGTCCTGTTAGAAGAGAAGAATTCCAAGCAGGGTTCCCCAAGCAGCCAGGGAGTTCTGGAAGGCACAGGAAATGCTTCTGTTTCATGGGAACATGAAACATGAGCCACGTGGCAGAGTGAAGGGGGCCTGCGCTTCATCCCTGAGTGTGACCCTGGGTGGGTTATTCATCATGCCTCAGCTTCCTTATCTGTAAACTGAGTGTTCCAGTAATAACTGCTCACACCAGCTAAATTTTAAGGCAATTCCAGGCACGATGCTAGGTTTCTGTCTATATTTTCTCATTTAGTTTTCACACTAACTCTGTGAGGTCAGTATTATTGCTATTCCCATTTATAGATGAAGAATTTAAGCACAGAAAAGAAAGTAAGGTTCACTAGGCAACACAGCTAAGGGGTTAGATTGTAAGAGCCTAGACTCAAACCCAGGCAACCTGACTTTACCAGAATAACATATAGCCAGTGCTAAGCAAAGCACTCAGCTTTACTCAGTATTCAACAAAGTTCTCAGTCCCTCGCACAGCACAAAATGGTACACTAAAAAGTTTTCACAGGTATCACTGCTGTTGGTCCTCTAATGCCACTGTGGGGACAGAGATCATCAGCCCCAGGAAACTGGAAAGCTCAGAGCATGTAGGTATTATAGCTGGAGAAGCTCAGAGCATGTAGGTATTATAGCTGGAGACGCTCAGAGCATGTAGGTATTATAGCTGGATGCAAGGAGAGAAACCAACATGTGAGGCTCCTACTGTGTTCTAGGCTAAGCTCTTTGTACTCATGATCTCAGATGACCTTTACAATGCCCTGTAAGTTAGCAATGCCTGTACCTTTTTTATAGATTAGGAAAGTAAGTCCTGGAAAGGTTAAGCCAGTTGTCCAAAGTCACATAATGAAGAAGTAACAAGGCCTGAATTTCGCTGCCTCATGGCTTGTAGCTGAAAAACAGGCCTAGAATGATGGTTTTTCTTCTTTCTAGTCCAGAAAACACCCCATTGCAATGCAGTGGAGTTTGAGCACACAGGAAATGGATGGCAGTTCACTGATGTGTGGTAGGTACTCAGCAAAGATAGAACTGAGTTTAATTTACTCAATAAATGTTTATTGAATTCATTCACCAAGCATTTATTGAGCTCTAACCCACCAAAGTCCCACTCTCAGGGAGTTCACTTCCTTGTGGATTTACAGCTGAATGACAGGTCTCTCTGATCTGATTTGCTCTCATGACCTTCTCTGATCAGGAACTGGCGGATCTTTGTTCTATGCCATCCCCAGAAATATCTAGACCTTAACACATGAGACTGGGTAAGGTGGATTGCCAGCTTCACTCTCCACTTCACCTCCCCTTGGCTGTTGAGACCCTGTGATCACTTGTCAGTGGGCTAGGGCTCCATCTATACCCCAGTGGAAGCCCCTGGAGAAACGCGTGCTCTACCGTGGTGGGAAAAGGGTTCAGGACTCAAAAGAATCAATCCTCTGTCAGGAATGAGATGAAGGCGAAGCATAGTGTGTGTTAAGTCCTTGGAAACTGGTAATGACTGTGCAGAGTGGGGAGACCACCCTCCCAACCCTCCCAACTAACCCTATGAGAACCGTCTTACTTACTGTGCTTCCTACGTGACTGACAGTGCTCTAAGCATTTTACACCAACAATTCTAGGAGATCAGTATGATTATTACCCATTTTACAGATGAGAAAACTGAGGCAAGGAAGTACACTCTAACCACCAGAAGCTGAGGAGTACCTTGAATACTCCACTTGAAGATTTTGAATTCATCCTTATCTCATCCTGCCCTTTGCAGGAACAGGCTCTGTTCAGATCTTCAGTGAAGTATCTTCAAATAAACTGTCAGTAAAGCATTAGAGTCTGATGTATAAGATATTGGAGATATCTATTGGGAACTCCCAAAGTAGACATTACTATCATCTGTATTTTGTAGAAGAGATTACATAATTGTCAAAGGCCACATGGAGTGTCATGGCTGAGTGGAGATTCAAACCCATTTCTGTTGAGGTGTTCCCACCACCTTTGCCTCCTTCCCTGGTGCCACCCAGCAGTAAATCCAGTGTCTTGGACACCAGAAACCCCAGGCATGGGAGGTAGGTGCTTGATGCCCCATCCTCTATGGAAGGGAAGCTCAGACAGAGTCAAGAGGACTGTTCTATCAGGATGGCTTCTAATGGTTTGGGTCAGAGAGTAAGAGCTGTGAGGTTATAGCTGTGCAACTGTCCAGGACAGAGCAGAATGTGGTTTAGAAATGTGGATTATTACAGATGGTCAGGAATGTACACTACAGTTATTGGTCTTATTATAAGCCCATGGATGTAGCTTGTCTTTTTTTTATTTCTCTGAGTACCCTGTCAGGTTGCATTCCTTTAGGGTCAGGGGTGATATGTGTATCTCCAAGCCTCAGCATAGGCTCTTGCACATGCAAGAGCTTAGGGATGTATGGTTGTGTGATAGGCTGGGCGCATAATTGCCTGTATGGATGATTAAATGCCTGGACCCAAGGGAGGAGATGGACAGGAAGGATGAGGAGAGGATAGAAGATAATCATGGATGAACGGCCAACTGGTTGAGTGATACCCTCCTCCCCGACAGAGGAAGGCTAACAGACACTCTATGCACTTTCACACTTCAAAGGCTGATGGCATGAGAGTAAAAACAGCGACGAAGAAGGTAGGATAATCTGGGGATGGGTGACCCCTGACTGGGGCTTCCCTGGTGGCTCGGCCATAAAGAACTCGCCTGCCCATGCAGGAGTTCCCAATCCCTGGTTTGGGAAGATTCCCCTGGAGAAGGAAATGGCAACCCACTCCCGAATGCTTGCCTGGGAAATCCCATGGACAGAGGAGCCTGGCGGGCTACAGTCCGTGGGGTCGCAAAGAGTCGGACACTACATAGCAACTAAGCCACGATCCCCAGACTGCTAGGAGTAGACTGGACAATGGCCGGAAAGAGGATCTACAGAGGCAGGGCAGGCCGCGAGTGACAGGGTAATCCACACGGCGGGCAACAGGGAGCCTTCCGGGAGCCAGGATCTGATCCTCCACGTGCGGCAGGGAGGAGCCCCAGGTCCAGCCGAGCTCAGCAGAGGCACTTCTGCTCTCTCCCATGCTCTTAGGACTCATTGCTGGAATAATCATTTTCTCTGAAGTCCCCAGAGAATCCTTTTATCCTGCCAGGAGAGTGCTAAGCCTCTCTGCGGCCAGGGCTGTCCTCGCCAGAGACAGTCCTTATTTGCCCTTCGGGCTGTGAGAGAGAGACCTGGGGACACAGCTATAGCAGTGCCCGCCCTCTGTCACTATCCTCATTGTCACTGTCACCCTCAAAACCGGCCTGAAAAATGGGGATTATTTGCTCCAACTAATGTTTGAGAACAGGAAGCCCAGGGAAGTTAAGTGACTTGCCCGAGGTCACCGAGCAGTGTAGACCTCCCGACTTCACCACCCCACACTGCCTGCCTGCACAGTCTTCTCCCAGAACGGCTGCCAGGGTCCCAGTGCAGGAGCTAAACTCCCCACTCCTGCCTGGGCTGGGGCTGGGGCTGCTCTGCTGCTCAGAGCTTCTGAGCCAGGGCTCGCCACGTGACATGGGGGAAAGGAAGCTAATATTCCCGTCTGTGACACTGGCCTATATTTATCCCTGCACCCAGGCAGTTAGGAAACTGTGGTGCATTCTTGGGAATTTATGAGCGAAATAAACATTTAAATGTTTCTATAAGGCTTATTTAAAGAGAACAAAATGTGACCTGCTGGCTTATTAAAGGGCAAGCTTGCTGGGAGATGGCCCAGCTCCCGCAGTGCTCGGCTGACTCCAGGGAAGGGGAACGGATCCCTGGGGAGGCTGGGCCCTGGAAGGTGAGAAGGGTGCCCCTGCTATCTTTCCTCCAGCTGTGTATTCAGCCTGAAGGGCTTCCTGGAGGAAGGGGCTTACTGGGTAAGGTACAGTTTGGAAGAATAAGAGAGGCACGTCAGAGGCCTGCAGGGCACCAGAAATCAGGGAAGGTGAGACCCAAGACCTGGAGACAACTTGTACAGCCAGCGTGTGTGACAGGAAGGCCAACAGGCCTGGTATCTGTTTCTTCCCCAGGGTTTTGCAACCCTGGACAGTCTGGTTTTTGTTGTTGGTTAAGTGGAAATTGAAATGTGAAAAAAGGGGAAAGAAAAGAAATATATTAATCCCCTATTTCACACTCAGGGCTTTTGCTTTCGTCTTCTCATCTCCCCTGCACGACTCTGTGAGATCAGGAGACATTCTCACCCCACGTTGTTCATGGGTGTCCTGAGGTTCATCCTCAGAGCTGCTGGAACGATTAAGAGAACACACACAGGAAGTGCCTGGGGCAGGGCCCTGCAGGCAGTAGGTGGGACTAAATGTCACTTCCTTCTACCCATGTTTGTTTCGTTGCTTCTCCTGCAGGTAAGAGTCATCTCTACCTTGTCTGAGACGCAGGTGGTGAGAGAGGGGGTGGAGCCAGGTGAAGGAGGCCTTGGATGTAGACTTCCCTGGGAGTCCTTGATTACTTGGACTTCTGTGGCTGGGTGTCCCACGGAAGATATTCCATGGCTCCATGACCAGAAGTGCAAGGTCCTCCTAACTGAACTCCAGAAGGTTGTGTAGATGCAAAACTAAGAACAACAATCTTCTCCAAACCAAATTCCAAAGTCATTAATTTAGCCCCAATGGTACCAGTAACAGACTATAACATCTGACACTTATTGAGCATTTACTAGCAGCCGGGTGCTCTTCTACAAGCTCACCATCTGGAGCTGCCACACTTAGCAAATGAAACAGTTATGTTCAAGCAATATTTGGGACATGTGTGTTAGTCACTCAGTCATGTCTGACTCTTTGCTACCCCATGGAATGTAGCCTGCAAATCTCCTTTGTCTATGGGATTATCCAGGCAAGAATACTGGAGTGGGTTGCCATTCCCTTCTCCAGAGGATCTTCCCGACCCAGAGATCGAACCCTGGTCTCCTGCACTGATGGCAGAGTCTTTACCTTCAGAGCTCCTTTATACTGAATACTTTAGCGTAAGTAAGTATTTGGGACCTACTTACACTAAAAACGTAATTGTTGTTTATTTAAAGCTCAAATGTAACAGGGTATCCTGTATCTTATCTGGCAATCCTATTTCTACATCAGTCTGTGGAATTGTTGTAACTACGCTGTGAGATAGCTATTTTATAGGTGAGGCACAGAGAGGAGAGGTCACTTGCCCAAGGTCACACAACTAATGTGAAAAGCTGTATCGTGAATTAGTGTGGCTCCAGAGCCTGAGTCCTGAAGTCCTGGAGCCAGGAACTTGCCTGGTGGATTCTGTTTGAATGCACCGCCCAACAAGCTTTCTTGAGGCCCTGCCTTCTGTTTTGGCAGCTCAGAGCCGGAGCAAGGATGAGTATTTACACGGCATTAAAACCTGGCAGAATTCACCCGGAGGGCCCTTGGAATCTTCCCACACTCTCTCCTGATTCCCCGTTAAAGTGAAACCCAGCCAGCACAAGACTAAATGTTCCCCACAAAAACAGTTTTGCAGGAAATTAGATATTGCCTGGAGCTTTCTGTGAGCTGATTAAGGAGAGAACAATTTGATTTTATTAGTGTATATTTTGTACACTTTGGAAGGAGAGCAGGAGGACATTCCAGGGCATTCCATCAGGGGATTAGAGGATTTCTCCCTGATTGCTTTGTGCCTCCTGGCTTTTAAGCAACTTCAAATTGTGTGTGTGTGTCTGTATTTACGTGCTTGGCACTCGCCACCAGGGGCTCGTTTCTGCCTTTCTGTGTGGGAATCTTTGCCCTTGACCTTCCTCTGGGTAAGGGTACCAGCAACCCCATGGATGACAGTCACCTCTGGATAGTGACTCATATTCATCACTTTCACCAGGAGTCAGGGAAAACTCCACTGGAAAAAAGTTCCTCCAGTGCCTTGCAGACCAGTTACCTCACAGCGTCAACCTTGACGGCACCCGACTGGACCGGACCTGCAGGACCAGCGGGATCCTACCTGGGATGGGTAGCGGTGGGAGGGAGGCTACTTCTACCTCACTCCCCTCCCACTGTGCTAGCCAGGAGGCGGGGGGAGTATTTCAGAGGTCCTCCTGGTTCGCCTTTGTCTGCGTAGGCCCTAGCACGTAGTAGGCGTTCAATAAATGTTTGCTGGATGAATAGACAGAATAAAGTATAATAATGTGCAAAAGTTTACAGACTGGCCACTCTCTTAGACTCTAAGACTTTTGAAAACTTTTGTGTCAATCTTAAAAAAAGGGAGGGTAAAACAGTCTACACCATGAATGGGGCTGAAGACTAAGCTGGGTTGGGGGGAAGAAGAGAGAGAGGGAGAGAGGGAAAGGGGTGGCGGGAGAGTAAGCAAGTTATTTCACCTACTCCATAGTCTATGCTCCAGCTACACTCATGAATCCTTAGTGCTGTTACGCCTTTTACTAATGCTGTTTCCTTTGCCCAAAACCTCCCCCCTAATTCTTACTTTTAATTAATTAAATTTGGTTGGGTCGGGTCTTAGCTGCAGCCCAGGATCTTCACTGTCATGTGGGATCTTTCGTTGCAGCACACAGACTCTCTAGTTGCGGCTTGTGGGCTTAGTTGCTCCGTGGCATGTAGGACCTTATGTTCCCTGATCAAGGATCAAACCCCCGCCCTTTGCATTACAAGGTGGATTCTTAACCACTGGACCACCAGGGCAGTCCCTCCTCTAATATCTTTGTATTGCAAACTCATATTCATCCCTCAAGAGCTAGCTTAAATGTCCCCTCCTCTGGAGAGTCTTCTCCAGCTCCCCTCATAAGAGAGTTTGCTTTGCTTTCTTGGAGCTTTCGAAGAGTGTGGTTCATCCCTTATCACCTTATATGTATTATCAGTGAATTACTGATGAATTACTTCTCTGTATCCCTTGCTTGTCTGTGAGCTCATGAGGGTCTTTGTATCTCAAACTGCTTCTGGCACATGATGCGTAACTAAAATGTGTTTGTTGAGTGAGAGAGAAAAGTGATTTGACGGTGGTATGACTGTTTATTGATATATCAGTCTTGTGCTAAGGTACTTTCTCAACATTATTTTTAATCCTCACATCAGCCTTGTGAGTTGTCATGGGGCATAGAGAGGTTAAGTAGCTTGCCGAGGACACACAGCTAGTGGATGATGAGCAGAAATTTGAGGGTGTGATTCTTCCAAAGGAAAAGGAAAAAGGCAGTGCTGCTTCCTACTCCTACCCAGCCAGAGTCCTTGTCCGAAGTTTCCTTCCATGTGCTCAGGGATTCTGAGGGCTTCCCCCTGTCTCGTCGCTACAGCTCCCTCCTGCTGAAAGATCGTGGAACACAGGGATCTGGCGTTCCCTGGCTGCACTCAGAGACTCTTCCCCAGCTCACCTGGCCTCATGTTTGAGGCCAAGGGAGGGAATAGAGGCAGATGAAAATGGAAGAGCTGGTTTCACTAAAAGTTGTGGGAATCAAGAAGTCCAGATGACTCTGTATAGTACCCACTTGACAAGAAAGAATAATGTGAAAAGGAGAGAGGGCCTCCTCCCCACCTTGCTAAGAGCCAACTCCTGCATACCAAGGACTTAAGAACACAGCTCAGCCTGGCTCTATGAGGGCAGGCCCCCGGCCATGGCTTCATTGAGGCCAGTAGAGGTAAGAGCACTAATGCCCAGGGGCTCCAGAAGGACATGACCTCCACAGAAAGTGGCTGTGGGGACCCACTGTTGTGAAGCTCTAGGAAGCTGCACTGATAGGTGGTGTGACATGCTCAGGAGCATGGGGAGACAGGCCTTTGGATGGGAGAGTAGGGCATTCACAGAGGGCTAGAACAGCACACACCAGTATGGGAGAGCAGGGCAAGGAGAAGGAAAATGATGAAGGGTCATAAAGAGGATCCCCAGAGAGTCTCCCAGATATAACTGGGAACAATTCTGAGATGGATACACTGGGACAACAGGCGGCAGAAAAGTCAAAGACACTACTGCTCCTGTTCATTGGTCCTATTTCTATCTCCAGTCCACTTAGATATGGAAAAACACAGGTTGACGTGCATCTTTAGGAATTTTGTTGTATATCCTATACAGCATGCTTTCATTCCATTCATTCATTTACTCACTCAACAAATATTTATTATACAGATTTGTAACATACACATTTGTTGTTACATTTGTATACGTAGGGTTTTACCACTCACACAGGCATTAGCAGCATAACAGTATACCATTTTCACTACAGCTGCTCCAATCTACAGTGTAATAACTTTCATTTTGATGGTTAGAAGTTTTGTTCTATTTTGCTTACTAGTTGCAAACTATCTCAAAAATTTAAGGATTGGCCTGTAATCTTTGTTATTATTTCAGAAATGTTTGTTTATTTAGATAAACATTTTCACAAAGTTATAAAAGTTAAAAGCCATGTTCCAGTACCCATGGGACAAATCGCTTTCTTGACATGTCACCATTAGCCACATGGAGGACTGTCGCTGGGTGTCAGGAACATGGGTGTCGCCACGTTTTCTGCTGGCCTGCATCCTTCCCCAAGCAGGCTGCTTGCAGCCTGAGGACTCCACTGTTCTTTTCCTATTAATACAGTGTTAGTGAGGAACAACCAGGGATGGCTTTGTGGTTTCCTAATCTTAGTGCATAAAAGATAGACCAAGCTAAGCTAGGTGAATGAAGGAGAAACTTTTTTTCTTTTTCTTTTTTCTGGATAATCCAAATAAACTGCCTTTGGCCCATTTCAAGAAGGCTCTGGTATCATGATGCTGGAATAAAGGTTCCAGCTCCTGGAAGCTTAACTCCATCTGTGTTCTTGTTCTAAATCACCAGGACCCTGCCTCCACAGGAATATCTTGCAGTCCACCCACCATCATCCTGACTGGGGATGCCAGTTCACCAGAAGGAGAAACTGACAAAAACCCGGTCAACAGGTACATCCTCTGTGCCTAATCTATGCAATAAAGGGCACTGTTTCCTAGCATGTGGGATTAGACAACTCTATTTTTTTTTTATAAATCTTTTCTTCTTTCTTGATGATTTTATTGATGAAATAAAATCAAACGGTTTTTCAACGTGAGAGAGCGAGCATGGCATTTTCCCATTATCTCCCCTTCCCTCATATTATTTTCTCTCCTGGATTCGGATCTTTGTACTTGGCTAACGTGAGTCTGAGTGAACTCCAGGAGTTGGTGATGGACAGGGAGGCCTGGCGTGCTGCGATTCATGGGGTCGCAAAGAGTTGGACACGACTGAGTGACTGAACTGAACTGAACTGAACTGAACCTTAAAGAAAAGCACAAATCATAGCAGGGGAGTTTCCTATAATATCTGCCCATATATTTGCAAACAGGCCTGAACGATGTGGATTCTTGACTAGTATTCTGCCTGTGTGGCAGATGACCTCGTGGTAGGAATACTGGCTCACAGGCACAGAGATGTCACTGCCTCAGTCTTACACAGCACTAGCTCATGCATTCGTCTAGCTAGAATGAGATGGCCTAAGTATAATTTCCAAAAAGTTACAAAGATGACCCTAATACAGATATGTAATGAGCATGTGTCAAAGATTTATGTGTCAAAGATTTATTTAACTCATTAACGGGGTGGGGGGACCAACAGGAATACAAAGCTGGTTCAAAAGAGGATGCAAGAAATGGACATACTTAATATAATCAGTGAGGAGGACAAGAAAGCTGGAATAAGATTGCTTAAGTTAGATATAAAATAGGTTAATGTTTCATGGAACAATGAAGCCTTATTTTTTTAATCCTTTTTCCTCAACAGAAATCATCTGCATCTCTACCAGGCAATTATTCACATTTTATGAGTTTTCTGCAAGTTAGATGCTCAGAGTCTGAACATCTCCTCAGGGAAGTGGTTTAGCGAGCATCAGAAGCACCTGGTTGTTGGGGGTGGGAATTGTTCAATCAATCAGTGTGGGACCCCATCCCCAGAGTTTCTGATCCTGTTGGTGGGTGGGGCCTGAGAATGTGTGTTTCTAACAAATCCCAAGCTTAGATGAGATTGAAAGCCATGCTCTAGGATGAACTTTGAGCATAGGCAAGCATCTAGACACCTATTTACATGCTCCATGGACCAATTTTCTTAACAACGTGATTCTGTCCTGTCTTTCAGAGCCCACAGTCCCCACAGGAGGCTTTCTCACCGACACTTGAAGGTTTCCACTGCTTCGCTGACTTCTGTGGGTAAGGGCTGGGCTGATTTCTCTTATTTCTGCAACCAGAAGTAGAGTCCAGCTGAAGGTGTGTTTGAGTAGGAAGACTGAGGTCTGGCAGCTTGGCCTCTTCCCCACTCCTGTGTCTCGGATAAGTCCGTCCCTAGAAGCCCAACAGGGCAAAATCGATGAGCCCTCTGTGTTTGAGCCCAGAAATATAATATCTGATTTTAGTTTGTTTTGGTAAAAAGACAAGTCCTGGGCATACAGAGGAAGATGAGGCAAAGGGAGACGGAACCGCTGGGTGAGGCCCTCCGCCCCCACCTAGAAAGGCCCACATCCAGGTAGGTGTATGCTTAGCTGCAAGGCTGGCTGCCCCAACCACCTTCTCCTTCCCCAGTGTATCTCAGAGCCTGCTCTGGACCATCAGAACACAAATGCAGGCGTGGTCTCTGCTTGCATGCCACTGTGGGTGAGGAGACTGACAAGCGAACAGATAGAATCAAGACACTGTGTGGCAAGGTCCTTCACAGAAGTGTTAGGGAAACTGAGTCAAGCAGGGGAGCAGTTCTGGCTAGAGACAGGGAAGGCTGGATAGGTATTCCAGACGGGAGAGTGTCTGAGTTGTGCCTTAGAGAGGTGGACAAGAGGGAGGAAAGGTCATCCGGATGGAAGAAGCAACATTGCTGGGGAGCAGGAGCCTTAACAGAGCAACTGAATGCTTTGCTGTGTGTATTAATCAGGACTCTCACATCATAGAAACTCAGCTTACAAAACCTCATGCCAAAAAATAAAAATAAAAGCCAGGGTCTGTGTTTTCGGGGTGTGCTAACCCCAGGTGCTCACGCTGAGTCATGAGCAATCATCTCATTTCCTTTCCCAAGTCTCCTCTCTTGTGTGTTGGTTTCCTTCTGGGCAAATAAATGTCTATGAACTTATACCCCTTCAGTGAAAAAAGAGTTCCTCTTTCCCATATACCCAACACCTTTCTCAGAATTGCCTCTCACTGCCTCGCCTGGCCATCCCTGAGCCAGCCACCCAGGGGGACTGAGCTCGTTGGCTGGCTGAGGATGGTACAAGTTCCATTACTGGTATATGAGACGAGATGGGCAACAGGGTTTAGCTCCTTCCTAATTTCCCAACATGACTGAGACTCCAGTGAGCTTCACCCAGTGGAGACTGGGGTGCTCTGACCAGAAGAAGGAGGAAAGGAGGCTGGAGAGGCACAGCGGAAGCCGTTCACCATGGAGGGCCTGGAGGAGAGGAGTGTGTGGGATCAGGAAGAGCGGCTGGGCCCAGCTGGGCATCTGATGTCACCCTGGGGACCGTGAGGAATCCTGCTGAGCTGAGGCAGGAGAACTGCATGGTCAGAGGAGGCTCTCAGGATGGTCATTCTGACAGACAGTGGAGGATGGGATAGTGCAAGTAACCTGGAGGTGGAAAGGACCTGGGAGGTGCTGATGTAATTGAGCAAGTAAGTTACAGCTGATGAGCAAAAATGGAGATGAGGCCCAGGTTCCAGGGACATTTACTTAATGATGAGTTGGGGAGACCTGGGTGGACTGAGAAAGAAGAAAGAGTGTGGAGTGACTCCCATGTTTCTGAGCAGCTGGGTGAGAGGTGGTGCCACTCACCCAGGGAAAGTCTCCTGGAGAAGGGGCAGCTGGTGGCTCAGAGGTTAAAGCGTCTGCCTGGAATGCAGGAGACCCGGGTTCGATCCCTGGGTCAGGAAGATCCCCTGGAGAAGGCAATGGCAACCCACTTCAGTACTCTTGCCTGGAGAATCCTATGGAGGGAGGAGCCTGGTGGGCTACAGTCCATGGGGTCGCAAAGAGTTGGACACGACTGAGCAACTTCACTTCACTAGAATAAGGATAGAGGGGCTTCCCAGGTGGCACTAGTGGTAAAGAACCCACCTGCCAATGCAGGAGACGTAAGAGACACAGGCTCAATCCCTGGGTCAGGGAGATCCCCTGGAGGAGGGCAAGGGAACCCACTCCAGCATTCTTGCCTGGAGAATCCCATGGACAGAGGAGCCTGGTGGGCTACAGTCCATCGAGTCACAGAGTCGGACACCACTGAAGTGACTTAGCACAGCACAGGGGTGAACAGTGTGAATAGAGGGGAAAACGATGGAAGGTGGCCATGAAATTGTGTCCTTGCCTCGTTAAAGGAACAGAGACCCAAGGAAGAACACTAGGGGAGCAGACTCTACTGACGGTTCATGGGGGATTTCATGATCACTTGTGACAGAAGGCATGCCATAGCCATGGGCCGGTGGGGCTAGGCCTGCTGAGGGAGCCTGTCTGTCCCCACGTAGCCCTCTCCAGGGCCCAGAATTGGGCCAGGGTTTGGCTGGCCGAGTCCACTCTGGGCAGCATCCGTGGGCTGGGGGCTGGGGGTTGGGGGCAGGGCTGAGGTCCTGAGGGACCAAGGATTCCATGGGTCTCACCTGGCGCTCACTTGCCTCTGCAGACCCTGCAGGGCACGTCATTGACCTGGTCAATGACCAGCTGCCGGACATCAGCATCTCAGAGGAGGACAAGAAGAAAAACCTGGCGCTACTGGAGGAAGCCAAGTCGGTGAGCGAGCGGTTCCTGACCCGCCGTGGAAGGAAGTCCAGGAGCAGTCCCGGAGAGTCCTCACCAGGTAGGAGGCCCCTCTGAGGGGTGGGGAGGCCCGGGCATCAGTCGCAGCAGGAGCCTTGGTTCTGAGAAGTGCCCTCAATGCGCCTGCCCCCAGGAGGACTGAGCCTCATGAAGAGGATCCTGTGAGGGGAGGGCATCTTGCCCCATATCAGAAGCTCTGAAATACCCAACTCTATGGCACCTCACTCTAGTACTCTTGCCTGGAAAATCCCATGGACGGAGGAGCCTGGTGGGCTGCAGTCCATGGGGTTGCTAAGAGTCGGACAAGACTGAGTGACTTCACTTTCCCTTTTCACTTTCAAGCATTGGAGAAGGAAATGGCAATCCTCTCCAGTGTTCTTGCCTGGAGAATCCCTGGGACCGGGGAGCCTGGTAGGCTGCCCTCTATGGGGTCACACAGAGTCGGACACGACTGAAGTGACTTAGCTTAGCAGCCCAGAAAACTCTTTTACCTTTCAGTTTTGGGGGACTGTGTGTTACCATTGTGTCCTCCTGCTTTGCCAAGAAATACTAGCCCGTATGATACCCGTGAACTTGACCTGGGCTCCCCAGTCCCTGCACCCTGAAAGAAGAGAAACCCTTTGTGTGATGCCAGTGTGCACGGACCCCTAGGCCACCCTGCAAGTCAGGTCTGCGTGGCATCTCACCATCCCCAGGAGGCCCTGCTCTATGGGCACCTCCTCTGCAAAGGTCAGGAGAGGCCGGCACTGGGCTCCCTCTCCTTGACCTCCAGCTGGAGACCCCGGGAAGGATCCTAGCTACTAAGGGGAAGGGAAGGTGGTCTTCGGTGTTTTTATGAAATTTCTGAATTAGAAGGTTTTCCTGGACCCTGAAATCCTCCTGTTAACCCTTTGGCTAAAGTCACTCTTTTTTCTTGAACAAAAATTTGGGGCAATTAGACAAGTCTGAATGTACTTAGGAGACAAGGGGTGCAATTAAAATCAGGGCCATCCTGGCAAGCCTAAGATGTACAGCCTTTGGAGCTATACCTGCCAAGTGATGCCAGGCCCTCTGTTTCTAGAAGGTACTTTGGGTTGAGGCCAGGCAGACCGAGGAGTAAGATCCAAATTGCTATCTGTCACCCCTAAGTGACCTTAGTACCCCCTCTGTTGGGGCAGGGAGGAGTTAGGCTGTGGCAGGAGCCTTGTATAGAGTCTAGAATCAGCCTGTGAACCCGACGAGGCAGACCCCAAGGGTGAGACAACCTGAAAGGATGTCTTTGTCAGACTGAAGTCCTGAGCCTTCACGAATGCTGGCCAATCTGTGTGTCTCCACAGCTGTTTCGCCAAACCTCAGCCCCGGAGCTTCTCCTGCATCCTCTCAGAGCAACTCCCTCACTGTCCCCACGCCGCCCGGTGAGGTCCAGTCCCCCGACATCGCCTGCCCTGGTTCCTCCCTGGCCCCAGGGCTTCCATCCTGTGGGCTTCCCAGTTGGGACCCCTCTTGGCCCCTTCCCCTGAGGCCTGGCTGGGCGGCCTCAGAGGAGGAAGATATGCTTGCTTTCAGGGCTTTGAGCTAGCGTGGGGAAGTGGGCCTGGCCCAGGGTGAGGAGGCGTGCAAGGTGGTGGGAGCGAGCTGTGACCAGGGCCCCTTGTCCAAAGAGGCCTCGGAGAAAGGTGACCTCAGAGCTTACTGCAAAGGCCTCCGGGCCACAATTTCTATTTTGACTGCTTCCCTTCACGAGGCTGCGTTCAGAGCCATAACTGCAGCTCAGCCAGGGAAGGAGTGAGGTGCCCAGGAGAGCAGCTTGCCCTGGTCAGAGGCGCAGGGCAAGCTCAGGCTCAGGCCAGGCAATCTGGGTTCAGAGCCCAGTGCTGACCCTCTGGGCTGTGTGGCCTTCTCTCCCTCTGCCCCAACCTGTTTACGCGGTTTCTGTGATGATTAGATGAGGGCTCCCTGCGGAGCAGCATTGTGAGGGGTATTCAACAAATACGGGCTCCAGGCCTGAGGGACCTAAGGGAGGGCCTTCTGGGGAGGACAGCTGAGAGTCTGGGGGCGCTGGGAGTCACTCACCAGCGTCTGGACTGTTGTAGGTTTGGATGTGTGCAGTGGCCCACCGTCCCCTCTGCCTGGAGCACCACCGCAGGTAATAGGGCTGCTGTGGGGTTTCTACACCAGCTAGTCTCTTCTCTTACCCCTTAGCTCCTGAGAGGCACCTGGTGACCCCCTGGAGGTGGGGCTGTTGGGCGGGGGAGGCATCGACACCACCCTAGGGTCTCCTTGAGGGTGTTTCAACAGGAGATAGGGTCTCTTCACGTGGCTGGCTGACTCGTGTTTAATTTCTCCAGCAGAAGGGGGATGAGGCCGAAGTCCCTTCACCTCACCTTGGCGAGTCTGTGAGTTTGAGCTCTGCCCAACTGGGATGATTTGAGTGTGGGAGACACAGTGTTCCAGAAGGCTAGGCCCTGGGCAGCCTGCCAGTGGGTGTGCGTGAGTAGAAGGTCCAGGCTGAGGAGGCTAGAAGTTTCCTCTGCCCTGCGTTGACTAGAATTCTGAGGAGAAGGGGGTGAGGAGGTGGGATTTAGTGGGAATGATTTCTGTGGTGGTCCTGCTCATAGCCCTAGACCCCCAGTCAGGCTGCTGCCAGAGACCCGGGGGACTGCTGGACCCAGCAAAAGCCAGGCAAGTCTGCTGTTCCAGTCAGCTTGCATGAAAATTGCAAGGAAGCTCCAGCCCCTAGTTGGGGCTCTTCTTGGGGGTCACCTGGAAAATTTCATCTTGGCTGGTGAGCAAAAGAAGAGTCCCACACCTGCTCAGAGTCAACTGCTCAAGGTGGTGTCAAGGGCAGAAGAGAATATAATCTCATCTATTAATAGAACTGGGTCTGGGATAGAGTCCTCTATTAGAGTGTTAGCGCACACACAGGACAGCCACACAAATACCAACACAGACCCACATGCGCCTCACAAAGCAGCTTTCCCTGGGAAATGAAAGAATATAGAATCTGAGAACTTCTGAACAGTAAAATATCAGCTTTGCAAGAATCACCTCATTCATGATCTATAGCCTCTTTGGGTTCATAGAACTCTGAGAAATTGTTGAAAGCTGCGGATTCTCTTCCCAGAAGAAATATATACAGCCCATGAACAGCACATATACATTTGCATAAAATTTCAGGCAATTTAGGACTTCCCTGGTGGCTCAGATGGTAAAGCGTCTGTCTACACTGCGTGAGACCTAGGTTCAATCCCTGGGTCAGGAAGATCCCCTGGAGAAGGAAATGGCAACCCACTCCAGTACTATTGCCTGGAAGATCCCATGGATGGAGGAACCTGGTAGGCTAAGGTCCATAGGGTCATAAAGAGTCAGACACGACTGAGCAACTCCGCTTTCTCTCTTTACAAACCTGATGGGAAATCTGAGGCCCTAAGAGTTAAGGGCCTTGCCAGTTAAGGGCCTTGCCAGGCAGAGTCAGGGCTAGAATCTGGGGCAGTTGAGTCGAAGCCAGAACTTGTGACTGCCCCCATGCTGCCCTCCGTTCCACTGTCCTCTGCAGCTCATAACCCTCGAGAAGTTCTTGGCAGGTTTTGAAAGGCAGGTCCCTTGTCCTGTCTGTTTTATAAACCTCAGGCTTGTTTGTAGGTTCTCTTTACTGGCTCAGATGTGACTTTGCAGTCCTCCCTTTCTACCCAGCCCACCCCCTACATGTAGTCCCCTTAGCAGGGTCTGTGGGGTAGAGCAAACTCGCCCTTCTTCTCTCCAGCCTGCCTCCGGGGTCCCAAATTTACCTTGTCTCTTTCAGAACGTCCTCAAAGGGCTAGCTGACCGGAAGCAGAATGACCAGAGGAAACTGTCTCAGGGCAGGCTGACTCCCCGCTCTCCCACAGTTGAGAAGTCCAGAGAAATTGCAATAGAACAGAAGGAAAACTTCGATCCCCTCCAGTGCCCGGAGGCCATACCCAAGGGCCCAGCTTCTGGCCCAGGCAGTGGTGGGAAGATGGCCCTTAACAGCGCCCAGCCTGGCCCTGTGGAGAGCGAGCTGGGAAAGCCACTGGCAAAGACAGCCAAGGAGGGCAACCCTCTGCCCAGAGGTCCAACCCAGGGCCCTGGGGGGGTGGCTCCCCAGGCCCCCCAGGGGAAGAGTACAGTCGGAGAGCCCACAGGGTCCAAGGTTGGCTCCAAAGCTGAGCTGTGGCCCCCGACGTCCCGGCCACCCCTGCTGCGGGGAGTGTCCTGGGACAGCGGCCCCGAAGAACCCGGCCCCCGGCTGCAGAAAGTGCTGGCCAAGCTGCCGCTGGCTGAGGAAGAGAAGCGTTTTACAGGCAAAGCTGGCAGCAAGCTGGCCAAGGCGCCCGGACTCAAAGACTTTCAGATACAAGTGCAGCCTGTGCGGATGCAGAAACTGACCAAGCTTCGTGAGGTGGGTTTCTGGGGCCTCCTGGGGTGGGCTGTGCATGCAGGTCCCCACCCTGGGCTGAGGACCACTGGGCTGAGCTGGGGTGGCTCTGGCCCAGACGTGGGCCTTGTAGAGCCCTAGATGTCCTCACCCTGATAAGCCAGGCCCACTGGGCTGTGCACTCGGCGTAAATAGCATCTTTGAGGGCATTTACCCGCTCACTTGGGTGAGGTCAGTTGGGAAGTAGCTGCCACACAAAGCCACATTTTGAGGGGAAAGTGGGTGTATGGAAGGGCACATGGCCCCTCAGTGCTGGACTGTGTTTCCCCGCTCCAGCCAGAGCTGATGCCTTATGAGCAAGGAGCCTTTGATGGAGCGCCCTGTCACAGACAAAGATGGGATGACTTTTCTTTCCGTCATGCCCCCAAGCTTTCCTCCCTGGTGCTTGTTAAAAAAGGGGCCTCAAATCCAACATTCCCAGCCAGGAAGGGCTACTCCCTCTTGGTGAATTTCTTCCAATATCCATCATGTCCCCAGCTTTCACTGGCTATCAAACCAGACACAACTGTCTGTCATGAGGCTGCCGCCCTAACCAGGGAATGACTGGGGGGTATCCAGAGATGGGGGGAGAGAGCCCTGGATGTGAGGAAGAAAAGAGGTTACTAAAAGAAATCCTTTCCTGAGCCCTCCTTCCCCAGAGGGCCAACCCAGACCACAGGCCAAGGCAGCCAGGACTCCACAGGGTGGAGTGACACCAAGGAAGCCAAACGGTCAGGCATTTGCCTTCTTGGGCTTCTGGGCGTCAGAGGCCAGGCCCAGGCAACAGGCCACCCCCAGACCCCTGCATGTTTCTCTCTGCAGCAAAGTAGAAAGAATCTGGAAGCCTCATTTCACTAACCACTGCCCTGCCTCTGACCTCATCCCCAGCCCCCACCACTACCCCAAGCCAGGGTCCTGAGAGCTGCTTGGTTGTGGGCGGCTGGCTAAAGAAACAGGTAAAGGGCGCTGGCCTGTGGCTTCCATCTGGGCCAGAGCTCCCTCTGCTGGCCTCTTCCTCTCCTTCATCCAGGAGGCAAACCACCCAAGTGGCCTCTGCTACAGGGACACTGAAAACCCTCTTAGAAAGCACAAGTCCCAGGGCCAAGGAGCCCTGTCCGGTAATTCCTCTTCGGGGCGCTGGTCTTGGACTTGGTACAAGTGTGAGGCCTTCTGTGACATACCTGGAGTCAGCAGCCCCATCTCTCCCCAGCTCCTCTGGTGAGGCCCCCAGCAGCAGGGGCTGCTGGCTTGCTGCCTTGGGGTGGCAATCGGCAGTCCTCACTTGTCTGGAGAGTTTTAACATCTCAAGAGGTGCCATCACAGGCCACTGAGGAGCTGGGGGCAGGAGAGGACACAAGTCCCAGAAGTGGGCACTCACTGCCCAAGAACAACAAGGCAGGAGGCTCCAGCCAGCTCAGAGCACAGCCATGAGATCACAGAGATTGTTTCCATCTTTGGCAGCTCCGTATACACCCAGGGGACCTTCCTTTCCCCAGAGCCCCGGGCTCTGCTTCTGTTTGTCCTCCAGCCTTCAGCCACTGTGTGGCTGGCAGCTCTCTCGCCCTGAGGCTCACAGGCCGATTTTAAAAGGCAGCCACACCAAGGACAATTCCTGACTCAGGGAAAGGGGAGCTGAAGCTGGGGTTTCTAGCACCTTCACAGGCCGGGAGGGAAGCAGTCTTCCTACTGCCCCGCATGTGTCCTGACTACCCATGTTCCCAGGGTCTGCTCCGTGAGACCGAGCAGGCACAGAGCATGGAGCGGGAGGGGTCCAGCCTGAGGTCACCGTCTGAAATGCTGTCTTTCTTTCCCTAAAAAGGAGCACATCCTGCTGAGAAATCAGAACTTAGTGGGGCTCAAGCTTCCAGAACTTAGTGAAGCGGCCGAGCAGGAGAAAGGTAGGTGGGATTGAAGAGACACTCTCCTCAGGCTAGGGCTGGGTTCATTTTCTCCGGATCAAAGAAGCTGAACGTGTAAACACCGCACTTCCTGTCAGGGCCTTTGTCCGCCCCAGTGGCCAGTGTGGGCCGGACGCCGAGCAGGCCCTTGCTAAATATTTGCAGATGGGTGAATGAATGAATCAGATGGTGTTTCCTGCTCCCTCAAAGAACCTCTAAACTTGCCTCCTTCCAACCAGCCCCTGTTCCAGATCCTGCCAGTCCTCCCTGAGTCTCATTAGCACCTAGTGGGTCTGGAACCGTGACCCAGGCCTGACCTTTTGATGCTTCCTTTTCCTTTTCCTCTCACACCCAGGATGTCACCAACTAGAACAGTTCCTCTTTTTGAGACATTAGAGTCATCACTTGCTTTCTAATCTGCAGTCACCACAGAGTCCAGACCCCAGCCCCTCCTGCCTGGGGACTGCAAGGCCCCACCCACCCTCTTGCCAGACTTATCTTCAGAAAGGAAGACTTGGGAGGGAGGGGTCTTTCCTCCCCTCCACCCCAAGCTCCCTCTCCTGACTTACCTCTCCGGACGGCTGATGGCTCATTCAGTCATTCTCAGCACAGAAGCCTTCTGCTTGAGGATTGCTGTGTGTTCATGTCCATGGTGCCACCAACCGTGTTGGAAGCCCCCAGTCTGACATAGGGGTTTCCCAGGTGGCACTAGTGGTAAGGAATCTCCCTGCCAATACAGGAGGCGTAAGAGACATGGATTCAATCCCTGGGTCAGGAAGACTCCTGGGGAAGGGCATGGCAATGTACTCCAGTGTCCTTGTCTGGGAAATCTCTCGGACAGAGGAGCCTGGCAGGCTACAGCCCACGGGGTTGCAAAGAGTCGGACACGATTGAAGCAACTTAGCACACAGTCTGATGTATAATAACTAACACCTACCTATTCAGCATTGACAAGAAGATTCACAGAAGTAAAATATCCAGTAATTTTTAAAAGAACTAATTTTTAAAAAATCATCTTTCGATGAGATCTTTGGAAAAAATATGATATAATCTCTACTTTTAATTTCTAACTTCTTTATTAAAGCAGATCTAAAACCCTAGGAAAAGATTTATCTTGAAATTTTACCCACAACCGCATAAATTTAAAAGCAACAACTTTTTATTCTCTCCAGTGTATATGTGTTAGTCATTCAGTTGTGTCCAATTCTTTGCAAGACCATGGACTATAGCCCACCAGACTACTCTGTCTGTGGGATTCTCCAGGCAAGAATACTGGAGTGGGTAGCCATTCCCTTCTCCAGGGGATCTTCCTGACCCAGGGATCAAACTCAGGTCTCCTACATTGCAAGTGGATTCTTTACTATCTGAGCCACCAGGGAAGCCCAATTGTTTCTCCCTAATTGGGGTAGCAAATATGTTTTTCAGCAGTCTATATATAGTTATATTTGTATTTATCTTACTAATACTTCTGAATTTTGTTTTATTTAATAAGATATATATATCTGAAGATTTAAGATTCTGTTACCTCAAAGATTGGGCTTCCCAGGTGACTCAATGGTAAAGAAACTCCCTGCCCAGGAGGGGATGCAGATTTGATGCCTGGGTCGGGAAGATCCCCTGGAGGAGGGCATGGCAACCTACTCCAGTATTCTTGCCTAGAGAATCCTATGGACAGAGGGGCCTGGCGGGCTACAGTCCATAGGGTCGCAAAGACACCAGACACATTGAAAGACACCAGACACTATTAAGTGGTATTTGCCCATGAAGTCCAGTTTCCTGAATTCTTCTCTAGTTGCTCTTTCTATTAATTCTCACTGAATCTTTATATCTAAAATATAATGAATACTCTTAAAAAAAAAACAGCAAGAGGGGAGAAGTAACTGACTATACACTTAGAACATATTATAAGGCAGAAGTAATTAAAGTGGTACAGTACTTATCAGAATAAAACAGAATCAAGGGCCCAGAACCAGTCTTTGATATACATTTAAAAAGAATGCGGTGTATGATTATCTAAGCCATGAAATAACAAGAAATATAAACACTTCTAAAAGATCATTGAGGTACCGTTGCTGTTGTCTATTTAGGCACTAACTCATGTCCATCTCTTTGTGACCCCATGGACTGTAGCTCCCCAGGCTCCTCTGTCCATGAAATTTCCCAGGCAAGAATACTGGAGTGGGCTGTCATTCCCTTCTCCAGGGGATCTTCCCGACCCAGAGACTGAACACGCCTTCCTGCATTGGCAGGTGGATTCTTTACCACTGAGCCACCAGGGAAGGAAGTCCCTTGAAAGAGAGCTTGGATGGTTATACATTTCTGGATCTCTCTTTTCCCCAGAGCTTTATAAATGCTACCCTGCATTCAGTGTTGCCAAGAAGTCTAAGACCAGCTGCTTTACAGCACCTCTCAATCCTCACCTTTCCCTGTAGGTGGCTTACTCTTTCTGGGAGGGTAGTTGGAGAAGATATATAGAGACAGATCTATATAAGATATATCTACATACACAGAAAGAATAAGATTATATATACACGTATTTTTTTTCTGTAGTGGTGTGCTTTTTCAGTCTGAAAATTTGGCTTTTCTCTCCATGGAGGAAATTTTTTCTTCGCTCATGCCTTTGACTCTGTTCTTTGTTCCTTTGGTTTTCTCCCTGCTTCAGAGCCACCATAATCTGGAACTATCTGGAACTATAATAACTATCCATTATTCTACCTCTCAATACTTTAATCTTTCTTTCCCTGTTTATTCCTTGTGCTCATCTCAGTTTCCTCCACTAACTCAGCTTTGTTTTTGTTTCTTCATATTGCCAACATATTGGTTAGATCTATATTTTTAGAATTTTTTGCTTTGCTTCATTATTTTTGGTCTTCAGTTTATTTTCTTATATTGTAATCTTCTTCCATTTTTATGCCATCCTCTAATTTCACCTCTGATTCTTTTTTTTCATTGGGGGGGGGTTCTAATTTCTCCTGAGTCAAAGCACTTGTGGCACACACTTTACACAAAAATGCATTTTTGACGCATTTCTTGCATCTCTGTTTCCATCCTGACATCTGTGTCCTGCATGTTTCCTTTCTTCTTTCCTTTACACCTTCCTCCCTACTTTCCTTCCTCTTTTGACTATTTTTGTGTAGTTGCCATGACATTTGTTTTCATGTAATTTATTTTTGATAAGAACATTTCTACTTGAAGTTTCTCTTGACCCGGATATATTGGGTAGATCAATTTTCATTGACTTCTTCCTACCTTTCCTGAGATCTCTGTCCTCCTGGCAGTGCTTAGTTGAGGATTGGGTATCTGCTTGGTGTCTGCTTGGTCACTGCCTGGAGAATGGGGAAAAGAGGAAGTTCAGATGGAGCTGTGGGTAGTGGTGGTTGTGGGTTGGTTTCTGCTCTTTTTCTATAACTTTGTACCATAGCACTTGAATTTATTACACCAAAGTGGGGGTATATCTTATTCCCTTGGGTGGGCAGTAGTAAGGCATAGATTATTTCACCAATTCAGGGTAGAATTATAGGGACAATCTGCCCGGGTGTTTATTTCCCACACTTGACCCATCCATTGCCAGCAGCTACTCTCACTCTTCTGCCAGAGAAAGGAAGGAAAAGACAGACAAAATTCAGAGAGTTTGGTCACTCTGCTATTTCTCAGAAGTGCAGGATGGGTGGGTCAGTTTTCAGCTGGGGTTTTCCATGTGTCTTCTGCCACTCACTCCATCAGAGGGACTTGTTTGATTTATTTTCACATGTATCTTCCTTTCTGGTAAATCCCTTTATATTGTTTGAGATTATCAGCTCTGGTAGAATACCATGCTATCATTCTGCTTTTCCTTTCTTTTCCTCTTGTCCTCAGTATGAAAAACAAACAGCCGCACAGGCCATTTTTCATCTTGTTGGAGTGTTGTTTGGTGGGGCGGAGATCTTTCTACTGCAGAGAAACTTTCTGAACATCTCTGCATCTGCCCACTCATCCCCTGGTCCTGTTCTCTTCTGGCTCTGCAGTCACAAAAGTGACTACAAAAGTTTATCACAACCTTACCGTTACCTCTGACATCTTCCTCTCAGGACTGATTCTTTGAGGGGAGGAAGAAAGGGTTAACAAGGTTGGGAGCTCTACATTTATTTCTAGGAAATTTTTTCTCTGGCCATTATTTTTAAAGATTATTATCATTTCCTGTATTTGAGAGTTGTGATATATTTTTAGCTGACTTTAAAATTTTTTGCTGGCTTTGTTGTCAATTTGGTTGCAATCAGGAGGGTGGCTGGTTCTGAGAGCCACTAGTTCTAGGATCACCATTTTAAAAAATGATATTTGCTTATTTATTTGGCTGTGCCTGTTCTTAGTTGCAGCATGCAGGATTTTAGATCTTCATTGTGGCATGTGAGATCTTTAGTTGACGCGTGTGGGGTGTCTTTCCCTGATCAGGGATCGAACCTGGGACCCCCGCATTGGAAACCCAGAGTCTTAGCCACCGGACTACCAGGGAAATCCAACGGGATCACTCTTAAGACAGCCATTTTAATGGATGGGGTTCTACCTAGGGGACTTTTCCAGGCAAAAACCCCCTCATATGACTTCCCTATGATTATTAGATCTTGTATAGCTCTGTCAATCCTGCAGATTTCTCAGGAGCCCACTTCTTCATTATCTCTCTGCTGGGTGCAGTGGGGATACATAAAGGCAGAGTGAGGCCTCTGTCACATGGAAATGTCAGAGAGCAGCAAGTGCCAGGGCAGAACTCAAGAGGTGACGGGTAGCTAAGAGAAGTAGCTACCTGATATGAGTAGAATCTCAGATCCCAAGAGGGATTGCTGGCTGCCTTGGCTCTGACAGATTATTCTCCAGACTTTGTTGGGTGCCTTGAGGGCCAGGAACATCATCAACGCTGTTCAGTTGTTGGAAAGATCTAAGTATGTAAACATTCTTCACCTAGAGCCAAAGTATATCTAATCATCTCACCACGTGATCTCGCTTGAGGAGGCTTCTAATTCATGATTCCCAATCTTAGCTCCATTTAGATGGCTACCACAACCTTGCCCATAGTCCTGATCTCAGGCCTTGACTATAGTTCTGGAAATCTACTGGGCCCAAATCCATGAAAGATGGTAAGAGATGGATAACTATAAAGTCCTGCAATGGAAAGTAAGCATTGTATGAGACATAGATATTTGATTTAGCTCAAGTTAAAGAGATTTGAGACTTTTAATTCGAAGTGTGCTATGAGCCCGTAGGGCAGAGCGAGTCTATGCCAAATGAGTAACTGAGGTCAATGCAAAGGACATTGCCAACATGCTCCAGAGATAAGAGCTTGATGGAGCACATTGGAGCCTCTGGGGTAGCAACAGCCAGAATGTGGGGCCATGGGATGTGTCTAGAGGCCACATTGAACAGCTGGGAAAATGGAGAAAGGAAGCTTTGGAGCTGTCTGTGAACATGAGAAAAATTTGTGGGAAAGAGAACACTTAACTTGTTATTTCTGCCTTCAGAGCACAGACCAAGGAAAGGTTTAGGAGATATTTGGGGGAAAAAAAAAAAAAAAAGCTTTTTATTGGTCCTGAGGCAACTCAGGACCACTAACTCACAGGCAACTATTTCAGAGATCCACAAAAGATCAAGGATCTAATGACCTTAGCCTTACTCTGGAAAAACCCTGTTTCTACTCCTGTCTGTGGGAATATGGAAGAAAATGCTTATTTCTAAGTGGGACACAGATGATGGAATTCACTTGAGGAAGATTAGTTGGGCAGCCAGCCTCCTGAGAAGCCTGCCAAACAGAGGGGACTTTTCTAAACATTACAGACCAACCAGCTTCCAATTGCCAAAAACCAATCTCAGACCCCAAACAAAAGAGACTGCTTGGTACTGTGGGGAGCAGTGGGTAGAACAGGGAACTTGGAGCAGATAGAACTGTTTGTAGTCCATGCCATTTACCAGTTCTGTGACCATAAGCAAGTTACTGGGTTGGCCAAAGAGTTCGTTTGGATATACCCAAATGAACTTTTTGGCCAACGCAATATTAATCTTGCTGAGTCTTGGTTTACCCTCCTGTAAAATGGGATGATTAAAGTCTAGCTCATTGGGTTATTGTAAGGATAAAATAACAATTATGAAGCCCCTGGCATATAACCAGGTTCTAATAAATGTTAAAGTTCTTCCTTACCCCCTGAAACAAATTGCCAAGAATATTACTGTGATTTCAAACAGACGTTTTAGAAGTTAAATACTTTTTTCTGTTCTTCCAGGACACCCTTCTGAACTCTCCTCAACTATTGAGGAAGAAGAGTCAAAGGGCGGGCTGGATGTCATGCCCAATATTTCTGATGTGCTGCTTCGCAAACTGCGGGTCCACAAGTCCCTCCCTGGAAGGTAAAATCGGGGCATGGGCTGCACAAGAGCCCACACTGGGTGGCCTCTGTGTTCGATTCTGGATGGAACACAAGAGCACCAGACTTGAGTTTTGACCCCAGAAAGGTCAAAGTCCAATAGTCCAGGCAGGGCTAATGTACCCAAAACAAACAGAATAATAAAGGGTCTGGTGAGGTGGTTCCAACTCAGAGAGTAGGTAAGGTTCATAAGCGAACATTCTTTTTGTAATGCAAACAGTGCCATCGAGAAGGTGAAGAGACAACCCTCAGAACAGGAGGAAATATTTGCAAAGCACGTATATGATAAGGGGCTTCTTTCTATAACATATAAAGAACTTATAATTCAATAACACAACATTTGTTAAATTTTAAAAATAATTTAAAATTTTTTATTGAAATATAGTTGTACAATATTATATGTTACATATATGCAATATAATGACTCACAACTTTAAAAGGTTGTATGCCATTTATAGTCATCATAAAATACTGACTATATTCCCTGTTTTTGTACAATATATATTTACAGCCTTTTTTTTTTTTTTTTACTATAGTTTGTACCTCTTAATCCCCTATTCCTGTATTGCCCTTCTTCTTTCCTCTTTCCTTCTCCCCACTGGTAACCTATATCTGTAAGTCTGTTTCTTTTCTGTTATATTTACTAGCTTGCTGTATTTTTTCAGATTCCACAAAAGTGAGATCATGCAATATTTGTCTTTCTCTGTCTGGCGTATTTTACCTAGCATAATGCCCTCCAAGTCCATCTATGTTGCTGCAAATGGCAAAATTTCAATTTCATTTTTTATGGCTGAGTAGTATTGACAACTAATATCTTTAGGTGGACGAAAGATTTAAATAGGCATTTCTTCAAAGAATGTGTATGAGGGGTCAATGAACACATGAAAATATGCTCGGCATCATTAGTCATTCAGTTCAGTCGCTTAGTCATGTCTGACTCTGTGATCGCATGGACTGCAGCACACCAGGCCTCCCTGTCCATCACTAACTCCCGGAGCTTGCTCAAACTCATGTCCATCAAGTTGATGATGCCATCCAACCATCGCATCCTCTGTTGTCCCCTTCTCCTTCTGCCTTCAATCTTTCCCAGCTTTAGGGTCTTTTCAAATGAGTCAGCTCTTTGCATCAAGTGACCAAAATATTGGAGCTTCAGCATCAGTCCTTCCAATGAATATTCAGGACTGATTTCCTTTAGGATGGACTGGTTGGATCTCCTTGCAGTCCAAGGGACTCTCAAGAGTCTTCTCCAACACCACAGTTCAAAAGCATCAATTCTTCGGCGTTTGGCTTTCTTTATGGTCCAACTCTAACATCCATACATGACTACTGGAAAAAAAATAGCCTCGACTAGATGGACCTTTGTTGGTAAAGTAATGCCTCTGCTTTTTAATATGCTGTCTAGGTTTGTCATAGTTTTTCTTCCAGGGAGCAAGCACCTTTCAATTTCATGGCTGCAGTCACTATCTGCAATGATTCTGGAGACCAAGAAAATAGTCTCTCACTCTTTCCATTGTTTCCCCATCTATTTGCCATGAAGTGATGGGACCAGATGCCATGACTTTAGTTTTCTGAATGTTGAGTTTTAAGCCAGCTTTTTCACTCTCCTCTTTCACTTTCATCAAGAGCCTTTTTAGTTCCTCTTCGCTTTCTGCCATAAGGGTGGTATCATTTGCATTATCTGAGGTTGTTGCTATTTCTCCCAGCAGTCTTGATTTCAGCTTGCGCTTTATCCAATCTGGCATATCGCATGATTTACTCTGCAGATAAGTTAAATAAGTAGGGTGACAATATACAGCCTTGACGTGCTCCTTTCCCAATTTGGAACCAGTCCATTGTTCCATGTTCTGGTTCTAACTGTTGCTTCTTGACCTGCACACAGATTTCTCAGGAGGCAGGAAAGGTGGTCTGGTATTCCCATCTCTTGAAGAATTTTCCACAGTTTGCTGTGATCCATACAGTCAAAGGTTTTAGTATAGTTAATGAAGCAGAGGTAGATGATTTTCTGAAATTCTCTTGCTTTTTCTATGATCCAACGGATGTTGGCAATTTGATCTCTGGTTCCTCTGCCTTTACTAAATCCAACTTGAACACCTGAAAGTTCTCAACTCAAGTACTGTTGAAGCCTGGCTTGGAGAATTTTGAGCATTACTTTGCTAACGTGTGAGATGAGTGCAACTGTTCAGTAGTTTGAGCATTCTTTGGCATTGCCTTTCTTTGGGATTGGAATGAAAACTGACCTTTTCCAGTCCTGTGGCCACTGCTGAGTTTTCCAAATTCACCAGCATATTGAGTGCAGCACTTTCACACCATCATCTCTGAGGATTTGAAATAGCTTAGCTGGACCATCACCTCCACTAGCTTTCTTTGTAGTGATGCTCCCTAAGGCCCACTTGACGTCACATTCCAGGATGTCTGGTTCTAGGTGAGTGATCACACCATTGAATTTTGCAATAAGGAGATCATGATCTGAGCCACAGTCAGCTCCTGGTCTTGTTTTTGCTGACTGTAGAGAGCTTCTCCATCTTTGGTTACAGAGAATAGAATCAATCTGATTTCGGTATTGACCATCTGGTTATCTGGGTCATTAAGACCTTTTTTGTGTAGGTCTTCAGTGTATTCTTGCCACCTGTTCTCCATATCTTCTGCTTCTGTTAGGTCCATACTGTTTCTGTCCTTTATTGTGCCCATCTTTACATAAAATGTTCCCCTGGTATCTCTAATTTTCTTGAAGAGATCTCTAGTCTTTCCCATTTTATTGTTGTCCTCTATTTCTTTGCATTGATCACTGAGGAAGGCTTTCTTATCTCTCCTTGCTATTCTTTGGAACTCTGCATTCAGATGGATCTATCTTTCCTTTTCTCCTTTGCCTTTTGCTTCTCTTCTTTTCTCAGCTACTTGTAAGGCCTCCTCAGACAATGATTTTGTGTTTTTGCACTTCTTCTTGGGAATGGTTTTGATTACCACCTCCTGTACAGTGTTCTGAACCTTGGTCCATAGTTCTTCAGGCACTCTATGTATCAGATCTAAACGCTTGAATCTATTTGTTGCTTCCACTGTATAATTGCAGGGATTTGATTTAGGTCATACTTGAATGGTCTACTGGTTTTCCATACTTTCTTCCGTTTAAGTCTGAATTTTGCAATAAGGAGATCATGATCTGAGCCACAGTCAGCTCCTGGTCTTGTTTTTGCTGACTGTAGAGAGCTTCTCCATCTTTGGTTACAGAGAACATAATCAATCTGATTTCGGTATTGACCATCTGGTGATGTCCACGTGTAGAGTCATCTCTTGTGTTGTTGGAAGAGGCTGTTTGCTATGATCAGGCAAATCTCTGTCAGCCTTTGCCTTGCTTCGTTTTGTACTCCAAGACCAAACTTTCCTGTTATTCCAGGTACCTCTTGACCTCCTACTTTTGCATTCCAATCCTCTATAATAAAAAGGACATCTTTTTTCTGGCGTTAGTTCTAGAAGGTCTTGTAGGTCTTCATAGAACCTTCGAACTTCAGCTTCTTCAGTATTAGTGGTTGGGGCATAGGCTTGGATCACTGTGATATTGAAAGGTTTGCTGTGGAAACAGAGATCATTCTGTCATTTTTGAGATTGTACCCAAGTACTGCATTTCGGACTCTTTTGTTGACTATGAGGGCTACTCCATTTCTTCCAAGGGATTCTTGCCCACGGTAGTAGATATAATGATCTTCTGAATTAAATTTGCCCATTTCAGTCCATTTCAGTCCACTAATTCCTAAAATATTGTTGCTCACTCTTGCCATCTCCTGTTTGACCACTTCCAATTTACCTTGATTCGTGGACCTAACATTCCAGGTTCCTATGTAATATTGTTCCTTACAGTATCTGACTTTGCTTCCATCACCAGTCTTCCATCACCAGTCACAACCACAACTGGGTGCTGTTTTCACTTTGGCTCAGCCTCTTCATTCTTTCTGGAATTATTTCTCCACTCTTCTCCAGTAGCATATTGGGCACCCACCAGCCTGGGGAGTTCATCTTTCAGTGACACTTCTTTGACGTGTACCTTATTTGATGTTTCACAATGTTAATGGGGTTCTCAAGGGAAGAACACTGAAGTTGGTTGGCCATTCCCTTCCCCAGTGGACCACGTCTTGTCAAAACTCTCCACCACGGCCCGTCCATCTTGGGTGGCCCTGCGTAGTTTCATGGCTCATAGTTTCACTGAGTTAGAGAAGGCTGTGATCCAAGTGACCGGTTTGGTTAGTTTTCTATAACTGTAGTTTCCATTCTGTCTGCCCTCTGATGGATAAGGACAAGAGGTTTGTGGAAACTTCTGATGGTAGGGACTGGCTGTGGGGGAATCCCGGTCTTGCTCTGATGGGCAGGGCCATACGAAATAAATCTTTAACCCAATTTTCTGTTGACGGGTGGGGCTGTGTTCTCTCCCTGTAGTTTGGCCTGAGGCCAAACCATGTTTGGGGGTCCTCCTTCAAAAGGACTTATGCCAGGACTCATATTCAGTGCCCCTGACCCCACGGAAGGCCACTGTCTACCCATGCCTCCACTGGAGACTCCTGGACACTCAGGCAAGTCTGGCTCAGTCCCTTGTGGGGTCATTGCTCCAGTTTGTGGGTTTGTCTGCTCGGTGGCTCTATGGTGGGGCTCATACAACATGCTTCCCTGGTCTGCTGCTGGCAGAGTCCCTGTCCCCGCTGCAGGCCACTGCTGACCTGTGCCTCCAGAGGAGGCACTCACACACTCAAAGGCAAGTCTGGCTCAGTCTCTTGTGGGGTCCCTGGGTCCTGGCATGCACAAGGTTTTGTTTCAGCCCTCCGAGCATCTCTGGAAGGTATGGGCTTTGATTCTAAATGCGGTTTTTCCCCTCCTACCGTTTTCGAGGTTCTCCTTTGCCCTTGGATGCGGGGTCTTTTTTGCGTAGGCTCCACCATTCTCCCGTCAATGGCTGTTCAGCCGTTCGCTGCGATCTTGGAGTTCTCAGAGGAGAGGGTACACGCACTTCCTTCTGCTCTGCCGTCTTTTGGGTGCCTGCCTTTCCTCACCTTTCAGTCATTAGGGAAGTGCAAATTCAGACGGTTTATCACGAATAATAACTTCATTAAATGAATGATTTACCATTAATTATAAATGGCTAAAATGAGATACAATTTTAAATCTCTAGAATAGTTGTGATAGAAAACACGTGCCATGCTGTGTTTAGTCGCTCAGTCGTGTCCAACTCTTTGCGACCCCATGGACTGCAGACCTCCAGGCTCCTCTGTCCACAGAGATTTTCCAGGAAAGAATACTGGAGTGGGTTGCCGTGCCCTCCTCCAGGGGATTTTCCCAACCCAGGAATCGAACCCAGGTCTCCCACATCGCAGGCCGATTCCTTATCGACTGTGCCACCAGGGAAGCCCAATAAAAAACATGGGCAGTAGCAAGTGTTGGTGAGGATGTGGAAGAATTGAAATTCTCAGTAAAATGGTATAGCCACTTTGAATAACAATTCCTCGAAAAGTTAAACATACAGTTATCATATGCCCCAGCAATTCCAGTCCTACATATACAGCAGAGATGAAAATATGTGCCCACACAAAAACTGGAATGTGAATGTTCAGCAACAAGTACTTTTCATAATAGCTAAAAATGGAAGCAAACCAAATGCCTATCAGCTAATAAACAGATAAGTAACATCTGATATATCTGTAGAATAGAATACTATTCAGCCATAAAAATGAAGTATTTGTGTATGCTACCAGGTGGATGAACTTTGAAAACACTATGGTAAGTGAAAGAAGTCACGTGTTGTATGACTCCATTTATATGAGATATCCAGGATAGGGACATCCATAGAGGCAAAGCAGATTAGTGGTTGTCTAGGGCTCAGGATAGGGGTTGGGAGACTGACTGCTAACTGGTTCAGAGTTCCTCTTGGGGGTGATTAAAAAGTTCTAAGGTCGACTGTAATGATGTTTGTACAGTTCTATGAATATACTAAAACTACTGAATTACACATGTAAGAGAATGAAAAAGAGGGAAGAACATGAATGCAAAGGCCCTGGGGCCACATGAGATGAGCGCGTTTGAAGAGGAAGCAGCCCTCATGGCTGAGAAAGACAGTCTGGTAGGGGACAGTTCACAGCGGCCCTTGATTTTACTCTAAGGCCTTTTAAGGCAGTTTGAATTCTGAGGCACACTATGATACCCAAACTTGTCTCCTCATACGTCACCGCCTTTTTGGAGGGGTAATGGCTTTGCCCCCTTGCCTGCCAGTGGCAGTTCATGAGGTAGAGCTCTCTGCTTTGGGAGCTGGCCTTGTCATGCAGTTTCTTTACCTAAATAACACCTCTGTGAGCCCTCAAAGCCTTGTACATTTAAAAAAAAAAAAAATGTGTTCTATAGCCAAAAAAAAAAAAAAAAAGCAGCCAATGAGCAATCAAGGTTGAAAAATAAGTTTGGTTAATAATTGATGAAAATATGTAATTTTCACATAATGTTCAAAGTCAAGAGTCAAAGGTAAGCTCAATAAGTTTTGTTACACCATTTAAGCAAGACGTGCATGCTCTATAGGAGAGTTGAGATTGTTGGCTGGCCCCCAGAGGAAAGGGCCTGACGGATGGGGCTGTGGCAAGAATTGCAAGCATCCAACATCTTTGCACTTGTTTATCTCATGCTCTGTACTCTGCTGACTGGATGGCCATGGGGTCTTGTTGTCTCATCCTGACAGGAAGGTTCTCATAGTCCCTTGTCAGGGGTGAGAACCAGCCCCTTGCAGAGACTGCTGACCCCTACCTTTGCTCTCAGGGTCCCTCCACACCCGTCAAAGGGAGGAAGCTGTGTTTCCTGAGAGCCTTATCGATGGCACACTGTGTTGCCAAGTCCTGTGACGCCCGTGGGACCCCTCCTCGTCCTCCCTCCCCAGCACAGGAAAGGGCCCATGTGTTATTTACGTTGTCCAGGTTTCTGAGCTGGGCTAGCTGCAGTCACCGGCCAGAGTGGTGGCTGAGTGAGCGTGCAGAGTGGAGGGTGCTTGCTGGGGGAACCACGCCTTCTGCACCAGCTGGGACTTTCTCGCCTGATCTGATTCCAGCCATCAGAGGAGGCCCTGGGTAGGGAGAAGAGCTCGGCCACTCTTTCCTGCCATTCATTCTCTGACTCACATTCTCCCTTGTCACAGTCCTCAGGGGCAAGAGAAGGGCCAGGCTTTACAGGCCTGAGCAGCCCCAGAAAAATGACAATGGCTGTTCAGATGTGTACAGCTCATAAACTACATAGCTTGTGTATTTGCTCATTAAGACTTCACAACACGCCTGTTAGTCATAGTAGTAGTCAACATCTCCTGAGTGCCCACCACGTGTAGACATCACATGTAGATACACACATGTACACATACACATACATACATGCATATGCTTGTATACATACATACACATAAACAATTGTGTAGATGTCATGTATGTATGAATATAAACCCACATATATATGCATTTATTGTATATATATATTTACATACATACATGTATTCCTTATAAGATTCCTGCAAGATAGATATTATTCCCATTTTATAGATGAGCAAACTTAGATTGAAGAGCTCACCCAAAGTCACTGTTCGTGGAGGCACTTGGAGAGCACTGAGCCCAGAACCTAATATTTTCCAGCACACTTCCTCTGTAGGAGTCAGCGTCCGGGCAGTCTCGCAGGTTATAGAACTCACGCAAAGTGCACCCTGCATCTTCTCCATCTCGCCAGCCCTGCTTACTCCAATTACTGGAAACACCTGGTCTGCTGGTTGGTCAAAGGCACCTTTGGGTTTATTTCATGGGTTGGACAAAGTTCATTTCGGTGTCTTTTTCTTTTTCACAGTGCCCCTCCACTTACTGAAAAGGAAGTCGAGGTAAGTAATTCCAGTGCTTTATGAAATTGAGTACTTGGGCATGAGTGGGTTTATTCAAAACATTTCCTTCTCCAGCCTCTACTCCTGACATTTTCACACACACATGAGAACAAGTGACCCTGGAGGAAATATGGGCACTGTGATCAGACACATTGAACCAGCCATCCTCCCGACCCCACCCCAGTTAATGGAAGATTTTAACAACTTTGGTCAGGGATAAGAAGGTAATCGGAAGTCCCACATTTCTTCAAAGATTGTTTTCTTTAAAAGCATGACTTAGGTACACAAAGTCAGCTGGGAGGCTGCTGAGTGAATCAAATTTTTAAATTATTAAAATAAGGTCAGATTTCATGTTTCAAACTTTGGAAGATGAAGGTGCTTTCCTTCTAAGTGTTTCAGACATAAGGAAGCCAGTTCAGCCATGGTGAGAGACTGTGAGGGCAGCTCTCACCTCGACTGATCCCCCCAGGGCCTCCTCATCTCTGTCAAGATGCTGTCCCAGTGGGGGCGGCGAGAGAGCTAAGAGGCATTTCATCCTGGTGAAGGGGTAGATGGACAAAGAAAATGCATCAGAGGTGAGACAGCGAGGACCTCCAACACCAGCAGTAGTTTGTTTCCATGACAATTATGTCGGTGCTGACGGAAGGGAGCAAGAACATAGATGATTCCAGAATCTTTTCACTGCAGGTCAGGAGGATGGCAGGTTTTACAGTCTTATAGCATGGTTTACCCCTGATAACAAGAAAGCGAACATACCCTTCCTGAGACTCCGTGGACCACATAAGCAGAGAGAGAGAGAGAGAGAGACAATGTGAAATTTGGCACAGATAGTAACAATTGCCTGGCACACAGACAGGGCGCTTACAGCCCATGACACACACATGTCCATGCTTTCAACTGACCCTCTCATCAGCTCTGAGAAACAGGTAGAGTAGGAAGCAGAACAAAGGAGGAAACTAAGGGATTAAATGACTCATCTGAGATCCCAGACCCAGTGCTTAGCAGAACCAATATTTGGATCCTCGTCTTCTGACTGAATTTAGGGCACTTTATATTGCACTGCCTTTCAAGGGGATAACCCAGGTATAGAGAACAAAACATTGACCATTACTGATAAACTTGATTGAGGTTTGGGCAGGACAGAAAATCCCCACCCACTCACGTTGGTGGCGATGGCCATGGGTGGTTTGGTTAACAGTGCGCTCCTGTCCTCGGTGTGTACTGACACAACCTGTGGTCAGCACAGTGGAAAGAACACAGGCTTTGCAGTCAGAGAGTCTGAGGCTGAATCCTGTCTCTGCTATGCCCTGGTGGCCCATTGAGCCAATTAATGACCTCTCTCGGTCTCCGTCTCTTTACCCATAAAGTGGACACAGCAGTTCCTGACAACAGGATGTGGTTGAGGGATGAATGAGCTAAGGTGCATGAAAGGCCTGGCCGTGCTGGCGCAGAGCAGACGTTTGATACAGAGAAGACTTCAGTGTTGCTCTCATCATCTCATTGAGTGGCTCAGGGTTTTCGGTTCTCCATCTGGAGAGGTCTACCCACCGTGGACCATGTTACATGAACCGCAGATGCTCAGGCAGAATCAGCTCGCCTGAAATGGAAATCTGCTACCACTTGATGCAGGCAAGGCACATGAAGGCCATTGTTTATTTCCCGTGTGGAATCCATCTGTCTGTCTCTCCTCTCCAGCAGTTTCCTACTAGCCCAGGAATTCCATGTGTGATGAACCCCACCTTTCAAAGTTCATTCACGCAGGCTGCACTTTTGGCATGGAATACTGTTTCCAAAAAGCTTCTCCTAACACAGTCATACCTGTTTTTTTTAATCTCCTGGCAGCTTCTAAGAGCTGCTTTCAATGTAGGATTTGGAATATTCAGGTAAGATGCTGATTGAAATGTGCTTTGGATTAGCAGGCTTACATCTCAAGTGGGGTTTCTTTAAATATGGTAGTTTCATGCAAAACCTCCAAAACTCACGTGCCATAAATCTTAGCATGAATCCAAATTGCTTACACAGCCAGCTACGTTGGCCCGAGTTTATCTAAACCCAAATACAGGATGTTATTTTCTTGACATTTAGGAAAAAGCAAAGTGTTACTCTCTTATTGTTTATCAGTAAAATGTGTTTGGTCTTCTGGTCCTGAGAAGGAACTAGTACAGATCTCAGGTTGCTATCTCACCATCTTTTGTGCAGTTTGCTCCATGAAGGGAGAGTCTCACTTGTACTTGGCTGCTTTGGGTGGGCTGGTTCCACGAGGTGATGTAAATGTTCATGCAAAACCTCACCGGCAGCTTTGCTCCCTCCAGTACCTCCTCCTAGCGCTTCTTCCACATTCTTGTTCCCAACAGAACGTGTTTGTACAACTGTCCTTGGCCTTTAGAAATGACAGCTACACCCTGGAATCTAGAATTAACCAGGCAGAAAGGGAACGCAACCTGACGGAGGAAAACACAGAGAAGGAACTGGAAAACTTCAAAGCTTCCATTACGGTAATTGCAAAGCCTGACTGGAGAACCCTTGCAGGAGGGACTGTCCCCCAGGACTGGGCCAGGTGTCCTGCTTTTCTTAGTCACCAAGAAGAGTCTCATAAAATGAGAAATGGGGCTGAGGCCCTTAGCCAAGCAGAATCTTCTTCAGAGAGCCGAGACTGAGATCCTGAAAACCTGGTTACCTCAGGGCTGTGTGTAAGGCCTTTGAGCCCTCAGCAGCTTTTCAGGAAGGGGGCTGGGTGACCTGGGATGGCAGAGGGAGCACCTTGGAGACCAGAGACCCGGATGCGATTGCCTTCCTCTGGCCTGGCCAGGTATATAGTGTCCACACTGGGCTTCTCCAACCCCAGAAACAGCTGCAGCTGGTGGCCTACAGAGGCCTCTCCTCTCGGTCAGGACAGCACAAGTCAAGTCTTGGTCTGCGAGGACCCCAGGTGATGTTCCTTCTCCCTCCCCAGTCCTCAGCTTCCCTCTGGCACCACTGTGAGCACCGGGAGACCTACCAGAAGCTGCTGGAGGACATTGCTGTCCTGCACCGCCTGGCTGCCCGCCTCTCTAGCCGTGCCGAGATGGTGGGGGCCGTCCGCCAGGTGAGCTCTGCTCTGCCTCTGGTAACTGGGGCTGCAATGTAGGCACTGACAGCTGCAAACACCACTGACTGATGCCTTCCTCTGGGCCAGACATCCTATGTCCCCAATTGCAATTGTTTCAGAGTATTTTTGGCAGACCACTAAACCCTTGAGGTGCTCCCCCAGAAAAAACTTTTATGCCAGTGGTTAAGAACCTGCCTGCCAGTGCAGGAGATGTGAGAGATGATGGTTCAGTCCCTGGGTTGCAAAGATCTCCTGAAGGAGGGCACTCCAGTATTCTTGCCTGGAGAAGCCTAAGGACAGAGGAGCCTGGCAGGCTACAGTCCATGGGGTCACAAAAAGTCAGACACAACGGAAGCAACTTAGCATGCACGCATGGATACCTACTGTGGGGGAACTGCTGCGTGCTACCTTCCTTGGAGATTTCTAATGCATGTTGGCACAAGCAAGGCTTTGAGAAGTCCTGTAATGAAAAATCCTGTTTAACGTTAGCTATGTATTTCTCAAATGTTTTTGAGTAAAGAACCAACCCTTCCTTCTTTTTTTTTTTCTCCCTATAAAATACCTACTCAACTCCCATGAAATTAGTGTTTGGCAAAACACTCTTTAGGAAAACCCGCTTTGTTTCATTAATCCTCCCAGTAACCTTGGAAAGATATTCCTCAATAAAGATGTGAAGTCTCAGAATAGCACTAGTGATGGGCAAACCTGGGATGCAAGCCCAAGTGTGGCTCCCTTGCAGCCACTTTGAAGCCCTGAGGCACACAAGGTACTGCCCCAACCCATCATGGTGTTGTGGGGTCAGATGGCCCGAGTTTTCATTCTGATTGTACCAGGGTTCACTGTGACCTTGGTTCAGTTAACAAGCTCTCTGCGCGCCAGCTGCTCCAACTGTAAAATGCAGTATCTGCCATACAAGGCTGCTGAGACGCTTGTAAAGCACCTGGATGTTGTTGTCACTGTTGCTGCTACCATGGATCTGTGTACCACGTGTCCCGACTCGTGGACTGCATGACAGGGGTGTTCCTGGGGCCCAGCCCTGGGCGGCCCTCATAGAATGAAAGAAGAACAAACCGCAGGGCTGTCCCACCTGTGTTCTTTCAGGGAAAAGTCACCCAACTTTCCTGGGTGGCAGCACCCAGAAAGCTCTTCCAGCTGGAGCAGCACAGGGGGAGAGCTTTAGGGAAGTGACTGGTCTCGGCTCAGGGCTGCAGGGACTTTGTCCAGGGTTTGGTCGCTGAGCATGCCCCTCCGCAGACCGGCAGGTCGTGGGCTCTCTGAGGGACTGGAGAGGTGTCAGCAGAGAAGACTCTTCGCTTTGCACAGTCCTTGCGGGCGTGCTTCTCCGTGCATGGGCTACTCACTCCAGCCTTCCCCCTTCTCCAAGTGGCTTCCTTGTCTCAGTCCTCCGAGTCCTCTCTGGCCCCGCTGGACTGGCTCAGGCACTCACCCTCATTTTCCATGTTGCTCTAGCTGCCGCTCATCTTGTTTCCTTCAGAGCAGTCTCCACTGGTGAACTGATTATGACACTCCTTTAAGACCTTCAGTGGCTCCCCTCTTCCTTCAGAATGAGTCCAAAGCACTCAGTTCAGCTCTAACTCACCTTTTCATCTTGTGAACAAACCCAACCATTTGCTGATTCCTACATAAGCAGGATGACCTGTGCGTTCCTGGCTTTCCAGACAGTTCTGGTATATGCCTATTGCCCCAGCACAATTCCTGATAAGTAAGTGAAAGTCACTCAGTTGTGTCTGACTCTTTGCAACCCCATGGACTGTAGCCCGCCAGGCTCCTCTGTCCATGGAGTTCTCCAGGCAAGAATACTGGAGTGGATTGCTATTTCCTTCTCCAGGGGATCTTCCCAACCCAGGGATCGAAACTGGGTCTCCTGCATTAAAGGCAGATTCTTTACTGTCTGAGCCACCAGGGAAGCCCACGATTCCTGAAGGCATCCTCTTTACTCTCCAAAGGATTCTGTCTGGAAGGGGAATTCTCACCTTGACACAAGCCTGGTAATGTCCTGCCTCTAGACCGTGGCTCTTAGAGTCCCCTGGCTGAATGCTCTTTGTCTCTCATGCCCATAGCTACATGCCGAGATGCTGCCCATGCCCTACACCACTTCAGCCAGTTTCGTGAAGCCTTCCCCGACCCATTCTCTGCAGGGAGGACTCTGTTCCTTTTTCATCTCCTGAGGCTTTATGGCTGGGCTTGTTCTTGTTCTCCTCGAGGGCAGGTGCCTGAGCCCCTGTTTCAGCTCACACCCCACATAGCAAACTCTTAGAGAGTAAAGTCGTATCCCTGTAACCTTTCGAATCCCACAGCCCAGATCCTGGCTCAGAGCAAGCAGGGCTGATGAGCTTTTCCTCTCCGTCCCTGCAGGAAAAACGCATGTCGAAAGCAACAGAAGTGATGATGCAGTATGTGGAGAACCTAAAGAGGACGTATGAGAAGGACCATGCCGAGCTCATGGAGTTTAAAAAACTTGCAAATCAAAATTCGAGCCGCAGCTGTGGCCCCTCTGGTAAGGAACTGGACTCCTGCCCACTGCCCCACCTTGGCCCTGTAATTATGGGTCCCTGATGGATCCCGGCTAGGATCACACCTATGGGGCAGTCCCAGGGCCTATGTCAGGGTGAGCAAGGCTTGCTGCCCCACCCAGTGCTGCCCACAGGGGCCTTGCAGCCACTGCTCCCGTGAGCCCCGGGCGCCTGGAACCGGAAAGCATGAATGGCCCCCAAGCAACTCCTAATAAAAATAACCAGAGAAGCTGACTAGTGATGCAGAGCCCATAGGCTGCAAGAATTTAACCTCCTTTATGAGACTGGCTGGTGGCTCAGCTGGTAAAGAATCCCGGCTGCAATGCAGGAGACCTGGGTTTGATCCCTGGGTTGGAAAGATCCCCTGGAGAAGGGAAAGGCTACCCACTCCAGTATTCTGGCCCGGAGAATTCCATGGACTGTTTAGTCCACGGGGTCGCAAAGAGTTGGACACGACTGAGCGACTTTCACCTCACATGAGACAGACCCCAGACCTTACAGCTTGGTGCTTTGGGGTCCCCACTTTGGGCAGCACATGCTAAGGGATTTGCATTTTCATTCTGGAAAGCATTAGGGGTCCAACCAAAGATTTTAATCAGGGGATTGCCATCATCATATATAGTTCAGAAGATTCCCTCTGGCAATAGTGTGACAGTTACATCACTGGGGTAAAGACAGAGGCAGGGAAACCCACGAGCCGGCTATTACAGGAGTCCAGATGAGCGGGGGAGTCCGGGCAGTGGGGGTGGAGTGAGAGCCTGGCTAAAGGAGTTACTGCTAAGATAACCAGCAGAACTGTGGGCAAGACAAGTGCTTTAAAGAAAGACTCTTTTTTTTTTTTTTAAGTTCTAGAGAGATTTCTATAGAACCAGAGAGAGGGCCAGCTGATTTCACTTGATACTGAACTGCAGCGTGTTTTTTTATCTTTTATTGAAGTACAGTTAATACACAATGTTGTGTTCATTACTGCTGTACAGCAAAGTGACTCAGTTTGCATACATATGTACACACATTCCTTTCCATTTTCTTTTCCACTATGGTTTATCACAGGATTTTGAATGTAGTTCCCTGTGCTATGCAGTAAGAGAGTTGCTATGTTTTAAAGTAAAAATAGGAGTTTTCCAGACTAGAGGGGGAAATACATCCCAGGTGGAGGAAACAGCATGTGCAAAGATGTGGAGGTTGGGGTGAGAAGACTCTGAAACAAACCGTCTTCTGTTTGGTTGCGGGGTTGGAGCGTGACAGTGACGGGCTGAAGGTAAGCCTTGTGAGGCCAGGGCCACACGCCAGGCCCTGAGAACAATCTGGGCGTCTGCCCCACGGGCAGTGAGGAAACACCCGTGAGTTCACCCCAGCTGCCACAGTCAGATCTTATTTTTAGAACATTGCTCTGCCTTCAGAGTGGATGATGTATTAGGAGTGGATGTTGAGGAGTGGAGAGATGCGTTTGGAGGCTTTGCCGCAGTCCACGGGGAGGAGGATGGTGCTTTGGGCCAGGATCTGTCCTTGGGAGCTGCCAGGGTTTGAGCTCTGGCTGATGAGGGTGGTGTTAGCCGGAGAAAACAGACCTTTCAGTGACAGGAATCCCTAGGGAATGCAAACATCCGTATTACCAAGAGCAGGAGGAGGGAAAGTATAACAGATGGAGAAACCTTTATAAACAGGAGGTTTCACAAGTTTCCTGGGGAATATCAGTGATACTTCCCAGAGTCCGAAGGCAGCGCACACTCACTCCAGACCATCTGTTTGGGATCTTGGCAGCAAGGCTCCTGACCCACGTGCATCTGGGCCTCTAACAAACCTCTCTCTGTCAGAGTTAGAAGTTGGAGAAGCTGCCACCAAAGACATCCTAACACGCGGGCTCTTGCGTTATTGTTCTGCAAGGAGCAGGGCCTCTTGCATGCCACCTTACCCACGATTTGTGGAATGAGCACAGCTGCCCATGAGTCTCAGCCGTTAGTTCTACAGACATTAACTGAGCACCTCAGATGTGTGCCTTGTGATACTGGACTAGAGAGGTGACGGGAAGCCTGTGCCTGACCCAAGGGAGCTCCCAACCTGGGGTGAGGCAGGGCGGCGTAAGTGGTGCCATGACCGAAGGAAGCAGACTTTACGGGGCGCACATGGCAGAGTCCCACGTTCAGCCTGGGGACACAAGGAAGTGCTTACATTAAGACGGGAGCTGGTGGCTGAGCGCTGAATGGTGAATGTGCGGTTTTCACAGTCTGGTTCCACTCCACTGTTTCTCCAAGCTACACTTCAGTTTGGGCTGGTACAGAGGGGCCAGACGTGCCCATCAGCTGCCCCGTGACCATTCCCTGATGGCGCTTGTTGCTTAAGCTTTTATATGACTTCTTTGTTACATATGTAATCCTTCTCTGTGCCTGAGACTCTGAAGACTACAGGGCAAGAAAAATATCTCTGATTTCAAGAAAGCTGATACACATTCAAAAGAGAAAAATAACATCTATTTTTTTCTGAGTGTGAAACATGACAGTTGTCTGCATTTTGGATTAAGGTAGATTTCCAGAAGTGTAAATACTGGCTCAGGGGAAAGGAATATTTAAAAGGCTCTTAAAGCAAATTATCTCCAGATAACTCATTGATATTTCCATTTAATGGGTAACAGTAATGCTCAATTTATCATACCATGGACAGTCCTGTCTTTTTTTTTCTTTTCTTTTTAAAAATATCTTTGACTTTGAACCAATATTGTACCTCTTCTCATAGTTTTAATTTGCATTTCTTGACAGCCATTTTCAAATGTTTGTTGGGCCTTTATATTTCTACTTGTGTAAATTCTTTAATTCTTTGCCCCTCTTGTGAGATTGGTATTTCATTAATTGCATGAACTCTTCATATACAAAGAATATTTTCTGGTACTGCTATTTTGGCTGACTGGAAAACTTGAAAATCCTTTGACTACAAATACTTAGAAATTTCTGCTGGATAAAGTGAATCAAACATTAGCCTAAAGGAATAGCTGAATCCACAAGAAAAGAAATGGAAATACTCAGATACAAGAAAAGAAAAGAGAACTGAAACCAAGCTGACCCTGCAGCTTCCGTGGGGATAAGAGTCAGCCTCAGCTCTCTGGACTCTGGGCTTTTGCACTCGCACGCAATGTGAAATGAGGCCTCAGAGGCCCCAAGGCAGGGAGCTGACTCTGAGCCTCCTATAGCAAGTGAAGACTTTTCAAGGACTGCATCTTTGATACAATCACCAAGTCACAATGGAACAAATCAAGGAAGTTTATCTGCTTCGCCCTGGACTCTGATAGAAAAAAAACTTTCTCCTTCCTCATAGGAAAACTGCAAACCCACAAAGTACATGCTATAACAGAAGAGATGATGCAATACACAGAGATTCTGAAAAGAACATCACAATGGTGTTACTAGGAACACTATTGGAAATAAGTATAAACCACTCTGGAGAGACACACCCTGTGCCCAGGAGACACAGAATCCTCTAAGTAAAACTTCACAGGAGATGAGTTGACAATATAGAATTATAAAATAAAACAGTCTACCATCAGTGAGAATCATCAGACACCCAAACAATAGGACTGTATCCTAAATACAGCAGATAATAAAGCAATCTTATTTTTTCAAGATGTGTATAAAATTAGAGGCATAAAAAATAAAATATGCAAATAAAGAATACAATTATAAAAAATATAATCCTAGATATGAGGAATAGAGGCATGAAAATAAAACTCAGTTGTTTAAGAGCGGTGGTTCCTTTTAGTTCAGCTGTTCAGTTGCTCAGTGGTGTACGGCTCTTTGGTAGTTGGACGAGGTAGTTCTATAGTTGAAGCTGTTTCTCAGTATTCACATCTCCTCCTGGGCACACTTCTCCATCCCCTTGAAGTTAGGTGAGCAACGTGATTTGGCATTAAATGTCAGTGGAAGGACTTGTATCACATTTGATCTGAGATCCCTAAGACTAGTCTGCAATTTGCCCTGTGTCTCCTTCCACCAGACTTGATAATCATCCCTGCTCCAGAATAGTAGAAGCTCCATCAGCCTGAGTCCCGAGTGAGGAAATGCAGAGCAGAGCCTGTTGCTGACTCATAAGCAATGTAGCAAAAGCAAGTAATTACTCTTAGTTGTTATAAACCACTGAGACTTTGTGGTTGTTTATTATTGTAGCATAACCTTGCTTATCCTGATTGGTATAACATTTACATCAGATTAGGAATAGTTGAGGAAAAAATTTGTTAACCAGAATGCAGATTTGAGGAAGTCACCCACCGTGTGGTTCAGAGGGATACATTAATTTAAAATATGAAAAAATGTTATATGTGACATAGGATATAAAATTTAAAAATATTTGAAATACACTTGTTAGGATATACATCAGGAGAGAAAATATTCAAAGGAATTTCCCAGGAACAGAGACTTTTTCAGAACTAAAGACAGACATGAATCATTGCATTTAGAAAGTACAGAGAATCCCAAGCAAAAGAAAGAAAAGCACATCAAAGAGAAACTTTAGAACCCCAAGGGCAAAATGAAGATCTTAAAAGTAACCAGAGAGAGAAGACAGATTATCCACAAAGGAGTGACAGTTCCCACAACCACCACCAGCACCAGGAGACAATGAAGTAAAGTATTGAAAGAGCTGAGAGAAAATAACTCTTAACCTAGAGATAATACTACCAACTAAAGTGTCATGCAAGCATAAGGGCTATGGAAAGACACTTTATGAGAAAAACTGAGAAAATTTACCTCTCACAGCCCCTTACCAAAAGAACGACTGAAGAATGCACAGAAGGAAAAATAAAATTGAGATCGAAAGAAGGTTGGCTGCAAGAAGAGATGGTAACCAAAGGCGCGCTGCGATTCATGGGGTCGCGAAGAGATGGACACGACTGAGCCACTGCACTGAACTAAATCTAAACAAATAGCCACTATGTAGAACAACAGTCACAATAATTTGAGATTACAAAAACAGAGTGAAGTAAAAATATTGAAAACCAATATAAGATTTGAAGGCACGATTACTGTTTTAAGGACAATTCAGGAAGAATAGAGATCTTGATTTATTTAAATCTAAAGTCAAATAACATGTTAAAAATTTAAGGGGGCACACTAAAGGTTACAACTAAAATATATAAATTCCAAATCAATTTTAGGGAGGGGGCAGTTAGAATAAATTTGATTTATGAAGCAAGGCAATTAGAAAATACAAAATAAGGTGGTAGACATATATCAACTGCAAGAAATATAAACAGCTTAGAACTGTTGGTTAATAGAAAACCTCAGATTAGATTAAGAAAAATGTGTTTAATTATGTGCTTTTCAAGAGACACACCTAAAATACATGAATGTGAGAAATAGACAACCATACAAGCTGAAGCAAACTGAACTGAGCTGTTGAAAACCTTTCTCTACACATATTTGTGTTTTCTAGTGGCAGTATTATCCATCAGTTCAGTTCAGTTCAGTTCAGTTGCTCAGTTGTGTCCGACTCTTTGCGACCCCATGAATCGCAGCACGCCAGGCCTCCCTGTTCATCACCGTCTCCCGGAGTTCACTCAGATTCACGTCCATCAAGTCTGTGATGCCATCCAGCCATCTCATCCTCGGTCGTCCCCTTCTCCTCCTGACCCCAATCCCTCTCAGATCAGAGTCTTTTCCAGTGAGTCAACTCTTCACATGAGGTGGCCAAAGTACTGGAGTTTGAGCTTTAGCATCATTCCTTCCAAAGAAATCCCAGGGCTGATCTCCTTCAGAATGGACTGGTTGGATCTCCCTGCAGTCCAAGGGACGCTCAAGAGTCTTCTCCAACACCACAGTTCAAAAGCATCAATTCTTCGGTGCTCAGCCTTCTTCACAGTCCAACTCTCACATCCATACGTGACCACAGGAAAACCATAGCCTTGACTAGACGGACCTTAGTCAGCAAAGTAAAGTCTCTGCTTTTGAATATACTATCTAGATATTATCCATGTGTGGTGCTAAATATTTAACACAAATTTTATCACTTAATACATGTACTAAGCAGAAGAAAATCTGAGTATGCTGGTTTCCTTTGTTCAAAATTATTTTGTAGATGACATATTAAAATTACTGTTGTCAAGTTTCCATTTTTTATTGACACCACACCTTCCTTGCTCATAATTTCCTTGACTGTTCACCCCTTAAATGAGCAAGATGATCCAATAAACCCTGGTATTGCTATGAGGAATCCTCACACACTCACCAGGGCGTAATCCAGAGGTGGTGCAGTCGGTGGAGACCAGAGGGGCCAGACCGAGACTTCTCATAGTGTCCAGAGGAGTTAGGATGAAGGTTCTGTCCCCTAGAAACCCCCCTCTGCAGGCGACTGTCTCAAAGAGTCAAGTGTCAAAGTCAGTGACCTCGGCACCTAGGCCCTTGGGGAATCCCTTGAGGGTCAGTTCTGGTCCGTAGATACCTTGGCTCCGTTTCTGTGATCTTCTTCCTGCTGGAGCCTACTCTGAAAACTTACCTGGCTTCTCTTCTGTTTCCTCCTCCTGCAGAAGATGGAGTCCCTCGCACAGCACGATCCATGTCCCTCTCGTTGGGAAAGGTATGCATATTCAAGGAAAACTGGGGAGAGACAGAAATGTCTACAGTCAACCAGGAAATCATTCATTCTTGGATCCACAGGTGCCAGAGAACCTCTGGACAGCGCCTCTCACGCAGCTTCCCACACTTGCTAGCTCCCCCTGCAACCTTCCCTCGCTCGTGGCTTCCCAGACTGTACCACCTCTTTAAGGAACATGAAATGATGCACGCACTTTGCCATTGTCATAGACAGTTCTCTTGTGCTAGTCAGGTTTCATACACTGTCCAATGACTACAGGTCATTTTTGTTCCACTTCTTTAGGATCTGATTGATTAAAATCAGAATTGGGACTTCCCTGGCAGTCCAGTGGTTGGGAAACCGCCTTCCAGTGCAGAGGGTGTGGATTTGATCCCTGGTTCCCTCATAGCTCAGTTGGTAAAGAATCTGCCCGCAATGCAGGAGACCCCAGGTTGATTCCTGGGTTGGGAAGATCCCCTGGAAAAGGGAAAGGCTACCCACTCCAGTGTTCCTGGGCTTCCCTTGTGGCTCAGGGTGTGGATTTGATCCCTGGTTCCCTCATAGCTCAGTTGGTAAAGAATCTGCCCGCAATGCAGGAGACCCCAGGTCGATTCCTGGGTTGGGAAGATCCCCTGGAAAAGGGAAAGGCTACCCACTCCAGTGTTCCTGGGCTTCCCTTGTGGCTCAGCTGGTAAAGAATCCACCTGCAATGCAGGAGACCTGAGTTCGATCCCTGGGTTGGGAAGATCCCCTGGAGAAGGGAAAGGCTACTCATCCCAGTATTCTGGCCTGGAGAATTCCATGGACTACTTAGTCCATGGGGTCACAAAGAGTCAGACACGACTGAAACACTTTCACTTTTCAGGGAGCCAAGAACCCACATGCCTCATGACCAAAAAACCAAATCATGAAACTGAATCAATATTGTAACAAATTCAATGAAGACTTTAGAAATGATTCACATTAAAAAAGAAAATCTTTTAAAAATCAGAAGATGTTGAGAGATCACTCCTCACTAATAAAGAAATTTGTTAATTTGGGCCACTCTCTCCACCCCAACCTCCACCATCATTACCTTAAAGCCAGAATAGCCAATGAATACAGCATTAGGAATTAGTAGGCATTTCCCAGGCCTTCCTGAACTTTACGTGCTTCCTCTGTGACAGTGGATCCATTCTCTTCCCACAGAACATGCCCCGCCGGAGGGTCAGCGTTGCTGTGGTGCCCAAGTTTAACATCCTGCACCTGCCGGGCCAGTCAGCCAGCTCATCCCCCATCCCCTGCTTACCAGCCCTGGTGAGTGTCATGATGCTTGCCTCCCAGGCCTCAGGCTCACAGCTGTGGGGGTGACCTGGACGGAGCAGCATCAAAGAAGTGGGGAAACTCACAGCACAGATTCCGTGCTACAGCTATAGGCTGAGAAACCTCAGCATAGACCAGGCCCCATGTATTGCACTGCCCAGAGAAGAAGACATAGTATCCCTGAACAAGGCGCTGGCCACTCAGAGAGTGTTCCTTACAAAGTGTATCTCTTCATGCTTAAACCAGAACCCTCCACTCTACAGTGCGTTTAAACAGCTGAAAGTTGCAGTGTGGAGTAAGTGCTAAGCTGAGCTTTGAACCCTAGGTACTCTGATCCCAGAGCCCGAGTTCTTCAGCCCGATGTTACCCTGCCTTGATTCATTACTGTACTGTTTACAACATTGAAAGACTGGACATAACCAGAATCTCCATTAATAGATCTATTTAAGTAAATTATGAATAGCCCAATAAGGAGTTTCTGTGCAGTTGCTGAATATAATGATTAAAATGTAAATTTTTATTTATTGGCATGAAGAAAGTCCATAATTTATTACAAACAAAAAGCAAAACCCCAGTATTTACAGTGTAACTCTGTTTTTTAGTTTTAAAAAAGTGTAGACATAGAATATCTATGTGTAGACATAGAATATTCTGAAATAATATCTATGGAACTACTACTAATAGTTATTTCCGGGCAGTGGGAAAAACCCAGGTAATTTTAATTTTTTTGATCCCTTTTTATATGTCTATAGTAAAGCTGGATTACTTATAATTAGAAAAAAATTCATTTCAATTTTTTTAAAACAAAGACTGTTCCTATAAACAGCTCCTATAAACTGTTCCCAGAACTTTGTGAATCTGGTTAATCCTATTTAAAACTCTTTAATTATTTTTCCAGTTGTTTCTCTATGCCCTGTTCATGATCAGCACTATTCTACAAAGAGCCCATCTGACTGTATAAGCAATAAAAAGCTTTACTGTACTAATAGGTAGAAATAACTCTAAAACTTCTTTCACTTCTTCCGATCTTGAGCATTTCAATCATCCATGAGATCACTGTAAACTCCCAAATCACTCACTAAAATAAAGCAATTTGAAAAAAAAATTTTGAAAAGGAGCTTCAGGAGTACTAATTAGTATGTTTTAACAGAGACTATTTCACAAACCATACTAAAGGGATTGGCAATCAGGGCTGTCCATCAAAATCACACAGGATGCTTCTAGAACATTCAATGCCTAGGCCCTACCCCAGGATTCAGAGACTGGTCAGCCCTGGCTTCTCCCTTCCTAGCTCATCCTCAATTCAATATCTCCTGTTTTCCATTCAGTCAGAATCATCCAATGGAAAAGGCAACCCACCAGTCTCCTCAGCACTGCCTGCACTTTTGGAAAAGTAAGTATGTCCATTTTCTTCTTAACTTTGGGGATCTCGGAGGAAAAGTTCTCCAGCTCACTTTCCTCCCATCCTCACTCAGAAAATGCAGTGGGAGGCAAATTAAGTTCTAGGGGGAAATGAATGGTACTCTGAGACCCACAAAGATTTCAGACCCAGTTTGCAAAATTTCTGGACAAGGAAGATGCTGTAGATGAGTGCAAGTGTGCCTCAATCCTAGAAGAGCCCAGAGGGGACAGAAGCCTTCTTTATTCATTAGGATCCTTTGAGCTACAGGTACAAGAAAGCCCCAAATCAAAGGTGTTTAAATAGTAGGTGAGGCTTTTCCTGGTATGGCAGGGCCCCAGCTCAGCCTCTATAGTTTCATTGTCTCTCCCCACTTTGCATGTTGACTTCATCAGCAGATTTGTGACAAATGGCTAATGCCAGGTGTTTCATCCAGACATGACAACATCTTGAGGAAGAAAGGGACCATCTTGTCCCATGCTTGTTTCTTAGGGACCAGCCTTTCAGTCTTCCTTTTTATCTTGTTAGCAGATTTGGAATATGGTCCCTTTCTAAACCAATCACAGGCGATGTGATTGACAATGAGACTGTCATCATAGCTTTAAACTATACCCTGGAGATGGGAAGAGAAGATCAGCTTCCCATGGAGCAAATGGATCCATGAAGAAGAGTAAATTCCCAGGCGTAAATCACGTTGCTGTTAGGAAACAGGAGGAAGAATGAATAATGGGTTGGCAACAAACAGTTTCTGCTACATGTAACTTTTCTAGGCATCTATGCTATTTGCAGTTCTTTTCATCCTTAGCTGAAGCAAGGCAGGCTATTTCTACATACTCAGAGAAGTTTATAACTTGCTTTTCCAATTCTTTCATTTACTTGCTGGAAACATCTGGATCACAGCTGCCACCTCTCAGAGCTTTCCCCTGTGTCTTTCTTCATTTGGTAGAACATACACCTCTATTCTTCCTTCTTCCTTGCCTTGAGACAGCTTTAGTACTTCATTTTTCATTGCTGTTAGAATAGTTTTGTTTGACCTGGCAAGGAAGGTCTGTGTCGTGTGCCTTTTTTTAGTACAGGCAAGCTCCCAGCTCCTCACCCCAGACTCAGCCTGTTTTCCTCACTTCTCAGTATATGCAGCCACCAACCTATCACTCAGTGATTCATTCTCTGCCCATTAATCTTGAAGTTGGCTAGCAATTCTTCACCTTGCCACCTTACCCAGAGAAAGCTTAGAGATCCTTCATGTTGAGTAGGGTGTTTTGTTTGTTTCCTTGTTTTTTTGATCACTTCAGGGACATTGTAAAGGGGTGATAGACTCACAACCATGTGGAGCTAACGGAGCCTACAGAATCTTGCCAAGTCCCTAGAGTCATAGTGTCCAGGCCATGGTCTCTGAATCTCTCCAGAAACGGTCATCTGATGCCCTGAGTGAGAAGCATGCTAAAATTCTCCCCCCAGGTCCCACCTTAGGACACACCAACCCCTTTTCCAAGAGGGCCCTGACAAGGCTCCATTCTCAACCCTCAGCCTGTAGAGCCAGTCAAGGCAGAAGATCTATATCCCCTTTCTCCCCAGCAGACTTTCAGGACGCGGCAGGGCCTGTACTCTGTAGAACGAATGCTCAGGCCAGCTGACAGCTTCCATCTGAGGCATCAGAGATCATCAAGGATCTCAACTATCCTTAAGCAGGAGAAAGTGAGGTACAAAACTGGGACAGTAGGCAGCAGCCCTGAATCAGGAGCGGCAACGAATGAGGATCGATGGTGGCAGCACCACTCCAAGGGTATAGAACCAAGAGAGACCCAGACAGAGTGAGGACTGAACCTCGTCGAGCAAGAAACCCTAAAGAAGCAACTGCGTGCTGCTCATTCTTATGGGCTATTCAAAAAGACCACCGTGATACATTACCCATGCTGTGGTTGACTTGCCTGTTGGGAATACACCCAGTCTATAAAGATGACTGCAAAAAGGGGAGGGTCTATTCAAAGGAGGAGGGATTCAGATTAACAACAACTCTCCGTTCTGGATTTCTAAAAGATGCAAAGTAATTTTGATCTAAATTTATGGAACTGGAAATATGTGATAGATTGCCAAGAGATCAGCAATGAGACAATCTGTGAGTGAAAATGAATTCATCATTTCCATTCTAACAGAAACATGGTTGTTTATAACTGCCTTTTCCATACTGTTAAAGAGAAACAATGCATTATCAGTTCATAGGTATTACTACCTAGATTGTTGTGTTTAAATGATCTCACATTTCCCTAAGCATACAGTGACTGAGCAGGAAGGGAGTTGGCTAAGCACAAGAAAGATGATGAGAATATCATATTGCCTGTGGATAGTTCACAAGCAAATACCTGATCACAGACTGCACTCCCGATAATAACTTGAAAGAATTCTGAGCCTTGTTCTTCCAGATGACTTCATAGAAACCCATTTTTCACTCAACAAGGGTCTAGGAACCTGTAGACTGAGAGAAAAATAGAGTAATATTTTAAATTAGTATTAAAGATTAAAATAGAATAAGGCTCAAGAACAGTTTCATTTTAACTTGAAACAGTTTCAGTTTAACTTGAAAAATCTATTTATTCATAGTCTTTCATTTCTTCACCAATTAATGACCAAGACCCAGGCACCTGGAATGCACTCAACGAGCTCACAGTATAATGGGAAAGACAGATGGAAAACAGCCTATTGTAATATAGTGTGATGAGTGATATCAGAAGGAAGAATAGGTTATAAGCAAACAACACACAAGAAAATGAGCACATCACCCAGTTTTGGTAATTGGGGTTGCTTAGCAAGCATTTCCTCTAGCAATTTATGTTAAAAGTGAAACCTGAAGGTTATAATAGTTAACCAGGTAACTAGGAGGTTAATAACATTCCAGGCACTAAGGCAATAAAGTATGGAGTAATCAAGGAATAATATTGAAGATAATGAGAATTACTCTTATTATTTACTGCATGCTTACTTGATGCCAAGTTCTGTTCTAATTGCTTTGCATTAATGATCTCCTTTAATCCTTATAATAATACCATGAGGAAGGTATACTATGAATATTTTTGTCTTATAGATGGGGACACTGAAACTCAGAGAAACCATCACATGCCTGAGGATACACAGCTAGTAGATAATAAATCTCATGCGCTTAACCTCTTAATAGACACTCCAGCTGGAAAAATGGGAAGACATTCAGTGTGACACGAAAGAAGAGAGTGGATTTAAGAGCTATTTTTGAAAAAGCTCCTGTGAGCTATTGTGAAAGAACTTGGTGACCGGGCGTGGAGCGGAGGGTGGAGTGGATGGGGGTGCAAAGTGCACACAGAGCCGTTCACTGAAGGATCAGCACCATCATAAATGTGGATGGTGCACAGGGCTGGTTTCATAAAAGGGGCCATTAGATTGCTATAGCACAGAGCAATTTCCTCTTTAACCTGTAAAATAACCATTTTCTACATTTTTGAAGCAGTCAAGATAATTGCTTAAAGGTTTTATATCACATTAAATATATGTAGCGAAACAGTTCCCCTTTGCTGATAGTATTCTGAAATAGATTAGCCCTCAAGCAACCTATTAGTAAACTCCAGGAACCTGGGACTGAGTAACTGAGACTAAGGGAGTTCTTATAGCCAAGGTCCCCCAGGCTGGACTTGTCTGAGGGAACCTTGGTAATGGGGGTGGCTTTCAGACATAGCTGAGCCCGAGAAGGTAAGATCTGTCCATGGGAAAGCACTGGAGTCGCCTTCAAATACTGTTGACCACGTGGGAAAAATAGAATCTAATATATCTGCAGGTCAAACAACACATTTTGACTAAATATCTCTTCACATTACTGAGCTAAGCACAATGACAAACATTTTTGACCCAGTGGACGTGAGAGAACAATGAGCCTCATTCTAATCAGTCATCTCAGGAAGAAAGCACACAAGATTATGAACTGGGGACAGATGCCAAGATCCATGAGTGTCTGGCCCAGAAATCTCAAGGTGGGCACTGGCTGTGCTCAGCTCCAAGTTTACAACCATGCATAGGGGTTCCTTCAGCTCAGTCCAAACACTGACTTCTCAGGAAAGAGTCATTTACATAGAGGACCTGCCCATTTTGTAAGATTAACCGGTAGGGGATGAGCCACAGCGAAGGCAATACAGCTCAGCAAACACTTAAAGGCACTTCCCATGTGCTAAGCATCATTCAAACTGAAACACAGCCTTTCTCTGCAATCACAGTCATACAGAAGGAAGAGCATGTGTATTAAGTGCCAAAGCTCTGAGTTATGCTGTAAAAGAGGTTTCCTGAGAATATAAAGGGAGAGATCAACTTTAACCAGAGGGTGTGAGAGAGAGGAAAACATTAGCAAGAGTTCCACAGAGGAAAATATATTTGAACAAATCCTTTGAAGTGCATGGGGAGAAGATTCCAGATAGTTGGAGAAGATATTTTAGGAACTATAAGCTCAGTCTAGGGGCTTCCCTGGTGGCTCAGATTGTAAAAAATCCGTCTGCAGTGAAAGAAACCTGGGTTCAATCTCTGAGTCGAGAAGAACCCCCGGAGAAACAAATGGCTACCCACTCCAGTATTCTTGCTTGGAGAATTCTATGGACAGAGGAGCCTGGTGGGCAACAGTCCGTGGGGTTGCAAAGAGTCAGACACAAATGAGCAACTAACACACACACAGGCTCAGTCTAGGGGTCAGGAAATAACTGCAAACATTTTATACCCTACCATATTTTGTAAAGGCTTCCCATAGCTCAGTCAGTAAATAATCTGCCTGCAATGCAGAGACCTGGGTTCAATTCCTGGGTTGGGAAGATCCCCTGGAGAGGGAAATGGCAACCCACTCCAGTATTCTTGCCTGAAGAATTCCATGGACAGAGGAGCCTGGTGGGCTACAGTCCATGGGGTCGCAAGAGTCGGACACAACTCAGTGACTACACTACCACCACATTTTGTACAAGAATGGCTTTCCCTGCCCTGGGCTGTCGCTCTGTTTTTCTGCTCTTTTTCCAATCATTTGGAAAAATAAGAAAATTGTACGTTCGGCAGAGGTCACATAGAAGGGAGGGGATAATGTGATTTTAAAAAGGAGAAATGTTATGAATAGCTGATATTTTTAGAGTGTTCTTTCTTGTTCACGATGGGTTTTGGTTTCCAACCTGATGAAATGTAAATTTTACAAGGCCTGAAGGAAACTAAGACAAGGAAACTGATGCTGAGAATGAGGAGACTCACTTATGAGGTGGTCAGGGCTGAGAGGTCAGGGGGGGTAGCTGCTGTGAGCTTCAGAGTCCTGGCTGCAAAGCTCTAGTCACTGGTCTGCCTTGTTTGTGGTCTCCTCCATGACAAGACTCCCATTGGAATTCCAGGCCCCTAGGTGAGCTGCAGGATACATAGGGAAGGCACGGCCATCAGGATATTTCCTTTCAACTCGTGATTTCATACCTCAAGTGGACTCCTGGCACCATCATCTATCCTGCTTTAATCTAGCACGTTTGTCCCCCTTACCTCCATCTCATGATGCGTACGCCTCCTCTTCCCTCCTCAAGATTGCCTAGCCTCCCTACTTCTCACTTTTAGTAGATGACCTTGTTTTTCCATTTTATAAAGAAAATTTAAGCTCTTGGATGAGAAGATTCCTCTCATCTTCCTTTGCCAGATTCCCAGCCCCCCATCTCCATCGCCTTCCTGCCTTTGTTATGACTAAGGAGAAGTTTCTCTACCTTTCTAAGGTCTGCCCCTACTTTCCTTTTCAAAGGGTGTATTTCTTCGGTCCTCCCTTTCCTCTCATCCCCGCCACTGAACCATTCTATGCACATTAACGTGTGCTTCTGTCCTTTGACCCACTGCTTCAGCTGCACATTCCCCCACTCCCTGTCCTTGTCAGTTTCCTGTGTCTACGTCTTCACCTTTCTCACCTCCGAGTCTTCACTCAGCCCTTTCCAATCTGTCTTTGGCTCCGGCTGTGTCACCAGAGCTCTTCTTGACCTCCATGGTATCCAGTCCAAGAGTCACTTTTCCTACACACATCTGAGTCAGATTCTCAGAAGTTTGTGCATATGTGAGACAATGCTCCCTCCTTGACACGCTTTCCATGTTCAGGGCAGGCAGGGGAAGAGTGTCCTGTTGCTCGCTGCTTATAAAATCAATAAAGTGGTAGAAAGGAAAATTCCTTTCATTGGAATGCTGGTAGTCTGTGAAGATGGTGGACTCACTGTCCCCCAAAACCACCTCCAAAGATCCTGCATGGCCAGGAAAACTTTAAGCAGAAGGAGGGAAATCATCTCAGTTAATCAATGGGATGTGGGTCAGAGTTGTCACTGTCCCCCCACTGCGTGTAGTCTCATTGACTCTAGATGTTATATTGTTCACACAGTTTGGTCACATGGTTTGTTTGGGAGATGACTGAATGGGGAGCTAGGGAATAGACCTGGTCATCTGTTAACTTATTCTTCATTTCTACCTTTTTGATCTATAGGAGGAACCAGAAAGTTAGGCAAGTTGTGCTTGCGCCAGAGATAAGTAGAGCATGGTGGTGCCTGGTTTAAAAATTAGTTACAGGGACTTTCTTGGCAGACCAGTAGTTAAGACTCTGAGCTTCCAACACAGGGTGGGATGGGGTGGGGTGGGGTGGAGTGAAGTAGGTTGATTCCTGGTCAAGGAACTAAGATCCTATATGCTGTATGGCATGAATGAATGGTTAGTTTCAATATAGCTTTGCTAAAGTGGCAAGGAAGGGGCTTCCTTCTGAAGGAGGTTTCCCACAAAGAGCTGCTTACATTTTCTCAGCTCCCAGGACTCCTCACTCTCTGGTTCTCCTCTCACCTCTCTGCCTGCTACTTCTCAGCTCCTCCGCAGGCGGCTCCTTCTCCACCTGAGCTAAGGGTGGACATGCACGTGGCTCGGTCCTGGGTCATCTTCTCATCTTCCCTCACACTTGTCCCCAGACATTCTTTCCCACTCCTCTGGCATTAAACCCCAGCTTCCTCCTGAATGTCTCCAGTCTAGAGTTCTCCTCTTACGCACTACGGTACATGCAACTGCCAACTTGGCATCTCCAGCTGGATAACCTCGCAGGCATCAAAGATACATCTTATCCAGAAGTTAACTCTTACTTCATTGCCTCTCTTCAGTCCCTCAAACTTCACGTCTTTTGTACCTCAAGGTCTTCACACATCTGAATCCTCTACCTGGGATGATCTTCCCTCTGCCATAGATGTGGCTGGCTTCTCATCTTTCAGGTCTGTTATTCCATTTCCAAGAGGTCTTTTGTAGCCATTCAATCTAAGCAGATTCTTCCCTTGTTATTTTCTGTCATTGCACAGAGTTTATTTCTCTCATAAAAGTCATCACAATTTGTAATTAATTTAATATTTTTTCTTGACTTTTTTGGGCATTTTCTCCTGCTGTGCTCCATGTTGGCTAAGACTTTTTCTTTTGTTTCCTAATGTCTCCCCAGCACATTACAAGGTGCCTGTGACTTAATCCTGGGTAGATATTTAAATGAATGAAGCAGAAGATGGACCACAGGGATGGGATGACTCTGAACATTTGGTCCACCCCCATCTTCTTCCTCTTAGTGCCCTGGAGCTCCCAATAGCTGTCTGTCTACTCACAGCATCTCCTGGAATAAGAACGAAAGTGGGTTTGAGAGCAGGAGGGAAAAGGGGAACTGGTACAGTACTGGATGTTTGGGGGTCGTCTAGGGAGGATTCATGGACCAGAGCCTTTAAAAAAAAAAAAGAATCTTATCTCAAGATAGAAAGATTGAAATAGATTCAACCACAATGAGCTTCCTCACTTCTGTGCAGGAACAGGCCAAAGACATGGTTTGGTTTTCAGATGCCCTATCTGTCCCTGAAAGGATGTCCTGTACTTGTCTTCTCACTAGTGGAAAGACAAATGGGGACCCAGATTGTGAAGCCTCTGCTTCTGTGCTGACTCCAAGCTGCCTGGAGGGGATCAGCCAGGATGCTAAGGCCAGGATGGAGGAAGAAGCTTACAACAAGGGGTGAGTCAGCTGTCAGCAGCCCTGAGGTCACCTGGTATGTCTCACAAGATACCTTCCCACAGACCTTTCCTGTTTCTTAAAGGATTTAGGGAAGCAACTCTTGGCCCCAGGACCTCCTTGCCTGAGTAAGGAATTACATAGGAAAGAGCAGTACTGTTCCACAGGAAAGAGGAGGAAATGGGGCAGAAGGGTGTGGTTAGATAATAACCAGACTGCCCTCTTTTTAGGCATAAAGCCACCAGAATGATCTGGAAGTCAAAGGCCCTGGGTGGGTTCCTCTTGGTGGTGCCTGAGGCTTCCTGACACATGCCCAGAGCAGTCACGCCGCTGCCAGCAGTGTCCTGGAGCAGCTGCAGCCCCACTTCCCAGAACTGCTTCAGTCATCCCTTCTTCTTGCCGCAGGAGTCCCCTCAACTTCTAGCCACTCCCTTCTCCAGTTGAGCTTCAGTAGCACCTTTGGCCTGTTGTCAGTCACTGATGGGGCAGAATACTGAGCAGGGCCCCTGCCCAGCCAGGTAAAGAATTACCTCTGACCAGGCACTGCATCCTGGGCTTCTTGCCCTGTAGCCCCTGAGGGAGCTGCAGCCTCTCTCTAACATGGAACCTGTGGGCTTTGGTGTGGTGGTACCTACAACCATAGCGGGGTTTGCCCCAGCCCAACTGTGCTGGCCTTAAACACTCGGTTGTTAGACGAGCAAAAACTATGCTCAGGGTAATATCAATCCAGGGAGAAGGAAGTCAGAAGATTTCTCTTGAAAAGCCTGTCTTTTCACCCATACCTGTCCTCTGTACTTAGAATGGAGGGGAGTGAATGCTTCCATTGGCTTTGTGACCATTTACAGAGAACTTGTGTGCGTTTCACATCCGCAAATCTTCCCAACAAGCCTGTGTATGAGCCCCACCTTCCCTAGGCCAAGCTATACTCTTGTCACTTTCTCAAAATGTTCCATCACCTGTGCAATGGGTGCCAGCCCCTCCTTCTCACAGGGGAGTGGCCGAGGCTCCAAGGCCACACAGAGAGCAGACGCAGTCCTTAGCCCTCCCAAATGATTTGTTGGAGAAGAATCTAGCCAGGAGATGCACCCACATTTTCCCCCCATCTGTTTTGTCACACTTTCACATAAACAGGAAGGATGACTGGGGGTAAAGGGAAATCGTCCTGATATGAGCCGCCGTGGGATGTGGTGGCTTTTCCCTATTGTGTGGAGCCACAGGAAGTGAGTGCAGAATCCCAGCAAGTGCTCAGAGCCCCTCCTCTAGCAACTTGAGGAAGGATGCTCTGCATCTGCTGGCCTTTCCAGACTCAGTTGTTCATTGTTGCCTTCCAGATACCAGGAAGGTCTAAAGAAAACCAAGGAGCTTCAAGACCTGAAGGAGGAGGAAGAAGAACAGAAGAGTGAGAGCCCGGAGGAGCCGGAAGAGGTGGCAGAAACTGAGGAAGAGGAGAAGGAGCGGAGAAGCAGGTTGTAGCCCTCACAGTTGCTAACATGGGCCTCAGTCTCTTTCACTGCACAGCATCCCTGGAGGGGCCAGTCCAAGGTGTCCAGGGCCCAAGTGAGCAGCCAACAGAAACCAAGAGGGAACTCATGTTGGAGGAGGAAGCAGAGGGAATCCCCAAGAGTCCAAGTAGTTAACAAGGGGCTGTTTGCAAGGGTTTAGGGGTCAGTGATGGCCAAGGGTGGGGTCAGGAGTTCCTAAGAGCTGGGAAAATGCAAGGGACCACAGTTAACTCACTGCCCAGCCATCCCCATGAGAGATCCAAGGTCAAGGGAGTTGGCCTGAAGCCCTAGAGGAGGATGGGGGTGGAGGAACACGTGGAGATAGGGGACAACTCAACTTTGTGGCAAACATGAGTCTCCAAAAGGTTCCTTCCATGGTGACCAAACAAATTTGGTCATCTGGACATTGTTTTTACTTTGGACTGGAAATACTCAGATTTTTCTTTTTAAATATACTTCATATTTTAAGTGCATTTTCCACAAAATCCTGAAAAACCTATGTAACATGCAGATAAAGGTAATATAGATCCGGCATTTTGCCCTACCTGTGCCCTATGGATCTAGTGACAAATTGACATCCTGGATTTTAACAGAGGGCCCCAATTTTGTATATCCAGCCCTATTATCTCTATTAGCACATTTAAACTAGAAGTCTTGAGTTTTGGATTTTTAAAATGTAGTTACAGCTAACTTGGAACACTTCACCAAAATTACTGCTTTTAGACTCCCAGGCTACCTTTAGTCCAGAATGACTTTAGTCAAAAATGATCAATTAATCTAATCAGCTGCTTCATTTGGGATGGGGTATGTTGTCTATGCCTCATTGCTAGCAGACTCTGGAAACCATATGCATGCAATGAATCATGTAATAAAATGCAGATTCGAAGTGAGATGGATATGCTTCAAAGCACATAAGAACAAGCAGCAGAGCCCAGTTGGCAGATTCAACCAGAGTAAGAGGCGTTAGCCTGCATGAGTCAACTCCAGTGTTCATGGGAAGAGAAAGTGTTTCACAGTTGGAAACAAATGTGTGCTAGGATGCACTACCTCTGCTAGGGAGAGAAGCCCAGTGTTCACAATCAAAGCACAGTCCCTGCCCTGAGCGACTGGGTCCTGTCTTTCTCGGTCTTCTGGCTCTCCTGGGGGTCCTCTGCTCTCATTTTGTGGGCCACCACTCTATCTCCTCTCCTTTAACGCAGTCAAGCCCAGGCCTGACAACAGCCCTTTCTTTGGCTCCCTTCAAAAAAAAGACAGGCTGGGACTTCTAACCCTTCCAAACACCAGGAAAGAACAAAAGGAACAGAACACAGAGAGTACATGGAATATAAACACACTGCTTTACAAAGTACAGGGCTAGAATCCTTATCTAGCTGGTTTGATCTTGGGCCATTGGCAGCTCCCTCCTAATTCGTGGAATCCCAGCAGAAGAGAGGCTGTGCCCAGCTCTCCCTCTGTCCAGCTCTTGGTCAGCAGTGCATGGCAATGGTTGCCCTTCACATCCATCGTCCAAGAGTGTTCTCAGTCCTGCTGATCCTGAAAGGCCTTGTTCTCTCTCCCAATCCCTGCTCCCTCTCAGATTCACTTTCTGATCTTAAGAACATGCCTGGACCTCAGGGGATGGATACCAGGCATCAGCACACCCTCAGAAGGGTCCTTAGCACATGGTACAGCTTCACTTGTTCAGGCTCAGCAGTGTGGCATCATCTTCTCCATAATGACTGACACTGTTCTCAGAGAAACTGCCCACTCACAGTCACAGGATCCCTTCCTCACCCGTCACCCAACCCAGACCAATCCCAAGAGCCATTGTCTTGAATGCCAGACAATCCATTCATCCCCAAGTCCCTAACACACACAGTTGCCTGCAGGCACCTCTACTCAACCACAATTCCCACTACGAAATTTTGGCATCTCACTAACAAGCAAGGTCTGAAGTTGTGAAAAGTTCCATGTCCTATTTAGCGCATTTGAAAAACACTAGGATCACCCCAGCAGCCAACCCTTTATTGAAGACATTCAACCTCAAACACTGAATCTCTCCTCTATTATAATAATATAATCTGTTCTCAATATTACTTTCTGGAGGATCAGCTTCAATGAACTTATTGGGTGAATCAACCCAAGATCTTAACTGTATTAAAAGAGAGAACATAGCTCTTCTGACATTTACGTAATGCACTGAATGAGACTCATAAGATGGGACAGAAAACTATTGTCTTGGCTCCCAGTGTGTCTTCAGAACTGCTCCATGGGGTTAAGATGATATTAGGCAGACTCCTTTACTTTTCCAATAACTCTCAGAAAATAGAAGTCTTCTGGTCAACTTTAAGTCCCAAGGATAACCTCATTTCAGTCATGTAAATGGCTGCTGCTGCTGCTGCTGCTAAGTCGCTTCAGTCGTGTCCGACTCTGTGTGACCCCATAGACAGCAGCCCATCAGGCTCCTCCATCCCTGGGATTCTCCAGACAAGAACACTGGAGTGGGTTGCCATTTTCTTCTCCAATGCATCAAAGTTTAAAGTGAAAGCGAAGTTGCTCAGTTGTGTCCTACTCTTAGCAACCCCACAGACTGCAGCCCACCAGGCTCCTCTGTCCATGGGAGTTTCCAGGCAAGAGTACTGGAGTGGGGTGCCAGTGCCTTCTCCGTGTAAATGGCTAGATCCCTGAAATAGTCAAAATCCTGAACTTAAAAAGTTCAACTTTCTACCCATCCTTTCCTGCCTCCAGTCAGCTTGGCTCTGCCTCAGGAAGGAAGCCGATAGTGGGGACAGAGTTGACTACTTCTTGCTCTCTGTCACTCATGCCCTCCACTGAGCTTAGTTAATGCAGCACCTGACCTCTCCAGGGCTGGGAAAGGGGACGGAGATTAAGGGTAGGAAAGGTATTAACTCGCTGGTCTTATTGTGAGCGGGCTCCAGGCCTTAGCAGGGATTTAAGGCTGATTTTTTAAAATTTATTTTTACTAATTTATTTGATTGTGCCAGGTCTTAATTGTGGCATGTGGGATCTGTTTCCTGGACCAGCAACTGAACCCGGGCCCCCTGCATCGGGAGCTCAGGATCTTAGCCACTGGACAAGGGAAGTCCCCTGACTCTCTGGTTTTGTTCAGTGTGGTGTTGTATGGAACCTTCAGAGAACCCCACACCACCCTCCCCACCCCCCACACACACACACACCATTACTGAGGATCTCTCAACTGCAATTCCCTTTGTGAGGTCAAATGCAGCTCTTCTGGCTAGCTGCTTACAATCTCTCTCTCAGTCCTTGGGCAGCTGGAAGTGTACCTCTGTGCTCAGCTTCTGGGCAGCGTTTCCAGGTCTATGCCACCCTGCGCCAGCTCTCCCTCTCCTGCCTATGCCCAGTCAAAGTGAAATACGCATCTCTGGCCCACTAGTGGTGGGAGGACGGTTCTCGGTCTCATGGCCCCATGTTCTGATGGCATCAAGCAGTTCCGCAAGCTTCTCATTCTTCAGATCCCTCAGGTGGGGGTCGCACATCAGCCCACTCACCATGTGCCCAAACGGCAAGGTACTGAGCTCTCCACGCAGCATCTCCTGGCCTAGGTGACGGGGAGCAACCTCACTCCTCCCAGTGGAGTAGGCAGAACTCAGAACAACCAAAAATTGATTTCCGAAGGAATTCTATTTCTAATCAATAATTCTATTTCTAACCATTTTTATAGACTTTAAATGGGTAACCAGCTGAGGGTCACAAAGCCTATCTTACCCTCCTCCTTCCCAACCCCTCTAAAGGATGGAGTGAGAGTGGGATTCTTCCAGCTCCAGCAGCTTGTTCTGGGGCCCAGAAAAATACAGCCCAAAAGAAAGACTGTGCCATAGCATCTAACTGTATCTAAATAGAAGTTAAAGAATCAAAATGGTGCCAAAAGAAAACAAGCTTCCATTTCCAGATTCTCTCTCCCCCTATAGTTATGAAAGTAGCCAATAATTTTCCACCTTGGCTCATGTGCTCACTGTTTTGCTTTGCTTAACTGCTTCTGAAACAATTATCAGTGGTTTCCCATGTGGAAAAGAAATCAACCAATGCTTTAACATCCAAGACAGATACTCTGAGCATCTAATCCCTTTGTACAGAGGGTATTTGTTTAATCTTCTTACCCATTGTAAGACATCTAGAACTGTCTACTTCTCAGCAAGTGGCCTGCATATTTCAGGGTCTATGTGAGCCTCAGGATCTGGAGAAGGCCCTCCTGCCACTTCTCACCTCCTCCATTTGGTGATGTTCAGTATTCTCAGTTTTAGATCAATCAATCAATCTGGGATTAGAAACAGGAAGAAATTCCAGCTTAATGAACATGTCCGGGCTTCTCCAGAGAGCTTTAAGAATGGACTCTTCCAAGTGGGCCATCTGACCAAATGTCTTTTCAGTACAGTCACTCAGTCATGTCCAACTCTTTGCGACCCCATAGACTGCAGCACGCCAGATTTCCCTGTCCATCACCAACTCCCAGGGCTTGCTTAAACTCAGGTCCATCGAGTCAGTGATGCCATTCAATCATCTTTTAACTGTGCCACAAAAAGAGTGGAAAAGTTGAAAGGCAGTCAGGAAAAGAAGAAGGAAAAGGTGGGGTGGGGGGAAGAAAGGGGAGGTGGGAAGAAATTCTAGCTTAATGAATGCGTCCGGGGCTTCTCCAGAGAGCTTTAAGAAGGGACTCTGCCAAGTGGACCATCTGACCAAATGTCTTTTCAATTCAATCACTCAGTCGTGTCCAACTCTTTCCAACCCAATGGACTGTAGCCTACCAGGCTCCTCCGTCCATGGAATTTTCCAGGCAAGAGTACTGGAGTAGGTTGCCATTTCCTTCTCCAGGGGAGCTTCCCAACCCAGGGATTGAACCCGGGTCTCCCGCACTGCAGGCAGATGCTTTACCGTCTGAGCTACCTGGGAAGCCAAGGGTGCAGGGTGGGGGGACACAGGCAAGAAGCAGAGGTGAGGGGATGAATGGCAAGGAGAGAAGAGAGAAAAGTGTGGGGAGACCAGAGAAAGTGGAGGAAGAGATATTTGGGAAGGAAGATTTATTTTAAATTTATATATATATATTTTTTAATTGAAGGATAATTTCTTTGTAGAATTTTGTTGTTTTCTGTCAAACCTCAACATGAATCAGCCATAGGTATACATGTATCCCCTCTCATCTCCCCATCCCACTCCTCTAGGTTGATACAGAGTCCCCATTTGAGTCTCCTGCGCCATACAGCAAATTCTGTTGGCTCTCTATTTTACTGGGAAGGAGGATTACTAGGACTGAGAAAATACTTGAATAAGTCACCCTGAGGTTGCCAGAGCTAGGAGTTCTCTGGAAGCCCCTGGGACGGTCTGAAGTGAGCTCTTGAGGTTCCTGGTTCTGTGTCGTTTATTATTCAACGTCAGGAGTCTTCTAGGAGTTCATCACAGTCCTTCCACTCTGGACATGGTCACATGTGGAACTGAGCACAACAAATTATGCCTCTGAACATGGAGGCAGAGGACAGGTTGTGACACCAAGTACAGAAAAGATGCTGGGCCCGCATGGATGCATGGGAGTCTGGGTCAGCCAGCCTGGATCTCGGGCCCTGGGGGAGCTCAGATGTCAATGGCCATCTCATGAATGGATGAGGGCATGTGGACGGTTAGCATCAGAATCACCTGGGGAAATGTTTAAACAGTGGACTCTTAGACCGTAGCTTTGAAGATTCTTAGTCTGTAGTCCTGGGGTATTTTGAATAATTACTGCTAAGCAATTCTGCACAGGTAAGTTTGAGAACCATGGCTCAAGACAACTTGGAAAGTATTCCAGACAGAAGTATGGGTCGGGGCATCTTATATGTGTCCAATATACTAAACCCACCACCTGTTTTTTCCATTTGACAGCAAACTTGAAGAACTGGTTCGTTTCTTACAAGTCATGTATCCCAAACTGTGTCAGCATTGGCAAGTCATCTGGATGATGGCCGCGGCGATGCTGGTCTTGACTGTCGTGCTGGGGCTCTACGGTTCCCACAGCTCTTGCGTAGAGCAGGCTGATGGGTCCCTTGGGAAATCCACGTGCTCGGCAGCCCAGCGGGACTCCTGGTGGAGCTCGGGACTCCAGCATGAGCAGCCTACAGAGCAGTAGAAAACCCAACACTCAGGCCGTGCCCTGCTCCAGCACACAGCCTGTCGCCCTTTCCTCAAGCGAGACGCGTCAGGCCTGGGCGTGGGCATGCCACTGCTGCCATCAGGGGAGCAAGCAGGGGTTCCTTCACACTCGGCACCCCTGCGGGAGCTATTCACACACAGTAGCTGATGTTCCTGGAGGATCGACAAAAAGCATCAGTGGACAAAGAAGTAGCCATCACCAGGGGACTTGAAGAGAAGAAGGGAATGCGGCCGCGCCAGTTCAGATGGCTGGGGAGAAACAAAATACCTTCCTCACAGGCAAACATGAAAAGCCCACTCTCCCTGGTTTTCCTCTCTACAACTGATCGGAAATCAGGCACGACTGTGCCTAAGGGCTAACTCTGCCCTGAGGATCAGACCTGGAATTTGGAATAGCAACATGAGTATCTTCCCATTTCACATCTCATTCTTACTGACTCTCCTTCAGCCTCACCACCTCCTCATTGCAATCACAGTTGCTCTTTACAGAAGATGGAAAGGTTTCTCAGAAAAATATTTAGGCTGATTTTTAGCTCAGTGCTTGAAATGAAATGGGAAGATGTAAATTAATACATATGCGTCTGTACACATGCAACACACACACACAGACACATACACACACAGAGATCCACACACACAAAGCACACACGTGCATGAAGTCAACTGTCCTCCAACTGTGTGCTCTGGGTGTGTGTTGGGCATAAAGCCAACCCACAGATTTTCACGTGTGGGGCAGTCACCAGGCACTTACCTGTTCAGTGAGCTCTCCACATGGATTTACGATGTTTGAGAAACACTGAAAACTCATGACTTGCGTGGTGAACTTGCTGGTCTCCATTTCCAGTGTTAATTCTAAGCTGCTATACAGCATGGTGGGGGCTTCCCAGGTGACTCAGTGGTAAAGAATCCACCTGCCGATGCAGGAGACACAGGTTCAATTCCTGGGTTGGGAAGACCCCCTGGAGGAGGAAATGGCAACCCACTCCAGTATTCTTGCCTGGAAAACCCCATGGACAGAGGAGCCTGCAGGCTATACTCCATGGGGTCACAGAGAGTCAGACACAGCTGAGCGCACGTGCATGCTTACGGCATGGTCTACCCCCACTTTGCTCTCTCTGGGAAAGGAGGAAACAGGGTGTGCTTCAGCTTCGCTGTGCCCACATGCAAGTGTGCATCTCTTCCACAAGGCTCCAGTTTTGGTGGGATTCCCAATGCAAGTGAAGGTCTTGGAGCTTTCCCATTATTTAGCAGAAAACAACAAATCCCACCTGCAGCTTGACTTCTTGCTCCCCCTGGATAGCCACTGCCTGCCTTCTTACCACATCAGATCTGGGGAGTGCTGGTTTCTGTGTGGCGTTTATGGTGGTTTCTTTGCTTTTGTTGCTGACCCTATGTAGAACTTACTATGAGCCAAACACTGGTATTATATAAGGATTCATTTACTGTGTCCTCAAGAAAAAGGAAAAAGCTATGACTCTGCCCATTTTCACATAAGGAAACTGAGGCACAAAAACACAAGTAACTTGCCAAGGATACCCATGGGGTTGGAAGGTAAACCCAGCCAGGCTGGTCCCAGAGGCTATGCTCTTAACCCTCCACTAAATTGCCTTTTCCAAAGGTCTTCTATCTAGACATGTTCTGTTTCAGCCCCACACCTCCAGGTAGCCCTTCAGCTACTCCAAGTCATTTCTGGTTCCCAAACCAGACTGCTTTCTCATGCTCATTTTTCTTCTGCTGCAATCCTCTTTCCTTCAGTCACTCTTCAGGACCAAGTGCAAAAATCACCCGCTCCATGCAGCTTTAGTGGCCTCCCTCCAACTCCACACCAGACCACATTAATAGGTCATACCCTTCTCTGTACTTTCCAGCACTTTTAAAACATTTTCATTACTACTACTAATGAACATTACTACTATAGTGTATCATAATATTAATAACTTATTTATGTGTCTGTCTTTCCAAGCGTTTTTCCTCAAAGACAAGAACCATGTCTTACCCATTCTCTGGGTAAGTGCCTAGCATGGTGGCTGATGCTTGGGAGGGTGTCATTTAATGTTGGTCAGAAGAATGAGTGTGCAAGGTGGTGGAGAGCAGTCTGGGAACAGCTGACGTTTTGCATACTTCCCAGCACCAGCATCCTCACCACCACCATCTCAAATGGTGAGTGAGAGAAATCACATCTTTATTAGCCTCAACTTATTCTATTATTTTTTCAATCTACTCTGTGACCTAACAACATCATTTCCAAACTAAAGGGTTGGGCTTGAAGCAATCACTTCTTTCAGAAAGACCGACCTAGATCAGGACCCCTGGTAAAACAGCTTGATTTTTTTTTTTTTTTTTTGGAGCGGGGAAGGTGGCACCCTTTTCAGTGGCAAGAAAACTACTGCAAAAGAAGTCCAAGCCAGGGTTGACCAAGGATGTGCCATTAAGGTAAAGAGGCGCAGATCAAGGCAGACAGACATTGGATTCATGGATGGATGGTCTGCCCTATCTCTTCAAGGGGGAGCAGACACACGAAGGAGCTTTAGGCCCTCAGAGCCAAAGGCAGGGTGTAAACAGAGCTCTGGAGAGTGTGGCTGTGCCTCAGGACTCTGGGCTGGCCAGTCTCAGCCTGCCTTGAAGAAGGACCGGGCCAAGCTGACCCATTGCCCGCTTGGCCACAGGGTTCCCACCTTTGTTTCCAGTTGAGACAAAGGCCAGGAGAGGAGCTGCAGTGAGCTCTTGAGCCCCCAGCTGCTTCATAGGAAGGCCTGCAAGAATGCTTCCAGATCAGGCCCTCAGCCAGATGACTTTATGAGTAAGGGAGGTCAAGGACAAGAAGTGACCAGGAGGAGCAAACGAGTAATCACATTACCAAGGGCATTCCTGAAGCAGGACTCCTCGGTATTTCTTAAAAGCAAAGATGGACCTAATGCAATTGGAACTGTTGCCAAAGCAGCAGTGAAATGGAGAGAAACAGGCCCTGTATGTCCAACAGTGAGTGATATTGATCAGAAATAAAGCTCCCTTCCTTCACCATGCCTCTGGGGTCTGACATTTCTGCTTGGCCCTAGGACTCTGTTGTTGGTGCCGCGATGTCCCCTCCTAAAGGACCTTCACTTTCTGTGTCACTCCCGCGTACAGCCTGGCGGAGTAAGAGGAGAGGGAGACGCGGGGTTTATGTATCACTGGCTGGCAGTTCCTAATGTTGTTAAACCTCACACAGGTGTGCTAGCATTGAACTATAGAGTGTCACGTACCTGAGTTTGAAAATAAAAGCACATTTCCAAACCTTTGGCAGCAGCCGAATGCCTCCTCATTTTGTGGAGCTGAGTCAGAACCTTGCCCAACCCTGAACTAGAATCTACCTTGGGCGACAGTGCCTCCCAGGTCCCCAGTCCTTGGGTCACCAGATCCCTTCCAGGGGCTCAATCAATTCCTCTGCTTCTCATCCTCATTCCTGACCCTAGTTTCCCATATCTTCCTGGTCTATGTGTTGTTTTTTTTGATACATTTTTCTGTGATAGAGACTGCTACGTTTTCACCAATCTGATTTCTACGGTTAGACAATCTTTTTTCGTCTTTTCTTGCAGCGAGGGGCAGGCCAATGTGAACCTTCCAGATCCAGTTTCCTAAACAGACTCTCCTGCCTAGTACCTTGCATTCCCTGCAGTCCCCTTTCTGCCTGCCAGATTCAGGGCATTCAGTTTAGAACCTGAGGTCCAAGAAGTTGCCGGCCCCACTAAGTAGAAGCTGAGTCTTTTTATGGGCGCTCACAGAATTCAACTGACATAAGCAAGAAATAAGAGTTTAGCATATTAAGCCACAGAAATTCAGGAATGTTTGTTATAGCAGTTAGCCTACCCTGACTAACACATACAGAAGCAGAAATAGGGAACTTCAAGAACAAATTTTCAACATAGGAGACACTGACTTAGCAGTCAAGTGGCAGGAAACCAGAACACTGATATCAGGGACTGGAAATATGGTGACCTGTGCTGTGAATAGAACAAAAATAATAGGTAAAGGCTTACCCATGACAGTCCATGGGCAAGCTATAGCTCTAGGAGAAGCGGCTGAAAAGAATCAGAGTATTGAAGTATGTGAACCCTTTTTGGCTAACTTTTGAGAGAGATTGCAAGAAAAAGAAGTACTTGGGAAAGAAGTGGATAAATTGAAACAGAAAGGGAAAAAGATACAGAGTTCCTAAACTGAAGACTTAGACACCCTGACTGCTTCTAAAACCTAATTAGACTGAAAAGAGCTTTGAGTGAAAAAGAACAAGTAGAACTTTTTAGTTGAATTCAGATCAGACCAGCCCTACGGTAAAGGTCAGAGTCAGAATATGGTCCTTCCATCTGTGCTTTCAAATGAACTTCAATAGCCACCACTAAATTAGAGACGGGCATGGGGCTGAGATTAAAAAAAAAAAAAAAGAAACATTTGAGAATTGTGACTGGGATTTGGGGTATGATTACTGGCACATGAAATCAAATGGAAGCAAATAGACCAGAATCCTAAGTTTGGGAAGGAGTAGTATTTACAAAGAGATACAAGCCACGACTAAAAAGTCCTTCAATTGTTAAGTTAGAAAACAACTTTTGGCATCCTAAGCGTACATCAGCAGAAAGCAGACTGTACAAGCTGTGCTACCCACAAGAAGCCTTGGAGGAATTTGCAATTCCCACTACAAATGTGGCCAAGGAAGATGCTATCCAATGAAGAGCTACAGAGAACAGTGGACATGGGACGTGGGCCTTTCTCCTAGGAAGCAGAATCAGGATCTAAATGAAGGTAGGGAACTATGGTTGACAGAATGTCTAAAGCACCTCCCCTACACCTCACTCCCCGGAACTTTGAATGTGAGACATCACTCCTGTTATTTTGCATAGTGCAGTTGACCTTGAATGGGGAGATCCTTTCCTAATTCTCTTTTCCTTTCCTGTCTTCCTCCCTTCCTTCTTCTTTGTAATACTTTATCAGGTGCTTGAAGGCTAACTCTCTTTCAGGTGTGATGCTAGCTTTAAGGATAATGATGAAGAGGACACAATTCCTGTTTTCCTGTCTCCCTGGCTCCATGGTGATAGAGTCATTTTGTTTCTGAGGTCCCTGTAGCGTAGGTCTTGTGCTCACCCGAGTAATGAGGTCTAAACTACAGCTATTTAAGGTGTATTAAGGTAAGTCCCCTGGTCTCTGGGCTTTTCAGGTGGTGCTAGTGGTAAAGAATCCACCAGCCAATGCAGGAGACGCAAGAGATACTGGTTGGATCCCTGGGTCAGGAAGATGCCCTGGAGGAGGCATGGCAACCCACCCCAATATTCTTGCCTGGAAAATTCCATGCACAGAAGAACCTGGCAGGCTACAGTCCATGGGGCTGCAAAGAGTCCAACATGACTGAGTGAGCACAAACAAACCCTATTTATGTAGAAGTGCTCTATGCCTGTGCAGAGCAGATTCTCCTTTCATATTGGTATCTTCCACACCAATATCTAACTTCATGACCAATACCATTTGTAGAGGAAAGAACTAGTTACCCATGTCAGTTCAGTTCAGTCACTCAGTCATGTCCCACTGTTTGTGACCCCATGAATCATAGCATGCCAGGCCTCCCTGTCCATCACCAACTCCCAGTGTTCACTCAAACTCATGTCCATCGAGTCAGTGATGCCATCCAGCCATCTCATCCTCCATTGTCCCTTCTCCTCCTACCCCCAATCCCTCCCAGCATCAGGGTCTTTTCCAATGAGTCAGCTCTTTGCATGAGGTGGCCAAAGTATTGGAGTTTCAGCTTCAACATCAGTCCTTCCAAAGAACACCCAGGACTGATCTTCTTTAGGATGGACCGGTTGGATCTCCTTGCAGTCCAAGGGACTCTCAAGAGTCTTCTCCAACACCACAGTTCAAAAGCATCAATTCTTCGGTGCTCAGCCTTCTTCACAGTCCAACTCTCATATCCATACATAACCACAGGAAAAACCATAGCCTTGACTAGACAGACCTTAGTCGGCAAAGTAATGTCTCTGCTTTTGAATATACTATCTAGGTTGGTCATAACTTTTCTTCCAAGGAGTAAGCGTCTTTTAGTTTCATGGTTGCAATCACCATCTGCAGTGATTTTGGAGCCCCCCAAAATAAAGTCTGACACTGTTTCCACTGTTTCCCCTTCTATTTCCCATGAAGTGATGGGACCAGATGCCATGATCTTCATTTTATGAATGTTCAGCTTTAAGCCAACTTTTTCACTCTCCTCTTTCACTTTCATCAAGAAGCTCTTTAGTTCCTCTTCACTTTCTGCCATAAAGGTGGTGTCATCTGCATATCTGAGGTTATTGATATTCCTCCTGGCAATCTTGATTCCAGCTTGTGTTTCTTCCAGTCCAGCATTTCTCATGATGTACTCTGCACAGAAGTTAAATAAGCAGGGTGACAATATACAGCCTTGACGTACTCCTTTCCTATTTGGAACCAGTCTGTTGTTCCATGTCCAGTTCTAACTGTTGCTTCCTGATCTGCATATAGGTTTCTCAAGAGGCAGCTCAGGTGGTCTGGTATTCCCATCTCTTTCAGAATTTTCCACAGTTTATTGTGATCCACACAGTCAAAAGCTTTGGCATAGTCAATAAAGCAGAAATAGATGTTATTCTGGAACTCTCTTTCTTTTTCGGTGATCCAGGGGATGTTGGCAATTTGATCTCTAGTTCCTCTGCCTTTTCTAAAACCAGCTTGAACATCTGGAAGTTCACAGTTCTAAGCATCTGAATGCAGAGTTACAAAGAACAGCAAGGAGAGATAAGAAAGTCTTCCTCAGTGATCAGTGCAAAGAAATAGAGAAAAACAACAGAATGGGAAAGACTAGAGATCTCTTCGAGAAAATCAGAGATACCAAGGGAACATTTCATGCAAAGATGGGCTTGATAAAGGACAGAAATGGTATGGACCTAACAGAAGCAGAAGATATTAAGAAGAGGTGGCAAGAATACACAGAATAACTGTACAAAAAAGAGCTTCACGACCCAGATAATCATGATGGTGTGATCACTAATCTAGAGCCAGACATCCTGGAATTGGAAGTCAAGTGGGCCTTAGAAAGCATCACTCTGAACAGACCTAGTGGAGGTGATGGAATTCCAGTTGAGCTATTTCAAATCCTGGAAGATGATGCTGTGAAAGTGCTGCACTCAATATGCCAGCAAATTTGGAAAACTCAGCAGTGGCCACAGGACTGGAAAAGGTCAGTTTTCATTCCAATCCCAAAGAAAGGCAATGCCAAAGACTGCTCAAACTCCCGCACAATTGCCCTCATCTCACACGCTAGTAAAGTAATGCTCAAAATTCTCCAAGGCAGGCTTCAGCAGTTACCCATATACTACTCCTCTTCTTTTTTTGCCACACTCGAGTCACATGGGGTCTTAGCTCCCCAACCAAAGATCCAACCCTCATCCCCTGCATTGGAAGCGTGGTATCTTAAACACTGGAACCACCAGGGACGTCCCTATACACTGTTCCTGAAAATGACACTCCTTTTGGAGAAAACTAATAACCTTTTGCTCAAGGCATTACTCTCAAACCAGAATCCCATAATTACCATGGAAGACAAACCACTGAAACCCTAGCTGGGAAAAGAGAGCATTCAGACTGCTCGTACACATGCAGAAAAGCCTCACACTCATCAAACGAAGAAGGGGAAGTCTGAGTTGAATTTTCACCTACCAGAATACGAGAAGTTATTAAAGAGAAAGTTATATACAGGACCTCTGTGGTGATTACTATTATAAAGTATTACTCATTTTATAAATTGCCACCCTAGTCATGTTTTGTATGGATCTTCAATGTGTCTGATTTCTTTGAAGCAGGAATCACCTATGGTGGGGTAGACATTTCAAATGATAAAGAAATCTCGAAAGGGAGTATGAGGATTATTGGTATTTAAGTAATCATTTGTTTTCATGAGTCTTAGCCTCATTTCCCTACAGATCACAAGGATATGCAGTTGGGGGATTAAAAAAATAAAATAAAAACCCCACTGATCGTAGGAGGAAAAGAAGCATAATTCATGTTCTGTCCCCTTTAGAGACAGAGACATTCCTACAAGGATATAAATGAGCAGCTACACAGACAGTAACAATGAACCAGGTAGGAACTGAGCTGGTGGGGGACATGGGTGGTGGCAGGGGATATGAGAATTGGGGAAACCTCCAGCAGTTCACCCTGTGCTATCTGCCTTCCTCATTTGTGTGTTTTCTGAGTCAGCATTAGCTAAATTTTCCAGAAAGCCTTCCACAAAGTACAGCCTGGGCTTTCAAGGACGTCACTCATTTCCCCCTAGTGACCTTGACAAGTCAGAAGCTTGAAAGCAGGGAAATCCGGATGTCTCGGTTATGAAGCAGAGCAGTGGGGGCCCCACATATTTCCAGAAGTCTCCATCCACTCGTGATTATTGTCTGCCTTTGATACTACCAGTGCTCATCTGACCTACTTCTCTGGCTCTGAAGGTGCTGGCACAATGGCCAAGTTCTTCAGTCTGGGGTTGCTTCTTGCCTCCGTCTGGACCACAAGGCTCCTGGTCCAAGGCTCTCTCCGCTCAGAAGGTAGGTTTCTTACTAGATGGCCAGCCTGAGGCAAAGCAAGATGCTGCATATTGTCCAAAGTCTACTAACTTCTTCGTTGAATTTCTGGGGTGGGGGTGGCCCTCAGTGTCAATAGAAGATCTCATTGGTAGGATTGTCCTGGCAGAAATGTTTTCACCATATTGTCAGCTTCACCAAAATGATTCTCACTTACCTTTATGTTATCTTGACTTTTATTTTTGGCTATGGGATATTTTTAATGAAAATATTTTGACACAATGAAGAGAGATCACTTGATTTTAAAAGTGCTTCATTGAAGGAGCAAAGAATGATTGTGAAAAACTTTCAGCAATCATGAAGCCTGGGAAATGGTTAACTTTCACAGAATATTGGCCTGTTTTATGTCTTTGGAAGTGTCAGTGTGACTGTTTTAATTTTAGTTTTACTATACTATCATGGGATGCATACATTTTTGGTATGCAATAAACACCAAATTAACAACAACAAAAAAACTGAAAAAAATACAGGTTTGAAAATTAGCTATCAGCTCCCTACCAAAGGAATGACTTAAATGATTTCTGGGCTTTTGAGATGCCTAACTGGTAACTTCACTCTGCACTGTAGGCAATAAAATAAAAATAAAAATTTGACCACAAATCACTCATTACAGCTCTGGGCAAATGAAAATATGAGCGCTTTAACAGGAAAATTATGTGTTCCTCTGTTGGGAGATGTTCTGAAGTATAAAATATGTTGGGAACAGACCTCCAGACTTGATTTAGATATTGTTGCATTCCATTTCATAAAGGTTAGAGTTATAGGATTGATTTTTTTTTCAAATGCCAGAATATGTTACTTTCAAATAAGTTTGAAAGTAACAAACTTATTTGACATCCCCCTGGGGAGACTCTTCACTTTTCCCCAAAATACTGCCATTAATACTCAAAACTATTATGGAAATTGTCCTTTGACCCTGATTCATCACACTCTTCGGACCATCCTCGATAATGGCAAAATTTTCCTAAGGAAATTAAAATTTTGTAAACAACTGAAAGTTATCCTGAGCCATGATTAGAGAGGAGGTGCTTGATGAAGGTAAGTGGATGGGAGTGGGCACTAGTATTTTTGAGGGCCTATTTTTGTATATTGCGTATACAGTATGTAAAATATATATAAAAGAAATGTATGCATATATATTTCTTAAGAATACGTTTTATACATGAAGGAACTGGCTCAGTGAGGCCAAGCAACTTGCCTAATGTCATAAAATCAGTAAATAATAAAGCTTGGGTCTGAATTCAGCTCTGTCTGATTCCTAGGTATATACTCTTTCTACGACACTTGCAATTTTCTAAGAAAACTTAAGGAAGGGGTTACTGAAGGATCCCTTAGTTTCCAGCTCCCTGTTTTTGTCCTTACATAGGAAAGCATAAAATCTACAAATATTTGTCAACTGCCCACTTATGCACCCAGCCTCCACTAGGGACAAGTTATATATTTAAAAATTCTGACAAATATTCTGTAAAGATATAACCACCCCCCTTTTACAGCTGAGAACACTTCCCCAAGGTTACACAGCCAATTAGCAAGAGAAGAAATGGTCAAAGCTAGGTCTACTGTCGTTACTCATAACAATAATATTTAGAGTAAAAATGATGTGTGATGAGAGAGCATCAAGACCACTTTACAGTATAATTAGTACCTTCTCTATAAGTATTCCCAAAGACGCTGCTATAAGCAAGCTTATTAGTTAAATGAGCCAAATTCCAGGACAAATGGTGTGTTGCAAGAGTTCAGCTCTAGCTCTGTGTGTGTATATCGTCTCCCAGTTGCACAGCGAGAAGCAGAACAGTGTCCTAGTTAAGAACTGAGATTTTTGTATCAATCATGGTTGGATTTGTGCCTCCAAACTTCCACCTAAATGCTCTATATCCTTGGGTTGAGAAAGTTGCTTATCTCCCTGAAATTCAATTTTCTGTCAGAAGAGTCAGGGTTTGGCACAGAGTGTCATATACAGATGATAGAAGTTGGAATTAACATTGGCTTTAGTATTAATATCAATGTTGGTATAGGTATTAGCATTAGTGAACACAGTCATAAGAAGCTGTTCTGTCACAAACACTCATAATGGGTGTTGGCTCTCTAGTCTCTCTTTCCGCAAGAGCAGAGTCTGGAAGCAAATAAGGTTATCCACAAATGCCATACATCATATTAATTTCCTTTCCCCCAGTCCCCTGCTCCACAGTAAGTTCGCCTGAAGTACTTAGAAATGCTCTTTGCATGTTTGCAAGAAGAAACTTCCTTTAAACACCAACTTAGACGGTGGTCAAACATTTGACTAGGCATCCAACACACAGATCTGTGTTTAAGTAATTACTCAGGAAATGCCCTTTCATGAACTTTCGAGGGTGATGCCCAGTAGGAATAAAGTACCTGAATGCAATGCAACTTTGCAACTTCATACAGGTCTTTAAATCCCAGAATCCAGAGAAAAGGGATCAACAGAACTCTCAGATTCATTAGATTTTGAGTAAGATATTATTCACATCTTAACTGTTCGACTGCCTCAGCTTCCCTAGGGAGATCAATCATTAGCAAACTAAAACTAGAGTGCTTTGAAGATGATATAATGAAACTATGTTATTATTTATTGAGCACCTACTATGTGACAGGCACTGTGCTAAGCACTTTTATTTGAGTTAACTCATTTAACTTTCACCACCTTATGCTGTGGGCTTCTGTTGTAGCTCAGTTGGTAAAGAATCTGCCTGTAATCCAGGAGACCCAGGTTTGATTCCTGGGTTGGGAAGATACCCTGGAGAAAGAAATGGCAACCCACTCACTCCAGCATTCTTGCCTGGAGAATCTCATGGACAGAGGAGCCTAGTGGGCTACAGTCAGTGGAGTCACAAGAGTCGGACACAACTTAGTGACTAAACCACCACCGCCTTATACAGTAGATGCTGTTGTTCTTTCAGTTTTCTAAATATGGAAACTGAGGCTCAAACACATGAAGTAACCAGCCTAAATTCACAGAGCTGACAAGCAATCTATGCTAGATTCAAATCCAGGTCTGACTCTAAAACTCCATTTCCTTTATTTAGTTTCTCTGCCATGCAAGCTTTACGAGCTGACTCCTCCAGAAACTTCTGCGTAAGCCTGCCCTCCAATGGTCAGAGACGACCTGGGACTGAGAAAGCTCACATTCTATTATAACAAGTACATGTTTCAGCCCATCTCAGAAATAGTGCTGTCTCCAACCCACACTAGTTGGGAGTACTGCTATCATGTTTACGCAGAGCCCTGGATTTCATCTTTCTCAGAGTCTCAGACCCCTCATTTTATAGACTCCAAAAAGGTTTGCAGCAGCTGCATCCCCAAGACTTGCCTTTGCCCAGGAACTAGGAGCCAAAGTCTCCATGTAATGAACAAGGCACCTGAACTCAGTGAGGGGGGATGGACTTGGACCCGGTGAGAGGTACAGCATGGATCCAGGCTAGCACCTACCTGCCTTATCTGTGTCCTGTTATTTCTGAACTCTAGTCCCAGCTGCCGTGTTGACAGTGAGGCTCTACTCAGAAGGAGAGCCCGAGGGCTGAGACAAGGACACAGCACACTGAGGGGCTTTGTGATTCCTTTGCAGAACTTTCCGTCTCAGGACCATGCAGAATCATGGGGGTCACCCTAGTGACCAAAAAGACACAGCCGCTTCTGAATTTCACAGAAGCCCAGCAGGCCTGTAGGCTTGTGGGACTCACTTTGGCCAGCCAAGACCAGGTTGAAGAAGCGCGGAAATTTGGCTTTGAGACTTGCAGGTGAGAAACACACTCACAATCACTGTGGGAGCTTTGCTGGCTCTGTGTTCCTGTTCAGCAACAAGAGATCTATGTATCCATTCAATTCTTGCATATTCTGTTACAGCTATGGATGGGTTAAAAATCAGTTCGTGGTCATCCCTCGAATTATCTCCAACCCCAAGTGTGGGAAGAGTGGGGTAGGCGTCGTGATTTGGAGAAGTTCACTCGGCAGTAGGCACAGGGCCTATTGTCACAACTCATCTGGTGAGTTAGATGTGCGGTCTCTCCACATGGTATGTTTCGTCTGGATTTCAGTAGCTCTATAACCAGGACTTCTCTGGTGGCTCAGAGGTAAAGAATCTGCCTGCAAAGCAGGAGACGCAGGTTTGATCCCAAGGTTGGGAAGATCCCCTGGCAAAGGAAACGGCAACTCACTCCAGTATTTTTTCCTGGGAAATCCCATGGACAGAGGAGCCTGGCAGGCTTCGGTCCATGGAGTCACACGAGTTGGACATGATAGCAACTAAACCACCACCACCATGACCAGTCTGAGAAGAGTAAGCCTGAGCAGCTGCAGAAGCAGTCTCGGTGATGTCCACTGAATCCTCCCAAGACTGCCTCTTTGACAAGGCTACAGAGGCAGTCTCAGTGATGGCCATTGAATCCTCCCAAGACTGCCTCTTTGACAACGCTGGAGGTGGCAGTGTCCCCCTCAGAGGAAAAATTTAGGGGAAACATGACAGTGTGGCAATATAGGGAGAGGGTACCCCTAGAGGCTCCATCCCCTCCTCTCATCCCACAAGATAAACAGGAAGAAGGGAAGGAAACACCCAATGGACAAAGCAATATACTAATTTATCTCACTAAACCTTGACAATGTCCATAGGAGGTATGCTTTATCATCCCTATTTTGCAAATGAAAAAGCTTAGGTTAGAGGACGTAAGTACATGATCTAAGATTTCCTTACTATGAAGACTCACACACAGATCTCCTTTGTTTATCCCACATTCCTTTACAGGAGTGGAAGTTCAAATGCTACATTAGATGTTTTTAAGAACAAGACCCGATTTTCATTTTATGAAGGAAGGAATTGAAACTAGAAAACAGAACTGATTTGCTCACGGTCATCCCTTTAACCTTGTTGGAAAACCTTGGCTGCCTTAGCCCAAGTGCTTTACCTAAGTAACTTCTGAGAAAGCTTTTGACTAAACACTGTTCTCCACTTATCATAAGAACCTCTGTCTCGTTTATTACTTTTCACACATACTCATAAATCTGACCTTCTAAAGGTCAGTGGCTCAGTGGTCATTCTCTAAGATCCAGGAGGTAAAATTGCACCAGCAATGTTCTGTTGCCCAAAGGCAGCAATTAGATCCAAGCGATTCTATGAACTATGGGGCCTTGGCCTCAAAAAGTCTTGAGATTTTTCACTTCCCTTACTTCACAGATAAAATGACTCTAGCTCAGAATGGAGGTTTGTCTTGTTCAAAGTCAGAGCTCCCAGCTATGTAAAGACTAGAGCATAAGCTTCTTACCACTTTTTTCGCGATCCTCCTCTCCCCACCTCATCCACCTATCACTTTTGGCTGGGGAATTGGTGGTTTGTTTGCCTGCTTATGTGACAGCCAGTGCACGTCTGTCAGAGGGCCTGGCCTTTCAAATGCCCGCCCTTCCTGCCAGCTGTCAGTGTGATAAACAAACACCCAGTCCTCTGGACTAAACGAAAAGAAGTCCAGGGAGATGACTCAGGTTTGCGTGTTTCCTCATGGTTCCATTTAACTTACGCTTCCATTCTCTATGCTTTCTATATGCTTAGAGTTAAGTATAGAGGCTTGATTAGACACACAGCGACTAGTTTGGTCGAAAATACTTGATAGGTTAGATATTGTGTACTTTAGATCATATCCTAACAAAAGGCACTGAATGTCAGTATATCGCACTGTTAACATGCTGACTTTGATCATCTGAATAAGATGGTGAGTGCTGGACCTCCCTAATGAACTCAGATTTGTTTTCCCTTTGGCAATGAGGAGGGAACCTCTAGTGTGATATTTTGGCACCATGCATACCCCTAATCATATTTTACCTAATAGTTCAAGCAGACATTGATGATCCTTGCTGGAATCAGTTAGATGCAGGGCTACAAAATGTGAATTTTCTAAATACATTCTTTCTTCTACATCTATTAGCTGGCATTCTTTGATAAAGAAGAATCTTTCTCTTTCACACACACACACGTCTTCTCCCTCCCCTAATACTATAATTCATATGGTACTAATACTGTAATCACATGGATGCATAGCATTTTACTTAGTCTGTGTGTTAAATATGTTGTCATCAATTTTACAGTTATTATTACTTTATTCTTTTTGATGCTCAAATTGTTCCACATTTGGCAAGTGGAAACCCTGCTAGCTGACTTTTGTGTCCTTCATCCCATTAGTATTTGAGCAAGTCATTGCTTTCTGTCATAACAACATGTCACAGGCTCACTTTGTACTTCCTTTTTCCTAGACATGGAATCAGCCATTTATAGCTATTTCTCCAAGAGACCTTTTTAATGCGGAAGGTTAATTAGAAACCAAAATCTGCATGCAATTTGTTCTAATTAATACTCTCATTTTCATTGCTTCTCAGCCCTTTTCAGTGGGCAACTAGGAATATATATGTGCATATGTATACACACTGGCATCTTTTTTCTCTTACATGGAAAATTATTGTTTTCAATAAATAATCTTAATATATTTTCTTATCCTATAATATTTTCAAAATTATAAAAATGACATTATTAAGATAATAAACCTACTGAATGGAATTCGCAGTTCATTTGCATTTTTAGTCCTCAGAAGGTATCTCTCTGAGAATGTACTGTCAGAGAATTATATATACAAGTGACTTGAGAGAATTTGCGACCCTTTTAAAATAAATTCAGTTCACTTGCTTCTGTTTGCCATCTTTGTGAGGATCAGAGTTACCCTAGCCCTCCTCTTACCACTGACCTGGATTTATCTTATGCTTCCTTGTTTTGTAGCTTTCTTTTTTATTGCTATCTTACAGGCTCTGAGGATCAGAGTAACCTGAAACCTGACTCCGGACGCTATCTTCTTACTGCTGTCTTTGTGAGCTTTGGGAATCAGACCAAAGTGCTTTCAATGCTTGGCATGCACCATGGGTTCACGCTGTTCCCTCTGCCACAATGCTTATCCTCTCATCACCTAACTGACTTGTATTCTTTATTCAAGTCTGAATAAAGACTTCCTTCTTCAGGAAGACTTTCTGTACCCCTGATTCCTAATCTTTCCTCTTGTATGCCAACCACACTGTGTTTAATAATCTATCAAAGGATTTGGCATATTCTAGAGAAACTATATTTACTGTTTGGAGGGAAGAAGACCCAGGTCCTATCACTTCCGGGTGAGACACACTGTGCCCTCAACTGGTAAGGAACCAGATTGCTGCTGCTCCCTCACATGGCAGCCTTTGCCTAACCTTAATGAGCAGGGAGTCAAAGGAAACCAATTCTTATAGATCTTACCGATCATGTCATAGATGATGCTAGGCCCTACACACTTACTGTCTCACTACTCCTCGGTGAAATCACACAAGGATATCACTACCACTTTCCAGGAGAAGTAACTCAAGTGTGCTCTGCAGAGCTAGGATTTAAATCTTGGGCCTTGGGTGACTTCGTCGTTACCTTTCCTGGTGATTACCACGTGACAGTAACATTCCAGGCCCAGGGTGGGTCCTTCGAATGAACATGTCTTCAAAGTTCCCCAGATGATTCTAACCTGCAGTCAGAGTTGAGAACTGTCTCTCTCGCCAAGATCTCTAAGACATAAGTTCTAGAATTCCAGATACTCTGGATTCTCCTATTTCTGTGCAGTTGCAATAACCTCTTTGTTGGCTCCTGAAAATTAAGTAACAATGACCGTGTTTACTCTCTCATCTGTTTCATCCTCCACACACATCTTCCTCCGCTCCAGAGCTTTGGGTCGGCTTTTCCCCTGAGAATCTAATGTGAACTATGAAGACTTTTTTCACATAAAACTGGATGTAGATGAGCACTTCTATCTATCAGTTGGAAAATTTGCTGACTCCAGTTGAAAATTTCTTCTCCTACGGAACAAATTCCAAATTCTTCACCATGGCAGTTTTAACTCTTAATACTCTCCCACCTATCTTGCCAGTCTCATCTCCCCCTTGCAGTCTTTCATGCTCCCAGCATAGACACACCCTGCACGCCAGCCACATTGTGTGCCCTGTCATTTTCTGACATGCCTACACTTTCAAATTTCTGGAATCTTGGGTCACGCCATTTTGACTGACTGGGATATCCTCTTCCATATTAGAGAAGCTGGAGCTCTATCCCAGCCATACTGGCCTTCTTATCATCAAACATGCCGAGATTATTCACTTTCTGGCTCTTGAACTTCCTGTTCTCTTCACTTGGAATGCTGCTGCCTGAGATCGTCAATGACACACTACTTTTAACGTTCAGGTTCCAGCTTAAGTATCACCTCCCCAAGGAGACTCACTCTTATCACCTTATCCAAAGTGTCTGTTCCCATTCCTGCCTCTTCTAGTGTGATCCTGTTTAATTATCCTTTCAATTATCATCTTTGGAAATTTCTAGCTTATTTTGTGTTTTTTTTTTAATTATCTATTCTTTCCAGTAACATATAAGCCCCTTATGAACAAGCACTTTGTCTTATTTGCACTATGTCCCTAGTGCCTAGTACAGAGTTGGAGCTTATTAAATATTTGTTGAATGAGCACATTAACCCTCCACATGCTGTTCATACCATCTCATCTGTGAATCCCCAGTTATCTCCCCCTACTCTCATCAAAATGCCTCTCCAGGAAACAGGAATCCCCCCTTATTGGATTCTGTATTTTCAGTTCCAAGCACAGTATATCGTGTTCACTATGCTTTTCCTCCTGATATTTAAAAATGTTCATTTTTTGAATGAAGAACTTAGCATGTGCTCAAGAATAGAAAATGTAGCTTAAAGTCCAGGACAGCATAACTGGTATAGTGGTGAGCAGAGCTGCCTTCCCAAGTCCAGGGCAGAGGTCAAGGATGATGCCTATTTGAATAGAGGTCTTTTCAAAGTAAAAAGAATAGTATAAAACACTGACTGAATGCATGTGGGGTCAAAATGTTTTATCACACTCACCACAGACTCGGCTGGTAATTTTTACTTAATTTAAAAAAAAATAGAATAACTTTTCCTTTATGGCTAAAATTCCAGCCGATGCTACCCACTCTCACAAATAACTAGGGATTTAAGAGATACAAATGCATGTTGGAATATATTGCATGGCTCTAACACTTAAAAGGTGTTCAATTTCTCTGAATTTCAGTTTCTCCTGTACAAATGAGGGTTTTATAAAATTGTAAATGAAGTACCATGGTTGACTCAAGAGTAAGATATTCATCAAATGCTAGTTTCCTCTCTACCACATTCAACAGATTGGAAAGAAAACCAACATCCCTCCTCTGTCCCCCACCTCCTTTAAAAACATTTTTTTTTCAATGACCAAGGAACAGTCTGGTTTTAGTGGATCTTTGTCCTGAAGAGGTGTCAGGTATGCATATCTGGCCTCCCCATCTACTCCTTCCTTCATTTCACATTTCCTTCCTTCCTTTAATCATCAAATGTTGAGCATGTGCTACGTGCCAGGCAGAGTGCACAGACCACGGTGACCAGGACAGACGGGAGGCCTGTTCCAGGGGCTCATGGTCCAGTGGGAGCAGTGTAGTGAGAACCAGGGCTCCAGGGGGAGCAGTGTAGTGACAGAGAACCATGGGTCAAGTGGGCAGCAGTGTAGAGAGAACCGTGGGTCCAGTGGGGAGCAGTGTAGTGAGAACCAGGGGTCCAGTGGGAGCAGTGTAGTGAGAGAGAACCATGGGTCAACTGGGCAGCAGTGTAGTCAGTGAGAACCATGGGTCAAGTGGGGAGCAGTGTAGTGAGAGAGAACCATGGGTCAACTGGGCAGCAGTGTAGTGAGTGAGAACCATGGGTCAAGTGGGGAGCAGTGTAGTGAGAGAGAACCATGGGTCCAATAGGGAGCAATGTAGTGAGAGAGAACCATGGGTCCAGAGGGGAGCAGTGTAGTGAGAGAGAACCATGGGTCCAGTGGGGAGCAGTGTAGTGAGAACCATGGGTCCAGTGGGGAGCAGTGTAGTGAGAACCATGGGTGCAGTGGGGAGCAGTGTAGTGAGAACCATGGGTCCAGTGGGGAGCAATGTAGTGAGAGAGAACCATGGGTCCAGTGGGGAGCAGTGTAGTGAGAACCATGGGTCCAGTGGGGAGAGTGTAGTGAGAACCGTGGGTCCAGTGGGGAGCAGTGTAGTGAGAGAGAACCATGGGTCCAGTGGGGAGCAGTGTAAAGAGAACCAGGGGTCCAGTGGGGAGCAGTGTAGTGAGAGAGAACCATGGGTCCAGTGGGAGCAGTGTAAAGAGAACCAGGGGTCCAGTGGGGAGCAGTGTAGTGAGAGAGAACCATGGGTCCAGTGGGAGCAGTGTAGAGAGAACCATGGGTCCAGTGGGGAGCAGTATAGTGACAGAGAACCATGGGTCAAATGGGCAGCAGTGTAGAGAGAGCCATGGGTCCAGTGGGGAGCAGTGTAGAGAGAACCGTGGGTCCAGTGGGAGCAGTGTAGAGAGAACCATGGGTCTAGTGGGAGCAGGATAGTGAGAGAGAACCATGGGTCCAGTGGGGAGAGTGTAGAGAGAACCACAGGTCCAGTGGGGAGCAGTGTAGTGAGAGAGAACCATGGGTCCACTGGGGAGCAGTGTAGTGAGAGAGAACCATGGGTCCAGTGGGGAGCAGTGTAGTGAGAACCATGGGTCCAGTGGGAGCAGTGTAGAGAGAACCACAGGTCCAGTGGGGAGCAGTATAGTGACAGAGAACCATGGGTCAAATGGGCAGCAGTGTAGAGAGAGCCATGGGTCCAGTGGGGAGCAGTGTAGAGAGAACCGTGGGTCCAGTGGGGAGCAGTGTAGAGAGAACCATGGGTCCAGTGGGGAGCAGTGTAGTGAGAGAGAACCATGGGTCCAGTGGGAGCAGTGTGGTGAGAGCCATGGGTCCAGTGGGAGCAGTGTACTGAGAACCATGGGTCCAGTGGGGAGCAGTGTAGTGAGAACCGTGGGTCCAGTGGGGAGCAGTGTAGTGAGAGAGAACCATGGGTCCAGTGGGAGCAGTGTAGTGAGAACCATGGGTCCAGTGGGGAGCAGTGTAGTGAGAGAGAACCATGGGTCCAGTGGGAGCAGTGTAGTGAGAGAGAACCATGGGTCCAGTGGGGAGCTGTGTAGTGAGAGTGAACCAGGGGTCCAGTGGGAGCAATGTAGTGAGAGAGAACCATGGGTCCAGTGGGGAGCAGTGTAGTGAGAACCATGGGTCCAGTGGGGAGCAGTGTAGTGAGAACCATGGGTCCAGTGGGAGCAGTGTAGTGAGAGAGAACCATGGGTCCAGTGGGGAGCAGTGTAGTGAGAGAGCCATGGGTCCAGTGGGGAGCAGTGTAGTGAGAGAGAACCATGGGTCCAGTGGGGAGCAGTGTAGTGAGAACCATGGGTCCAGTGGGGAGCAGTGTAGAGAGAGAGAACCATGGGTCCAGTGGGGAGCAGTGTAGTGAGAACCGTGGGTCCAGTGGGGAGCAGTGTAGTGAGAGAGAACCATGGGTCCAGTGGGGAGCGGTGTAGAGAGAACCATGGGTCCAGTGGGGAGCAGTGTAGAGAGAACCATGGGTCCAGTGGGGAGCAGTGTAGAGAGAGAGAACCATGGCAGAGGAAATACCAGGAGGTACAAGCCTGCAAGTCAAGAGATCCAGACTGGCCTTCAAGTCTGTCTAAGAAATAGTCAGTTTGAGACCTGAAGGACAAGAAAAGCTTAATAAAAAGTGGCTTCTTACAGGTGAAGAAAGCATCCTGGTCAAAGACTTGACTGTGAGAGAAAGCACATCAAAGAACTGAAGGAACTCCATTATGGCAAGGGGAATGAGAGAAAGATTGATCAAGTGAGGCAGGCCATGTCAGCAGGCTCTGGTCATGAAGGACTTCATAGGCCGAGCAGTATAGTGAGGGAAGGATTCCAAAGAGAAAGTGATATGATTCGATTCACGTTTTTCTAAGACCATTCCTGTTACAGTATAAAGAGAATGGAGGAAAGTTAAGACTAGATGCAGACAGACCACTTAGGAGGCTATTTCAATACGTACTTCTTATTTCACTTTTCCCTCCCTGGACAGATACTTGGATTAACTCATGCTTTCCAGAAATTATCACCACCGATGACCCCTTATTCAACGCTGAAACTGAAACATACACAACAAAAATGACGGTCAGTGACAGTACACACTCAGCATTGTCTACTGATGGTCCTGACTATGTTACAACGACTGTGGCTCCCCCTCTGGCTTCCACTTCTACTCCCCGGAAAAGAAAATTAATTTGCATAACAGAAGCTTTTATGGAAACTAGCACCACAGCTACAGAAAGAGAATCAGATATTCAAAATAGACCAGCCTTCAAGAATGAAGCTGTTGGGTTTGGAGGTAAAAACTTTCTGTCTGTATTGTGCATGTGTGTGTGTGTGTGTGTGTGTCTGTGTGTGTCTGTGTGTGTCTGTGTGCACGCACATATAACAGACAATACATAGAAACTAGCCTGTATCCAGATTAGGCACTCAGGACCTGACAAATATTAATGCAAATAAAATCTTGATGCAAATTCAAATTTCATGTAGTCATAGAACTTGAGGTCTCTAGAGAACGTTAATGATTAAACTAAAAATCATGAGTCTAAAGGGAATCCCTGGTGACTCAGCAATAGAGAATCTACCTGCATTGCAAGAGATGCAGATTTGATTCCTGGGTCAGGAAGATCCCATGGTGAAAGAAATGGTAACCCACTTCAGTATTCTTGCCTGGAAAATTCCATGGACAGCGGAGCCTGAGGGGCTAAAGTCCATGGGGTCGCAGAGTTGAACACAACTTAGTGAAACCACCACCACCACGAGTCTAAAATAGATTTACTTTTCAGTAGCTTGGAATAAAATTCTAGTGACAACAGCAAAGCACTTTTCTAAGAAGTATATATATCCCCTAAGTTTTCATGGAATTGTATTGTATGAGATATTCAGATATCAATGATTTTGAGAAAAACAAATGGACTCCAAATATGAAGAAGGTTTGGGGGGACCTTAACCAATTATTTTTCTTCTTATACATGTACAAGAATGATATGTAATAAAAATCTACATTTAAAAAAATAAAATAAGATAGCTTCACTTTTAAAATATAAAGACTTTTCAGAATAAATTACTATCTATTCATATGCAGAAGTTTTAAAAATATATCCAGACACCTTAAATGCCTATGACCAGTAAGTCGGTTTTCCTATTTAAAAGGAAGGGTCTTGCACTTAATTTGCTCCAAACTTACCATCTTCAAGGCCACAGACAGGAATCGGACTCTGTCATATTGCAACTGAGTAGAGAGTGTGAGAGAGACAAGACCAAGGATTCCATAGGCAAGAAAGAAAGAAGTGCATGTGGGCCTAACACCCTAAGTGGCCCCTGTGTGGTCACAGAGGAGGCTCTTCCCCTGCTCTGTCTGTGGTCTCCATCATGTGTACGGGTGAGTCGTGAGAAGACCAGCCCGCAGCAATGTTGGTGTGAAGACCGACAAGCCCTGTCTCTGTCTCCCCAGGTGTTCCCACAGCCCTGCTGGTGCTCGCGCTCCTCTTCTTTGCTGCCGCAGCTGGCCTTGCAGTCTGCTACATCAAAAGGTGGGGTTATTGGCACATGGTCGGTCTCATCATTTTTGTGGCATCTTTATCTTTTGTTTATCCAAGGTCGCTATTAGCATTTCCCTTTTCCAAATGGAGATGGCAGTCCTCATACAGTGAACATGTTCCCCCTCACCTCACTTGTCCTCCCTACCACACAAACTTCCCTACTATTTCAGCACATGCATGTTATCCAGCTTGAAGATAAAGCTCAACAGCTGTCCCTTTGAATATCAAGAAATGAAAAGACTGGCATCTAGGAGGAAATGGATATGCTTTATTTGATTTTCAATTCTTTGCTTTTGATGAGAGGGTTTTGAGACCAGGCTAAAGTTTGGCCTGTGAACCTACCATCCCATCTAAGTGAATCCATTCGGGTCAGGGTAGGTGAAGGTATTTGAGCATGCATGCATGTGTTAGCATCTCTCTGAAATAAAGGAACCCAGTGTACTATGCCAGTGTAGGTCTTTACAGAGTGTTATCTGTTGTTCTATGTGTTGTATAGAAGTCTCTTGTTTTAATTTTGTGTTTATGCCTACAGGTATGTGAAGGCATTCCCTTTTACAAATAAGAACCAACAGAAGGAAATGATAGAAACTAAAGTAGTAAAAGAGGAGAAGGCCGATGATAGCAACCCAAATGAGGAATCAAAGAAAATGAATAAAAAACCAGAGGAGCCCAAGAGTCCACCCAAAACCACAGTGCGATGCCTGGAAGCCGAAGTTTAGATGAGCAAGAAATGAGAGGACACACCTCAGGCTTATTTCCTTCCTGATACACATCCTGGTCCCAGATGGGGAGCCTAAAAGGACCAGAGAACCAAGCAAGCAAGTTTACCCTTGGTTCCTGACTAGAGTCAACTCAGGACTACCTTTCAACTCTGGCGTACACCAAAGGAAATTCCCTTTTTCTTACTGCAGTCCTTTCTGGATCCTACCCTCCTACCTCCAAAGCTTCCTACAACCTTTCTAGCCTGGTTATGTTCTAATAATATCCCAGTGGGAGAAAGGAGCTTGTGCAAAACACCAGGACCTAAACAGCTAAGCAGAACATTTTTGTCAAGTGGCTTTTATGCTGCCTGAGAATAGGTGAGTTGAGAGTCAAGAAACCACTGACATCAAGGCTTTGTCTATTGATTTGACTCTACAGCCCAGATTGTTTCTTCAGCTCTGGAAAGGAAACACTTTTACCATTTGGCATGTTCTTCTGAGCCAGGCAAGAGTGAGAGAAGGAAGAAAAAGTTTAGCAACTAAAAGACATAGATTCCCATGATGTGAGACCTAATCTCTGTAAAGCGAAAATAAATAGAGAAAAAGAACAATGCTGGGGATGTTGGGAGCATTTGTCAGTAGGGACTATAAATACAGACAGAGCAAATGTTTATCTCTGAATAATTTGAATTGAAATCACTTATCAGAAGCTACACACACTTACTTTTCTCTCTTGAGCTGCTGCTAGTTTCTCTAAAAGAATATACTGTTTTAAGAACCTGCCCCCCCAAAAAAAAAACTCTTACAAATTTCTATTTTAATCCAAATTACAGAAATTATTAGTGAATAAAATTACTGTGTTAAAAAGCAGTAAAGTTTAATAAACATTTGCTGAATGCCTACTCTATGTCAGGTGCTGTGCAAGTTCTTACATTCCATAATTGAATATTATTCACCAACATTTTTGTATAGTAGAATATATGAAGACAATTTTTTCACTGTTAATATCCCAGCTTGTCTACTTCCAAAACCCAGTTATTTTTTTCGGATACTAACCTACTCATTATCTTCTCATTAATATGGCAACCATTAAGCCTTAATTTATTATTAACATGCCTGAAAAATACATCATTACCTCTATACGCTTTTTAGATGTCACTACCAAATGTATCACTAGCTCTCCTTCTTCCAGCAAAAGAAGCCTGGGAGGTGCAGAAATAATTGTGCTGAAAAAATAAAAGCATTTATAAAGTTTCTTTGCTCTCTTATTTACACTGAGGCCTTATACCTTCCATGCAATGAAGTAGCCTGTTGTTTGTAAAAGTAAACAACTTTGGTTGTTGAAATATATCTGCAAAGCCAATAGAACCTACGTCACCATGTGGGACTTTACTTGCTTCTGATGGGCTTATTTTAAGTAGGTCAATTATACACACATAAATCAGTCCTTTACTTAGTATTCAGATCCTACATTCCAATATGTTTCAGAGTCACAGGACACTGGGGATTCAGGACCTCTCATTTGTCCTGTGTCTCTAAATTTCTCTCTCTCTCTCTCTCTCTCTCTCTCTCTCTCCAGTCTTTCTCTCTTAGACTGCTAATATCTTCTTCCCCTCATCAGTAACCCCACAATTCCATGATCCTTTCAGCTCAGAGACCATAACCTGTTGGCGTAGTCTTTTATGGTTGGCCCACAGAGTATTCTCTTAAAATTATGTTTAATTGCCAAGAATTTAACATCAAGAGATTTCATGCTTATACTTCTGTTCCCTTGAAAGCTGGCAAGATCTGAAACTGCAGAATGCTTACTGCCTCATAGTTTCCATAGTTGCTGATCCTGAGCTGTGGCTGCCCCTTAAGTGGATGATGCTCTCTGCACCTCACCGCAGTCCTCACCATTCCCGACTGCAACCTTGCACCAAAGTAAAGGTGCCATTTCCTATGAATCTTACAGTACTCTTGCCTTTTTGTTTTTCACACTCAGTCCATTTCATTCATTGACAACATGCCTGGCTGGCCCTGAGGTCTACGAATTTAAAACCCTGGTTTGTCAGTCTTTAAGCTTAATCATGGAGAAGGACATGGCAACCCACTCCAGTATTCCTGCCTGGGAAATCCCTTGGACAGAGGAACCTGGCGGGCTGTAATCCATAGGGTCATGAAGAGTCGGACACGACTTAGTGAATAAACAACAACAATGACAAAGCTTAATCAGCCTCAACCAGTTCACAAGAAGTGAAGAAGGAAAGGGGAGAAAAGCCTCAGTGGGGGTCTTCCATCTGCGGTGTTTAGCTGGAAAATAATCGGCTCTTCTACACTAGGTCTTCCATCCATGAGTACCTACCACACTTGTTGCTTTAGTTGCTAAGTCGTGTCCAACTCTTTGCAATCTCATGGACTATAGCCCACCAGGCTCCTCTATCCATGGGATTCCCCAGGCAACAATACTAGAGTGGGTTGCCATTTCCTTCTCCAGGGAATCTGCTCAACCCAGGGATCAAATCTTCTCAACCCAGGGACCCACATCTCCTGTTTGGCAGGTGGATTCTTTACCACTGAGCCACCAGGGCCCATCCTCCATACAGGATCTTCTATTAATTTAGACAAGACCATGCCCTACTCAGGAGGAGGGAGGAAGAGAGACTAAAACTCTACCCAGCCACATATAACTGCTAGTCCAAATGTCAATTGCAAAAATACTGATGAAAATGTGTAATTTCCATCATTATGGAAGAAAGGAAATAAGAAAAGAAAGAAGGGAGGGAGGGAGGAAGGGAGGAAACTATCATTTATTGAGCACCTACTAAGTGACAGTCATTTTCTTATGTTGTTCTGTTTAATTGCCGCATCTTCCCTGAGAAGGATTATTACTGTCATTTCCTATTACTAGGAAGTTGGATTTTCAAAGGAGTTTAGTCGCTTTTCTGAGATCACAGGCCTAGTTAAGTGGTGAAGGTAGGGTTCAATTCCAGGTCAGAATGACCACAGAGCCCACCCTCCTTCCCCTACAACAATGGACTTCCCTTGCAAATGACAATGTAGGGATGTAAACCATTCCAACATGCAAGGTTGAAATCAGTCACTTGCCAAAAAACACAGAAGTGAAATAAGAAAAACAACTCAGGATTCCTGTCCCAACCTCAGGGAATTTTTCTTAAAATCCATTGCAATAACAAGGGGAAAAGAGGAGCACTAAAAGACTTTGAGAACTGCTCCTTTCTTGAGGCAGATACCGACCTCAGCAAAGACTTAACCTGATTCAGTTCATAGAGTTGGAAAATGTAAGGCTCAGAAGGACCCAAGATAAGCTTCTCTAAACTCTTGTTTTCATAGTTAAAAAAAAAAAAAAAATGGAGCCCAATGTCACAACCAACTAGAAGTAGATCCTGGTCTAGAAGTTTCCTCTTTCCTAGTCAGATTCTCTTTATTCTCCACCGAACAAAGAGAAACTGGAAGAATGTGAAGGGGCATCCCATGTCAGACCTACAGGCCAGCCTACCAAAGCCAGTTTTAGAAAGAAGCTGGTAGATAGCCATGTGATTACATTTGCAGGTGATGCAAAGGATTTCCCTGCCCAGAAATGACTTCTCCAAGCCTGTCTCACAGGCTCAAATACTATAGATGCACTCCTTTGGACAAAGTTACTCTGTCTTGGGAAGGAGTCCTCTGTATAACTGCCTACTTATAAAGTCCAGGCCATCTGTCCAATATTAACACGCCAATGTGGGTCCAATGAAGACAAGCTTATTTCCAGATGTAGAAAACTGGAGTAAAGCAGATGGCTTGAGACCCAGCACATGTTTGCATGTAGTGGGAGTTTCTAAATATCCATTGGCTTGAACAGAATTGAACCATATTGACTTTCAAGCCAAAGAATGCTACATTTTTACATTTTATTGTACTTCTCTAGACCTTTAGCTAGTGCCCAAAGCAAAATCAGTTGCTCTGGGGGAGAACAAATTTCTAAAGACAATAATAATAATATGCAAGTAAATAAACTCTTCCTAAGGAATGGGAGAGTCACTCACACACTGAAAAGAAAAGGTTTAGGTATCCAAACAGGAAAAAAAGCAATTATTTGTCAGTTCAATCTCCTAGTTCAATGCAAATAAAATTTAGTTGCTTACCCCATAACAGTCTATATGCAAGGTCAGGTTTGACCTCAGGGCATTTTTAAAATACTGAAATCAGCTGAGAGCCTTCTTTTCCCCTTTCTACACTGTGTTCTTTGGAAAGAAGTCACAATACATAGTCCATACTTAAGTAGGGGAGTCATGTTCTGCCTCCTTGGAAGTGAAATGTCTACATAAGTTACTTGTAATTCTCTTGCACAGGATACTGACTTAATAATCTCCTTAATTTATTCAATAGCTTATTTCTATCAATATGGACTAATGAATATTTATTACTTTAGTATAATCCAATACTATTCACAAGCTTGCATGTGTGCATGCTTAGTTGCTTTGGTCGTGTCCGACTCTTTGCGACCCTATGAACTGTAGCCCACCTATGGACAAAGCACAGGCTCTTCTGTCCTTGGGATTCTCAACGGCAAGAATATTGGAGTGGGTTGCCATTTCCTATTCCAGGGAATCTTCCCAACTCAGGGATCGAACTCAAGCCTCTTAAGTCTCCTTCAATGGCGTGCAGGTTCTTTACCACTAGCACTTGGGAAAACTCTGGTACTATTTCATTTCTTTTTTTCTCAAATTGCTCCAGTTTTGACCATTAGGAACTCTTTTCATCTGCTCCTGTGTCCCTTTGGCCTACTCACGTAATTGTGCGTTTATTGGTCACTTCCTTATTTTTTGGCACTATACAATGATCAATGCAAAGAAATAGAGGAAAACAACAGAATGGGAAAGACTAGAGATCTCTTCAAGAAAATTAGAGATACCAAGGGAACATTTCATGCAAAGATGGGCTTGATAAAGGACAGAAATGGTATGGACCTAACAGAAGCAGAAGATATTAAGAAGAGGTGGCAAGAATACACAGAATAATTGTACAAAAAAGATCTTCATGACCCAGATAATCATGATGGTGTGATCACTAATCTAGAGCCAGACATCTTGGAATGTGAAGTCAAGTGGGCCTTAGAAAGTACGAACAAAGCTAGTGGAGGTGATGGCATTCCAGTTGAGCTATTTCAAATCCTGGAAGATGATGTTGTGAAAGTGCTGCACTCAATATGCCAGCAAATTTGGAAAACTCAGCAGTGGCCACAGGACTGGAAAAGGTCAGTTTTCATTCCAATCCCAAAGAAAGGCAATGCCAAAGAATGCTCAAACTACTGCACAATTGCCCTCATCTCACATGCTAGTAAGGTAATGCTCAAAATTCTCCAAGCCAGGCTTCAGCAATACATGAACTGTGAACTCCCTGATGTTCAAGCTGGTTTTAGAAAAGGGAGAGGAACCAGAGATCAAATTGCCAACATCCCCTGGATCATCGAAAAAGCAAGAGAGTTCCAGAAAAACATCTATTTCTGCTTTATTGACTATGCCAAAGCCTTTGACTGTGTGGCTCACAATAAACTGTGGAAAATTCTGAAAAAGATGGGAATACCAGACCACCTGACCTGCCTCTTGAGAAATCTGTATGCAGGTCAGGAAGCAACAGTTAGAACTGGACATGGAACAACAGACTGGTTCAAAATAGGGAAAGGAGTACGTCAAGGCTGTATATTGTCATCCTGCTTATTTAACTTATATGCAGAATACATCATGAGAAACGCTGGGCTGGATGAAGCACAAGCTGGAATCAAGATTGCCAGGAGAAATATCAATAACCTCAGATATGCAGATGACACCACCCTTATGGCAGAAAGTGAAGAGGAGCTAAAAAGCCTCTTGATGAAAGTGAAAGAGGAGAGTGAAAAGTTGGCTTAAAGCTCAACATTCAGAAAACGAAGATCATGGCATCCGGTCCCATCACTTCATGGGAAATAGAAGGGGAAACAGTGGAAACAGTGTCAGACTTTATTTTGGGGGGCTCCAAAATCACTGCAGATGGTGACTGCAGCCATGAAATTAAAAGACGCTTACCTCTTGGAAGAAAAGTTATGACCAACCTAGATAGTATATTCAAAAGCAGAGACATTACTTTGCCGACTAAGGTCTGTCTAGCCAAGGCTATGGTTTTTCCTGTGGTCATGTATGGATGTGAGAGTTGGACTGTGAAGAAGGCTGAGCACTGAAGAATTGATGCTTTTGAACTGCGGTTTTGGAGAAGACTCTTAAGAGTCCCTTGGACTGCAAGGAGATCCAACCAGTCCATTCTGAAGGAGATCAGCCCTGGGATTTCTTTGGAAGGAATGATGCTAAAGCTGAAACTCCAGTACTTTGGCCACCTCATGCGAAGAGTTGACTCATTGGAAAAGACTCTGATGCTGGGAGGGATTGGTGGCCAGAAGAGAAGGGGACAACCGAGGATGAGATGGCTGGATGGCATCATGGACTCGATGGACGTGAGTCTGAGTGAGCTCTGGGAGATGGTGATGGACAGGGAGGCCTGGCGTGCTGCGATCCATGGGGTCGCAAAGAGTCAGACACGACTGAGCGACTGATCTGAACTGAACTGAACTGATACAATGATCCAGGAGCTAGAAGGCAGAAGGATGGGAGAGACCAGCTTTCCACAACTTCAGCAATTGGCTACAGGTAAGTATGATTGTGGATCATGGCTTTTCTGTGGCAAAGTTCCAGAAGCTAACCTAACTTTATGGGTGGTGGGAAGCAGCTACAGTTGTAGCTTTCCCACTTAGGTTCTAAGTCCTTCCAACAATACCTAATTCCCTACATTAAGGTTTTTCTGTTTAAAATAATTGGAGAGATTTCTGTTTGCCATGAGGACACACTGACTGATACAAATGATTCTTGAACGCATTTTACACTTTGGCTTCAATCCTTATCTCAAACCTTTTCTCCAGTCATTTCTGCACAACATCAAGAATATTTGCTATTCAGGAATGTACTTAGCGTCATGACCTCTCATCTGTGCAAGTGCCGTTCCTTCTGTTTCAAATACCTTTGCTTTTTTTCCCAATTGTATTTATTATCTGTTGCTGCATAACAAATTACCCCTAACCTTGTTGTTGTTATTGTTCAGTTGCTCAGTCATGTCCGACTCCATGAGACCCTATGGATTGTAGCACGCCAGGCCTCCCTGTCCTTTACTGTCTCCTGGAGTTTGCTCAAACTCATGTCCATTGAGTCAGTGATGCCATCCAACCATCTCATCTTCTGTCATCCTCTTCTCCTGCCTTTAATCTCTCCTAGCATCAGGGTCTGTTCCAATGAGCTGGTTCTTCGCATCACGTGGCCAAAGTATTAAGCCTAACCTTAATGACTAGTAGTAACACTTGTTATCTAGAGTTGCTGTCTGTCAGCAATCTGGACAAGGCCAACTGGGTCCTTTGCTTCAGGGCTCTCTCAGAGCTGCAGCGTCAGTCAGCCAGGGCTGTATTCTTCTCAGGGCTCCTCTAGGGGCAGAATCACTTTTAAGTTTATTCATGTGGTTGTTGGCAGGATTTAGTTCCTTGTTTGCTATCTGCCAAAGGCTAACCACCGTACTTTCCCACATGGAACTCACTGTTGGGGTAGCTCACAAAGTGGCAGCTTGCTTCATCAGAGCCAGCAAGGCTGAAGAGTCAGAGAGTATGCTAGCAAGATGGAAATCACCTTTTACACCTAATCTTGGAGGTGATATCCCATTACTTTTGTATATTCTATTCATTATAAGTAAATTACTATGTCCAGCTCACACTTGAGGAAGGGATTATGCCAAAGCATGAATGCACCAAGGTAGTTCCCCAGTGGCTCAGTGGTAAAGAACTTGCTTGCCCATGCAGGAGACGCAGGTTCAATCCCTGGGTGGGGAAGATGCCCTGAAGAAAGAAACAGCAACCCACTTTATTATTCTTGTCTGGGAAATCTCATGGACAGAGGAGCCTGGTGAGCTACAGTCCATGGGGTCTCAAAAGAGTCAGGCACGACTTAACAACTAAACAACAAAAACAATGAATACCAAGAGGTGAGGGATCACTGGGAGTCTTTTTAGAAGGCTGCCTCCAACAAACATTAGTCATTCTTCTCATTCTTTCTCTTTGCATTTTGTTTGTATGTCTGTTCGCTTATGCGACATGGTATCATTCTTACTTGTGTTAGAAAAACTGTGCGTGTCTTTCTTTCACGCTCATACTATTGCCACACCCACAACACTTCTGTCATCACATATGTGTGAGATTTTCCCCACAACAAGCAATTCTCTGGGATACCAGCTGGGTATCGTGTGTGCACGCAAAGTCGTGTCTGACTCTTTGCCACCCTACGGGCTGTAGCCCTCCAGGCTGCTCTGTCTTTGGGATTCTCAAGGTGAGAATGCTGGTGGAGAAGGCAAGGGCAACCCACTCCAGTACTCTTGCCTGGATAATCCATGGATGGAGGAGCCTGGTAGGCTGCAGTCCATGGGGTCGCTGAGAGTTGGATGCGACTGAGCAACTTCATTTTCATTTTTCACTTTCACTTTTCACTTTCACGCATTGGAGAAGGAAATAGCAACCCACTCCAGTGTTCTTGCCTGGAGAATACCAGGGACGAGGGAGCCTGGTGGGCTGCCATCTCTGGGGTCGTGCAGAGTCGGACACGACTGAAGCGACCTAGCAGCAGCAGCAGGCAAGAATACTGGAGAGGGTTGCTATTTCCTCCTCCAGGGGATCTTCCCGATGCAGGGATTGAACCCGAGTCTCTTCCCTCTTCTGCATTGGCAGGCGGGTCCCTTACCACTAGCGCCACCTGGGAAGGACATTAATTCAATTCTGACAAAGTCCACCTGGAGATAATGTCAGAGCCCTCCGGTTAAGGGTTCAGTTCCAAAAGCCTGTCCCTCGTGCCCACTTCAGACACCAATCAAAAACTGGGTTGTTACCCATGCTTCTGAAAGGAAAGGAAAAGAAATTTAGTCGCACAGTTGTGTTCAACTCTTTGCGATCCCATGGACGGTAGCCCACCAGGTCCACTGTCCATAGAATTCTCCAGGCAAGAGTACTGGAGTGGGTTGCCATTCCCTTCTCCAGGGGATCTTCCCGACCCAGAGATTGAACCCAGGTCTCCTGCATTGCAGGTAGATTCTTTACCAACTGAGCTACTAGGGAAGCCCTTGCTTCTGAATCATTGGCTATAGAATAGAGGTTCCCAGAACCGCTCCTTGGATTTAACTAATTTACTAGAACGGCTCACAGAGTGCAGGAAAACAGTTTACTGTTTACCAGTCTATCTAAAGAGAGATGATAAAGGATACGGATGCACAGAACAAGGAAGAGATGCACAGGACAGGCATGTGGGAAGGGGTGCAGAGCTCCCGTACCTTCTCCAGGTACACCAATCTCCCAGCACTGCATCACCAACCTGGAAGCTCTCTGAACCCCGCGCTCTGGGGTGGTTCCTTTGGCAGCGCTGGGTCTGCACTGCTGCGCGTGGGCTTTTCACTGCTGCGCTCCAGCTTTCTCTAGTTGCAGGGAGTGGGGGTTACTCTCTAGCTGCAGTGTAGGGGCTTCTCATTGTGGTGGCTTCTCTTGTTGTGGAGCACTGGCTCTTGGCAGTGCATAAGCTTGAATAGTTGTGGGGCCAGGGCTTAGTTGCCATGTGGCATGTGGGATCTTATTTTCCAGACCAGGGATTGAACCCATGTCTACCAGCAACACCAGCCCTGCATTGGCAGGCAGATTAGATTCTTAACCACTGGACCACCAGGAAAGTTCCTGTGGGGATTTTTATAGAGGCTTCATCACATAAGCATGATCACTCATTAAATCCCTTTCCAATTCCTCTCTGGATGATAAGGAGGGAGACTGAACAGTTTCAAGCTTCTATTCATGACTTGGTCTTTCTGGTGATCACCCACCATCTAGAAGCCTACCAAAAGTCATGTCATTAGAACAAAAGACACTTCTACCACCCAGAGAAAAGATTCCAAGAGGTTTAGGAACTCTGTGTCAGGATACAGGGTCAAAACACAAATATTAGAACAAAAGATGTTCCTAGTACTTTTATCACTTAGGCTGTTTTAGGAGTTCTGTGCCTGGACTTAAGGGCACCATATATATTAGCACATACATGGCTGGCTCTCAGTAAATGCTGAATGACCACACGCATACACTTTCAGATTTCATGAGCTCCAAGTCAATACCTTTATCCAGTTCTCTGTATCGAGGCTGAAGATCATCCATTACAGGGCCTATTGTTCCTGGCCATCCAAATATTGTTCTTCCTGATGACTCTCTTGGTACAGAATGCAGCTGTGAACAAGCCAGGAGAATACATAAAGACTATTATACTTGAACTTTATGAGTTGTGCATTGACTCACCTTTATGAGTAATCTCATATTAATATTTATTTTAGCAGGGAAACTGCACTGTGTTTTGGACAGTGGTCAAGTTAAAGAAAGTTGAGCTCCCTCAGCAACCACAAGACCAATAAATATTAGCAAAAGGTGGCTCCTCTCTAGGTTTATTTTAGTCTTTGAAATCTATGGTGTTTTTTTAAAATTTTTTATTCATTTGTTAATTGAAGGACAATTACTGTACAGAATTTTGTTCTTTTCTGTCAAACATCAACAAGAATCAGCCTTAGGTACTCCTCCCAAACTTCCATCCCGTCTCGCTCCCCATTCCACCCTTCTGGATTGTTACAGAGCCCCTGTTTGAGTTCCCTGAGTCATAGAGCAAATTCCCATTGGCTATCTATTTCACATATGGCATTGTAAGTTTTCATGTTACTCTCTTCATACATCTCATCTCCCTCCTCCCCTCCCCCATGCCCATAGGTCTGTTTTCTAAATAAATTTATCAGTACCATCTTTCTAGATATATATATATATGTATTAATATATGGTATTTATATTTCTCTTACTTCACCCTGTACAATAGGCTCTAGTTTCATCCACTTCATTAGAACTGACTCAAGCGTGCTCCTTTTTATGGCTGAGTAATATTCCATTGTGTATATGTACCACGACTTCTTTACCCATTCATCTGTCAGCTGGCATCTAGGTTGTTTCCATCTTCTAGCACTATTGTAAATAGTGCTGCAATGAACATTGGCGTACATGTGTCTTTTTCAATTTTGATTTCCTCAGGATGTATGCCTAGTAGTGGGATTGCTGAGTCATACAGTAGTTTTATGCCTGGTTTTTTTTAAGGAATCTCCATACTGGCTTCCATTGTGGCTGTATCAGTTTACATTCCCACCAACAGTGCAAGAAGGTTCCCTTTTCTCCACACCCTCCCCAGCATTTATTGTTTGTAGACTTTTTGAAGATGGCCATTCTGACTGGTATGAGGTGGTATCTCATTGTACTTTTGATTTTCATTTCTCTAATAATGAGTGATGTTAAGGATCTATTTAGGGTGATTTCTTGGCAATCTGATATTCTGCATACTAAATTTTAAGATTCTCTAGAAATTAGAACTATTTGGGTGCATTTCCAGACTTTTTTTTTTTTTACTGCTCCATTCATTTTTATTTTGTCTAGCTTTTTGTCTTCAGGTAAACTGAAGACATTCTTTTGTGATTAAAAAAAAAGACAAACTCAATTAAAAGTACAATCTCTATAAATACCAAAATATGTAACAGAATACTCTATTGTGCATATTCTTTTACTTATGAAGATTATAATTTTATCAAAAGCTAAAATGCAAAAAAGCAAAATGGCTGTCTGAGGAGGCCTTACAAATATCTGAGAAAAGAAGAGACGTGAAAAGCAAAGGAGAAAAGGAAAGATATACCCATTTGAATGCAGACTTCCAAAGAATAGCAAGGAGAGATAAGAAAGCCTTCTTCAGTGATCAGTGCAAAGAAATAGAGGGAGACAATTGAATGGGAAAGACTAGAGATTGCTTCAAGAAAATTAGAGATACCAAGGGAACATTAAATGCAAAGATGGGCACAATAAAGGACAGAAATGGTATGGATCTAACAGAAGCAGAAGATATTAAGAGGAGGTGGCAAGAATACACAGAGTAACCGTACAAAAGAGATCTTCATGACCCAGATAATCATGATGGTGTGATCACTCACCTAGAGCCAGACATCCTGGAATGTGAAATCAAGTGGGCCTTAGAAAGCATCACTACAAACAAAGCTAGTGGAGGTGATGGAATTCCAGTTGAGCTATATCAAATCCTGAAAGATGATGCTGTGAAAGTGCTGCACTCAATATGTCAGCAAATTTGGAAAACTCAGCAGCGACCACAGGACTGGAAAAGTCAGTTTTCATTCCAATCCCAAAGAAAGGCAATGCCAAAGAATGCTCAAACTACTGCACAATTGCACTCATCTCACATGCTAGTAAAGTAATGCTCAAAATTCTCCAAGCCAGGCTTCAGCAATACATGAACCGTGAACTTCCTAATGTTCAAGCTGGTTTTAGAAAAGGTAGAGGAACCAGAGATCAAATTGCCAACATCCGCTGGATCATGGAAAAAGCAAGAGAGTCCCAGAAAAACATCTATTTCTGCTTTATTGACTATGCCCAAGCCTTTGACTGTGTGGATCACAATAAACTGTGGAAAATTCTGAAAGAGATGGGAATACCAGACCACCTGACCTGCCTCTTGAGAAACCTATATGCAGGTCAGGAGGCAACAGTTAGAACTGGACATGGAACAACAGACTGGTTGCAAAGAGGAAAAGAGTACATCAAGGCTGTATATTGTCACCCTGCTTATTTAACTTCTATGCAGAGTACATCATGAGAAATACTGGGCTGGAAGAAGCACAAGCTGGAATCAAGATTGCTGGGAGAAATATCAATAACCTCAGATATGCAGATGACACCACCCTTGTGGCAGAAAGTGAAGAAGAACTAAAGAGCCTCTTGATGAAAGTAAAAGAGGAGAGTGAAAAAGTTGGCTTAAAGCTCAATATTCAGAAAATTAAGATCATGGCATCCGGTCCCATCACTTCATGGGAAATAGAAGAGGAAACAGTGGAAACAGTGTCAGACTTTATTTTTATGGGCTCCAAAATCACTGCCGACGGGATTGCAGCCATGAAATTAAAAGGAAGGAAAGTTATGACCAAACTTGACAGCATGTTAAAAAGCAGAAACATTACTTCGCCAACAAAGGTCCATCTCATCAAGGCTATGGTTTTTCCAGTAGTCATATATGGAAGTGAGAGTTGGACTATAAAAAAAGCTGAGCACAGAGGAATTGATGCTTTTGAACTGTGGTGTTGGAGAAGACTCTTGAGAGTCCCTTGGACTGCAAGGAGATCCAACCAGTCCATCCTAAAGGAAATAAGTCCTGAATATCCATTGGGAGGACTGATGCTGAAGCTGAAACTCCAATACTTTGGCCACCTGATGCGAAGAACTGACTCATTTGAAAAGACCCTGGTGCTGGGAAAGACTGAAGGTGGGAAGAGAAGGGGACAACAGAGGATGAGATGGTTGGATGGCATCACTGACTCAATGGACAGGAGTTTGAGCAAGCTCCGAGAGTTGGTGATGGACAGGGAGGCCTGGTGTGCTGCAGTCCGTGAGGTCGCAAAGAGTCGGACACAACTGACTGAGTGAACTGAACTGAATACATTTAGTAATTATAGTAACATTTATATGTATTTTAAATAATAGCAATAGCAAAGACAGATGTTACAAAACTGAACAAAGCTAAAACATTATAACAGATACGTTAAAGTCATGTCATGTTTTCTCCATTAGCAGAATTCCTAAAAGATCCTATTTAAGGTATACTATCAAGTGGAATGTCTGTATAGTAGAGGTTATGGGAAGGAGATGTCTAAATCTGGAGTCCAGCATGGAAACTGTTTGGGTTATAAATTTGGAAAGGGGGTGGGATGGAGCATATGGCACCAGTAGATATTAGAGACTGTGTGAACTCACCATGAGTCTAGGTGGAGGCAAGAGGCAAACCTGATGCCGATGTGGACTGAAATATGGCTTTGTCTGTGGGACATTTTGACCAGTGTCTGAAACTCCAGTACAGGTAGATCAAAGAACTCAAATTCTCAATGAAAATGACACAGTAATATTTCAGTGTGTAAGCTGGGTGGTCTGCACCTATATAGGGAGAAATGCCATGTGGAGACAACCAGAGATGGGAAACATTTCAAACTTTAGCAGAAGCAAGACAATATTCTCATCCCTGCTTCTACCTCTATGTTTCCCCTCCCTTTTTTATTTTGCTGCACCAGATCTTAGTTGCACTATGTGGGATCTTTCTTGCATCATGTGGGATCTTTAGTTGTGGCATGCAGGATCTAGTTCCCTGACCAGGGATCAAACCCGGGCCCCTTGCATTGGGAGCATGAAGTCTTAACCACTGGACCATCTAGGAGTCCCTAGATGCCCCCTTTCTAATACCCCCTCATGAGAAGAGCCCTGGAGAAGGAAATGGCAACCCACTCCAGTATTGCCTGGAGAAGTTCATGAACAGAGAAACCAGGCAGGCTGTAGTCCATGGGGTTGCAAGAGTCGGACACAACTTAATTACTAAACCACCACCACGATGAGAAGAGCCATTGCTAACCTCATTGATAAAGGTCAGGACCTCTATTGGCCCTTATTTCACTGGTGAGTAGAGTTAGTCTGCCTTAAAACTCAGGACTTATTCATGGCACTCAACTGCCCACTTTCTGTCTCAGACTCTGAGACAGGGCCTAGTCCCTAGAGGCAGAGTAGCCATCCATCACTTCCACACTAAACACGTGGTTAGATAAGTAGACTTGTAGCTCCCTTTGCAATCTTCTCTTTCTGGATAATATTTAGGCCTCTAGCCTTAAGCCCTGTGCCCAAAGTAGCTTCCACAGAGAGCCTTCCACTGGGGGTTATTGGTTGATATCAGTAAAGTGTGGGCAGAGGCAGAGACCATTGTGATACTGTCCATACTTGTGACACTGCCTGGACTTCCTTTGTTCTCCTTTTCTAGAATGATGGCTTGTAAGGAACCAGTGTAATCTGCACTTCTCTGGCTCTGCTGAAGCAGAGTCCTACTCCTTAAAAAAATAAGAAACCTGCCTTTAGATTTGTCCAGAAGCAGACAACTGAAATGTATACACTAGCCAGTGTGGTCATCAGCCTTTTGGCATTGTTTTTCCCACTGCTCTCGGTCTAATTCCCCAACAGTGAGTGTTGTCTTGTCTTCTATTAGGCGCTCTGGCCACTTCTGCTTGTTTCTTCCTTTTCCTACCAAGCACTGTGACTATTTCCTCTAAGGTACCAATACATCTACCAGGCACCACTGTCTGTACTGAGCGCTGCTTCCGTCTCCTCTGGGAACTGCGACACCCACAGGAAACCAGTGACATTGACAGGCCCTGCTGCTGCTCCCTGGCAATACCCTCCGTGGCACCTATCAGCCAACAGTGTTACCTCTCTCGATGGCAGTTGTCTGTTAGAGACGGCTGCTTTTTTCTCCAGCTGCCACAAAACTCTGCAGGCACAGCCCTCTCTGCCTGCTGTTATTGCAGTTGCCTGACACCAGCACTGATGGGCTGAAATCCCTGAAGTACCAAAGCTAAGGAATGCGCTGGATAGGCACACTGAGTTTAGCAGGACAAACATCAAGATACCCTGTTAAATTTAAATTTCTGCTAAGTAATAAATAACATTTTAGTTCCACATATTGGTGTGATGTAAAATTTAGGACCTATTTATACTAAACAAACAAACAAACAAACAAAAAACTGTTGTTTACCTGAAATTAAAATTTAACCAGGCATCCCTGTTTATCTGGTAACCCTAATGTGGAACAAGTGGAGAATTAGTGCTTCTTTCTCCAGTTGCAATTAACTTCATTTGAAATGGACCAAAGCAGTACTTACCATAACCTAAAATACTTTTTAGTGCAAACAGCTTTTTCAGTTTTTATTAACATCCTTTTATAAATCTATGACATGGATTTGACTTCATGGGAATTGTTTCATGGATAAAAATCAACTTAAAGTCACCTCACTCCAACCCACTCCCCATCCCTTGACTAAGGCTTTATTAGGCAAACATTCATAATGGCCTGGCTTCCTTTCCCCTTCAGATAAGTTCTCTCCATTGAGGACAAAAAGAGAGATAGAGGAGGAGGCTATCACAACCAGATAGTAAAGAATATTATAAATCTCCTGTAATTAAAACAATGCAATACTAATACATGAAAAGACTAATCAAGATTTTAAATCTTTTAAATCTTAAACTAGGAACATCATTATGAACTCTGGCTTATTATTTCCTTTTTAATTTCCCTAACTCTGTACACTGAAAATGACTAGAAGTAATGATAGTCCAATAGCTATGGATATATCTAATGATAAGATTGGACCCTGTATACCATTCCCCAGTAATAGGATCTAGAATTCCTTGGAAGAATGGCTAGTTCCAGATCTGGAGCAAAAAAATTTAGAAGATAAGCCAGGGACCAGAATGCAAGGAAGCTATCAAAGTCTTGCCTGAAATACTGTATACTGTGGTTATCACTGGCCAAAAATGGGATTATATAAACATCAAAACTAATAATAAATTCAATTGATCAAATATTTAAAACCCACAAATTCATAATTATACTGAAAAAGTAAAATTCCACACCCTGGACACAATTTAAGGAGCTAGTTACCACCTCCTTAAAAGGAAAGAATTTGATATTTCTTGTGTCTTTCCTGTATGAACAGTATTTCAGGGTAAACAAATAACCTTTTTATACTTTTTACAAAAGTGATGCTACTAAGTGATAATTTAGTGATAACTAAGTTACTAATTTCTGATAACTAGAAAATCAACATTTTGTAATCCCTAATAAAATAGATTCAGGCTACCATCATAATGGATAAAAGCATCAGATGAAATATTGATGGGAGTCCCGATGATCAGTCTTAAAGCAGATGTTGTGGGCCTCCTGATGTGAGGCAGCATGAAGCACACAGCAGAACCTAGGAAGTATTCCTGCCCAAACAGTTGCATGTGAGACAAATCAAGCCTCTAAAGCCAAACTGTTCATACAGGAAATGTGGCAAGAAAAGGGAGCAAGGTAAATGGAAGAAAACAGATAAATCCAAAATGAAGGGATAGTCTATGCAACAGCTAACCCAGGGTGATAGTCCTTATACATTAATGTAGCTAAATCTTGTTGTTGTTGTTCAGCCACTCAGTCCTGACTCTCTGTGACCCCATGGACTGCAGCACACCAGGCAGGACTCCTATCCTTCACCATCTCCCGGAGCCTGCTCAAACTCATGTCCATCGATTCAGTGATTCCATACAACCATCTCATCCTCTGTCATCCCCTTCTTCTCCTGCCTTCAATCTTTCCCAGCACCAGGGTCTTTTCTAATGAGTCAGCTCTTTGCATGAGTTGGCCAAAGTGTTGGAGTTTCAGCATCAGTCCTTCCAAAGAATATTTGGGGTTAATTTTCTTTAGGATTGACTGGTTTAATCTCCTTGTCGTCCAAGGGACTCTCAACAGTCTTCTCCAACACCACAGTTCAAAAGCATCAATTTTTTGACACTTGGCCTTCTTTATGGTCCAATTCTCACATCCATATGTGACTATTGGAAAAACCATAGCTTTGACTAAATGGACCTTTGTTGGCAAAGTAATGTCTCTGTTTTTTCATATGCTGTTTAGGTTGGTCATAACTTTTCTTCCAATGAGCAAGCGACTTTTAATTTCATGGCTGCAGTCACCATCTGCAGTGATTTTGGAGCGCTCCCGACCCCCCACAAAAAAGTCTCTCACTGTTTCCATTGTTTCCCCATTATTTGCCATGAAGTGATGGGACCTGATGCTGAGATCTTAGTTTTTTGAATATTGAGTTTTAAGCCAGCTTTTTCACTCTCCTCTTTCACTTTCATTAAGAGGCTTTTTAGTTCCTCTTAGTCCCTAGTTATTCAAATACTAATCTAAGTGTTTCTCTGAAGGTATTTTGTAAATGAAATGAAAGTCCTGATCAATTGACTTTAAGCAAGGAGATCCAACCAATCCATTCTGAAGGAGATCAGCCCTGGGATTTCTTTGGAAGTTCAGTTCAGTTCAGTTGCTCAGTCGTGTCCAACTCTTTGCAACCCCATGAATCACAGCACGCCAGGCCTCCCTGTCCATCACCATCTCCCAGACTTCACTCAGACTCATGTCCATCGAGTCCATAATGCCATCCAGCCATCTCATCCTCTGTCGTCCCCTTCTCCTCCTGCCCCCAATCCCTCCCAGCATCAGAGTCTTTTCCAATGAGTCAACTCTTCGCATGAGGTGTCCGAAGTACTGGAGCTTCAGCTTTAGCATCATTCCTTCCAAAGAAATCCCAGGGCTGATCTCCTTCAGAATGGACTGGTTGGATCTCCTTGCAGTCCAAGGGACTCTCAAGAGTCTTCTCCAACACCACAGTTCAAAAGCATCAATTCTTTGGCGCTCAGCCTTCTTCACAGTCCAACTCTCACATCCATACATGACCACAGGAAAACCATAGCCTTGACTAGACGGACCTTAGTCGGCAAAGTAATGTCTCTGCTTTTGAATATACTATCTAGGTTGGTCATAACTTTTCTTCCAAGGAGTAAGCGTCTTTTAATTTCATGGCTGCAGTCACCATCTGCAGTGATTTTGGAGCCCCCAAAAATAAAGTCTGACACTGTATCTACTGTTTCCCCCTCTATTTCCCACGGAGTGATGGGACCAGATACCATGATCTTTGTTTTCTGAATGTTGAGCTTTAAGCCAACTTTTTCACTCTCCTCTTTCACTTTCATCAAGAGGCTTTTTAGCTCCTCTTCACTTTCTGCCATAAGGGTGGTGTCATCTTTGGAAGGAATGATGCTAAAGCTGAAACTCCAGTACTTTGGCCACCTCATGCGAAGAGTTGACTCATTGGAAAAGATCCTGATGCTGGGAGGGATTGGGGGCAGGAGGAGAAGGGGATGACAGAGGATGACATGGCTGGATGGTATTACTGACTTGGTGGACATGAGTCTGAGTGAACTCCAGGGGTTGGTGATGGACAGGGAGGCCTGGCGTGCTGTGATTCATGGGGTCGCAAAGATTCAGACATGACTGAGTGACTGAACTGAACTGTAGAAGTTCCAACTCATGCCCAAGCGTTGCAGCCTTCCTTCCTGACAGCTTGCTCTATGTATGGATTTCCAGCTTGCCATGACAGCCCCGACGACTGAGTCAGTTTCTTGCAGTAATCTCTTAGAATATATTTCCTACTGGTTCTGTTTCTGTGCTTGAACCCTAACACACCCAGTTTTTGTAACAAGTTGATAGCATGAAAAAAGCAGAATAGACAGACTGTTCTAAATTTTAAAACTTAACAATCAAACACAAGGAGAGGCCATAAACAGTGATCATAGAACATAGCAATGAAGGATTGTTTGGATTCTAATTCAAAACAAATTAGTACAAATTTATTATCTGTAAAAAGACATGTTTCACATAATCTGGAAATATAATAGCGAACCAGCTGCTTCTAGTCTTTGTTTTCCATGTAGCAGAGTGATAAACTGACCTGACTTTAGCTCTCTCAGGATAGACTTTGCCATTTCCCATTAGTCTGTCTGTCTGACAAGGGCCCAAAAGACAAAGGTGAATAGCTTCCAGGATTGGAGCAAGTAATCTCTATATTGCTCTTGAATTTTCCCACTTCATTTCCCATGGCCCTGTCTGTATGCATTGGATTGATTTTTCCTTGCATTGCGCATGATAGTTTGAGGCTCATATTTGCATAAGGAGAAACATGACTTTGATCTGTGTTATTAATAGGCACAGCTGTTTTAGGGAAAAACAGACTTCCAGAGGGAAGAGCTTAAAGAAGTAAAGATGGCCAATATGGTTTAGTCGCTAAATCGTATCCGACTCTTGCCAGGCTCCTCTGTCAATGGGATTTTCCAGGCAAGAATACTGGAGTGAGTTGCCATTTCCTTCTCCAGGGGAATCTTCCTGACCTGCACCAGGTCAGGAACCCGGGACTCCTGCACTGCAGGCATCAAGATGGCTGATTGATAGTAGTAAAACATTTATAGTGGTAAAACATTGTGAAAGGATCTGATAGCTAGAGAAGAAAATGTTAACTTGTCTCCTACCCAAAAAATGTTGTCAGAGAGGTAAATTCCTCTGGTTTCAGTAAGGCAGAGAGCCGTTCAAAGAAAAAGCAGATGGCTGAGGAGATGTTGGCAGGAAAATCGGAATTCTTATGGTCAAATTGAGATGGCTGAGGCAGAGAATAACCTTGCCTGAGGTGAGGGATGAGTTATGACCAAGGAAGGTGGGCGGTGAAGAGTTCTGTTAAGATTAGTGATCACAGTACATTGTAATGAAAGACTGTGGGGGAGGGTGTTAGGAGGTGGTTTGGATTAACCTAATAACCATGGGAGTAGGTAGTATAGAGAGCTATCTCTCCCGCAAGACCCAGATAGATCTTTAGGGCAATGGGGTGGTAAAATCACTCATTTAAAACAGTTGCCAAACACTAGGGTCCATTTTTTCGACCTGCTCTGGCTTAATATTGAGCACTGGCACCTCACTGAAAAGCTATGACCAATCTAGACAGCACATTAAAAAGCAGAGACATTACTTTGCTGACAAAAGTCCATATAGTGAAAGCTATGGTTTTTCCAGTAGTCTGGTATGGATGTGAGAGTTGGACTATAAAGAAAGCTGAGTGCCGATGAATTGATGCTTTTGAACTGTGGTGTTGGAGAAGAGTCTTGAGAGTCCCTTGGACTGCAAAGAGTTCAAACCAGTCAATCCCAAAGGAAATCAGTCCTGAATATTCATTGAAAGGACTGATGCTGAAGCTGCAATACTTTGACCACCTGATAAAGAACTGACTCATTAGAAAAGACCCTGATGCTGGGAAAGACTGAAGGCAGGAGAAGGGGATGAAAGAGGATGAGATGTTTGGATGGCATCACTGACTCGATAGACATGAGTCTGAGTAAGTTCCAGGAGTTGGTGATGGACAGGAAAGTCTGGCATGGTGCAGTCCATAGGGTCGCAAAGAGTCGGCCACGACTGAGCAACTGAACTGAATCTTTGTGGTATAGACTTAAAAGCTAACATTTTAAGTTGCTTGCTCTGATAGCAAGATACAGAATAGACTGAATAAATATGTTTCAGGATAGATTGATCAGCTAAGGTATGCTAATCTATCTGTGGCCATTGATCTAATATGAAACTTTGACTGAGATGATAGGAATAAACAAGAAAGGGTTATACCCAACAGTAAAGTACAGTAGCTAAAACATTCGGACAGTGGGTTTGAATCCTTGCTCTGCCATGTTTGCACTATGTGAACTTGGGCAAGTTATTGCACCTCTCTGGGACTGTTTCCTTGTCTGTAAAACTGAGATGATATTAATATGTTCAACATCTGTCTTTTAGGACCATGTGAGCTTTATAGGAGATAATACATACAGAGCACTTAAAACTCAAAAAAAAAAAAGGATTAAAAAAATGAGAAATTTTAATGAAGGTACAGGATACCAGAATGCTTTAAGAGACAGAAAGATATCTCTTTGTATGATTGAGTCTGAGCAACCAGAAGAAATATTGAAGCCATTTTGATAAAGAAATTGTTGCGTTCAGGTGCCATTACTGTAATATTCATTCCTACAGGAGAGAGCCTATGTAATTAGGGAAGTTCAAGATTGATACACCAATGAAAGTTAACATTAATCAGTATTGACTTGGGAATCATCTGTATACAGGTGATAATTGCAGCTATGAGTGCATGAGCTCTCCAAATGTTTAAAAATAAAAGCAGAGGACTGAGGCCAGAGCTTGAGAAGCAGCAGCCTGAGAGGGGGAGTCAGTCAAATATAAAAACCTCAAATTCAGTATCCTGGAAAATGATGATGCTTTCATCTTAACTGTAGATGACCCGTTCCTCTGTGTTCTAGCTCGATCTAACTTTTGTAATACATTGTGAGGGAAAGCACTAGTGGCCAGAAAATTTCTGGATTCCAACCCAGTTTAGTTAACTTGCTCTTTAGTCCTTAGGTGAATCATTTCCCACCTTTGGATCTCAGTTTCCTCATCTATAAAATAAGAATGTTGGACAAGAGGACTTATTAGTTCTTTCTACTTTATGATTTTATGAATTATATACAGGAAGTTAAAAATGTTTACAACCCATAGCCACTGAAAGCCTTCCTCATATATTCCCACAGCCCTATCACAGATGTTTAGTGACCTTATGAAAAGCAGGAGACACTGGACATACTTTCCTAGAAAAAATATTCAAAATTCTCTCAAATTTTCCTGGTCTTCACTAAAGGACTGTGTGTACTACAATTTTATCAAAGCCTCTGTTTTAACTGGAAAATACATATATAAACTATGGCAATCTGAATACACATTACAAGAGGATCCTTCTTCTTATAAAAGGATTAACTTAGAGATTTCTTCTCCCATAACTCTTTTAAAATCTTTTCTTAAAACTGTCATTTATTTACAAGTTTGTATTAGTTTCAGGTATACAGCAAAGTGATTCAGTTATATACAGATTCAATTATAGGTTATTACAAAATATTGAATATAGTTGGACCTTGTTTATCTATTTTATATAGTATCTGTTAATCCCAAACTCCTAATTTATCCCTGCCCCCATAACTGTTTATATTTATGGCTTCCTACAAACATTTTTCCTCCGCTTTTTCTATATATTAAAGAAAAATAAAGGCTTCCTTATCTTGCTACAAAACAACTTCATAAATCCTATTCCAGAGAGAACTTCTAATCTCTTTTATTTTGGTTTTTAAGATAATCCTTATTACTAACCTATTGGTTTACATTCTAACTAAATTATTATGCTTGTGCAAAGTTAAGAAAAGAGCTGTACTGATGAGAAAGAACTATCTAGAGATGTCTGTAATAATACCAATTTAATGTTGATTTTTAAATATTTAAGTCTTGTGATCTTGCCAAAAGTCCAGTCCTGATTATATTCTCCATGAGCTATATAAGACTTCTGGCCCTATTTCATAAAATTGAAGGTAATTTGTAGAGTGATTTTCCTGACTTCCAGGCTCAGATCAGATTGAAATATAAAGTCTCTTAGAATTTAAACAGATATGTTTTTTTCCCAACATCATTAAGGTATAATTGGCATCGTTAAGGTATAATAAACTGCACGTGATAGAAGTGTACAGTTTGAGAGATTTTGACACATGTATACAACTATGAAACGTGTGTTAGTTGCTCAGGGTACGACTCTTTGTGTACCATAGACAGTAGCCCACCAGGCTCCTCTGTCCATGGGATTCTCCAGGCAAGAGTACTGGTGTAGGTTGCCATTCCCTTCTCCAGGGGATCTTCCTGACCAAAGATCGAACCTGGGTGTCCTGCAATGCAGGCAAATTCTTTACCGTCTGAGCCACCAGTGAAGCCATAAACCCATGAAACCATCACTACTACTACTACTAAGTCACTTTAGTCGTGTCCGACCCTTTGTGACCCCATAGACAGCAGCCCACCAGGCTCCCCCGTCCCTGGGATTCTCCAAGCAAGAACACTGGAGTGGGTTGCCATTTCCTTCTCCAAAGCATGAAAGTGAAAAGTGAAAGGGAAGTCGCTCAGTCGTGTCCGACTCTTCACAACCCCATGGACCGCAGCCTACCAGGCTCCTCTGTCCATGGGATTTTCCAGGCAAGAGTACTGGAGTGGGGTGCCATCGCCTTCTCCGATGAAACCATCACTAGAATCAAGAAAATGAATCTATCACCCCCAAAAGTTTTCTCTTGCCTCTAAGTAATTCCACCCTCCCGCTCATCTCTACCCTGGCCCCTTTTCACCCCTCACTCCAAGTAAACTCCATCCCTCACTGCTTTCTGTATCACTACAGTTTGGATTCTCTAGAATTTTACATCAGTTAAATCACTGGGTGAATTGTCTTTTAGTCTGATTTCTTTCACTCAAAATAATTATTTTGAGATTTATCCATGTTTTTAAGATTCATCCATGTTTTCCAATTTGGGCCTGTTACAAATAATGCTGCAATGAATATTCATGTATAAGTCTTTATGGGTAAATACCTAGGAGTGGAATGGCTGGATCATATGGTCTGTGTGTGTAACTCTTTTAAAAATGGCCAAATTTTTTCCTAAAAATAGTTGTATCATTTTGCATTCCCAATATGCAGTCTATGAGAATTTCTGTTGTTCCACATCCTTGCCCACTTTATATGATCAGTCTTTTTAATTTTAGCCATTCTGTTGACTAGGATGTGCAGTGATATCTCGTTGTACTTTTTAACTAGCATTTCCTTGATGGTAATGGTGTTGACCATATTTTTGTGTTCTTATTTTGTCATCCATGTATTTCCTTAGGTGTGGTACCAATTAAATTTTTTTGTCCATTAAAAAAAATTGGTTGTCATATTGAATTTTAACAGTTCTTTATATATTATAGTTAGAAGTCCCTTGTCAAATAAATGTTTTGCAAATACTTGCTCCCAGTCTATGGCTTGCCTCTTCATTTTAAGTGTGCTTTGAAAAGCAAAAGTTTAAATTTTAAGGAAGTGAAATTTAGTAAATATAATTTTTTCCTTTTATGGATTGTGCTTTTTTGCTATTTTCTTAATCTTAGCCAAATTTGAGGCCACTAAAATTTTTCTATGTTCTTTTCTATAACATTTATAATTTTAGCACTTAAATTTAGATTTGTGATCCATTTTTAGTTACCTTTTCATATGGAATGAGGACAGGGTCAAGATTTTTTTCATTTTTTATTTTTATTTTTATCATGTGCTATCCAGTTGTTTCAGCATCTTTTGTTAAAGGGATTATCCTTCCCCCATTGAATTGCATTGGCATATTTGTTGAAAATCAATTTGTGTAGGTCTATTTCTGCACTCTATTCTGTTAACTCCATTTTGTCTGTTTTTACACTGATACCACACTGTGTTATCACTGTATCTCATAAAGTCTTGAAGTCAGGTAGTGTAAGTCACTCAACTTTGTTGTTTTTAGTCAGTTTTGGCTACTCTAGGTAGCATTTTCATAGACATTTTAGAATCAGCTTTCTAATTTCCACAAAATGAATCTGCTATGATTTTTATTACACTTGCCCTGTTTATAGATCAATTCAGAGAAAAAAATGACATTTTAAAAATACTGAATCTTCTGATCCATGAACATTATATATTCCTGTATTTAGATGTTTAATTTCTCTCACAGAATTTCAGTTTTCAATTTATATGTCTTTCACATTTTGCTCAAGTGTATCCCTAAGTTTTATGTATGTGTGTGTGTGTGTTTGGCATTTTTTTGCTGCTAAAGGGTACTTTAAAATTTCAGTCTAATTTTTCATTATTACTATAGAAACATAAACTGATTTTTATATATTGACTTGGTATCCTACGAAACTCACTTCTAGTTCTAGTAGCTTTTTTGGTAATATAATATGGTATTTTTGTCTGAAAATACAGTGTTAAACTTTTTTCCTTTCAATGTGAATGCTTTTTTAAAAGTTTCTTTGTCTAGTTTTATTGCACTGACTAGAATCTCCTACTTTATATTTAATTGAAGGCAATTTTTCAGAGATATAGACTTAACTCCTGGCCCAGATTAGGCTCAACTATAGGACCTTATTTAATTAGATATTTAAAAATCATTATGTATGGTTCATTTTTAGGCTCTTTGCTTTTCTCACATTCAAATATTCATCAAATGTCCAAATGTTAAACAAGTATTGAATGCCAGGCTTTGTGCTGATGTCAAGGAGATAATCCTCAATAAGGATTATCTCCATAAGGTATTAAAAAGGAGTATACATTGTAAATCAACTATATTTCAATTTAAAATATTTTTAAGAGTACACAGGCCACGGACCTGAACCTAATGACCTCTCATTATCTTATTTAGACAGTTTAAACAAGCAGCTCAGGGTTTAGTCAGCTTGGGTTTGAATATGCCTGTACTCCTCACTAATTGATTGACCTTGGAAAGCTTGACTTTCTTGAGCCTGTTTCTTCAACTAAAATAAGAATATTAATAATACTTACACACCTCATAGGATTGCTGCAAGGATTAAATGAATTAATACCTTTAAAGTACTTAGAACAAGGCTTGTGCTCATGTACCAGTTGAATCTGACTCTTTGCTGTGGCTCTGTGGAATGTAGCCCTGGCACCAGGCTCCTCTGTCCATGGAATTTTCCAGGCAAGAATACTGGAGTGGGTTGCCATTTCCTACTTCAGGGGATCTTTCCAACTCAGGGATCACACCTGTGTCTCTTGCATCTCCTGCATTGGCAAGCCGATTCTTTACCACTAGCACTACATGGCTTGGAACATAGTAAATGGTCAACAAATGCCCTCTATTGTTAGAGGGCAAGATTGGGCTTCCCAGATGGCGCTAGTGGTAAAGAACACATCTGCCAGTGCAGGTAGGCTTAGGAGACGCGGGTTCGATCCTTGGGTTGGAAGATATCCTGGAGGAGGGCATGGCAACCCACTCCAGCATTCTTGCCTGGCAACAAGCTTAAGTAGTTTAGCTGCTAAGCATAAAGATGATAGTGTGAGTCATACCTGGGTCTAAAGCCTTGCTCTATTATTCACGGGCTGTGTAACTTAAAGTGCACTATTTAAACAAAAGCAATGCCTAAAAAGTGCCTAGTATAGTACTTGGCACACAACAGATGCTTAATAGACAGCAATTATCCACTAGGGACGTTCTGAAAAGCCATGATCTCGCCAACATGTGTTTAAAATAATAATAGTCATTTACCAGGGCTTACTGGTTTGAACCCTGTGCTGGTTATTTCCTGTATTTCTCTTTAATGCTTCTTTATTCTAGCTAGGAGAGCATGATCGGCCCCCTTCACGCAAAAGAAATGAGATGGGTTTCCCTGGTGGCTTAGATGGTAAAGAATTCACCTGCAATACGGGAGACCTGGATTCCATCCCTGGGTTGGCAAGATCCCCTGGAGAAGGGAATGGCTACCCACTCCAGTATTCTTGCCTGGAGAATTTCCATGGACAGAGGAGCCTGGCAGGCTGCAGTCCATTGGGGTTGCAAAGAGTCAGACCAACTGAGCGACTTTCACTTTCACTTGTGTAGCTATGACCAGTGGGAGGTTGGAGGCCTTATAAGTAGTGACTTGGAATTCAACTATTGGCCAAATCAGGGATCACAGTGCCTTTTGTCACCAGGTGGGCTCTCGCTAGGGGAGTGGGGCCAGACGAGGCGGCAGTCGGCCAGGCCGCACCCACTGCCGCCCCCACGGAGCCTTAGACTTGAGGAACCTGCCAGGCGAGGCCTCTGCTGCCTCCTCTAGCGCACGGCCCCCTCTGGCCTTCGCCGCCACCATTCCCTCTCGGATGGCCCCCGAGGCCGAGGCCTCGCAGGTCCTCAGAAGAAGCGCAGCCAGCTAGTCGAAGCTCTGGAGGTTGGGCACCGTCTCCAAGCAACGCGCTGGAGGCGGGACTTGTGCGTCACTGAAGTGCGACCGGGTGGTTGGTGCCGCCGCCGCCGCTGCCGCCGCCGCCTGCGGGTCTGTGAGGCTGGCTGAGGCGACGCCGCGGCTCCCGGAAGCGCGATGCCTTGAACCTGGGGTGAGCTCCGCAGCGCTAACCTGTTGCCGGTTCCCTTCCCAGCTGCTCCTCAGCCCTCCTACAGGGAGTAGGAACGCCCGCCACGCCTCTACTGCAGGGCCGGGCTTCCGTGGGGGGTCAAGCCCCGCCCTGCCGCCGCAGTTTCTAGGCCTTGCCTTAGGGAGGGGAGCTGGCTTGGGAGGCCCTTCCATGGTCGCACTGTCTTTAGCCCGGTGGTTTCCAGTGACAGGGCGTGGAAGTGGCTTGCCCCGTTTGGGAGAGGCTTTTTCTCCTCGAGCGCGGACCTGCTTTTGAATATTGCCGCCGGCGCAGTCGGTCGGCCAGCGGACGTAGCTGTTGGTTGCGCGTGCAGGTGCGCTTGAGGAGGGGAGGTGGTGGGAGGGTGGCGGGTGTGCTGAGTTAACGCACTGGTGAGGCTGGAAACCCGTGCGCCCCCGCTGCAGTGGACACCCCATGTTAGAAACCCTTGCCTGGGTGATGGCTCAGAAATATCCAAGTCCGTCTACTTAATCCGGCCACTGTCTCTAAACTAGCTTAGGCTGCTCCCCTTCCGAAAGGCCTGAGCTTGTCAAACCAGCTCCCGTGAGACCCGGCAAAGACCGGAAGTTTACTACTAATTGTAGTAATCGTTCCTGGAAGGGAAACTTGTGTCACTTTTGAATGATTTCTTTGTTATTTTTATCGTGTTACCGTGTTAGAATGTGGGCTTACTGTTGTTAATATGTATCCCAGCCCCTTTCAGTGTACGTCTCTGTTCTGACCCTGGCCTGTTTCACGGTGCCGGACGATTCAGTTCTTGTCTAGGTCGTATTTATAAAGCGGCCGTGACACTTCCTATGGTTTATAATTCTTAGATCTTCTATATGGAGTGATTCTTTTGCATCTTCCCTCGCCCATTCTTGCTATAACGTGAGCTCCATCCTTTCCGAATTTCATCTGGAACATGAGGGGCCCCGAACCAAAAATCAATCCTGAATTAGCCGCCTCTGTGTTGGAAAGCATCTCCCCTCTAAGAAGCGATGCTTTCTGAATTCAGAACACAAAAATAGTATGAATATTTCTCCTTTCCTCTGATGTTGCCTGGCTGCAGCTTCTAAATATTTTCCTCAGAATATGGTTGTGTGTTTCCACAATATATTCTTTGTCATTTGGTATAAGTGCATTTTATATTTGGTGTGTGTTACCACCTGTGCCTTCTTAGTTCATATTGAAACATGCCACACTTCCTTTCTCTTTCTCTTCCTCAAAAGGCAGAGAAGGTCCAAAGTCTAGTAAACACCCTAGTGATACCAGAAATCCATGCTTTCAGTCTCCAAGTACTATCCTTTTGTAGTTTTACTTTGTATAAAATTTTTGTCTGATTAAGATCTTTGAGTCTGTAACAGGCATTCCAGACTCTAGTGTCTCTGACTAGTCTAAGTGTTTCAGTATGGTCTTTTATAACTGCTCTTAATTTCTTGTCTTGCAGGACAGCTGATAATCTGTTTATGATCTAGAGTTTGAGTATAATGAGTAATAAATAGTATCTTTAGGAACCTTGGTTTTTAGTACTTTTAGCATCACTGATGCTAAATAGCAGTGAAAATAGTTTCAACTATAAATATCTCTTTTTTAAGTAAAGAAACTGGTACAAAATTTCATGGAGAACAGGTTTCAGAGAGGTTTTCTAAATACTTCAGTATTTGTGAACTAGTCATCTTGTTACACATCTAGGCTTTTCATCTTTGTTTAATCCTTTTATGAATGGATATGTTTTAAATTTTCATGAAGTTTTTTTTCCAGTTACCCATGATGTGATTTTTATATCTTTATAAAGAATATTTGAACTACAAAAGTTCATTTTGTTAGAAAAAGAAGTGATCAAGTGTATGAGTTACCACCCACTAGGGAATGTGGCATTTTTGGAATCCTTGATATTATGAGTTTCAAAATAACAGTTATTCTTTATTTAGAAAATCCTTCAAATGTTTTTTGAAAGCACATTGTTATCCTGCCTGAAAGGACTAAATTATAGGGGCACAATAACATGAGAGTGGTCAGTTCTTTAAGTCTTGAGGAGAGATTTATCTTTTGCTAAATTGTATGCCAGTGGTTTACAAATTAAGTTCCTCTTCAATACTGCTGTTTCATGATCTATAGGAAGTATTTTGCTCGTACCAAATAATGAATACTTTTCAATTCACATAAACATTAACAGTAAATTTTATATTTTTCTTCATTTTTTTTTTAAAATTTCAGCTTCTCTCCCAACTAGTAGATGACTGAACAAGTGAATAATTAAAAACCCCAAACTGTCAACAGTATTTACTATATCCATTGGTACACATTTATTGTGTGCTTATATATCTGCCAGAAAAGGGAACACAGCTGCTACCCTCAAGAAGCTCACAGAGGGGGATGGTCAAGTGACCTAACTGATGATATGTGCTGTGATAGAAGAATGTGCCGAGTCACCAAAGAGGGACATTGAAAAACCTGTGGGGGGTGACTAGAGGGTGGCCTCAGCAGATTGTTTTGTGAACATGCATGCACCCTTGATTGTGATTTTATTGCATCTAGATTGCAGAGCCATATTGTTATTCTCAGATGGACTCAGATATTTGTCATTTTATGGTATTGAAAATGAACTGTGAATTGGGGGCCTTCTCCACTGAAGCAGGTTGAGAGGCGCTGTTCCGTGCTCTTTCCGTAGTCTCTAGATAGTTTTCCCTTTTAATCTGAGGAGTTAATAATCAGGTTTCCTGATACCAAGTATGATTACAAGATGAGTTAATATGCTGCTTCAAATTTTAAATTTTCTTCAAAGTTAGGACACCAATTCAAAACCATACAGAAACAAAATGGACCATTTTCTTTTTTGGGGGGATAATATTTTATAGTTACTATAAAATATTGGCTGTATTCCCCGTGTTGTACAGTATATCCTTGTAGCTTATCTGTTTTATACACAATAGTTTGTATATTTAATCCTCTATCCCTATCTTGCCCCTCCCTGTTTCCCTCTCCCCTCTGGTAACCACTAGTTTGTTTTCTATGAGTCTGTTTCTTTTATATTCACTAGTTTTATTTTTTAGTTCTACATATACGTGATACCATACAGTATTTGTCTTTCTCTGACTAATTGCACTAAGCATAATACCCTCCAAGTCTATCCATGTTGCTGCAAATGGCAAGATTTCATTCCTTTTCGTGGCTGAGTAGTGTTCCATTGTATATCTACATACCACTTCTTTATTCATTCATCTGTTGATGGACACTTAAGTTGCTTTCATATCTTGGCAGTTGTAAATAATGCTGCCATGAGCATAGGGGGTGTATGTACCTTTCCAAATTAGCATTTCTTTTTTAGGGGGATATATACCCAGGAGTATAATTGCTGGATCATATGGTAGTTCTTTTTTTTTTTTTTTTTTGCTAAATATATTAGCAAATGTTTATTAATCAAGGTCATATGTCTGTGACTTATATATATATATGCATGTATTTGTATGGAATGATTTTAATGAATTAAACTTTTATGAGTAAATATATGTGATTGCTAGTGTGCCAAGAAGGAAATGGCAACCCACTCCAGTATTCTTTCCTGGAGAATCCCAGGGACAGAGGAGCCTGGTAGGCTGCTGTCTATGGGGTCACACAGGGTCGGACACAACTGAAGTGACTTAGCAGCAGCAGTAGCAGCTAATGTGTCATATCAGAATTTTCTAAATGAAATCATAAAATTTGTTTAGTAAATGATAATTTGTTTCAAAGTGGCTTTTTTTTGTTGTTTAAACTTCCTAGTTTTTTATTTTGTATTGGGGTATAGCTGATCAACAATGTTGTTGTAGTTTACAGTGAACAGTGAAGGAACTCAGCCATAAATATACATGTATCTTTAGTTTCTTTTATCAGTGCTTTATAGTTCTGAGAGCATATAAGTTTTTCAGCTCCTTGGTCAGGTTTAAGGTTTTTGTTTTTGTTTTTGGAGGGAGTGGAGCTGCAGTTTTAAAACATATTTCTGTGTGCTAATCTTATATCCTGCTACCTTGCTAAATTTGTTTATCAGAACTAGTTGTTTTTGTGTGGAATCTTTAGGGTTTTCTATATATAATATCATGAAATCTGCATATAATGACAATGTAACCTCTTTTTAAATTTAACTTTACTTTTAAATTTATTTTTAATTGAAAGATAATTGCTTTACAATTTTGTGTTGGTTTCTTCCATACATCTTCATGAATCAACCATAGGTATACATATGTCCCCTCCCTCTGGAACCTCCCTCCCACAATTCTACCTCTTAAAAGGCACCATTTTCTAATTCATTAAACAAGCAACCAGATCTCTTTATTATTTGTTTGGTGGGCATATTGATTAAATTATCATTTATATTGTACATGAAATCTTAAGACCATATATTTCAAAAGTTTAATTTTTTATTTAAGAATTGTAGGTATAATGTAAAGTTTTCAGTCTGGTTGATTAGAATATTTTATTGAGTTTTTATTAAATCAATATAGGAATGCTAGAGAGAATTTAAGTTTTCACTTTGAGAGTGAAACATTAGGTTAGAGAACATCTTCTCCACTTCTCATTCAAGCAAGAATTTTCTTTATAACACTAATTAGATGAATTTATTTTTGCTTAAGCACATCCACCTTTCCAATGAAAGCAGGCACACATGCCTTTAACCCTTCTGGATGATTGTGGATGATAGAAAATCCTTATATTGACCTGAAATCAGCCTGATTTATACTGGCCATTCTGGTCTGTGTAACTATATAAAATAAATGTTACTTCCTCTTCCATATGAAAGCTCTTCGAGAGTTTGAACAAACCTGTCATGCCTGTTACTGAACCGTGATTATCTGAAGTAAATTGCTTTGTTTCCTTCTCTAGATCCATAACATGTTGTGTGCTTTCCCAAATATGTTCAAATGATTGTGCTCTTTGAATGTGTGGCTGCTTGGAGGACTTCCCTGGTGGTCCAGTGGCTAAGACTCTGCTGCCAATGCAGGGGGTTTGGGTTCAATTGCTGTTTTGGGGAACTAGATCCCACACGCCACAACTGAGAGTCTTCAGGCCGCAACTGAAGTTCCCACATGCCACAGTGAAAATCAAAGATCCTGAGTGCTGCAGCTGAGATCTGATGCAGTCAAGTTAATTGATTAGTTGGTTAAAACAGTAAATGTGACTGCTTCAGTTCAGCCGCTCAGTCGCGTCCGACTCTTTGCGAGCCCATGAATCACAGCACGCCAGGCCTCCCTGTCCAACTTTCAGTGTGTTGGAACCATTACAGAGCATAGTGGGATTTTAGGCCCTTACTCTGGACATCTGCTTCTAGCAAGAATTTAGAATTATTTTAGCATCTTTCTTATCTATATTTGACTAGAACCTTCAGACCATTTATATTTTAATTACTTTTAAGCATATGTTACTACTACTAAGTCGCTTCAGTCGTGTCTAACTCTGTGCGACCCCATAGACGGCAGCCTACCAGGCTCCCCTGTCCCTGGGATTCTCCAGGCAAGAACACTGGAGTGGGTTGCCATTTCCTTCTCCAATGCATGAAAGTAAAAAATGAAAGTGAAGTCGCTCAGTCGTGTCCAACTGTTAGCGACCCCATAGACTGCAGCCTACCAGGCTCCTCCATCCTTGGGATTTTCCAGGCAAGAGTACTAGAGTGGGGTGCCGTTGCCTTCTCCGAAGCATATATTACCTATGTGCTTTATGTGCATTTTAAAACATATTTAGGTTAGATCCTGAACAAGTTAGTCATATTTGATATAATTTATTCATTTTCAGAAAATAAGTGTTCACTGTCAGTCTTGATTCTGGTATTCTGTGGATATTATTCGTTCCAGTTTTAGTCATCCGCAAATTGAACAGGCATGCAGTCTTGTCTTTGTCATCAACAAAAATGGTAAACATCCACTCTCTTGGTGGCAATCTCCCTCTCCTCTGTCTAGGTTTTAGTCAAACTTGAGTTTTTTTTATTACCTCAAAGTTGCCATACTCCTCCCTGTGTTAGGCACTTTCTGTAGCCTCTGCTTAGACTGTCCTCCCCTTGCCATGCCCCTGTCCCTCTTCTCTGGGTAACTCTGACTGATGGCAGATCAAATGTTTGCCTGAGGACTTCTCTGACAAGACTAAGTCAAGTCCCCATTTTATAGGCTTTAGGCTTTCAATACCCTATACTTGTTTGGCTTAGCACTTACCATTTTGTGAAAGTGAAAGTTGCTTAGTCTGTCTGACTTTTTGCGACCCCATGAACTATACAGTCCACGAGATTCTCCAGGCCAGAATACTGGAGTGGAAATTCCCTTCTCCAGGGGATCTTCCCAACCCAGTGATCAAACCCAGGTCTCCCTTATTGCAGGCAGATTCTTTACCAGCTAAGCCACAAGGGAAGCCCAAGAACACTGAAGTGGGTAGCCTACCCCTTCTCCAGGGAATCTTCCTGACCCAGAAATCGAACCAGGGTCTCCTGCATTGCAGGCAAACTCTTTACCAACTGAGCTATGAGGGAAGCCCTATCATTTTATAGTTATGTATTTATTATGCGATTGCTATTTCTTCCCCACGGTATCAGAAGCTCCATGATGGCAAGAACCACATTTCTTGCACTGACTTTTGAAACCCCAGAACATAGCACAGTGCAGGGGATATGGTGCTTATTGGATTTAATTTTTCAAAGGCTGTGTAACAGTGGCTCCCTAGCACTGGTGTATGACCTTTGGCTCCTGATGATGTTTTCACACGTTTGGGTTAGAACAAGAAAAATAAGCACAGTAGTGTTAGTGTATGTAGTGTATGTCAGTGTGAAATTACTGCCTTCTTGGGAAGGGCTTTTATTCTAGTAGTGTTAATATATCCTTCTATTTCTTAGGTTGTAAATTCTTAAATTTTTTGTTACAGTTTAAGGATTTTTTTTTGTTTATTGTTGGACACTGTTGAAACAAATGTGCAGCACCGTGGGGCTTTGAGACTTGACTAGTTTGTGAAATCCAGGAGTCACTAATGTTGAATACTCTCGAGATCTCCTCTCGGCTAAAATCTTTGTTTCTCTTTGAATACAGTTGTTATGAATGCACTTGGCTATATTTAAAATATGTAATTTTGCCTTCAGAGATTTTTTTTAGTGCCTTGGATCTTCCTCAACAACTTCCTTTCATTTATCTCTGTAATACATACTTATCATTGCCAAGTAGGCTCAGATTCAAAACAGTAATTGTTGAGTTTATCTTTTTAGAACAGTTGTACTTTTCCTATAGTTAAAGTGACTAAAAGAATAAGCCTCAAATATAATATACTAGGTTTGAATACCAAAAGACAAAATTTGGGTATTTATGATTACTGAGAACTGTTACTGTAAATGATTTTCTATTTTAAAGTTGGGTAGTTCATATTTTAGTTTTAACATTTACTTTTTTAAATTAAATGTTAGAGCAGATTTCCTGACAAAACTTTTGCTATAAATTGTTACTATTTCACCTACTTTATATGGTATGAATTTTAATTCAGGTGAGGTAAAATTATAGCCTTTGATGGGTAAATAAAATGGAATTTCTTGGAAGAGGGGCAATTAGATTTTTTTATTTTAATCCTTTTTTCTCTTTCCAACTTTATTTTTTTTAAAACTCTTACTTGCTTTGTGACTTTGTTACTTTAACCTCTCTGTGCTTGTTTCCTTAACTATCTTGTTTCTTCATCTATAAAATGGTTATCATAAGGATTTAAATTACTAAATTTATGAATACATGTAAAGTGCCTAGAAGACTGTAACACAATAGAAGTGGTCAACAAATACTAGTTGATTTTACTGTTATTAGTAGTGGTATATATATTGAATCGGATTTCTTTTTTCAGTTATATAACATATCAGGATAGGTAAATACTAAAAGTTTATCTTACTTTCTGTTTTAACCAAAGGAAAGAAAACTATCTAGAATGAACATATCCAACTCTTCTCTAGCAGTGATACATAGAATCTTTAAAGATTTAAATGATTACTAAATTTTTGTGATTAAAATTTAAGGCAATTCAATAACTTACTGATCTCCATTGATAGTAGGTTATTAGTAATCTAGCCTTTTAACTAAAATATCACCTTTATATTTAGAAAACAAGTCACATAAATTCTAAGTTTAAAATACCTCAGTTCAGTTCAGTCGCTCAGTTGTGTCCAACTCTTTGCAACCCCATGAATCGCAGCATGCCAGGCCTCCTTGTCCATCACCAACTCCCGGAGTTCACTAGGACTCACGTCCATCGAATTGGTGATGCCATCCAGCCATCTCATCCTCTGTCGTCCCCTTCTCCTCCTGCTGCCAAATCCTCCCAGCATCAGAGTCTTTTCCAATGAGTCAACTCTTCACATGAGGTGGCCAAAGTACTGGAGTTTCAGCTTTAGCATCATTCCTTCCAAAGAAATCCCAGGGCTGATCTCCTTCAGAATGGACTAGTTGGATCTCCTTGCAGTCCAAGGGACTCTCAAGAGTCTTCTCCAATACCACAGTTCAAAAGCATCGATTCTTCGGCACTCAGCTTTCTTTCCTCACAGTTCAACTCTCACATCCATTCATGACCACAGGAAAAACCATAGCCTTGACTAGACGGACCTTTGTTGGCAAAGTAATGTCTCTGCTTTTCAGTATGCTGTCTGCTGCTGCTGCTGCTGCTGCTAAGTTGCTTCAGTTGTGTCCGACTCTGTGCGACCCCAAAGATGGCAGCCCACCAGGCTCCCCCGTCCCTGGGATTCTCAAGGCAAGAACACTGGAGTGGGTTGCCATTTCCTTCTCCAATGCATGAGAGTGAAAAGTGAAAGTGAAGTCGCTCAGTGGTGTCTGACTCTTAGCAACCCCATGGACTGTAGCCCACCAGGCTCCTCCATCCATGGGATTTTCCAAGCAAGAGTACTGGAGTGGGCTGTCATTGCCTTCTCCGAATATGCTATCTAGGTTGGTCATAATTTTTCTTCCAAGGAGTAAGCGACTTTTAATTTCATGGCTGCAGTCACCATCTGCAGTGATTTTGGAGCCCCCCAAAATAAAGTCTGACACTGTTTGCCCATCTATTTCCCATGAAGTGATGGGACCAGATGCCATGATCTTCGTTTTCTGAATGTTGAGCTTTAAGCCAACTTTTTCACTCTCCACTTTCACTTTCATCAAGAGGCTTTTGAGTTCCTCTTCACTTTCTGCCATAAAGGTGGTGTCATCTGCATATCTGAGGTTATTGATATTTCTCCCAGCAATCTTGATTCCAGCTTGTGCTTCTTCCTAGAGGAGTTAAAAAGCAAAAGCACTATCTTTTCCTAAGCAGAAAATGTAAGATAGTTCAGTTAGCTGAAAAATCTGTTAAATTTACATATATTTTACAATTAGAATTAAGTTGCACATTTATAAATATAGTAATTCTAAAATAAAAATTTTAGCTGATCTATTATATCATGATTATACATCATAAAATATTATAGTGTTTAAGAATATAACCTTGGAAGGAAAGTTATGACCAACCTAGACAGCATATTAAAAAGCAGAGACGTTACTTTGCCAACAAAGGGTTCATCTGGTTAAGGCTATGGTTTTTCCAGTAGTCATGTATGGATGTGAGAGTTGGACTATAAAGAAAGCTGTGCGCTGAAGAACTGACGCTTTTGGACTGTGCTGTTGGACTTTTGAGAGTCCTTTGGACTGAAAGGAGATCCAGCCAGTCCATCCTAAAGATCAGTCCTGATGCTGAAGCTGAAACTCCAATACTTTGGCCACCTGATGCAACTCATTGGGAAAGACCCTGATGCTGGGAAAAATTGAAGGTGGGAGGAGAAGGGGACGACAGAGGATGAGATGGTTGGATGGCATCACCGACTCAATGGACATAAGTTTGGGTAAACTCTGGGAGTTGGTGATGGACAAGGAGGCCTGGCGTGCTGCAGTCCATAGGGTCACAAAGAGTTGGACACAACTGAGCAACTGAACTGAACTGAAGAATAAAAGCACAAGAATCTAAAAAACATGAGTTTAAAGTTCACTTCAACCATTTACCAACCGTTTAACTTTAGATAAGTCACTCAATTCTATTTCCTCATCTGTCAACTAGGGCTATAATAATGCTCACTTCTTAGGGTTATTGGAAAAAATAGATGAGATGGTATAAGAAAGCCCTTACTTTGAAGCCTGACTTGTGGTGAGCAGTCAGGAAATGTTTTTAGGAAAATTATATGAGGTAAATAAGCTTCCCATTAAATACAATTAAATGCCTGTGTGTGTGTAATGGTTGCCAAGTAGGCAAAATTATAGAAATGTACCTTCCCAATAAAATAAAAATGAATTGTTTTCTTATTTAACTATATGATCTTTAGAAGAATAGAACTGTAAATCTTTATAGTTGTTTAAATTCCACCTTAGGCTCATGCAAGTTTATTGAGATCTCACTTAAAAGTATTCTTGTTTTTATTTTCTTGAAGGGATGGGTATATTGCCATTTTTATATTGCACATAAAAGTAACTTTTATGTATATTTGACAGACACTATGTGAAGCAACACTTTTTGGATTTCATAAGACATCATCTCATCATGGGACAGCAAATTTCGGATCAGACACAGTTGGTTCTTAACAAGTTACCAGAAAAAGTAGCAAAACATGTCACATTGGTTCGAGAAAGTGGCTCCTTAACTTATGAAGAATTTCTTGGAAGAGTAGCAGAACTTAATGATGTGTAAGACTTGCTCTTTTTCATTTTATTTTTTCTCCCTAACATATGCCCCAGTGTTGTGACTGTCTGAGAAATAACCAGAAGTATTGATCGGTAAGACTTAGTGTTTTCAGCAGCAGTGGGTAGCAAGTATTTATTGAATACCTTAAGACTTTCTGCTAAGTCACTTCAGTCATGTCCAACTCTGTGCAACCCCACAGACGGCAGCCCACCAGGCTCCCCGTCCCTGGGATTCTCCAGGTAAGAACACTGGAGTGGGTTGCCATTTCCTTCTCCAACGCATGAAAGTGAAAAGTGAAAGCAAAGTCACTCAGTCATGTCCGACCCCATGGACTGCAGCCTTCCAGGCTCCTCCATCCATGGGATTTTCCAGGCAAGAGTACTGGAGTGGGGTGCCATTGCCTTCTCCGTAAGACTTTCTATGTGACTATTTCAAAATATGTCATATTTTGAAATGGACTAAAAGAATGGAAAGAACGTAAAATTGAATTTTGATCATAGGCATATAAATTGACCTTTGTTTGAAAGCACTGAAGAAGGTGCATAACAGAAGAGAATATACCAATTAGTCACCTAGAGAAAGGCACCTCAGATAGTGAAAGGGCACTTCAGGTTTCTGTCAACCAGTTCATCTAGATAATAAATCTGTGTTTGTCCACTGAACCATTATTCTGCCAGATACACACCTCTATGGTAGCAATTCGTTTGTCATCACTGGAGAATAGGATGTTTTGTTTATAAATGTTTTCTAATTAGCTATCATCTTTAAATCTCTGGTCATCTTTTAATCTTTGATGGACTTCTCTGATAGCTCAGTTGGTAAAAGAATCCACCTGCAATGCAGGAGACCCTGCTTCAATTCCTAGGTCGGGAAGATCCCCTGGATAAGGGATAGGCAACCCACTCCAGTTTTCTTGGGCTTCCCTTGTGGCCCAGCTGGTAAAGAATCTGCCTGCAATGTGGGAGACCTGGGTTCAATCCCTGGGTTGGGAAGATCCCCTGGAGAAACGTAAGGCTACCCACTCTAGTATTCTGGCCTAGAGAATTCATGAACTGTATAGTCCATGGGGTCACAAAGAGTCAGACACAACTGAGCAACTTTCACTTTCTTTAAATCTCTACTTAATTCTTGAATGGATTTCTAAGTTGGAATATAAACTTCTGTTTGTATTTGTTTATTGTATGATCTTTTATAATAAAAATGTAGTCATGGTTTTTAAAACTCTAGCATTTTATTTTGTTTTTGTTTTTTTAAGATCATACAAATGGTAGCATTTGAGGCATTACTTTTGAGAACATATTCCTAGGAAATAAAATTGGATTGTGAATTTAATAGTATAAAAGTGAAATACTTTTTTATAAAGTTTATTGTTTCAACTTTCTAATGAGTAATCAATGACATTTGCCATCCCTTAAAGTCTTAGAACTTATATACAAAAAAATCTAGTCTGTCCTTTGAAATTTTGTTTTTTGGTCTAAAGATACTGGATAAAATGTGTCCTGTGAAAGCATCCACAAGCTAAGCTTACTGTGTAATACAGAGACGGTGGTATAGTGTGTCTCCCTTTTATTTATTTAGCACAGAATGATTCTGACTATATTTGCTTCTTAAAACCAATTCCCGTGGACCAGAGTTAGACATTTCACAAATTCAGTGCTGTCTGAGAGTTATATAGTTAAACTTACATAAAAGAAGCATGACTTGATAGCCAGAAAATGGAACTGACAACTGGCAGTACTAGTTTAACTGGCTGATTTTGTTACCGAGGGCTCATTGCTTAATTTTCAATGGCCTCAATTTATTTAGCTGAAAGTTACTTAGTTCTGAATGTCATATCTCCACTGGTGTTCAGAGAGAAATGTAATGATTTAAAAAATAAAAAGGAGCTGCAATACTTAATATGTCTTTGAACTGATTTAAATTGACACTTATGCACAATATTGAGTTATCCTAAAAAGTGTTATATTCATATGTTAGTATTCTCTTTCTTTGTAAATTAGAATGACTCTGCTGGGGAAGAGAGTAAAGTTCTATGTCTCAAAATCATTTGCTTCGTCCAGTTTCAAATTATCTATAAAAATATGTGTTGTTCCTTAAGGAAAGACTCAACCAAGAGCAAGATTTTTTCACATTTTATATATATCTGCAGTGGTAGTCAAAATTGGGATAAATGAAACCAGCCAAATTTTTTCCTGAAGTACCTGATTCTTTGTACACATTTTTTCCTAAATGTCTTTATTAGAAATTTAAAGACCATTGAGATATAGATCTGAAAAAAATAGATTTATAAACATCATTCCACTATGCTGTCCATTTTGGAAATTAAACTGTATGTGTATAGTCAAAACATTTTCTATCCCTGTATTTTAAGAATCTAACTATTACAATCACTGTTATTGTTACTTGCCTTTCTGTGTTTTCTTCACATTTCCTCCTCTGTCTTAAACTTTCTTGAATCTGGTCTCATAGCTCCATTATTTTACATGAGTTTTCATAAAATTAATGAATGTGTTTGCCTCTTTTCAGAACTGCTAAAGTGGCTTCTGGCCAGGAAAAACATCTTCTCTTTGAGGTACAACCTGGGTCTGATTCCTCTGCCTTTTGGAAAGTGGTTGTACGAGTGGTCTGTACCAAGGTAAGAGTGATAGAAACTTCCAGCTCTGAGCTTAAACTATTTTGGTGATTAGAACCATATTTATTAGTATGCTATAATATAGCAGAAATATTTATAATTTAGTTTTTATTAATATTTATTTGTAAAACTATGTAAAATAATTTTGATGGCTCTTCCAGGTTAACTAAATTTCACTGGTTATATAATTGCCATATAGCAGAAATTTTTATACTCAAGGAAGGCAGTAGTAAACTCTCAGCTTTATCCTGTACCTCTCTTTTTGGATTTTAACTGACTGTGGAATCCTAAAGTGATGCCTTACATAGCTCTAAGATGACTTCTTAAAAATTAAAGTATCTTATGAAATCATTTCTTTAAAAAACACTAGGTTTTATTTGTTAAATGATAATTTTATTTTATTTATTTATTTTTTTTAATGATAATTTTAAAATCCATTAGAAAGGGTTGGTTTTTTGGTTTGGTTGGGGGAGTTAAAAGTAATTTTTAGCTTTACAGTGGATTGTGGGTTTGGGTTGGGTTTTTTTTTTTAAGTTATTTTTAGTTAGTTAAGGGATTTTCACCATCAATTAAGAGGCACACTGTGTCTCTTAATTCATCTTTAAATTTAAGGTAAATGAGTATATCAGTTGTGTAAAAAACTGTGATGGCAGCAGTCATAGAGTATCAGGAAGCCTTATCCACTAATGGGTAGATTAGAATAGGTGGTTCTTAACCTTTTTGAGGCCAGTGAACTTTTGGTGAAGATGAAGGAATGAATTTTATTAAGCTTCCTCCTATCCCAGCCCCTGCTCTAAAATACAATAAAATCATCCATATTCCTATAAACAATAAGTTGGGCAGTCATGAATGTCCTTAATTCAACCCCTGATCAATCTGTAAAGAATTCCTGGGTAAGGAGATTTTTTTTTTTCTTTTGTATCATGGATCCTGAATGTTACCCAAATAATACGCCACATTTCCCCAATAGGTTTATTGCCTCTACTAAGCTATAAGTATAGTAGGATTGATTCTGTTTAGTTGATCAAATTTGAAGGTCTAATCTATTTAAGTAATAAAAGAACTTTTAAGAGGATTAGATTAGCAAAGACCAAGATCTTAATTCCACACTTGACTGAAGTTGAATGGCACCTGTTCAAGTTTACAGTTGGTTTACAGAAAATACACAGTATCATTTAATACCATTCAACTGGGTCTATCCACATTGAACATTTGCTTATTGATTTCTTTTAAGTCCAAATTTTAAAAAGCACTATAATAGCTGCCAGAGAACCATCATTCAAAAATTTTTTACATTATTCATCAGAAGTAGATAATATACTAGTTTGGGTAGCAGTGTAACTTTATATAGTGTATAATATGTTACAAATTGTTGAGGAATTTTAAACAGAAAAGTGATCTGTTGAGAATTGTGCTTTAGAAAGGTTATTCTCATAGCATCACAAGTTAGAATTAGGAGAGGAGTCTGAAGGTGCGGATACTAGTCACAGAATCTAAAGTAATCTAATAGTCACAGAATCTAAAGTAATCTAGGTGAGAAGAAAGAGAATACATGCTAAAATAACAGAATGTATTATCTCTGTACCTTTGGAAATAACAGAATACATGCTGAATTAATTTGATCCACAGTCACATTTTATTGTTTATAGTTTGACTCCTGGGCTCAAAAATTGTATACCAACCACATATTTTTCCATTTTGTGTTTGTTTTGGGGATTGTATTTATATTAAATTCATTAGGGGTTTTTCGCAGTGCTGTAAATATGCATACTCCCCAAAAGAACTTTGGGAATCTGCAACCTTTAACTTTACAAAGAAATAAGGTAAAGAAGAAATGAAGAACTGGGCTTAAAACATGTAAAATCTATTCAAATTAAGTTTACACTGCACATAATCTTTCAGGACTATTTGAAAGTCTACTTCAGAGGATACATCGGTAAATTTATAAAAACTAGTGACAAAGGTCATTTCTGAAAAAATATACATTCTTTCTCCTTTTCTTGCTCTCTCTCCCACAGTAACCATCCAGCTGATCTTTTTGGTTTTACCTCTACTATGTTTTACTTGAGTTTATTTGTAAGACAGAGTTCACACTCTCAGTTCAGTTCAGTTCAGTCACTCAGTTTTGTCCGACTCTTTGCGACCCCATGAATTGCAACAGGCCTCCCTGTCCATCACCAACTCCCGGAGTTCACTCAGACTCACGTCCATCAAGTACATGATGCCATCCAGTCATCTCATCCTCTGTTTTCCCCTTCTCCTCCTGCCCCCAATCCCTCCCAGCATCAGAGTCTTTTCTAATGAGTCAACTCTTCGCATGAGGTGGCCAAAGTACTGGAGTTTCAGCTTTAGCATCATTCCTTCCAAAGAACACCCAGGGCTGATCTCCCTTAGAATGGACTAGTTGAATCTCCTTGCAGTCCAAGGGACTCTCGAGTCTTCTCAAGGAGACTGTAACTAATACTTAAGCCTCTCTTTCTTCTCATCTAGATTACTTTAGATTCTGTGATTAGTCTCTGCACCTTGAGACTCCTCTCCTAATTCTAATTTGTGATGCTATGAGAATAGCCTTTCTAAAGCACAACTCTCATCAGATCACTTTTCTATTTAAAGTTCCTCAACAATTCCTCCTTGGCTTCAAAATAGTCCCAACCCAGGCTTCCCTGGTGATCCAGTGGTTAAGAATCTGCCTGCCAAAGCAGGGAACACGGGATTGATTCCCTGATTCCAGAAGATCCCACATCCCTCGGAGCAACTAAACCTGTGCATCACAGCTCCTGAGCCAGTGCTCTGGAGCCCTCCAGCTGCAACTACTGAGCCCTTGTACCGCAACTGCTGAACCCTGTGTGCCTAGAGCTGGTGCTCTGCAACAAGAGAAGCCACTGCAAAAAGAAGCCTGTGCACCACAACAAATAGAAGCTGTGCACAGCAGTGAAGACCCAGTGATTTAAATAAATGTTAAAAAAAAAAATTCAACTCATTAACCTGGCATTTGAGGCCTTCTGCAGTATGGCTCCAAACTGTCTTTTCTGTTTTATCATTGTCCCCTTTTGCAGTCTACAGTCTCACCAGGCTTAACTAATTTAAGGCTGTATCACTGTTTGCTCATTGAGTTCCCTCATCTAGAATGTTCATTCCTCTGTCATATAAATTGCCATCAGCTACAAATCACAGAAAACCCCTCTTCCACCAGTTTAAACAAAAAATTATCTAAATAATGTTTAAATGGAGTATTTTGTGGAAATATTAGAAAATTAATGAGCTAATTAAAATTATAGACTAAGGTGGCTGTTTAGAAGCTTCATGAAATATATTATTGTCACCTGTCTTGTTACTTAGACCAAAACCTTGGAGTCATCTTGACTTCTCTTTTTCTCTTATACCCACCCCACAGTCAGTGCATAAGTGAATCCTGTTGCTCTTCAAAAATATATTCAGAATGTGACCAACTCATCATTGTTGCTACTATCACCTTATTCCTCACAACCATCCTTTCTCACTGGGATTATTCCAGTTGCCTTCTAACTCATCTCCTTGCTTCTCTGCCCTTGTCCCCATTCTATCTAGTCTCAGATCAACAACCAATCTAGTCCACTGATAATCTGAAGTGAAATTAGGTCTTAATATTCCTTGGCTCAAAACCATCCAGTGGCTCGCCATGCACTTGAGATAAGAGCCAAAGCCACTGCTGCGATCAGCAAAGCCCTCTACATTTGGCCCCACCTCACTCCCTAACCTCGCCTTCTACCAGTCTTCCCGCTCTCATTCTGTCCCAGCTTCCCTGGGCTCCTTGCTGGACCCTGTGCTTCTTGCCAGCTTCACTTCTTTTTTTTTTTTTTTAATTTATTCTTTTTATTGAAGAATAACTACCTTACAGAATTTTGTTGTTTTCTGTCAAACCTCAACATGAATCAGCCATAGGTATCCATATATCCCCTCCCGTTTGAGCCTCCCTCCCATCCCCTCCCCATCCCACCCCTCTAGGTTGATACAGAGCTCCTGTTTGATTTCCTGAGCCATACAGCAAATCCCCATTGGCTGTCTATTTTACACATGGTGATGTCAGTTCCATGTTATTCTCTCCATGCATCTCACCCTCCCCTCTCCCCAAGTCCACAAGTCTGTTTTCAATGTCTGTTCCTCCATTGCCCTGTAAGTAAATTCTTCAGGACCATTCTTATAGATTCCGTATATATGCATTAGAACACGATATGTATCTTTCTTTCTGACTCACTTCACTCTGTATAATAGATTCTAGGTTCATCCACCTCATTAGAACTGACTCAAAGGCATTACTTTTTGTGGCTGAGTAATATTCCATTGTGTATATGTACCACGACTTCTTTATCCATTCATCTGTTGATGGACATCTAGGTCGCTTCCATGTTCTAGCTATTGTAAATAGTGCTGCAGTGAACAATGGGATACATGTGTCTTTTTCAATTTTGGTTTCCTAGGAGTGGGATTGCTGGGTCATATGGTGGTTTTATTCCTAGTTTTTTAAGGAATCTCCATACTATCTCCCATAGTGGCTATATCAATTAACATTCCCACAAACAGTGCAAGAGCGTTCCCTTTTCTCCACACCCTCTCCAGCATTTATTGTTTGTAGACTTTTTGATGATGGCCATTCTGACTGGTGTGAGGTGATAACTCATTGTAGTTTTGATTTGCATTTCTCTAATAATGAGCAATGCTGAGCATCTTTTCGTGTGTTTGTTAGCACATGTATGTGTGTGTTCTTTGGAGAAATGTCTGATTAGGTCTTTTTCCCACTTTTTGTTTGTTTTTCTGGTATTGAGTTGTATGAGAGCTGCTTATATATTTTAGAAATTAATCCTTTGTCAGTTGTTTCATTTGCTATTATTTTCTCCCATTCTGAGGGTTGTTTCTTCACCTTGCTTATAGTTTCCTTTGCTGTGCAAAAGCTTTTAAGTTTAATCAGGTCCCACTTGTTTACTTTTTTTTTTTCCATTACTCTAGGAGATGGGCCATAGGGGATCTTGCTTTGATTTATGTCATCAAGTGTTCTGCCTGTGTTTTCCTCTAAGAGTTTTATAGTTTCTGGTCTAATATTTAGCTCTTTAATCCATTTTGAGTTTATATTTGTTTATGGTGTTAGGAAGTCTTCTAATTTCATTCTTTTACATGTAGCTGTCCAGTTTTCCCAGCACAATTTATTGAAGAGGCTGCTTTTGCCCCATTGTATATTCTTGCCTCCTTTGTCAAAAATAAGGTACCTATAGGTGCATGGGTTTATTTCTGGGCTTTCTCTCTTGTTCTGTTGGTCTGTATTTCTGTTTTTGTGCCAGTACCATACTGTCTTGAACAAGACAAGGGTGTCCACTTTCACCACTGTTATTCAGCATAGTTCTGGAAGTCCTAGCTACAGCAATCAGAGAAGAAAAAGAAATGAAAGGAACCCAGATCAGAGAAGTAAAGCTCTCACTGTTTGCAGATGACCTGATACTATACATAGAAAACTCTAAAGATAGTATCAGAAAATTACTAGAGCTAATCAGTGAATTTAGCAAAGTTGCAGGATACAAAATCAATACATAGAAATCGCTTGCATTTCTGTGTACTAACAATGAAAAATCAGAAAGAGAAATTATGGAATCAATCCCATTCACCATTGCAACAAAAGAATTAAATATCTAGGAGTAAAGTTACCTAAGGAAACAAAAAAAACTGTACACAGAAAATTAAAAGACACTAATGAAAGAAATCAAAGATGACATAAATAGGTGGAGAGATATTCCATGTTCCTGGCTAGGAAGAATCACTATTGTGAAAATGACTATACTACCAAATGCAGTCTACAGATTCAGTGTGATCCCTATCAAATTACCAATGACATTTTTCACAGAACTAGAACAAAAAATTTCACAATTCGTATGGAGACACAAAAGACCCCAAATAGCCAAAGCAGTCTTGAGAAAGAAGAATGGAGCTGGAGGAATCAACTTTCCTGACTTCAGATTATACTACAAAGCTACAGTCATCAAGACAGTATGGTACTGGCCAGGTTCATGTCTGCCTTTGCACTTCCTGTTCTCTTAGCCTGGAGTGTTCTTTCCCCAGATACCCACATGACTCATTCTTGGACTGCTTTAGTTCCTAAATGGTACCTCTGTGAGGCCTTCCCTGCAGCCTTTCAGCATTTTCTGTCCTCTGTTTAATATTCTTCATAACACTTATTTCCATCTTATCTATATTTTTGTCTCTCCAACCTATAGAATAATCTTCGTGAGGGCAGAGATTTTTATCTGGTTTTTATACACTGTGTCACTAGTGCTAGAGCAGTAGTACCTATAGTACCTATAACACCCACATAATGGATACTTGGTAAACATTGTTTTGTAAATCCTGTGATTATAGTATAGTTTGTAGTGAATATAACAAAAAAGTAGACTCATGGATGTAAAGAAAAAACTGTTGGTTGCCAGTGGGAAAAGGAAAAGAAGAGGGGCTATATAAGGCTAGGGGATTAAGAAGACTAATTCTAAGGTGTAAAATAAGCTATAAGGATATATTGTACAATACAGGGAATGTAGATAGTTTTATAATAACTATAAATGGAGTATAACCTTTAGAAATTATGAATCACTATACCTATAATTATACATCAACTATACTTCAGTTTAAACATTGCAGTTTGATAAGCTTTGCTATTAAATACTAAATTTATGTGAATTATTCCCTAATTTCTAATGAACTGTGCATTTCCGAAGGAAGACTGGCTCAGTTTCCTCAGCTCTGAAAGTCTTTTTTTGTTACCCCTCCTAAATTCCTATCACCTGTAATTCTATTTGTTCTCTACCCCATGTATAATCTATTACAGATTCTTAGATATTTGTATCTCCAGATAGATTCTTAACCTTCCCCAAACTGGATCAATTTTCTATTAGAAATGGTTCTTTCATTTTTACAATATGGAGTCTAATTCATACTTGATTCCCAACTTTTTTCTCTTACTGTCTTCTCAAGTAATAAACAATAAATGCTAATTACAACTGTTATTCTTCAAAATATTGAAATGTTGCTGTAACATGTTTTTTAATATAATTGAACCACTTTACTTTCTCATGTCCCCAGTTCCAGCAATACTTTTAAAAACTTTCAATTACAATTTTAAGGCCTACTCTATATCTCTCCCTCTATTATTCAGTTCTTTCTAAATGCTTTCTGATTTTTATTCCATATACTTTGATATGCACTTAATAGATTTCATACTTTAATTGCATTTAATAGTTCCTACTGTCTTCTGTGGTATCTCCTGTGTTGACAGGAAGTCTTTCACATCTCTATAATCTGTCTCTGATTACTTCAGGTTCTTTATCCAAGAATGCGATGCCCTCAATCCTCTGGCTTTGCTCATTTGAAAAGAGAATATATGCCATACTACATGATTTCCCGAGACAGATGAAAGCAATATTGTCTCTTCTTACCTATTATCTCACACTTGCCCCCAGTACCTCCTCACATTAAGAATGTAAGCTAGCGGCTCTGGTGGTCGCTCAGTGGTAAAAAATCTGCCTGCCAGTGCAGGAGACTTGGGTTCGATCACTGATCTGGGACAGTTCCACGGGCTGCAAAGCATCTAAGCTGTTGCACCATGACTACTGAGCCTCTGCTCTAGAGCCCAGGAGCTGCAGCTCCTGAAGCCTAAACACCCTAGAGCCCACACTCTGCAATTCAAGAGTAACCCCTGCTCGCCACCAGTAGAGAAGCCCGGGCAGCGGTGAAGCCCAGCACAGCCAAAAATAAAATAAATGAGTATTTTAGAAAGAATAGAAGCTAGATGTAAAGCAGTTATCTTGCAATTAAAAATAGATTTTAAGAAAAAAGACATCAAAAGTGCAATATGAGGTCAAGAAAAAGAATGTAAGCTAGAGTGGGGAGAGTTACAACCTGTAGGCCAATGATTCTACTTCACGTTAAAGTTCAAAATGACTTTCTGGGAAAAATTCAACCACTTTTTGTTAGGATTTACTTTATTGTAGTTTTCTTGCTTCAGTTTGTAAGTGTTGGTATGTAATAGAACTTAAGATATTCAAGAAACTAATCTCTTTCAGTTATAGTAGAATGGCAAGTGGTTGTTGGATTCAAATAAATCTTTAAGAAATTCTTTAAATAAATTAAAAGGATTTATCTCTAAAATTTATTTTTTAAGTCTGGGAAAATTGCCTGACCTCCACTACTAAACAAGTTCATGCCTAATCAACCCTACAGGTTGTTTTGACTATCACATGAGAAAATACTGTGTATTTTGAACCCTGCACACGTAGAGGAAGTGATATTATTCATTTGCTCAGACTATTGCTCTCTTGTTAGGTAATTTGCAAACTTTGTTTCCTAGGTGACTAAATATTTCCACTTTTGGGAAAAAATCAATCAGAAAGATTATCAACTTTTTTTTTTTCATTTTCTTTCTATTTTTAGATTAACAAAAGCAGTGGCATTGTGGAAGCATCACGGATCATGAATTTATACCAGTTTATCCAGCTTTATAAAGACATCACAAGTCAAGCAGCAGGGGTATTGGCACAGAGCTCCACCTCTGAAGACCCAGATGAAAACTCAGCCTCTGTAACATCTTGTCAGGCTAGTCTTTGGATGGGAAGGTATGCAGTGCATAAATGCCATGTTTCTCTTCTTTTCCAACATGCAAACTACTGAATATCACAGTAATATTTTTGCTAATGACCTCTGTGATTTCTTAAATCACATTACTTTTTGTCTCAGATGATATTATATCCCAGATCTGCTTTTGGACTATTCTGTGTTTCAGGACATTGTTAGAGTGCCACATTAAAGAAAAACTAAAGTGGTTCACACCAGGTAATGTTTCTGTCAACCCACTTTCCGTGAATCTACTCAACCTGCTTGCATTTAATGACAAGGTATATAGTTAATACTCTCTTGTAATACGCATTTAGGATCTTAGACAATCAAAGCCCTTCAAGGGATTAGGTCCAAGAATCTGGTAAAACCATTCAGTTTTTCTTAAAGGTATCTGACTAATTGGAGCATTACTGTTGTAAATATTGGCTCCAGGACTTGGCAGTCCATTCTGGAATGGACAAGTAGTTGGTGCACATATTGCATGTACTGAGTTACCAGAAGGAAATGAGGTCAGCCAGCATTTTCTGTGATGGTGCTTGTTTACTCAGGCCTAATATATTATTGTTTTATCTAAACTTTCTTTTCCTTCTCCATAATGCTTTTGGCATGTGAATGCACCCACCTGTTGCCATTTGACAGCCATGACCATAATTTAAATTTGTGAATGCCTCACTGGAAAAAGGCTTACGTGGGTCTAGACATGTTGACATCCTGTCTTATTGTCATACAGGGTAGACAGCACAAATCAGTATTGACAGCATCTTCTGCCTTAGAGTTAAGAATATGCTTAACAAGAACTTCATTTTTATTGCTCCATTTACAGTTGCATTTTCTGATCCATTCTTAACCAGCTGGTTTCCAAATACTATGTTGTAGTAACATTGTATTTTAAATTATTCTTTCCTATTTGTCTTTAATAGGATTGTTTGGTTTTCTAGGCTTGGGCTGTACAAGTGTTACTGATGAAATGCCAAATGAGTTTTAGAGCATTTTAGGTAGCATTTAGGCTTATCTTTCCTGTATTTTGTTAAGTTAATCTTTCAAAGACAGACATCTGATTTTGTTTTTCATTCCTTCCCTCTTCAAAACGGTGATTTTTTTTTTTTAATATTTTGAAAGTTGAAAATAGTATTTAATAGTAAGTAGTATTTACTAGGCTCTGTGGTAGAAAATGAAAGTAATACTTTTTTCGTATTGCAGTCATCTTAATGAGGAAGGTAAGAATGTTATCCTTTTTCATGTGCCGTCTAGACTGGGAAACTCAATGCGTAATTGGTAGGTTAGGGCTGCTGCTTGCCTTTGTATATTTTGGGTTTTTGTTTTTTTATACCCTGATATATTTAGTTCATAGGAAAAAAGAACTTTTCAGATTGAGTGGGATCTTGAGAGGTATTTATTTGATTCAGTCTTATATCTAGTACCTATTTCTAGTAGTATTTTATATTTACTAAGTACTTATAGGGTATTAGGCATTGTGAGGAGTACTTTACATGTATAAACTCATTGTGCTCTGTGCTTAATCGCTCAGTTGTGTTCAACTCTTTGTGACCCCATGGACTGTAGCCTTCCAGGCTGCTCTTCCCATGGGAATTATCCAGCATGAGTACTGGAGTGGGTTGCCATGCCCTTCTCCAGGGGCTCTTCCCAAACCAGGGATCGAACCCAGCTCTCCTGCATTGCAGGCGGATTCTTTACCATCTGAGCCACCAGGGAAGCCCTTTTTATAAACCCATTAAGTCACAGCAATCCCAGGGGAATACAAATATTGGTTCATTGCAGATGTAGCAACTTGAGGTTTAGACAAATGAATGACATGGCTAGAAACTGGTCTAGCGGAGATTCACATTCAGGCCTGTCTGGCAATACAGCCATGCTCCTAACCTCTGCATTAGTACTCCCTGGTGCATGAAGATCCTGTACTACAGTGCTTCTTAAACTTTGATATTCAGTGGTTTTGAGAAAAAGCTTGAGATTCTGTCAAGCCCTCAGGTGTTGTCACTACTGCTCACCCATGGATAGCACTTTGCATAGCAAGACCTACCATATTTAGCCAAGTGGTAGTCCAGCTTGAACATGAACACCTGCAGTTGTGTGGGACTCACTGCCTCAGAAAGACAAGCTTTTTGATACACAAATGGCTTTAATCGCTGTGTAATTTTCCCTTTTGCATAATTTTCCTTAGAGCAAAATCTGGCTCTCCTAAGGCAGCACAGCACAGATTCTAGAACCAAATTGCCTGTGTTGAAATCCTGGGTTTACTCCTTACTGTGTCACTTTGGACAAGTTATTAAACCTCTCTTTACTCAGTATCCTCATCTTTTAAAAGAAAATGACAGTAATATGGTCTACTTCATAGGACTCTTGAGAGAGTTAAGTGAGTTAGTATATGTAAAATACTTCGAACAGTGCCTGGCTCATAAAAATATATATCTATAAAAATTAACTATCATTGTTACTAATTATTACTGTTTTCTACTAATTTCAGTGACGGTACCCTCTGGAATTCCACCACACAAGTCTGTTCTCTCTCAGTTGTCAAAGACTTGAACACACTACTCAAATTCTCACTGAGCCTTTTGTTCTCCAGGATAAACATCCCCAGTTCAGCCTTTGTTTATATTGGTCTCGTCTATATCCCAGAGGCTTTTCTGGATGATCTTTTATCTGTGAATTTGGTTTTCAGAGTAGGGGGACAGAGAACTTAATTCTCCATTCTACAAGTGGTCTAATAAGGACAAACAGCAAGACTTTCTCCCTCCTTCTTCTGGTAACTGTACTGCTAGGAAGGTAGCAAAAAAATGAAGTGAACATAGCACGGCTTCCATTGGCTGCTTCTGTATCTCCTGTTCTTTCTTTTACCTCCATCCAGAATGCTGTTCTTTGTGGCCCTCTGCTCCTCAGTTTTAAACTCTAACCTTCAAAACCCTGTCTGTCACTCTCTATGGATTCAGTTATATTCTTTGCTACTGACAACCAAGTCCACATACTTAGACATAAACTGTAAGCTCCTCAAGGGCAGAGACCCCAGTTCTTTTGGATCTGGCACAACACATAGTAACTTGTTGTTGTTCAGTTGCTGCATTGTGTCTCTTTGCGACCCCTTGAACTGTAGCATGCCAGGCTTCCCTACCCACTGTCTCCCGCAGTTTTCTCAAGCTCATGTCTTTTGAGCGGTGATGCCATCCAACCATCTCATCCTCTGTCAACCCCTTCTCCTGCTCTCAATCTTTCCCAGGGTCAAGGTCTTTTCCAGTGAGTCAGCTCTTCCCATCAGGTGGCCAAAGTATTGGAGCTTCAGCTTCAGTATCAGTCCTTCCAATGAATATTCAGGACTGATTTCCTTTAGGATTGGTTGGTTTGATCTCCTTGCTGTCCAAGGGACTCTCAAGAGTCTTCTCCAGCACCACAATTCAAAAGCATCAGTTCTTTGGCACTCAGCCTTCTTTATGGTCCAACTCTCACATCTATACATGACTACTGGAAAAACCATAGCTTTGATTATACAGACCTTTGTTGGCAAAGTGATGTCTCTATTCTCTAATATGCTGTCTGAGTTTGTCAAGGGCTTCCCAGATGGCACTAGTGGTAGAGAACCTGCCTGCCAGTGCAGGGGATATAAGAGACTTAGGTTCAATCCCTGGTTTGGGAAGATCCCCTGGAGAGGGCATGGCAATCCATTCCAGTATTCTTGCCTGGAGAATCCCATGGCCAGAGGATCCTGGCAGGCTATACAGTCCATGGGGTTGCAAAGAGTCGAACACAACCAAAGCGACTTAGCACGCACAGGTTTGTCATAGCTTTTCTATTAAAGAAGAAAGCATCTTTTAATTTCATGGCTACAGTCACCATCCACAGTGATTTTGGAGCCCAAGAAAATAAAGTCTGTCACTGTTTCTACTTTTCCCTATTTGCCATGAAGTGATGGGACCAGATGCCATGATCTTAGTTTTTTGAATGTTGAGTTTCAAGCCAGCTCTTTCATTCTCCTCTTCACTTTCTGCCATTAGAGTGGTATCATCTGCATATCTGAGGTTGTTGATATTTCTCCCAGAAATCTTGATTCCAGCTTGTGAGTCATCCAGCCCAGCATTTCACATGATGTACTCTGCATGTAAGTTAAATAAGCAGAGTGACAATATACAGCCCTGACATACTCCTTTCCTAATTTTGAACCAGTCAGTTGTTCCATGTCTGGTTCTAACTGTTGCTTCTTGATTCACATACAGGTTTCTCAGGAGACAGGTAAGGTGGTCTGGTATTCCCACCTCTTTAAGAATTTTCCAGTTTGTTGTGATCCACATAGTCAAAGGCTTTAATATAGTCAGTTAAGCAGAAGTAGATGTTTTCCTGGAATTCCCTTGTTTTTCCTATGATCCAACAGATGTTGGTGATTTAATCTCTGATTCCTCTGCCTTTTCTAAATCCAGCTTGTATATCTGGAAGTTCTCAGTTCATGTACTGCTGAAGCCTAGCTTGAAGGATTTTTAGCATTACCTTGCACCTAAAAGGCATTTAAACATTGAAATAAATAGATATAGAAAAATTAAAATACATTAGATCCACACCCATCTAGGTTTTCATTCAGTTTCCCAATTTCAATTCAGAAGCTGCCCTCTTTTATGCATTGCTGAAGCACAGCATTTACTCTGTTACCACACCCTAATGATTTGTCTTTTGTAATACCCCTTAGACCAGGCTTAATTATGTCCCAGGTGAATTACTGAAACAAGGATCTAATTGGTGTTCCACTCTCTAGACTGTCCCTCATACTAGTCTCCCAGTTGATCTCCTAAAGCATTATTTCCATTGGGGGTTCACTTTCCCCTTGATTAAACTCTATCAAAACAAGTTTAAACTTACTCTTTTGACATACAAGGATCAGATTATCTCTGCTATGCTTAAGCAGTCTTTCATATCAGCCTGCTAGATAGACACGTTTCCCTACCTGTTTAGCTTTGTTTGTTCACATTGAATGTCCTCTATCGAAATCCTGTCATTTTTCTACCTTATCTTTCTGACAAATTTGAAACATACTTTCTTCCTTCTTTACTTAGCACTTACTACACATAATACACATTTGACGTTTGCTTATTTTCTATATACAAATTGACAGATTTTAAAGTACTATATCAGTGTCTTACATACAGTGGTATAAGCACAGCCAGGAATAAAAACATGTTAGAGGTAGTTTCTACAGTTAAGAAGCTTACAGTCTAGTGGCTATAGTTTGGAACATTTAATTTTTATATAATTATAAAAGCAATATATGCTTGATGAAGAAAACCTAAACATTACAGAATAGCACAAAGATTAAAAGCAAATTTAAATCACTTCAAGAAATATATTTTGAGAACCTAAGACAAACTCCTTATGAGTTTACAGTTTATGGATAGACTAACCAATAAACAGCCAATAAAATGCAGTATTTAAAACCTTTAGTTGAGGGAAATGTTGGTTTTTGAGAGCATAGAGAAGATGGTATCTTGAGTTGAGTAACTGAGGTTGGAGTTTGCCAAACTCCAGGAAAGGAAAACACCACATATAAAGGCACTTGGCTCATTCAGGGGCATTCTAAATTGTGGCTGGAGTAGAAGGTTGAACATCTCTTTTCTTCCTGAGATGAAAGAGCTCTTTGAGGACAGATACTTTGCATTCTATCTCTTTCATATTTCATATGGCACCTGAACCTTAAGACTAAGCTATTCTTTCATTTATATGCCCATTAGCTGCAGCAGCATAATATATAGACCCTGATGGCAGGGCCCATATTTTTGAGAGCTTTATATCCTGCATAGTGAATAAATCATATATTGGTTGAATTCATGTATAAAAATTCAATATGATTAAAATGGGCTAAGTTATTTTCAGAAAGACCTGAATATTTCCAGTTTTAGTCCATATTTTCTTTTAAACCATCTCAGGATTTATCTTCTATCCACTCTTTTCTCTACGAAATTTCCCCTGTAGTACTTCTTCCCTAATATGTATGCTGTACCTAAAATACAGGTTAGTTTACTCCATACTGCATGAGTCATGTTGTGCTTTACGTTGAGAGCACATACATCCTTGATTACGCTTTTTAAGCCAATGGAAAGAAAGTTTACAGCACAGTGACAACAGAGAACAGCACTGCTCCAGCTCATTTTTCACATTGCAGGGTAAAGCAGCTGACTGACGAGGAAGAGTGCTGTATTTGTATGGATGGTCGAGCTGACCTAATCCTGCCCTGTGCTCACAGCTTTTGTCAGAAGTGCATTGACAAGTGGTAAGTAATCTGCCTTCATGGGGTAGGCCAAGGTCAAATGGGAAAGTGTATGAATACACTTCAAAAAATGCAAATATATTGTAGTTAAGTATAAGAGACTTTGTTCTTTAATACTTTGGATTTTATGACATGCCTCCTACTGCTTAAAATATTTTTATACATAGTCTATAAAATGTGAGGATGTAGCTTAGTTTTGACGATTTACTTTTGCTGTAAAGAGGTTTGTGCCTGATTAAAGTCTAGAATAAAACATTTTTCCTTTCCTTCCATTTTTCTCCTCTTTTGTACATTTTTCCCTCCATATGTCATTAGAAAGAGTAATATTAATCCTTGAATACTGAGTATTGGACCTGAGGAGAACTTTAGAGAATGGCTAGTCAAGCTCATTATTTTACAAAATAAGAATCAAGCATTTAAGAAAATTTATCACTGACATATGGTAAACTATAGATATTTAAAGTACAATGTGATATATGTATATAATCATAAAAATCATCCTCACAATTTAGATAATGAACAAATCCATCACCCCCAAGTCACCTCATGCCCATCAGAAGGTCTCCTTCCACCAATCCCTCCTCCCGGTCCCCAGACAGCCACTAACATGGTTTCAGTCACTCACTGTAAAATGATTTGGATGTCCCATACAGTATGTACTCTTTTTTGGTCTGGCTTCTTTCATTCATTGTAATTTTTTCAAGATTTACTTTGTCGTAGTATGTATCAGTAGTCCCTTGCTTTTTATTGCTGAGTAGTATTCATTGTACGAATATACTGCAGCTTCTTTATCCATTCACCTGTTGATGGACGTTGGGTTGTTTTGAATTTTTGGCTGTTATAAATAAAGCTGCTGTATACATTTGTGCTCAGCTGTTTTTATGGACGCACATTTTGGCTTTTTTCTTGGATAAATACCTACAGTTGGGATGGCTAGATCATATGGTAGGTGTATGTTCAACTTTTTAAGAAACTGCCAGTTGTTTTGCAAAGTGGTTGTGCCATTTTGCACTCCAGTTTTTGAAAGTTCCAGTTGCCCTGCAACCTTGCCAGTACTTGGTATTTGTCATTCTGATTGTAGCCATTCTAATAGATGTGTAGTGGTATCTCACTGTGGTTAATTTGCCTTTCCCTGCTGACTGGTGGTGCTGAGCACTTTTCTTATGCTAATTTCCCATCTATATGTATTTCATCTGTGGTGAAGTATTCATTCAGATTCTTTTGCCCATTCCTTTTTTTTTAAATTGTATTTTGTTCTTAATTGGAGGATAATTACTTTACAGTATTGTGATGGTTTCTGCAATGCATCAACATGAATCAGCCCCAGGCATACATATGTCCCCTCTCTCTTAAACCTCCCTCCACCTCCCTCCCCATCCCACTCTTCTAGGTTGTCACAGAGCACCAGTTTGAGCTCCCTGTGTCATACAGCAAATTCCCACTAACTATTTTACATATGGTAATGTATATATTTCAATACTATTCTCTCGATTTATCCCACCCTCTCCTTCCCTGACTGTGACCAAAAGTCTATTCTTAATGTCTGTGTCTCTTTGCTGCAGTGTTCACTGAAGCACTGTTTACAATAGCTAGGACATGGAAGCTGCCTAGATGTCCATCAGTGGATGAATGGATAAAGAAGTTGTATATACACAGTGGAATATTAGCTATTAAAAAGAATGAATTTAAGTCAGTTCTAATGAGGTGGATGAACCTAGAGCCTATTATACAGAGTGAAGTAAGTCAGAATGAGAAAGACAAATACCATATATTGATGCATATATATGGAATCTAGAAAGATGGTACTGATGATCCTTCTTGCCCATTTTTTTACTTAGTTGTTTTTGTATTAAGTTTTGAGAGTTCTTTATGTGTTATGGATACATGCCCTTTATCAGATATATAATTTGCAAATATTTTCTCCCACTCTGTGATTTATCTTTTCATTCTCTTAAGAATGTCTTTCAAAGAGTAGAAATTTTTAATTTTTATGAAGTCCAGTTTTTCAATTTGTGATTAATGAATAGTCATTTTAGTGTCATATCTAAGAAATCTTTGTTTAACCCAAGATCACGAAGATTTTCTTCCATTTTTCCTTCTAAAAGATTTATTGTTTTTAGGTTTTACATTTAGGTCTAGGATCCATTTTGAGTTAATTTTTGTATGGTGTGAGGTATGGATCAAAAAATTTTTATTTTACTGTTAATGGCTTTCCAGTTGCTCCAGCACAGTTTTTTGAAAAGACTGTCTTTTCTTCTCTAAAATTGCCTCTGCTCCTTTGTTGAAAATCAGTTGTTCAAACACAGGTGAGTATTTCTGGACTCTCTTTTGTTCCGTTGACCTATTGTCTACTTCACACCAATTTCATATTACTTTGATTAGTGTAGCTTTGTAAGTCTTAAAATCAGGGAGTGTTAGTCCTCCAACTTTGTTCTTTTTCAAAGTTGTTTTGGTTTTTGTAGATCTTTTGCGTTTCAGTGTGAATTTTATAATCAACTTGTCAATTTCTACCAAAAAAAGTCTATAAGAATTTTGACTGGGATTGAGTTAAATAATTTGGGGAGTGTTAAGTTGGACATAGTGACTAAACAATAATAAAACTTCCTAACAATATTAAGTCTTCCCAACCCACATCTCACTATGTTTTGCCATTTATTTGAAAGTGAAAGTAAAGGTCGCTCAGTCGTGTCCAACGCTTTGTGACCCCCATGGATTATACAGTCCATGGAATTCTCCAGGCCAGAATACTGTGGGTAGCCTTTCCCTTCTCGAGGGAATCTTCCCAACCCAAGGATAAAACCCAGGTCTCCCACAGGTCTTCTTTAATTTCTGTCATCAATCATAGTTTCCAGTGTTGCACATCCTTGACAGATCTATCCCTAAGTATTTTATAATTTTTATGTTACTTTAAATGTTATTTTTAAATTTCAAGTTTTGATTATTGTATTTCTATATACTAGAAATAAGCAGTTTTGTGTATCAGTCTTATATCCTGCAACCTTAATAATGATTTATTTATTAGCTCTTTTTTTATAAATTCCATAGAACGTTATTGAATGACAACAAAACATTTTTTGAGAGAGATTTTTTTTCTGGATATAAAATTTTAGACTGATAACAGTTTTTCTCTCAGTGCTTTAATGACATTGCTCCACCATCTTCTTGCTTACAACATTTTCAGTGAGAAATCTGCTCTCATCCTCATCTTTTTTCCTCTGTAAGTAATGTGCCTTTTTCCCTCTGGCTGTTTTTAAGGTTTTTTTCCCCTTCATCTCTGATTTTCAGCAGTTTGATTTTGATGTGCCTTAGTTTTCTTCATGTTTCTTGCACTTAAGATTCATTGAGCTCCTTGGATTTGTAGGTGTATAATATCATGAGTTTTGGAAATTTTTCAGCTAGTATTTTCTTAAACATCTTTTTCTGTTCTCTTTTGTCCCGTCTCCTTCTGGGACTCCAGCCACTAGATGTACTAGACCACTTTTGCACAGCTCACAGATGCTATTTTGCCTTATTTTTTGAGTCATTTTCTCTGTGTTTAATTTTGGATAATTAATACTGCTATATCATTTCAAAATCACTGATTTTTTTTCCTGCAGTCTATTGCCATTAATCCCACTCAGTGTATTTTTTTATTCAGATATCTTAGTACTCATCCAGAAATTCAAGTTTTTAATATCTTCCAATCTTTGCTTAATATGTGGTCTTTCCTCTAGCTTTTTAAATACATAGAATACAGTTATCATAACCTTTCATTTTCTTGTTGCTGATTCTGATGTATCTGTCAGTTCTGGATCAGTTTTGATGGATTGTTTTCTTCATTTTGGGTTGTATTTTTATGCTTCTCTGTATGAATGGTAGTTCTTAGCTGGGTTCCAGACATTGATTTTTTACCTTTTGCGGTACTGGATATTTTTGTATTCCTATAAATATCCTTGAGCTTTGTTCTGGAATATAGTTACTTGGAAACAGTTTGATCCTTTTGAGTCTTGCTTTTATGGCTTGTTAGGCAGGACCAGAGTGATGTTTAGTTTAGAGCTAATTATGCCCTGCTGAGGCAAGCCTTCAGAGTAGGGTACCCAATGCTCCATGAATTACAAGGTTTTCCACTCTGTCTGGTAGGAACAGGCAATGTCCAGGCCCTTTGTGAGCTTTGGTTACTGTCGCCTCAAATCCTTTTGAGTGATTCCTGGGCTTGAGTAAGTTTCCTGACTCGCACACACTGATCATTACTCTGCTGAATATGTCTACAGGGGCCTTCAGTAGACTCTGGGATTCTCCCTTTGTGTAGCTTTCTCCTGTCCAGCACTTTACCCTATGAACTAGCTGTCTTGGCATCCTAAGAGTCTCTGCTCTTGTCTTGTCAACTCAGAGAGTCTGCCAGCCTCCATCTGTTTCCCCTGCACTCTCTCTGGCACGGAAACTCTCAGAGGCAGTGAGCTGGGTAATTATAGGGCTCACCTTGTTTTGTTTCCCATCTCTCTGGGATTATAATCCTTTGTCATCTTGTGTTTAGTGTTGAAAACCATTATTTCATGTATTTTGTCCAGTGTTTTAGTTGTTTTAAGTGGGAAGATAAATCTGGTCCCTTGGCCAGAAGCAGAAATCAACTGTTTTAAAATTGTGACTTTTGTGCACAGAAGAGCACAGATAATTATCTTTAAAACTATCTCTGAAGATCCAGAAATGAATCTGCTCTACTTTCACATTTAGTTTTTAGAACAGATTTCTAAATTTTTGCACAGAAGCCAAAGAGCAATTGATATAATTACTTTGGTTTCAGATTTCACTGAACAATAAAGAGAAAAATATTTTCCCCTCTGTGACATGTTTCTGGCTCAAATATGCTATTTTTAAAATTTCCAAAGTAGTGTTTGACAAGAGAAAAAAATCCCTTTGGAAAACATAATCTTATTTAAGTGATTATATATAAGCTTTTTCCTCCCCCCAAAATTATTCTGCATGTAAAGTTCATTTTATTTTAAGCCCTGAATGCTTCCATTCCATTGTTTATAGCAGCAAAAGATAGGAAAAAATCTAGATGTCCTTCCTTCAACGGGAGATAAGTTAAATGAATTATAGCCTATCCAAACAGTGTATTTTGAATAGGCAGCTGTAACATGTGCTGATACTTGTAAAAAAGAGCAGTGATGTGTAGACACACACAAGCTGGTCATGGCTAGTCTGTCTCTAGAAGAATATAGAAAAAACTGAAGAATATGTAAGAAACTGGTTAACAGCAGTTGCCTCCAGGGATAATAAAGATTAGGGTAGGAGGAAGAGATGTATTTTTCACTATACACTTTTATGCTATTTCCTTTTTTTAAAAAGTACATGTATTACATTTCAAATTCATTGTTTTAAACAGAAAAAGAAAACAAACTATTCTTTATTTCATTTCTCTAATAGGAGTGATCGGCACAGGAATTGCCCTATCTGTCGCCTACAGATGACTGGAGCGAATGAATCTTGGGTGGTGTCAGATGCACCCACTGAAGATGATATGGCTAACTATATTCTTAACATGGCTGATGAGGCAGGCCAGCCCCACAGGCCGTGACCTCCTGGTGAAGTGTTCCGTTGCTGGTGTGGGCTACACATACTTCAGTCATGGGGAAAGAGGGCAGGGATATTGTGGCACAGACACAGCAATTCCCCCCACCCTCTTATTTTTGCTATTCTGATAGTTTGTCCTTTTATTTGGATAAACTTTCCCTGTCTTCCATTTGGGATAAACTAAAATTTGCTACCATTTTAGACCATATTTTCCTATTATTTGTCTGTTCTAATACATATTAGGACTAATTGCTCTTGAATTCTTTGCTGAGTTAACAACATTTCCAGGGGCTTCTGAAACACTTACTTTTCAGGGCAAGAGTATTCTGGAATGTATTTAGTTAGGTTTAAAATAAACCTTGAATTTTAAAAAGTTGTAGCCATGTGAGAGAAAATCTTAACTGAAAATGTATAATACATCAGAGTGCATGTTACTACTTAAATTAGTCTTTCTGCTGGGATCTAAGGAATATGTATGCCCCCTTGTGGTTGACTATTGCTCTTTTAATAGTTTTTACTTGAAACAATCCCTAATTATTTCCGAACTTTAACAGTGTGTTTTGGAACTACATGTTTTTTAACTTATGTGTTTTTTCCCCCCATGCTGTGTAATTTGGGTGAAGACTATGAATTAGGGCAGGACTTTGCCTTGTAAATGGATTTCTGCTGGGGAGTCTTCTTGGCTATTCTAAATGCTTTCCTACAGCTGGGAAACTGTTCTAAATAGCTTTTGTTAATACTTATTCATCCTGGAGATTCAGATGGAAGTTTTTCTTCATCATAGACCCTAAATTTTATGTCCAAATTATGATAAGTCTTTAACATTGGTTTATGGTGCTTTTATTTTCTTAATTTGAAGGCATCTTCCTGAGGTCCTAGAGTCTTCAAATTTCTTAGATTAAGAAAATAGTATGTAGCCTTTTAACCATATGTACACAAAACACTCCTGAAAATTAGGAGATGACTTGACTTTCTGTTTCACTGTATTTCATTTGAAACGCCAGGAAAGAGTATAGATAGGGTGTTCAGCAGCACTTGAGCCATTTTTTTTTAAATTTTGTTTATAAAGTAAAATATTATTTTATGCTACGCATTAACATTTCAGCATATAATAAACTAGGGCCTGGTGTCTTTAAAAAGTGTTTTAACATTCCACATTATTTTCTGATTTATTATTGGTATGTTACAAATATTAGTATTTTCTGAAGTACCAAAGCATACAATTTAAGTTGCTGCTTATTGACGGCAGAATTTTTGGATACTGGGGGCTTTAATCAGAATGCAAATTAAGTTTGTTTTAGGAAAAATGTCCAACCAAATGTAGCTTGGATTTTACCCCCTAATATAATACTAATAATTGGTTGACTTTCCTGATGGAGGCAGCTGTTTATACAAGAGGAGTGCTGGGGTCTCGGTCCTGTCGGCCTGGCAGTGCACTTGATGGCTCTGTGACCTGAGAAAGCCCCTTCCTCCAGTTTGCAGGCTCTTTAGAAACTGACTTTATCTGTGGTGTTCACACTTTCTTTCAGCAGCAGAACTGTTTTTTTCCCAAGTAAAAATTATACTCAAAATCTCAAAATCCCTACACACACATGCTGCACACACACACACACACACAGCCCCCATACCCCAACCCTGCTCTGTCATTTTCTCATTATACATTTCCTTATATAAATTTATGTACCACAATAACTAAATATTTATGAAGTCAGCCAACAAAAACATGTTAATGCACTGGTGAATACAAGTATATCGGAATTTGATGAGTAACACAGTTGCATGATGGGACTTGTTTTTTTTTTTTTTTTTAATTTTTTTCCAAAAAAAATTCAATTAAATTCAAGTCAAAATCCAGACCTCTGATTGTCCTCCATAGGTTCCCCAGTGCTCCATGGAACATATTTTGAAAACTTGGAGATAAAAGTCTTTGGAGACTAAGTCTTCTAAAATATGTTCCATGGAGTACTGTCTTTATGGATTTGCTGAGTCTCATTCAGATTGCCCAATTTAAGAATGTTTTTGAAAATGAATAAAATTTCTTTATAGATTTTTGGATTTTTCCAGGTATAGCCAATGATTTTATCCCCCAAAATCCTTCACATTTCAAGGAATTATTTTTCATAGTGAGCCCAGTGACTTGATGTTGCCCAAACCTTTTTATTTTCCAATATAAGCTCCAAGACACTAACTGATACTGTGAAATATATTTTTACTAGCCTTATCAAATAAATGAGCACAGTTTTTTGGTCACTCCATTAAACTGGGTAATAATTCTTTAGATGTGAATGTTAGGTAGGTTCTACTGTAATAACTAATTGTAAAAGTTGTAAATTTGTTTAATGGATGAAATGTGTACTTTTTGTATTCTGTACAGCTTGTCTTTTTTAAATATTAAGTACTTAAATGCATTTACTATGATAGGAAATATGTGTGCCTTCTAGGATTTATGAAGCTGTTTCATGAACTCTTAAGAAATTTGTAAGTTATAAAGTTTCCCTGTCTTAATAACAAAGGGTTTACTCATAATACTGTAGAACTTTAGTTTGAGAAAATGGATTTGACTATGTACTGAATTTAGAAGTTGAAGATAATAGTATCTGTTTTGTTCTTGATGCAAACTGATGTATTGTGCAATAAATAATCTTTAGCAAGTAAATTTTAGGTAATTGAGATTTTTTTTTATTATGTAGTTTCACATTTTTATATACCAAGTGTTTATATTCCTTAGAGGACTGCTTTGTGTTGTGTTCTGGCAGATTGTGCTGTTTTTGTGCTATGTTTTAAAACACTTCAAATTAGACTCGATTTACTTATACCTAATATAGGTAATAAGGCTGCTTGAAAGTATCTTTTGGTTCAGTGATTTTTATCATTGAGAAGTTGGATTCATTAAAAGGCAGTCCAAAGAATTTGTATTTTTAACTGTTTTTTTCTTAAGTCCAGCTTACTTTATCTAGGAGTAAGAAAGCTACTTGGAGATTAGAGAAATCAGGTGACCCACCCACATTTATAAAGGACATTTACAATGACAGTATAACATAAACAGCAACAGATGGTCATTTGTTTTCATGTCTTTCTGTTACCCTACTGGATAGTAAAAATGATAAAATACTTCACCCTGTGGTGGTTTTGATATTTTACCTTGTAAGATCATTTCTAAGATAAAAGAGTGGGATTAGAGAAACAGGCTAGAATCTTAGGGCTGAGAACGGGAAAACCGTTTATAAGAAGGAGTAGCAGTTTATAATTAATGTGTATCATCATGGAGAAGTACACATTTTGGTGTCAAAGACATAAAAGCCTCCTCAGAGATTTATTTTTCCAATCTTGCAGCTGTTTATAGTCTAACTCTGGCATACTCTATCTCCCTAATAAGATATTTCTTTAGAGGTAGAAGGTTTATAAAAATTTTCAAGGAACTATGTCTGATAAGTGTTCCTTTTATTGCAGTTAGTTATACCTGTTTTTTATAACAGTCATAGTTTTTAGGTAGAGAATACCTAGGTTTATTACCAGTGTATCACCTTCAGTTGCGTCTGCAATCTCAGAAAATGATCAAAATATTTCACCATCGCGGCACTCAGAAACAAGTAAAGAGAAAGCCATAGGGATGTGCTTTTAACTCTGCCTTATCCAAGGTAAGACAAAGTAAAGGTGCAGGACAGGCCTTGGTAGACACCACCCCAGGAACTGTGATTGGTTTTTATGAGGCACAGAACAATAACATTGATCATTTCAACAATGCAGTTTCAAGTAATGATGTGAACTTGAGCCCTTTAGAGTAAGCATGTCTCAAAAACCATTCTGCTAGAAGGGTGGGCTAGTGTACAGTTGTCTTTGATTCCAACTGTGATCGCAAAAGAAAGAGATTCACCCTAAAAAGGCCAGTTAGGTTGATGATGTAATAAAAGTGCATCATGCTATAGAAAAAGGTATCTGAAAAGCGTGCAGGTCAGGTAAAATCCAGTAGGTATTTGACTGAACAGACTGGAGATATATCCAGGGAAAAGGAAATGGCCATGTGAGACTTTACTCATGAACTATTACAGCAGAAGTTAGAAAAAATGAGCAAAAGTTTCCCTCCTGGGTTTTGAAAGCTTCAGTTCAAATTTTGAGTTTTCCTAGTGAATGTCATCCATAGCTGAATCTTGATTCAGAAAAGATAAATTAGTAATTATTATTAATAGCTTTTCATGATGCCTGTATCTTTTCTTAAAATTTAAAGATTTGCCTAAAATAGTTTAAAACTGTTTAGCCACAGTCCTAACAGACTTTATTTAATAATTAAATGCTTGATACACATAAAATGACAATGAAAAACTGTAAAATACTTGTTATGTTCAGGCAAATGTATACAAATGGCTTTTTAAAAATAACGAGTGCTTAAAATAAATGCTCAGTTTTCATTCAGTTTCATGGTTAGCTATAAGATAGCATGTTTGCCTTGTAAAAAGACTGTATTTATTGTTCTGTATGCTAAGTTGACCAGTGGAGGGGATAATCGTTATAAAGTAACAGGACAAGACAACCTAAAGCCAGGTAAGCATCTTCGCAGGCAAAAATAGTGTTCTTCTAACTCTGTAATGATTCACAAGGGCTTACTCTAGTCTATATTTGCCCATAGAGATAGACAAGAAGGTCCTTGAGCAGCCTCTTGAGTTCCAGGGTCATACAACCTTAAAATATTTCCAAAAGAGGAGATTCATTCATTTTTATATAATATACATTTATTGAGCACCTACTATGTACAAGGCCCAAGTAACACAGATGAAGAGTATGTTGGTAAAGCTTAAATTCAGCCTGGTCTTTAAAAATGCTTTCTACCTGGCCCCTGGGACCACATATATTCTAAAGAGGTCTGCATATTAGGTAAAGGAGAGATTTCACCTTGGGGCGGGGCAGGGGGGCGGTGGAAAATGCACCAAGTTACAGTGATTAAAAAAAATTCTAAATGTGTCAGGCCTGAAAGAATAGTGGGGAAAGGACTAGATTAGGATTAGGGAAACCTAGGTCTCAGCCTATGACTTATTAGAGCTGTGTGACCTTAATCAAGTTTCACTTCTGTGGCCCTAACTGTTCATAAGTAAAATGATAATTGGCCTACAATCACAGAATATTAGAGCCAAAAGGAACAGAGGTCATCTAGTCCTGTGTTTTCAAAGTCCTTAGTTCAAATGTAAATACATAGAAGCCCCAGTATAAAACCAATGAAAGCTGAGTCACCTTGAAGTAAAAGCAGCACCTCAGAGCCTCAACCCCTTTCTCATTCCCTGCCCTGAAGTGGTCCAGGAGCCGAGCTCACAGAACACCACGGAAAACCACTCATCTGATCTAAATCTTCTCCTTTCAGATGAGGAAACCAAGACACCGAATAGGAGTGATGGCTGTGATATGAATATTTGGTTTCCTAAATACGAAGGGAGGAGGGCTAAATAAAACAGTTTTAAAAACTCATTAAAAAAAAAAACGCAAAGATGTTTTCTAATTCTCTCAAAGTAGCTCCTTTCTGAAAGGGAGGTTTGAAGTAGATTTTAAGGCAGCGAGCCCATGAGAGGCCAAAATGAACAACCACCAACAAGTTGCGGAGTTTCTAGAGAAGACTATGGCAGAAAACCACAGACTTCATATCACTGGGCACTAGACCATGTAAGATCCTGGCCCCCACAATGCAAGCATTAGCACTTTGAAGAGGAACATTTGGAAAATTGGGAATTAGTCCAGCTCCAAGATCCCCAAGGAGGAGTCACCATCTATTACTCAAAAATAGAAATTGGCATGAAGTGAAGTGAAGTCACTCAGTCGTGTCCGACTCTACAACCCCATAGACTATAGCCTACCAGGCTTCTCAGTCCATGGGATTTTCCAGGCAAGAATACCAGAGTGGGTTCCCATTTTCTTCTTCAGGGGATCTTCCCAACCCAGGGATTGAGCCCAGGTCTCCTGCATTGCAGGCAGACACTTTACTCTGAGCCACCAGGGAAGCCACCGAAATGGGCATGTTAGACCTTAAAGGGAATAGTGCAACCAAAAACCACTAGTTTGAAAGTTCTTCAGCGGTATCCTCTCCATGGAGGAAAGTCCTAGTTTGGTATCTTGACCGCTGTTAATCACGGCAGACTTGAAATTAAACCAAAAAGGTAAAACACGTGTCCAACGCTCGACTAGTTGGTCAGGGCTGTGATCTCTTCTGATTTCATGGCATCAGACAGGAAGCTGAGCTCATTGCACAGGGTCTCGTATCGGAATGCCATCCGGATCTGAGCAACATTTGTCTTCCGAATATCATTTCCTTCAGGTCCTTCTTTATAGTAATTTTGTCCCAGAAATTTTTGCTTTTCCTATGGACCAAGAGAAATACAAATGAAACAATGTACCTTATATTCACTTTCTATATCCACATGGCAGCTCAGACTTAGCCGTACCAAATCAGGCTATTCCTCCAAAGCAGATCCTCCATCAAGACATCTTTCCTCACAGAGCTGTTACAAAATTCCTCCTGCCTTCCTGTCCTCGAGGATGTCATCCTGATAACCACATTCATTCCCTTAATTTCTAACGGTGCTTTCCTTGATCAGAAAGACAAGAACTATAAGAGCCACTGGCAATGAAGCAAGCAAGGTGAAGGCGTGAAGATTCTAGAAGTCTCTCCCGAGAGCTGACAAGGGCACACAGATGTGCCTGGGGACAACCAGTCCAGGGAACCAAGTCCCCACAAAATGAATCTTGAGCCTTGCCTCTCATCTGCATCAGAGTCCAACAAGAGCAGCACAATGCAGCCCTCTCCTTATACCATTGACACTGCCCAGGGGAGCTGCCCAGGGACACAGACACCCGCAGGAGCAGTGGTTCTCAACCCTGGCTCCATATCAGAGTCACCTAGGGAGCTGTTAAAATAAATGAGTGATGTCTGGGTCCCATTCCTGGAGTTTTCTGTTCAATCTAGGTACTGTTCAGCTATTTGAGAAGCACTGAGTGCTTATTATGTGCCAGAGTCTAATCCTGACCTCAGGGATGTAATGCTGAACTTATATTCGGGAAGGCAGGACAGAAAAACACATGACTCATAATGGCAATGTCGGTAGTAATAAGTGTTATGGAAAAAAACAGACTTAAGGGATGGATAATGAGGGCAGGTGTGTGGCTGCTATAGAATGAGTGATCGGGGAAGGCCTCTCCAAGGAGGTGACGTGTGAGCAGAGATCTGAAAAAGGTGACAGAGCAGCCAGGAAAATGTAGGCGTCTCCCCAGCGGTCTCCCCGAGAATGTGGCAGAGACCCTGCTGGTGTCATCCACCCCCAGGGGCAGGGCCGAAAAAACGCCTGGCACACAGCAGGCATCTGACGTACGAGGTGGAAAGGACGAGAGGTACCTGATGCGAGAGGCCGCTCTGCAGCACACTGTTCCTGGCGATCTCACACAGGTCACACGTGCTCAGCTTCCACACTTGAGCCGCAATTGCGTATTCCTCCATAAGCGCTTCCTAGATTCCCCCCAGAGGAAACGTTAGATGGGAGTCTGTCCATTTCAACGCTTGGACATTGCAGATTTCATTTTTCCTTAAGAACTGGCACATGGACAATAAAACAACATCCCCCTCCCCCTAAAATCACAAACTCCCAAGATCTCTTTTGTGTGAAAGTTCAGGTAACCAACGACAGAGATACCAAAGAACAGCTGCAGATTTATCTGTTGACCACCACATGTTCAAGGCCCTGCGCCCAGGACTAGGGGGCGCCAGCCTGCTCTCCTGTGCCTGTCTCCCTGTCAGGCACACTTTTAATACCCACTCTGCAGCCTTGCTTTGTAGTTAACACTTTTTCTTAGGATTGTCCAAAATAAAAGTTAATCTGGGTAAAGTACTAACAGAGATGGAGCATTAATTAGGAATGAGACGTGATCAAGGGTCAGTAGTGAGACAGTGTAAGCCCACGAGGATTTAAGCTTGAGCTGTGCGTTCACTTCGTTTTCTCAGCTGTGAAATATCTCACATCTATCACAAGTCCTTCCATCACCTCTTTGCCACATCATTGCCTCTGTATCCTAGGCAGTGGTTCTGAAAACATGGTCCCATGATTCCTAAGGATCCCCAAGTCTTTTTGAAAGGTCCTCCCTTTTCCAACTATGTATTTATTTTGTGAGGCAAGATTTCTTCATGCACTTTGGTAAAAACAATTTGTCACAACAGATTGACTGCAGGAACAGAGATGAGAATCCAGCTGTCTTCTGTCAAACCAGACATTAAGGAGATTTGCAAAAATGTAAAGCAATGCTATTCTCTATTTTGTTATCAAAGTTGGTGGAAATATGGTTATTTCTCATAAAAATTGGTAATTGTATTAACATTTCATGATTTATTAGTGTTATTTTTACATGAGTTGGGCTTCCCTGGTGGCTCAGAGGTTAAAGCGTCTGCCTGGAATGTGGGAGACCTGGGTTCGATCCCTGGGTTGGGAAGATCCCCTAGAGAAGGAAATGGCAACCCACTCCAGTACTCTTGCCTGGAGAATCCCATGGAGGGAGGAGCCTGGTAGGCTGCAGTCCATGGGGTCACAAAGAGTTGGACACGACTGAGCGACTTCACTTTCACTTTACATGAGTTAATATTTTTCCATTTCACACAGTTAATTTTCGCTAGTTACAAGGCACGTCAACCTCAGCTCTCTGAGAGCCTCAGTTCCTCATTATATAAAGGGGTCTTGAGATCAGAGGCTTCCCTGGTGGCTCAGTGGTAAAGAAGAACTCGCCTGCCAGAGCAGGAGATGCAGTGTGATCCCTGGGTCAGGAGGATTCCCTGGAGAAGGAAATGGCAACCCACTCCAGTATTCTTGCTTGGGAAATGCCATGGACAGAGGAACCTAGCAGACTGCATAGCCCATGGGATTGCAAAAGAGTCGGACACAGTAGTGACAGCACGCACACGTGAGACCAGAAGCTTGGAGCCTGTCCTAGAAGACCTAGGCACTTCTGTTTTCACTAATCTGTGGCTGGTCTCATCATCACCACCACATTTGTGCTGGTACACTGGTGACTGGTCCCCATGCATGACGCCACCTTTCCCTTCCTCCTCGCAGTCCCAGAGATCCACAACTTCCTAGTAATCATAGTGGTAACAAAACTGACAGCTAACATTTTTAATACGAGTAACTCTGCCAATATTACAGAGCTAGGGAATATCAAAGGAAGGGAAAATGAAAGGCAAAGAAAAGAAATCCTCATGGTTTCAAGAACCCCAAAAAAGGGCTTCTGGGAGGAACAGCTTTCCCTCACCAGGAGCTTCCTCTTGTCTTCACTAGCCCCCAGTGCCACCCCGCAGGCACCGTGTGCTCAGGTCCCTACCGTGGGAGGATGACACCTTCCCCTAGAGTCCTCACCTTCGTGTAGTGAAACTGCATAGGATCGTCAGTGGAGAGAGAAACATGAAGCCCCTTGTGCAGGAATTCCCTCAGAGGGTTTTTCGAATATTCGAGGAACAGACTGTTGTTGCTAAGAGGAGACATGGCAATGGGGATCTGAGCCAGGTAGTAGAGATACTGCAACACCGGACTCTGCAAAAGAACCACCAAACTCAGGGGACAAGAGCCAAAGGGGGGGAGCATTCACCAAGGGAAGCCAGGGCTCTGGGCAGTGTCTGTGGAAGACCCCTGAGCTCCCTGCCAGGACTCTGGACCCCACCTTCTGTGTTCACCTCTCTCCTGCATCGGGGCCCATCCCTCCCTGGGACTGCTCTCCTGCCCGCTGTTGGAAGCGTTCCGTCTCAGCTCCAGACCGGAAGCACAGCTCAGGGCAGGAAGGGCACCTGCCAGGCCCTGGGCTGACACCAACCTACATCCTCCCCTCTCCCAGGCACTGACCCCAACAAGTCAGCCCTTGGAGATGCCCCACTTTTGTTGTTTTGCTTGACCACAAATATTGAGGTTGTGACTGTAAACACTGCAACTCCTTGGAGGTGGAAAGGGGTGGACATGACCGGGCTAGAGTGGTTCTCTGATGTAGCACCCACCCCACACAGAAACATGAGGCATGGCTAGACTCCCCCTCGGAACACGGAAGGAGAGGAGTTTGAGCAAATATCCTTCCTATGGAAGTGAGTCAAAATATGGAGAAGACTGAATGCAGAGAGTTCACGGTAGCATTAGTTACACAGGCAAAAAGTCGGATGGATTCTGTGCAGCAGCTGGAGAAGGGCTGTCCTTCCGCAGCCATTAGGATGAGCAGCCAGATGTCATGTCACAGCACAGAAAAACGCTTGTGAAACAAAGTTAAGGGACGAAGAAGGAACTGTGTGTTATGATAATAAGCTTATTAAAAATATGCCCTGGAAAAAAAATATGGGAATTGGAAATAATAACAAGCTAATGATGCTTTTTTTAAGTGATAGCAGTAAGGATTTTTTTTTCTATTTCTCCACTTTTTCGAAAACCTAAATTGTGATTGATTTGATCATATTATTTCATAATTAAATATAAAACCAAGAGACTACAGATAGCAGAGCCTAGAAAAAGAAAAAGCGTTTCTGCATCACTGGCCAGAGCCTCCCAGGGTATGGCCAGAGTCCAGGCGGTCACCATGCTCCCCAGAGGAGCCCCAGGGTGGGACTGTCACTGCAGGGCAGGCATCTGTCAGGGGCCCGGTTACCTTCTTGAGGAGCAGCCCGTGGGAAATGTTGTCAGCGGTCAGGAAAGCAGAAACCAGGTGGGTGATGGAGCCGGCCTCCCCACAGTGAGGCCGGAACAGGAACGTGCTCAGGCCCCGCTCCCTGCAGACATGAGGCTCGTGGTGAGAAAGGACCCTTGGCCCACCTGCCCCAGCATCCGTGGGCCCACGCCACTTGCCAGGGCCCACTCCAGGGAAGATGTCACCCATGGCAAGGTCAGCACAGCTGACACACAGCACCCTGGAAACAACCTCTCCCCAAATCTGAGACCCAGGCCCAGAGCTCCTCAGAACCAAGAGATGCCATCTCCGGGGAACAGAGAGGGCCCAGTCCTCCATCCATCCTCTCCTCCTCTCCCCCAGGGCCTGGCAGCTCAGATTCAGACAGGAAAGGCCCTGAGAAACCATCGAGTCCAGACTCTGTTGTAAGAAGGGGGCAATCCCAGAAAGTGGAGCCAGATGTCAGAAGCCCCTGAGCAGGGCAGCAACAGAGCTGAACTAGAGCCCCTGCCTCAGAAAGCTCAGCCCAGGACTCCACCCCTGGCCGTCTCCTTAAGTCGTGGTCCCACTCCAAAGCCCCACACCCAGGAACGAGCGCTGGCTGAGGCCTCAGCCTCGCGACCCAGCAGGGGTGGGAAGGACCGCTCAGCGTCCTGCCGCCTGGACCCCGCCTGGGTGTGTGCACTGGGGGAGCCTGGGCACACAAGACCACTGGATGGAAGCTCTGTGAGGGCACGAATACAGTCTGTTTTGTCCCCTATTATGTGTCCTGGGCCCAGGACAGGGCCTTCACTTGGCAGGTGCTGTGATGTGTTGAATGGATGGACACACATATGAACGCCATTGGTGTGGAGGTGAGTGAACATGTGTTGGAATGTCATGTATCTGCGACCTACCAGGGATGGACACACACACAGAAGTGTGGTGTGTGTATGGACACGTGTGTCCAGGCATGGGGCTGGCTGCCTTGTATGTGTGATGGTGTCTGCGTGTGTGCGCGGCCCTGCGGGTATGGGTCCAGTGCAGTGGGTTGGGGAGCACCCCAAGGCAAGGGTGTGCAGGGCCGGCTCACCCACCTGCGGAGGTTGTTCAGCACCATGATGTTGGCGTACATGTAGTACAGGTAGTAGCTGTAGGGCGGGTTCTGCTCGCTGGTCCAGACGTCCGGGCTGGGGCTCTTGTCCGAAAACATGTGGTCGCTGTGCTTGGACTCATCATCCACGCTGTCAAACCCTGTCACCTGGGCAGGAGGAGGGATCCTGCGTCAAGCTGCGGCAGACGGGCTGCCAGAGCAAAGTGGTAAAGGCCTCGGCGCCCAGGCCTCGCAGCTGGGGACCCCGGGGCCTGCCTGAGCCACATTTCTCCCAGGGACGGGGAGTGGGCACAGCACCCCAGGCTGTCCCTCCAGGGTTTCCAGAGGCACCTGGAGCACCAGCAGCAACAGTGAAGGGGAGCCCAGGCCAGGCCAGGCGCAGGGTGAGGCGGCTGGACTCACCTCCCGGCCTCCGCTGTGCCATCAGCAGCAGTGACAACGGCTGTGAGGCGAAGGGGACAGGCGCTTCCACACACCTGTGGGGCGTCAGGCCCTGCCCAAAGCACTGACCACACACGTCGGCTAACTCAGCGCTAAAGCGGCCCTGTGAGGCGGGCTTGGCTGAGGGCAGAGCAAGGCTGGTGAAGGCACTTGCCCACGTGAGACCACCAGCTGAGCCTAAAGGGCTCGGGGTCTGCACTCTGGGGCTGCAGGTGGAGGATGCCCGGGGGTGGCCATGAGAAGCCCGCGGGGATGCCTCACAAGCAGGCCAAGATGGGCACCATCCAAGAGGGCTTCTGGGAAGGCTGACCCCTGGCTCCCGAAGCCTGCCCTCTGAGCAGGGTCGGAGCAGCTCAGAAGATGCCCTCCCCCCAGCATACTCACACCGACACTGGGCCCACCCTACACTCCACGGGCCCACCCGAGTCACCAGCCTCTTGCTGCCGCCTCCTCCCAGAGGTCGGGCCCTGAGGGAAGACGTACCTGCGAGGACTCGGCTCCCAGCCGGCACGCAGGGCCGCTTTGCTCCCATCACTCGGCCACAGCAGTGCTTTGGGAAGGGGCCCCTGAAGGACTGGCCCAATCTGGGGGGCTCCCAGCCCAGCCCCAGCCAGGTCTGCCTGTTCCCAACAGGGCAGTAGAGGCCCAGGGGAGCAAAGGACCACCAAGGTCTTGCCAGAATCTTCCCTGTAGAGTCACGTGTCAAAGGAAATGATGGTCCCCACTGTAGCCCTCAGCATGGCCTGGACACATCTGGGGGCCAGAGGGGCCTCAAGTTCTGCTGTCTGCATGGGCAGCTCCATGCTGCTCCTGAACTCTCAGGGCCCAGCACGGGGGCAATGTCAGCCCCTCTCGTGAGCTCTGTGTCCCCCACGCAGGGCCCTAATCTGGACATCCCAAGGGCCTCAAGCACAGAATCTGTCCAAACCCCAACTCCTCCTCCTCCCCAGCCTCTCCACTCCCCACACAGCGAGCAGTGTCCTCCTAAAGGCACAGCACCTGCTCCCCTGCAAAACCAGGCACCAAGGGCCCCGCCAACTCCTCCCCCACTCACCTGCAGGCCATGCCCAAGCCCCATCTGTTCTCCAACTGCACCCACCACCTGTATACCCCTCACTTTCCTTAATGGGAGGCAGGATCCTATGGGACCGATGACTCTTGGGTCAGGACCCTGGGTATGAATTCCAGTCCTGCCCCTTTTAGCTCTGCGGTCTCAGTTTCCTGGTGTGTAAATTGGAGCTAGTAGCTTCACAGGACTGCTGTAAGGATTAAGTGAGATAATCCACAGTGTCTGAACACACAGCACACATAATCATGCTGGCTGCTACCTAGCAAATTATGTAAAATGGGGCAGTCATGAGGGTGAGGTGAGATCGCCTCATGGCGTGGGTCACCGGGCCGGGGAGGCCATCGGTGTGAGCTGTTACTACTACTTCAAGCCCCCTTCACGTCTCTACTGCTGGAGCAGGCCCCCAACTCTCACCTTGGCCCCCTGCCCCCACCTCCAGCTACTTTCTGTTCCAGGGCTTTCCTCACTCAATAGCCTGCATGTTGATTGTCTAAGACATAAATTCAATGCTGGTCCTCCGCCTGTTCAAACTTTCCAGCACCCCCCAACCCTTCCCCCTACAGATACACTCAGCCATCCCTCCACCCCTACCTCTTTACCCTGAGCCCTCTGGGATCTTCCCTGCCTCCCTCCCTGTCAGAAACCATCCACACCATAACCTCCTCCAGGCACCAAACTTGCCTCTCACCGTCTGCAGCCACCTTTGTTCTGGGGACCCAGAGGGCGGGACAAGCCCCTGCCCCGCTGATGCCCTTCCTACCCTTCTCCCCTCTCCCACAACTAACCAGAAAAATATATTTTGTGGGGCTTAACCAAGCAAGGTATGAGGACCACTCATGTTCAGGGGAAAGCAGGAGTCTGAAATGTCTGCAGCTGGGGCAGGCCTGGTCGTTTCAGCCCCGCCTGGCCAGGAACCGACTCTTCCATCTTTCTGCCCTGTGGCTGCCTTCCCAGCACCCCACCCATGCCTGCAGGGCCACCCCAGAGGAGAAGGGAACGTCCCTTCTCTGCAAGAAGCTTGTTATTCTAGGAATTCAGCTTCTTAGGGTTGGACACTTCATGCCTGGGGCACACCAGTGATCTTAGAAGGTAAGCTGACCCAACTTGCTGGGAGTCTTCTCCTCCCTTCCCCACTGGGCACATCACCCGACCGCCACACATGCTTACATATTTGAGGAAGAGGTGAAGCTCTCGGTGATCTTGAGGGTTGATGGTGGCCTCGAAAAGGGGCAGGAAGATATTCTCCAGCATCTTCCCAAAGCTTGGCAGCAGCTTCTTTAACCTAAATATGTCACTGGGGGAAAGCGAGACTTGCCAATAAAGGTGGTCCCAATAGCCCCCTCGAGCTGTCAGAGACCAGCCCTGGTCCCTTCCTCAGGCAGTGCAAGTCCCCAGTTAAGCACCCAGGGCAGGGTCAGAGGTGGGGCTCCAACACAGATCCTTCCCCTCCTCGCCAAGTTCTGCAATACCAAGCACTGGTTGGCACACTCAGCACCTACCCATGCCCATCAGTGAGCTTTCTTCAGCTAGAGGCCTTACTGGGAGGGGGGCGCTGGGATTCAGGCTGATCCAGCTCCCTGCCACTCAGCTCAGTTCCCCTAAACCACAAGTCCCAGCCACTCCAGGAGCCCTATATTGCCCAGACTGGAAAGGACAGGGGTAGTCTGAGCCATATCCAGGCAGTGGGCCAGCAATCTGCCCATCAGATTATGCAGACTCCCAGCCTCACCCAAAAAGGTAGTCCATCCTCAAATCACAGTGACAAGAAGATGGGCAGTCGTTCCCACCAGGGCTTCCCAGGTGGTGCAGTGGTAGAGAATCAGCCTGCCAATGCACGAGATACAAGGGACACGGGTTTGACCTGTGGGTCAGGAAGATCCCCTGGAGAAGTGCATGGCAACCCACTCCAGTATTCTTGCCTGGAAAATTCCATGGGCAGAAGAGCCTGGTGGGCTACAGTCAATGGGTCGCAAAGAGTCAGACATGACTGAGCAATTGAGCTTGTTCCACCAGGCCTCTGCAATGATATGTTCTTCAAAGAACAGTGTTGAAGCATTGCAAGGTATCTGTGCAGACCGCCCCTCTCTGTCGGGAGTCCCAGGGACCAGGCGTCGGCTGGCACTGGAACAGGCTCAGCAGATCCTGCAGGACAGGCTCAGCAGGTCCTGCGGGACAGGCTGGTGACCCAGAGGACACGGGGAGGCAGCAGCTGCCACACTTACTAGATCCGGGGCACCTGGATGACCCAGCGCATGTGGGGCGAGTAGACCTTGTTCTGGATGAACCAGCGGGCCAGGCCGGGCCACTCCTCGGGACTGCGGCCATAGATGGAGAGCCGTGGCTCTGAGTACTGGTACTTGCTCTCCTCCAGCTCCCGGGCCACCTCCTGGCACCAAAGAGCTCAGATCAGCCCAAGGGTGAACCTGGGTTGACCCCAGCAGCAGACCCTGCAGCTCCCCCAGCCACCAGCTCCCTGGCTCGGAAGGCCTGATCTACACCTCTTGTTAGCACTCACTCCACCTTCGTGGGGAAGAAAGCCCTGGGCTTGCACAGTCACCCATGCGACTAGAGGCCCGGCAGCAGAAGCGTCGCCAAACAGAGCGAACCTGTACCCAGTGCAGGCTGCAAACACGCAGAGCAGCAAGCCTGGATGTGGAGGGCTGGCCTGGGATGGACATCCTCCCCTTTCTCTTGCCTGCAGTCAGCACAGTCCATACACAGCACTTCCTGCCCACCTGGAAGCCGGAGGCCAGGGCCACAGCACTGGGCACTGGGCACCTGCCCCTCACCTGAGCTGGATGGACAGGGATTCAGGAAGGGGAAGAGGACAGGAGGCCCTGCAGGCCCCCACTCCCTGAACGCAGATGCCGTCGGGAATCCGAGGAGGGCTTGCAGATGCCCAGGGCTCGCTCACCTTGACCATCCGAGCAAAGTACTCTCCTCCTAGGTAGTTTTCTGTTTTCAGATACAGGTCTCGCAGCTCGCTGGCCCCCACAGGGTTGTACTTGGAGTTGAACTTGTCAAAGCGGTGGAACGTCTGCCGGCCCTGGAGAAAGAGACGCCAGCCAGCTCACACGCTGTCCTGCAGCCACCAGACACACGCCTCCTCCAGCCGTTACACTGTGGCCTCCGCAAACCACATTGAAAGGCACCTTCTATGTCAGTTTGTATATGGAAGCTTGGAAAGTCCCAGGGCCGGGACCACACGTCAGCCCTGGCATCCTTCCCCGAGACCCTCCGTAAAGCAGGGTCAAGGTCCTCGTGCTTCTAGGAGCAGGGCTAGCTGAGCAAGCAGAGAATACTGAGCCATCCGTAATAACGTGTGTCCTATTACTGCCACTGCATAAGGCCCTTTCTCCATCATTCAGTGTTTGGTTTAAGATTTTTTCACTGTGTTGAAATGTATACAACACAAAATGTGCCGTCTTCACCATTTTTAAGTGTACATTCACACTGCTGTGCAACAATCACGACCATCTGTCCCCAGAACTCTTTTCATCGTATAAAACTGAAACTACGTCCTCACAAAACAGTGACTCCTGACGACCCCCTCTCCCAGCCCACAGGAACCACCATTCTCCTTCCTGTCTCATGAGCTTGCCTGTTCTAGATGGCTCATACATGTGGAATCACACAGTACTTGTCCTTTTGTGTCTGACTTCTTTGATTTATAATGTTTTCAGGGTTCATCGTGGATGTGGCAGGTTATCAGTACTTTATCCCTTTTTAGGGCTGAATAATATTCCTCTGTGTGTGTGTGCACATTTTGTTTATCCATTCAAGTGGTGATGGACACTCTTTGGCCACTGTGAGTAATGCTGTGATAAGCACTGATGTGCAAGTATCAGTTTTAGTCCCTGCTTACAATTCTTTGGGGTATACACCTAGGATTGGGATTGCTGGACTATACAGTAATTCTGTATTTAACTTCCTGAGAAGTGGCCATACTGTTTTCTATAGCAGCTGCACCTCCATTTAGTATTTTAATTACACTGCAATGTCATTAAGGCATGTGGTAGTCACCATGTTACAAGCAAGGAAATAAAAGCTCAAGTGAATTACTCAAAGGCACTTAACTCTTACGTAGCGGAAATGGGAGTTAGAAGGGGAATGTCACTGCCTTCAAGTCACACCCTCTTCTCCTCTGTCCCAAGGCTGCTTCCAGCCCTTACTCTCCGAGGACAAACTGCCTCTCACATTCCCATGGCTGGAAGACAAAGAGATGCCTACACAGCCAGCCCCTCTCCAAGACCAATCGTGGCTGCTTTCCAGCAGGCTGAGTCCTCCACCAGGACTGCGTGAGGCCCTGGGGCCGAGCCCACTCACCGCATGGACATCCAGCGAGTCCACAGTGAGGTCGTACGGGTCCATGTGCAGGCTGTCGAACACCTGCCGCAGGGTAATCTTCCGGCCCCGCTTCTCGGCCACTGTCCTGTCAGGCTCTGTCTGGTATGTGTGCTTGATGAAGCGCAGCAGGTGCTTCTGGTTCATGCAGGCAGCTGCGTGGATGTGAGTGTCCACCTGCGACACAGTGCCCCAGCACGTGAGCCAAGCCACCTCCCTCAGCATCAAGAACCAGGCCCCCTAGGCCTCGGTGCTAAGTGCAGAGCCTCAGCACCTCCTCTGGTGCTGGGCCGCCCCACCCCATATCTCTTCTAGAACTGGTCTTCCCCCCTCTAGCCTTGCTGCCCAATCCCCCTTCTTACAGCATCAGGAGACCTTTTCTAAGTACAGTTCAGATCTGGCCATTGTCCGTGTTAACACATCAGTGCTGCCCAACATTTCAAGATAACACCCCAGTTCCTTAGCCTGGGATTCAAGGCTTACTTTCAGTCTTAAGTCTCACCTTGCTCTGCTCTCTGCTCCAGCCAGGACACCCCACTTACAGGTACCCCAGGAGCCATGCTCTTCCTCAGCCTGGATGTTTTCCTTCCTCCCGACCAATCTCATCCACCTGGAAGTCTACGACCTCCTCCACACAGAAGCCTACCCTGATCCCCCAAACACAACGAACAAGTTTTCCCCTTGTCCAGCCTGGAACCCTGGCACAGACACGCCCATCACTGTATGTATCCTCCAGTCCTCTCTAATAAGTTTCTGTCTACTTCATCACTAGACTGGAAGCTCAGTCCTCAAGGACAGGGGCCGTGCATCTAAGTCTCCAGTGCCTACCCCAGAGCCTAGGATGATGTGAAATCAATGGATGAACGAACGGACCAGCAAACAGGTGTGGGAGGTTCTGACCGTTTCAGTGATATCCACCTCCTCCTCATAGAACCCCAAGGGCTCACGCAATGCCCCGCAAAATCTCACACTTGCCACTGACCTCTCTTAGAACCCCCAGAGCATTCCCCTCAGCCACCAGCCCTAAAGAATCAGAGCCCTGGCTAAGCTGAGGGATGGCCTGAAGTCACGATGGGCATCCTGACCCTCTTCCATAAAGCCCAGGGGCCTGCGGGAGGTCCCAGGGAAGGTGGCAGTGACCTCACAGGCCAGGGTGCTGCCACCCACTAGCCCACACTCTGCAGTCCCTGCTGCGGCCAGCTGGGCAGCCTGCCAGGGCTGGGGCGAGGAGACGGCTGACTTCAGGCCAAGGAATGCTGTCCACAGCTAGCCAGGCATCTCCGAGTCATGTCAAACCCGACATCCAATCCACTGAACCTCTGTGAGCTTTCCACCAGCCAACCCCTGTCACTAGCCACATCACTCACTCCTCAGGGCCTTCCTGCCTTTAATCCCGCCACTCCTACCAGAAAGACAGACCACTGGGCCTCAGAGAAAGGAAGCACCAAAAGTTAAAACATCACCCAAAGCTCAGGCCCCTCAGGGACAGGCCAGGCTCATGGGGGAGGCATAAGCGAAGGTCAGCCGGCCTCAGCTCAGCCGTCCGGACACAGCTGGGCTCTACCACCTCAGCATGACTTGGCACATTCTGGGCTTTCTCGCTGTCCTCTGGCATCCCAGTGACACACCACAGGGGGTGCAGCCTGCCTACCCCCGTGAGTCACAAGGTAAGGAAGGAAAGCAGCTGCACAATCCAGGATGCACTGGATCCGAACTTCAGAATTACCAGGGTGACTATTTTAGGAACACGTAAGGCAGCCTGTAATTGGAGGTCAGCACTTTCAGTTCACTGCAAGATCCAAAAGCATTCCTTGCTTTCACCTAAACAAACAGTGGCTTCCAAATGGGCTGGCCAGTACCTGGCCTCTAGGCCAACACTATTTCCACATCCATAGTGAAAGTCGCTCAGTTGTGTCCGACTCTTTGCGACCCCATGGACTGCAGCCCGCTAGGCTCCTCTGTCATGGAATTCTCCAGGCCAGGATACTGGAGTGGGTAGCTATTCCCTTCTCCAAGGGATCTTCCCAACCCTGGGATCAAACCCAGGTCTACTGCACTACAGGCACCCGCATCTTTACCAGCTGAACCACCAGAGAAGCTCAAGAATCCTGGAGTGGGACGCCTACCCCTTCTTCAGGGGATCTTCCTGACCCAGGAATCGAACTGGGCTCTGCCACATCCATGGCAGACATCAATAATCAACTACGGCACCCTTCACCAAGCTTTGGGAATAGCCTCAGGTAGCCACTCCCCACTGGTCAAGTTTGGCACAGAAGATGAAAGCTGTTTGCTCTCCCTGATATGAAACTTAAACCAAAGTGGGTAAGGCCTAACCCTACCCCATTCCCAAGCAACAAACACACTCAGCCCCTTGTTCTCAGCTCTGAGCTGAAAACAATCATCTCAGTCACACACACCTGTTGGTTGGGCCTCACGGGGCCAGGACCCATGATCTGCTGTGATGCTGCAGGTAATTTCACAATCCCACACTCCCACACTGACCCATGGCCCCACACAGCTCCTGCCTCAGAGCAGGGCCACCGCGACACTGACGGCCACTTGGAAGTGTGGAGGCCACCTCCCAGCCCACCCTGGACTTCAGAATCAGCTCTCCTCCCCTCACAGAGAATTCCAGGGCAGGAAAAGTCAGCACCCAGGAGACAGGGAGGGGCAGGCACAGCCTGGCCTGGAGCAGACCCTGGCCTGTGTTTATGGACAGCTGTGGAGCCAGAGTGCAGCCCAGCACAGCACTCAAAGCATCTCCACTCAGAAGGTACACAAACCCCCAGACTGACAGAGAGCTTGAGGTTCGGCTCTGGTATGTAACCGCAGCCCCCACCCTGCCCCCAGGACTTCGCCCACAGAGTGGCCAGAGAGCAGCTGGCCAGCCCATCAGCACCCACAGGGGCCCCGCTTCAGAAGCAAACAGTGTCGGTGCTGGGGCAGCCAGCAAGGACACTGCTGCAGGAGGCCGGCCGGCCCTGAGCACGCGCATGTGCCGAGGGCAGGGCTGCTCAGAGCTGGGCGAGCATTTTCCCTGGACCCCCATCTAGGGTGTAGGGTTCATGTAGGCAGGATAGAGAGGAGCTGGCCTACTGACTGAGGCACCCATCTGTCTGAGCGCCTGAGGATCACAGAGAAGAAACAGGTAAAACATGCCACGCCAGGGGTGTCCAAGACACGTCCTTTCACCTCTGCCTGGAAATCCCCAAGACTCTTATGTGAGCCTTAGAGCTCAGGAGCTGAGCATAACTCACTCTAAGTCACCTCAGTTCCGACCTCTTCCTGAAAGACACCTCTATCACATCCCTATCAAACTAATAGTAACCAGCTGGGAACTGCTGTGGACAGAAAGTGACCCTTACTCAGCATCAAATGCCCCTCACTTGGCACTGATCCCATGCTTGATATATATTAGTTACATGGAATAAAATGGAAAAGCAGGAGGCGGTGACCATTTAACCTACAGGCTTGTCCCGACTGCAGCCCCTGAGCCCAGGTGTAGGCTGCTCATCCACTCTAGGGGAAGGCAGAGAGAGGAGCTCGTTGGATACTCTTCCTTAAACACACCCGGGCCAGAAGGAAGCAAAACCACACACTCCCAAGTCCAAAGAGGTCTTAACATCGATAACTGGTTTTCAATCCATGATAAATTTGAGGCCACCTCTATGTCTCAACTCTTATAACCAACTTATAGGCCCTGCTCTATTTTTCAAGGAGGATGGTACATTCTAACAGATATACAACAAAGTCATAACAGGTACCATCTGAGGCGTGCCCACACACACAGAAAACTGGCCAGTTTTCCTTTTGTTCATAGGAGGGCCACACTGGGGACCAGCCCCCGACTGGCTCGGGCTGGAATGAGGCCCGGGACGGGAGCTCTGAACGCTGGCCCGCTAACGCACCTTTCTCACATTATAGAAGTCTCGGTGGGGGTTGCTCTTCAACTCTTTGAACTCAGACATTTCATTTAACATCTCATGAAGGCTGAACTTGGATTCCAGAAAGTTCAGTCGCCGGTGGCAATACGTCTTCCTGCAGGTCGGGAAGGAGAAGAAACCACAGTTGAGGAGAAGTCGCGTCAGTTCTCCAGGCTGGAGACCTCCAGGGTCTGTGGGGACCCAGGCCTGGGTGGAAGGTCAGGATGGAGCAGGGAGGGATGGGAAGGGGCCAGCTATCCGCAGACCCAGCTGAACTGTGTAACCACAGCCACGTGCTCTATGAAATGCGTGGAGAATCCATAGCGGGCAGTAGAGAGCTGACCTCATACAGATTCCTTCTGTATGAGCTTTACAGGTTTAGGCAATTAATCTCAAGCTGCTGTCTCTCATGAGCAAATACGGAGATGGTCCTGCCCAAGACTGAAGTGAGGGCCAGATTGGCTCAGGGTGTGAAGGGTCCAACTCAGCTTCGTGGATACTCAGAGAAAGTCTCCCTCTTTCAACCCTTCCGTCTTTCCACTCTCCCATCTATCCTCTGCCACCTTTCACTCCTTGAAAGGAGTTTCACCTCTGTCCAAAAGGTCAGCAATACAGTCAAATCCTAAGGCATGACCTTCCCACCTTGGCTGTGACCGAATGACACCCAGAAGATTTCTCAACCCTGAGGCTTCAGGACGAGGGCTGGATGTTCTGCACCATAGGCAGATGAGGGATATAGGGGTGTTGCTACCAGGACAGAAGTCCATGAAAGAACTGATGTCCCCACCAGCTTGCAAAGGCTACGGTGGGGTGGGAGCACCCACTGTTCTCAGCCAACAGCCAGCCCACACCCAGTCCAGGGGCCTGGCCACGTGCCTGTGCCACAGCTACACAGAACAGGCAACCACAAGTAGGGCCACCCTGCTTCCCTGTGGCCCCAGATGCACACTGCTCCCTTGGCACCCGGGCACAGAGACCCTTGTAAAAGTGGCCACCAAGCCTGGACCAGCACCACCATGTGTGTGCCAGGACGAGCCCACAGCCAAGCATGGCAGAGTCTGGGTCAGATGGGATTCCCAAGGGCATCTCTCCCAGTCCCTCTCCGGGCAGGACTCGCCCTGACAATCTCCCGGACAGAAAAGCTGCTGCTCACACACGTCCCGGAACAGCCCTGTCCCCAAGGCTTCCCCTCAGACCTTCTGTTCACGTTGGCTGAGGCAAGCTCCCAGGGATCCCACTCTCCCCTCCCAGCTCTTCCCTCTGCCCTCGGATCACCAACGACCTCGACCCACTCTGTCCATCCCCTCGGGGCCCACTCTCCTCCCTTGGAAACTGGAGTCACCCAACTCCCAGCAAAACCCAAATGGCAGGGCAAGAGAGAAGTCCCTCAGTTGTGACCAGCTTCCTCTGCTCCCCCTAGCTGGGCACTGAAGCACAACCTCCACTGCTGCTGCTGCTGCTGCTGCTGCTAAGTCACTTCAGTCGTGTCCGAGTCTGTGCGACCCCAGAGATGGCAGCCCACCAGGCTCCCCTGTCCCTGGGATTCTCCAGGCAAGAACACTGGAGTGGGTTGCCATTTCCTTCTCCAATGCATGAAAGTGAAAAGTGAAAGTGAAGTCGCTCAGTCGTGTCCGACTCTTAGCGACCCCATGGACTGCAGCCCACCAGGCTCCTCTGTCCATGGGATTTGCCAGGCAAGAGTACTGGAGTGGGGTGCCATCGCCTTTTCCAAACCTCCGCTGCTGATTCCCTTAAATTCTCACCAAGAAGCGAGGGCCCAAACTCAGGAAGACAGCTCCCTGCCAGGGTAGCTCCAGCTAAGCCTACGAGCATCCTGGGAGTTGTGGCTCAGAATTCCCAGGCTTCTTGCACTCCCTGCTCCAGAAACATGGAAAAATCAACACCAGAAGCAACAGTCTTCATGGCTCCCCCACCATCTACCCTAAAGCCCTGGGCTGGAAACTGCATCGCTGCTGTCCGGCCTGGGGTGAGGGGTGACCGTCATTTTAAGGTGCACAGGTGGCCATGGGCAAGCAGGAGCTCCACACCCGTGCATGCGGAAGGGACAGGCAGTAGCAACTCGAAGAATACGCCAGTCTGGGAAGAAAACTTGTCGCAGAAGCCCACAAAGCACTGGGAAAAGAGAGAAACCCACAAAGCCCTCTCTTTCTGGGGTGGTTTACCTGAGGGAAAGCCCAGAGCAGAAGGTCTGCCCTGGTCCCTTCCACAGAGCAGCGCTCCTGCATAAAGAGGCGGACTCACTTGGTCATGGAGGGGGAAGGGGACTTACGTGGGGCCGTCCGTGATGAGAGCCAGGATGTGGCTCATGTCCACCGTGTAGGTCTCCAGGTCGGGGTAGGGTAGGCTGTGGGGCTCCTGGCGCTCCAGCATCTTCTTGCTGTCATACACATAGAGGATGCCTCCCTGCATGCGGACCAGGTAGCCCAGGTTGGGGGGAGCATTCTCTAGGCAATAAGGGTCTTCTTCGGGCAGAGGGGGAGGATGAAAGTCTGAAAGACAGGACTGAGTGATAGCAAAATGCCCTTGACCTCAGGAGCTCACGGGGCTCCAAAATCACATTCTCCGTGGGGCCTGTCCTGGTTGTCTGACCTAAAACCTAAGCACCCCCACCTGCCCCGGCATCTCACCTCCCCCTCCCTGCTTTATTTTGAACCCTTAGCACTTGCCGCTATGTAAGACAGCTTCTCATCTTTATCTTGGGTGGTAAATGTTCATCTTGCTCACTGCTATATCCCATTTCCTAGAACCATCCCTGGCCCATGGCTGGCACTGCATTTTTTTTTAACTTAATTGAAATGAGCTTCAGTCTTCTGGGTAGTTCAGGGACATGAAGCTTATTAACACGGGCAGCTGCATCTTCTCCTAACAAGAGAATAGACAGGATCTGGGACTGCCCAGCGGGAGTATAATTGTTCCTGTCCTTCCACATCTTCCTGAGCTCAGGGCGGCCAAGGGCAAGATGGAGAAGCCAGCCCTCCCCGTAAGCCTGTGCCCCCAGAGACAGAGCTGTCCGTCCCCACACGGTGGGCTGTCAGCCCACAGGAGCCAGAAAACACCTCTTGGCTATTTCCCAGCTATGACTCCAAGCAAACCGGGACTTTACCTCCCGACTCTGTCTGCTCAGCTGAGGATGAGGCCCTGCCTTAATGGGCTGCTGTGAGGGCTGCAGCAGCAGGCAGAGGAAGATGCTGTGTAAATATATCACAGGGTGTTATTCTCACCACTCTTGTAGTGGGTTTCCTGGCTCTCAATAAGCTCTGTTCCAGCCAAGGAACAGGTTATGCTAAGTAGCAGCAGAACTAGGGGCTTCAACTCTGCCCATCAGCCAACCCTGCATAGGGTCTGGGCTGTCCACTTCCAGCACAGGCAGGAGGAAATCCTGGAATCAGCAGCGGAAGGAAGGAAGGAAGGCGGAGTGGCTGGCTGAGTGTCTCCCATCAGAGCTCGAAACAGACTGTCCCTGGAGCAGATGTGAGCCATCCCAGGGGCTAAGGCAGCACAGAGAGGGGAAGAGATGCCACACACACCCCTATCAGGCATGGCCACAGGCCAGCACGTGAGTCCCAAACGCGGGGCAGTGCCCATGAGAAGCAGGCAGTCCGAAAGCCTGGGTCAGCCACAGCCTGCACTTCACCACACTCACACCCAGGCCCCCAGGACTCTGTTCTGTATAAAGTACACCTTTGACAGTCATTTCTGCCTGCCAACAGTGGAGCAGGTGGGACCAACCCTTAGACAGGGAACTGGGCCCAGGAGGGCTGAGACCCAGAGCCCCAGGTGGTAACGGATGCCCAAAGTCCAGGTTCAGAGCTTCAAGGAAGCCGGAGAGGAGACGTCTTGGCACCAACTCCACCCGGGGTCCTGAGTGCTGGCACAGACCACCAGGCCCTCATCTGATTCCCCCCCGCCACCAGCTTTCACGATCGAGGTCTCCTGTTGTCTCCATTCACGTTGCTTAACTTACAGGCCCTACTGCTCCTGGATCCTTCACAGAAAGCATCCTGCGTTCTCCGATCCCCTGTTCCCTGAACTCCGCAGCATCAACATAACTACTGTACCAGTCACTAGATCCAGGGGCTTCCAAAGTGGCTCTAGTGATAGAGAACTCGGCTGCCAATGCAGAAGACATAAGAGGTGCAGATCTGATCTCTGAATCAGGAAGATCCCCTGGAGGAGAGCATGCAGCCCACTCCAGCATTCTTGCCTGGAGAATCCCATGTACAGGGGTGCCTGGCAGGCTACAGCTCTTAGGGTCGCAAAGAGTCAGATGCAACTGAGCATGCCCTAGATCCAGAACTGCACCAACTACTTCACATGCGTTCTCTCGTTTCATCCTCACAACAGGCCCAAAGGAGAGATATTATTAGTATTCCCATTTTACAGATTGAAAAACTGAGGTTTGGAGAAATGCCTTCCTTTCCCAAGAAAGTGGTCTTTAGGTTTTTAGAAAGTGGAGCTTAGATCCGAATATGAGTATGCTGGACTCCAGAGCCAACTTCCCTGCCCTGAGAACACACCCTCTCTACCTACCCTCAATCCATGCACCTCACCATTAATTTGGTATTTACTGTCTGACTGTGTTTAAATATCCAGGCTGAGACTGCCCATCTCCCAAGATCAGAGACTGCCTTTCAGCCCCTCCGCTCCCCACAACTTGTACAGCTCAGCTCAAAGCAAGGCACCTGGTGCGCATGGAATCAACCCTTGGGGAAACTAGCAAAAAAATCAGTGTAGGAGAAGCCAGTACCAGGGCTCTGCCCTTAACACACCATCTGAGGGAAACACATCCAACCAGGAAGACATCCTGACCGACTCTCGGGCCGCGCCCCGCCCGGAAGCCCACCTGCCGCCACAGCACCGTACCTGGGAGGCCCTCTTCCAGAGGTGTGGTGTCCAGCCGCCGATGACCCAGGTACTGGGCCGTGGTGCGTGGGAAGCGGTGATAGGCGAGGCGGGCATACTTCTCCCGGATCATCAGGGCTTTGGCCAGGCTCTTGGCAGCCTGCTCATAGTCCTCCACGGTGATCTGCAGGAAAAAGTTCAGAGAGCAGGCCTGAGGCCGCTGACCTAGTGAGACCTGCCGCAAGGTGGGCCCAGGACAGACAGTGGGGAACTTGGGTCTGAGGAGCATCCCCACCATGGTGGGCACAGGGGCTCCCTCTGCCTGACAGTTTGTACACACACTGTGATGTATGTTGCACGCCTGATTTCCTTTTGCAAGCCTCGGATTGAGGGGTGTGCTCTGCAGACATGCAGCCAGCCCCGGTAACAATCTCAGCCGCTGAGTCTCTAATGAGCTTCCGCAGAAGATGGCACTTCACACGTGCTGTCACACGTGAATGCTGAGGGATTAAGTGCATTCTGGTGACTCCACTGGGAGCGGCTGTTTGCCTCTGGCCTCCTCCAGACTCTGCCCTATGTCCCTCTTCCCTTTGCTGATTTTGCTTAGCATCATTTTACTGCAGTAAATCCTAGTCATGAGTGCAGCTATGCACTGAGTCCTAGGAGTCCTCCTGGCAAATCACGGAACCCCCTAACCATAGGAGGAGATTTGGGGCTGTTGGGAGGGAGGCAGGTACTCCAATGTGCACACCCCAGGCCAGCACTCAGCACATCAAACCACAGGCCAGCTGCTGCGGCACCCGGCACACGAAGAGGCCCAGCCTGGACCATGTCCCTGATGGAGTGAGCATCATCATGACCAGCTAAGGAAATACATGGGTCCTTCCGAGTGCTCCGTCTGCTGCTTTGCCAACCCCAGCCACCCCAATCCACCCAAGCAACAGACGCTTACGGGACGGATCCTTTCCACAAGTTTCATTTTGGTCCTCACGGCCACTCATCTCACAACTGGGGAAACAGAGACCCAGAGAGGACAGATCACAGAAAGTCATACGGTCACACTTCAGACCCTGAACGGATTGACTCCTGAAGCCCAAGGATGCTCTGCTTTCCCAGAGCGGCCTCGTACTCAGAGGCAAATGAGATAAACGCCCACCTCCCAGTGGGCTTGTTCATCTCTGTCTGTTGGGAAGGATGTGTGTGGCAGAAACCTGAACGTGCTGGGGGAGATAAGCAGCTAAACAGTGAGTCATTCATAAGAGGGGATAAGAGATGCAGAAAAGGGAGGTACAAGATGGAGCACAGAGGGAGGAAGGCTGGGGCCCCCTCTGCTTCAGTTAAAAATAAAAATCATTTTTAGTTTTGAAATGTTGTAAACATACAGACAAGCACTGAAGATGACAGACGCCTCTGCATCTACCTTCCAGAGCTGACAACTTTAACATTTTTTATCACTGTTTCGGATGTCTTATATGTTTACATAAACAGATCATCTCAGATGGCAGCTAAAACTCTACCCCCACCCCCCTCAGAGGAAGGTATATATCTTTCCCATGCATGTGTTTCTACTTTTACTTTTGTTTCCCCCTTGCTTTTTATTAAGGAAGTAGCTTCTCCTTTCCTGACTCCAGATGTCCCCATGAGGGGGTGTTAACTCCATTTTACACCTTCTGATGGCTTCTGAGAGCACAGGTGAGCAGACAACACCAGAGACAAATATGTTCCTGCCCACGACAAAGCCAAACACTTCATCTGCCGGACCGACAGACTCAGCATGGCACAGGGCTCAGGCCAGGCCTGGAGGTATCAGAGACGAGTTCAGCATCCCAACAGACCAGCCAGCTTATTACCACTGCACACCTCAGGCCTGGCAGCAGACCCATGGGGGGCCAAGGCGACCTGCAAGGTCAGCCTGCCACTTACGAGCTGGTGGCTCTCTGGGGACCAGTCGCCCAATTCAGAGGCTCCGTGCCCTACAATGTGCCAACAAGGAGACTGATGGAAAAGAGCCGGTTAACACACCAGCCAATGTCCTCCCTTCAACTGGCTCTCAGCCCCCTGTACTCGCCCTTTTGGCCACTCTGCCCACATGCAGGAAGTTGGATGGGCACCATGGATTCCTGGTCAGGATGCTATATCTCCAAACAAGGCCTGTGCTATTTGCAATCCAACCAAAATCCCCATCCATAGAAAGGAACTTAAAGTATGGTTCATCCACACAGTGGAATATTATGCACCTTTTTTTTTTTTAAAGAAGTTCTTGATATAATGATATAGCATTATCTTCAAGATATACTGTTAAGGGAAAACCTAGGCTCAGTATAATGTATGGTAACCACCATTTGTATAAAAACAAATAAATCAACTACATGAGCATAGAAAACATGAGCACGGTAGGTACACAGTTTACTGTGTGAGAATAAATAAGAAACCAAAACCAAGAACTGCCTCAGGGGAGGCGAATCGGGTAGCTAGCTAGAGGACTGATATAATTTGGGGGCCTTTTAAGTTATAAGCCATATGTGGAGATCTCCTACTGATTTTGTTAAAATAGAAGAAAATTTATAAGAGTAATAAATCACTGTCTTCTCACATACACTGTATATCCTAAAAGTACTGTTAAAAAGAAGAAAGAATAACAAGCCAATTGAGGCATGAGTAGTAGGTTGAGGGCCAGGAAGGCAGAACCAAACCTGGTGCTAAATGATATTTCTCTTCAAGAAGCAATAAAAATTCAGCATCCAACCAGGTGAAATTTGCACATTTTCAGTGGCTGAGTTAACTGACTTGGTGCAAACTAAGCTTGATCACATTCTTGTCAAGATTCTCTCTTTCCGGTTCACAGGTCTGGTCTGTATTTAAGAACATGAGTTCAAGCACAGAGGAAGAGCTGAATCAGCAATAACTGATGGCATGCAAACCAATCAACACCAGGACTTGAAACCATTCAACATCTGAGAACTCTGAAGGGCCCAAACTGGAACCATCTCCAATGGGCTACAGGGAGAGCAGGGTTCTGGGCCCAGAGCCCATATGAAAACTACAGGCCACTTGATGTGCCAGCCTGCAGCCCCAGGCCGTCCCCGCAAGGACAGCAGTACCCTAGGCACACACCCACACCCGCCACCTTGCCTGGAACCCTCCTTCTCTCCAGACGTCTGCCCGCCACCTCCCAGACACTCACAGACCAAGCCAGGCTTTGGGGTCTGGGCGTGACCCCAGGGACCCCAGCTTTTGCACAAGGCACACTATGCAACACTCACACAGCCTCCAGAGAGCCTTACCCCAGCACAGTAGTCTCCACTGATGGTGACCCGCTGGAACTCGGGCACGGCATAGGGTGCGGGCACAGGCAGGGGAGTGGCTCCGGGGAGCACGGGGGTTGCAGGAGATATGGCTGGACTGGCTGTCGGGGGACCCTTCCAATCTTGCTGTGTCGGCATTTGCAGAGACAGGGACTGGGATCGAATCATCTTAAAACTTTTCTTTCTAAAAGTCAAGGACAAGCAAAAGTGAGCGACAACAGCAGCTAATCGGGGAGAGTGGTGAAGACACTGTTACAGACATGGCAGGAGAATTTGGCTCTGATTAATCAGCGGTGCTGGCCCTACAGTTAAGTTTCTAATTATTCATGCCTCCCTCTCACACGTGTCTCTCCACATGCAATATCCCAGACACCCCTCTCTGCAGCCACTAAGAACTGCTTGGGCTGCGTTTGCACGGCACGTGGAGCAAGTAAATAGGCAAATGTCTCAGGAGACAGAGAGCAGACCATGCAGCAGGGGTCTAACACCAAGGGCAGAAGAGGTGAGGACGATGTCAAACTGGCCAGCATGCCATCTTCAGATAAGCCAAACTCTGAGTTCCAGCCTGTGAAGGGTCTCAATTACAGCGCATATCACAACGTTGATAATTTGGGGCACTGGAGCCAGAGACTGACAGTTAGCCAGTCCACCTCCTGTTTTCACAAAGGAAGAGTCAGGGGTCCAGAATGTGAAAGGACTTCTATGAAGTCCTAGCCAGGCAGCTAGCACTCAGCTTCCCACCTCCCTGGCACCCCAGCTCCCCTGCTGCTCCTTCCTCCAGCCTGGCAGTACCGGCCACCTGCTGCTGGCTCAGGCACAGATCTGTAGCTCTGTAATGGGAAAGTGACTGATCAGCATCAATTTCACCTGCCATCTTGACCCCAAAAGATGATTTCGCAAACTCGTGAGCTCATGCTTATTTGCAAGGCTGTTTTGTGAATACTCACCTTCCTCATTAACTAATCAGTCATGTCTCAAATGACACCACCATAAGCTCTAGGATCCCTGGGCAGGGAGCTCAGCAGCAGGGTGGTGACGCCATCAGCACTCCCCTCTCCCGTGTCTCTTTCTGTCTCCGAGGAAACCCACCACCGCTGCCCAGTGATGTCTGATGCCAGCAACCAGCTGACTGCTTGCCCTCCTGTGCCATGGGGCCCAGCAGTGTCCTGGGTACTGTCCCAGCACAACCAGAGCCTACAGCCACCAGCAAAGAACTCAGTGACAACCGTGACTCCAGAGCCCCTAGCACCTGCCCCCTTCTCCAGGCACCAGTGACAAGTACAGGGTGTGGAGAAATCAGTAAACAGACCTTATGACTGACCCGGAAGCAGCTGTCTTCCTCCTGGCCCTTGGCCAGACCTCTTCCCACAGCCGATTTTTCAGGAAAACAGTTCCCTGCTCTGTCACCCACTGCTTGCCACAGCTCTCGGTTCTTATCTGCCCATATGTGTTATCACCTCCTCAGGGACCTGTTTACACTTGGAAAGTGGAGGTGGTCCTTTTTCAGAAGTCTGTCTTTGCCCTGCCCCTACCCCTGCATAACAGATGTACTGGGCTGTTCAGGAAACCCAGGCTGAACTCCAGGAATATCTAGTCAGGCTTTTCTGAGCCTGCCATCCATCCATCACATGGAGCTGAGTCAAACATCCCATTCCAAGGAAGATGCCAACTCATGCCTGTCAATCATTCCTTAGAGGCAGACTCACCGGAAGTGATGAGGTTCCCACTTTAGCATCTTTCAGATGTTCACACCTAGAGGAGCCATTACTTCGGGCTCCCTCTCATGTTCTGGCAGGTTCAGCCAGACCCTGTAAGGCTGGCTTCCATGTCCCTCATGTCTACCAGGCCACTGTTTTAATCGCTCTGCCGACTTGACCCCACAAGCCTCAGCCAATGTTGCCTGAGGACCAGTCCTGCTAAGGAGAAGCAAGGTGATATCTAAGATGACAAACAGGTAAGAAAATTAAGGAAAAAAACAACACCAACCACGATCAGAAGGTTGGAAGGCTGCTTAAGGAAAGAGGCCGCCAGGCTTACCCGAGAAATGACCGTATTCCTCTGCCCCCATGAATAAGCCACCAGCTGGCTCCCCTCCTCTCCTCCATTCTCCTTCTTGAAGACATCCACGACGACTCTAGTCTTGGCCACCAGGTGAGCCCCAGAATTATCACAGGTGAACACAGACTTTGTAGGGATAAGGTACAGGTTTAACAACAGATTGGGCCCAGACACCCTAGGCAAGTGCTTGGAATAAGCAGAGCTAACCATTAGGCTCGTCTCTAAGAAAACCGGAAAAACAAAACAGAGCGCAAGGAGAGGGCCCTGCATTCATCTTCTACGGCTGCACGATAAACACAAGCCCGGTGACCGCAAGCAACCCCCACTTGCTGGCCCACAGATCTATACGCGAAACGTCCAGGTGGGCGCGGCTGGGCTCTATGCATGCCCAGGGTGTCAAAAGGCCAAAACCTGGAGGTTGGCCACACTAGCCTCTGAACTGGAGACCCTGGGAAAGAGTCTGCTTTCACGCAGGCAGTAGGAAAATTCATCTTCAAGTGGCCCTACACTGAGGCCCTGGCTCCTCACTGGCTATAGGACAGGGCTTACCCTCTGATTCTTGCACACAGCGCCCTCCATCTTCTAAGCCTGGCACAGTGCCTGGCTCTGGCACTTGGAATTTCTGACCTCCCCCTCCGTGACCCCCTGAGAAAACTCCCTGCACTAAGTGCTGCTGTGACCAGGTCAGGCCCACTCACCTCCCTACCTTCAGGTCCACTGAGCCACACAGCACAACATAATCACAGGAGCGATGCCTCATCACATTCAGAGGGTTTGGAGATTAGGGAAGGACATCTCTGGGCGTTCTAGAAACTCTGTCTACCACAGGTCCACATCTCGTTCTCATTCTGTGCAGCTGAGGCTCAGCCACAAAAGTGGAGAGCGGCAGCTGAGTGACTGAGAGTGTGTGTGTCTGTGTGTGTGTGTGTGTGTGTGTGTGTGTGTCCCAGCCCTCTCATGGCTGTCTAAAGCCCCACCTGCCTCACAACAATGAGGTTACCAACTGCTTTTTCTGAATTATAGAACCATGCAGTATCCTGGCAGGAAAGGATTTTAAAGCTACACACCCCAATCCTCTAAGGGAGCCTTTGTCTGAATACATCCAGTGATGGACAGCTCACTGCATTTCTGAATAAGACGTCAGCAGTCAACCATTTATTCAAAAACCATTTCCCAAGGACCTACTCTGAGCCATGCCAGTGCCAAGCATGCAAATACAAGGTGAGCAAAACACGACCTGTTGCCACTGTTAGAAAGCACTCCTTGTCATGGGCCAAGATCTGTCTACCAGCAGTTCCACCTGCTGCCCCTCGTGTGAGCCCTTGGGACACAGAGTAAGCCGGCTGGCTCTGCCAAAGCTGACCCACCCTCTCCCTTCCCCACTCGCAGGTCCACCTGGCAGAAACGCACAGCTGCCCAAGAACTGGCAGGGAGCAGGGCTAAGAGGACACCAGCTCTAGGCCAAGCCCGCGGGCCCAGCGGGCCCAGAGCAGCTTTGTCCTCCCTCCTGGCCGCAGGGACCTTCCTGTCCCACCAGACCCTCGGCTCAGGACATGACCTGGGTGCCTGGGCTGTTGGCAGGCGTCTCTCAGCACCCGTCTGCGGCCCACTGCGTCTATGGCCCTTGCCTGCCCCGGCCACTCTCTGGGCTCCCAGCCTCACCCTGCCCTTCCCTGCCCCTAGGCACTCCAGTTAAGAGCCCCAGAGCCTCCACACTCTCCCAGAGAAGAGTCAGCATCTTCTCAGGGGCCTGCAGCTACTGCCCTGTGAGGTCTGGCCAGGGCAACCTTTCACCAAAGGCTCTGAACGACATACAGCGGGTCAGGAGGCACAGTGGATTTCACTTTACTCAACAACAATGTACCAGGTCCTGGGGCTATACGGGTAGACAAAATATTCCTCTGACTCCAGAGGCTGACCTCGATGTCCAGACATTTCAATAGATTACCATCACACGACGTGGGTAGTGTGATGAGACGACCTGATCCCAGAGGAGGCTCTAACCCAGACTGAGGCTGGGAGCCAGAGAGCAGGAGGGTCAGAGAAGGCTCCCTGCCTCATCCCCAGAGGGCGAGGGGAACGTTCCCGAATGGGAGACTTGTTTGAAGCCCCTCTATACACACGCACACACACACGTTGTTTTGGCAGCCCAGACCACTCCAGATGAGAATTAGTGTGCTAAAGGCTCGAAGCAGGAGTCAGACACCAGCACAAGGCTTTATTAACAATCTGAACCTGAATGGCGTTAAGTGGGCCAGGCATTCCCACTTCCACAGGCCCATCTGCTCCCACTGATTCACGTGCAAGTGGGGGCCTGGGTCTAAGCAGGGGAGCAGCTGAGGAGCTGACACCTACTCTGTGATTGAAACCAGAGGCCTCAGCCTGTCTGAAAGGGAGAAGGCGGGCAAGCTGACCTTGACACATGCTGCATGGTGGGCGCCAAAAGGTGGGTGTGCAGAGGGCACACACTCGGTGTGTCTGACTGCATGCGTGCAGCCGACTTGCACACTGAAGCCCGCCGGGGATGAAGGCTCAGAACCTCCACCATCGCTCCCTTCACCTCCCTGAGACCCACCACTGTCCTCCCACCGCTCCCGACCGTGTGTCGGTCTCCATGGACCTCGCTCTCCCTCTCCCAAGTCCTTCTCAGCTACTCTTCCTCCCCGGAGAGCACACTGAAGTATGGTCTTCCTTAAGTCTTAAACTCTCTTCTTAACTTTAATTTTTTTTTTTTATTTTACTTTTTTTTTTCTTAACTTTAAAAGCAGATAAATTAACCTGTTTCAAATGAAGCTCCTTTGTCAATGGCCCTGAACTTAGACGTGACTTACCCCTGATGCAAGAAGTTTCATAAAACAAAATGATTTAGCTGTGCTATGTTCGATTCATAACAAGTATGTTTCTCTAGTTTACTCAGGGAGTTATTGTTCTGGAGGGCTTAATTTTTCAAATAAACTCTGTCCCCTTTTGTTGTTGTTCAATCGCTAAGTCATGTCTGACTCTTTGAGACCCCATGGACTGCAGCACACCAGGTTTCCCTGTCCTTCACTATCTCCCAGACTTTACTCAAACTCAAGTCCATCCAACAATCTCATCCTCTGTCTTCCCCTTCTCCTCTTGCCCTCAATCTTTCCCAGCATCAGGGTCTTTTCCAATGAGTTGGCTGTCCCCTTTATACTCTAAATAAAAAACACTTCAGTGTGGCTTTTAAAAATGAAATTCATAATTCCTGTATCTGAACCAGTGCATGCTGAACATAATTGAAACTTCTTTCCGTGACTCAGCGTCATCATCGCCTTATTCAGTCACCAGCTTAGAGACGTTTTGGCCCAATACTGCTGTGCTTTGAATTCTTGAGTCTGATTTTCATAATTATTCTGTTTCCTCTCTCACTGTGAACTGGTAAATAATAACAAAAACAGGAACACTAATGATGTCTAAGCACAGGTGCTAAGCAGTCATCCTTATTAGCTCATTTAATTCTCACAAGGTAGGTCCATCATCCTCGTTTTGCAGATCAGGAAATAGGAACTTAAGGTCCTTGCCTGAGGCTACTCAGTAGTAAGACACAGGACATCACTTGAACCCAGCTGGTCTGGTTCCAAAGTCTGAGTTCGTAATCACCGCACAACATACCTGTGACTCTGCCTACAGAAGTCCCTCTCTCACTTTTAATTTGCTTCCTTAAATCTGTCACAGGATAAGAAACAAAATAACCAAGCTTATTAGAACTCAGTGTGAAACAAGAACAGAAGATGGGATGAGAGAATTGGGGGGATGACAGCTAAAACATACAGGATTTCTTTCAGCGGGGAGGGGTTGAAAAAAGGTTCTAAAATTGACTGTGGTGATGGTTGCACTTTGCAAATATACTAAAAAACCACTGAATCGTACACTTTAAATGAATGGATTATATGGTATGTGAATTACACCTCAATAAAGCTGCTTAAAAACGAGAAGAAGTAGAGTGCCGAAGGAGCCCTGATGCGCATTTTGGCTGCACATCAGATATTCTTACACGGTTGTCACCCATGCTGGCTACATTCCAGCTATGTATATTTGCAGGGTGGGTGAGCTTTGGCTAGGTGAGATAATGAGATAAAAAGTGAACAACAGAGAGCTTCTGGGCGCCAGCAGGGTTTTTCAGTCTTCTTGTCTTTGCCTCCTAACTTTGATTCCATAGACAGCCTACCCCTCCCGCTCACCTTGACGCACCTTGAGTCTCAATAGAGGCCTGGTCAATGTCATCTTCCTAAGGAGGCGGAGAGGTCCCCGCAGCAAGATGTCACTGCTGACCTCCTGATCTGGCCTGCAAACCAAGCGCCTCTTTGAGCAGCCTGGGGTGCCAGCTCCCTGGAGAGGACCCCCAGCCCTGGGAGGTTTATGACTGAGCCCAGTTCAGCTCTTAGAACTGCTGGAATCCTGACAACAGCCTCTGTATTTTAGGGGCTTATCTTTCTTACTCACAATCCAAGTTTCTCATTCTTTTTCTAAGAAGCTCTTTTACTTCCAAGCTCTAGCTAGTGCCTTTACATTAGACTTTAGTTTTTTTTTATTTTTTTTTTTAATAATAAGAGAGAAAAAGAGAATGGCTGTACAAAAAAGCTTTCTCTGAGTACCAGAAACTTTCAGGCTTGTCAGAGGAGCCAGGGCGAGGGAGACCTTTTTCCAAACTGGAAGTCCCATCTAATGTCACAGTTTGAAACACAAATCCACAGACTGGGTATCTGGAAACCTGCTTCTGGCTCCAGGCCTGGGGATTCCTTGTGGGAGGGCTCCATGTTACCATTTATGTTCCAGAGTGTCAGGGACAAGCAAGGGAAAAAGAGGAAGCTGCAGAGACGGTTTCTCCTCCAGAGAGTTCACATCTGAATATTTGCATAACAGTGCCTCTACTGAGCAGCTAGAGGCTGAAAGCTACAACTGGGGGTGCACAGCTCCAGAGGATACCAGGATGTCTGACAAGTAGTCCAGGGGCCAGACTGTGCTTTGGAAGAAAAGGAGCCAGTGGGCAGCAGGGAGCTGTGGCCCAGGTTTCCCTCCGTTTCATTCAGCAGCCAGCAATTACATCCTCGAGAGCAGTCCCCAGTGTCTCCACATGGAACCAAGGACCCCAGGCCTGACTGGAGACGGGATAGCCTCGTGGTTAAAGTGTGAGGTTCTACATTTAAAAGACCTGGGTCACTTACTGGCTATGTGTCCTAATCTGCAAAATCAAGATAAGAATATCCACTTGATAAGCTTAATGTGGACCTAACAAAAGCAGAAGAGACTAAGAAGAGGTGGCAAGAATACACAGAAGAACTGTACAAAAAAGATCTTAATGACCCACGTAATGAGGATGGGGAGGTCACTCACCTAGAGCTAGAGCCAGACATCCTGGAGTGTGAAGTCAGGTGGGCCTTAGGAAGCAATACTATAAACAAAGCCAGTGGAAGTGATGGAATTTCAGCTGAGCTATTTCAAATCCTGAAGGACGATGCTATTAAAGTACTACACTCAATATGCCAGCAAATTTGGAAAACTCAGCCATGGCCACAGGACTGGGAAAAAGAATCCCAAAGAATGTTCAAACTATCATACCAATGCACTCATTTCACATGTTAGCAAGGCAATGCTCAAAATCCTCCAAGCAAGGCTTCAATAGTATGTGAATGGAGAACTTCCAGATGTACAAGCTAGATTTAGAAAAGGCAGAGGAACCAGAGATCAAATTGCCAACATCCGTTGGATTATAGAAAAAGCAAGAGAATTCCAGAAAACATCTACTTCTGCTTCATTGACTATGCTAAAGTTTGTATAAAAAACTGTGGGAAATTCTTCAAGATGGGAATACCAGACCACCTTACCAGCCTCCTGAGGAAACTATATGCAGGTCAAGAAGCAACAGTCAGAACTGGACCTGGAATAATGGGCAGGTTCAAAATTGGGAAAGGAGTAAGTCAAGGCTGTATATTGTCACTCTGCTTATTTAACTTATATGCAGAGTACATTAGACAAAATGCTACACTGAATGAATCACAATCTGGAATCAAGATTGCCAGGAGAAGTATCAACAACCTCAGACAACGAATGGCAGAAAGTGAAGAAAAACTAAAGAACTTCTTGATGAAGGTGAAAGAGGGGAGTGAAAAAGCTGGCTTAAAACTCAACATTCAAAAAAAAAAAACCCTCAACATTCAAAAAACTAAGATCATAGAACTCAGTCTCATCACTTAATGGCAAATAGATGGGGGGAAAGTGCAAGCAGTGGCAGGTTTTATTTTCTTGGACTCCAAAATCACTGCAGACAGTGATTACAGCCACAAAATTAAGACACTTGCTTCTTGGAAGAAAAGCTATAACCAACCTACACAGTGTATTAAAAGGCAGAGGCATTTCTTCGCATTCAAAGATCCATCTAGTCAAAGCTATGATTTTTCCAGTAGTCAAGTATAGATGTGAGTTGGACCATAAAGAAGACTGAGCACCAAAGAGTTGATGCTTTTGAGCTGTGGTGCTGGAAGACTCTTGAGAGTCCCCTGGAAGCAAGGAGATCAAACCAGTCAATCCTAAGTGAAATCAACCCTGAATATTCATTGGAAGAACTGATGCTAAAGCTGAAGCTTCAAGACTTTGACCACCTGATGTGAAGAGCAGACTCATTGGAAAAGACCCTGATTCTGCAAAAGACTGAGGGAGAGGAGTAGAGGGTGACAAAGGATGAGATGGTTGGATGGCATCACCGACTCAATGGACACGAGTTTGAGCAAACTTCAGGACAGGGGAGCCTGGCATGCTACAGTCCATGGGATTGCAAAGAGTTGGACGCTACTGAACAACTAAACGACAAAGTTTAAAATACAGATTAACTTAGCCCACTGTAAGGTTGCTGCCCATCTCTGCTACAGAAAATTGGACAGTTAAAATTTCCATGGGGCTTACCGTGATCCAGGCCCTGCCCTAAGCCTTTTACATGTTAATTCCCTCACTGCTCACAACATCCCATGAAAGTAGCTCTTGACTGGTCTTACTTTACAGATGGTGAAAAACTGGGGCACAGAGAAGTTTCCTAAGGGCCCAAAGTCACAGAGCATCCCAGTGAGTGGCAGAGCACAACAATCCAGGGAGCCGTGCCCACTCTGAGGTGGTGTCTGTGGTGGCAGTGGAGAAACGGGATGTCTTTCTCCTACCACACTACCACTGCTCGCCAACACATTTTAGGTTCTGGGCTGGATCCTTGGGATACAGTGGGAGCCAGACACAGTCCTCAGGGAGCTTCCAGTCAAAGGGGGCAAACGGATGCAAACCAAGACCACCATAACCTAACAAGTAGGGAAAGAATGAAACTTCTGGAGAGAAGGTTGCTGAGGGATTTCTGGAAACCATGGAGCGTCATTTGAACTCAAGAATAGGAAGGCTAGCTGTTAGCCTGGTCATTGATAACAGAAGAATCTCTTTTGCAGATGTCAGGTCCAGTGTCTCTCTGTAGGAAACTGACCTCAGAAACCTATCATTTCTAGTAATGCAAAATGTCAGGACTCCTTTTCTTCTCATTATTAAGGGTCCAAAATGCTCAGTTCAGAAGACAGAAGGTCCTGCAGAGCATTCACTTCATAACATCTATTCAGCCAGCAAAGTATGGGCAAGGGGCTCCACAGTCAGGCTCTGCTTTACTCTCCAGGGTAACTTGTAACCACCTCACTGGCTAACGACACCAACGACGCCTTCACTTTACAGGCTTACAGCCCCTCAGAGGAAGGAAAGCACTTATATTCTGCACAATAAAGCTCTGTTCTTGCCCTTATACCAATACTTGATTTTTTACTACTTTCCTAAAAAATGTTACCAAAGTACTGAAGTTCTATGCTATCAAGAAAGGAAAGGACTTGCCTTTTAAAATGAGGCGGTACCTTAGGAAGGACCTGGCGATGGACTGGGTCGCAGAGAGGGCTCAGGTTCCACTACCCTAGCTATTCAGGTCCGCAGTGTGCCGGCCAGGCGGGCACCTAGCTAGAGCCCCACCAGACACTTTCTCAAAGCTTTCTATTCTTTAATTCTGCTCTCCCGGGTGAGATGGGCTTCCCAGATGGCTCAGAGAGGAAAGACTCCACCTGCAATGGAGGAGACACGGGAGATGCAGGTTCAATCCCTGGGTCGGGAAGATCCCCTCGAGAAGGAAATGGCAACCCACTCCAGTATTCTTGCCTGGAGAATCCCATGGAGAGAGGAGCCTGGCGGGCTACAGTCCATGGGGGTCACAAAGAGTTGGACACGACTGAGCAACTAAGCACACAGCACAACACAGGGGAGATGAACTGAAAGGTGAAGGCTTCCCAATGCACTTAAAGATCCAAACTACTTATCAGGGAGCACAGGCCAATCTGATCTGGGCCCTGTCTACCCCTCCAGATGCAGATCATGGCCCTTCGCCCTTAACCACACCTCAACCGTACACAGGCCTTCCTGAAGATACCTAAGGGCCTTTGTCCTGGCTCCTCCGCCTATAAGGCGCTCACCCAGCTCTACAGCAGCTGACTCCTTTACACCCTTGCATCAGCTACGATGTCACCTTCCCTAACTACCCAATCTGAAGAAGGACTCTCCCTCTCCATGTGTCAGCTGGCTTCTAGCTAGGCTTGGACAATGGCAACCAGCGGGGGAAACCAGAACGTGCCAGAGAGATTAAAGCCAGGTATCTCTCGTCTCCATCTCTGCCTTTGGAGGCCATATCTGGAGCTGTTGCGTCACCCCCCTAGGCTCCAGTTCCTATTGGAAAGGCCACCACAGTTCCAACTCCTCCACCCGAAGCTCCAGCAACCCCACTTCCCTCCACTGTCTCTCCAGTCTGGGGTGACAGCTGCTTCCTACTGTGTCTATTCTCTGGGCAGCCTCTCTCCCCACTGCTTGGTTCTCTATCACCTCTGTAACCAATTTCCGGAGAAAACATCCTACTTCCAATTCTCAAGGAGTTTCTGCTTTTCTGATTAGACTCTGACTGACACAGCAGTTATCACAACTTGTCTTTTCTCAATTAATTTGTCCAGTCAATTATTGTCTAGACCAACTTAAGCGCTACACGGCAGGGACTGTATCTAGTTCATTAACATATCCCCAGTGCCCAGCACAACACCTGGCAAATAGTGAGCTGAGTTAATTAACAACACAAAGTACTTGTCAAGTGATGAAAGAAGTAAAATTGATGTTTCCCAAGAAGTCCTCAAGTTTCTAGAAAGAAGACACAAATGTTATTTGGAAATTGTGAGTATTTAGGTACATGATTTGTTTTTAAAACAGCAGTAGAGAAAGCGGTTTTCAATCTTTTCAACCAAAGGCACAACACCCTTCAGTGAATACATGGTGAGTTAAATAGTCTTGGTTAAGAACTAAACTCAGCTCCCAAGACAGCCGATTTCACACAAGGCGCCTCATCACAAGACAAGCATCTGCAGCCCACCTGTGCCTACACAATCCCACCCAGGCTCAGGGGACAAACCTTTTCGCCGTCTCCAAAGACTTCTGCTCCGCCAGCTCTTTCTGCAGCTCCCTCTCCTTGGCCTCCTTCTGTCCAATGGGGCAGTCCTCGGGGACTGTGAAGAGGGATAGGGCATCTTTGCTGTCCTCTTCTCGGAGTACTTTAGCAAACACCTTCTCGGCCAGGAGCCGGACTTGCTCATCCACCTCGGAGATGTTCAGCTTGGGGAATTGGCGCGGCATCTCGGCTGGCAGAAAAAGAGAACCAATGTGAGCCAAGAACTACGAGACCACCTGAGTCACTGGTGTGCAGGGCAGGAGAAGGCACTGAAAAAAGAACCAGCTGCCCCAGTCTTTGGGGTCAGCTGTCTACTCAGGAATTCCCCGGATCAAACCCAACAGGCCAATTTTTACAACTAGCTCCCTAAGCGAGTGACTGTGAAAGGTACAGGCCCACTTACACCTCATGAGAAAGCAAACATTCAGAAGTGAAAGCATGAACTGTTCAACCAGGGGTTCTACTGTTTCCCAAACCCAGGGAATTGTCATGAACGGGCAAGCCCCACCCTTCCCACCTCCTGTGGAGGGGAGAGTTCAGAATCCCCTCCTGTAGACGATGAGGCGGCCCTGCGGGGTGCTACAGTGACCAAACCTGCTCCCCACTGCATAGAGAGGAAGGCCAAAGCCCAAAGGCTCGAAAGGTCGGCGTAAGAGCCCAGGAGATCCACAGCTGCATTCCTCACTACACAAAATGAGAACTGTTGCTGAAAGGAAACCACAGTTGCACCATCTCCCAAACCCTCTGGAACTTCTAACAGGACAGCCAATAACATAAACATCTGGGGACAGGGAGACTCTACCTCTCACAGCCTGGCTGAAGACTCACATCCTCAAAGCAGCTTGCCCTTACCTCCTCTGCACACCGGCTTCTCACTATCAGGAGGCAACCTAAATCGCCTGGTTGATTCTTTTCTTTGCCTATCTTTCAGCACTTATATAGCATGTAGTAAGTGCACTCTGTCAAGCCCTATACGTGTACTAACTTAGTTAATCCTAGTTGTTCCCATTTTACAGATGACAGAATGAAGGCACAGACAGCTAACTTGCCCAGGGTCATACTTCTAATAAGCAGGCCGTGACCTGCACTGTTCCCAGCCACTGGCTCCCATCCCTTTCCTCTCTGAGCCCACGAATCTGGTTCTGGCATCTGTCCTCTGAACCCCTAAACTGTGCTGCTTCTCTCTGCCCATTTAGGGGTCAGGACAGGTCCCCTTGCTGTCCCCAGCATCCCACCTATGGAGCAGACCAATACTGTATCCCTTCCACAAGCCACCTTCGCCAGGAACAGCTCCAGGAGAGGAGCTTTCTGTCAATCCAGTTTCTTTAAGGAGGGTTTAAAGAGGGACGGTGGTTTCATCAGGCAGACAGAGGATGAAGGTTGAGATAGTGCCTGGCTGCTCTCTGGCAGGGAGAGGAAGCACTTTCAGGGAAGGAGGGACACTGAGCAGTTGGGGGCAGTCACTCTCTACGCCTCCCCGTTTTCTCATCTGTGAGATAAAGGAATTGGACTAAGTGGTCTCCAAGACCCTCTCAGTTCTAAGCACCGTAATTCTAGGTACCAGTGAGGTTTCTGGTTCCAGGCGGGCTTGCTGCTCTGGTCTTTTCTGCGGCCTGCAGATCTAATTCATGACACAGACAGGAAGGAGGAAAACAGGCTGCTTAAAGGACAGGCTATATAGAGAGGTATTCTATAAAACCCCTGCAGGCCCTTAGACTGTGAAACCAATTTCCTCCTTCCTTCCTCCCCCAGGGCCAGGCCTTTCCTGGGCCTCTCTCACCCTTTGGGACTTGAGTGGGAGGAGAGAGGGAGCCCAGGATGCAACTGTGCTGGTCTGTGGCAGCAGAGACCAAGATAAGCATCCTGCAAAGACAAAGAGGAACAGCTGGCTATGGAGATTTCCACACCCTGATAGCAAAGAAGAGGAAGCTGGAAACCATCAGAGCAGAGGCCAGAGAAGAAAGTGACAGAAGAAAGAAATGGAAGAAAGACAAAGAGCTGGACCCAGGAGGAGATGTTAGGGGTGAACAAAGCTGGACCAACTTTGTTCCCCATCTCCCAATTCTAAGGCCTCTGTCAAGTGCAGCTTTCCAGATCTTTAAAGGGCTCCAGGCAAGGGGCAGCAAAAGCCATAAAGCATTCAAGCATCTGAAAGAGTGAGCCCACTTGAGAAACTGCTTCTAAGAAAAGAATCTGAAGGAAGGAAAATGCACAAAGATGTTTACCTGCACTCTTCATAGAAATAGCTTTAAAAGGTTCAGATGAGAGCATACTCATCTGAAAAAGAACATGAAAAAGAACATGAAGCAACCAAAATCATAATCATGAGGACAGTGCCATCACATAAAAAATACCTTGTGAGATAATAGCGAATGAAAAAACTAATACATGAAACTGTTCCCAAGCTTTGATTACAGCAATACAAAAATGCATCCCCTTACGGACCAGGGCTACAAGAGACATACTTAAATGACCAGATAGCAGGACTGCCAGTGGGAAAGGCAGTATCTGATTTATCACTGATGCTAGTGTAATGTCATTTGCACAGAAACAAAGAAAAGAAAAAGAAAATGAACAGACTCAAGAGTTCCAAAAACAGAAAAATATGAAAACTAATCAAATGTCTACATCCCATATTTTGGTCATCAGGGTCCTCTCCCACCTACTCCACACCAGAAAGAGGCCAGTCCAAAAGGAATTCCACCTTTAAGACCTATTTCTGCATTAGCTTTAGCCCTTTAGCTGCGATAGCATCACAGAGGCTGCTCACCACCACCTCCTTATACCCCCCTAAATACACACAAGCATGACCCAGCCACATCCCCTCAGAAGTGGGCCACTTGGGGGTGTCTTTTGTGTCTGAGGGCTCTTATGCCAGATCCTGCCAATTTTTTCACGAAGCATTTTTAGTTTACTCAAGTCAACTAAACATACTTTACAGGATGCATCCTTCTACAAGTGATCTTCCTTTTTCTTTAGCTCAAATAGCTTAAGTCAGTCTTTTCCATATTGGTTCTCATTAGAAGTCAACACCTGTTGCTATGAAACAGGTCCTGGGGTTAATAATTAGGAAAATGCTGCATTACATAGCCTCTTCACCCCAGATTCACGGGGCACACCAAAGACTTGAGAATCACAGAGTACCATCTCCCCGTAGACGTCTTTGTGTCAGTATCCATATGAATCCCCTGCAGCACTACTACCAATATCTTAAATAACTGGTGAAGACTACTCCATGCCTTAGAATTGACCAAGTAACCCAGCCAGTGTGCTGGGCTAAGTCAGTGGGTCTTAGGAGCCTTCTGGATATTTGTTGTCTTCTGCACATCATTGGCAGACAAGTCCCACCTGCCAACCCCTTCCTCCAGAGCCTGCCTCTCTTCTCAGACCCAGAGACCCCAGCCAGGCCAGGCATGTGGAGGAAAGCCCAGCAGAGCTTCAGCTCCAACTGCCAGTTCAAGCCTGACTTTCAACCACTTGTCAGCTGAAGCCAGCATGCTCGGGAGGCTAAACCGTGAATTCACTGGCATTGGCTTATGGCGTTGTGACATGGAATACCACACCCTCCAGTGAGCTTGACAGCAGTGTCCCAAAGTTAGAAAGCTGTAATATGCCGCCAGGTTCAACAAACAGGCACTTTTTCACAGCATCACAGCCTCTCCAGAAAAGGGGCACAGTGCCTCTTAAAAATCCCCTCGCTACACAAATGAAGCTGTTTCTCACTCCTGCCAGACTCCCGCGGTCAGAACCCGAGACACAGACCTGCACCTGGCGCTGGGGTCCCCATGGCTGCTCCTGAGGATGCCATCCAGGTGACGCGCTGGGACCAAAGGCTGCGTGCTGCCCGGGCAGCTGAGCTGAGTCAGGGTGAGCGCAGCTAGCTGGGCTCCGTCTGCTGCTGGGGTGGGAGGTCTCTGCTTTGCATATCTGTGAGCAGCCCTGAGCAACAGCAGGACACGTCTGGGCTGGAAATTCTTCCGTGAATATGAAATGGAAGTGGAAAATTTCCAAGAGTCCTAAAGGGCCCAGGTAATGCCAGCTATCATGGCTGCTGTGTCCAGAAAGCGGCGTCCTGCCCCGACTCACAGCCCCCTTCAGAGCAGGAAACTCAAGCTGCTGCTGCTGCCCTAAGCAAGAATACATTCAGCCTTCCCGACCAACCACAGACGATAAGCCACCCCCTCCCTCCAACGTCCAGACCCCTCCTGAAAGCTGAGCACTGGCTGCGATACCATCACCTGCGCCGCTTCCGTTTCTGAACCTCACTTCAGGCTCTGCCTCACGACCCGGCTCATCTTACGAGCCTGTCCTGGTCCCCTCAGAGGGCCCCCCGCCCCGAAGCAACCTTTCTGGGAGCACCCCAAGACTGGCGGTGTGGGGGGAGGGGGCTCTGGGCCAGTTGCCAATGCGAGCCCCTCCCCCACCGGAGGGAAAGGACAGAAGCTCAAGGGGAGAGAAGGGCGGGAGCAGGTGAGGATGAGAGACTGCCTGGATCGGCTCCTTTCCCAGAAGGGAGCTGCACATCACAGATGACAGGGCAACCTGACCAGCTCAGCCAGAGCAGCAGGCCTGGTGGCCCACCCAACCACCCCCGGGAAAGAAGCGCCTCCCACGTGCCCCAGCCTCGGCTCCTTACTGCCGCCGTCAGCTCCCACGTGGGCCTCCAGCTTGGAGAAGCCTCCTGAGGGCCGGCTGGATGCAGCCGCCAGCAGCTGCCGGGCTCCCTGCTTCAGGTAACCCCCGGAGCAGTCCAGGCGGATCACAACAGCCTCCCAGGGCGCGAAGTCCCACTCCTCAACCCGCCCTTTAGGAGAAGGACAGTCCTCTGTGGGGAAGCTCAGAACAGACACGCGGCCTCCCAGGGACTTAGAGCAGTGGCGTGGGTCTGGGAAATAACCATGAGCAACAGGGCTATTTCTGTGGTGCTGTTGAAACCCTGGGGAGAAGCGCCCAGAGAGGATGGGGCCACTTGTTTACTGGGAGGCTGGCTCCAGCCCTGGCTTGGGCCTGAGTCACCTCCTCATGTCCAGTCGTGAGGTTGTGCCTTCCTGAGCAGCAGATAATTCCTGTGCGTACAGAGTGGGATTACAGGGTTGACACACGATCCTCCCGCTGCTGCTGGGCTTTAGCTACCCAGAGATTATGACCCACCTGTCCTCACAGCTGTTCCATAAACAGTGCGACCAGCAGGCTACAAGCAACCTAGAGGGACAGTCATGTGTATTCATTAAATAATTAAATGACCTTAAAATGGAGGGCGGGGGGGGGGGGGGTAAAACCTGAGCCCTTAGTGCTATTTTGCCAGAGGGAGGAGAGGCAAATGATTCCTTTGGCTAGTGTGTTTGGGGCAGGAGTGGGGTTAGGATGGGGCTGCCACGGAGCATCCTAGCCCGTGCATCTGAGAACCGACTTGGGCGTATCACATCCAGGGAGTCTTATTTTAGATCTTTAGCCAGACCCTGGAAAGTTCTGGTCTAAACAAGCATTTTCCAAAGTGTAGTCTGTAGAACATAAAATGCCAGAAGGCTTACACAATACTGCATACCATAGTCCCTCATGGAAATTCACACACACGATTCCTACTGGCAGATTCTAAACATTTAGAAATCCTCTGGTCAAGAAAGCTGTGTGAAGGGACTACTCTGACGGTCCAGCGGTTGGGAATCCACCTGCCAATGCAGAGGACACAGGTTCGATTCTTGGTCTAGGAAGATTCCACACGCCGCAGGGTGACAAACTCTTCACACCACAGTACTGAGCCTGTGCACCCTAGAGCCAGTCAGCCGCAACAAGGGAAGCCGCTGCAGTGAAGCCTGCACGCCCCAGCTAGAGAGTAGCCCCCGCTCACCGCAGCTGGAGAGAAGCCCGTGCACGGTAAGGAACAGCCAACACAGACAAAACTAAACAAAGAGTAACTTTTTAAAAGCTGCTGGACTTTGTGTAAACCAACACACTTATTTGACCCTTCCACCACTGACACCCTAGGGAAAAATACCTATGCATATCCTGGGCATAGCCTTTGGAAAATGCCTTCCACTTTGAGCCTTCATTTTCCAATCTAGAAAAAGCTGCCTTCCCAGGCCCCAGCAATTAGCATGAGATCTACTCCATCACGTCCAAAGAGAGATGGGCAGCAACCCCACTACAGTGACACAGGCTGGGACAATGGCCAAGGGTCCCACTGGAGGGATGCAAGACCCTCCAGAAGAGCAGCAGTTTTGAAGGTAACTGTGGCTTTGTCTTGGGAGAGCAAACTTTGCTCGTGAACTAACAATTCCTCCTTGAGCCTAATACATCTCTGCTCCTCATGGCCCAGAAGTCCCCCTAGACTGAGGAGCACTGGTCCCAAACTCAAAGCCTTTTGAAAGAAGGCTTTCTGAAAGAACATTAAGACAATCTGTGATACTACTGAATGGAAGAATATACTGCTAATGATATAACTAATAGGGGGCTAATAACCAAAATATATAAATACCTCATTCAACTCAACATCAAAAATACAAACAACTCAATTAAAAAGTACATAGAAGACCTCATAGACATGTTTCAAAAGAAGACATACAGATGGCCAACAGGCACATGAAAAGATGCTCAACATCATTAATAAGAGAAATGCAAATTAAAACCACAAAGAGATATCATCTCCCACCTGTCAGAATGGCTATCATCGAAAAGACCACAAATAAAAAATATTAGCGAGGATGTGGAGAAAAAGGAACCCTCATACACTGTTAGGAGGAATGTAAATTGGGGCAGCCGCTATGGAAAATCAAAAAGCTAAACATAGAACTACCATCAGTTCAGTTCAGTCGCTCAGTCGTGTCCGACTCTTTGTGACCCCATGAATTGCAGCATGCCAGGCCTCTCTGTCTATCACCAACTCCTGGAGTTCACTCAAAATCACGTCTATCGAGTCAGTAATGTCATCCAGCCATCTCATCCTTTGTTGTCCCCTTCTCCTCCTGCCCCCAATCCCTCCCAGCATCAGAGTCTTTTCCAATGAGTCAACTCTTCGCATGAGGTGGCCAAAGTACTGGAGTTTCAGTTTTAGCATCATTCATTCCAAAGAAAACCCAGGACTAATCTCCTTTAGAATGGATTGGTTGGATCTCCTTGCAGTCCAAGGGACTCTCAAGAGTCTTCTCCAACACCACAGTTCAAAAGTATCAATTCTTCGGCACTCAGCTTTCTTCACATTCCAACTCTCACATCCATACATGACCACAGGAAAAACCATAGCCTTGACTAAACAGACCTTTGTTGGCAAAGTAATTTCTCTGCTTTTGAATATGCTATCTAGGTTGGTCATAACTTTCCTTCCAAGGAGTAAGCGTCTTTTAATTTCATGGCTGCAATCACCATCTGCAGTGATTTTGGAGCCCAAAAAATAAAGTCTGACACTGTTTCCACTGTTGCCCCATCTATTTCCCATGAAGTGATGGGACCAGATGCCATAATCTTAGTTTTCCGAATGTTGAGCTTTAAGCCAACTTTTTCCAAGGCAAACCATTCAATATCACAGTAATCCAAGTCTATGCCTTGACCAGTAATGCTGAAGAAGCTGAAGTTGAATGGTTCTTTGAAGACCTACAAGACCTTTTAGAACTAACACCCAAAAAAGATGTCCTTTTCATTATAGGGGACTGGAATGCAAAAGTAGGAAGCCAAGAAACACCTGGAGTAACAGGCAAATTTGGCCTTGGAATACGGAATGAAGCAGGGCAAAGGCTAATAGAGTTTTGCCAAGAGAACGCACTGGTCATAGAAAACACCCTCTTCCAACAACCCAAGAGAAGACTCTACACATGGACATCACCAAATGGTCAACACTGAAATCAGATTGATTATATTCTTTGCAGCCAGAGATGGAGAAACTCTATACAGTCAGCAAAAACAAGACCGGGAGCTGACTGTAGCTCAGATCATGAACTCTTTATTGACAAATTCAGACTTAAATTGGCGAAAGTAGGGAAAACCACTAGACCATTCAGGTATGACCTAAATCAAATCCCTTATGACTATACAGTGGAAGTAAGAAATAGATTTAAGGGACTAGATCTGATAGACAGAGTGTCTGATGAACTATGGAATGAGGTTCGTGACATTGTACAGGAGACAGGGATCAAGACCATCCCCGTGGAAAAGAAATGCAAAAAAGCAAAATGGCTGTCTGGGGAGGCCTGGGAAGCTGTGAAAAGAAGAGAAGCGAAAAGCAAAGGAGAAAAGGAAAGATATAAGCATCTGAATGCAGAGTTCCAAAGACTAGCAAGGAGAGATAAGAAAGCCTTCCTCAGCAATCAATGCAAAGAAATAGAGGAAAACAACAGAATGGGAAAGACTAGAGATCTCTTCAAGAAAATTAGAGATACCAAGGGAACATTTCATGCAAAGATGGGCTCGATATAGGACAGAAATGGTATGGATCTAACAGAAGCAGAAGATATTAAGAAGAGGTGGCAAGAATACACAGAACTGTACAAAAAAGAGTTTCACGACCCAGATAATCACAATGGTGTGATCACTCACCTGGAGCCAGACATCCTGGAATGTGAAGTCAAGTGGGCCTTAGAAAGCATCACTACGAACAAAGCTAATGGAGGTGATGGAATTCCAGTTGAGCTATTTCAAATCCTGAAAGAATTACCATATGACCCAACAATTCCACTCCTGGATATAGATCTGAAAAAATGAAAATGCTAACTCGAAAGTACCCCAATGATCAGAGCAACATTATTTACAATCCCCAAGATATGGGAGCAGCCTAAGTGTCCATCAACAATGAACAGATAGAGAAGATGTGGACATATATACAATAGAATTCTCAGCCATAAGAAAGAATATTTTGCCATTTGCAATAATATGGATAGATTTGGAAGGTATTATACTAAGTTAAATAAGTCAGACAGAAAAAGACAAATACTGTATGATATGACTTACATGTGGAATCTAAAAAGTACAACAAACTGATGACTATAACGAAAAGGACACAGAGACAGGATAGTGGACTCACTAGCGATTACCAGTAGGGAAAGGAAAGGGGGCGGGACACGATAGGGGTAGGAGATAAAGAGGCCCAAACTATTATGTATAGAATCAAAAAGCTACAAGCACATATTATACGACACAGGGAATATAGCCAATAATTTATAATAATTATAAACGGAATATAACCTTTAGAAATTATGAATCACTATATTGCATACCTATAACTGATATAATATTACACATGAACTATACCTCAATTTTTAAAAATAGACTTTAAGAAAAAAAAAAGATAATCTATGATAACCAGGCCCAGGCCTGCATTTCCTGCCCAGGAGACCAGACTACACACAATTTTTTATTTTCATTTCCATGATATGAAAACCTACAATATTTATTAGGTTCAAGGATGTAAAGTTATTGTCCCAAATCAGGCTGCTTTCACTTTTACCACTTAACTGTCCCTTACAAAATCCCAACAAACAGGAAAGGCTGGAATCAAATTATATCTTATCCAAAAAGAAACCACTCCCCTCTCCTCAAAAGGATGCTGTGGCCTTGCCTATATAGGGGTTCATTTTCTCCTCATTTCTGAGGTGTGCATGACTCAAAGAGAGGTTGGGCAAAGGGGTTTCGCTCACTGTGCATCACCTCCATGACAGACCTTGCCCCTCTCATTCACTATATCTGTTGAATGAATGAATGCATAACTTGATGAATGAGTCAACGAGCTAAGTGGTGAATCTACCTACGTCAGTGTCAAGAGTCAGCACGGTATGTGGTTAAGAATATGGACTCGAGCCAGACTTCTCAGGTTTGAATTTTGCTTCACCACTAAGTTACGTAAACTTGGACAAGTTACTGATTTCTCTGGTTCAGTTTTATTCCCTATAAAATGGGGATAATAACAGTGCCAACCTCATAGGTTGCCATGACAATCAGTTAGCATGTGTAAGTACTTAGAATAGTACCTGGCACATAATATGTGTTTTATAAGTGTTATCTCTTGACATCATTATCATCTTGATACTAGCTGTGAGAAAGTCCAACAGAGAAAATGAACATGACCTTTCATCTAGACACCAAATCCTTTCATTCAGCATTATTTCCTGAGCACTAATATGTGCCAGGTACTGTCTCAACTCCTATTTGGGTTCAAGACAAAGGAAACCATGTTCAAATGTGAAACCAGATCAGGAAAAATAACCTTCTCCCCTATAAGTGATACTTCTTGCTGACTGCATGGCCAGCACTCAAGTCAGGAGCCCACCCTCTTCAGGCCTAGCCCCTGCTAGATCAGAGCCGAAAGCCATGGTCTCCTGTCCTAGATATGCAGCAGCACACATTAGAAATAAGAGATTAATATTTGTGGGGGAAGAACCGAAAGACCAATGAGCAGCTTTCAGGGAGTGAAGATATTCTCTGTGCTTAACCCTAAGGCTGTACCTTATCTGCCCATGATATTTTCAAGACCAGGAATTGATTTCAAAGCCATCTAAAGAGGACAGACCTCATGTGAAGACAAGGAAAGCAGAGGTCATCTCTGCAAAAGCTTCTTGACTTTGCTGAGAGTCCCTCATCCCTTACTGAGGATCTCTGAAGAACAGAGCTTGGGCTGAGGGTCGGGCTCAGAGGTCCAAGAGTCTCCAACAGGCCACTCATGAAAGTCCTGTAGTTCTTAGGGCAGCCCCAAACAGGCATCTTTAGAGCAGCTCCTCGGAGTTGCTGCCAGAGTTGTAGGCAGGTCAGGAGTAGGAAATGACAACCCACTCCAGTATTCTTGCCTGGAAAATTCTATGGACAAAGGAGCCTGGAGGGCTACAGTCCATGGGGTTGCAAAGAGTTGGACACAACTGAGCAACTAAGCACAGCACACAACTACTCCAAACTAGCTATCAATACACTAGAAGGTGAGGGCTGACAGAGGCTCTGTGGCTGCCTGGCTCTACAGCTACCACTGATGCTTCAGTCAGGAGAGGAATTTCTCCTACAGGAGTTCCAGTTGCAGCCAATTTCTCCCTAAAGTGGCCAAATGTTGGTTAGCACATCCAGAGGGGATAGTCAACAAGGGCTCAGGACCATGCTGAAATTCCTCCTAGTGTTTCCAGCTTTCTTCACTCAGCTCCTTTGCTAACTGATCATCACCAAGGTTCCACTCACACACAAGGACCCAACAGTTAGGGGAAATGACACTCTAGTTAGCAAGCCTCTCCTGCTCCAGAGGCCTCTGCCAGCCAAGTCAAGCAGTTCCACTGGCAAAGCAACTACCAGGAAGTTCAAGGGCATAAAGCAAACTGCCAGATGCAGTATACCTACCTCCCTTGCCTGGAAAGAGCCAAAGAGGTAAGGAGGAAGGCCTCCAATGATCCCATCACCTTGCCATCCTGTCCATCCCCTTGCCTTCAGGTGGAAGTCTTAGGCTGTTGGCATCTGGCCAGTCCTCAAGCACCGAGAAATTAGTCCAGGTTCTTAAGCGGCGGCAAGTCCCAGATCCCTTAATTTCTCTAAACCTTTCGAATCCAAAATCAGTCGCCAGGGAGCCGAGATGCGGCGGGGGGTCACCCGAGGACTCTGAACCCCAGGCTACCACAGGGACTGGGAGAGACCAGCGCCCTGCCAAGCGATGAGCCTGGGGTCCGAGCCACCTTCTCAGCGGGCGAGGAAGCCCAGGACCTTAGTTCCCACCCCGGGGCGCTCCGACTCCCGCCCCGGGCAGCCGGGGGCCACCGGGCGTGGGCCCAAGGTCAGGAGCGCAGCATCGCGCGCACTCACCGGGTTCAGGGGACAGGGCCATGCCGTGGGCCGATGGGGGCGGCCCGCAGGCTGGAACACAGGTGGCGGAGCGGGGCAGGGCGCACAGCCAGCACCGCGGAAAGGCTGCCCAGCACTGCTGCCGGGGCGAGCCGGCCCCGGCCAGGCCTTGCCCGCCGCTGGCGCTGGGCGGGAGCCTGCGGAGAGTCCCGCAGCAGGGGCGGGGACCGGCGCTCCCAGGGCGCGGTGCTGCGGCGTCCCGGGCCCGGACCTCCCGGGCCCGCCGGGAGGCAGGAGGAGGGCCGCCTCCGCAGGGGAGAAGCCCGGGGGCCTCGCGCCGCCCCAGCCGGTGACCTACCTGGGCGCGGAGCGGAGAGGAAGCGAGGAGCCGGCAACAGAGCGGTGCGGGCCGGGCCGCCGCCGCGCAGGTCTGCCCTGCCCGCCGCCCGCCCACCGGGCCTGGCCGCCGCTACCTGGAGCGCCGCTACCGGGCCGCGCGGCCAACTGGAAACTTGAGCGCCCCAGGGGCGCCGCGGCGGCGATGGGTCCCTCGGCCGGAAGCGCGCCCGCAGCCGCCGGGTGTCAGGACCAGCCCGGCTCCTCGCACCTCGCTTCGGCGGTCAGCCCCGGCCCCCAAAGCGCTCTCCTCTGTGTTCGATCTTCCCGAACCTCCTCCCCTGCCGAAACTTGTCCCAAAGAGAGATGCTGGGGTCACGGTGCCCAAACAGGTGACTTACTCCCCGGAACTGAGCTGACACCCCCTCTCTCCCTCTCCTCCAACCCTGGGCTTATGCACCCGCCCCTCCAAGTCCGCACTGACCTCTTAGTTGCCAGAAGCCAGTGAGTGCCTTGTAGCCCCTGCTCGCCCCTCCCCAGCATTTGAACTTGCTGACCACACCTTCCTTCCTGGAACCCTCGGAGTACAGTTTCCAGAGTTGGCGCCCGCGCCCCTCCACAACCCCGGATTTTCAACATACCCCAGTGATGACTGCTAGGTTCTCAGCCTCCAGGGCCTGGCTTTCCGTTGCAGCGTTGTTGGGTTTTCTACCGCTGAGCTGCCTGCCTCCTCTGCGGCTCTCACCCACTCCCACGGTTTTAACAACCTCCTGCCTGCTAATGACTCCTGAACCTCTTCATCATTCCGGAATGCCCCAGAGCTGCAAATGGTCTATCCAACTTACTGGACACATGTCCACCAGCGGTTCCAAAGCCTGGGAAAACGTGTCCAAACTCAAATTCCTAATTTCCTTCCAGGAACGTGCCAGAACCTGCTCTTGTTCCTGTGTTTCTGTGACCAAGCAGGATCCTACAGATCCTTCCAAGGAACAGCCTCCTTCCACCTTCCCTGTCCTCCACCTGCTTCTTGTTTGTGGAAGACTTTAGCATCCTAGGGCTTCCCTCCTAGCTCAGTTGGTAGACTCTGCCTGCAGTGCAGGAGACCTGGGCTCAATTCCTGGGTGGGGAATCTCGATCCCCTGAAGAAGCAAATGGCAACCCACTCCAGTGTTCTAGCCTAAAGAATCCCATGGACAGAGGAGCCTGCCAGGCCTACAGTCCATGGGTCACAAGAGCCAGACACAACTTAACATCCTAGGCCTTCCCTGAGTTCCCAGGAGCAGATTTAATCAGAGAAGTGAGAAAATGCTGAAACAGAGGAAAATAGACAAGATAAAATAATAATAGTTTAGCTATAAAACAAACTCAAGAATGTTTAGCTCCTCATGGAAGGCTATATATAACATCTGAGCCATAACCTTGAGCTGTTTTGCAGACACTGAAACCCACACCAGTTGAAAACCATTAACTGCATGTTGATCAACAAGCACATAGACCTCCAACAACTGGAACCAGAAGATTGATGATGTTGACTCCCAATTATCTCACGGCTCAGAAGACTGTCCTCGAGCTGTTTACACACCCTGTGACCCATTTCCTGTCTTTAAAAACACTTCCCTGCAATCCATCCGGGAGTTCAGGTCTTTTGAGTCTTAGCCGCTAATACTCCTTGCTTGGCCTTGCAGCAAATGATGCACTTCCCTTCACTTCCCGACAACCTGGTGTTGGTAGATTGGTGAATGGATCCAAGTTTGGTTGGGTAACATTTCAGCCTTCCACATGACAGCACCACCACCCACTTCCGCAGACCACGCTTGGGAGCTATTCTCAACTCTTTCTCCCTGTAATTCTTCACATCAAGTTGGTCACCACGGGGAAATGAAACTGTTCATTAGTGTCCTGATGGTGCCAGCTGCCTTCACATCATCTTATTCCTGTACCAAGTGTTATTCCTTCGATGTCCTAGCCTGCTATTTACAATTTACGTGTGAGTTTTATGTACATGTATCTAAATAAATATATCAGGCACACTTGCCAGGTCACTCAGTGTAAAGAATTGCCCTGTGGTGCAGGAGACCTGGGTTCAATCCCTGGGTCAGGAAGAGCCCCTGGAGAAGGAAATGGCAGCCCACTCCAGAATTCTTGCCTGGGAAATCCCATGGATAGAGGGGCCTTGTGGGCTACAGTCCGAGGGGGTCACAAAGAGTCAGACACGACTTAGCGACTGAGCACTCACAAAGACCACTAAAGGATTTTATAAAGATGAAATAATAATCTTAAATAATTTCATTTTTAATACCTTTTCCCTCTTTACTTTAAAGTTATTAGCAAAATTCAGTTTAGTGAAAGCAACATGATTAAAAATGATTTTAATAAGTCTTACTTTAATATTTTATGAGACTAGAAAGTATGCTTTTAAGTTCAATTAATGTCAGTACTTAGTCCTAATGGCTGTTATTGCAAAACGAAAACCTCACAAAGATAAATACACCCAAACAGAAGAATTTTATCTTTTGCTATACTTATTAAACCATAATTCTCACTGCTTAAATTCCATCTAATATCAGTTTTGCAAATGTGACGTTCCTCCAGAAAACTCTTCTTTGTCCATGAAGCCTTCATTCCCAATGATGGGAATCATTTGCTTGCTTTTTGTTATCAAGCAAGGGTTCAATGCCTGATGTGTATAGGAGCCAATAATATGTCACTGGTTTTGAGAGGGGAAAAAATCTTTATTGTGAGGTTGACCAGAAGAGAGACAGGAGACAAAGCTCTCAAATCTGTCTCCATGATCCAGGGTTGGTGTAAAATTTAAGGGGTTAGGGGAATTTCAAACTTGGAAGCTGATTGGCTAATCTTGAATCAGAACATATAAGCTAGTCATGCTACTGGAAGCCAGGTTTTCCTTATTGAATGACTTCGTCCTTTGCTTTGTTAAGGGTTCCAGTGGCAACCTTTCAATTCTTTGAGTTCTGTAGACTGAAGATTCTTGGTTGGGGGTCATCCTGGAGAGATGGTTTCCCATCTTGCACTGTTGTCTCTGTAAAATAAGTCAAGGTTTGATTGATGAACTTATTTGAAGGAAGCAGAATCAGTTTAAGTTGGTGCTGTTTCAACAGTCTAGTTGGGGAGGCAAAAACCAGTATAAGCTGGTTGATGTTTTAGAAGCCGTTTCATTTTCATCAGTTGTTTCTGTGGATATTTTTAATAATGGGATTTTTTAAACTCCAGAAACTCTTCATTTGGAAGAATGCAAAATGGGTTTTAAAAGTGTACTTCTTAATTTTGAAGGCTATGGCTATGCTAGTCTCTATAGTTGGCAATAGACACTTCATTTTGGCATTAAAATCACATAATAATAGAAACAGTTCCAAACATCAATTTTCAAAGTGCTTTCCTCATAACGTGATTATTTTAAACCACAGTCATATTAATTCCCAAAACATCACCTTTACCTGAAGGGATACATTGTGTGTGTGTATATATATGTGTGTGTGCAGGGGGGAGTGGGTGTGGGGATGTGTGTGTGCTTCCATGTGAGCTCACACACACAGACAGTCACAAGCAAGAGGCCAGGAAATTTGAAATAACTGTTTTTTTCCTTTTTTTATTATTATTTGTTTTTCGTTGCACAGGATCTTCATTTCTGTGCAAGGGCTTTCACTAGCTGCAGTGAGCAGGGGCCACTCTTCCTTGAGGACCACAGGCTCTTAGGCACACAGGCTTCAGGATTAGCAGCAGGCAGGCTCTAGGATTCGAGGGCTTCAGCCAGAGGCTCATTAGCTGTGGCTCTCTGGCTCTAGAGCTCAGTAGTTGTGATACAAAAGCTTTAGTTGTCCATGGCATGTGGAATCTTCCCAGACTAGGGATTGAGCCCATGTCCCCAGTGGATTCTTATTCACTGTACCACCAGGGAAGTCCAATTGCCCTCTTCTTAAAGAAACACATCTTTTAATTCTACAACTTTTAAGTTCTTTCCCTTGGGATGATCAGTAAACCTTGACTAATATTAAAAATTTTTATAGTCTCATCCATATCCCATTATAAATTATTGTAAAGATTCTACTGTATTTAATTTTTTTCAAATTAACCATATTATCCACATCCTACATTTTGGCTCTTCTAACTTCAATTTCTATATTGTTGCAATTTGTAAGTAAATGATGCCATTGATGAGTTTCATATGGAGTCCCTTCCTGCCCCCAATCCATAGTATTCCAGTCTGGGCAGCCACTCCATTGGTGGTTACTCTTACACAAAAAAACTACAGCATATTATACTAGATATATCATTCACATTATAAACACATTTTTTTCTTTAGTAGAGCACAAAAAGTATTCCCTTATTAATGCCATCATTGAAAAGACTGAAGTGCAACATGTTAGCAACTGGCATATACGATCATATAGCCAACTGCCATGTGTTCTAAACCTTTCTCAAATATCTGATAATGTGTTTTTCAACAGAATGCACTTTTATGTGTTGCCATCTTCTCTCTGTACCACTTCAGTCACTTTAACCATGGCAAATAGAACAGTAGTTTTCTCCCAGTGATATTGACTGACATTTTGTCTTCTACTATTAAATATAAAAGATTTTATTAAATAAAAGAGATTTTACTCAAATGGGATTTCTAAACATATTTATTACATTTAATAATAGTTCATAAAAATACACAACTAAGCATCACATGACTTGGAAAAAATTGTAGAGTTTTGTCTTCACACTCTGGGTGTATAGAATGCACGTATCTTGCTCATCATGATGGCATATTTATATTACTATCAGCTAATACCTCAAGGTCCAATATACCCTTAGGCTGGTTGTTAACTGTAGTGATATAAATCCATGTTTTGAATTTTTTTCTAACAAATTTAAACTTTTTTTTCTGATAGACTTCCATGTCAAAGATATCATCATAACAAATCTCATACAAAGAGTAGGAAATTGTTAGCTCTGCCATTTTTTTCTGAGTTTGCTTTTGCTTGCACTATCCATATTACAGTGCCCCTTCCAGTACCTGCACAGATACTAAAACCCACAGATGCTCTAATCCCTTATATAAAATGGCATATCTGCATATATAACCTATGCACCATCCTCGAAATACTTTAAATCTTCTCTAGATTACTTACAATACCAAATACTATATAAATACTATGTAAATCATTGCCAGGCACACTGCAAATTCAAGTTCTGCTTTTTTGGAACTTTCTGGAAATTTTAAAAAGTATTTTCCATTCGCAGTTGGTTGAGTCTGCCAACGCAGAACCCACAGGTACAGAAGGCCAACTGCATTTTCAGTCTTTGGATTTCTTTGCCAGAACCTTTTCAACCCACTTGTCCCTTTTGTAAGCATTAGTTAAATGATAGGTGATGTAATCTATCTAACCTGGGCTACACGATTCACTTGAAAGTAACTGAACCAGTGAGGGTATCACTGCCACCCCCTCCCCTTCTTTCCCTGGGGACTCTACTAGGATACATGACATGGATCCGTGACAAAAGTGTTGAGGAAGCATGCCTTATCAATCCATACAGAAAGTATTGGGGAACTCGACTTTTTTATTTATTTGTACGCTAAAGCAGAAATACCTCATTTTATTCTGCTTCACTTTATTGCACTTAGCAAATTTGCATTTTTAACAAGTTGAAGTTTTGTGGTGACCTTGTGTTGAGCAAGTCTACTAGAAGCATTTTCCAACAGCATTTGCTCACTTCATGTCTCTGTCACGTTTTGGAAAATCTCGAGATATTTCAAATTTTTTTCATTATTGTATTTGTTATGGTGATCTATGATTAGTAATCTTTGATGTTACTGTTGTAATTTTTGTCTCATATTTTTTAATTAAGGTATGTATATTATTTTTAAGACATAATGCTATTATACACTTAAGTAACTATAACATATACTTTTTAATAGTTATTTTCATTTATTTATTTGACAGTGCCAGGTCTTAGTTGAAGCATGCTGGACATTTTAGTTGCAGCATATAGGATCTAGTGCCCTGATCAGGGATTGAACCTGGGCCCTGGGCTGCACTGGGAAAGTGGAGTCTTAGCCACTGGACCATCAGGGAAGTCCCAACTACAGTATAACATAAACAGAACTTTTATATGCACTGAGAAACCAAAAAATTCTTGTGACTCACTTTACTGTGATACTTGCCTTATTATGGTGATCTGGAACAGAAGCCATGATATCCTCATGGTATGTCTGTTTAAGAACAAGTTTAAATTTTTCTTTTATATCCCATTGCATCATCCATCCTAAACACTACACTTTGAAGACCACTGATTTAATCCATTCCTCTTGTAGCCTCAGTTCAATGTGAAAACCAAACTTGTCGCTGCCGACAAAACCGCCTCCCCTGCCCCACCGTCTTCCCCCAGCAGCACCACCAGTGTCTCCTCCAGGCTTCAGCCACCAGAAGGAGACGTCTTGAGCCCTCTCCTCCAACCTGCACTTCCCTCCAATCATCCAGACCTGAACACTTTAGAGAGCACTGGGCTCAGAGTTGTCAGTTACCTCCCAGAGTGCTCTGACTCCTGATACCATTGGCAGGTGGGGTTATTTGAGCATTTTTGGAAGCCCAGAGGTGTTTGGGGTCTGTGCATCATCCCCCAGGCTCCTACTAACACCCCACTCTGGGTAAATGTTCTACAATGCACACAGGCACATCTAAGATGGCATGCTGCTAAGTCACTTCAGTCATGTCCAACTCTGTGCGACCCCATAGACAGCAGTCCACCAGGCTCCCCTGTCCCTGGGATTCTCCAGGCAAGAACACTAGAGTGGGTTGCCATTTCTTTCTCCAATGCATGAAAGTGAAAAGTGAAATTGAAGTCGCTCAGTCGTGTCCGACTCTTCGCAACCCCATGGACTGCAGCCGACCAGGCTCCTCCATCCATGGGATTTTCCAGGGAAGAGTACTGGACTGGAGTGCCATCGCCTTCTCCACTAAGATGGCATGGCAGCCTCCAAATAACCACTTTCTCTGTTTCCTTTTACTGTCTCCTGAGGGCTTCCCTGGTGGCTCAGTGGTGAAGAACCCGCTTACCAATGCAGGAGACGCAGGTTCGATCCCTGGGTTGGAAATATTCCCTGGAGAAGGAAATGGCAACCCACTCCAGTATTCTTGCGTGGGAAATCCCAGGGACAGAGGAGCCTGGTGGGCTACAGTCCATGGGGTCACAAAGAGTAGGACACGGCTCAGAAAATGAACAACTCTTCCCTGAACTGCAGAAGCATAGATCTCCCCAAGGAGACAATAAGAGAGGGTTCTGCTTCTGAGAGTGCTGTGCAGAATCTCAGCAAATATATCCAGTTTTTAAAGTAAAGTGCCCCAGGGCCTTCTACTAATTGAATGGACTGAAATCATGGCATATGATCTAACAACAGGACAGAAACAGGTCCATCAGGAGCAACTGGCAGCTGGAAGAAACGTGCCTGGGGCAGTGTTCCTGGCTCCAGTGTGGAAGGGCATCGTGGCCCACACTGATACTGTGGCATAACTGCGGGTACAGCCTTCCCCGACCTGCCTTGCCACTCCAGTGGGAGGTTCAATTCCCTCCCCAGGAATTTTTTCTTTTGGTACCTAGCATGCAGTGGATCTCAGTTCCCCAACCAGGGAATGAACCTGGGGACATTGCAGTGAACGCTTGGAATCCTAACCACTAGGCCACCAGGAACTCCCTCCTCCCCAGCAATGTTTGACTTCTGTGTGGCCAATCAGCTGTAAGCAAGCTAGAGTCAGATAGGACTCTACCCTTACAGTTAACAGCCAGTTCCTTCTTCCTGAATTGGAATATAGAAAGGAAAGCGACAAACCTGAGCACTCTGAAAATTAGTGTGAGTGAGAGCTAGGTCTAGACCCAGGGCACGTGCACTCGGGGTGACTGGGGACCTTGGGCTTAGCATCTCCCAGTCACTCCTCTCTGGACTGGAGTGAAGAGGGCCAGTGGCTGGGGATCCGAGGCTTGGGGCCCACAGCCAAGACCGCAAGCCCACAGAACACCTGCTCGGTAGTCAGCGGCTGTTGTTCCCCAGACCCACCTGGGCACATGGTCCCTGTAATTGAATGGAAGCCTAGGGATTAGCAGTCCTCCTCCGGATCTAAGAATGGCCTGTTGTCTCTGCCTTCCCTCCAGGCCTCTGCACAAGACCATGCTGGGCTGTAGCTCCAGCTCATTCCCATGTCTCTGTGTTTTTCATACTCTCCAGACCCTACCATCAGCCTAACCATTGTACCACCTGGTGAGACTCTGCCGGTGGACTCCTATAGACAGGAATCACAGCCTCAAACATCTTGCACATTTAAGTCATTGTCTGAACACCCCAAATTATCTGCCCCAAACTCCTTTCATCTCCTACTTCATAATTTGAAATTCAGGTGTCAAAATCTAGCATAACTGTAGCCCTTCAGAATCATCTGGGAGGGAAGAGAGGAAAATGAACAGAGAGGAGCCTCAAATGAGGTTATGACCTCTGTCTCCTGAAGATGCAGACTTCCCTCATTGCCCTACACACACCCACACACACACACACACACACCCAGGCCCCTACACACACCCACACACACCCAGGCCCCTACACACACACACACACACACACATACATGAGCAGAGCAGAGCCTCAAATGAGGTTATGACCTCTGTCTCCTGAAGATGCAGTCTTCCCTCATTGCCACACACACACACACACACACACACCCAGGCCCCTACACACACACACACACACCCAGGCCCCTACACACACACACACACACACACCCAGGCCCCTACACACACACACACACACACAGGCCCCTACACACACATACACACACACACACACATACATGAGCAGAGCAGAGCCTCAAATGAGGTTATGACCTCTATCTCCTAAAGATGCAGTCTTCCCTCATTGCCACACACACACACACACACACACCCAGGCCCCTATACACACACACACACACACAGGTCCCTACACACACACACACACACAGAGGTCCCTACACACACACACACACACACGCACACACATGAGCAGAGCAGAGCCTCAAATGAGGTTATGACCTCTGTCTCCTAAAGATGCAGTCTTCCCTCATTGCCCCTACACACACACACACACACAGGCCCCTACACACACACACACACACACCCAGGCCATCCTCTTTTCAACCCTTGAATGCCTGATTCAGAACTGCCCGCCCAACCATTTAATGAACAATAAGATCAAAGGTCAAAGGTTGAAGCAGAAGCAAGAGCCTGGAGCTGTCCTGTCCCCCAGTGCCTGCTTCCAGGCTCTTGGCCACCCTCAGTCCTTATAGTATAGTCAACACCCAATCCATCCTCAGCTCTGTGGATTCTACCAGGGAGGAATGGGAGCAGTTTACGTTGTACAAGTGAGAAGCACAGACATTTTTCCAGACCCTGAATTTTGATTATTTAAGAATGAGCCTCACTATGATCTCACTGAGGATAATGACACCTCTGAGTGAGCGAGGAGGACTGTGCATAAGATTTTGATTTGGGAAATCAAAAATCCAAAAATTGTGATGATTGTACAACATTGTGAATGTAATTGATGCCACTGAAATGTATACAGCATTGTTCATGTTACAATGGGTAAATTTATGTTTTATATGTTTTACTACAATAAAAAAATTGTTTAAAAAACCTCCAAAATTGAATTTTTTAAAAACTGTTATTTCACAACTCCACTGTTTCTTTGAACCATTAAGTGTAAACAGGTCCAGGGCAAATGGCTGTTTATCAACCATTTGACTATCCCCACACTTTCGGGCAAAGTGGTTTAAGAGGGGCTGTGAGGGAACAAAGAAGGAAGAGTTGAGCTCCAGACTGGAAGGACTCGGGAAAGAAGGGAGGGTGGCTGCCAGAGGAGAGAGATTCCACACGCCTCAAGGAATGAGAACACAAAGGTCACTGCGAGTCAGAAACTCCACCCAGAAATCCTTAGGCAGCTTGGAGAGAACACCGGACAAGCCCAGAGCAGCTCAGGGTGGGCAAAAGTCCCCATGGCTCATGATTTGTCTAAAGGGTGAGTCTTTGAAAAAGAGAAACAAAGCAATTGGAAGTCACTGGTATCTATTACCTGTCAACTGTTCCCCAAAACTGACCCATCTGATTGTTCCCATCTACAATCATATTCCAGACAAACCCCACTTGAGCCAGATAAATTTTCAGTGACATATGTTAACGTCCAGATCCTTTCTAAATGATCATTGCAAAAGCTTGTGGTTTACCAATAACTGAGTGTTCTTAAATATATTAGTGGGAATTAGATTCAGCTGAGGGTAACCTAAAATAGCAATGAGATAAATAAGAGAAAAATTTCTTTCTCTTCCCTTCAGTAAATAGTCCAGAGTTGGGAATTACAGACATTTCACAGATCCTCAGACTCCTGCAGTTGGAAGTCACTGGTATCTATTACCTGTCAACTGTTCCCCAAAACTGGCCCATCTGCATAGTTCCCATCTACAGTCATATTCCAGACAAACCCCACTTGAACCAGTCACCAGCTTACCTGACCTCAAGTGTGAACGCATCCTTGTGGGAACGAGCAGTCACCCTTCTTTTACTAGGGCTTCCCATGTGGTGCTACTGGTAAAGAACCTACCTGTCAATACAGAAGACATAAAAGACATGGGTTCAATCCCTGAGTCAGGAGGATCCCCTGGAGGAGAGCATGGTAACCCCCTCCAGTATTCTTGCCTGGAGAATCCCATGGACAGAGGAGCCTGGCAGGCTACAGTTAATAGGCTCACAAAAAGTCCAACATAACTAAAGCAATTTAGCATGCAGGCACACATGTCCTCTGCTAAGAAAAGCTTACAAATATATCTTCAATCATCACCTCCATGTTTCATGAAGCAAGAGGGAGGAAGGACCATATGGTAGGTCTATTTTTAATTTTTTGAGGAACCTCCATACTATTTACAGCGGATATACCATTTTGCATTACCACCAGCAGTGTATACACATCCTTGCCAACATTTGTCTTTTGTTTTCTTGATAATAACCATCCTAACAAATATGAAGTAATATCTCATTGTGATTTTTATTTGCATTTCCCTAATGATTAATGATGTTGAATATCTTTTCAATTACCTGTTACCCATCTGTATGTCTTCTTCAAAGAAGTGTCTATTCAAGTGTTTAGCCCACTTTAAAACTGGGTAATTAGGGTGTTATTTTTGCTATTGAGTTGTATTACCATATGATCCAGCAACCCCACTTCTGCAGTTATCCAAAAGTACTGAAATCAGGATCTCAAAGAGATATTAGCACTCCATCTTCACTGTAGCACTGTTCACAATAGGAAGATGAGGATGCAACCTAAATGTCTATTGATGGATGAACAAACAAAGAAAATATGATATATCCATACAATAAAGATTATTCCGCCTTAGGAAACAAGGAAATCCTGTAATATGTGACAACATGGATGAACCTTAGGACATGATGCTAAGTGAAAGAAGCCAGTCATTGAAAGACAGTTGCTGCACTGATGTCAGCTATATGGTTGTTTTCCATTATAGATATTGTAAAATATTGAATATAGTGCTCTGTGCTATACAGCACATCCCAAATGTCTTTTAATGAAGCACCATATCACACTCCCACTTACCTCCTGTTGGCCACACTGAGCAGCTCTGTAACATTCAAATATAACTGCCTTAGATTTTGTGATTAACTTGATTACACCAGGCCTAAAATCTCCCATCAAAGACAGCAGGGAAGAGTGCAGTACAGTTCAGATATCACCACCCAGAACTTCTCCAAGTTGGAGTCAGAGCACCGTGGTATTTGCATAGTAGTGGCAACCACTCTGAGATGCAAGACCTCTGAGGTAAGAACAAACTTTTTGACAATTTCAGGGAAATCAAAGGAGTCATGTGTCTTTTGTTCTGTGAGGGCAGGATTCTGACTGACTTAAGAAGTCTTCACTACCCTTCCTCATGAAGTCCTAATGTGGGCCGTCACCATGCTGAATCTGGTGTCAATGCTCCCAGCATGCTAGTGTGGTGTCAGAAAAAGGTCTTTACACAGAACAATGAAATAGGAGCCTGAGGTTAGGGATATTCCTGGAGGTTCAGTGTTAAAGAATCCACCTGCCAGTGTAGGGGACATGGTTCGATCCCTGGTCCAGGAAGATCTCACATGCCACAGAGCATCTAAGCCCGTGTGCCACAACTCCTGAGCCCGAGCTCTACAGCCCATGAGTCACAACTACTGAGCCTGCGCATCTAAAGCCCATGCTCTGCAACAAGAGAAGCCGCTGCAGTAGCCTCACTTGGCCACAACTAGAGAAAGCTCGTGCACAGCAACAAAGACCCAGCACAGTCACACACACACACACACACACAGCCCAAGGTTAGCAGAATTATGTGCTGTGGTTCACTTGTTCTTACTTGGGAACATGTTCTAAAAGTCCTTCAGGCAGTCATCCATGAAATACCTATGGAGTATCCAGCAGGGGTCAGGCCCTAGGCCCTTGAGCAACAACAGTCAGCAGAACAGTTCTTGCCTTCATGGAGGTTACAGCTATTTAGCAAGACAGGACATTAATCAAAGGACCACTGAAACACATCAATTCAACAGGGACAGTGCCAGAAAGAGAAGTATACAACAGAATACAACAAGAAAAACTGACCTCCTTCCAGGTTCCACACATTGGAAACAGTACATGCAAAGGCCCTGGGAGAATTTAGGAGAACAATACCTGAGTCATATTCTCCCATTTTATTTCTGCCCCGTATTCATGATTGAACATTCTGTAAAGGTTACACAGTACCACATGGCCTGGGTAAATAAAACCAGATTTAGTGCTCCAGGGTGCTGATGTTTTCAAATTAACTTTTCCAAATCCTGTCACTTTTCCAGCATTTATGAATAATTTATTTATAAATAAACCTATTTTTAAATTCCTCATGCCCATCATCCCCAAACCCTGTGTTTTCTGGAAGTTTCCAATTCTCTTTCAAACATTCCTTCCATGTGAGTATATTCTGGAAGTCAGTGGGGAAGAATTTCCTCCCCATATTGCTTTGTAAGGATCTTGGTTCCTTCTGCCAAAGTTCTAGAGGGGCCAGACCCTGTGCAGGCCCTCCAAGGCCAGGTCCCACCCCACCCTACTCCTGCTTCAGTGGGCTCTAGCTTTAAGGGTCTTAACTTGTACTCAGTCCTTCTCCAGAGAGCAGTGGAATAAGATCCGGTGATATTAATGGTCCTGCCTCCTAATACCACTACCCTACCCCACTGATTCAAATCAGATCTGTCTCATCTCTATCCATCCCAATGACTTAGGCCCAAATGCACTGTCAAATTCCATTCCTACCAGGGATCTCTGAAGTATGTCAATGAAGTCACAGTCTCTGACCTTACCTTTCTCCTTTAGGTGTCCACCATTTAAATCCCATCCTCCATCAGTTGGCTGCTGAGACCTAGAATTCCAGGGGTCCTCTCCAGAGCCATCAACAAAATTGTTTCTATATCAGTAGGGTCAGAAGCAAACAGATACTACATTCACATTGGGAGAACTGATTTAATAGATAATTTAATAGAGGGACTATTTACCAAGATGTAAGCAGGGTGCAGGGAACCATGAGGATCTGTATGATAAACAAGGGCTGGTACCATCAGGATGTCACCTCCCTGGGCCTAAACAGGGAAGGTAAAAAAGCATTTACACCAATCACATGCAAAGCCTCCAATAAAGGCAGATTCCAGGTCATCTTACTTGTCTTATATTACCTGACCAGCTCCTTTGGTCCTGTAGGCCCTTTTCCTCATGGTTCTAGCCTACATCTTCAGATGCCTCTGAGCCCATTGGCAGGTGTTACTCTTAGCATAGAGTTTTCCTGTCTCTAACCTGGCCCGCAGGGCTTCCTATGAACTCTATGAACCCAAGGCACCTGGCTGAGCCCTCCTGTCCCTCTAGCTTCTCTGTCTTCCTCAGTTGAGGATCTGAGAACAGTGCTAAGGGTTACCACTTGGCCCTTTGACCTCTTTCTGACTTCTAGCCTTTGTGTTAACTGGTGACGGGTACCCAGTCAGGCTAAATATTGAAATCATGGCCCATTTTTGTGGCAGCCTGAAGGGCTTCTGACCCTCCTTTTCCAGACCAACGTAGTTTGGTCCACTCATGGCTCATAGCTGTATGCAATCTGTCCCCAGGGTTATACACCATGAGAAGGAAGAATACCTCCCACCATCCCCTCGCTGTCCTCCATGGGTCACTATTACAGGGAACACAAAGCAAGGCGGCCCAATATTCCCGCTGAAATCAGCAAAGCAGCCCTGATTTTATTCACTTTCCATTATAACCCCTCAGTCTGAGGACAGGCAGGGCAAGAGGAGCAATGTGCACAGGCTGGACCCTTTCCAAGTGATTCCTAGACCCTTCTGAGAGCAGACTGCTCCTGACCCCTCCCCGCAACCGCTCCAGACACATTCAGTTGCATCTGAGCCTGGCAGTCCTGATTCCCAGGACCCCAAGCTATCCAGCCCGAACCATGGCTCAGTTACAGTATGATAAGGGACAGCTCTGTCCAGTCAGTCACTCCACAGACTTTCTGAATACTCTTCTTTCAGTCCAACTGTCGGAAGACGAAGTCACGTAGCCCAGTGTATAAAATGCTCTCCATCCAGTGGGTGTGATTTCAGGATGCTGCTTTGTCCTTTTTATACACCTTGGGACTGATAACTGTGATTTTAAATAGGAAGAAGTGTGACTGTAAAAAAGGTACTTGCCAAGATCATATAGTAAATGCTTATGATAGAAATTATGTTATAAAAGTACAGCACAGAGCATGATTTCAACTATGTAAAAAATGAAAGAAGTGAAATAAATAAAAACCCAAAGAATAGGAAAAAAGTGGCAGGAAAATTTTTTTAACACAACTCTGGGTTCTGCAGAAAAAAACCTCTTGGCTTGGAAGCTCCCCCTCCACCCCCGATTCTCCAACACACTACTCATAGCCCCGTTTCCATCCCAGAACTCTGGGTGTGCTTTGGTCAGTAGAGAGAACACTAGGAATTTTATTTTATCCAAGATAAGGAAAAGCTATATGCAAAAACTGGAGAGTTTTGAGGTGCTTTGGAATAGGAAGGATGGGAAGAAGAAAAAATATGAACTGTGAAGAAAGAGCTTAAATAGAGAAGAGAACCCAAAACCTGGCTATGGGGCAGGACCAAGTCAAAGAGAGAAACAATGAAAAATTTCCTATGGGATGAAGAGGGGGACATATTCAATGTAAAGCTGTTTCCTATAGTGTGCTGTCCCATAATACCCCACCAGTACCCCTACATATTCAGGAAAAACCTCCTATAACAACAATCTCATAGTATGTGAAAGTGAAAGTCGCTCAGTCGTGTCCCACTTTTTGTCACCCCGTGGACTATACAGTCCATGGAATTCTCCAGGCCAGAATACTGGAGTGGGTAGCCTTTCCCTTCTCCAGGGGATCTTCCCAACCCAGGGATCAGACCCTGGTCTCCTGCATTGCAGGCGGACTCTTTACCAGCTGAGCCACAAAGGAAGCCCTCTCATAGTATGTATAATTTGGAAAAATCAAAGAGAAGAAGTCTTCTTTAATATAGACCAATGCAGGCCCTCTTGCATTAGCCAAGATAAGTCAGACTATGGCAAACCTATTCAAAACAAACAAAACTTAGTTCAACACATCAAAGTTATATTTCTTGCTTAAATCACAAGCTAGTGCAGGTCAGGCAACTCTCCTGAATGGCTTTCCTCCAAACAGTGACTCAGAGCTCCCTGCAGGTTCCATCCTGCACTTTCACCAGCTAGGAGCCTTTCACTACTTGATGTATGGGAGAAGGGAGATGGTGTGGCCAACAGCACGGCTGAAGCTGTGCCTGGAAGAAAACCGGTACCGTTAAATCTATATATAGCGTGCATGCTTAGTCGCTCAGTTGTTTCCCACTCTTTGCAACCCTTTGGACTGTAGCCCATCAGGATCCTCTGACCATGGGATTTTCCAGGCAGGAATACTGGAGTGGGTTGCCATTCCCTTCTCCAGGACATCTTCCCGACCCAGGGATCCTATGTCTCCTGAATTGCAGGCAGATTCTTTACCCACTGAGCAATTGGGGAAGCTACTAAATCTATATATTAAAATATAAATAAGGTTGAACACCAGTGATGTAAGTGTCCAACTCAAAAACTTTCAGAAAAGGAACAGCAAATTAACTCCCACCCCTAACAAACAGAAGGGAAGAATAAAGAGCAGAAATCAATGAAATAGAAAAAAGACATGCAATAGAGAAAATCAACAGTCAAAAGTGTTTTCTTTGAATGCTGCTGCTGCTGCTAAGTCACTTCAGTCGTGTCTGACTCTGTGTGACCCCGTAGACGGTAGCCCACCAGGCTCCCCTGTCCCTGGGATTCTCCAGGCAAGAACACTGGAGTGGGTTGCCATTTCCTTCTCCAATGCATGAAAGTGAAAAGTAAAAGTGAAGTTGGTCAGTCATGTGCAACTCTTTGTGACCCCATGGACTGCAGCCTACCAGGCTCCTCTGTCCATGGGATTTGCCAGGCAAGAGTACTGGAGTGGGGTGCCATCGCCTTCTCCGTTCTTTGAATAGGTTAATGCAATTAATAAATGCCTGGCAAGGCAGATATAGAGAAGGGAAAAAATGAGAGAGAGAGAGAGAATACAAATACCAAAATCAGATATAAAAACAATGAAACATCACAACAGACCTTACATATTTTAAAAGAATAATGAGAGAGTATCATAAACAATTCGATGCCACTAAATTGGCATTCTACATGCACATATTTATGTCAATAAATTGAAACTTTTAGGTGAAATATTCAATTTTGTTGAAAATAATAGAAAGAATAGAAAATACCAATAGTTGTATATCTACCAAAGAAATTGAATCTGATGTTTAAACTCTTCCACAAAGGAAACTGCAAGCCCAAATGGAATCACAAAAATTTAAGGTATAAATAATACCAATCTAAACAGATGAATCCAGAGAATAGCAGAGGAAAAACATCCCAACTCATTTAGTAAGCCTTGCAAAAACTCGATACTTTGATACCAGAAAGATATTACAAGAAAGAAAAATTATTAGCCAACGTCACAGGCTGAAAAACGTAAAGGAGCAATGGCAAGCCTATGCGGTAAACGATAACCGTCTCCACCACAGTGTGCTTTTCTGGTCATTGGATATTCCTTTTGTTTCCTTCTTTCACAAGTGCAATAATTGCTCTTCATGGGAAACAACCCAAAATCCAATCTGTCATTGTGTTTCATAGTCCTCTCTGCTGGGAACACGTGACTGCTTTTAGACTGTGCACTAAAAGGGCAGGTTGTCCATCCCACACCCGTGTCTGTGATACTGTTGCTCAGTTGTATTTGACTCTTTGCAACCCCATGGACTGTAGCCCACTAGGCTTCTGTGTCCATGGAATTTCCCAGGCAAGAATACTTTTGAGAGGGTTGCCATTTCCTACTCCAGGGGATCTTCCAGGCATCTTGCATCTCCTGCTTTGGCAGGTGGATTCTTTAACACTGAACTACTTGGGTTAGCTGACCCATACCCATGCCGACATACAAATATGCAGTGATGGAACAGGAATAGGATAACTTCAATTAACACTCCCCTTCAGAAAGGGGAGAATGAGAGACCCACAGCGGTCTCTGTCCCACAGCTACACTGGTGTGACTCTGCTGAATACACTGGTATTACACTGCTGAAGTACCAGCGGGCAGCCTTTAGAATTACTGCCTAGCCTGAGCAGGATCTCTCCTCTCCTGTTCTTTGCAATCCTTGGCACTACCCTGGGAGGGGCTTCCTCTTGGACCCTTATTCTCTTTGTCCATATCTAAAGAGAGAACTGGGGAGAAAGCTCTCTTAGGGGCTGTGCAACTTCCTCCCAGAAGGCTTAACTGTTTATGGCTTAACTGAAGAACTCAAACTTTTTACACACACCTGTGGTTTCTTTGACAACACAGCTTCCTCAAAAATTTGCTTAGTTTCTGACCTATTTGCACCCAGACCATTCTATTTGCCAATATTCACCCTCAGTGTTCCATTTGTAAGACATAGTTTTCATGTTTACTTTATTCTTTTGCCTTCTTGCCCCCACATACTCTCAGTGTGAGAGTGATTTACTTAAAGCTAGCTGGTGAAGCTAGCTGGCACAAAAGAACCCACATTTCATCAGATATTTTCCATGATTCACTTTCAACCGAGATATTTTCTTGGGCCTTTGTCATGCAAAAACCTTTAAATTCCCATCTCTTACTATTTGGGAACCAAAAGCAGTCAGCTTTTCTAACTCTGCAGGCCTCAGTATCCTGGACTTTGTCTATTGCATTTAATTTAATTAACAAAGCCATCAATCTTGTGCTTTTAAATTTAAATTAAAAGATGTAAATTTTTATACCACGATATTCACCCTTTTAAGAAGTACAATTTAGTGTTTTTTCGGTATACCCACAAAGCCGTGCAGCCATCACCCCTGTCTCATTTCAGAATACTTTCATCACCTCCCAAAAAACCTTGCAATCATTAGCAGTCATTCCCCGTTTCCCATTCCCCTATGCCCTAGATTCATCCGTTTCTGACTCTGTATATTTTCTTATTCTAGATATTTCATATAAACGGAATATGCGATCTTCTGCGTCAGGTTTCTTCCACTTAGCATAATTTTTCAGGGTTCAATTACTTTGTAATATGAATCAGTACTTCATTTCTTTTTATGGCTGAATAATATTCTATTGTGAAGATATACTATATTTTGTTTATTCATTTGTCTATGAACATGCGGACTGTTTCCACTTTGGGGCTCTTATGAATAATGCTGCCATGAATATTTGTGTACAAGTTCTTGTGTGGATGTATGTTTTCATTTCTCTCTGACAGCTGTCTAGGGGTGTATATGTTTTACTTTCAACCTATTTCTGTCTTTGAAGCTAACACATGTCTCTTGCAGACTGCATATAGTTGGGTCATGGGTGTTTGATTGTCTGTTGGATTTTTATTTATTCCTCCAGTCTGGCCAATTCTATTCTGAGTTCATCTTTTTCTTGTAGTACCTTGACAACTGCAGCCAGAAGTAGCCAACATACACTACTAATGTTCTGTTTTTCAATCCCTTCTCCTAGATAATAAATGGTATAAATTTATACCATTTATTATCTACAAAAGTGAAGTTAATAAATATGGGTTATGTCCCCCAAGTTAGATCAGTTAATAATGTTTCAGCACTACAGTGTTAAGATATTTCTAGCCTTCAACATTAGTTTCCTGCTCAGTATACCACTAGAGTGTTAAGCTGTTAGAGCCGTGCCCTACTTCAGTCAGTTCAGTTCAGTTCAGTTCAGTCGCTCAGTCGTGTCCGACTCTGCGACCCCATGAATTGCAGCACGCCAGGCCTCCCTGTCCATCACCATCTCCTGGAGTTTACTCAGACTCACGTCCATCGAGTCGGTGATGCCATCCAGCCATCTCATCCTCGGTCGTCCCCTTCTCCTCCTGTCCCCAATCCCTCCCAGCATCAGAGTCTTTTCCAATGAGTCAACTCTTCGCATGAGTTGGCCAAAGTACTGGAGTTTCAGCTTTAGCATCATTCCTTCCAAAGAACACCCAAGACTGATCTCCTTTAGAATGGATTGGTTGGATCTCCTTGCAGTCCAAGGGACTCTCAAGAGTCTTCTCCAACACCACAGTTCAAAAGCATCAATTCTCCTGCGCTCAGCTTTCTTCACAGTCCAACTCTCACATCCATACATGACTACTGGAAAACCCATAGCCTTGACTAGACGGACCTTTGTTGGCAAAGTAATGTCTCTGCTTTTGAATATGCTATCTAGGTTGATCATAACTTTCCTTCCAAGGAGCAAGCATCTTTTAATTTCGTGGCTACAGTCACCATCTGCAGTGATTTTGGAGCCCAAATAAATATTCTGATACTGTTTCCACTGTTACCCCATCTATTTGCTATGAAGTTATGGGACCAGATGCCATGATCTTCGTTTTCTGAATGTTGAGCTTAAAGCCAACTTTTTCACTCTCCTCTTTCACTTTCATCAAGAGGCTCTATTGTTCCTCTTCACTTTCTGCCATAAGGGTGGTGTCATCTGCATATCTGAGGTTATTGATATTTCTCCCGGCAATCTTGATTCCAGCTTGTGTTTCTTCCAGTTCAGCATTTCTCATGATGTACTCTGCATAGAAGTTAAATAAACAGGGTGACAATAGACAGCCTTGACGTACTCCTTTGCCCTACTTAGAGGTACCAATATCTGTATCAGTATGAAATGTATGTTAAAGTACAATAAGCTATACTACAATAATAAACAAACCCAAAACTCTAAATGGTCTAATCTGACAAAGGTTTATTTCTCACTTATGTCACTGTCCAATGCAGGTCAGGCAACTCTTCTACATTGCCCTCCCCATGCAGTAACAAGTTCCTTACAAATGGCAATTTAGCCATCTCAGAGTTCTTCAATTCTAGAACCATAGACAGGAAAGAGAGAGTGACCCAGAGTGCAGAGAGGTTCTGGCCTAGCTTGAAAAAGGTATATATCACTCCTCCACATATGGAAGGGGCCAGACTTAGTTATATGTCTCCAACTCTACTGCAGTGCAGATGGAAAGCTTACAGGAGCACATTGATATTTGATGATCCCTAGCAGTCTGCACCCTACCTACCCCTATTCTCTAAATAAATTGAAGTTTCCCCTCTAAAGTGGCGCAAGGATAGTTAGAAATCACTATTTTATGAATACAGGCCATCCGGAGCAGGAAGAGGTATCATCATGGCTAAGGGCTGTGGGCTCTGGAGCCAGGCTGTCTGGGTTCAAATCTTGGATCTACTTAATAATAATTCTATTGCTATGGCTCCATACTTCACTCCTATAAGTTTCAGTTGCTCATCTTAAAGTGGAGTTTAAGTAGTATCTACCTAGCTCCTAGGTTTATTGTCAAGATGAAATGAGACAACCCATGTATTTAAAAACAGGGCGGTGCCTAGCACATGGAAGTATATCAGGAAAGTGAAAATGAAGTCACTCAGTCATGTCCGACTCTTTGCCACCCCATGGACTGTAGCCCACCAGGCTCCTCCATCCACGGGATTTTCCAAGCAAGAACACTGGAATGGGTTGCCATTTCCTTCTCCAGGGCATCCTCCCAACCTAGGGACTGAACCCAGGTATCCTGCATTGCAGCAGACTCTTTTTACCATCTGAGCCACCAGGGAATCCCTGGTGATATGATATGATATGAAATCATCTACATCAGAGGTATTAGCTTTTATTAAATAGGTTAAAGAGTTAGAAACTAATGGGAAAGGAAATAAAACCATAGAATGAATATTATTGCCATTAATGATATTTTCTTCTGCATGCCTGATTGGAAATGTGTTTGTCTGGGGCATCCCATGTAGCAGCAGGAAAGTGTAAGGCCAGACAGATAAGCCACTAATGGGCCTATTTATGTGAGAGGAATGGGCATTAGCTCTCACAAGTGCAAGGTCCAAGTGTGAGAATGGTCCCCCAAGGAGAGACTTAATTGGAGTGCAATTTAAATCTTGATCACACACCTATCCCCAGGAGAGTGAAGCTGCCTGTATGGTGTCAGGAAGCCTGGACTCTACCTTGACTGCCTCTGATATTCCAAGCCACATGGCCCCGCAGAGCCCAGGAAGAAGGACTCTGAGGGACCATGGGCTCTTCCTGCTGCTACAGCTAAGAGGTGATGTTGCAAGGAGTCTATAGAGAAAAAGTCCTCACCTGAGCTATGTGTGGTCTGTCCAGTGAATTCAGCATTTTCACCTGCGAGAACAGTGGTTAAAAGCATAGGTTCTGCAGTCAGACTGAGTTCAAACCCTAACTCTGAGCCTCAGTTAACTGTGTGAGTCTAAACCAGTCACTACCTCCTCCAAACCTGACAGTCATTGTCTGTGCGCTGAAATTTGTATTTTTATCGTGTTGGCTGCCATCTATTTGCCTCTCCACATCCACTCTCCACTCTTCTCTACACTGAAGAGTAGAGGAGTGCAGAGAGGCTGGAGTCCCGGGAGGCTGGCCTCCAAGAATCCTGTCAAGGGACTCCATTGCTCTCTGGCTTCTGATTGTGTCCAAGAAATGGGCAGGTGAGAGGAAAGTGGAAACTTGGTATTTATTTCCTTAGATTCCACACTGCTAGGTTTCTGAAAGTTGGTTGTGACCCTCTCCCCCAAACCACAGCTGCTTTTCAGCCAGCTTTCTCCTTTACAGTTTTCTCCACAGGTTTCATAAACCACTACTTCCTCCTTCCTCTTCAAGCTTGGCACAGAACAGCTCCCTGCTATCACAGCCCCAAGATACTCTAACATATCTGGCTGCTTTCCCTAAGCTCTTCCCTCTTAATCCCCTTAATAATGTGCTTCAGTGACCCACTTTTGAGTGCCAGGACCTTTTGACTGATAGAACTATGTGCTTGCAGCAGACACCCTTTGGGTGACTAACTGGTTCACATTGATTCCCTTTCTCTGAGAACACCCCTTATACAAAGGTGAGGGGCCCCAGTGGCTGTGCCTATAATGTACGTCCCTTCAACCTGACTGGCCCGAGGATACATATCTGGCCCAATCAGATTCTCCATCAAAGAAAAGTGGTATCTGGAACAAAGAGATAGCAGGAACTAGGAGCCAACAGGATTGCCCAGATTTATTTCCAAATCCACCTTTTAAGGAGCCTACAAAAGTAGGCAAGGGTGGGTTTCTACTCTTTTACATTTTGAATGTTCAATTCTGCCTGCTATCCCATGTGGTGCCCTATCACCCTTTCAATACATTTCTTCTTTACTTAGCTAGCCAGAATTAGTTTCTGCTGCTTACAGTCTGTGCTGTGCTGGTACTTAGTCGCCCAGTCTTGTCCAACTCTCTGCAACCCTTTGGACTGTAGCCCACCAGGCTCCTCTGTCCATGGAACTTTTCAGGCAAGAATACTGGGGTGGGTTGCCATTTCCTCTTCCAGGGGATCTTCCTGACCCAGGGGTGGAACCAGCATCTCCTGTGTTTCCTGCATGGCAGGCAGATTGTCTACCTGCTGAACCACTGGGGAAGCCAGAACCTCAATAAACACAGCACCTCATAGGACTTTTATGAGATAATGTATGTAGGAAGTTTAGCACAGTGCTATGTATGGTAAGCTCTCAACAATTTATACCATTTATTATCTACAAAAGTGAAGTTAATAAGAGAATGAGTAAATAAGCCACAGACTAGGAGAAACTATTTGGAAAAGATACATCTGATGAAGGATTGTTATCCAAAATATCCAAAGAACTCTGATAACTCAACAATAAGAAAATGAATCAATTAAGAAATGAGCAAAAGACCTTAACAGACACCTCATCAAAGATACACAGATGGAAAATAAGCATATGAAAAGATGCTCAACGTCATATGTCATTCAGTTCAGTTCAGTCACTCAGTCATGTCTGACTCTTTGAGATCCCATGAATCGCAGCATGCCAGGCCTCCCTGTCCATCACCAACTCCCAGAGTTCACTCAAACTCACATCCATCCAGTCAGTGATGCCATCCAGCCATCTCATCCTCTGTCGTCCCCTTCTCCTCCTGCCCACAATCCCTCCCAGCATCAGAGTCTTTTCCAATGAGTCAACTCTTCGCATGAGGTGGCCAGAGTACTGGAGTTTCAGCTTTAGCATCATTCCTTCCAAAGAACACCCAGGATTGATCTCCTTTAGGATGGATTGGTTGAATCTCCTTGCAGTCCAAGGGACTCTCAAGAGTCTTCTCCAACCCCAAAGTTCAAAAGCATCACATCAATTCTTCAGTGCTTAGCTTTCTTCACAGTCCAACTCTCACATCCATATAAGACCACTGGAAAAACCATAGCCTTGACTAGACTGACCTTTGTTAAAGGCAAAGTAACGTCTCTGCTTTTTACTTTGACAAATTAATGTCTCTGCTTTTTAATATGCTGTCTAGGTTGGTCATAACTTTCCTTCCAAGAAGTAAGCATCTTTTAATTTCATGGCTGCAGTCACCATCTGCAGTGATTTTGGACCCCCCCCCCAAAAAAAAAAGTCTGACACTGTTTCCGCTGTTTCTCCATCTATTTCCCATGAAGGGATAGGACCAGATGCCATGATCTTCGTTTTCTGAATGTTGAGCTTTAAGCCAACTTTTTCACTCTCCTCTATATGTCATTGAAGTGAAGTGAAGTGAAGTGATCCAGTCGTGTCTGACTCTTTGTGACCCCATGGACTGCAGCCTACGAGGCTCCTTAGTCCATGGAATTTTCCAGGCAAGAGTACTGGAGTGGGTTGCCATTTCCTTCTCCAGGGGATCTTCCCAACTCAGGGATTGAACCTGGGTCTCCCGCACTGCAGGCAGACGCTTTTACCGTCTGAGCCACTAGGGAAGCCCCTATATGTCATTAGGGAAATCCAATTAAAACAACAATGAGATACTGCCACATGCATGTTAAAAATTCAGAATATTGACAACACTAAATGCTGATGAGGCTGTGGAGCCATAGAAACTCCAAGTCATTGCTGATGAAAATGCAAAATGGCATAGCCACTTTGGAAGACAGTTTGAAAATTCTTACAAAATTAACCACACTCTTACCACACCACTCAGTAATTATGCTTCTTGGTATTTTCCCACATGAGTTGAAAACTTATGTCTACACAGATGTTTATAGCAGATTTATTCATAACTGCCCAAAACTGGAAGCAACCAAGATGTCCTTCAGAAGGCTACTCGACAAATAAAAGGTGGTACATTCAGACAATGGAATATTATTCAATTCTTAAAGGAAATGAACTTTCAAACCATAGAAAGAACAGAAGAAAGAAATGTATATGGACTTTATGATATGTCAATGTAGTTCTGGCAAAAGAAAATGAAAGTATGGACATGAGACAATATGTGTGAATATACTAAAGTTCTCTTTTGACTATGTTACTGGACAGATGTGAGAACTATTAATTATTAATTATCAGAAGGATGCCCTCAGAAGTGCAATGTAAATTTGTAGTCCATGTATGTGGTCACGAAATGGTTAAAAACCAACCCCCACCCCCAACTGGAAGATGCTTAATGGTAGGAATCCAGAGGGTGGGAAATCAATTACTGGGCAGTAAGGCGCTTTTGGCAGTCAGCATCCACCCTGATCAAGAGTCTGTGGTCATGGCCTGGCCCAGTGTGAGGCACAGATGGAAGCTGGAAGAGACACTCAGATGCATCTAGATCCTGCTCTTCGACTAGAGAGACTGGCAGAAGCTCCCCAGAGGGATCCAAACTGGGGAACTTTGGAAGCAAGACTGGGCTTTCCTGGTGGTTCAGACGGGAAGCAACCTAGATGTTCATTGGCAGATGAATGAATAAGAAAGCTGTGGTACATATACACAATGGAATATCACTCAGCCATTAAAAAGAATATATTTGAATCAGTTCTACTGAGGTGGATGAAACAGGAGCCTATTATACAGAGTGAAGTAAGTCAGAAAGAAAAACACCAATGCAGTATGAGTGAGTGAAGTCCCTCAGTCGTCTCTGACTCTTTGTGACCCCATGGACTGTAGCCTACCAGGCTTCTCTGTCCCTGGAATTTTCCAGGCAAGGGTACTGGAGTGGGTTGCCATTTCCTTCTCCAGGGGATCTTCAACGCATATATATGGAATTTAGAAAGATAGCAATAATGACCCTATATGCAAGACAGCAAAAGAGAGATAGATGTAAGGAACAGACTTTTGGACTCTGTGGGAGAAAGCAAGGGTTGGAAGATTTGATAGAATAGAATCGAAACATGTATATTCAGTTCAGTCACTCAGTCATGCACGACTCTTTGTGACCCCATGAGTCTCAGCACGCCAGGCCTCCCTGTCCATCACCATATGTGAAATAGATGACCAGTCCAGGTTCAATGCATGAGACAGGGCTCTCAGGGCTGGTGCACTGGGACAACCCTGAGGGATGGGATGGGAAGGGAAGTGGGAGGGGGGTTCAGGATGGGGCACACAAGTACACCCATGGCTGATTCATGTCAATGTATGGAAAAACCTCTACAATATTGTAAAGTAGTTAGCCTCCAATTAAAAAAAAAAAAAAGAATCTGCCTTCAAAGCAGAAGACCTGGGTTTGATCCTTGGGTTGGGAAGATCCGATGGCGAAAGAAATGGCAACCCACTCCAGTATTCTTGCCTGGAGAATTCCACGGGCAGAGAAACCTGGTGGGCTACAGTTCATGGGGATCATAAAGAGTTAGACACAACTTAGAGACTCTCACTCACTTGGAAGCAAGGCTGGAACAAGCAATTTCAGCCAGGTGGCAGTAGGCAGAGTAGAGCCAGCAATATGCACAGGTACAAAAGATAAGGTGAATATAGCTGGTACACTTTGTTGTACAGCAGAAACCAACTCAACACTGTAAAGCAATTACACTCTAATAAAGAAAAAAAAATAAAGTGAGGTCGAAGATGAAAAATGTCAGGTTGAGAACAGGAAAGATCAAGAGCAAGCCAGAACACAGCCTGCAGAGCTGCCAGGAGAGGGTACGCATGCGTGCTCAGTTGTGTCTGGCTCTTTGCAACCCCATAGAGTATAACCCACAAGGCTCCTCGGTCCATGAAATTTCCCGAGCGAGAATACTGGAGTGGGTCGCCATTTCCTTCTCCAGGGGATTTTCCTGACCCAGGGGTGAAACCCACATCTCTGCGTCTCCTTCACTGGCAGGCGGGTTCTTTACCACTAGCGCCACCTGGTCAGGAGAGGTTCAGAAGCAAAGCTGTAAAGCAGACGGCACTGGGGCCAGGTTTGCTTGTTTGTTTTTAACTGCAGCACAGTTGATACACAACACGTTATAAGTTTCAGATGAACAGCACAGTGATGCAAATTTTTAAAGGCTACATTACATTTATAGTTATTATAAAATACTGGCTATATTTCCTGTTGCTGCTGCTACTGCTAAGTCGCTTCAGTCGTGTCCAACTCTGTGCGATCCCGTGGACTGCAGCCTACCAGGCTCCTCCGTCCATGGGATTTTCCAGGCAAGAGTACTGGAGTGGGTTGCCATTGCCTTCTCCTATATTTCTGTGGTATACAGTATATCCTTGTAGCTTATTTATTTTGTACATAATAGTTTGTGCCTCTTATCCTCTACACCTGTACTGCTCCTTCCCCTTCCCTCTCCCCGTTGCTAACCACTTGTTTGTCCTCTATACCTGCGAGTTCTTTACTGTTCTAGTCACTAGTTTTTCTTTCTTAGGTTCCAAATATATGTCAAATCACACAGCATTTGTCTTTCTCTATCTGACTTATTGCACTAATCAAATACCCTCCAAATCTATCCACGTTGTTGCAAGCGGCAAGATTTCCTCCTTTGTTATATTCAATTGCATATATAGCTGTATCTTCTTTATCCGTTCATCGGCTGATGGACACTCAGGTTGCTTCCATACCTTGGCTGCTGTGAATGATGCTGCTCTGAACACTGGGGTACCCATATCTTTTCGAATTAGTGTTTTCATTTTGGGGGGATTATAGATTAGAGCCTGTTTTAATGTCATACTGACATCCTGACCCAAAGGCTGTTCCTGGTATTTTAAGGAGTTATGCAGAACCAGAGGCACTGCGTGAAATTAAACCTCTTCAAACGCATAGTCGCTGAAGACTTGCTCCTTTACTGTGAACTTTGAGCAACTGCTGGTGGAAAGACTCAAAATTCCCCTCTCTTAATACTGAACCCCATTTTAAGAAAGTAAATCATTTCAGCGTAGATAATGCGGTGTGCAGACAGCTTGAGACAAAGAAGAGGATTAAGAACTAAAGCCAGGGTAAGACAACAAAAGGCGAGGATCCTGACAGAATCGGGACAGAGGTGAGTCCTCAGCCACGGCTGCCTGCCACTGTCACCACCCCTAATGAAGAGGAATTAGCATCAACACCTGAACAACTCTTCACCTTCTGTGTGGTTTCCTGCGTACATACATTCACTTCAGTCCACTGGTACAGTTCTCATTGCCAGGCATCAGCTCGGTCCTTCTAGACTCACCTTTTTGCTGTCATTGTCTTTCTAGAGTTCCAAGGGAAGCCCCTCTCTGGGTGTGGTGATAAGACACCTGCCATGATAGAAAGACACCTTGGCCTGGTGGCTTCCGACAGGCAGTCACTGCTTTGACCCTGGTTCCAGATTAAGCAGATCCAGTAACAGCTCTCCCCACCTACCCCACACTCACCCTTAGAAACTCATATAATAAGCCAGAGCGTAAGAGAACAAGGCCTGAATAGGCCTCATCCCCATGTGGGTGTGCCGCTTGTTACACAAGCACGTGGGTTAATTAAGAAGCAAAGTCCAGACTAAAAACTGGGTCAGACAGACATAAAGAGGCCCAAGAAACAAGCACGCAGATAGCTGAGATATGACCAAGGAAACTCCCAGCAGCTGTGCTACTAGGTCATTAGGAATGTGTTGCTAGGAGAGGTCCAGTCTTGCAAGTTGACTGAGCATCCTTCTTCCCCGAGGCCTGAAGGAGTGCAGTCACAGTCCCAGGAATACAGGCAGGGGAGGAGGGGGTGGGAGAGCTCTGCAAAACCCCCTCAGGAGCTGCTGCTCCCTAGCTCACCTCGGGGTAGAGCCTGCCCTGCGTTGTGGGCAGCAGAACAGAAGGCAGAGTTTCCAAAAGCTTGGCCCACCACTTTCCTCATTTTGAGAAAATTCTTCAGCAGCGCTGCGACCCCCTAGAACCTCAAGTCGCTCCCAAAGGAAACGTGCTCAGGGGCCCAGCTTCCCGTTTTGCCTTCTTCAAAGGTGAACATTTTATCTCTCGCTGTTTTTTTTATAAATATATTTGTCGCTATTAGGGTTAGGGTTAGGGTTGTTTGTTTTCTTCCTCCAAATCAAGAACTTCAATAACCACACAGCAACACAAATCAAAGGAAACTGCTAAGTGGTCATTTCCAGGACTCCTGCCCAAACTCCCAGGGAGAATTTGTGTCACCGTGTCTCCTTGGAACTGAAGACCACAGATTCCAGTTTGTTTAAGATTCTTTCCATGTGGACCATTTAAAAAAATCTTTATTGAACTTGTTACAGTATTGCTTCTGTTTTATGATTTTTGGGTTTTGGGCCACAAGGCATGTGGGATCTTAGCTCCCTGGCCAGGAATCAAACCGGTACCCCTGTACTGGAAGGCAAAGTCTTAACCACTGGTCCACCAAAGAAGTTCCCAGGTTCCAGTTTTAATGTGGAGGCAAAAATGAGTTTCTTTGAACCATTTCCTTTAAAAAGAGCCACAGAGGAACATCCTGTATGTCACTCCTGGACTCTCCTACACCAAGAAGTGCTGGGAATTGTTTGCAGGTACAGATAACACACCGCACCTTCCCTCGGATATCCTCAGGACCACTGCAGCCATTCCACATCCTACACTTGATGGAGCTGACTGACCACGTGGAAAACTACCCACAAAGAGCTGTGAAAGAAAGCTGCATGGAAAGTCACAGAACATCACAAGGGACAACTGCACTGCTTGGGGTGGTGCCAGCCTTCATGTAATACTCTGGCCTCTAATGAGGAAAGGAAGTAAAAGTTCAAGAGACACATTTAGAGGTGCCTGCTCTATCTACATCCCCTTCTCTGGGATCTGCCCCTGTCGCTAGCCCCTTTGACTTACGTGGTCACTCATTCATCTATTGCACAGATGCTTATCCAGCATCTCCTGTATGTCAAGCACTGTGGTAAGTGGAGATACAAAAAAAATGAACAAGACCGACAAGGGCCCTTCCTTTCAGAGCTAATTTTTTGGTGGAAGATTTAAATGATATGCAAATAAACAAAGACGATCACTTTAGATAATGACACTTGCTATGAATTTTTTCATATGCAAACAAAACAAAGTGATGTTCTAGGAAGTCATTTCAGAGAAGGCAATGGCACCCCACTCCAGTACTCTTGCCTGGAAAATCCCATGGACGGAGGAGCCTGGTAGGCTGCAGCCCATGGAGTCGCCAAGAGTCTGACATGACTGAGCAACTTCACTTTCACTTTTCACTTTCATGCATTGGAGAAGGAAATGAAACCCACTTCAATGTTCTTGCCTGGAGAATCCCAGGGACGGGAGAGACTGGTGGGCTGCTGTCTTTGGGGCTGCACAGAGTCGGACACGACTGAAGCGACTTAGCAGCACTGGTGAGTCATTTGAGAGAAGAGCTGCCTACTCTAGATAGAATAGACTAGGAAAACCTCTCTGAAGAGGTAAATATGAGCTTACCCATGAATGAGAAGGAGTTATGGCTGCAAGGAACATTCTAGACAAAAGGAAGAGCAATGCAAAGGTCTGAGGCAGAAATGAGAGAACAACAGAAAGGCCAAAGTGGTTGAAGCATATGAAACAAGGGAGGGTGGTAGAAGGAGTTTCTAGAAGAGGTGAGACCATGGTAAAACTCTTGGGTTTTATTTTAAATGCAAAAAGAAATCACTGGAGAATCTTAAACAAGAGAGTGGCATAATCTGGATAGATATTTTTTAGTACAAACGCCCTTCCATATTTTATCCGCTAAGGCACAGCTGATTTCTCCATTAAGAACATGTTTACAAGTCAGGTGAGGAAATTATTCATTCTAATCCATTAGCAAGTCTTGTTTTGACTGAATCTTTAAATAACTTCTGATAATCAGTGCATCTTCACTCTTAGACTTCAAACAAGATAAAATAATTGTTTTCTTCTTCTTTATTTAGAATTATTGTAGATTTAGAAACAGTGTCAGCCTTTATTTTTTTGTGCTCCAAAATCACTGCAGATGGTGATTGCAGCCATGAAACTAAAAGACGCTTACTTCTTGGAAGGAAAGTTATGACCAACCTAGACAGCATATTCAAAAGTAGAGACATTACTTTGCCAACAAAGGTCCATCTAGTCAAGGCTATGGTTTTTCCAGTGGTCATGTATGGATGTGAGAGTTGGACTGTGAAGAAAGCTGAGTGCCGAAGAACTGATGCTTTTGAACTGTGGTGTCAGAGAAGGCTCTTGAGAGTCCCCTGGACTGCAAGGAGATCCAACCAGTCCATTCTAAAGGAGATCAGTCCTGGGTGTTCTTTGGAAGGAATGATGCTAAAGCTGAAACCCACCTCATGCGAAGAGTTGACTCATTGGAAAAGACTCTGATGCTGGGAGGGATTGGGGGCAGGAGGAGAAGGGGACGACCAAGGATGAGATGGCTGGATGGCATCACCGACTGGATGGACATGAGTTTGAGTGAACTCCGGGAGTTGGTGATGGACAGGGAGGCCTGGCGTACTGCGATTCATGGAGTCTTAAAGAGTTGGACACAACTGAGCGACTGAACTGAACTGAAGCCCAATCCAAAGAATTTCTCCCAAAAAACAAATACTTTAAATAACTCCTTGATTCTCACAAGGAAAACAAATGCTGTGCAAATACTCCCATCACCAAATTGTAAATGGTCATAGCATTAAATTCTATTTGTGATTAGGTCAGGGGTTAGTAAACTTTTTCTGTAAAGATCCAGATAGTAAATATTCGAGGCTTTGAGACCATAAGGGCTCTATCATAACCTCACAACTCTGTCCTTATAGTGCAAAAGCAGCCATAACAATACATAAGTGACTGCCTATAGCTGTGTTCCAATACAACTTTATTTATAAGCACTAAAATTTGAATTTCATATAATTTTCATTTGGCGTGCTGCAGTCCATGTGGTTGCAAAGAGTCAGATATGACTGGGCAACTGAACAATAACAGCAATAACTTTCATGTGATTGAAATATTATTATTCTTTTGATTTTTTTGCTAGACGTTAGCACTATTCTTGGCTTGTGTGTGCTAAATCGCTTCAGTCATGTCCGACTCTTTGTGACCCCATGGGCTGTAGCCCGCCAGGCTCCTCTGTCCATGGGATTTCTCAGGTGAGAATACTGGAATAGGTTGCCATGACCTCCTCCAGGAGATCTTCCTGACACAAGGATCGAACCCTTCAGTTCAGTTCAGTTCAGTCGCTCAGTCGTGTCCAACTCTTTGTGACTCCATGAATCGCAGCACGCCAGGCTTCCCTGTCTATCACCAACTCCCAGAGTTCACTCAGACTCATGTCCATCGAGTCCGTGACGCCATCCAGCCATCTCATCCTCGGTCGTCCCCTTCTCCTCCTGCCCCCAATCCCTCCCAGCATCAGAGTCTTTTCCAGTGAGTCAACTCTTTGCATGAGGTGGCCAAAGTACTGGAGCTTCAGCTTTAGCATCATTCCTTCCAAAGAAATCCCAGGGTTCATCTCCTTCAGGATGGACTGGTTGGATCTCCTTGCAGTCCAAGGGACTCTCAAGAGTCTTCTCCAACATCACAGTTCAAAAGTATCAATTCTTCAGTGCTCAGCCTTCTTCACAGTCCAACTCTCACATCCATACATGACTACTGGAAAAACCATAACCTTGACTAGACGGACCTTAGTTGGCAAAGTAATGTCTCTGCTTTTGAATATGCTATCTAGGTTGCTCATAACTTTTCTTCCAAGGAGTAAGCGTCTTTTAATTTCATGGCTGCAGTCACCATCTGCAGTGATTTTGGAGCCCCCCAAAATAAAGTCTGACACTGTTTCCACTGTTTCCCCATCTATTTCCCATGAAGTGATGGGACCGGATGCCATGATCTTCGTTTTCTGAGCTTTAAGCCAAGTTTTTCACTCTCCTCTTTCACTTTCATCAAGAGCCTTTTTAGCTCCTCTTCACTTTCTGCCATAAAGGTGGTGTCATCTGCATATCTGAGGTTATTGGTATTTCTCCCAGCAATCTTGATTCCAGCTTGTGTTTCTTCCAGCCCAGCGTTTCTCATGATGTACTCTGCATATAAGTTAAATAGGCAGGGGGACAATATACAGCCTTGATGTACTCCTTTTCCTATTTGGAACCTGTCTGTTGTTCCATGTCCAGTTCTAACTGTTGCTTCCTGACCTGCATACAGATTTCTCAAGAGGCAGGTCAGGTGGTCTGGTATTCCCATCTCTTTCAGAATTTTCCAAAGTTTATTGTGATCCACACAGTCAAAGGCTTTGGTATAGTCATTAAAGCAGAAATAGATGTTTTTCTGGAACTCTCTTGCTTTTTCCATGATCCAGCCCTTAGGGTTCATATAAAAACCCGTGGCAGGACAGATTTAGCCAGCAGGCCATCATTTCCTGATGCCTGCTTTAGGTGAATTGGGGCCTGATAGACATTTTTAATGGAATCATTTTGGCTACAGTGTGGAAGGTGGCTCAAGGGATGTGGAGTCATGGTGACAGCAGATAAATCAATCAGGAGGTAATTGGCATAGTCCAAGCAATACATGATGGTGGCCTTCATGGGGTAGTTGCAGTGGAATTGGAAAGAAGTGGACATAACAGTACATTGTGAAAGCACTGGCAGGGCTTGCTGATAAAGTGAACTGGAGCAGAGAGGAAAGAATACAGTGAAGCATGACCTTGGGCTTTGGTCTTGAACAACTGGATGTGTGGGCATGCCATTTAGAACACCAGGAAGGAACAGGTTGAAGGGAAAATCAGGACTTCTAGTTTTGCTTGTTAGGTATCCAAATAGAGAGGTCCAATAAGTTGAAGTTCAGAGACATCAGCCCTGGAGATGGATATGTGAGGGTTACTGCCTTTTAGGAGGCATTAAAAGCTCCAGAACTAGATCAGATTCACCAGGGAAAGTGTACAGGTAAACAGAAGAGGGTCAAGAAAAGTGTCCAGTGGGGATTCTCAGAAGGGGAAGAATTAGCAAAAGAGAGTGAAGGCAGCAAGTGTATGAAGTGGACAAATCAGAAGAAGGGGTCACCACGAAGGTCAAAAGAAGTCAATTGTTCAAGAAGAAGGGAGGGTCAAGTGCATGGAATGCTGCCTGTCATACAGAGTGAAGTAGGTCAGAATGAGAAAAATATGGTTTATTAATGCATAAATATAGAATCTAGAAAAATGGCGTTGATGAGCCTATTTGCAGGACAGGAATAGAGACGCAGATGTAGAGGACAGACTTATGGACACAGGTGAGGACAGAGAGGGGGACCTCAATGAGGAAGTAGCCCTGACATATATGCGCCGCCGTGTGTAAAGCAGCTGGCTAGCAGGAAGCCGCGGTATAGCACAGGGGACTCAGCTGGGCGCTGTGTGATGACCTAGAGGGGTGGGACCGTGGGGGGAGGGCAGGGAGGCTCCAGAGGGAGGGGCGATATATACACAGATCGCTAATGCGTGTTGTTACATAGCAGAGAATCACACAACATTGTAAAGCAATTATACTGCAATGAAAATATATGTGGAATACTGCTGAGAGACATTATCGCTGAGGGCAGTGAAGTGACCTTTAGACCTGGCAATGTGAAAATAATGTGTGTCCTTGACAAGAAGAGTTTCAAAGGACTGTTGGAGATGAAAGAATGTCTTAAATGGTGACCAGGACTTCCCCTTAAGCATGGAAGGGTTTAAACAATGTGTATCTCCATTCCCTCCTGACACCCATTGAACTAAAAATGGATGAGTCCCACAAAAGCAAAGAGAATGGCGTGAAGGTGAGAGAGGACAAGAGAAGTTAGCAAATCCTTAGAAGAGGCAAGAGGCTGGATAATGTCGACTAAGCAAAGCAGGGAAAACTGAAACCAAAGTGCCTGCGAAGGAGGGGTGGGGATGCCAACAAGAAGCAAGCTGATTCCAATCAGCGAACCCCAGCAAGGCTCACGAACTTGAGCCAAGGTGAGAAGCGGGCTGAAAATAGGGAGAAAGTCTTTGTAAGGAAGAGTTGGCTCTCCCAGAGCCCTTCCCTAATCCTACCCTGCCAGGAAGCTATCATGCTGGGGAATGGTTTAGTCGCTGCAGAAATTGATCCTGAGAAACTCAAGGATAAGAGATCCTTAACTTGGGGAAGGTAAAGGTGAGGCACTGAGCTGAAAGCAGGAAAGGTGAATAAGACTCACATACTGATTGGCAAGGCTCTTATCACCCTCCCCAGCCAGCAGCTCTCTATAGCTCTCTGTAGCGGCCTGAGGAGCTGTGGGCAGCACCCTTGCTGGGCTGGCGGCCAAGTTGGCTGTGCACAAGCAGAGGGAGCCGGTCAAGATGAGAGGAGAGAGAAAGCAGTGAAGATGAATGATGCTGCTGCCCCGGGATATAGGGACAGATTTGGGTGCCAGGTTCAGGCCAGGGTCAGGCAGTCCTTCTTCCCCCAGGCTGTGAGATGGCCCAGTGCATCCTCACACAAGCACCCCTTACAAGGACACCTTGAGTGGCTCTGACCTCAACCTTGTAGCCAGAGGATCCCCAACAAAAGCAGAGTAATCCTGTAAAAGGCTGATATTCTAGACCCCTGTCCAGGCCCCTTTGCAGCATTCCTTGCTCACTGTCACGCAGGGCGGCCAACTGAGCTGCAAGCCACCCCTCCCTCGGAGACTCTAGAATGGCCAGGAAGGGCCCAGCTGCAGGTGTGGAGAGTCTGGGAAGGCAAGCAGTGTCCCACTTCCTAGAAGACTAGGTTGTTAGTATCTTATGTAGTCATTCCATTTTACAGATAAGGAAGGCCAAGCACAGGGAAGTTGAGCAATTTGCCTCAAGTCACAGAACTTAATTACTGAATGAACTGCTCAAGAATAAAGTTCAGTCTCTTGACTTTCAGTTTCTGACTCTTTCCACTGCCCCTACCTTCCCTCCTACATGCTCAAAGACTACTCTGACAGGAAGGATTTAGTTATTTCCGTGGCACGACTGAAACCAAAATCCTAAAACATGGTGCCTTGGATTCACTTTTGCGTGTAGACAACATTCTAAATGCAGAGTCCAACCATGTGGGTTCCAGTCACCTCCCCACCTTGCAGTCTATGGCATCACTTAGGCAAGTCACCAACCCACCTCTCTCAGGACCTACTGTTATCATTTGTAAAATGTAGAGAGAGTGGCAACGCTCCGAGAAGAGGAAAGAATGCAAATCTCAAAGGTCTCGGAGGAGAGCCTGAGAATGCTTCTAAACTCAAGATTTCTATCAGGGCTCCCTATTCCCTTAAACGTTTATATAAATTTTGCATTCTACTCCTATATGTATGTTTGTTTTAATAAACACAAATGGGAGTGGTATTCCCCGCAAATAATTCACATCAAATTGATGCTCCAGGAAGATGGTCCATATTTATCCTAACTCAGCTTAGCCTCGGTACAGCATTGCGTGTTCCAATTTGAGACGTCCAGGACAAGAGCTCTGCTGTCAGCTATTAACATTCTTTAAAGCTTCTCAAACTTCAATAAGTTTGATCTCCATTTTGCCAACATGGGAGCCAACATCCCCAAATCATCTGTGCCTGGAAGAGAAGGTGATTCTTGAGTTTAAGCTCCTCCAACACCTAATCCTGGGGGCCAGGATTCCCAAGAGACATACTGGGGAGCACACTGCTGTCTTAGAAGTTGTGAGATCAAAGCAGACACAGGTGTTAAGTGGAAGCTGGAAGGAATGAAATGCCATTTTGCAGCACATGGATGGACCTAGAGAGTGTCATACTAAGCGAAGTAAGTCAGACAGAAAAAGATAAATATCTTATGATATCACTTACACGTGGAATCTAAAAAGATGATGCAAATGAACCTATTTACAAGATGGAGACAGATCACAGACATAGAACGCAAACACGGTTATCGAAGGGGCGAGATGGGGGGAGGAATAAGTTGGGAGTTTGGAAATAACATATACACACTATTATCATAAAATAGATAATCAACAAGCACCTACTGTATAGCACAGGGAACTCTAGTCAATATTCTGTAATAACCTATGTTGGAAAAGAATCTGAAAAAGATGGATATGTGTGTGTGTATAACTGAATCACTTACCTGAAACTAACCAACATTATAAATCAACCATGCTACAATATAAAATAAAAATTAATATAAAAAGTAGGAACTGGCTCCCACATTCCTTTGGGCTGGTCTGTACCCACCAGACACACAGAATCTAACCCTGGCGGCGGCCACTATCACAGCCATCAAACACAGGGGCCTTGTTTTGAGCCTCCTTCTCATAATTCAAGGCTTTCTCTAGGGACTGCAGTTGGGGCTGAGAGGAGGTGAAGGAGCAGGGGGAGTGCTGATCCCCCTAGACAGGAAGAATAGACTGCACACCCAGGGCTGGCAGCTGGAGGCTTTAGTGGAAGCCAGCAGTATTTAATGCTTTCAGGCACCACCCAAATGCTGACCATACCCTTCATGGTGGGCCCCTTGGGAGTTCTTAAAAGAATATCCTGAATTCCCCTCCCAAGCACTGTGGCAAAGCTTCCTGACTGCCTGAAGGGATGGATGACAGCTTGAACTCTCTCACATCCACGCCTTGGCAAATGCTGTTCCCTCTGCTTGAATTACCATCCTCCTGCCTCCCCACCCACTTCTGCAAAAGCACCATTTGCACTGGGAAGGTGTCCCCATAAGCCCCACCCCCAGGCAGAGTTGGGCACCCCTCCTGAGCCCCACCTCTTCATTTTATGCAGTTTCTTATTAAATCTTACATCCCCCTCCATGCTCTAGACTGTGAGCTTCTTGTCAGTGTCTAAACAGAGAAGGATGCTAGAAGTTCTCCTTTTATCATCCTTTGTGGAGGAAAGAACAAGCATGTTAAAGATAAAAGCAGAAGCCATAACTCAGGCCAGTGAGGTCCAAGTAAGGCCACAGAGGCCCAAGCTACAGGTTCCACCCACCAAGCTTCCAACGCCTCCCAGGTGCCTCCACCCAACCCACAAAATAGTGGGCCTCACAGAAATCCCTTTCTTGCCAGCCAAAATTGCCCTTTCCCACAGCAGTTATCCCCCAGAGCCCTCAGCAGAGGAAACCTGAGAGCTGAAACTCCCTCTTGTCAGACCCCAGTGGAGGTGAGGGACTGGGTCACCAGAGGATGCTGCCGGAGCACTCACACTGCCGCCTATGAGTCCTGGTTCTCCCTGGGAGAGGCTGCCAACTTCTCTTTCCAGCAGGGCAGGGCCCCAGCAGGAAAACCAGGACCAAGGCCGGGGCTAGGATCTCACTCCCCGGCTCTCTGCTTCTGCTCTCTGTGCTCCTACCCCATGGCAAAGTTCCTACCAAAGTTCCTTTCTGGAGCCCTGACCTTGTTCTTGTCTGCATCCCCCCACCCTCCAAGGTCCCCAACCTGCCTCGCCACAGGATGCCCTGTTAGTCAACACAACAGACTGTTTTGGAGTAAGTGACCCACAGGCATCCTCAGTGACTAAGGTCCCTTGAGGACAGGCAGCAGGCGCTGGCTAAAGCTCCCAGATTCCAGCCAGACTGGACAGATCCTGCTAGTGAAGTGCTGATTCAATTCTAGCCAACAAATATCATCAAGGCCCACTCTGGGCCTGGCCCTGGTTTAGGTCCTAGGGGGATATACACAGCCCTGCCCAGCCCCTGTGGGGAGGCGGCTCTAAGGACCCACAGTTATAATCTACTGACTACACAGGAAAGATAGCTAATGACAGGAAGAGCAGAGGGGCTAAGGGAAGAGAACAGAGAAGTCAGGGCAGCCAGTCCTCTGATGACCACACCGTCCTGGGAGCAGGACTTTTTAGGCTGGCTTCCAACTGAAGAGTGAGTGAGGTAGCCAGGGATGCTGTTTAGCTTGTGATTCCTGAGTCAGACTGCCATTTTCCCTCACTCAATTCACAAACAGTGGGTGCAGGAAAAACCTCCCCCTGACCCACCAGGGACAGAGTGGGAGGGCCAAAATCTTTGCCACAGTGCCAACCTGGGACACCAACTCCTGATGTCAGCAAAAAAAGAAAAGCAAAAAAACGCAAAACTAAGAGCAAAACCAAACGACTGCCTGTGACAAGGAGGAAGGAAAGGGAATAAGGAAAGAAAGGATCCAGTGCTGCAGAATGAGAGTGAGGCCTGGGGCCCAGGAAGGAGGGAGACAGAAAGCAGAAAACACAGTTGGCTGAGGGACACCTGTGCATACAGGCTGCCCTAAGGCATGCCGGCGTTAGGCATCACGCATGCGCAAACAGGCCCTGACTAATCTGGCCCTTCCGCTCAGAACACCGCTTCCCTGGCCTGCCTGTGCTGGGTGCCAGGCGCAGCGATTACAGTGCACCTTGATGCTACACGTCGAATTAGCTCCCTATAATGGTACCTGAAGAGGCCCCCACCCTGGAATTTATTCAGGTAGCCACCTCACACACACCTTTTTATAGATCTCAAAACACAGAATTTGGTTATTCATAACCTTTGGTTCCCCACACATTTTTATGTCAATTTATGGCCCTCTTCGGAGAAGGCAATGGCACCCCACTCCAGTACTCTTGCCTGGAAAATCCCATGGACAGAGGAGCCTGGTAGGCTGCAGTGGGGTCCCTAAGAGTCGGACACGACTGAGCAACTTCACTTTCAATTTTCATTTTCAATTTTCACTTTCATGCATTGGAGAAGGACATGGCAACCCATTCCAGTATTCTTGCCTGGAGAATCCCAGGGACGGGGGAGCCTGCTGGGCTGCCGTCTATGGGGCTGCACAGAGTCAGACACGACTGAAGCGACTTAGCAGCAGCAGCATGGCCCTCTTGGGGAAGGCAATGGCACCCCACTCCAGTACTCTTGCCTGGAAAATCCCATGGATGGAGGAGCCTGGTCGGCTGCAGTCCATGGGGTCGTGAAGAGTCAGACACAACTGAGAGACTTCATTTTCACTTTTCACATTCATGCATTGGAGAAGGAAATGGCAACCCACTCCAGTGTTCTTGCCTGGAGAATCCCAGGGACAGGGGAGCCTGGTGGGCTGCTGTCTATGGGGTTGCACAGAGTCGGACACGACTGAAGCGACTTAGCAGCAGCAGCAGCAGCATGGCCCTCTTTTATAATTTTAATCATGTCATGCCAAATGCTTTCTAAAAACTTACTTGAAAGTCAAAACCAAATGACCAAAAGTTTAACAATATATTTGCATATTCTGAATTGGGGTTGTACTCAGAAAGTTCCTCAGGGGCTGAGAGAACTTCTGTGTGCAAATCAAACAGGAACTAAGAATGTCTTGGTAATGCTAAAGGTCACGGCCTCTTTAACCGTGTCAAACCCAGAAATCAAAGAGCCATCCCTTTCCAGAAACCCTGCACCTCCAGTGCATGCTAAGTCACCTCAGTCGTGTCCAACTCTTTGTGACCCTATGGCCTGTAGTCCCCCAGGCTCCTCTGTCCTTGGGATTCTCCAGGCAAGAACACAGGAGTGGGTTGCCATTTCCTTCTCCATGTACCCTCAGTATTCCCATACTAAACACACCTCTCTAGATCAGTAGTTGGCAAGTTGTGCCCAGCCAGCCAAATCCAGCCCACCACCTGTTTTGTAAGTAAGGCCTGTGAGCTAAGAATGTTTTTTCCATTTTTAAATGGTTGGGGAAAAAAATCAAAAGAAAAATCATATTTTGTGACACATGAAAATTACGTGAGTTCAAATTTCAGCATCCATAAATTAAGTTGTGTTGATGCAACTTCAGTCATTCACTTCTGTATGGCTGCTTTCAAATTACAATGCAGAGTTTAGTGGGTGCAACAGAGCTAGGACTACCTGGAAGCCTAAAACTTACTCTCTAGCCCTTTAGAGAAAAGTATGCCTGACACCCATTCTAGACCGAAGTTCAGAAAGGGGATTTAAGACCCATGTATCTGACAGCTCTCACTCTCTCCTTCCCGCTCTCATCTTCCCCTACTTCCTGGGGCCAAGACACGGGAGTTGGTTCATTTCCTTTACAGAAGGTCCTCCCTGTTTCTGACTCCAGCCTCATGGTTAAGGCTTAGGGACTGGCATAGGCACCCTCCCTAAGCCAGAGCTTTCTACTAGGCATGCCTCCAGGGGACCGAGGAGGTGCAGCAAAATGGTGTGATGCCCACAGCCCTGGGGTGCATTGGCAGCTAAACCACGTGAGCTGGTCACTCCTGGGGAGAGCCTGGCCTACAGCTCCTTGGAGGGCCGCCCCTCCCCCAAGAAGACCCCTTCAGCAGCAAGGACAATGATCTTCCCCCAGTCAGCAGAGGGGGCCCCCCCGCTACCAGCATGTGTCTCCGGGCCACCAGCTGTAGTGAGTGCTGCTGCCCTCTGTGGCTCAGAAGAACTGTGTCCCACATGCCCAGAGACCACATGCCCACCAAGGGGTGGCGATGGGGCAGGTGAGGGAGTTCCTGGTGGGCACAGCATCAGGTGGCAGCCCTGAACAGAAACCGGATAGTCTTGACCAAACTAATACACTTTCTTTGTTTTATTTTATTTTACTTTATTTTTACTTATTTATTTGGCCATGCTGGATCTTAGTTGCAGCACGTGACATCTCTTAGTTGTGGCATGTGGGATCTAGTTCCCTGACCAAGGATTGAACCCAGGTCCCTTGCACTGGGAGCTCCAAGCCTTAGCCACTGGACCACCAAGGAAGTCCCCATCTTATTTTTTTAAATTAAACTTTAATGAGGTATCATTTATACACAATAAAATACATCCATTTTAAATATATTATACAAAACTATGTGTTTTGACAAATGTATGTGTGGGTGATCTACCAGGGTGATCACTGCCGCAACCAAGATAGAAAACCTTGCCCTTGCCACAGAAGTTCCTATGTACCCCTTTGCAGTCATCACCCACTCCCCTGCACCACCCCATTGCCCCAGACAACTATTCATCTGCTTTCCATCATTACAAATTTGTTGTGCCTGTTCTAGAATTTCAAATAAATGAAATCAATCATGCAGCATGTACTTTTCTGGTGTCTGGCTTTTTTCACACAGGATGTTTTTGAGATTCATCCATATTATGTGTATCAACACCAAACTGACAAACTGATGCAAATTTTTTTTTTTTTTTTGAGTGAAAGGAGGCGCTATGAATAGTCATGTCAAGTTGGAAGATGTAAGTCAGAGCCCTTCAGGACAAATCAGGACAATGGTTACTCTCTGTATATGGGCTGCTTCTTATCTTTTTCAGCAGCTGAGTTTTTTTTAGTTACACCCAGGCTGACTGCAGGGTGATTGCTCTAAGAATGCATGTGAATAATGAATCATCATTATTTCAGTATATGCAAATCCAAGAGATTCAATGGATGCTAAATCCAATGCTTTATCACAAGAAATTGCAGCACTGAATTAATCAATAGAAGAAGAGCAAAAGCTTATAGTCTTCAAACATAATTTCAACTGCTGTAAATTTTTGAGCCATTATAAAGTTGTTTTTAATTATTTTATCACCGGTTTGTATGAATGAATTTTCTCATCAATGGTGATTATTCTTGACAGTCATCATTTGAAGAAATAACTAAAAATCTTAATCAGAAATTTCATGTCTCCATTTAAGTTTAAAATTAGATATAGAAAGATATGTTAGTGGATGCCAACTCATATTCAACAGTAAAATATTTGACATAATTTTATTTAAAATTTTATACAAATTCAATATTATTATTCTCCTTTGAATCCAAATAGGAAAAGGACTGTGTTAAGGCTATATATTGTCACCTGCTTATTTAACTTATATGCAGAGTACATCATGAGGAACCCTGGGCTGGAAGAAGCACAAGCTGGAATCAAGATTGCCAGGAGAAATATCAATAACCTCAGATATGCAGATGACACCACCTTTATGGCAGAAAATGAAGAGGAAATAAAGAGCCTCTTGATGAAAGTGAAAGAGGAAAATGAAAAAGTTCACTTAAGGCTCAACATTCAGAAAACTAAGATCATGGCATCTGGTCCCATCACTTCATGGCAAATAGATGGGGAAACAGGGGAAACAGTGTCAGACTTTATTTTTGGGGGCTCCCAAATCACTGCAGATGGTGATTGCAGCCATGAAATTGACAGACACTTACTTCTTGGAATGAAAGTTATGACCTAGAGAGCATATTAAAAAGCAGAGACATTACTCTACCAACAAAGGTCCGTCAAGTCAAGGCTATGGTTTTTCCAGTAGTCATGTATGGATGTGAGAGTTGGAGTATAAGAAAGCTGAGCACCAAAGAATTGATGCTTTTGAACTGTGGTGTTGGAGAAGACTCTTGAGAGTCTCTTGGACTGCAAGGAGATCCAACCAGTCCATGCTAAAGGAAATCAGTCCTGAATATTCATTGGAAGGACTGATGTTGAAGCTGAAACTCTAATACTTTGGCCACCTGATGAGAAGAACTGACTAACTGGAAAAGACCCTGATGCTGAGAAAGATTGAGGGTGGGAGGAGAAGGGGACAACAGAGGATGAGATGGTTAGATGGCACCACCGACTCAATGGACATGAGTTTGAGTGGACTCCGGGAGTTGGTGATGGACAGGGAGGCCTGGCGCGCTACAGTCCATGGGGTCTCAAAGAGTCGGACACAATTGAGCGACTGAACTGAACTAAACTGAATTCTCCTTTACTTTGTATCTTACTATAATTACAAAATGTGAAAAAATGCTGAGCATTTTTCACTAAGCCCAAACAGGTATCCCCAAGTTCCCTTCAGTTTACCCCAGTGTGCCATACACATATTCTCATTTCCTATATGAATGGGGAAGCATCAGGCAGTTCAACCCCAGGTACGGGAAAGTGCTGGTCTGGGCTGGAAGCCTGCTCTTGCTAAAGAAGTCTCTCCTGCCCTCTAGTGATCGTCTTTATAACTGGCTCTTTGAGGGAAAACAATGACGTTAAGAGGTATAATTAATTAAACACATCAGTTTTCTATTTGCAAAAACATCAAAGTTATTACTCAACTTGGGTCCTGGCAGGTGCAAGGCTTCACGGACTAGGGGTCCCCTTGGCACATAGAGGGCAATGGGGCCAACTCCACCATACATACTTCCTATGGCCCCACCCCAAGGTAGAGACCCGGTCCCTCATCCGCTAGCAGCAGCAGGGAGCAATTGGCCACCAAGAAGGAACACAAAGTCCATCAGCTGATAGACAAAGTACCAGTTTCAAGGTATCAACATGTAGTTACACAAGTGAAAGTTTTATGAAAGTTGGAACATATAAAAGTTGTGGTTCATTTATACAGGCAGCAAATAAAGTATTTAGGATAACAAAGTTCTCCTCTGTATGGGACCATTTACTATTGAGGGAACTTCACTTCTGCTTTGAGTGTTAGTCCAGAAAACCACAAATTCTACATAACCTGTTCTAGTATTCACTTCCATCTGCTGCATTTGAAGACCTCTGCAGGCTAGAGGTCCTGGCTCCCTCTGTGTGTGTGTGTGTGTGTGTGTGTGTGTGTGTTATTTGCTCAGTAGCGTTCGACCTTTTGCGACCCATGGACTATAGCCTGCCAGGCTCCTCTGTCCATGGAATTCTCCAGGCAAGAACACTGAAGTGCGTAGCCATTCCCTTTTCCAGGGGATCATCCCGACTCATGGATCACACCAAGGTCCCCTGCACTGCAAGTGGATTCCTTACCATCTGAGCCGCCAGGGTAGCCTGGCTCCCTGTCTAGGCTCCACTTTTCCAGGTCAAGACCCAGAAATCCACTTGGGGAGGAGATGTTAGGCTAAGTCATAGTGAGGGAGTGACAGCTTCATGCCTGCTATGATGAAGGACATCAGAGGGACACAGAATATCTCTCTCAGTCTTTGCTTTCAAGTGGGGCCTTCCGAAGCACATACTCTCTTCAGGAGGAGATTAAGTCCCAGACTTGGTGTCTAATTAATCCCTTTTCCCTGGGACTATGTGAGCGGATTTATCTTGGGCTGCAGACAGTAGCCAGACAGTATACAAGCGGTGCAGGGCAGGTACACTTGTGACCAGGTGGACAGGCTCTGGGCCTGCCCCACTTGGACCCATAAAGCAGCTCTCCTGAGCCCCCAGGCTGCCAGTCTCTGAGTCAGTGAGGCTCTACTATCCCTGCACAGGGCAGCCGTCGTGAGCAGATGATCACCACTAAGTCACGTGGGGCTGAATTCTAACGATCTCCTGAAAAACCTTCCCGTCACATTGACCTTTATTAATAAAGATGGAGTTTATCGTGGTCTCTATATTGCGTAGGACTTTTTAGTTGCAAGTGATTAAAACACATGCATACACACACAAATTTAATAGGTTCAAGCAAATAATAATAATAGGCGAGGGGCATGAAACTAAAACGTCCCAGGGATGGGCAGCTTCAGGCAAAGCAGCATAAGAGGCTCAACTCTGCTCTCCACCTTGTTGACTTCAATCTCAGATGTCACAGCTAAGAGAAAATGGCTCCCAGCAACTCCAAGCCTTCATCTTCTTGGATATAAGTCCAGTGGAAAAAGATCAAGTCTCTTCCCCAAAGCTCTGTTCAAGCCCTAGAATTTACTCTGAGCCACGTATCATAAGCCACACGTCTCCTGAGCCACATGTCATAAGCTGAGCTAAGCACTGTGGGTCAAGTGATGGAACAGAACACACACCCAGTTTGCCCAGACTGTCTCTCCCCGACAGTCTGGACACCAAGGCAGCAGCAAACTCAAGTCCCCATTTCTGAGTCACACCAATCCGCCCATGACCACTCCCAGGTCTCTCCTGGTTTTGACTCCTACAGAACTCTTTCTCCTCCCACCTTTCCTTTTATTCCCTGGACTGTGCATCCAGAGACCTACTCCACTGAGCCTCTCCAGGTCAGCTGGTTCTCATTATAACCTGCTTCTCTGTGCTTCACCCACCCCCAGGTTTAGACCTGAATTCAGGGACTGGAAGACCTTTCAAAACCCTTGGGTCTTTTAGTAGTAGGCGGCCAAAATTCCCAGGAAATTCTAGGAAGGACAGAGCTTCTTTGCACTCAGGTAACCTGCATGTGTCCCTGCCAGACTACCTGGCACAGGAGACCAGCCGTTGCTCCAGGGGTGGTGTGTGAAGGGCTGGGCAGTCAGGGCAGAATAAAAACAGTTCAGGAAACAAAATCTCTCATCCAGCTCCCTCTCAGATGGTTCAGACTATGAGGACCCTTAAATGCTGTGCTGAGGGGCTGAGACTTTATCCAACAGTGCCAGGAGATGGAGAGTTGTCAAAATGTTTACTAGACTGGTGGATGAATGGGTAGATGAACAAACGAGTAATCCGAGCCCAGAGAAGGAAAGTGACCTACCCTACATTTCACAGCAAACGAGTAAGAGCAGGAGGACCAGGCTCCAGGCCTCTCTGTGCCATCCTGGGGCCTGGGCTGCCTCCATCTCAGCAGGCACTATGGGAATCCCTAAAGATCATCAGCTGTGGTTTCACTTCTCAGGTGCTCTAGACCTGGATTCTGGAACGCTGAGCAAAAGCAGGAGCCTAGGGATTAGAAACTTGGACACAGAGAGAACCAGCAACTGGGAAATTTCAGGAAGGCTCCAGCTGACACCCAGAGTTAAGGCTGAGGAATTAGAGACTGACTTCTCTGAGAGCACAGTAGAGGAGGGGGAGAGGGAACCAGCCCAAACTCAGCCACACTTTGTGCTGGGTGAGTTCAGTCAGACTCTGAGGATGACTTATGCCTGACAAAGCCCAGAGTTCATCACTCTTTATGAGGGTGAAACTCCCTGAGGAAGCTGTGGGAGAGATGGGCGTGGGGGAGGTGTCAGCCCCTGGCCTCCAAAAGCCTTGGCATTTCTGAGCCTGATGTTTCGACCCCGGCACAGAGCTCCTCCAAGGCTGTCATTTACAGAGGGCAGGGGCTGGGATTGAGGGTGGAGAGGCAGAACCTTCTGGCCCCGGATGTAGGGAAACCTGAAACTAATCTAGGATGTGCATGCTAAGTCACTTCAGTTGTGTCTGACTCTGTGACCCCATGGACTGTAGCCCACCAGGCTCCTCTGTCCAAGGGATTCTCCAGGCAAGAATACTGGAGTGGGTAGCCCTGCCCACTGCCAGGGGATCTTCCCGACCCAGGGATGGAACCTGCCTTCTCTTACCTCTACCTGCATTGGCAGGAAGGTTCTTTACCACTAGTGCCGTCTAAGACCGGATTGGTCAAGACTTTAAAAGTGAAAAACCAGTCCAGAATTGTCATGCTATCTGACTCACCGCTGTATCCCCAGTGCCTGGAACAGCCTTACATACAATAGTGCTCAATGAACACTTGTTGAATAAATAAAGGGCTCAATCAGGGTTGGCAGGGCAACTTTTCATCCTTTTCTGTGCCTACAATTCCCTTTCTAGGGCACCCCCACTAGGTAATAAAAAGCCCAGGCAGGAGTGGGGCCAACAGCGTTTACAGTAGTTGTTGAGAACTTGTCATCCTCAGAGAGGAGGCCCACCCAAGGAGGATTTTTCATCCTTAGCCCTGCCAAACATGTTTGATGGATGCAAAAGGTATTAGGCGGGAAATCGGGAAATTTAAGTGCTAGAGACAGCTAGCCTCTATCAGTAACAGATGTGAAAACGCTTTGAGAACATTTTCACATTTTATGGTCCTATTACTAAACCCATTTTATAGCTGTGAAAACTAAGATTGTGAGTGGCACTGGATTATGCAGCCAGGGAATGGCTGCGCAAGCCCTCAGCTATGACCGTAAGCATCCCATCTGGGATACTGCTGCTAACCCAGTCTGAGATCACCCACAGGGGAAGGTAAGGAGGCCGACTGTCTACTCCGGGCGCCCCCTACCGACCCTCCCTGGGGCCGCCGCTTTCCCGCGCGGCGCGGCGCTTCTCGTTCTGTAGCAGGTGGGTCTGAGCTTTGAAAGCGCTCCGGTGTTGAGCGCTGGGGGCTGCTCAGACTTTGTACTGTCTGAGGCTATCATCTGGTCTGGATTGCTCTGTCTCTTTTCCCCAGAACAGAGAACGGAAGAGCTGGGTTAGGAAGGAGGAAAGGAAGGAGAGGGAATGTGTATAAAATAGATAAGCAACAAGGATAGATTGTACAACAGAGTGGAGGAATTATAGCCATTACCTTATAATAACTTTTAATGGAGCATAAGCTATAAAAATACTGAATCACTACCCTCTACAGCTGGAACAAATACAATATTGTAAATCAACTATACCTCAATTTGAAAAAAGAAAGGAAAGAGACTTCCTGGTGGTCGAGTGGTTAAGACTTCACCTTCCAATGCAGTGGGGGGTGTGAGTTCAATCTCTAGTGGGGGAGCTAAGATCCCGCATGCCTCAGGGTCAAAAAAACAGAACATAAACAACGGAAGCAATATTATAAAAATTCAATGAAGATTTTTCAAATGGTCCACATTAAAAAAAAAATCTTTAAAAAGACAAAGAAGGAAGGGAGGGAAAGCAAAGAGGAAGGCAGAGGCGACACCCAGCCTCCCACCACAGCCCTCCACTTACTCTCACTTGGAATCCCGGGCATAAGCCCATCCTCAGGAGAGCCCCATTTCAGGACATAGTTGTCTGAAGACCCACAGAGGGCCCCACAAATGAGCAAGACATAAGCCTGTTCCCTCAAGAAATCACAGTCCCATGGCTGGGGGTTGTGGGAGAAGTAGAGGGACAGGGTCACCTTCAATCCAGCCTGACAAGCGCTGCGAGGAGGCACGCCCAGGCGCTGGGAGCACAGAGGAGATAACTGTCCCCACCTGAGCCGCCAGTGAAAGAGGCGTGCGTGGGGCTGCAGGGACACGTCAAGGACAGGGCTGTTCCAGACAGACCAAGAACAGCTACAGGGATATGAGGACATGGTCACCATGACGAACCCCTGCCCCTTCCTCAGGCTGTGGACCCCCCTTGGAGAGCGCAGCCCCCAATCCAACCTCACATTTCTGTTTCTGCCAGCCTGCCTGGAGCCCCCGGATGACTTCCAGGCTTTGGGCCTCTCCCAGGGTCTCCAGTGCAGGTCAATCAGCACCCTCTGGCCTTCTTGACTCCCAGTCCTCTCCCAGTCCCCTCTTGTCTGGTCCTCAAACCCTTTGCCAGTGAGGGCTGCAGGAGGGTCTGAGTCACACCCTCCATCTCCTGGGGAGCCTTCTTGTAGCCCCTCATTCAGCCCAGGGTTTCCTCACTTCTCTGGCCAACAAGCTGCCTTTATCGTCTCCCTTCAAACCCCACGAACTGCCTTTGCTGACGTCAGCATTTTCAGGAGAGCCTCTACCTCTGCTTTACTGAGGCAGGGGCCTTCAGCTGACATGCCCTCAATTCCTTTTTCTTCGGATCTACTTGTCTCTCATCTCCATTTCTTTCCCCTTAGCTGACTCCTCCTCTCCAATCTTACCCATCCCCTACCTCTGTTCTGCACAACTTTCTGATACCTCTTGATAGGTAAATAGATGGATGGATAGAGAGATGGGTAGATGTGTCTCTGTGTGTGTGTGTCCTGTCAGTAGTCTCTCTAGAGAACCCTAACTAATATCCCCCCTTCCTTCCTCTTCATCCACAGAGAGGGACATAGCCCAGGCTTCCTTCCAGGGAAATTCAGATAAGTGTGAGATCATTGTCAAAGTCCCAGGAGTGCCATGGCCCTCTTCTCAGATATCAGGGGCTCAGCTTGAGCACCCTGCTGGTCTTTCTGGCTAATCTTTCCAGGAAAAACCTGGCACTTGGCCCAACACTGAGGAGTCATTTTGCACTAGTGAGACAAGATTATTAGAAAGTGGATTAATTTGAAGAAAATGTTGATAACTGTGACAAACATTCATTGTGCAGATTACATGTCAATGCTAGTGAGTCACCCAAACCTCTACTTCCAGTGGATTTAATCAGTCATCCACTCACCCAACAAATATTTATTGAATTCTTGCATGTGCCAGATGGTGTTTTAGGCTTTGGGAATGCAGTATTGAATAGTTACATTCAAGCAGGAAAAGGCAGACCTGAAGCAGATGGACATGTAATATGATACAGGGTGATGAAGAGCTGTGAAGAAAAATTAAGCATGAAAAGTGATGGATAGCGGAGAGGCGAACTGGGGAGGTGTCTGACTCAGGTAGAATGCCTGGAGAAAGCTTTTCTGTTAAGGTAGCATTTGAATACCTTGAAGCATTTGAATAGTTTGAAACAGACAACCTGACTGAGGGAGTGAGGCACGCAGGTCTCTGAGAAAAGAGCTCCAAGCAGAGGAGACAGCAAATGCTAAGACCCTGAGATGTGATATGCTGGCGTCACCAAAGGACAGCAAGGAGGCCAATTGGCTGGAAAGAGTGAACAAGGAGAACACAAGGAGAAGCAGTGGGGACCGAGTCATGAAAGGCCTTCAGTTCAGTTCAGTTCATTTCAGTCGCTCAGTCGTGTCCGACTCTTTGCAACCCCATGAATCACAGCACGCCAGGCCTCCCTGTCTATCATCAACTCCCAGAGTTCACTCAGACTCACGTCCATCGAGTCAGTGATGCCTTAGGTTTGCGATAAGAACTTTGGATTTTACTCTCAGAAAGATGAGACGCCGCTGAAGCGTTTACCCAGGGTTCCTATACTAACTCCATAAAACTCACAAAAAGTAGAGAAAAAAGAAAGGGGAAGGGGTGGTTTTTACCATCCAGACCTTCTGTGTCCGCCACTCCCGGGTCATTGTGTGCCCCAGAGCGATCTCTGCGTTTTCTTTTCTTTTTTAAAATATGTATTCATTTGGCTGCATTGGATCTTAGTTGCGGCACACAGGATCTTCAATCTTAGTTGCATCATGTAGGGTCTAGTTCCTTGTCCAGGGATTGAACCGGGCCCTCTGCATTGAGAGCACAGAGTCTTAGCCACTGGACCACCAGGGAAGTCCCGAGTCCTCTGCATTTTCAACAGCCATTGCCTAGGCTCCCAGTTACTTTGTCTCAGCCCAAGAGGGAGATGGCTTTAACCTTAGAGAGAAGCACCTGGGGGTGGGAGGAGGAAGGGAGGGAGAAGGACCACCAGGGGCCACAGATCGACGACCATCTCTCCAAGTTGATGTTTCTGCTCTCCAAATTGCTTCCACTAGTCTCTCTTCTTTATAATCTTGACAACTGTTCAATCAACATGCCACTTTTAAGTCTATCCTGTCTAGCAAATGTGCCCATGGTGACAGCTGATTCCCTTCTCTTCGCCCACTGGAAGTTCATCTCCACCCTGTACCTCCTCCTTTATTACTGAGTATCACAACCTTGAGGCTTGAAGAGGTACCTTCTGGGATCTGGGTACATGGAGCTTCTCTGCTTTTTCCTCACTTTCTGTTGCCACTGTCAACATTCTACGGCTATGGCCAAGGACATCAGCCCTTACACACCACTTCATTCCATCGTGAGGCAGAGAACTGGGAAATAAAGATATAAGAAAGGAAATCAGGGTTGAGGGGAAGTGTGGAGAAATGAAGAAATGAAGAGCAGAAGCAGGCATTTCATCCCTGGAGAAGTGTTAAAAGCTCAGGGAGCTCTCCCTATGGGAAGAGGGACAGGACTCTGCTTTCCCCAAATGTGTCCTTTAGAGTCAAGAATTATGGCAGCAGGTACCTCCACTGGAGGTTCCCCAGGGTCAGATCACTGACTTCTTTACTAGAGAGTTCAGTCATGGGAGAGACTGGAACCCTGGGCAGGAGAATTCCTCCTGGAAGCAAGAGAAGTACACTGTGTTCTTCCTGCCCCAGAGAAACATTTTCCCCTCCTCGTCCAATTTTTCCCTTCCTGCCTTGGCAATCAGACACAGCCGAGTGCCCCACCCCCGCCATCCCCCTGGGCTCCCTCCATATCTTGTGAAGCTATGTATGGTTTCTTAGGAGTGAAGAGTTGTGATGACCCAGCCTGGCCACCTGCATCTACTTTCCAGCTCTCCGGCCTCTAGTGCATCCGTGGGGGTGGCCTCCACACCACAGAGCAAGATGTGCCATCTTTGCTGAATCCAAATCCAAGAGAATTTTTCCATGATTCGTCACTTTCTGAGAGGGCTTACATAAAAAGGAGTTGTTTCCAGAGCAAAAGAAAAAAAAAAATCAATGGAATTTAAAACAGTCCTAGGAAAGGCTGGTCCCAATGGAGAAGAGAAAGTTCCTAACCCCAATTGAATCACTATTCTGTACAGTCCTGACCCTGCAGGAACCCAAAGCCCCACTCTTATGAGAAACATGTCCTGGGACCCCTACCCCCAACCTCTTTCTTTAAGGCAGCATGAAAGACCTTAGCTCTGGGGCAAAGCTGCCAGGGGAGCAGATACTAAGTGTCCTTCTGTCTCATTGCTCTCATGTGCTGATAAGGCTAATTAATTGACTTCAGCCCAACCTCTTCCCTGAGCTCCAGTCTCATTTCTCCAACTGCCTACTTGACCCACTTGGATGTCTAACGGACATGCCCAAGTCTGAACTCTGGATTTTCTCGGCCAAATGAAGCTTCTCTGCCTGCAGTCTCCGTATCTGTGTTAAAGACACCTCTATTCACATAGTTTCTCAAGCCAGAAACCTGGGCCTCATGCATGGAGTCTCCCTTGCCTACCACCTCTGACTTCCTATACTCTAATCCAAAATGTGTCTCCAGGGCCATGACATCAGATCTCTCAGCTGAAAGACTGCAGTAGTTCCCATCTGGTCTCCCCACTTCCACGGGACCTCTCTTCAAACTATCATCCACATAGCAACTAGAGCAATCTTTTTTTTTTCTTTTTGTAAAATTTTTTGATGTGGACTATTTTTAAAGTCTTTATTGAATTTGTTACTGCTTATGTTTCATGCTTTTGTTTCTTTGGCCCCAAGGCATGTTGGGGATCTCAGCTCCCCAACCAGGGACTGAACCCGTGAAGATGGTGCAATGAAAGAAAAATGTCAGGAGCTTTGAAGGATGACCAAAGCATTGGAAGGCAAAGTCTTAACCACTGGACCATATGAGATGTCCTGGAGTCATCTTTTAAAAGTATAAATCAGATAACATCAGTCCTTGATTAAGCCTCTTCCCTTTCCAACTCCCTCACTGTAACCCAAAGGCTCTGCATTAATATGTCTCCTGCCTACCTCCCTGGTCCCATTCCATGTCCTTTCCTCTTTTACTGTATTTCAGTCATGCTGCTTTCCATTCCTGAAACCATCTTCTTTCCCACCTTCAGGCCTTGGCGTATTTTATTGTCTGCTGCCTGTGCATTTCTGTTCCAGCATATCCTTCAGATCTCAGCTTAAAGGTAACTTTCTCAGAAAGCCTACTCCCAACATCCTATCTAAATAGGTCTCCCTTCTGATTCCTGCTGTTCTCTTTTGCCATGCGAGTCATTTCTTACAGCCAACTAGCATTAATTATTGTCTACATGTATATCATCAGGCTCCCCCACTTTTATCTGTCATCCTCACAAAAACAAGCCCAGGCCCAAAGGTGGGCACATCAGTGGCTCCAGCTAAGAGGCGCTGGGGTGGTTGAGGCGGGGCACAGGGGTCCCTGGGGGAGGAAACCACACTTTACTTGTTTGTCACCGTGTTCTCATTGCACAGTGCAGAACCTGGCAGAAGCATTAACTGTGACTGGATGGATGGTGGATGGATGGATGGATGATGGTGGATGGATGGATGGTGGGTAGGTAGGAGGATGAGGACATTTCAGCCTTGGGCAAACGCTCTAGGAACCATGTCCCAGGGAGAGGAAGTGATTAGACAGAACAGCCCCTGCAGATGCAGGAACCTTATAGACCCAAATTCAGAGATGTAAACAATGTCATTTCAGCAGCTGGATTGAGGAAAGGACTGTGAAGGGTCAGCCAAGAGTGCCTAGGTGATACCTGCCTGCATCACGGGAGGAAGAATTAAAATCAAATGAGTGAGGAATATGGTCTATTTTTCTCCTTCTTCACCTTGAGCAGAGCTGCTTAGACTTGGATTAATCCTGTTGTTTGATGGTCATCCTGATACAAGATAATCTGTAATATTCCAGGCATATTTACATGATTTGCTTGATTCTAAAATGTCAGCAGCCCTCATTGGTATACTAGGAGGTCTGTTCCCTGGGGAAAAGGCTGCTGACCACTGACTCCCAACAATCCTCACAATTAATGAAAAAAAGACAAATGGAAAGGAGGGAAGACTCCAATACAGGGTCTAGTGGGACATGAAGCACAGCTCACGCTAAATATCACTTGAACGGGCACAGAGAAGTAGGCAGAGCCCGAGAGAGGAACAAGAGAGGACAGAAAGAGCTTCCTCATTAACCCTGAGCCAGAGGTTCCAGCTCAGCTGAAAAAGGCATTCTGATCCACACTAGCATTTAAGGCAGCCTGTCCAGTAGGCAGAGAAGACAGAGATGAGAGGTGATATAGAACAGGTGAAGCTAGATCATGGTGCTCATCAGTGGCTGGAGAAATGCACAGCAGTTCAAAGGTTGTAAGTGGATATGGAGCCCTGGGTAGTTTGGGTTCAGGGAAGTATTACCAAGTAAAATAGGAAGAAGGGACCAAGGCAGGAGCCCAGTCTATGGATATCCCAACACAGAAAGGCAGAAGGAGCCCAACCAGGGGCTGGGCCTGGTGTTCCCCTTGCCAGGTCTACCAGTAGGAAGATGGTTCTAAGCCCCCAGGAATGGACTGATGCCACCATCAGGACTGGCTCCAGCCTTGGGCTGGGCTCAGACTTGGAAGCCACAACATCAATGATCTCAGTCATGAGGCTCTGGAGAGTCAGGAGCAGGAGCAGCAGGGTGTGCCCACCACTGACAGCATCCTGGAAAACATCACATCACTTCCCACGCCAAGATGGTACAATGAAAGAAAAATGTCATCATCAGGAGCTTTGAAGGATGACCAGGATATACCAATTGCCTCCCCCTAGGAGTCATTCAGGAGTTAGCTCTCTGGCCTGGCTTGGGAACTCTGCTCCCTAGTCTCAGGGAAAGTTATCTCCACCAAAGGCCATTTTATGGCTCGCTAGTTTGAGCCAGGACCAAGGAGAAAGAAGTACCTCCTCCCTGCCCTGCCCTGGCCTCCTCTACATTCTGCCCTAAGAAGCAACCTCCAGGTAAAGGAGACAAGAGTAAGAGGCCATCCTTCCCCCAAAAGCCTCACAGCCCTGTGAGAGATCATCCTGTCTGCAACCTATGACACACACCTTCTGGTAGCTTCCCCAAGGGTTTTCAACCAGCCCCACCACTGATGTTCAGCTTCCAGCTCATTCCAAGGTCCGCCAACAAAATTCTCTCTAATCAACACTGCTAATTCTGGAGCTGCTCCCACGGGGAAACGGCATGGGCAGAGTCTATTTCACAATTGTTGGCTTTGCGTCAGGACCGAAGGAACGGGGTGTAGTGGAAAGAGCACTGGGTTGGGAGTCAGGAGTCTGGGTTTAGCCCTGCTTCCGACACTCATGGATGAGCAGCCCTATCCCATCTCCCTCACATCAGTAGACTAGGTGGAGGACAAGCTGCCTGTGATGTACATCTTCCCATAAGCACTTTCCTTGAAGAAGAGGCCCAGGTCAGGATCAGCTCCCCTTCCCCCTGTTTACGCATGTGACCCTGACCCCTGGCCATAGCTGATTTTACCAAGAGTAAGTTTGTCACCTACCAGGCCCAATGAACACCTTTTCCCAAGAAATCTGGAAATGGGAAAGAAAGAGTGAGAGAAGGAGGCTCATGTGAACTCAGGGACAGTTGGGGAAATTGTGTTTTCTTGCCATGCAGTCTGGAGAACAGAAATACCGGATCTGCAACGAGATGGGAAAATGAGGCAGGTCATGCAGGACGGGCAGCCATGAGAACAAGGAGAACTGTATGAGTTCTGGGTTTCAGGTCTCCTTGAACACCATGTGCATGTGTGCTAAGTCACTTTAGTCATGTCCGACTCTTTGTGACCCCAAGGACTGTAGCCTGCCAGGCTCCTTTGTCTATGGGATTCTCCAGGCAAGAATACTGGGGTGGGTTGCCATGCTCTCCTCCAGGGGATCTTCTGAACCAAAGGATAAAAGTCACATCTCTTAGGTCTCCTGCATTGGTAGGCGAGTTCTTTACCAGTAGCTCCACCTAGGAAGCGCTGAAGGCCCTCTATATCTTTTTCAATGTGTCTTTTAAAAATGGGTCCTGCAAATGCGAGACAGCAAGAGACACAGATGTATAGAACAGTCTTTTGGACTCTGTGGGAGACGGAGAGGGTGGGATGATTTGGGAGAATGGCACTGAAGCATGTATAATATCATACAAGAAACGAATCGCCAGTCTAGGTTCGATCGATGCAGGATACAGGATACTTGGGGCTGGTGCACTGGGATGACCCAGAGGGATGGTATGGGGAGGGAGGTGGGAGGGGGGTTCAGGATTGGGAACATGTGTACACCCATGGCGGATTCATGTTGATGTATGGAAAAACCAATACAATATTATAAAGTAAAAAATAAATAAATAATAAAAATAAAGAACATGAAAATGAAAAAAATAAAAATGGGTCCCTCTCACATCCCAGCTTCCCAGACAGCTTGCAAGTGCTGACAGGGGCTGTCAAGGGTCTCACTCATCAGTCAGCTTGTCTGGCAGGTTGGTGGCTCTGTGTTGCCCTCCGGGAGGCCAGGGCCAGAGCTGGTTCACATCTGCATCTCACCCCTCCCTACAACTCCGCCCAGTGCTTTGGCCACAGAAGGTACTCAGTCAACTTTTGTCAGGTTGAGCCAGATGGAATCCAAAGACATCCATTCCTCTGTGAGGCACGCTCCTCCGAGCCAGGCTGGCAGCTCTCCCCCTCTGTGCGAAGTTGTCTTCAGTGCCAGCCTCACAGCCAGTCCCACGGAATCCATGACCTGCTGGAGCCCTTCCGGCCCTGCAGCCAGTGACCCTGCCCGAGCCCAGGACTCACCCCCGATATGCAGCCAGCCCACAGCTTCCCAGGTTTTATTTTCATTAAACCCAACTGGAAAATTGGACTTTGTTCAGGATTGTGCTGAAAACCAGATGCTGGAGCTGGGCTCCGGTTTCCTAGATAAACACACTGGAATAATATGCATCTACCCGTGAAATGCTCTCTGTGGCGGCACGTGGCAGCTCTCCAGAAGAAAGAAAAACAGTGTCAAAGCTCCATTTGAGGCTTCTCACTCCCCCTTCCTGGCCGGAGGCTGGTGAAAATAGCCAAGTTTTTTGTTGACCCCACTGCAAGCCAGCTCCCTCTCTGCTGGCTCTCCACAACCTCTCCCCATCTCTAGCAGGAACCTATCAGCTTTTAGAGAGAACTTCAAGCCTCCCCCAATCCCCTGTCTGGCTGGAGGTCCTTCCTCTGAGCTCCCACTGTATCCTGTGGACCCCCATCCCCTAGTGACAAGACACCACAGCGACTGTGTGGCTCATTTGTTTCTCCCAGAATCACTCAGAAGCTCTTTAGCATGAGGGAAGGGACTGTGTTCTCTCAGGCCCAGGTTGGTGAAGATAATTTTTAATGTTGCTGAATGAATCAATCAAAAGAAGTCACAGCAGCCCCATGTGAAGGAGGTTTGGGTTCAGGAATGCTCTTGAGGTCTATTTCTCTCTACCTGAGTGTTTTCACTCATCCAGTGTTCACTGAGATTTCACTCTGAAGCAGATCCCATGCTTAATGTGGGGGTAGCGAGGATTATGGCACATCCTTGCCCTCAAGGAGCCCACCATCTACAGAGGTGACAGACCCAGGCATGTGATAGCTGCGTGAGGTTTCCTTTCCCCCTCATCCACTTCTTTCCTGCAGTTAACCTCACCTGTCCCTTATGAGGAAGGCTTGTCTCTAGATAGTAGAGTGGCCGACACTCTGTTGGCACAGAAACCCCAGGCTACAGAAGACGATCAATATTAGAAAGAGGATGACTTGTTTTATGGATGCTTCTCTCTGCTGATTTTGAAAGACTTGAAGACCTGAAGATCTTAGGATATGACACCACAGCTCTGGAATGGAGTTAGGGTCCTGGGGGTGGCCAAGGAGTAGAAAAAAGAAACAGGATCATAGCGAGGTGAGAAGAGCAAAGAGAATTCCCACTTGCCCATCTAAGGCTACTTCTGTAAGGAATGATGAATGACTTGATGAGAAAATGAAATCATTTTGCCGAATCTCCTGGACTCTCCAGGTGAACATGAGGCCCTCAGAGTATGAGGTGTCTCTGGTGGTAGACTGTACCCACCCCACAGAGGTGTTACAAGAATCGTCCAAAGGTTACAGAGATACTTCAAATCTGACATAATTTTGAATGAACAAGGACCTGTAGGAGCATAAAGAAGTGGGAGGGGCTTTTTAGAGGAGTCATGCACTCAGTCAGGAATGTGTGTGGTCTGACATTTGGGTTCAAGTGCTGCTTTTGTCCTCCTTGTTTATATCCTTGGCCCCTCTGGACCTCAGCTGCTCAGGTGAGCAGTAAACATCCCATCACGCTGTGCACTGGGGAGCGATGGGGGATCGTGAACACGTGGACCTGCAGAGCTGCCAGGGGAAGCACAATGGCACAATGGCACAACAGCTGTTGTTGTCAGCAACATTTCCCTTTGACTCATGCCTGTCCCTGCAGTTCTGCTCCAGTCCACTCGGCGTTCCTGTGTTCTGAGGAGAGTCAGATCCCAAAGAGGCTTCAGCCACGGCCCCCTGTCCTGGCCCTCAGCTCCTGTCATTAGCCAGGACAGAGGTCAGTCAGAGCACCTCCCGGGAGAGTCGGAACGGCAGAACAAATTTCCCTGGAACCTCACAGTTCCTGATATAAAAGCAAGCAAATACCCAAAAAAGTCTTGATTTAGATAATAACATGTGATTAACATAAATGCAAATTAGGTCTTTCCCTTTTTTATGTGGAAAGGGAATTAAGTGTTTAAATTAAAAAAGACTAAAGTTAGACTTAGGAAACTGACACAATTATGGTGGCAGCTGTAAAGACCACTTTTATTTATAAATGGCAGTGACCCCACTTCTAGTGTAATTCAAAGTTCTCTGTGACTGCTCTGCTAGGAATGACAGCATTCACTTTCATTCTAAATAAATGACAGTTCCTGTAGGAGGACTCAGCTGGGAGTCACAGGGGACTGAGGTGCCCAGAATCTCGGGGATGGGTCTCCTGCTATGAGGGAGCCAGGGGTACAGAGCATCACTAAGCCACTTACATTTTAGTATCTTCCAATGGCCTGTGTATGTCCTTTATCCAGTCTTCTGACAGCACTTGCCTTTTGTATAGGCTTGTGTTGCTATATATATCTTATGAATCTCAATGTTTTGTTATATATATACTGCAAATTTTCCTCCCACTCTACCGATTTATTTCTTACTGACTTCTCAATCCATGTGTGAGTTCACTCTTTAGGCTTTTCTCAAGGAAAGAAACTGTGAGACAAGCCCAGAGAGGAAACAATGGAAAGCTCAGAGACTGACAGAGGGAGCAGGAGAGGCTCAGACAAGAGAGCGGGGATTCGGAAGCACAGCCAGGGACCAAGAAGAGGAGCATCAGGCAGAGGGAGACAGGAGCTGGAGGGTGGGCGCAGAGTTCCAGAGCCGGTTTTATATTTGTCATGTCTGTGGTATCTTGGGTGGCACGTAAGTTTTCCATATTACACAGTCAAATCTGCCAGCCTCTTCCAGGGTTCTAAATTTTTGTCTTACTTAGAATGATCTTCCCTCTCTCAAGATTAAAAAAAAAAGAAATAATCTCATATGTTTTGTTCTAAAATGTTTTAGTTTTGTTCTTTAGTATTAGTTCCACAACTGAATTTTATCTTTGTGTATGTGTGAGATAGGGATCTAATTTAATTATTTTCTAAATGAATAACTAATAAAATCATTTACTATACAATTCACCCTATTCTCCTCCCTTGATTTTCTCATTCGATATATTCATCATATGCTAAACTCACATATATAGGTGAATCTATTCCTGGACTCTCTGTGCTGTTCCACTGAATTATTTGTCTATTCCTATGCCAAAACCAGGCTTTCCAGGTGGCACTAGTGGTAAAGAACCCACCTGCCAGTGCAGGAGACGTAAGAGACTCAGGTTCAATCTCTGGATCGGGAAGATCCCCTGGAGGAGGGCATGGCAACCCACTCCAGTGTTCTTGTCTGGAGAATCCCATGGACAGAGGAGTCAGGCAGCCTACAGTCCATAGGGTTGCAGAATCAGACATAACTGAAGTGACTTAGCATGCACTCATACCAAAACCACAGTGTTTTAATCACTGTAGCTTTATCACATATTTTTATATTTAATAGGCAAAATTCTTCACCATTGTTCTTTTTCAAAATGTTCTTGGCTAGGATTGTGTCTTTTCTCTTCCAGATGAACTCAAGAGTCTGTGATCAAGTTTCATTAAAAATTCAGAAGACATCAAATACTCTGTTTCTAAACGTTCCTCCTTTTCTGATTACTAATGTGTTTTTCCTCCTCCCCACTCCCACCTCCTGGAATCAGTACATGTGATCATCAGCAAGGCACTCCCAAAATTCTAAGAATTAAACTCAAAATCCTCACACTCTCAGTCAAACTAGAAACAGGTAAAAAGCTATAATCATAGACTTCTTGGGATCAGGAGTAGAAAGAGTAAAATCTAATCAAACAGTTTTAACAAATTGTTTCTTAAATAAAATGAATGGATAAATCATAGAGTATTGTGAATACCTAAATAAACCAGTTAAAAATACTAGTTAAACCCTGGTCTGAGTGAAATTGAGGCACTCTCAATATTGGCAAAATCACATTTCCAAGCCTTCCAGGCTGGGAACCAGACTCTGATAACATAACTTCACCAAGTAAAGGCTGCTTTATAAGGAGCCTAATGGAAGCCAACCAGCCTCTTCCCGCCAGCACCTGACCTGGCTACACAGCTTTAACAGGCTTTAGTGGCATGTTCCACTTCTATTAAGTGAAGAAATAGATGGAATCATATTTTTTCAAAGTTTTCTGCTCACTCCTGGCACGAAAATCTCTGTACATCCTCTGAGTACTTTGGTTTCCAGTGTGTTCACAATTCCAGGACATCCATTTCCAGTTAGACTTCTCTCTTCTACTTGAGTCATTCTAGATTGCTGGTTAGGGGCATAATAACTACAATTCTGGATTTTCTGGAACATCCCAGATTTTAAGTATTCTGAACATCAACCTCAAAACATTAAAATATCTTTGAAATGCTAAGGTTTCAGTGTCCAACTAACCTCTCCCATATTGCATTAGCACTGGGAAGTAGCCCAAACAATTTTTGTGAGATGATGTATCCTTGATATTGATTTGGATCTGAAAGTCCTGCCATAGGAGATTCCTGAGCTATTACACACTGAGATCCCTGAACTGTTTCTAACTCAATCACTCGGGCTCTTATAATTAGCCAAAGTAATCCTTTATTCAGGTTAATTTGATATTTCTTTTTACATACTGTTTTGTGTATCTTAAAGAATAAAACCTCTTGAATCCGATCTCCCCTTATGACAAAATGATGTCTTAAGAAAGAAGTAACAAGAGAAAGACAAGCCATCATTCACAGAACACCAATGGTTCCCCCCATTGAGATGGGGAGAGCTGGTGGTTGCCGTGGAGCTGTCCACCAGGCAGGTGCTGACAATAGTTGGACCGGAGTTGCCCTCCTCAAATGTTGTGAAAGAGCCCCTTCCTCATCCGTGCCACCACCCAACCCCAAAGAAACAAGAAAAAACTATTGTAGGGAAACATAGGTCACGTTCCCCAATTGGAGTAGAGAAGACAATCATTGGTTGGCAGAGTCTTCTAAATCTCTACTCAGATCCAGACATAATATTTGCCCAGAAGTCTCTGAATCTAAACAGTCAGTGCAGTGGCTGCTGTAGATGTCTCCAGGGGGTCTTTGCACTCCCTGCAGATGCTGATTCTGCCAGACATTGTTTCTTGCTGTTGTTTAGTCTCTAAGTCATGCCCGTCTCTTTTGAGACCCCATGGATTATAGCTTGCCAGGCTCCTCTGTCCATGGGATTTCCCAGGCAAGAATACTGGTTTTCATTTCCTTTAGGGGAACATCAACCTCATTCCCGACCCAGGGGTCAAGTCCATGTCAAAACTCTTGCATTGGCAGGCGGGTTTTTTTTTTTTAAACCACTGAGCCACCAAAGACATTACATCCTATTAAAGCAAAATAGAACTAGATGCTGAAGAGGAAGAGGTTGTGGCTCCAGTCCCTCTCCCACACTCTGATGTTACGTTTCCTTCTCTATTTTCCAAATCAAGAATAAGGGGCTGAGGCCCTACTATTTCTACTTATTCAATAATGCTTGGAGAAAGACATTGCCTGCCTTTGACGTGGTACACTGAATGTGTGTGACAGGCTGGTTGACCCTGAACAAGGCATGCTTCCCTTCTATGCTTGATCTCCTCATATGTAAAATGAGGCAATGCCAGGGGCTCAGAGCTCTTTTCTTTTCTCCCCATCCTTGGCCACCTTCCCTCAGTTATACGCCTCCCTGTCAGGCTATTCATAGCCTCTTTGCAAAGAGGTTCTGCCACCCAAGTTCTCCATCACTGAGGACTCCTGACATGAGCTCTGGGAACAGGGGCCTGGGATAGAACCACCATGGGTATTGGATAAGCCTGAAAGCCTTGGTTCTGGAGACTGTGGAGTGGGGGAGGGTGATAAGAGCAAGAAAATCCAGATATTGGGGAACTCCAGAAGCATTGTCTGCTTTTTTTATTGTAAGATAACCTCTATTTTTATAAAAATGATAAATTTAAATTTGAAAAAAAATTTAGTATATTTTATTGAAGTATAGTTGATTTACAATGTTTTAGGTATGCAGCAAAGTGATTTATTATATATATATTATATATTCTTTTTCAGATGATAATTTCCAAATTTGAGATTAACAGATATATATATATCTGTTAACAGATATATATACATATATCTATATACATATATTAACAGATATATATATCTATTAATCTCAAATTTGGAAATTATCCCTCCCCTCCTTTTCCTTTTGGCATCCATAAGTTTGTTTTCTTCTTTAAATTTTATTGAAATATAGTTGGTTTACAATGTTGTGTTAGTTTCAAGTGTCCAGCGAAGTGATTCAGTTATACATACACATACATTCATTCTTTTCTGGATTATTTTCTCATGTAGGTTATCCCAGAATATTAAGTAGAGTTCTTTGGGATACACAGTAGGTCTTTGCTGATTATCTATCTTATACATACCACAAGTTTGTTTTCTATGTCTATGAATCTATTTCAGCTTTGTAAATAAGTTCATTTATATTATTTTTTTAGATTTCACATATAAGTGTATCATATGATACTTGTCTTTCTCTGACTTACTTTACTTAGTATTATAATCATAGCTCAGCTGGTAAAGAATCTGCCTGCAATGCAGGAGACCCTGGTTCAATCCTTGGGTTGGGAAGAATCTCTGGAGAAGGGATAGGCTACCCACTCCTGTCTTCTTGGTCTTCCCTGGTGGTTCAGACAGTGAAGATTGTGCCTGCAATGTGGCAGACAACCTGGGTTCGATCCCTGGGTTGGGAAGAGTCCCTGGAGGAGGGCATGGCAGCTTGCTCTAGTATTCTTGCCTGGAGAATCCCCACGGCCCAAGGAGCTGGCGGGCTACAGTCTATGGGGTCGCAAAGAGTCAGACACAATTGAATGACTAAGCACAGCACACATGTCCAAATTATTGCAAATGGCAGATAGATATTAATTATAACAAATTTAAATAATAATTAAAAACACAAAGAAGTTATTCAAAAATCTTCAAAATCCCTTTACCTCAAAATAATCATGGCTAACACGAGTGAACATCATTGCAGATATTTCTTTCTATGGATGTTCAGAGAGGTGGATAGATAGGCAGGTAACTATCAAAGAGTGGTTGAACAGATGGGTGGATGGATGGATGAAAGTGAAAGTGAAGTCACTCAGTCGTGTCCGACTCTTTGCGACCCCATGGACTGTAGCCTACCTGGCTCCTCCATCCATGGGATTTTCCAGGCAAGAGTACTGGAGTGGGTTGCCATTGCCTTCTCCAGGAGAGCTTCCCAACCCAGGGATTGAACCCAGATCTCCTGCACTGTAGGCAGACGCTTTACCATCTGAGCTGCCAGGGAAGCCGGGATGGATGAATGGATGAATATAAATAAATAGTTAGAAAGGGATCACCCTTCACCTACTATTTAGTAAAAGGTATAAAATACTGAAGTAAAGCTAATGGAATTATTTACTTCATTTATTCTCCACAAGAGATATCATTCTCAAAGATACCTTTAAGGTTAAGAAAACATATTATGAAAAATATTAAGAGACTGGAATCACTATGTGTATTTTTTTTAACAGTCTTGAGTTTTAAACAGTATCAATTGATTGGCTGCTATGAAAGGTAAGGAAATTAACACTCTTACACTTCCTATCATTCCCCACCCCCACTTCCCGAATATTATGAGTAATACTGTTTTCTTTTCCTATTTTTGTCTCTTAATGTGAGTCATTGCCAGTGCATTTGATCAGGATTAAATGGTGCATGTAATGGAGAAATGTGATGACATGGATCTCTGTTACAGACAACAAAAATAACCAAATAAGAGAAAAATCAACTTTTTATTTGCCTACATCAAGGCAAAAATAATTTCAACTATTTATGTGAACCACTGGCCTTGTGGGCCTAATTACTATGTATCACAAGAGTAATTATATATGATTATCTTCAATTGTCAGATTTTTAAAATAATAATAAAATTAAATGAGCAGTCAGACAGGATTAGCTCTTCTGCAGCACTTTGACTTTGCCTGGAGAGATCCCCATCTGAGCTCAGAAGAAACTTGCCCTGTTTGAGAGCAGAGCCAGAGTTGATAATAACACAAATCTCTAACATTACTCAGCACTTACCAACTGCCAAGTGAGGGGTTATGAACTTCACATAACCTTAAATCTCCCAACATTCCAGTGAGGGTCATGCTATATTCTTAATGTTAAAAGTGAGGAAACTGAGGCAGAGTGGTTAAGTAATGCTCAAGATACCTCAACTAGTAAGTAGGAAACCCTAGATCAAATACTCTTCAGGGTAAATAGCAGAATTTGAATATGAGAACTTCCACAGTTTCAGTAACTCACTAGCTCTGTGGCCTTGGGCTAATCACTCATCCTCTTTAGGCTGTGTGTGTGTGTGTGTGTGTGTGTGTGTGTGTGCTAAGTCATTTCAATCGTGTCTGACTAACCCAATGGACCACCAGGACCAACCCGAAGCCCACCAGCCTTCTCTGTCCATGGGATTCTCCAGGCAAGAATACTGAAGAGGGTTATCACCCCCTTCTCCAGGGGAGCTTCCCACCCCAGAGATCGAATTCACTGTCTCTTGGCTCCTGCATTACGTCTTCTATAAAGCCAGGACTAATAAGGACTTTTTTCCCTAAAGGAAATCAGTCCTGAATATTCACTGGAAGGACTGATGCTAAAGCTGAAGTGCCAATACTTCGGCCAGCTGATGCAAAGAACTGATTCATTCATTGCAAAAGACCCTGATGCTGGGAAAGATTGAAGGCGGGAGAAGAAGGGGACGACAGAGGATGAGATGGTTGGATGACATCACCAACTCGATGGACATGAGTTTGAGCAAGCTCCAGGAGTTGGTGATGGACAGGGAAGCCTGGCGTGCTGCAGTCTATGGGGTCACAAAGAGTCAGACACAACTGAGCAACTGAACTGAACTGAATAAGGACTTCCCTGCCTGTCGCCCAGGGCTTCAGTGGGGATCAAGCAAGCAGTGCCTGGAAAACAGCTTCGTGAAGCACTGTTACCAGCTTCCTCCCCCAAAAGAACTCAGCATGGCACGTAGCCGGAGGCCTTGGTCAAAGCTCAGGCGGGAATCAGCCTCTGCTGATGAGAAAAACATTACCCTGAGGCCACAAAAACAAAACCATCCTCCTGCCAGAAGACAGTTAAATGGGGTAGGCAAGAAGTTCTGATGGCCATGAACACTTTACAAAGTTCATGTTCAGGGTGAACTCCAGCAGGACGCTATTTGTTCAGTGGGTTCATTGTCAAACCACTACTTGACAGGAGACTGCATTGCATGGAGAGAATGTCAAGAGGGCCCCTGGCTATGATCTCTACTCCCTGGGCCAGTCTTTTTCCTTGAGCTCCAAGCATTCATCATCCCCTGGAGCAGACACACTTGGCCTGACCAAGCCATCAACCTGCCTCTCCAGACGTGACGCCTGCAAGGTGAGGGCCAGAGAAAAGCCCTTTCAAAGCTTCAATTTGCACAGAGAGAGAGGCCACCAGGCCAGCTTTCTGAGCCATGGAGGTGCTGGGAGGCAGGAGAGCTGACTTCTGGCCCTGACTCAAAACCATGACCTTGGGCAAGTCTCTTCTCCCGCCAGGGGTTTTGTTTTTCTGTCTATAATATGAAGATGCTTTCCCAGGGCCCTTCTAACTCTGCCTTCCCGCTGGCTCTTCTGGGGAGAGGTGAAGCACGGATATGACTGACTCTGATTTTTCTGGCATATTTCCAGAGAGAGAGGAATTAAGCAAGAACCTGGAGACCACAGACTATGATAAATTGCAGTTTAAGAACTCTGGCTGACAGCGTAAAGTCATCAAGCCACAGCAGTTGGTCTCTAGGGCAGAAGAAAAGAGAACTTGCTAAGGAGCATCTCGGGACAAGGGTCTTTAACAAATGGTCAGTGGTAACCTCTACTATATATTATCTGCAAAGCACAAGGAGAGAGGGAGGTAAAGAGCTACAGAAGCGTCCAAGATGAATTAAGACATGATATCTGCCCTTGTAGGGATTATAATTAGGGTAAGAGACAGCTATGGACTGAGCCAAAAGGGGAATGAGGGGATGTGGAGCCCCCCTTAGATCCTGTGCTAGGTGTGGCGTGGTCAAAGGTATGAGTCCTCCCTGATGCTGGATAGGAAAGCTGGATAGGCAAAGGAGGCTCTTAAATACCATCCAAAGGGCCTGGAAAGCAGATGGCACCCCAGTTTCACAAGTCAAGTCCTATATCTCTAAAAGACTTCTGCTTCTCAGCGTGCAAAAAGCAGGAGCCTCAGCTCCTCTCCCAACTCCCAAACCCATTTCCAGACCCATCACTTAACTGTTCAGGAACAGGGCTCCTCTCTGAGAGTCAGGTCAGGACGCTGCCTTCCAGGAAGCCTGCAGGATCTGAAGAGGGTCTGGATTCTCCTGCCCAGTCATCAGGACCTGTGTGTCTCTGCCATGGTGGCTTGATGTGCTCTGCTGCAGGTCAAGTCTAACATGTAGCCCAGACACACAGAAACAAGATCAGCTCATCTGGAGTGCAGCCCTGGGATGATAACTACAGCGCTGTGGGGCCACCCTTGCAGGCTCCTTCCTACACGAACCTGAGAGGCCTCTGTGACCCAGGACTTTGTGAAGGTGGCAAAGAATCATTTGAAAAACCCGAACCCATCCTATGTGATCAAACATGTCTAATGTTTACCAATCATATATATATATATTTACACACATAAATATATAGAACATAACTGACATTATGTAATGTAATATATGTTACACTATTGCTGTTGTTCAGTCGCCCAGTCACGTCCGACTCTGCAACCACACAGACTGCAGCACGCCAGGCCTCTCTGTCTCTCACACTATTACACAATAACAATTGCAATTGTATAATAGTTATACAAAATTATATTATTGCATATTACATGTTATGTAATATTACATAATTTTATGTGATATGTGTATTACACATATGTGTAATTATGTACACACATGTCTATTATATGTGTGCATATACGTGTATGTATATTGCATATGTGTGGTATGTGTAATGTATATTACATAATTACATCTTATATAAAATATAATTTTGTATAATTCTTGTATAACTATAATAATACATAGACATACATATGTATATATATTGGGTTGGTGAAAAAGTTCCTTTGGTTTTTAAGCAAAAATAAAAGACACATTTTTTTCATTTTCACCAAGAACTTTAGTGAACAATGTATTCACTGTTTTCTTTCATTAGCTTCTGCCATTTTTCAGGCAACTTCATAATTCCATCTTCCCAAAACTTTTTATTTTTTTGAGCAAAGAACTGTTCCAGGTACTTTTTACACTTTTCCAGGGAATTGAATTTTTTTCCATTAAGATAATTTTGTAAAGACTGAAAGAAATGGAAATCTGAAGGTACAATGTCTGGTGAATACAGTGGATGAATCAGAACTTCCCTGCCAACCTGTAACAGTTTTTGCCTGGTCATCAAAGAAACATGTGGTCTTGCATTATACTAGTGAAAGATTACGCATTTTCTGTTGACTAATGCTGGATGCTTTTTGTTGAGGGCAGCTTTCAGTTGGTTTAATTGGGAGCAGTATTTGTTGGGATTAACTATTTGGTTTTCCAGAAAGAGCTCACAATAGAAGACTCCCTGCCAATCCCACCATTTATACTGTATCACCTTATGTGGATGAAGACTGTCTTTTGCTGTGGTTGGTGGTGGTTCATTTAGCTTGCCTTACAGTGTCTTCCATTCCACATTATTGTACAGTATCCACTTTTCATTGCCTATCACAATTTGTTTTAAAAACAGAATTTTTTGCTACATTTAAGTAGAGAATCTTATGTGGAAATATGGTCAAGAAGGTTTCTTTCCGCTTCACTTATGTGGAACCCAAACGTCAAAGTGATTAACGTAACCAAGCTGGTGCAAATGATTTTTAATGCTTGATCTGGATATTTTGAGAATGTTGGCTATCTCCCATGTGGTATAATATTGATTGTTCTCAATTAATGTCTCAATTTGATCACCATCAACTTCAACTTGTGTGCCCAACCATGGAAAATCATCCAGCAAGAAATCTCCAGCACAGAACTTCACAAAGCATTTTTAATATGTTCTATCAATCAGTCAAAACATCTTCTTCATACCCTGCACAAATCTTTTTTGGTGTTTCAGTTGCATTTTCACCTTGCCTGAAATAAAACATAATATGCAGAAAATGTGACTTTTTTCTTGCGTCTTCAATATTAAAATGGCTGCACAAAAATTCACCAATTTTGATAAGTTTTTAATGCAGGCTGATATGACAGATGTCACAATACAATCTAAAAAAATTGTTTTGAATGAAAGTGAAAGTTGCTCAGTTGTGTCCAACTCTTTGCGACCCCACGGCCTATACAGTCCATGGGATTCCCCAGGCAAGAATACTGGAGTGGGTAGATCTCCAGGGGATCTTCCCAACCCAGGGATCAAACCCAGGTCTCCAGCATTGCAGACAGATTCTTTACCAGCTGAGCCACCAGGAAAGCCCAGTGGTTAAAGACAGCTCTCCTTGCCACGCGGGAGACACTGTTTCCATCTCTGGGTCAGAAAGATCCCCTAGAGGAGGAACTGGCAAGCCACTCCAGTATTCTTGCCTGGGAAATCCCATGAACAGAGGAGGCTGGCAGGCTACAGTCCATGGGGTCACAAAGAGTCAGACATAACTGAGCACACACACCTAAGTGCTACTGGGGCCACCTTATTCAAAAAGGCAAATGAACTCTTTGGTCAACCCAATATATATATATACACACACACCCACAGTGACTATTACTGTGTGACTGTAGTGTTATAGTCACCATGGGGGCCTAGGATGAATTGACAATCTCTCCTCTCTAGTTTAGCTCCAGCTAGACTTCATCTGGTCCCATCACTTCATGGGAAATAGATGGGGAAACAGTGGAAACAGTGTCAGACTTTATTTTGGGGGTCTCCAAAATCACTGCAGATGGTGACTGCAGCCATGAAATTAAAAGACACTTACTCCTTGTAAGGAAAGTTATGACCAACCTAGATAGCATATTCAAAAGCAGAGACATTACTTTGCCAACAAAGGTCCGTCTAATCAAAGCTGTGGTTTTTCCAGTGGTCATGTATGGATGTGAGAGTTGAACTGTGAAGAAAGCTGAGTGCTGAAGAATTGATGCTTTTGAACTGCGGTGTTGGAGAAGACTCTTGAGAGTCCCTTGGACTGCAAGGAGATCCAACCAGTCCATTCTAAAGGAGATCAGTCCTGGGTGTTCTTTGGAAGGACTGAGCTAAAGCTGAAACTCCAATACTTTGGCCACCTCATGCAAAGAGTTGACTCATTGGAAAAGACTCTGATGCTGGGAGGGATTGGGGGCAGGAGGAGAAGGGAACAACCGAGAATGAGATGGCTGGATGGCATCACCGACTCGATGGACAAGAGTTTGGGTGAACTCCAGGAGTTGGTGATGGACAGGGAGGGCTGGAGTGCTGCAATTCATGGGGTCTCAAAGAGTCGGACACAACTGGGCAACTGAACTGAACTGAACTGAGACTTTCTGTGGCGATCTCGTCTGGTCATCCTTGCCATGACCCAACAGTATCTCACCTGCTCACCCACTCCTTCAGCTTGTTGATCCATATTCCACACAGAGTTACGCAAAACTTCAAGAGGACAGTCGTTTTCTTCTATCAGAACGCATTTCCTAATTGATATTAATTTCCCAAATCTCCTTTTTTTAATTTTAATTTTTTATTTGTGTGTGCTTTATTAGTTGATTGAGTAAAAGAAACCATATCCTTATGACTCCAAAGCCCAAGTCTCTTCCCCTTCACCATGTTTTAAAATATGATTCTTATAGATGGCTTAAAAAGACCCATAAGATATATGTCATTTTTAGGCTGCTATCAAAAAGTCTACAAACAATAAATGCTGGCGAGAGTGCAGAGAAAAGGGAACCCTCTTAACACTGTTGGTGGGAATGCAAACTAGTACAGCCACTATGGAGAACAGTGTGGAGATTCCTTAAAAAACTGGAAATAGAACTGCCATACAACCCAGCAATCCCACTGCTGGGCATATACACTGAGAAAACCAGAATTGAAAGAGGCACATGTACCCCAGTGTTCATCGCAGCACTGTTTATAATAGCTAGGACATGGAAGAAACCTAGATGCCCATCGGCAAACGAATGGATAAGAAAGTTGTGGTACATATACACAATGGAATATTACTCAGCTATTAAAAAGAATACATTTGAATCAGTTCTAATGAGGTAGATAAAACTGGAGCCTTTTATACAGAAAGAAAAACACCAATACAGTATCAGTTCAGTTCAGTTCAGTCCCTCAGTCGTGTCCAACTCTTTGCGACCCCATGAATCACAGCACGCCAGGCCTCCCTGTCCATCACCAACGCCTGGAGTTCACTCAGACTCACTTACATCGAGCCAGTGATGCCATCCAGCCATCTCATCCTCTGTCGTCCCCTTCTCCTCCTGCCCCCAATCCCTCCCAGCATCAGAGTCTTTTCCAATGAGTCAACTCTTCACATGAGGTGGCCAAAGTACTGGAGTTTCAGCTTCAGCATCATTTCCTTCAAAGAAATCCCAGGGCTGATCTTCAGAATGGACTGGTTGAATCTCCTTGTTAATGCATATATATTGAATTTAGAAAGATGGTAACAATGACCCTATATGCGAGATAGCAAAAGAGACACAGATGTAAAGAACAGACTCTGAGAGAAAGCAAGGGTGGGATGATTTGAGAGAATAGCATTAAAACATGTATATTATCATATGTGAAACAGATCACCAGTCCAGGTTTGATGCATGAAACAGGGTACTCAGGGCTGGTGTACTAGGACAATCATGAGGGATGGGACGGAGAGGGAGGTGTGAGGGGGGCTTAGGATGGGGAACACATGTACACTCATGGCTGATTCATGTCAATATATGGCAAAAACCAGTACAATATTGTAAAGTAATTAGACTCCAATTAAAATTAATTAATTTTTTAAAAAATAAAAAGATATATGCCATTTTAGATAGATTTCCCTCTCAAAAGCTAAGTATTAAAAAGACCCTCCTCTTGGATGTACAGAGTGGACATCAGTTTTCTAGCAAATCCTCTTTTGCAGGTGTGCCCTCCCTGGTACAGGTACATGAGGCTCTGTGTTGGGCTTAGTGGAGGCTGTGGGTGATAAAGATGTAAAGATTCATCTCAGGGACCTCACCTTGCCCCTGAGCCCTGGAGGCACTCAGCTGTCCTTTCCCCAACTCTGGAAACACCCCTGCCCCACTCTACACAGTCCCTGGATCCCTGGAGCCAACAGCCTTACTCAGATGGTAGTATGGACTTTCTTTCAGGGGACCTGGTCTCGCAAAGGGGCCAGATTTACAAGTGCTTAGAACACAACTGGAGCTAAGTCCTCCTTGTTAGGTGTAGGAACCAGAGGACTGTGCCTTTAGGAGTGGAAGGTGACTGCCTGTGTGGCCCTTGCTTTGACTTCTGGAGGAAGAAAGTTATACAATGTTAGTTTCTTCATCTGTAAAACGGGAGTAATATTCACTTAATAGAGTATTTCAAAGCTTGAAAACTATGATGACATGCACGAACTATTTGGGCTTCCCTGGTGGCTCAGACTGTAGAGAATCTACCTACAATGCAGGAGACCCAGGTATTTGATCCCTGGGTCGGGAAGATCCCCTGGAGAAGGGAATGGCTACCCACTCCAGTATTCTTGCATGGGAAATCCCATGGACAGAGCAGCCTGGCAGGCTACAGTTCAGGGGGTCGCAAAGAGTCGGACATGACTGAGTGAATAACACTTCACTTCACTTTCATGAACTATTTACTCTGAACTCAAACAAAGCCAGTGTTTAATAAGTGGAAGGACAGTGTTTGTTGTTGTTGTTGTTGTTACTGGACCCCAGATTTTCCCAAGCCCCAAAAGGCTATAAGCACAAGTGAAGATGCTTTAAAAGCAACAGCTCTGATTTCACCAACTTATTGCTCCCTGTCAACAACTTAGATGCTCATTCCTGTGGTTGTCGTCACCTATCTCTGGGGTATCCGCTACTCTACATGGCTCTATGTGTGTGCTGGAATCCTCACAGAGTCACACTAGCCGTCTCTCTGCGCGTCACACTAAGCAAAGTTGTCCTAAAGGAATGCGGCTAATGCACCAATGTTTTACATTCTTTGTAAAATGGTTTCAGTGTTTATCACAAAACAGATTTGAGTGGGTCTCTTAGAACTGAGTCAAGAGTCATTTCTAAGGGATAAGACACCAGGCTGTGTTCACACATCCTGCCTCCTCCTCCCCTGGGTTGCATGCTGCCCTGGAAGGTCCCTCAGGAATGATATGTAAAGGCACCCCGTGGCCAAATCTGTCCCTGAGCAAGGGACACGGCCTAGGCTACGCTGAGATCCATCTTCTTTATTGTACTCAGCTTTGAGGTCCCCAAACAATCTCCCCAGCATCTTCCCTGTATTAGTTATTTATTGCCATATAATGAGTTATTCCAAAATTTGTAGCTTAAGAGAACCACAGTGCATTATGGATCAGGAAGCCAGGAGTGGCTTGGCAAGGTGTTTCTAGCAAGGGGTCTCTTGTGAGGTGGCACTCAAGGTGTCAGCCAGGGCTCCAGTCATCTGAGGCTTGACTGGAGCATCCACTTTCAAGTTCACTCACAGGGTTAATGGCAGGAGGCTTCAGTTTCTTGTCACAGGGACCTCTCCATAGCATCTTATGACAGTTTCCCCCAGAGTGAATTATCAAGAGAGAGAGCGGCAGAAGCTGCAATCTTTTATAATCTAGGAGGTGGCATCCCAGTCCTTCTGCCATACTCTGTTGATCTCACAGACTGGTACCAGGTGGGAGGGAACTACATGAGGGTGTGATGCCAGGAGGCGAGGATCACCAGGGACATCTTGGAAGCTACAACGCGCTCTCTGCCCTTGCCCACTCCCGCCTCTGCAATCTTGCCTGCGGTAAGCCCAGCTTTCTTCATGGTCCAAGAGGGGACTTCGAGGATCCCAAGGATGAGCTAATCGATGACAAGGTAACACCAGGACCCAGGGATATGTGTGCAAAAGATAAGAACTAAGAAAAGAAAGAGGAGGATAGAGAAAGACAAGAGTAAATCAGAAAGCACAGTCTTGGAAGAAAAATAAACAGGTCTTCCAACACTGTGGAAGAGTAAAATGGGGGAATAGGCAGGGGGCCTGGATCCCCCATGAAGCAGAACTGATAGAAATAAGTGGTTCACAGTAACCCAGTTTGTTTCCCCTCTTATGCTACCTGTCCAGGACTGGGGGCTTTGCGCCACAGCTCTTCCTTCGGAACCCAGGCTGATACATCAGCCATCATCTTGAGCATTGCCCAAACCACTGGCAGAAAGAGAGCAGATGATCTGGTATTAATAATGAGATGTTCTGGTCCAGAAGTGATGCATACACATACCCTTTCCAGTCCCAACCCATTGGCTTCAAATTTTCACTTTGGCTCCAGTCACAAAGGTGCCTGGGAAATACAGTCTTACTGTGTGTCTGGAATAGAGGAGAACTGGAAGTATATGGAAAATAGCACAACGATTCCTCAAAGTCTAAGAGAGAAACAAACTTTTCAATGAAAGGCAAGGAAGGGGCTAGGGCTGGATCCTGGGGCCTTGGCTGGAACATAGCAAATGAGGCTTTTCCATGACTGTGCTCTAAACGGCTCTCTGCTGGTTGTTCCCTGGGCCCAGTTTATCCTTTGCTGCCTCACACAGAAGTTCAGAGGAACAAGAACCTCTCAAGTCCTCTGGGTCATTCCCTGACTTTCCCTTCATACTACAGGTCTCCACTCCTGCCTCCCAGGAAGCCTCTGATCCAGGGGGAGGATGCCTAGACACCAAGTCACACACATAACCCTCCCACCCCCGCCAATTTCATGCTCCAAAGCACAGCCAGACCCTTGGAAACCCTGGGGACAGCCCCCAAACCACTTGCCAGAGATAAGTACACCTCTGCCCATAGCCTGACCTCCTGCCTGTGATTCTTGGTAGACAGGTCTAGGCCAAGCTCCCACCAGACCTGAGAGGTCCCTGGAGAAGTAAAGTTCTTGCCTACCAAGGCCCAAGTTTTGACTAATTCAACTTCTAGGAATGTCAAGTTCATGTCCACATCAGCCAGCCCAGCCCACCCCAGGCAAAGGTCCCATTTCCCCAGTAGGACTCTCACAAAGAGACCTGGAGATGGCTGTGACAACATAGGTTAACACCCTGACTTGTCACCACAGGACCACCTTGCACCTTTCTTCACATTCTCGTTTCTAAGAACAACCTACATTAGAGCTGGGTTGCTGCTGCTGCTGCTGCTGCTGCTGCTGCTGCTGCTGCTAAGTCACTTCAGTCATGTCTGACACTGTGCGACCCCATAGACAGCAGCCCACCAGGCTCCCCCATCCTTGGGATTCTCCAGGCAAGAACACTGGAGTGGGCTGCCATTGCCTTCTCCGAGAGCTGGGTTAGTTATTGTCAAAGTCTAACTAGTCCATTCACTCATGGATTAGGAAGTATCCGTAGTTCTTCAGTAGGACCAAAGCTACCCGACTCCAATCTCTTACCCCTACCCCTAAGCATCCTTAATAAACAGACATCACTGGTATTCACCATGCAACCCTAGCTTCCCCTGCCACTAGACTGCCTCCCAGCCCTCTTGGTGATGAAATTCTGGAGCCAACGGTGCCCCTAAGGCCAGAGATCAACTCTCCAAGAGGGGCATATCCATGGAAATTCAGGACACTTGTCACATGAACTTTGACATTGAATTTCACTCTCAGTGGCCAAATCTCATCACTCAATTCTTGATTGAGAACAGTTACAATGGTAACATTCCAGGAAGAGGCAGACAGCCTCTGAATGGGGCGTCCAAGAACTCCCCATGGATCACAGTATTTAAATTGGGCCTTAACAATTGGGAAATTTCTCAGCAAATGATGAAGCGATGGGAAGAGATCAGTGTAAGGGAACAGCATGAACAAAAACAAGGAGGTAAAAATTTGGCTGATTAATAGATTATGTATAATGGGGCGGTAGAGTTAAGGCTGAAAAGGCAGTTTGAAAACTGATTGTGTAGAGCCCTGAATGTCAGCTAGTTACTCCTAGTTACCTTGATTTCACAGGAGAAATAATAATCAGAATAATAAAGAACTGAACTATCATCTATAGAATGTATACTAGGTTAGGCATCAGGTCAAATGTATTACATGCATTAGTATCTCACAACAACCTAATATGTCCATCTATTATTTTTCTGTTGGCACAGAGAGGGCAAGGTATTTGTCTAAGGTTTGTAAGTGATATACCCAGGGCTCAAACCAAATCTGCCTGACTCTTCACCACTAGATGAGATTAAATTGTGACCAACAATATACTTACAGAAGTGCCTCCCCACAGCCTTGGCCTTAAATGGCATCAGGGGAGATTGGCAAGGAAAGTGTCAGCCTGAGCCAGATGGTTCACAGAATAGCTCAGACTTCACCATCTGGCGTCATTCACAGCTGACAGTGGAACAGAAAGGGTGAACATACAAACTGTCTCAGGCGGCAGGAAAAGAAGAGAAAACAGCCTAGGGGGTGGAGGGTGTAGAGGTGTAAGTCATAGACACCTCTTAGGCCACAGACGTCTCTGGAGACACCAATTCACAATGGACAAAGGTCCAGACGAAATGTGACCCCTCCCCACTCTGACTGCCCTGCCAGAACACATCAATCCTTCTGAGAGGTGACCTGTAACAGAAATGTAATTTGTGTTTCTCCCATAAGGGCAGAGACGAGGCTCTGGGTCTGTTCTTGCATTCTCTTTCTTCAGAGAGAGCCAGAACTCCTATTCTGTTCCCTGCAGCATTCACTTCTAATCAGTTGCTCTGGAGAACTCCCAGGGGGCTTCAAGACATCCATGAACACTGAACCTGTGGGAGTAAGCCCTGTTCTCAATTCTTTTGGCTGAAGGGAATCATGGTAAGGACAGACATGGTGGTCAGACGGCAGGTGAGGGCAGCAGAGAGCTGGAAACAGAATCCCAGGAGAGAGCTGGTGACTGCAGCTGGTTGTGGCGGGGGTGGAGGGGGCTCCGGCTCCTGGAGGAAGTGGGAGGGGCACACAGAGACGCTCCATCTGCCAAGGAAATCCCCTCCCCTGGGTTCACCCGGAGGCCAGCCCACATCGGAGCATAGATGCTAAGGGAGCTCACTGGGAAGTCCGGCCTTAGAAAAAGCAGAGAGATGCCAGAGACAACAGCATCAAGAGTCCAGAAGAGGGCGGGGAACATGCTGGAGGTCACCAGGGGTCCTGAAAGAGCTCTGAACGCAGGCCAGCCTTGTTCTCCTCAAGCCAGGAGAGCAGCAAGGCAGAAAAGCAAAGAAAAGCTGCCCGGTTCATTTTATGAGGTCATCATAACCCTGACAACAAAACCTGTCAAGAACAGTATAAACACGAGAAGAAACAACAGGCAGTCTCACTTTCGAATATGGACAGAAAAATTTTGAGAAATATTTTACCAAACTGGATCAAAGCACATTAAAAAAGAATCTGCGATACTCAGGCAAGGGTTATTCTAGCAATGGAAGGACGGTTTGACATTGGGAAAGGTATTAAAATTATACAATTCATCAATAAGAAAAATAAATCACTCAAATCTACATTCTAAAAAACATTTGCTAAAATTCTACATCCACTTCTGTTGGTTCTCTTTTTTAATTGTTAAAATTTTAGGAAGAGTAAGATAATCTCTTAACACAATCAAGAGTAGCAATATCGTACTTAAAATACTATAGACTATTTCATTGAAATCAGTACCCAGAAAAGGATGCTCAGTCTCATTATTATTTTTTAATATTGTTCTTGAAGTTAAGGTCACTACAATAAAGGAAGACATAAAGGAGAAACAAGTGGCTCTAAGGCAAAATTGTCATTATTTATCAGAACGCCACCTTACTTGGACTTCCCACGCAGCACAGGAGTAAAGAATCTGCCTGCTAGTGCAGGAGACATGGGTTCGATCCCCGGGTTGGGAAGATCCCCTGGAGTAGGAAATAGCAACTCACTCCAGTATTCTTGCCTGCAAAATTCCATGGATAGAGAAACCTAGTGTGCTATATATATGAACCTAGTGTCCATGGGGTCACAAAGAGTCAGATATGACGGAGCACAGCACAGAAGTAGCAGCAGAATGGTAACTATCAAAAAATTTGAAAACGTATCATTGATAAGGATGTGAGCAGATGGACACTCTCATACATTGTTCTTTGTATTGTATCTTGATACAGCCTCTGTGGAGAGCAATTTGGCAATAGTTAAAAATTATAAGTACGCACACCTTTTAATCCAAAAATTCCTCTTCTAGAAATTTATCTGTTAGATATCCTGGTATCTATGTAAAAAAGCATATGCACAATATTATTTTTTATGTATTGTTATTATCTAAGAAAATGGAAAAAATATGTATCAATAAGAAATTGCTCAGTGAACAGTTGTGCTGTCTCTTCAATGGCATACTGTGCAGCTTAAGAAAGGATGAAGAAGCTTTCAGCATACTGAAATGGAATGAACTCCAAGGTAAAATGTTAAGTGAAAAACCAAAGTACATAAGGCTGTGCTAGTTTGCTATCATTCATACACATATTTTTTAAAATAGAAAAAATTATACTTACATATTCACTAGTTTATATATAAAATATGGATGCATATTTAAACATGGATAAATACATTTATTGCATCTGTACATGTTTTGCTATGATTTGATTTTTAAGACAAGTAAATATATTATGTGTAGTAAATAACATTTAGTTTTACAAGAGCTGGGGAAATGTTTATAAGAAGCGTATTGGAAATCCTTTGTTCTGCCAGATATAAAATATATTTTAAAACTACTATTATTTTAAACATCACTTCCTTGGAGGTACCTTCTTTTGACTTTTGTTTTGTTTTTAGTGATTGCCTCCTTTTTTATATATACATATTTATCCTATCATAGTCTAGCTTTAAATCATATACCACTTTATGTGGTTTATAGACCTTTACAAGAATCTGCTTCTATCTCCCCATTGCATTCTTTGTGCTATTGTGGTCATACATTTTACTTCTTCATACGTTATAAGCACCATGAAACACTCATTATTTTCATTTTTATTTATTTTTTGGCCACATTGTGTGGCATTTGGGATATTTGTTCCCCAACCAGGGATCGAACCTGAGGCCCCACAGTGGAAGTACAGAGCCTTAACCACTTGGCTGACAAGGAAGTCCCATTTTGTTATTATTTTTAAACTGTGACTTATCTTGTAATAAAATTTTTAAATGAGAGGAAATTCTTTTATAAATACTCACATGTTTACCATTTCTTCCACTTTGCTTTCATTCATGTAGCTGCAAGTTTCCAGATGGTGTCATATTTCTCTAGCATTAAGAACTTCCTTTAACATTTTTGCAGTTAAGTGATAATCACAGATTCTCTCAGCTTTTATTTATATGAGAAAGTATTTATTTTTACCCTCATTTTTAATGGATATTTTTTCTGGATAGGGAATTCTAAGTTGACAGAATTTTCTTTTAGTACTTCAAAAATGTTGCTGAAAGACAATGGCTTGTTTTCACAGTCATTCTTATCTTTGTTTCCCTGTATGTGTCTGAATTTCTCTAAGTTTAAGTTTGCTTTTTGTTTTTGTCATCAGCTTTCAGCAGTTTGACTATGTTATGCTTTGGTGTGATTTGCTTTTTAGTTTTCCTGCCTGGGGTTTGTTGTACTTCTTGGGTCTATGGATTTATCATTTTTATTAAATATGAAAACTTTTTCTGCCATTATTCCTTTGACCCACCCCATCCCCAATTTAGGACTCCAATTATAATACATGTATTATACCACCTGTTATTGTCCTATAGGCTACAGAGGCTCTGATCATCTTTTTCAGCCTTTTCCCCCTCTCTTCTGTATTATTCTTTGGACAGTGTCTATTGCTTCTTCTAATTGCATCTTCATTTCTAAAATGATTTTGTTTGTTATTTCTAATTCTTTAGTTCTGTCATGAAAGTGTGAAAGTGAAAGTTGCTTAGTTGTGTCCAACTCTTTGCAACCCTATGGACTATACAGTTCATGGAATTCTCCAGGCCAGAATGCTGGAGTGGGTAGACTTTCCCTTCTCCAGGGGATCTTCTCAATCCAGGGATCGAACCCAGGTCTCCCACATTGCAGGCACATTCTTTACCAGCTGAGCCACAAGGGAAGCCCAGCTCTGTCATATAATTTCTATATTTTTCAAATTCTGATTTATGTTTGTCTTTAATCTCTTGTTTTGAAATAGAATGCTATATTTTCATCTCCTTTTTGAGCATGCCTCTCTGGCAAGCTTTCATTATCTCTTGAATATATTAAAATGCTGCATAATCCTTTTCATCATAGAAAATTTGATTTTGATACATTTCTGGTGATTATACTGATGGGAGGATAGTTTCCTTGAATTTTGTTCAAATAGTTTTTCTAATTTCACAGAGCACCCTCTTCTGCTGTGTCCATGTAATGTCAAAAAGTGGCATTCTGCCTTCTAAAATTAAAAGTTTATTTTTTTTAAACAGTTTGCTTTCTTTCTTTCCTGGTTCTTTTGTTTCTCCCCCACTTTTTCTCAGCCTTCTCTTACATTAGTTGTTTGCTTTGTTTTTTAACTCTATCTTATCAGTGTTTACCATATTCCTAGAAGTTTCCCTTAATATAGGCCCCTGCTTTTCAATGACATCAGGACTACACAGTTTCAAAAGTTCATGTTCAGGGACTTCCCTGGTGGTGCAGTAGATAAGAGTCCACCTGCCAACATGTGGGGCAGGGGTTTGATTCCTGGTCTGGAAGGATCCTACATGTCACGGAGCAGCTGCGTTTATGCGGCGCAACTACCGAGCCCACGCTCCAGAGCCCATGGGCAGCAACTAGTGAGGCCCTGAGTCCCGGAGCCTGTGCTCCAACACGAGAGGCCGCAGCAAGGAGAGGCCCACATGCCACCGCGGAGAGCCGCCCACACTAGCCGAAGCTGGAGGGCCCACATGCAGCCAAAAAAGAAATAAATAAAAGCTAGTTTTTAAGAAGTCAACTTGACTCAAAAAAAGAGAAAGTTCATGTTCAAAGAGGTTAGCGTCCCAGTTCCTTCAGGCCTTACCTCAAGCCCTCTGTTTCCATCCATCACTGGAGTGGCCACACCCCTCCCAGGTTTAGTTCCTGCTCTCAGATTGACCCTCCGTGCTTCCATCATGTCTAATGTCGTCTCATAATTTCTCAGGTCCATCAAATCCCTGTTACCCTCCTCCACTTTCTCCTACATAGATGCCAAACACATTATGATGGTTGGTGTTTGTATTTTGTTACCTACTTTTGTTATAAATATCAACCCTGGATCTTTAATTTTTTTAACTAGCTGCTCTGTTTTTTTATGTGGTGCGTCCAGAAGATTCAAATTCTATGCTATCCTGCTCCTGCCATCTTCTCACATTTCCAATATGTATTCTAATTTTTTTTAGATTCTACTATGTATTTATGTTCAAGCTCATTTTAGAAAAGGCAGAGGAACCAGAGATCAAATTGCCAGCATCCACTGGATCATGGAAAAAGCAAGAGAGTTCCAGAAAAACATCTATTTCTGCTTTTTTGACTATGCCAAAGCCTTTGACTGTGTGGATCACAATAAACTGTGGAAAATTCTGAAAGAGATGGGAATACCAGACCACTTGACCTGCCTCTTAAGAAATCTGTATGCAGGTCAGGAAGCAACAGTTAGAACTGGACATGGAACAACACACTGGTTCCAAATAGGAAAAGGAGTACGTCAAGGCTGTATATTGTCACTCTGCTTATTTAACTTATATGCAGAGTACATCATGAGAAATGCTAGACTGGAAGAAGCACAAGCTGGAATCAAGATTGCCAGGAGAAATATCAAGAACCTCAGATATGCAGATGACACCACCCTTATGGCAGAAAGTGAAGAGGAAGTAAAGAGCCTCTTGATAAAAGTGAAAGAGGAGAGTGAAAAACTTGGCTTAAAGCTCAACATTCAGAAAACGAAGACCATGGCATCTGGTCCCATCACTTCATGGGAAATAGATGGGGAAACAGTGGAAACAGTGTCAGACTTTATTTTGGGGGACTCCAAAATCACTGCAGATGGTGACTGCAGCCATGAAATTAAAAGACGCTTACTCCTTGGAAGAAAAGTTATGAGCAACCTAGATAGCATATTCAAAAGCAGAGACATTACTTTGCCGACTAAGGTCCATCTAGTCAAGGCTATGGTTTTTCCTGTGGTCATGTATGGATGTGAGAGTTGGACTGTGAAGAAGGCTGAGCACCGAAGAATTGATGCTTTTGAACTGTGGTGTTGGAGAAGACTCTTGAGAGTCCCTTGGACTGCAAGGAGATCCAACCAGTCCATTCTGAAGGAGATCAGCCCTGGGATTTCTTTGAAGGGACTGATGCTAAAGCTGAAACTCCAGTACTTTGGCCGCCTCATGCGAAGAGTTGACTCATTGGAAAAGACTCTGATGCTGGGAGGGATTGGGGGCAGGAGGAGGAAGGGGGTGACAGAGGATGAGATGGCTGGATGGCATCACTGACTTGATGGACGTGAGTCTGAGTGAACTCCGGGAGTTGGTAATGGACAGGGAGGCCTGGCGTGCTGTGATTCATGGGGTTGCAAAGAGTCAGACACGACTGAGTGACTGAACTGACTGATGTATTTATTTGGGCTTCTTTACCACAAATCGCAAAGAATCCGCCTGCTACGCAGGAGATCCGGGTTTGATATCTGAGTTGGGAAGATTCTCTGGAGAAGGGAATGGCTACCCACTCCAGTATTCTTTCTTGGAGAATCCCATGGACAGAGGAGGCTGGCAGGAGTCCATGGAGTTGAAAAGAGTTAGCCACGACTGAGCAACTAACACATACACACACACACACAAGTATTTATTTATAATATAAAACACTGAGAAGACTATAACAAACCATGTTATCACTGTGTATAATAGGATATGCATTATTCTGACTTCTGGAAAATTTGCTGCAGTCCCATAATTAATAAAGTTTATACAATATGCCTCATTTTTAATTATTATTTATTTTTTTCACCATACCACATGCCATGTGGGATCTTAGTTCCCTGACCAGGGATAGAACCCATGCCCCCTGCATTGGAAGGCAGAGTCTTAACCACTGGATTGCTTGGATTGCTTGGATTGTCCCTATGTATCATTTTTAAATCGGAGCAAGAATGGAGAACATTAGATATTCTGAAGTAACTTGTACATTCCTTTTGGAATTTAACCATAGCAATAGGAACTTAGAATAAATTGGCTGAGACAAGAAAGAACACTCAACACATTTGCACAGATAAAGTATGTAGCATTTTGTATACTGCTTTTTTATTAAATAATTTAGTATGTGATTTTCATGTTTGCACATAATCTTTATACTGATCTTTTTCATACCTTCAGTATATTTTACTGAGTGGAAGTACCAAAATTTATTCAGCCTGGCCCTTTTCACTGGACACATGGTCTGTTCACATTTTTCTGCAGCTTCAGATGATGTTATCATAAATACTTTTGTGCACTTAACTTTTTGTTTTTGTTGAATTATTTCCTGTGATAGAATCCCAAGAGTGGGATTATTGGGTCAAGGGTAGGAACATCTCCCTAACTCTGGCAATCCATAATTTGAAAATATGTTTTGAGAGTTATTTTTCTTGTTATAGGGAAAAGGTTAAGACTCAGTTGTTGATGGTAAGGATCACATGAAGGAAATACAACAATTTTCCAAGATCACTGCTGTTCTATCCTTTCTCCCAGCTGTCAATCTTTCCTGTTTATTTCATTCAACTTTCATTTTTCATTGATTTAACCAACATTTATAGAAGGCTTACTATGTGTCAGATACTATGGTCTCTCATCCACACAAGAGTGAACTCACAAGTATGTGTAGTGCTCTGCTCAATGACTGATCTAACAAACGTGTTAGAAAGGGGTCGCCTAATCCAGGTGTTCCCTGGCCTATACTCTCTGTGCCCACAAAGGGTACTGTGATTTGTCCTCGCTTGACCTCTCCTGAATGTCTGATACTGCTCAAGGAAACTTAGAATCTTTTACCAGGACAGTTCTGGTACCAGCAATCCATCTTCCCCCATAAACAGGTTTAGTCCCATTCCAAAGCAGCCTCGAGTAGAAAAGGTTGGACCCAAGGAATTTTAATTGTGTTAGCTGATACAGTTGCTGATATAAAAGTAATCTTGTTATTTTTATCCCCTCAAAACCAGTAAGCTAGAACTAACCCCCAAAGTCTCCTAGTCACAACCGGACAGCTATATTGATTTAGTTCATACCACTGACTTTCAGCCTCAGTTTCCCTGGCTGTCTTTCCATTGCCCCCCTAAAAACTGAGTCTTGCCCTGAACTCTAGTCCTCATGGCTTCAGCTCTGGTTGTAGTTCTGAGTCCCTATCTAACCTAACCAGATTTCCTTTACACAGGGGCTAGACCCTGCTCCCCAACTCCCAGCCACTGGGTGAGTTTGTGTTCAACAGCCTGAATCTTGAAAACCAAGATTGCTCCATGTGTCTCTACTTTACGCTCCATGGCTGCACCCAAACACTTGATGGAGCCCTGTAGTCATAAGCCCTGACCCATACCTAGCTTGACTTCACCACACATTTAGGACTAGTAGACTCCTGGAACCCATCCCATCTAGTCCCTGTGCTGAGGAGCCTCTACAAGTCATGTCCAAGCCTGTCGAGTTATGAATCATCTTCCTAACCACAATGTCTTAACAGGTGAGAAATCCAGGGGCCAGAGAGTGAAAGTGCTTTGCAAAAGTCAAGAGCAATTTTGTATCAGATCTAGACCCAAAGATCAAGGTTCCTTACTCCTAAGAGGAAAGGAGTAAGTGGATGATCAGAGAAGAAATTTAGTAATAGGTTGCGTAACAAAAGTCCAACTGCAAGTCCTGGGGGCCCTCGAGGGGAAGTGGGGGATGGGGAGGGAAGAGAGGCAGCAAAATAGGGATGTAAAATCAGGAAAGCACGAGCAGCTAAACTGACGTCATGTGTAGCCCTAGACCATCAGATTAGCTCTAGTTAAATGCCTCTTGAGTCCCCAGGATGTCCCAGAGATCTGAGGCAGGGCTAGGCCTGTAAGTGCAAGCAGGGTTTCACATACATAGTTCAAGGGGAAAGTAAGGGTAGAAAATTAAGAAAGGACGTAGGGGCCAGGAACCAGACAGGGCCTGACACATAGAGGCTCAGACAGTCCCTCATATCTGCTGGGACCTCCCTGCGTCAGGAAGGTTAGGCAACCTGTGCTCAAAATACACATCCAGGGCCTTTGGAAGTCCAAAGCTTTCTCTAGGATTTCTGTGAATGCTCAGGACACGTAGAGTCTCATGTCCTGCTTTCTCAGGGTAATGCTCTTTGAGTACAGCCTTTGTTTAGCACCATATCAATCGAGGCTTGAAATTTAGCCCCTTCATGGAAAAAAATTAATATACCCCATATATAAGATTAACATTTGCTTGGGAATTCTCAGGCGGTCCAGCGGTTAGGGCTCAGTGCTTTTCCTGTCATGGCCCAGGTTCAATCCCTGGGTGGGGAACGAAGATCCTGAAAGCTGTGTGACATAGTCCAAAAAAAAAAAAAAAGATTAATATTTGCTTAAAATGTTAAGGAGAAGTCACAGGTAGGGAGGCCCATCATTCACTGTACAACAGAGAATCTAGAAATCCTCATCACATATTCCTGCTGTCCTCAGCCCCTCCAGCCAGCCCCTGATGCTGGTTTTCTCTAGTAGCCCCAACACCATAACTTCCTTCACTGAACCCACTCACACATACTCCTCTGGTTCCTCTGTTTTCCTTTTCCCTTCTCTGTCCTCTGCTCTTTCCTCTCCCAACCATCTCTCAAAATTCAGAAACAAATTCCTTTCCTTATCTCACTCAGAGAGGCTGGAGCAGGGGGGATGGGTTGGGTCATATTCTTGCACCCCCGCTGCTTATTTATAAATTCCTTTTTCAAACAAAGTCACTTCCCACCCATAGAGGGATTCAAGTGCCAGATGTTAAAGTAATCCGAATTTTTTTCCATCTCAATATACACATGTAAATAAAAAGTATGCAGAACTATTCTGATGCATAGTTAATGCCTGACCAAGCACTATGGTTGTCCTGTTCAAAATGGACTGATAAGAAAGTTTAGAACATCCTGCCTGATCCAGGAGTGTGCCTGAACCAGAAAGCTCAGCTGAATCCCAGAACTAAGGCTGGGAAAACTGAATCTGTCTTGTGCCCCTTGTGAAGATAATTTACAAACTGCTGATATAAGAAAGACACTGAAAGTAGGGTGCTATTTTTGTTAGATGAGCCAAAACGTAAGTATTGCCTGTGACACTTTCATAGGATCTTTCAAGGTTTTTCAATCCTGCAGGGACTCTTAGAATATTCTCAGGTTACAAACTTTGGGTAGAAATGTGATACCAATCTAGTTGCAAAAAAATGTGCAACGGTATTTCATATGATCAAACCAGGTGACCAGGTAAGTAATAAAGCTTCAGATATGTGGTTTGTTCTAGTTACTACCTAGTGGTGTAAAACAACAACCAGTTTATTATTCTCAAGGATTATATGGGTCAGGAGTTCAGAAAGGACATAGCAAGGACAGTTTATATTTGTTCCATAATGCCTGGAACCTCAGCTGGAAAGTCTGAAAGGCTCAGGGGTTACTCAATAACTAGGTATTGGAATTGTCTGAAGGCTCTTTCACTCATATCTGTAACACTAGAACATCTACATGTGGCCTCTCAAGCTGGAATTTCTCATAGCATAGTGGTTAGGTTTTGCGGTAAGAGGATTTAAGGTAGCCCACCATGAGCCCTAACTCCTGGTATTCACAGCCTTGTGTAATCTTGTCCCCTTGAGTAACTTGCTCCTAACCAACAAAATATGTACATTGATGGAATATTCCATCCATGATTAGGTTACAAAAGATCATGACTTCTGTCTTACTATAAGATTCTCTGTCTTTCTGGCTTTGATAAAGCAAGCTGCCATGCTGAAGAGGCCCAGATGGCAAGGAATTGAGGGTTACTCTGGCCCATAGCCAGTGAGGAATTAAGGACTTCAATACAATAATCCTCAAAGAATTGAATCCTGCCAATGACCATATAAATGACCTTGGAAGTGGATCCTTCCCCATTTGCAACTTCAGATGAGACCCCAGCACTGGTCGGAAACTGGACTGCAGCCTTGGGAGAGATCCTGCAGCAGAGGAACAAGCCAAGCCATGGTCAAATCCCTTACTTAAAGAAACTGAGATAATACATGTATGTTGTTTTAAGTTTAGGGGTGCTTTGTTACATAGTAATAGGTATCTAACGCAGGCTGCAGGAGTGAGCATCCCACAAAAACCAGGCAGAAATTATATTGCTTTTTATGATCTGGGCTCAGTCACATAGCATTACTTCTCCCCAAAGTCACAAGCCTGTCAAGTTTCAAGAAGATGGAAGATAGATCCCATCTCTCAAAAGAAGGAATGTCAAACTATCATCGTGGGGACAGCATGTGGGAGGAGAGATGGTACTGTGGCCATCTTTGGATAGCACAACTTGCCACATGGCTCTTTGGCCTTGTCCCGTAGCAGGACCTGATGTGCTCACATGTAAATTTTGTGTAAGACTTACTTCTTTTGTTGCCATCTTAAAATTGAGGTTTTGTTTGTGCTTGTCCTGAAATGTCCCCTCTGTTTTTAAGAAATGCTTAAACAACATCTCAGCACGTCACAAGATGAATGGGAATTGGCCCTCCTGCAACCAGAGAGAACCTCAGAACCATAATTTCCAAGAATGTGGACAACTATCTAAAGTACAAGCTTCTCTCCCCTAAAGAATGACTCCTAATGAATTACAACATTGCCCTGGCTACATGTTCTGAAATATTCCAGCATTGCCCCATACTCCATGTGAGCTGAACAGAATCAGTACAGAGAGGGACAAGGATGCAGTAAGGAGAACCAATGAACACTCAAGCCAGGCTAACTTCACGGGTGCTTCCAGCACCCCATAGATTCTAACAACTGCTAAGCAAGAAGGCATCTCAGAAGCTGATCAGCAAGGGGCTTCCCTGGCTGTCCAGGGGTTAAGATTTTGCCTCCAAAGCAGGGGGTGCAGATTCAATCCTTTGTCAGTGAACTAAGATTCCACACGCCTTGGGGCCAAAAAACTAAAAACATAAAACAGAAGCAATACTGTAACAAATTAAATAAAGACTTTTGAAAAAAAAAAACTTTAAAAAGAGAAACTAAAAAAGAAGTTGATCGACTCAGCTTACACTAGTAATGATAATAGCTGCAGATAGTAAAACCTGACTGTAAGGGCAAATCCTTTACCACTGGATGAGGTAGATTTTAGTATCCTGATGTCATTCAAAAATGTTCGACTTTCAGTTTGTAAACTCACGCTTCTACTTAATGCCCCAATCATTATAGCTTAAGCCCATCCCACTTGTCCTCTAGAAACCCAAGCTTTCAGGGAACTCAGTACTCTGCAATGGCCTGTATGAGGAAAGAATCTAAAAAAACAAGAGTGGATCCATGTATGTGTATAACTAATTCACTTTGCTGTGCTCCTGAAACTAACACAACATTGTAAATCAACTATTGTTGTTTAGTCACTAAGTCGTGTCCAAGTCGTTTGCAGCCCCCATGGACTGTAGCCTGCCAGGCTCCTCTGTTCATGGGATTTTCCAGACAAGAATACTGGAGTGAGTTTCCGTTTCCTTCTCCAGGGGATCTTCCCAACCTAGAGATCAAACCTGCGTCTCTTGCATTGGCAGGCAGATTCTCTACCACTGAGCCACCTGGGAAGCCCCACATCAACTATACACCAATAAAAAATTTAAAAACAAAAAGAAAGAAATCCAGGCTTTTACCAGCTTCCCCTAACGGCCGGCTGCCTGGCCCCACATGGAGGATGCTGGATCTGAACACCTGCCTCCCTCAAGGTACAACTTTCCTGAGCCCACTCACTGCACTGCCCCAGCATGAGCTATACAGAAAAGGAAAGGAAAGTGAAGTCACTCAGTCATGTTCGACTCTTCGCGACCCCATGGACTGTAGCCTACCAGGCTCCTCTGTCCATGGGATTTTCCAGGCAATACTACTGGAGTGGATTGCCATTTCCTTCTCCAGTGGATCTTCCCGACCCAGGGATGGAACCCAGGTCTCCCGCATTGTAGAGAGACGCTTTACCATCTGAGCCACCAGGACCCTTCCCCTATTTTCTCATTGTGATGACGCAGCCTGAGAGAGAAGAGAGAATTCAGCAGAGAGAAATGTAAAACCCAGTACTTTCACTCTAATTTCGCAGGCCCCGTGCTGGACTTCTGTGCTCATCTCTACTGCTGCCGTGGGGCAAGGGCCAGCCTGTCCCACAGCAGGAATACTCTTCATTCCCCAAATCCTTGTGATCCAGATAAAAGAGGTGGTTATTTCCCCATACTCCAGTCCAAGGCCCATCACCTTTGTCTTTATTTCCTGCTTTAGGATCTTATTCCAGGAGGCCAGAAAATTGAAGTGTCCATTTCAGGGAAAACTCCAACTTCTAAATGATATTAGAAAAAGCATTATGACCACAGGCCAGACAATCTTGAGCCCCATAAAACCCAGTTAAGCCCTTTTTCATATTCTCTCCTCTGAAAAGAGTTTATGACCAGGCTGATGCAGCCTTTCAGGCATCTTCAGTGTCTGAGCAACTGAGTTTCTATGATTGACTAGTTGGTAATGGCTCATCCATTTCCTGAAAGCAATAATAAACAAGCAGATGGCAGTCTAAACACATACTGAGGAAAAAAACACTGCTCCAGAAGAAACACTTTGGAGAGATTAACTCTAATACAATAGAAATGTCTGACACAATTTTACTAACCATTTTAGGTTATTGGAGCTACAGAATATCAGACCCTCCCCATTCTAGAGTCAGATCTTTGCTCTACGTTTGCTTAAGGTGCCTAAGAGGCATTTCCTAGGTATTTCCTCTTCAGGAAACTTTAGGAGACAAAACTGTTTGTGAATCTTAAATCACAGTTATTTTTCAATCTCAAGTTTATCCAAAAAATCCAAAAATCTTTGGGTCCAATCTCAGTCGATTTCACCTTGTTACACCGATGCTAAGGACAGAGGACCCTGAGGATTCGTGAAATTCAATAACGTGCCTGAATTACAGCCTTAGAAAATAGGAGAGCTGAAATTTAGGACACTAACAGCCCTAGGTGCACTGAGGCTTGCCACTGCACCATGCCACTCTTGGTCTGAAAGGAAATGTTACGTATCACAAAAACACGCTGTGTGAAGAGCGGCCAAACATGCAACAAATGGGTCTCATTCAGTTTGGGATGACGAGCAGAACAAACAATAGAGCAGCCTTCAAAATGAACTTCCGTTTCCAGGATGAGAAGGAAACAGAGGGACATGAGCTCTTAGGAGACACCTGCAGGGAGCAGGGACCCAAGCCAATGAAAGGGAGTAAGGAAGAGCCTGAAAACAGAGGCTGAACGGAGGACACTTTGTTCATTCTTCCATCCCATAAACTTTCACCGAATGAGTCCTTTTTGCCTGGCTTTGTGCTAAGCCATAGGCATGTGACAATGAATAAGACAAGAGTTCCTCCCCTCTTAGGGGATCACAGCCTGTTAGCAGGGGCAAACAAGTAAATATAGAACCTGCATCCCGCTGATTCAAATGAAAGGGACATCCTGATTAAAATATCTACGGCAACTCTGAGAACATTTGTGCCCAAGGGGACTGCAGGGGCCTGCACTGGTTGTCATTTCCTTTTGCCTACTAACTCTGCTGTACCTGGAGTAGAGTCCCTGGGGCCACATCTGGCTGGGCACCTAATGGGCTCCCTCCAGACCTCTGGGCAGCTCAGCCCCCTCATAAGCATTCTACCCTGCAATGGTCTGGCCTTCGAGGTACAATGCGTGACTGTGATCATTGTCATCAGGCAATGACACAAAGCAACCATCGTTTTTGGCAAAGGCCAGCTGAGCAAACGCTTAACTCAAAAGCCTCTGATAGTTTTTGTGAAAACAAATTACATCACTGCTTACCCAGGAGTCTCCCAACCAGGCTAAAGAGTGTTTTCTTTTGGGAGTGGGCATGTGAGAACTCTGCATAGAGTGAAGTGGCTCAAAAGTCTTCATATCTCAGAGCTTTGTCATGCTCTCAAGCAGAGCCCTTGGAAAACCCGCTTGGCAGGGAGGCAGACATTCTGAGCAGTCTCTGCATGCCAAGCCCTGTGCTGTGTTCAGGGAGATGTGGCAGGTCAGCTGAGGTCAATAGGGAAATACACTTATACTGATTGACTTTCATGGCCCAGGTGCTGGGCCAGGGAGTTCAATTACCTCATCTCATTCAATCGTAACTGTGTGTGCTCAGCTCCGAACATCACCACGGACCCACCTCAAGGCCAATACTTGACAAATCCACCTCTACAGCAATGGTGAGTGATACAGAGTTCACCATAGGTTCCATGGGGATATTTACATTGTGGACCACTAGTAAATCTTTTTCTTTTTCTTTTTTTTTTTTTGGTATACCATCTTATTTATTTAATTATTGAGTATAATTGCTTTACAATGTTGTGTTAGTTTCTGCTGTACAACAAAGTGGATCAGCTATATGTACACCTATATTCCCTCCCTCCTGAGCCTCCCCATCCCCAGTCCCACCTCTCCAGGTCATCTCAGAGCACCGAGCTGAGCTCCCTGTGTTACACAGCAGGTTCCCGCTGGCGATCTGTTTAACACATGGCAGTGTATAGGTGTCGACGCTACTCTCCCAGTTCATCCCACCCTCACCTTACGTGTCTGGCGGACCACTAGTAAATCTTAGCCAGCAGCTGCGTTTGTCTTCTCCCTCCTCTCCTCCTCAGCCTCTGTAATTTTCCTGTGGCAGGGTTCTTTTTCTCTCCTCTCTCCCTCCCCATATACACAGCTTCTTTAAAGTCCTCTCCACCTCCCTCCCTGTCACTTGCCTAACCCCACACACAAAATCCTAATAGTTAGCCAAAAGGCAAGAATATCATATTCCTCAAAGAGGACCTTTGTGAGTTTCACATCATCTCATTCATTCATTTAATAAATCGTTATTGTGTCCAGCACTATTTTGGGTCCAGGGGATTAGCAGTAAACATGATAGATAAAAATATCTGCCCTTAAAGAGTTTCCATAATCCTATAGCAACCCCGTTTTTACATATAAGAAAACTAAGGTTCAGGGTCAGTTGATCCTACAGAGTCAGATGCATGGAGCCCACAGACAAAATCCCAGAAAAAGTAGCTCACAGGACCTATGTAGGGTCACAGATGGCCAGCCAACACCCTGAGGTCTGTGGTGAGATGGGGTGCCTAGAACCTGAAGAACTAGATAAAGGTGTCATGGTATAAGAACAGGCCTTGGAAATAACTGAGTTTGGGGTTCAAGTTCCAGTTCATCTACCTACTTGGATTAGTTAATTCTCTTTAAGTCTCTTTATCCTCGTCTGTAAAATGGGAATACAAATTAAGCTTACCTTATAGACTATCACACACACACACACACAGTATCCAGCACATGCTGTGCTGTGCTTAGTCACTCAGTTGTGTCCAGCTCTCTGCGACTCCATGGACTGTAGCCCTCCAGGCTTCTCTGTCCACAGGATTCTCCAGGCAAGAATACTGGAGTGGGTCATCATCCCCACCTCCAGAATCTAGCACATAGTAAGCTCCAAATATATTAGTTATTGTTTATTTATTTATTCATTTAGTTTTTAAAATTATTATTAGGGGAAAAAATGGACTACTTAGTAAGAGACCCTCATAACTTGTCAGTCCAGCATCCTTCTTTTTCTTCTGGGAACAGTCTTTCCTGCAATCACCTCCCCATCCATTCCTAACCTTCTGGCCAACCAACTCTCCCTCTGAGGTTTCATGAAAGCCTTTGCATTAGTACAATATGACCCCTCCCTCAAACACTGAACTAAGCTGAGCTAATCAGAATTCTTCCCCAGGAAGTTTGCAACCAGAACAAGAAAGAAGTATCAGTCTCCCTCCAGGGAGCTGAAGCTATTGCTGTTGCTGCTGCTGCTGCAGCTGCTGCTGCTGCTGCTGCTAAGTCGCTTCAGTCATGTCCGACTCTGTGCGACCCCATAGACAGCAGCCCACCAGGCTTCCCCTTCCCTGGGATTCTCCAGGTAAGAACACTGGAGTGGGGTGCCATTGCCTTCTCCAGAACTAGATGCCATATCTTGAGCCACATGAACTGAGGAGCAGAGAGGACCAATCTGCAATAAAAACATGGAATGAAATCGAAGTGCAGAGAAAAGCTGAAAGGAGATATGGGGACCCAGCATTTGAGAGCCTGATCCTACTTTATTCTTGAGGGTTAACTGAGGTCTTGTCTTTGAGTTCCAGGAGATGATTCTCTAAGTAAATTCCTTGTTTTTCTTGAGCTGCTTGGATTTGGGACTCTATTCTTTGCCGTTAATGAGCCCTAATAAAATACAGGTGTAAACCAGCATACTTGGCCTGGATATATGGGTCACACAAGCCTCTTCAAGTCTGCTGCTGCTGCTGCTAAGTTGCCTCAGTCATGTCCGACTTTGTGCGACCCCATAAACAACAGCCCACCAGGCTCCCCCGTCCCTGGAATTCTCCAGGCAAGAATATTGGAATGGGTTGCCATTTCCTTCTCCAATGCATGAAAGTGGAAAGTGAAAATTACAAGTGAAGTCACTCAGTCATGTCTGACTCCTAGTGACCCCATGGACTGCAGCCTACCAGGCTCCTCAGTCCAAGAGATTTTCCAGGCAAGAGTACTGGAGTGGGTTGCCATTGCCGTCTCCTCTTCAAGTCTAGTCTCTAGGAAAATCCAATTTCTGCTTAATAGGATCAAATATTCCCCAGCCAGTTTGCTGTGTGCTTGGTTGCTCAGTCATGTCTGACTCTTTGCAACACCATGGACTGCAGCCCACCAGGCTCCTCTGTCCGTGGGATTCTCCAGGCAAGAAAACTGGAGTGGGTGGCCATGCCTTTCTCCAGGGGATCTTCCCGGCCCAGGGATCAAACCTGGGTCTCCTGCATTGCAGGCAGATTCTTTACCATCTGAGCCACCAGGGAAGCCCCAAGAATTCTGTTAAGCCCAAGCCAGCAGGGTCACACAGGCCTCTTCAAGTCTAGTCTCTAGGAAAATCCAATTTCCCCTTAATAGTCAGGATCAAATATTCCCCAGCCAGTTTAGTAACCCCTCTATTCCTGTTGATTCATTGGCATGAGGAGCCCAAAGTGGTCACATGACAGTCTTCACTTCCAGTTTAATGGTACCATTGAGGTGTTACCTGAGGGAAACAGTCCTCCCTTGAGAAATAAGATTTCTAGACCAGCAGAGCCTAAAATGATGGAAATAGAAAGCAAAAATTTCACTAGTGAAGGATGGATACTTGTATATATATGGCTGAGTCCCTTCGCTGTTCACCTGAAACTATCATAGCATTGCTAATCGGCTATACCCCAATACAAAATAAAGATTAAAGTTTTTTTTTACTAATGGACTACTAAATATGATAGTAAGAGAACCTTGTCCCACCTCCACAGCTTGATTTCTGGAGCCATAAAAACTGGCTATAGCAGATAGAGCAACATAAGCTGAACATTAACCTAGAGCATATATACACCCTGAAGAACATTGCCCCAGCTCTCCAAACTGTTTTCACCCAGATGGCACTGTAATTAAGCCTTTAAAAGGTCATACCATGACTTTATCAGGGCAGCTGCTTCAAGGTGATGGGCAATGTTTCGAGACCAGAGAATTCCATTCCAGAATTAGCATGAGCCCATTGGCACACTTCATTTGCAGTGAGTTCTCTGCTCAGAAGCAAAGCTTTGTGAAATCAGTTCAGTTCAGTCATTCGGTCATGTCCGACTCTTTGAGACCCTTTGGACTTAGCACGCCAGACCTTCCTGTCCATCGCCAACTCCCAGGGCTTGCTCAAATTTATGTCCATTGAGTCAGTGATGCCATCCAACTATCTCATCCTCTGTCATCCCCTTCTCCTCTTGCCTTCAATCTTTCCCAGCATCAGGGTCTTTTCCAATGAGTCAGTTCTTCTCATCAGGTGGCCAAAGTACTGGAATTTCAGCTTAAGCATCAGTCCTTCCAATGAATATTCAGGACTAATTTCCTTTAGGATGGACTGGTTGGATCTCCTTGCAGCTCAATGGATGCTCAAGAGTCTTTTCCAACACCACAGTTCAAAAGCATCAATTCTTCGGCACTCAGCTTTCTTTACAGTCTAACTCTTACATGCATACATGACTATTGGAAAAATCATAGCTTTGACTAGACAGATCTTTGTTGATTAATGTCTCTGCTTTTTAATATGCTGTCTAGTTGGTCATAGCTTTTCTTCCAAGGAGCAAGCATCTTTTAGTTTCATGGCTGAAGTCAACATCTGCAGTGATTTTGGAGCCCCCCAAAAATAAAGTCTGTCACTGTTTCCACAGTTTCCCCATCTATTTCCCATGAAGTGATGGGACCAGATGCCATGATCTTAGTTTTCTGAATGTTGAGTTTTAAGCCAACTTTTTCACTCTCTTCTTTCATTTTCATCAAGAAGTTCTTTTGTATTTCTTCGCTTTCTGCCATGAGGGTGGTGTCATCTGCATATCTGAGGTTATTGATATTTCTCCCAGCAATCTTGAGTCCAGCTTGTGCTTCATCCAGCCCAGCATTTTGCATGATGTACTCTGCATATAAATTAAATAGCAGGGTGACAATAACACAGCCTTGACATACTCCTTTTCCAATTTGGAACCAATCTATTGTTCCATGTCCCGTTCTAACTGTTCCTTCTTAACCTGCATACAGATTTCTCAAGATGCAGGTCAGGTGGTCTGGTATTCCCACCTCTCTAAGAATTTTCCAGTTTGTTGTGATCCACATAGGTAAGGCTTTGGCATAGTCAATAAAGCAGAAATAGATGTTTTTCTGGAACTCTCTTGCTTTTTCAATGATCCAGCGGATGTTGGATCTCTGGTTCCTCTGCCTTTTCTAAATCCAGCTTGAACATCTGGAAGTTCATGGTTCACATACTGTTCAAACCTGGCTTGGATAATTTTGAGCATTACTTTGCTAGCATGTGAGATGAGTGCAATTGTGCAGTAGTTTGAGCATTCTTTGGCATTGCCTTTCTTGGAATTGGAATGAAAACTGACCTTTTCCAGTCCTGTGGCCACTGCTGAGTTTTCCAAATTTGCTGGCATATTGAGTGCAGGACTTTCACAGCATTATCTTTTAGGATTCGAAATAGCTCAGCTGGGATTCCATCACCTCCACTAGCTTTATTTGTAGTTGATGCTTGCTTCCTAAGGTCCACCTGACTTTGCATTCCAGGATGCCTGAGTCTAGGTGAGTGATCACACTATTGTCGTTATCTTTGTGAAATACCATGTGAATAACACAATCTATAAGTCCATGGATAGTGGTTTTGGTAGAACAACTGTGGAAAGGGAAGGCAAATCCGTAGCCAGAGTGAGTGTCTGTTTCACTGAGAACCAAGTTCAGTCCCTTCTCTGATGGAAGTGATTTTTTGTAATCACCCTTCTACCGCATGTGGCTGGTACTCCCAGGGAATGGTGCCAGAATGAACGCTCATTGTTGGTCTCAGCAGTGATGACTGGAAATCCATGTTGCTCAGTCCCTGAATAACCTCCATGGACAACTTTGTTTGGTTTCTACTGGACTAAGAGGACTAGCTAAGGAAAGATGCTAACCGCTGTCCACAGACATGTCATCTCATTCACCTGCTTATTAAGATTCTCTTATGATGAGATTTCTGTTTAGGAAGTTTTCACATGGACAGAATATCTTAACACTATGTTCATATTCAGAGAGTTCTGTCCGTAGACCTCATTCTCAGACCTTGTCACCAATTTTTCAATCATGATCCTTCTAAATTTTGACCATCCAACCAAACCATCAGAGCTGGAGTAAATATAAATCCTTACTTTTGTCCACTGGGAGAATTTTCCTTCACTCCTATATTTTAAAGCCATCCATCATGGGAGACCCACACTTTTGAATAGCACCAGCATATTGTATAGACCCATCTTTAAACCAGGCTTGGAATTTTTCATTTGTCATAGGAAACACCTCAAGAAGCCACAGATTCAAGTTGGCAAGGAAATGGCAATGTGAGAGGAGCATGGGCCATGGGCATTTGTGCCATTTTCTTATCTAGCTTACTTGTGCCTTCAGAACTCACTTGAGCCTGATCTTATACATACACTTCCATTTAATAGTGCAATGCTGCTATAAATGTTCAGTTTTATGGCCTGGAAGGTCAGACAACATTCAGTTCATGGTGACCAACTTAGGTTGCATGGAAATCTGATGACATCATCAAGTATTCAGTGTTTACGCAGGCCCATTTACAACCTAGAAACTATTTCTCCAGAGAATAGTTGTCTTCAGAAAATGGTAAGCTTTGCTCCAGAATCTCAACAGTCTGGGCTATGATTCACCAGCTGGAGACTGCTGAAGTGTCCCTTCCTGCCACAGGCACTTTAAGAACCACTGGTTGTTGTGTTACACAGCCCAGGTGGTAGTCATTTGCATGGCAGCCTGGATCCGAGGCAGAGTCTTCTGTTGGTTGGAGTCCCCCTCAAAACTGGCAATGTTTTTAGTTTCTCAGTAAATTAGTGAGACTTGCATGTTGAAATGAATTACATGTTGCCTCCAAAACCCAAAGAGATCCAAGAGATATTGTACCTCTTTCTTAGTGGTGGGAGGGACCAGATGCAGCAACGTTTTCTTTATTTTGGAAAAGATAACTCCCTCTGCCCCAGATCACTAGACCTATAGAAATTTCACCAAGATGCCAAGTACATCCATTTTTGGGGGGTTTACTTCCCACCCTGTCCATAAATCTGTGTTTCCAGTATATCTATGGTCATTGCTAGTTCCTGCTTGCCAGGAAGCACGATAGCATCTGCATGATGTCATCCACCTGATGAACTGGGATGATTCAGAACCAAAGGCAATCAAGATTCCTTGGAACAAAAGTATGACGTAGGTCTGAAGAGTTTACACATCCCTTAGGTAGGATAGTGAAGGGATATTGTTGGCCCTAACAACTAAAAGCAAGGTGCTTCTGATGGGCTTTATTAATAAGTACAGAGAAAAAAGCATTCAGAGCAACAGCTGCATACCAGGTGTGCTAAACTGTTCCAACGATGAAACTACATCTGTAACCAACATCCGATTAGATTTACAATAATTCATTGTCATTCTTCAAGATGCATAAAGCTGGTATTATTATACACATTTACAGATGGAAAAGATAAAACCACAAAGATGTTCATTTGCTGTTAAGCTCAAGAGCCTAGATTTGAATCCAACATCTATTAGGCTTTATCATTATCCCATCACAATCTGGTTTTTTCCATCACAATTTTTATACCATGATTGTTCCCATTTGGGCCATGCACTCACCTTCGATCTAAGTCCTGTAAAGACCTACCAAATCCTCCAGACTCTGCAAGAGAATTAGTTATCAGAAAAGAAATGTTCCCAGAAGACTCTGAACAAGTGCCTGGTAGAGGTACTGATAGCACAACAGATACTGATTACACAAACCTTGTCTTTATTAAGGTTTAACTATATGTCCCTCTTGTGAGTGCTATAGGTAAGCAAACAGATAATTACAATGTAGTATGAATCAGTGGGGATGATAGAAATGAGTTCTGTAGAATAAGAAAGAGGTGCCCTTAACCTAAGTGTGGGAGGCAAGAGAAGTTTTCTGAGAGGACACCATACTCAAACTGAGAAGAATCAGAAGGAGTTAGGCAAAATGAGGCAGGGCAAAGGCTGGCACAAGGAGGAAAAACTGGTAAAGGGGGCAGCAAGCACCATGGCCCTGAGATTAAGAGAGCAAAATGGACTCATCAATAAGTCTGGACCTCGGGATATAAAGAAGAGGAGGGCAAGAGATGAGTCTGGGGAATTCCCTGGTTCTCCAGTGGTTAGGACTCAGCACCCTCACTGCCAAGGGTGCAGGTTCAATCCTAGCAAGGAACTAAGACCCAGGCAAGGTCAAAAAAAAAAAAAAAACAAAACTGAGAGAAGCTGGAAGACCAAGCACCAGCCAGATCTTGACAGAACTTACAAGTTTTGTTAGAGAGTTTGTATTTTATCCTGAGGATAATAGGGAGTCACTGAAGAGTTTTAAGCATGACAGTTTTACATTTTAGAAATATTATTAAAGCTACAGTGTGAAGATAGGAGAATGAGAAGCTACTGCGGTAGTTGAGAGAAGACAATGGCAAAAATGATGGAGAGAAGTGGGTAGATTGAAGATACAATTGGTAGACAGTTTGATGGGTGTGAAAGGGAGGAGTCAAGGATTACATTCAAAATTAGGAGGCTGTGCGTGAATTATGGTGCCATTCTCTGTGATAGGGAATACAGTTTAAGGGATGGAATATTATGGAACATCCAGATGGTAATGTCTGAAGAGCCATAGGAGTCTGGAGCATGTACAAAACAAATTTATACTGAGCTTCAAATATGGGAACCACTCAGCATATGGTGATAACTAGAGGTCAGGAAGAATGTGTAGCGTGAAACCGTAAGAGGAAAACGAATATTAACGGTGAAATCCCAACAATGAACTCAATAGTAATTGTTGGAGGGAGGAATTCCATGTCAACTGAAGGTCTGGGGAAAAAATTCCACAAAAAGGGAATTTGCCTTTGAGCATAAGTATTCAGGATTAAGTGTGCAAATGATTCACAGCTAACCAAATTGTTAATATTTGTTGGTCATTTACTAGACATATTTCTAATTGTTTATTATCTCCTTTAATCCTCACTATAATACTACTATTATCCTGGAGTAGGAAATTGCAACCCACTCCATTATTCTTGCCTGGAGAACTCTATGGACCGAAGGAACCTGGCAGGCTACAGTCCATGGAGTCACAAAGAACTGGACACGACTGAGCACAAACAAACAAACACACACACCCTAAATCCAACATGATTTCATCTCAGAATCCACAATTACAAGTGAAAAGATTGTTTTTCCAAATAAGGTCACCTTTGCAGGTTCTGGGCTTCACTTGTGGCTCAGCTGGTAAAGAATCTACCTGCGATATGGAGACCTGGGTTTGATCCCTGTGTAGGGAAGATCCCCTAGAGAAGGGAAAGGCAACCCACTCCAGTATTCTGACCTAGAGAATTCTATGGACTGTATAGCCCATGGGGTCACAGAGTCAGACACAGCTGAGGAACTTTCACTTTCACTTTGCAGGTTCTGGGGGTTACAACTTGAGAAAACCTTTGGGGGCCACTATAAAACCTGCTGCAAGCTGGTAAGAAAAGAAATAATAATACCACTATTTTACAGATGAGAAAACTGAGGCATAGAGATTTAATAATATGCCCCAAGTCACATAGGGTAGAATGACTTTTGTTATTACTGAGATATTACTGACTTATAATATATTTGTTTCAGGTGTATGACATGATGATTTTAAATTTGTATATATTGCAAAATGATCTCAATAAATCTAGTTAATGTCCTTCACAGAATTCCCTAGCAGTCCAGTGGTTACAAAAAACAATCCCTTGTCAGAGAACTTGGGCTTCCCTTGTGGCTCAGCTGGTAAAGAATCCTCCTGCAATGAGGGAGACCTAGGTTCAATCCCTCCAAGATCCCCTGGAGAAGGGAAAGGCTACGCACTCCAGTATTCTGGCCTGGAGAATTCCATGGACTGTATATCCATGTATATGTATGCAAAGAGTCTGACACAACTGAGCAACTTTTACTTTCACTTTAAGTCAGAGAACTAAGATCCCATAAGTCATGTGGCATAGCCAAAAACACTCGTTTACCATACACAGCTATAAAACTTTTATTTCTTTCATGTTTACACTATAGCATTATTAGCCACAGTCATCATGCTATACATTATACCTCCACGACATTTAGTTTGTAGCTGGGAGCGTGTATGTGTTAACTCTATTCACCCATCTTGCTCATCCCAATCCTGCCCCTGGCAACAACCAATCTGTCCATCACTCATGAAGGTTTTGGGGTTTTCTTTGGATTCTATATATAGGTGAGATCATACGTGGTATTTGTTTTTCTGTGACTTATTTCACTAAGCATAACACCCTCAAGGTCCATCCATGTTGTTACAAATGGCAAGATTTCATTCTTTCTTGTTGGTGGATAATACTCCATTGTACATATATCCTACATTCTCTTTTATTAATTTTTATATTTTAAATTATGAAAGTATAATAACATATTTACAGGAGACTTGGAAAATACAGAACAAGGTTACTGTAGTTCTACTACTTGGGTGCTAAGTTGCTTCAGTCCTACCCGATCCTTTGCAAACCCATGGACTGTAGCCCACCAGGTTCTTCTGTTCATGGGATTCTCCAGGCAAGAATACTGGGGTGGGTTGCCTTGGCCTCCTCCAGGGGATCTTCCCAACCCAGGGATCAAAACTGTGTCTTCTATGTCTCCTGCATTGACACTATATATTACAGTTATTTTTTTAAGTAGATAAATTAAGATTTTTAGTTGGAGTTTCAATATCAAGCTCTCAAAAATTAATAGAATGAATATGCACAGAAGTAGGAGGATATAGTAGACCTGAAAAGCACAGTGAACCAATTCAACATAAACTAAGATTTGCACAATTTTCACACAACAGTGGGATACAAATTCTATTCAAGTTCCCATAGACTATAAACTAGAAGACAATGGAATATATCCAGAGACATAAAACCGGATGCAGAAATGTCACAGTCTAAAGGTACTGATGGAGAAGGAAATGGCAACCCACTCCAGTGTTCTTGCCTGGAGAATCCCAGGGACGGGGGAGCCTGGTGGGCTGCCGTCTCTGGGGTCGCACAGAGTCGGACACGACTGAAGTGACTTAGCAAAGGTACTGAAAACATACAGAATCTGTTCTTTCATTACTGTGGAATTATGTTAGAGAGCAATATCAAAAGATATTTGAAGATAATCAAAAAAGTATGAAGTGCAGTGTGAAATTTACCGAGAGAGATCTCTGACTTAGCCATCAAAAGCCTCAATAAAGTGAGAAGACTGAAAAAACATGGAGGATGATTAAAGAGAAGGAAGCTTTTAAATGAGAATTAGTATCAAAATGAGAAATTACTATGAAAGACACTTGAGACAAAATCCCATGTATTTGGAAATTAAATGTCCACTGTTAAATGATGGGTGTTGTGCTACATTTTCTTTGCTAATTCATCTATCGATGGACACTTAGTTTGCTTCCATATCTTGACTACTGTAAATAATGCGCAGTGAACATGGAAGTGAAGATATCTCAAGTTAATATTTTCATTCCTTTGGATTAGTACCCAGAAATGGGATTGCTGGATCGTATGGTAACTCTATTTTTAATTTTTTGAGGAATCAACATACTGTTTTTCACAGTGGCTATACCAATTTGCATTCCCACCAAGAGTGCCCAAGGATTCGCTTTTCTCCACATTCTCACCGACACTTGTTGTTCCTTGCCAAGAGCTGGCATTTGAACCCATGCTTTCTCATTCCAGAACTTGTAATGCAATGCCTCCCCGCCATGAGAAAGAAATTAGCGTTTATTTTACAAGACACTTTGAAAAGTCACAACATTAATACTCTGTGGCACAAGAGTCCTCACTCTGGAGCGAGAGGTCTTTTCAACAGAGGAATAGTGAAAGTGCTGCACTCAATATGTCAGCAAATTTGGAAAGCTCAGCAGTGGCCACAGGACTGGAAAAGGTCAGTTTTCATTCCAATGCCAAGAAAGGCAATGCCAAAGAATGCTCAAACTACCGCACAATTGCACTCATCTCACATGCTAGTAAAGTAATGCTCAAAACTCCCCAAGCCAGGTTTCAACAGTACGTGAATCGTGAATTTCCAGATGTTCAAGCTAGTTTTAGAAAAGGCAGAGGAACCAGAGATCAAATTGCCAACATTCACTGAATCATCAAAACAGCAGGAGAGTTCCAGAAAAACATCTATTTCTGCTTTATTGTCTATACCAAAGCCTTTGACTGTGTGGATCACAATAAACTGTGGAAAATTCTGAAAGAGATGGGAATACCAGACCACTTGACCTGCCTCTTGAGAAATCTGTATGCAGGTCAGGAAGCAACAGTTAGAACTAGACATGGAACAAGAGACTGGTTCCAAATAGGAAAAGGAGTACGTCAAGGCTGTATATTGTCACCATGCTTATTTAATTTATACGCAGAGTACATCATGCAAAATCCTGGGCTGACTGAAGCACAAGCTGGAATCAAGATTGCTGGGAGGAATATCAATAACCTCAGATATACGGGTGATACCACCGTTATGGCAGAAAGAGCTTCCTGATGAAAGTGAAAGAAGAGAGTGAAAAAGTTGGCTTAAAACTCAACATTCAGAAAACTAAGATCATGGCATCTGGTCCCATCACTTCATGGGAAATAGATGGGGAAACAGTGGAAACAGTGGCTGACTTTATTTTGGGGGGCTCCAAAATCACTGCAGATGGTGATTGCAGCCATGAAATTAAAAGACGCTTACTCCTTGGAAGGAAAGTTATGACCAACTAGACAGCATATTAAAAAGCAGAGACATTACTTTGCCAACAAAGGTCCATCTAGTCAAAGCTATGGTTTTTCCAGTGGTCATGAATGGATGTGAGAGTTGGACTGTGAAGAAAGCTGAGCACCGAAGAATTGATGCTTTTGAACTGTGGTGTTGGAGAAGACTCTTGAGAGTCCCTTGGACTGCAAGGAGATCCAACCAGTCCATCCTAAAGGAAATCAGTCCTGAATATTCATTGGAAGGACTGATGTTGAAGCTGAAATTCCAATATTTTGGCCACCTGATGCGAAGAGCTGACTCATTTGAAAGGACTCTGATGCTGGGGAAGATTGAAGGCAGGAGGAGAAGGGGAGGACAGAGGATGAGATGGTTAGATGGTATCACCGACTCAATGGACATGAGTTTGGGTAAACTCTGGGAGTTGGTGATGGACAGGGAGGCCTGGCGTGCTGCTGTTCGTGGGATCGCAAAGAGTCAGACACAACTGAGCGACTGAACTGAACTGAACTGAACTGATTTTTATATAAATTTTTATTTATTTATTTATTTAGCTGCAACTCGAGGCATGCAGGATCTTAGTTCACCAACCAAGGATCAAATCCATGCCCCACTGCAGTGGAAACTCAAAGTCTTAACCACTGAACTACCAGGAAATTTCCCATTTTTTTTAGATATGCTATCAATTATAGCAGGGTTGCTGAAAATGTTATATGTGCTGATTTCAATCTCTCCTGATTCTCAAAGTGATTTGCAACTTTGAAACATAAATCAAAAAAGATGATGTTTCTTCAAAAGAACTGACCCTCACAACTGAAACTTGAGGCAAGTACTCAAAGAGGAGGATTTTCGTACACAAAACATGAGGATTACCTTACATTAAAGCTCACCAATACCACTGTCAACATTTTCTATGTCTTACAGTTAAATGGAGAAGGAAATGGCAACCCACTCCAGTATTCTTGCACAGGGAAATTCCATGGACAGGGCAGCCTGGCGGGCTACAGTCCATGCGGTCACAAAGAGTCAGACATGACTGAGTGACTAACACAGCATTGCACAGTGAAATAGTTAATCATGGTCATCCAGGTTATCTGGCAATGTCACTTCTCAGGTCATACTTGAACAGCCTTTAGAGGAGTTTTTATAATAAAAAATGAATATACATTGGCATATGCAGATAGGAAATTTTTTCAATGGCACAGCACCATGAGGATTGCGTATCCCCTAGGGACAGTAGTAGAGCTGGAGTTGATTGATGATGGGGGAGTTTATATGCTCCTATTGTTTAAATATAGTTTCAACACGTGTATTGTAACAATAGCATGCACCTGGGAATGACAACAAAATAAAAACAAAAAACAGTGGTTTAAAAAAAAAACACTGGTTCTCAAACTTGGCTGTACATTGGAATTCCCTGTAATTAGAAATTATAGAATCTTAAGTTCCCATCCCCAGAAATTTCCATTCAACTGGTGGTATCAGAGGTCCTTTAAACATTTGGCAACCTAAACCTTCACATGTGATTCTCATGGGCAGTTAAGTTTGGGAGCCAGTTTACTAGTGAAGAAGTAAAGGCTTTTTTTTTTTTTTTCTCACATAACATGAAATCCAGAAGTGGGTCAGGATCAGTAAAGTTGCTAAAGGAAGTCATAATAGAATCAGGCGCCACTATTCTCAGCTTACACTTCTTATTCTTTTGGTACCAAAATGGCTGCTATCTCCAGGCATTCTAAGTTTCATGCAAGAGAAGGCATAAGGGCAAAAAGCTTCTCACAAACCTTTGCCTTTCTATTCAGAAATGGAAGCCCACCACAAGGACTTCTGGGAACTCTTCATGAACCCAGACTATGTTTCATGACCACCTCTGGTTTTAAGGAGGTCTTGGAATTCATGTAATTTGCTTTCCAAACTCTATAGTAAAAAGACAGGGGAGAAATTAGTCTCAGTGTTTACTGAGTAAGCCAATGTACAGTATCTGCAAAGCATGGATATACCACTTTTGTAATTTTTTTTTTTACTGTAAATATAGTGGTTTGAGGGGCTTCCCCCATTGCTCAGCAGTAAAGAATCTGCCTGCAATGCAGGAGACACAGGTTCGTTCCCTGGGTCAGGAAGATCCTCTAGAGGAGGGCATGTCAACCTGCTCCAATTTTCTTCCTGGGAAAATCCCATGGACAGAAGAAACTGGTGAGCTACTATCCATGGGGTCGCAAAGAGTGGAACAAGGCTGAAGTGACTGAGCATACACACACGCACACAGTGGTATAAAGACAGTAACTATAGTGGTGTAATGACAAACCTGGGAGCAGTTTCATTATAACCTGACCTGTCCATCACTCTACTTTGCACTTACATAAAACTCTGTCCAAACCCCAGAACTCTTTGCTACTTTTTCTGAGGCTATATTAATTAGTTAAAATAGCAGCCTTTTCAAACCCGAAAGTTTCATTCCAGTAGAAGAGAAGCAGTCATTAGCCTAAGCGTGGTGAGTGGAATGACCACAAAATCCTCCCCAAAGTCCTGGCCTCCTTTTGCTTGATAGTCTCCAAAATAAATTTAATTTCTCCAGTGACCTGAAGTTCACATTAAACTACTTGCTGCCAAGGGTTTGAATTACAGCAAATATGTCCCTTGGGTTTATCCCAGTTGAATTAATAATCAGCGCCCCCGCCACAATCTCTTGCTTGGCAGTTGCTCTTCTTCCACCCAACCTCCCTCCTGAACCCAAGACTCATGATTTCCAACGCCTGCTGGACAGGAACATCTTGATGGTCCACAAGCACATCAAACTTGGTATGTCATTGTGATCTCATGATGCTCCCCTCCACCCCCTAGGCTCCTGCATTCCATCTCAGTGAATCGGCAATCTAGTGATCAAGCCGTTCAAACTACAAAGTCTAGAACTGTGCCCGAATCCTCTCTCTTCTTTATTTTGTAGATTCAGTCACTTAAAGCCTTTCAGTTCTAACACTTACACACTCTCTGACCACGTCCCTTTTCCTCTAATTCAGGCCCAACTCATCTTCTACCTGGATTATAGAGCAAAAATCACTCAAATGTCCCGAGGACAGCAAACCTTGCACCTTCAAACTGTTGCTCAGCCACTCAGTCATGTCTGACTCTTTGCAACCCTGAGGACTGCAGCACGCCAGGCTTCCCTGTCCTTCACTGTCTTCAAGAAATGGAAACAAATGCCAGTGGGGTTGAAGCATTAAGAGCAAAGAAGAGAGTGCCAGGAGATGAGGTCAGAAAGGCAGGCTGGGTCCAGATCCTGTAGGTTGTGTAAGTCATATTAAAGAGTATGACATTTTCTTCCAGTTTCACTGAGATATAATTGACACACAGTACTGTGCAAGTTTAAGGTGCACAGCATAACTATTTGAAGTACATAGGTCATAAAATGAATACCATAATAGGTTCAGTATCATTCATTTGATCATTTCCATATCATTCAAATTCAGTATTATTTCATATAAAAAGGAAAACTACCGTTTTTGTGTGTGTGGTAAGAACTTTCAGGATTTACTCTCTTAACAACTTTCACATATAAAATATAGCAGTGTTAATCATATTTATCATGTTGTATGATACATCCCTTGCTTATCCATAACTGGAAGTTGAAAATTTTTGACCACCTTCATCCAGCTCCCCCCTCCCCCCATCCCCTGCCTCAGGTAACCACAAATCTGATGCCGTTTTCTATGAGTTTTTGTTTGCTTTTGAAGGATAATCGACCTATAACACTACGTTAGTTCCTGGTGCACAGCATAGTGACTCGATGCTTCTGTCCATTACCGAATAATCGCCATGGTAAGTCTAGTTACTGTCGTCTTATTATTGACTGCATTCTCCACGGCACACATTTCCCCCCCATGACTCACTCATCTTATAACTGGAGCTTGTGGCTCTCAGTTTCCTCACCTGCCTCTCCCTTCCTCCACTTCCCCCTCCTCTGGCAACCACCTGATTGCTCTCTGAATCTAAGACTCTGTTTCTGCTTTGCTATGTTTGTTCATTTGTTTTGCTTTTTCAGATTCCACGTATAAATGAAATCATACGCAATTTTGTCTTTCTCTAGATCTTTTAATCCAATAATTGTGATGGTTTATCACTCCAGCCATGGAAGAAATAATGCCATTTGTAGCAACATGGATGGACCCAGAGATTATCAGACTAAGTAAAGAAAGTCAGAGAAAGACAAATATCATATGATGTCACTTATATGTGGAATCATTTTTTTAAATGGTACAAATGAACTTGGTTACAAAATGGAAACAGACTCCCAGACATTGGAAACAAACTTATGGTTACCAAAGGTGAAAGAGGAGAGACAATAAATTAAGAGTTTGGAATTCATATAAACATATTTCTATATACAAAATAGATAAACAACAAGGACCTACTATATAGCACAGGGAACAATAGTCAGTATCTTGTGATAAATTATAATGGAAAAATAATCAGAAAAGGATGTATCCTGAATCACTTTGCCGTACCCCTGAAACTAACACAACACTGTAAATCAACTACATATCAATTTAAACATTAAAACAATAATAATAAAAATTGTGGGACTTCCCTGGTGGTCCATTGGTTAAGAATCTGCCTTGCAATGCAGGGGACGTGGGTTTGATCCCCAGTCAGAGAACTGAGATCCCACATGCTGTGGAGCAACTGTGCCTGAGCGCCACAACCACCGAGCCTGGGCACCGTCGCTGGGGAGTCTGTGCACCACAATGAAAGAGCCTCAGGATGCAACAGGAATCCCGAGCGCTGCAACTAAGACACAGTACAGACAAAATGAGCAAATTAATTAATGAATAATAATGACTGTGATGGAGAGTCATTGCAGGCCTTGCTAATGAAAGAGTGCCGACTTAATATACCCATCTCATTCACCATTCACACTGGTCCCAAATCATTTTTGTAAAACATAGGTCAAATTACACTGAAAAATCCATAGTACCCAGAGTTCCAGTGTAATCATTACAAAAACATCAGACAAATACCAATTTAAAAGTATCCAAAAACATTCCTCGGAGAAGGCAATGGCACCCCACTCCAGTACTCTTGCCTGGAGAATCCCATGGACGGAGAAGGCTGGTAGGCTGCAGTCCATGGGGTCACGAAGAGTCCGACACGACTGAGCGACTTCACTTTCACGCATTGGAGAAGGAAATGGCAACCCGCTCCAGTGTTCTTGCCTGGAGAATCCCAGGGACGGGGGAGCCTGGTGGGCTGCCGTCTATGGGGCGCACAGAGTCGGACACGACTGAAGCGACTCAGCAGCAGCAGCAGCAAAAACGTTCCTGACCAATACTCCTCAAATTGTCAAGATTATTGAAAAAAAGAAACTTTGAGAAACTGTCACAGACAAGAGGAGCCTAAGGAGGAATGAGGATTAACTCTAGTGTGGTGTCCTGGATAGGATGCTGGACCAGAAGAAGGACTTAGAGTAAACAGTAAGGAGACCTGAATAAACTATGAACTTTAGTTAATTATAATGTGTCAATAGAAGTTTCATTAATTGTGACAAATGTACTATGACATTGTAAGATGTTAGTAACAGAAGGAGAAACTATGGGGCTCTGTGGGAACTCTTTGTACTATCTGCTCTGTTTTTCTGCATATCTGAAATGTCCTAAAAAAATAGCATGTCAATTTAAAAGAAAAGAAAACAAAACACCTCTATAGTAATTACCTAGTTCCGAAAGGACAAAGGCTAAGCTTGGAAGCACAGCATGTACTTAGGGCATTTTTCCAAGCTAATTTTTTGTACTCCTTGAACCCTCAAATTATAGCGGCACCACACTGAACATTTAACTTTTCACCTGGACCTTCTAGGCCCTTTCGTGCCTCTAAGCCTTTACACATACTGTTCCCTCTACCTGGAATGCCATACTCTACTCTTCTCAGTTTAGCTAACTCCAACAATGATTCAGCTCAAATGCTTCCCCCAGCTCTCCCCGTTCACTTCTCCTGGACATTCCGCAGCTCTGGAAATACACGTTCTCTGCCACAATAAACTCTAGAAGAGCAAGCTGCCCAGATCAACTACCTTTCCTTCACTCCCAAGGTCTGAGCAGCTCACCAAACCGTCCCATCTTTTATATTTTCCAAGGCAAAAGTCAGACAGAAGTCCAGTAGGAATCCTCCAAGGCCCAAATCACAGGGGGATCCATATCAAACTCCCAAAGTGGTCCTGATGAATAGCTTCTTTCTCATCTGAAGTGATGGGAGAAGCACTCAGAGCTATTGCTAGCGAAAGGTGAAGACAAAACTGCACAGCCTCCCCAAAGAAATCCTCTTTACAAATCCTCTCTTTTCCATGCATTTTATATCTTTGATGTAAGTGAGCAGTTCAATGAATTCTGTAATCAGTTGCAGATATCTTCTTTGAACGCCTTGGTAATTGTTTTGCTCTGGTGTCTAGCGCATGGCCCTCGATATGTCTGTAAGCTTCAGCATCCCTTCCCATGCCCTTCTTTGTGCCTTCCTGCGCTACAGAGGCTGAGAAGTTAAAAACTATGGCCCCCTTGCAGCCAGAATACTAAACATAGTTAAGAAGCATCACACAAGCGTGTCTGTAGAATAGCTCTTAACATTGGTGCCTGCTTTTCAGGATAAAAGAGAGTGCACAGGAAGAGAACAGAAACAAAGGGAAAGAGAAAGGGTGGGAACTCAAGAGAGAGTGTCACAGGGAAGTCACAGTCTTCTGTATTTAAAACTGAGGTGTAACACCAAAGTCCTACTATATAGCACAGGGACCTATACTAAATATCCTGTAATAAACCATAATGGAAAGGAATATAAAAAAGAATATATATATACATATATATCTGAACCACTTTGCTATACAGCAGAAATTAATACAACATTGTAAATCAACTAACTTCAATAAAAGGAATTTTTAAAAATAACGTAATAATAAATAAAGCTGAGGTATGACGTTCCAGTTTACTTTGGCTATAATCTGCTGGTCAGAAGTCGGTTACTACCATTTATTAATTGCAATAGGACAGTGGGGATCGCTGGGAGTCACTGTAGAGTGAATGTGCTGTACTTGGTCGCTCAGTCGTGTCCGACTCTTTGCGACCTCATGGACTGTAGCCTACCAGGCTCCTCTGTCCATGAGGATTCTCCAGGCAAGAATACTAGAATGCGTTACCATGCCCTCCTCCAGGGGATCTTCCCAACACAGGGATCAAACCCAGGTCTCCCACAATGCAGGTGGATTCTTCACTGTCTGAGCCACGAGGGAAGCCCAAGAATACTGGAGTGGGTAGCCTATCCCTTCTCCAAAGGATCTTCCCGACCCAGGGATCGAACCAGGGTGTCCTGCACTGCAGGCGGTTCTTTACCAGCTGAGTGAATATGGTGATGTATTCACTGAAAGTCAATCAGCTCAAGAAACTAAGGTAAGAATTAGAACTAACAGAATTATTGAAATTAAAGATTACTAAATGCTCACTGGGTGTCATAATCAAGGACTCATCAGGCGGAACCTACATTGGGCTTCCCTCGTGCCTCAGATGGTAAAGTGTCTGCCTACAATGCAGGAGACCCGGGTTCAATCCCTGGTGGTCCAGTGATTAGGACTCTGTGTTTCCACTGCAGGGAGCAAGAATTCGATCACTGGTCAGGGGACTAAGATCCCCCATGCTGCACAGCCAAAAAATAAATAAATAGAAATAAAGTAAAATTTAAAAAAGAAGAATAAAAATGTTCAAGGGCAACAATAAGATATGGTAATATGGAAAAAACAGTACCTGCCTCAGTATTTACATAAAAGGTAACATTGCTTGCCTTTATATGTGTAACACAATTTCACTCAAATAATTCTTATTGGAGCTATACTCCTTTGTTTTTCTTATCCAATTTTATCTAGATATTTTTGGCTGTCCTGGGTCTTCGCTGCTGTGCAGACTTTCCTCTAGTTGTGGAAGGGGGTGCTGTTCTCTATTTGCGGTCCGCAAGCTTCTCATTGTGGTGGCTGCTCTTATTGAGCAGCATGGGCTCTACAGCACAGGCTCAACAGCTGCGGGGCATGGGCTTAGTTGCTCGGCAGCATGTGGGATCCTCCCGGATCAGGGATGGAGCCCGTGTTTCCCGCATTGGCAGGCAGATTCTTTACCACTGAGACACCATGGAAGCCCTCCCTTGGTTTTTGTTTTGTTTTGTTTTGTTTTTTTAGGTAAGGAGTGGACTTATTCAAAGAGAAGCACACTTCGCAGACAGAGTGTGGACCATCACAGAGGGCAGGCCATAACAGGGGGCGAATGCTACAGTCTCTCCTTTGGTTTTTAAATTCTTCTAGGGCATGTGTCTGGAGAAGGCAATGGCACCCCACTCCAGTACTCTTGCCTGGAGAATCCCATGGACGGAGGAGCCTGGTAGGGTGCAGTCCATGGGGTTGCCAAGAGTCGGACACGACTGAGCGACTTCACTTTCACTTTTCACTTTCATACATTGGAGGAGGAAATGGCAACCCCCTCCAGTGTTCTTGCCTGGAGAATCCCAGGGACGGGGGAGCCTGGTGGGCTGCCGTCTATGAGGTCACACAGAGTCGGACACGACTGAAGTGACTTAGCAGTAGCAGTAGGGTATATGTCTAAATAAAAAACTTTTTTTTTTCACAAAAGAACCTTCAGATGAGATTTGGAAGGCATAAATGGGATGGAGGGCATCACCCTACTGCCATTTTTTCCTGCACTCAAGGTCATGGACACCTAAGTATAGAAAGCCCGATGAGTAGCTGACCTCAGCTTTTCAAGGGCAGCCTGCCACCTTCCTGGGTGTTGAGAGGAAGCTGTGGTGGCCAGGGCAGAGTGGACAGAAGAGGCAGCAACTTCACGATCCCCAGGATCATGGCCACAGAAGCACATTCTCGAACATATTAGTTCTGGTGGCAGCCCAACCCCAGATACTCCAGCTCTTCCAGTGATTTTGAAATTCCTATTAAATCCTTCTGTGCATAAAATACCTAGAATGGTTTCTAATTCTGGATTAGTCTACTTGGGCTGCCATAACAAAATACCACAGACCAGGTGGATGAAACAGCAAGAATTTATTTTGTCCCAGTTCTGGAGGCTAGAAGTCCAAGATCAAAGTGTTGGCCAGGTTGGTTTTTCTGAGACCTCTCTCCTTGACTCACAGATGGCTGCTCTCTTGCTGTCTTTGGATACAGTTGCCCCTCAAGGCACATGTGCCTCTGATGTCTCTCTGTGTATCCTAATCTCCTCTTCTTCTTGGAATACCAGTTAGATTTTATGGGGGCCCACCCTGAGGGCCTCATTGCTGCTGTTGCTCCTTATGCTGCTAAGTTGCATCAGTTACATCTGACTCTGTGACCCTATGGATTGTAGCTCACCAGGCTCCTCTGTCCATGGGATTCTCCAGGCAAGAATACTGAAATGGGTTACCATGCCCTCCTCCAGCGGATCTTCCGAACCCAGGGGTTGAACCCACATCTCTTACGTCTCCTGTGTTGACAGGCAGGTTCTTTACTACTAGCTCCACCTAGGAAGCTTAATGGCCTCAGTATTTAAATTAATTATCTCTTTAGAGGCCCTCTCTCCAAATACAATCACATTCTGAAGTACTTGAATTTAAAGCTTCAGTTATGAATTTTAGGGGGACACAATTCAGTCTATAACCTCATCCTTCCCTGAAACCAGACTGATACATATATCTTGATGTGTCTGTACTTCCAATTTAACATCCATTAACAAATGAATGGATAAATGAATGAATGAGTGAACCAACATGGCAGAGCTTCACAGTAAAAGCTCATTCTCTTGTCACTTCCTTCTCTTCGTAAAGTTGCTGAGTTTCCCTTCTAGTCTCTTCCTCTGTCTGTTCTTCATCCTGCAGTTCTTAGGCAAGGCAAAAGAGACCAACCTGTGGTGTATTAGTCACCTACTGCTGCTTAATGACACTACCATAAATTCAACTGTGGTAGTGTTACTATGACACATTTATTATCCCATAGTTTCTACAGTTCAGGAGTCCAGCCATGGCTTAACTGGACCCTCTGCTTAGGGTCTCAGAAGGCAATCAGGTATCAGCCAGGTCTATGTTATCCTCTAAGGCTGCTGCTGCTGCTGCTGCTAAGTTGCTTCAATCGTGTCCAACTCTGTGCAACCCCAGAGACAGCAGCCCACCAGGCTCCCCATCCCTGGAATTCTCCAGGCAAGAATACTGGAGTGGGTTGTCATTTCCTTCTCCAATGCATGAAAGTGAAAAGAGAAAGTGAAGTTGCTCAGTTGTATCCAATTCCTAGGGGCCCCATGGACTGCAGCCTACCAGGCTCCTACATCCATGGGATTTGCCAGGCAATAGTACTGGAGTGGGTTGCCATTGCCTTCTCCACCTCTAAGGCTAGCCTCGGGAAAATTCTGCTCCAAGCTCACTCAGAACTCAGAGGGCAAATTCAGTTCCTTGGGGTTTTAGAGTTCAGGATTTCAGTTTCATGGTGTCTGTCAGCCTGTGGCCACCCCCAGCTCTTACAGCCTGCTCACAGGTCCTTGGCACATGGGGCTCCCAATACAGCTATTTGCTTCCTCAAAGCTAAAAAAGCCCTTCAGGAAAATAATATTAAGACTATATATGCAATCAAATCAATAATCATATACATTCCATCACCTTTAGTGTATTCTCATTATTAGAAAGAAGTCACAGGCCACGTCTGCACTCAAGAAGAGGGGAATATACAAAGAGAAGGAGAGCAGATGTTGGGGAGACAACCCAAGGCTCTTTAAGGAATATATGACTGCAATTTTGCTGATGAGAAACTGGAGCTCAGAGAGGTTATGCAACTGTGCAAGGGGTGAAGTCGGAATTATTACCCAGGCTGTCTGGCCCAACATCAGGGTACCTTGAGAATCAAACTAGAGGAATACCAACATAGTCACCTTTCACTCTCAGCCTAAAATAGTGGAAAAGGACAGCAGGGTGATCATGAAGTTGGGGAAATCTCATCCATTGTCTTGGCACCCACAAGTCACTGAATCAACCTACCCTGCAAACCTGGGGCACCCTTGAGTTCCACATGAGCTGGTACCATGCTCAGCAAACGTCTGTGAACTGAAGAGAAGAGACCACAGATCTATTACCCATGATGGTGAGTTAGCACCACTTCCCAATTCCAATTCAGGTGAAATCCATGCAGTGGGCTAGTCTGGGAACCTTGCCACAATGCATTACATCCTCCTGGGGATGTCTTCCAAGTTCCAAAGGACAGATTTGCAAATAAACTTCTGGAGCACAGCCCCATCCACTGCTGGGAATGAATTAACTCCACAATTTCAAGACAAACAATTGTGATGTCAGAACCTGAAGAATTTAAACAGACTTCGAGAAGACTGAGATCCACACAACAAAGTACTACTCAGAAAAAGAAAAGTAGTTAGAATAGGTTAAATGAAAAGTGACGCTTCATGTGATTATGTTTTTTAAAGTAAAAAAATTTATAATAATGGATATGGATAATGATAATAAATGGCACAATGGTTATTGTCAGTCATAGTCTATATTTGTTTTTTCTGTAATGTATGACACTTACATTTTGACTTGAAACAATAGAAAGGAATATAAAGAAAACCAGGAAACCAGGTATCTCATCAATTAATCATGCCTCATTTCCTTTTTTAAAAAATATATGGTTATTAAGCTGATGATTCAGGGAATCAACAAACATTTATGAGCACCTACCACGTGCAACATATTGGGCAAGTGCCAGACTGCCAGGGGTCAGAATGCCAGAGGCGGTGTAACTTGATTTCAGTGAGGCCTTAGACAAAGCATCTTACGATTCACTGATAGATCGGGAAGGTGAGTGGTATAAAAGTATTGTGACATGATTTTGCAGCTGACTAAAGAGCCATATCCACAGAGGATTGATAAATAACTGGTTTCCATTAGCAGGAAGTTTTCCATCAGACTCATCCTTCTTATACCTTGCTTTAGTCAGCATTTTTATATATGGCTTGAAGGAAGAAGATAAGCACAAAGTTTAGAGTCATAGCTAGGAGATGAAAGAGGCAAGATGAAAAATAATCTGAACAGCATGAAATTCAACAAGGATCATTATTCAGTTGTGTCTTTGTTTTTTTTTAAATCAGCAGTACAAATTCATGGGGATTCCTGGTTTGGCAGCAGTTCATGTTAAAAACAAGTAGGTTTTTTTATTGACCACAGCTTCATCAAGAGGCATTAATGGAATGTGGCTGATAAAAACAAAGGCGAGGGCAATTCTTGACCATGGTCATAAACCTCATGTCCAGATAAGATGCTGGCAGTTCAGTCCTGTTCTCATCAGACCACGCTGTGGTTCTATTTTCACTTCTAGGCATCCACTTCACTGTTGGAACATGGCACCCTTAACCCATTTTTTATGAAGAAATGTTTTCTTACACTCCTTCTCCATCCTCTAGCATATTTCAAAAGCAGTGTGCTAAATTGGGACAAATAAGCTCTACTCTTCGTATGCAACGAGATTGCAAAGCAGTGATGTCACGTGAACGAGGTCGCTTACAGAGCTTTCGGTCCTGCCAGCTTTGTGTCAATTTATTCTTTTATTGCAGTCTCCTCTCTCTAGAGATGCAGATCTAAATCTAGGGGTGATGAAATGACCAGAAATCTGACTTACAGCCCTCCTACCACAGTCACAACACAACTGTTTGTCCTTGAATTGAACTGTCTCTCCTACATCCTTATCCTTCATGCAAAGATTCCAAGACAACCAGCCAAGCCTTGCCAACCTCGTATAGGAGTCTAAATCCACCTTTCAGTCTGCAAACTGAGATCCCCGCTACATTTAAATAAGTCACTAGAGTGAGATAGAAGTTCTCCTGTCTCCCTCCAGCAAGGATGTCCTTGCCCTTATCAGCAATCCTTCCCAACTCTGATGTCCCCTATCACCCAGGCCTGGTGAGAACTGAGAGTAAAGAACAGTGGAAGGAAGTGGAGTGGGAAATGAAGGAAAAAAGAGGAAAGGAAGAAATTAACTGTGATCCCAAAGATAGGTCCTTTTGTAATTGCTCCAGCAAACCATGGTTCTCTCCTTGCTTCCCTTTTTGTCCTCCAACCCTCTTCAATCCTACCTGCCCAGGGTCCAGGGGAACCCCAGGTTTACAAGACCCAGTCCAGAAAGGTTTATCCTGAAACTAGAACTAGTCCAGTAGGGGGCCCTCCCAGCCTAGCCAAGATACCTAAACCTTGAAACAGGTTAAGGTTTAGTTGGGATCTGCTGAGTCAGACCCTCTTCTTCCCTAGCCCCAATAAAGGCTTAAGAAATGGTGGTCTCTCCCACTAATGCCTTTGGGCTAAAAGAGTGGAAGTCATTTCTATAAATTAGGCTCTGGGATAAATATTATGAATGCTTTATCCCATTTACTACCCATGATAAATCTTGTGCTGTAATGTATCAGTTAAAAATGTCTTCCTTTATAAGAATAGGAACAGAAACCTCAACTCAAAATGGTACAAAGGGGGTTATTGGTCCACACACTTGAAACAATAGAAGTAGAACTGGCTTCAGAACGGGTCCACTTGGGAGTCCAGCAGCTTCATCAAGGGGTGCTCTGTTTCCATCTCTCCACTTTCCCACCCACATTGGGAGCTACCAGCTAGAGGGGACCCCTACTGCAATCTCAGAGCGGGACCACATATATCCCCATTCTTATCTAATTCGAGAGATGGAAATTTTTTTTTTCTTTCTGAGAGTAACCCATAAACTTCAGCAAGCTCATTGGCCTGAATGAGGCCAGCACTGGGTCTGTAATAATGACCTGGAAATGGAATTGCTGTAGGCCTGAGCCTTCAGGAACAAAGGGTTCTGATAGGGGAGAGATGTGAATACCCCAACAAAAGTTGTGCTAGTTGCCAAGAGAAGGAGAACAGATGTTGAGGAGACAACCCAAGGCTCTTTAAGGATACATGACTGCAATTTTGCTGATAAGAAACTAGAGCTCAAAGAGGTTATGCAACTGTGCAAGGGGTGAAGTCGGAATTATTACCCAGGCTGTCTGGCCCAACATCAGGGTACCTTGAGAATCAAACTAGAGGAATACCAACATAGTCACCTTTCACTCTCAGCCTAAAATAGTGGAAAAGGACAGCAGGGTGATCATGAAGTTGGGGAAATCTCATTCATTGTCTTGGCACCCACAAGTCACTGAATCAACCTACCCTGCAAACCTGGGGCACCCTTGAGTTCCACATGAGCTGGTACCATGCTCAGCAAATGTCTGTGAACTGAAGAGAAGAGAACACCGATCTATTACCCATGATGGTGAGTTCTAGAGTACCGCTTCCCAATTCCAATTCAGGTGAAATCCATGCAGTGGGCTAGTCTGGGAACCTTGCCACAATGCATTACATCCTCCTGGGGATGTCTTCCAAGTTCCAAAGGACAGATTTGCAAATAGACTTCTGGAGCACAGCCCCATCCACTGCTGGGAACTGCCATTCTCTGACTTGTTTATTCAGGAGAGCTGTTCTGGACTTTCACCCAGCAGCTGCCTGGCAGGAGGGGACCTGGCTCTGGTCAACAGAGGGTGGGGCCAGCAGGAGGGTAAAGCTGCTAGCTACTGCTCAGTGCTGATTGGGCACCAAGCTATACCATGGGAAGGGGGAAGGACAGAATATTTAGAGGCCGTAGTATAGCTGGACAAAGGACTTCACTGAAGGTACACAAGTCTCCTTGCACCACTTCCATTTGGAAAGGGAAAGACAGGGTCACATGCGCTCACATGGCCTGAAAAGCTTTGGCAATTTTTTGAGGGTCAGTGAGCATAAATGTTCCTTTAAGCAGCTGCTGTTTCTCATTCCTGTTGAGGTCTCTCACGAGGCAGCATCAGATCTGAACATCACGGCCTGCCACGGCCACACTGGCCTTGATGATTTCTGTGGTCTATTTTGAGCAATTTTACTGTTCATGATCCTGGCAAACTTATCCACTTTCTGACAATATTTAGAGTCTGATGTAAGTGTGAACTAGATAATGACCTTTAAAGTCATGGCATGATGTTCTGCTTAAAGCTTTAATTTATTCTTCAGAGCATCTGCAAGGTCCTCTGACCCCTCTGCATGGCCTCTTAGAGACTTCCCCAAGTTTCTGTCCACTGGCCAGGGTGGGACTGGTGTATGGTAGGCAGCACTTTCACATGTCTTGGACCATGAGGAACTCCTGAGCCTGCAGAGACCATTCCTTACATTTTGACACTCTTACAGCCTGTTCTGAGATGCGTAAAACTGACCGACTCATCCGAGGCATGTCTTTCTCTCTGGACATTTTAGGATCTTCTCCCAAAATACGTGTGAGAGCATGTCACCAGCTTCCCGGAGTGAGTCGTTACTAGGACTTGGCTAACATTTCAAGCTTGACATAGCTAAAACAATACCATATCTGCAGCTTAACTCTAGGTGACTCATCAGAAGAGCTATTTTAAACAGAATTTTTAGCGACTAAGATTACATTTGTTCTAGGAGAAATAGACTGAAGGGACAAAAGGCTAATGCTAATGCCATATTTTGAAATGCTCTTTTTAAGCTCATAGAAGCCTGCTGTATTTTCTTGACAGCATCTTAGTTACCAAGCACAACAGGAGGGGCAGGAGCCAGTATCTAAAACACTCAAACAACCATGTCCTGGCACCATTAGGTGGGATTGTGTGTTCTTCAGAGGACAGGTTTGCAAAAACAGTGATCTTATTCATCCAGTCACTGGAGAGCCCCATAGTACCCTTGCAAAATACCGTCTGTCAGGAAAGAGTTCTGTCTAATACCCTTACAAGGGGCCGAGTTTACTGGCCATCTGCTTCCCTTATGGTCCTCTGCAGTTCTCTTAGCAGTTACTGTACTCTCTTCTGGAGGAGGAAATGACAAGCCACTCCAGGATTCTTGCCTGGATAAGCCCATAAACAGAGGAGCCTGGTGGGCTACAGTCCATGGGGTCACAGAGTCGGACACGACTGAGTGACTAAGTACACACAGTACTCTCTTTGCCACCCTACAGTGCAGAACCAGATTTCAGACTCTGGCTCTGACATTTGCACCAGGACAGAGTTTCTACAGGGAGAAAGGGATCAACAGATGCATGGGATGGTGGGCTCCCATGCTACTCAAATCCATCATGCAGGTAAACACCAACCTCATTACTCTCCCCAGAAGTTGCCTCCTTTTACCCCACCACAAAAAAAAACCTGAACCTTCAAGTAATGAACACTATCAAGAGTGTCTCCAGAAGATAAATAAAGTGTACCACTGAATGACCTCACTTACACGTGGATGCTTTAAAAAAATTTGAACTCATAGAAACAGAGTGTAGAATTGTGGTGGGCAGAGACTAGGGGAAACTGGTAGATATTGACCAAAGGGTACGAATCTTCAGGTTTAAGATGGATAAGTTTTGGGGACTTAATGCACAGTAAGATGACTATAGTTAATAACATTGTACAGTGGGACTACCCTGGTGGTCCAGTGGTTGAGACTCCACACTTTCAGTGCAGGGGGCATGGGTTCAATTCCTGATCAGGGAACTAATATCCTACATGCCACATGGCCAAAAAAACATTTTTAATAGTAATAATCCTATATTGTATACTTGGAATTTGCTAACAGACCAGATCTTAAGCATTCTCACCACACACACACACACACACACACACACACACACACACACACACACACACACAGAGATACACACAGAGTAACTATGCAAGGTGATGGATGTGTTAATTAACTTAATTGTGGTAATCATTCTACAATATATACATGTATCTAATCATCACACTGAACACTCTAAATACACTGTTTTATTTGTCAATTATTCCTCAATAATGCTGGGGAGAGAAAAAAAGAAAACCTAAAAAATGGAGAATCTCCAGGAAGGGAAGAACTCCAGTGGGAATCTCCATGACCTAGTCCAGTCCACCTGAGCTCTCCTTCCTACTTAGTCTCCCACTTTTACCTCCCATTGCCATCACCACTTGAGCCCTTTCAGGGAGACGCTGATATTTCTTTAGTAGGATACACGCCACTTCCCTGAACTCTTCTTTACATAGCTGAGCCAAATTAGCCCTTTTCCAGAGGCTTTACAAAATTTTGAGAAAGAATGAGGGTATAAACAAGACAATACATGAAACATAAACACGTCAGGCTTATGCACGACATTCACAATGGTAGTGTTTAGGGAATGAGACATGCAAGTAGGAATTTTATACTTTATAATCTTCTTGTTTGATTTTTTCCAAGAATTATATTCAATTTGTAAGTAGTACAGATATATTTTGTCACTTATACAGCATTAGTTGGGTTTTTTGTCTGCTTTGTAAATTTTTTTATTGAGGTATTGTTGATGTACAATACTATTTAAGTTTCAGGTGTACAATGGAGTGATTCACAATTTTTTAAAGTGCGGAGAAGGAAATGGCAACCCACTCCAGTATTCTTGCCTGGAGAATCCTGTGGACAGAGGAGCCTGGTGGGCTGCTGTCCATAGGGTCACACAGAATCGGACACGACTGAAGTGACTTTGCATGCATGCATGCATTGGAGAAGGAAATGGCAACCCACTCCAGTATTCTTGCCCGGAGAATCCCAGGGACAGAGGAGCCTGGTGGGCTGCCGTCTATGGGGTCACACAGAGTTGGACACGACTAAAGCGACTTAGCAGCAGCAGCAGCAGCAGCAGCAGCAGCATACTCTATAGTTATTATAAAATATTGACTGTATTATCTGTGCTGTACAGTATGTCCTTGTAGCTTATTTGTTTTATACATAGTCATTGGTACCTCTTAATCCCCTATCCCTTTTGGTCCTATAATAGCATTCTAGTTCCTATGATTCACTCTACACACAGACTTTGCCCCTTGTTTAATCTGAGACTCTTCCTTCTGTTCCTTTCTACTCCCAACCCTCCCCAACAGTTCTCACAAACCTACTGAGGAAACAACGGGTGATGAGTTTGAACGTTCATTCAGTGAACATGCTACTACATGCCAGCTATCATGCCAGACATTGAATAATGGGCCATCACACACCTTTAAAACTTATCAGTTCCACTCAGATGCCTTTTCTCTTTGAAAGAAGAAAAAGCAAGGGTCTTTCCCTTGAAACTGCGTTCTGTGCCATTGTCAAGGCCCCAGATCTTACATCTTTTTTAAAAAGGAAGAATGGACACTTAGAACTATATATGAAAGCACACTTAATTGATTCATTAATCTCTGCCAATAAAAATATCTTGGTTGAAAGAATTCGCAAAAGACAATGGAAAGGCACTCATTCACATCTAAATGAATCTTCTGGGAGATAGCAAAGAAAAAAAATCCCACTTTGTGATTTGGAGCAGCAAGTGACTAACATAGTCAAGATTAAGAGTCTCTGTCCTCTAGATGGCTCCAGTAGGGTGACTAAGGGCCCTTCCGAGGCCTAGCTAAGCTTCTGACGGTTAACTCTTTTCCTGCTCTTTACCTGTGCCTCAAGGAGATACTATTTCCCTCCTCCCACTCATCATGTAACTTGGGCTCAAGGAGTCTCACCTGGGAGTGATTCAAATTGGGCTTACCTTCATTTTTCTGGTGACTTCCCTGGTGGCTCAGAGGTTAAAGCATCTTCCCTGCAATGCAGGAGACCTGGGTTTGATCCCTGGGTTGGGAAGACCTCCTGGAGAAGGAAATGGCAACCCACTCTAGTACTCTTGCCTGGAGAATCCCATGGACAGAGAAGCCTGGTAGGCTACAGTCCACAGGGTCGCAAAGAGTCGGACACGACTGAGCGACTTCACTTTCATTTTCCTGGGGACCCCTTCTTCCTTAACCTGCCTCAGTTTCCTCAAGGATGACAAAGATAAAACATTTGGAGACATCACAAATGAACCTCATCCCAAGGTTTACAACCACTTTGCTGGGAAGGGTACTTCTGAGGACCATTCCCCCTTGCCCCAAACACCCCCAGGAGAGACCAGTGTGTGCCTGGGGAATTTGACTTCAGTTATGACATCACTGGCCCATGGGGAAAGGACATCCAAACCTAAACCTCATTGGCTAGATCCCTGCGTGGACATCCTTGGAAGGTTGCCAGGGGTCAGAGAGTCTGCCCTTCCTTTCTGAGCCCTAGCAAGTTTGTACCAAGGGGTGGGACAGACAGGACTCATTGGCCTGAAAGAAGGAAGCCATCTGTGTGGCCCAGCAATCTGTCCTAGGAAATGACAGGCCAGCTAGTACCCAACTAAACAAACACATTATTCTGAAATCCCCCAAATTCTTCAAAGCACTTTGCTAAAATAATTCAACGCATAACTATTCTAGAATCATTTCAAGAATTTATTCCTAGGAAAACAGCAGGTGGCAGCAAAGTTTTATTTATTTATTTATTTTACCCTTTGGGTGGGAATGAAAACAAACTGTCATGGAATTATCTCCTCATCTCTGAGTCAGCGAGCTGGCCCTAAATCTGGCACACTGCCCTCTTGTAATAAGGAGAATATAGAGTCTTCTTGAGTGGTCTCTGTGCATTATGACAAGAGAACCCCCAAAATGTCACGCCAAACCAGAGACCTACCTGGTTCTGCAAACCAGGCAGGAAAGTGACTGGCACAGAATGGCCAGATCACAGAGCCAGAGGCTCTGGCTGTGAGTCTCGTGTTCCTTTGCCCAGTGTCAAGGAGTTGCTCATTCACAGTAGGGGGGGGCCTCATAGAAACCCAAGTATGATTAAATGGAAGTATGCCTAAGAATCGTGTGTATGCTGCATAGCATTTCACCATCTGTTATGATGTAACCCACAAGGTGATCTGTGTGGATAGAGAAAAATAGGGGAAACAAGGGAGGTTTTCAAATCTGGTCTCTGGTGCACCGAGAGATCTAGAGACCTCTGAAGGCTACATCACCAGCCCACAGCCGCGGGCGTCCTGGGCTCAGGGACAGGTTGTGCCAAGATCACTGTCTGGTTTGGTCTCAAATGTCTTCTTTGCCTTCGTGTTGTGCTTGGCGCCCAGCTTCAAGTTGCGGCTGGAAAGTTTCCACTGCCCCAGTACAGCGCTAGAGTTTGGAACCCAAGTTCTGGCTGAACTGTTTTGCAGAACAAATCCAGTTTTGCCTTTATGAATTGACTAGGCAGTGTATTTTATCCCAAAGTGGTGCTTCAGAATTCTTTCAGACCCGTTTTAGATTGAGCTGCTTAATTTCCGGGCTTCCCAGATGGCTCAGTGGTAAAGAATCCGCCTGCTGACGCAGGAGATGTGGGTTCAATCCCTGGGTCAGGAAGATCTCCTGGAGGGGGAAATGACAACCCACTTCAGTATTCTTGCCTGGAAAATTCCGTGGACAGAGGGGCCTGGAGGGCTATATTCCATGGGGTCTCAAAGAGACTGACAGAACTGAGCACGCACACACACACTTTATTTTCATCCAGGAGGAAATTCTCTTCCTGTTTAAAGTAGGAATGGGCAGGGGTGGGGATGGGGCTCGAGGATTTTGCATAGTTACCATTTTTAAAACTACAAAATTTGTTATGGAAAAAAAAGACAAAATTGAAGACCTTGTTTTCAAGATCCTAAACAGATTTTACAAACAGACGTATTTGTGGGTTTTCTCTTTGGACCTGGAATTGACAGAAAAGTGAGCAGCTTTGGTCTTTTGTAAGTTATATAACTACATCCACAGCATTAGCAATTCTTGGGGATCAAAGAGAACATTTCAGAGAGGTGCACTGGAGGTAGAAGTCCATTTATTTACATAACATGAGGTTTCAGTCCCAAACACAGGATACGTTTCTTTCCTGCAGAAACTGTGATTTTGTTCTGAGGGCTTAAAGACAGACTTCACAGTTCTTGCACACAGAAAGTGTCCTTTAAAATTATCTACTAAAGAAAACATTTTATGATTCCTCTGAATGTAATAAACAATATCTTCTGAGGCAATTTGCAGTGAATGTTCCAGAATTTATATCAACATTCAATTCCCTCTCTGTATGTTCTACACTCCCCAAATATGATGTTAAATCATTTAACACGGAGAATTGACAGCACCAGGAAAATATTTGTATAACTGTCTGGAGTTGCCATTATTGGCTTTAATTATGACCTACTAGCTCTTGGGTCTTGAAGCAGCCAGAAAGAGAGATCGGTGTGCCAAAATATTCATTAGAATTCCCTTCTCAGTCATTGTTCAGAAAGAAAAAGTTTCCTTCTGGCCCCCATCTTCAGTGCTTTTAAGTGGGGTCATTAATATGCCAGATTTTTTAAAGGATCAGTCAGAAAACAAGATTATGTGCATACCTTGTATTTTGCATTTTTAAAAAATCGTGAAAAGGTCAAATGTCCCTTTGTTCTTTTTCTGTTAACTAACCCTGAAAAACTGTTTTGCAGCCATGAAGTTAACAGGTACTCTCCCCACTTCCACCCCCACCCCCACTCCCAGGCTTCCTTCTCCTGATCTCTTGGAAAAACATCATCCTATAAGCTTTGGAACTGGAAGTGCTAGTGAAGCACAGCTTGAGCCTCCAGAGGAACTAGTCAGAAGAGATGATCTAAGTTTTTTCTGCTTTTCAGTGTTCATTTCTCCCTGAACCTAAGATCTTAGCAGGATGGAGCTAGAGGGGAGGAATCAGAGATCATTGATTCCATCTCCCAATTTTGAAGATTATAAATCTAAGGTGACATGACACATCTACTGTTTCAGCTTTGGGTTCTGGCATGGGGAAGAGTAGGTGCTTTCTTTCTTTCTTTTTTAGTCAGGGTATCTTCAGTTGTTACTATTTTAAAAGAGTTGCCATTTAATGAGCATTTACTACACTGCCAGCAGGGGCTGATGCTTTCATCCATGTTGTACCATTAATCCTCACACAAGCCTATTAGGTAAATATTATTATCCCCATTTTATAGCTAATGAAACTGAGAGTCAGGTTAAGGGAATTGCCCACAATTACAGGGCTAGAAGAAGGAAGAATCCATAGGCACATTCAAGGCTGCCTGACTTCAAAGCCTATGTCCTTTTCTCTTCCCCTATGCTGCCTGCCAAATGAAGCAAGGCCACAGTGCAAATCAAGCTGGGAGAGTGTAGGCTCACATCACTTTAACTTTTCAAATAATGGAATGAGGAAAGAGTCGTTCACAGTGACAGAGAAGGATGCCAGTGTCTAAACAGTCCTCAGTCACCAGAATTATCAAATAGATCAACAGGGACCATACAGATGAAACTATGGCCCATTATCTACTCGTCATGTTCAACAAGGCCGTTTACTCTAAAATCTTTTGAAAGACTTCCCAGCTTTTCATAAAAGTTGGCTGATTCGATGTTGATGATTTGTCTTTCACTTAATAGAAAATTGGTGAGGGAAATGTGGGAGGGATGCTTATTTTGGGAAAAAAATAATTTGGATTTTTTTTTTTTTTTTTAATGCTCAAAGTCAAGCAGGACTGGGAGAGCAGATGTGGTATAAATTAAGGAAGTTTATCTGATGGTTGTCCACAGTGGCACAGATGATGGAGTTATTGCCTGGAAATGTTTGAATTTTCCAATGAAACTTGGTTTGGGAAAGAAACTGTGACGTTTTAGAAAAACTAATAAAGTTAAGATAAAATGGGAATGTTATGTGTTAAAGATCACGAGATGGAGACATTCAGGGGAACATCCAAGTTTGTTAATTGACATGCGTGCTCAATTGCTAAGCTGTGCCCAGCTCTTTGTGACCCTAGGGACTAGGGTAGGGCTCCACTGTCCATGGGATTCTCCAGGCAAGAATACTGGAGTAAGTTGTCATTTCCTTCTCTAGGGGATCTTCCTGACCCAAGGATTGAACCCACATCTCTTACGTCTCCTGCACTGGCAGGCAATTTCTCTACCACTGAGCCACTTGGGAAGCCCTTGTTATCTGAGGTGCCAGTGAAAACTGTGTGTAAACTGAAACTTCACTTTCTCCCAAAGAGAAAAATCATATCTCTGGATAAGTTATAAACAACCTGCCTGGTCACTGCTCTACAGTTCCTCCTCTCTGAAAATGAGGAAACTCAAATCCTTCTGCAGGTAGATAAGTAGGTATATGCCTGGGCAGGGAGATTCAGGGAACATCGGCTCCAGGTTGGGCAGTTTGTGTCAAATCACCTAGTCTACCGCTACTCTTAGTCCAAGCTGATGTCACCTTTCAACCAGACCACTGCAGTCACAGTGTATCCAGTGCCTGGAACAGGGACCAGCATACAGTAGGAGCTTAATTAATTACTGTTGGTTGATTGAATGAATGAGATCCTGCTTGCCTTGCTTCAGTGACCCAGTCCTGGTTCCCTGACCCTTGATGTGCGCTTGGTACTGAGACCCAGCCAGGATGCCCTACCTCTAGGACTACAGCCCTGCCCTGTTCTCTCCAAATCCCTCTGACAGCAATGTGTCAGTTTACTTGGGCTTAAAGAGTAGAACTTTTTTCCTACAGTTCTGGAGGCTAGAGGTCTAAGATCACAATGCTAGCAGGTTTGCTTTCCGGCCTGGAAAGCCAGTCCTTTCGCTTGGCCTGCAGATGGCCACTTTCTCTGTGTGTCTCCGCAAGGTCACCCCTCAGTCTGCACGCTATCTCTGTCCTAATCTCCTCTCCTTATAAGGACATGAGCCATACTGGATTAGAAATGACACAGAAGACCTCTTTTTACCTTAATTGCCTCTTTAAAGTCCTTATCTCCAAATGCAGTCACATGCTGAGGTTCTGAGAATTAGAACTCCAACCATAAATTTGGGAAGAAGAGACAGTCCAGCCTATAACAGGCTGTCACAGGTAGAGTCCTCTTTTTGCCTCCTACACCTGGACTTCGCTGGGGCCTGCCTACAGTTTGCTCCTAGGATGCCGACAGCTGTGTTCTCTGCCATTCTTGATGCCCTGGTGCTTCCTTCTGTTCCTTTTTTTTTTTTCCTTCTGTTCCTTTTTGCCGCCAACGCCTTACAGCACAGCCACCTGTTGTCTGTTACGCACCCTGGGCTGGCCTTCCTCCCATCACCTGCAGCTGGTCTTCTCTGAGAACACCTGCCCCTGCTGGCGGCAGTTAACCCTTCTATTTCTGGCTGTGTTAATGAGTACAACCCTAAATCTAAAACTACTATTAAAAAAACAAAATCCAGTGGATTCCACGGTGGCTCAGTGGTAAAGAATCCGCCTTCCAATGCAAGAGACATGGGTTCAATCCTTGATTCCAGAAGATCCCACAAGCCGCAGAGCAATTAAGCCCTTGTGCCATTATTATTGAGCCTGTGCCCTAGAGCCCATGTGCCACAACTACTAAAGCCCTTGCACCCTCGAGCCCATGCTCGGCAACAAGAGAGCCACAGCAGTGAAAAGCCTGTGCACCACAACTAGAGAAAAACCCATGCAACAATGAAGACCCAGCACAGCCCAGAAACAAATAAATAATGTTTTAATAAAATTCAGGGATTTCCCTGGCAGTCCAGTGGTTAAGACTCTGCATTTCCACTTCAGGGGGTGCAGGTTCGATCCCTGGTCAGGGAGCTAAGGTCTTTCATGCTGCACAGCACGACTGTAAATAAATAAATAACAAAATTCAGCTGACTAAGTTTGAAGAACTAACTGGTTCTATTCACCAATTCATGAATGGGGCAGCATCCCATCTAGCAACTAGAAGGGGCTTCCAGGGGCTGCACAAAATGGAAGGTTTCTATAGGAAGGATGGGGTGAGGGAGCTATTAGCAAAAGAAAAGAAAGGATTATTTTTAGGTCAGGACAGCTTAGGGGAAGGGGAGGGAATGACAAGGATTTTATCATGCACATCCCTTCTGGGGGCAGGGGATGGAAATGGTATAGTGACAGATCACCTCATAGGGGCTGACCAGAAAATTCCAGCCTGATTGATTAAGCTTACATTTCTGGGAAGGTCAAAACTGCAATTAGTCAGAAAGAGAAAATAAATATCACATATGAACGCATATATATGGACTCTAGAAAGGTGGTACTGATGAATGTATTTGCAGGGCAGCAATGCAGGTAAAGGACAGAAATGGTCTGGACCTAACAGAAGCAGAAGATATTAAGAAGAGGTGGCAGGAATACACAGAAGAACAGTACAAAAAAGATCTTCATGACCCAGGTAACCACAATGGTGTGATCACTCACCTAGACCCAGGCATCCTGGAATGTGAAGTCAAGTGGGCTTTAGGAAGCATCACTACACACAAAGCTAGTGGAGGTGATGGAATTCCAGTTGAGCTATTTCAAATCCTAAAAGATGATGCTGTGAAAGTGCTGCACTCAATATGCCAGCAAATTTGGAAAACTCAGCAGTGGCCACAGGGCTGGAAAAGGTCAGTTTTCATTCCAATCCCTAAGAAAGTGAAAGTGAAGTCGTGTCCTACTCTTTGCGACCCCATGGACTGTAGCCTACCAGGCTCCTCTGTCCATGGGATTTTCCAGGCAAGAGTACTGGAGTGGGTTGCCATTAAAGACTGCTCAGACTACCACACAATTGCACTCATCTCACATGCTAGTAAAGTAATGCTCAAAATTCTCCAAGCCAGGCTTCAACAGTATGTGAACCATGAACTTCCAGATGTTCAAGCTGATTTTAGAAAAGGCAGAGGAACCAGAGATCAAATTGCCAACATCCGCTGTATCATCGAAAAAGCAGGAGAGTTCCAGAGAAACATCTATTTCTGCTTTATCAACTATGGCAAAGCCTTTGACTGTGTGGATCGCAACAAATTGTGGAAAATTCTTCAAGAGATGGGAATACCAGACCACCTGACCTTCCTCCTGAGAAATCTGTATCCAGGTCAGGAAGCATAGAACTGGACAGTTAGAACCGGACATGGAACAATAAACTGGTTCCAAATGGGAAAAGGAGTACGTCAAGGTTGTATGTTGTCACCATGCTTATTAACTTATATGCAGAGTACATCATGAGAAATGCTGGGCTGGATGAAAGCACAAACTGGAATCGAGATTGCTGGGAGAAATATCAATAACCTCAGATATGCAGATAACACCACCCTTACAGCAGAAAGTGAAGAGGAACTAAAGAGCCTCTTGATGAAAGTGAAAGAGGAGAGTGAAAAAGTTGGCTTAAAGCTCAACATTCAGAAAACCAAGATCATGGCATCTGGTCCCATCACTTCATGGAAAATAGATGGGGAAACAGTGGAAACAGTGGCTGACTTTATTTTGGGGGGCTCCAAAATCACTGCAGATGGTGCTTGCAGCCATAAAATGAAAAGATGCTTACTCCTTGGAAGGAAAGTTATGACCATCCTAGACAGCATATTAAAAAGCAGAGACATTACTTTGGCAACAAAGGTCCGTCTAGTGAAAGCTATGGTTTTTCCAGTGGTCATGTATGGATGTGAGAGTTGGACTATAAAGAAAAATGAGTGCCAAAGAACTGATGCTTTTGAACTGTGGTGTTGGAGAAGACTCTTGAGAGTCCCTTGGACTGCATGGGAGATCCAACCAGTCCATTCTAAAGGAGATCAGTCCTGAATATTCATTGAAAGGACTGATTTTGAAGCTGAAACTCCAATACTGGCCACCTGATGCGAAAAGCTGACTGATTTGAAAAGACCCTGATGCTGGGAAAGATTGAGGTCAGGAGGAGAAGGGGACGACAGAGGATGAGATGGTTGGATGGTATCACTGACTCCATGGACATGAGTTTGAGCAAGCTCAGGGAGTTGGTGGTGGACAGGGAGGCCTGGTGTGCTGCAGTCCATGGGGTCACAAAGAATCGGACATGACTGAGCAACTGAACTGAACTGAATGGAGATACAGACATAGAGAACAGACTTGTGGACACAGTGGGTGGGGCAGGGGAAGAGAGAGTGCTACAAAAGGAGAGAGTAGCTCGGAAATGTTAGAGGAAGCAAACTGATTGAAATAGCCCACCCTGGCCAGGCACCATAGTATCCGTGTGCATGAGTTCTTTTATGTCAGGAGGTCCTGGTAAGTAGCACAGAACTGATCAGCCATCACCAACCAGAAGAGTTTGGGAAAGGTCAAAAAGAGATACCACGTGTCTTTCCACCTCCCAGAATCCTGTTCTCTGGCAGCCATCTTGGCTGAGCAATGCGTGTGCCACCAAGAAGGACTCTGAGTAAGAATGATTGGCCAAAGACAACCTGGAAACTAACCCTATCACCATAAAACCCAAGACTGCAAGCCACATGAAAGAGCAGTTCTCCTGGGTTCCCTTACCCTGCTGCTGTCTGCCCAGTGCCCTTTTCCAATAAACTCTCTTGCTTTGTCAGCACTTGTCTCCTCAGATAATTCTTTTCCGAGTGTTAGACAAGAGCCCACTCTTAAGGCCCTGGAGGGGGCTCCCCCTTCCTGCAGCAGAAACATGTACACTGCATGCATCCTAAGTTGCTTTAGTCGTGTCTGACTCTTTGCAACACTATGGACTGTAACCCACCAGACTCCTCTGTTCCATGGGATTTTCCAGGCAAGAATATTGGAGTGAGTTGCCATGCTCTCCTCCAGAGGACCTTCCCAACCCAGGGATCGAACCCACATCTCTTATGTCTCCTGCAATGACAGGTGGGTTCTTTACCTAGCGCCATCTGGGAAGCCTAAACATATACATTACCACATGTAAAATAGATAGCCAGTGGGAATTTGCTCTATGACCCAGGGAACTCACACCAGGGCTCTGTGACAACCTAGAGGAGTGGGATGGAGTGGGAGGTGGGAGGAAGGCTCAAGAGGGAGGGGCATATGTATACCTATAGCTGATTCACATTGATGTTTGGCAGAAACCAACACAATATTGCAAAGCAATTATCCTTCAATTAAAAATAAATAGATTTTTTTAAAATTGCGATTAGGTTGAGTACTAAGTCTAGGTTTGGCAGCATGAGCTTTAGCTCACATGATGCCATCTGGGGCCTGTAGCTTTCTCTTTAACAGTACATGCAAACATTAACTCTTGGTCTCAGTCTGTTATGATGGCTGGGGTGCATTTTTGAAATAGCTTCAAAGTGATAACGTCTGGGCTAAATAATGTTAAGTGGCCTCACAAAGATAAAATTTTACTCACAAACACACAATGACATTATGCCCCACCCACAAGAGAATCTAGTTCAATTGGTTTGGGATGTGGCCCAGAGTCAGTACTTTTTTAAAAGCTCCCCCAAGTGGTTTTAATAGGCAGAAAAGGTTAAGGATGACTGCTCTAACTAGCATAACAAACCCATCAAATTGAGACAAAAACTAGGCTAGAATACAAGAGTATAACTAGGCTGAGAGATCTCGTCCCATATGTGACTTGTGAATGTCCTGCGGGGTCCAGTCCTGCCCAAACACAGAGATGAGTGATCCTCCCTTCAGTTTATCACTCCTTTGGTGTAAAGTGCCCCCAACCTTTGAACTAAGTAGTTGGGGGTGCTTATTTGTGTCCTCTGCCACTCGGAGCACTCTGGGTGGGACTCAACTCAACTGTGGACACAGACAAGTGTCACTTCTGCTGGGGCTTCTGGCTGTTGGTGATGAAAGACCCTCGGCAGTGGTAAGAAGAACAGTTCAGCTCAGAAACAGTGGGACTCAATCAGATGGCAGATGGACTCCAGGCCCTCCAAAGTTTCCTGAGGCCGATTGCAGTCTCTCCAAGATGCTGCCCTCTCTAGGTGGGACTCTTACCTCAGGCCTCCTAAGTCTTTGCTCTCCCCCAGCCCAGAGGACGCTGGGGTGAAGCGGATTAGTCAGGTTCTCCCTCTAGTCTCTTTCCAATGTGTTTTTACGGCAAAGTCAATTCCTCATGCTTCCGGGCCTTCCCTTTTGATTCTCAAGGGCCTTTTCTTCTCTCAACAAAACCTGGTGCTCTGCAAATAAAAGGCTTTGGCTTTCAAAACTATTGTTTTTGACTTGGGCTTCAAGAGCCTATTTTAAATGTCAGAAAGCTGAACTTTGACTGTTTTATTCTGACTCTTTCTCTTCACATTCCGGTTTTACCAATCCTAATTCTTCTCGAGGCAATTCCTCTGATTTACTAGGGGAAAGGTCAAGTGGAAAAAGTGTAGCAAGAAAAGCGCAAAGATTAACCTTTCAAGATACTCTGCTGTGTAAGAAATACTGCAACGTTGGTCACTCCAGTCCCCCACCCTGACCCCACCCTGGCAAGTGAGCAGGCCAGGATGTTCTGGCTGAGTCTACATGGGCAGAATCAAGAGGAGAATCAAGATTTATCTTGATAATAAATGTTCTAAATGACAACTATTAAAGCTTTGTTTTCTTCAACAAGTCAATGGCATGAAATAAAAGGGACGGGGGCAGATTGGTCTAGATTAAAAGGAAATGTAGAGATACAACAATCTTGTTTGGAGTCTGTTTTGAACTAACCACTGTTGAAAGACATGTCTGAGACAGTAAGGCAAATTTGATTATGGACTGGGTATGAGAGGATACCACAAAATTATTGTTAACGCTAAGTGTAACAATAGCATTTGGTTATGTAAGAAAACATTCTTTTTTCATTTCTTTTTTCTTAACAGAGGCATACCAAATAGCGTGTGAAAGTGAAATTCGCTCAGTCATATACGACTCTTTGCAACCCCATGGACTATACAGTCCATGGAATTCTCTAGGTCAAAATACTGGAGTGGTAAGCCTTTCCCTTCTCCAGGGGATCTTCCCAACCCAGGGATCAAACTCAGGACTCCCACGTTGCAGGCAGATTCTTTATTAGCCGAGCCACAAGGGGAGCCCCTTGTGTGTGGAACTGTGTGTGGGTGAAATGAAATGATATGATGTCCGGGGAAAAGAGAACAGGAAGGAAGGAAAGGAGGGAGGGGCAAACCATATACTCTGGGAAGAAGCAAAACAAACAGAAGAGAAAAGGGGATAGATTAAATAAGTGTGACAGTTCAGTGCAGTTTCTCAGTTGTGTCCGACTCTTTGCAACTCCATGAATTGCAGCACGCCAGGCCTCCTGGTCCATCACCAACTCCCAGAGTTTACCCAAACCCATGACCATCGAGGCGGTGATGCCATCCAGCCATCTCATCCTCTGTCGTCCCCTTCTCCTCCTGACCTCAATCTTTCCCAGCATCAGGGTCTTTTCAAATCAGTCAGCTCTTTGCATCAGGTGGCCAAAGTATTAGAATTTCAGCTTCAGCATCAGTCCTTCCAGTGAACACCCAGGACTGATCTCCTATAGGATGGACTGGTTGGATCTCCTTGCAGTCCAAGGGACTCTCAAGAGTCTTCTCCAACACCACAGTTCAAAAGCATCAATTCTTCAGTGCTCAGCCTTCTTTATAGTCCAACTCTCACATCCATACATGACCACTGGAAAAACCATAGCCTTGACTAGACAGACCTTTGTGCGAAATAATCTCTCTGCTTTTTAATATGCTGTCTAGGTTGGTCACAACTTTCCTTCCAAGGAGTAAGTGTCTTTTCATTTCATGGCTGCAAGCACCATCTGCAGTGATTTTGGAGCCCCCCAAAATAAAGTCTGCCACTGTTTCCACTGTTTCCCCATCTATTTCCTATGAAGTGATGGGACCAGATGCCATGATCTTAGTTTTCTGAATGTTGAGCTTTAAGCCAACTTTTTCACTCTCCTCTTTCACTTTCAAGAGGCTCCTTTAGAAGTGTGACAAAGTCTTGATAATTGTTGAATTTTAATAACAGGTATATGAGAGTTCTTTAGTTACTATCTCAATTTTTTTGTTGTTAAATTTGAAAAGTAACAATTTTTTAAATTGTTAATCTAGTATAGGAAAAGACAGACTATGGAAGAGAATAAAAGGGCCAGAAACAAATTCAAACATTTATAGTTTGAGATTTATTGCAAGAGAGAGAGATAAATTGGGAGATTGGGATTGACATGTACACAGTAATATATATATAAAATGGATAACTAATAAGAACCTATTGTATAGCTCAGAGAACTCTACTCAATACTCTGTAATGACCTATATGAGAACAGAATCTAAAAAAGAGTGGATATATGTATACGTAGAATCGATTCACTTTGCTGTACAGCAGAAACTAACATTACAAATCAAATATACTCCAACAAAAAGTAATTAAAATTTTTTAATTGCAAGAGATTTATGCTGTATTAATGATTTGCAGGCAGATGAATTCTTTCTTCAAATAAACCCTGACATGGAACCCCAACATACAAAACAAAAAAGAGTAGACCTGCTCCGCTTGAGGCTAGAGTGCGTGTGCTAAGTCACTTCAGTCATGTCCAACTCTGAGCGGCCCTATGGACTGTAGCCCATCAGGCTCCTCTGTCCATTGGATTCTCTAGGTAAGAATATGGGAGTGAAGCGGGTTGCCCTGCTCTCCTCCAGGGGATCTTCCCAACCCAGGGATCAAACCCTCACCTCTTACGTATCCTGCATCGGCTGCCAGGTTCTTTACCACTACCGCCACTGGGGCTGGAGAGTCTAGCTCTTTTTCTTCCTCCTTGTCTCCCCAGGAATCTGCAGAAGTAACCCCAGGAAAACTTGTGGCTCTATAGGACACAGTCTGAAAACCTCTGTAGTCTATGATGAAGGAAACCTCTCAAGTCCTGCAGAAAATGTATATTACTTAGTATTAATATATGTATTAGATAACTGCTAATCATTTGGGAAAAAAAATAAAGTTAAATCTCTACCTTACATCATATACCAAAATAAATTCTAGTCACCTTAAAATGTTTAAAGTACAAAATGAAATCAGATGAATAATAGAAAAATAGATGAATATTCTGAAATACAAAATAAATTCTAGTCACCTTAAAATGTTTAAAGTACAAAATGAAATCAGATGAATAATAGAAAAATAGGTGAATATTCTGAAATATTAAGACAGAGAAGGACTTCCTAATCAAGCCAACAAAGGGCAAAAATTAAGGGAAAAACTAGTATTTTTGTTTATATAAATATCTAAAGTTTTATAGGGCAAAAAAATAAATCACATTTCACAAAAAAAGGAATATGTGTCTGTGACAAAACTTTAATATTCCTAAATTAAGGAGAATTTCAAATTAAAAAAACACTTCAATAGAATAAAAGGATCAACAGCAACAAAACAATATATATGAGGACACATAAATTATCATAAAGATGTGAAAAATATTTCATTACCATTGATCAATGAAATATTGTAAATTAAAGTAAAAATGAGAAGAGCTGATACTGACTCCTATTTTTGATGATAATGGCAAACTAGATAAGCTAAAAATTTAACTACTATAAAACACCTAGACATGTTAAGTAAAGCATACTTAACATCCTTTTAAATAGATAAGTGAACTCCCATGAACATACCGAAAATTCACAAGAGACCAAACCAAGGTAACTGAAAATCAGAATGGAGAGCTTGAACTGAAAAGTATCAATAGTTGCTCGGGCTTCGGGGAGGATTTTCCTCTCCCTGGTAATAAAGAAACTTTCTTAGGGACAGAAGAAAAGGAACTGAGACACTCGAGTAAATCCAGGATCCTCCAAAAGCTATGCTCCACTTCTCCAACACAAAAGCCATCTGCATGGTTTAGAAACACCAAATCAGGAAATTAATATTAAAAATGGCTGGTATGAGAGGGAGACGATATATATGTACATACAGCTGATTCACGCTGTTGTACAGCAGACACTAACACAACATTGTAAAGCAATTATACTCCAATAAAAAAAATCTGGTATAACAACTCTGGAGCAGTAAGAAAAAACAAACACAAACCTCTCTGGAGCAATTCACCTCAACCCAGAAGCTTTAACAAGGTGAGCTTAGAACCCAAAATTACAGAAATAGGAAATAAATCATGATGACTAAGAGTCAGCTGATAAAGATTATAGAGTTATTAGAATGAAAGTATAGGGACTTCTCTGGTGGTCCAGTGGCTGAGACTCCAGGCTCCCAACGCAGGAGGCCCAGGTTCAATGCCTGGTAAGATCCCACATGCCGCAATTAAGAGTTTACATGCCACAACTAAAGATCCTGCATGCCACAGTTAACACCCAGTGCAGCCAAATAAATAAATTTTTTTCTTTTAAAAATAATCAAGGCATCAACTAAAAATGTGCAGAATTAGCAATATATAAATGTAGTCTAAAAACATAGGAAAAGAATAAAACTTTCTAATAAGAAAGATCATTTTTACCTATCAGATAACACAGTATTAAGAAAGAGGGATAATGCTCAGTGTTTCTAAGAATATAGGAGACTGGCATTCACTGTTAGTAGAAGTAAAAACTGATCATCCCAGAGGCTGATCTGGCAATACGTATACAATAATTAACAAAAAAGTACATACTCATGGGCTCAATAAATTTACTTATTTTTTTATTGAAATATAGTTGACTTACAATCCTATATTAGTTTCAGGTATACAGTGTAGTGATTTTTATAGATTTTGCACCAGGCAAAGTTGGGGCTTCTCAGGTGGCTCAGTGGTAAAAAAATTTGCCTGACAATGCCAGAGACCAGGAGACAGGGTTTCTGTCCCTGGGTCGGGAAGATCCCCTGGAGAAGGGAATGGCAATCTGCTCCAGCATTCTTGTATTCTTGGAGGGAAAAACCCTGTGGAGAGAGGAGCCAGGTGGGCTACAGTCCATGGGGTCACAAAGAGACAGACACAAGTGAGCGCACGCACAGTGACCAGACTGCACCCTCTATTCCATTCCCTGGTAAAAGGATCCAGACATAACTGAGCATGCACCATGCAAAGCTATCACGATATTCTTGACTATATTTCCTGTGCTGTACATTACGTTCATGTGATTTACTTATTCTGCAACTGGTGGTTTATGCTTCTTAATCCCTTTCCCTATTTTATCCATTCCCCATCCTCCTCCCCTCTAGCAACTACTAGTTTCTTCTCTGCATCTATTTCTGTTTTGTCCTGTTTTTTTTTTTAAATTCTATCTGTAAGTGAAAACATATAGTATTTGTCTTTCTGTCTGACATTTCACTTAGCGTAATGCCCTTTAGGTCCATCCATGTCTGTTGCAACAAGATTTCATTCTTATGTATGACTAAACAACAGTGGTCATGTATGGATGTGAGAGTTGGACTGTGAAGAAAGCTGAGCGCCAAAGAACTGATGCTTTTGAACTGTGGTGTTGGAGAAGACTCTTGAAAGTCCCTTGGACTGCAAGGAGATCCAACCAGTCCATTCTGAAGATCAGCCCTGGGATTTCTTTGGAAGGAATGATGCTAAAGCTGAAACTCCAGTACTTCGGCCACCTCATGCGAAGAGTTGACTCATTGGAAAAGACTCTGATGCTGGGAGGGACTAGGGGCAGGAGGAGAAGGGAACGACAGAGGATGAGATGGCTGGATGGCATCACTGATTGATGCACGTGAGTCTGAGTGAACTCCGGGAGTTGGTGATGGACAGGGACGCCTGGCATGCAGCGATTCATGGGGTTGCAAAGAGTCGGACACGACTGAGGGACTGAACTGAACTGAACTGAATATTCTATTGTGTATCATACAGGTACATGTGTGCTGTGTGCTTAATAGTTCAGTCGTGTCCAACTCTTTGTTATCCCATGGACTGTAGCCCACCAGGCTCCTCTTGCACACATCTATTCAAATTAGCATGTTTATTTTTTTATTTTTATTTTAATTTATTTTTTATTTTAATTTTTTTTAAATTTTATTTATTCATTTATTTTTTAAGATAAATACCCAGGAGTATAATTGCTGGATTGCTTGGTAGCTCCATTTTAATTTTTTTTTTTTTTTGAGGACCCCTCATGCTGTTTTCCATAGAGATTATACCAATTTAGATTCACATCAGCAGTAACAAGGATTGCTTTTACTCTGCATCCTCTACAACACCTGATATTTCTTGTCTTTTAGATGATAGCCATTCTGACTCATGCGAGGTGGTGTTTCATTGTGGTTTTGATTTTTGTTTCCCTGATGATGAGTGTTGTTGGGTATCTTTTCAATGCTCTTATTGACCTTTTGTATGTTTTTTTTTTGGAAAAATACTTACTCAGATCCTCTGCCCATTTTTTAATCAGACTGGTTTTTTGATGTTGAGTTGTTCAAGTTCTTTACATATTTTGGATATTAACCCCTCATCAGATGCGTCATTTGCAAACATCTTCTCTCATTCAGTAGGTTGCCTTTTTGTTTTGTTGATAGCTTCCTTTGCTATCCAAAAGCTTTTTAGCTTGATGTGGTCTCATTTGTTTATTTTTGCTTTTGTTGTCCTTGCCTGAGGACACAAGCAAAGTTTTTGTTAAGACCAACATCAAAGAACACATTGGCTATGTTTTCTTCTGGAAGTTTTAAGGTTTCAGAGGTTACATGTAAATCTTTAAAACATTTTTAGTTTACATTTGCATGTGGAGTGAGAAAATGGTCTAAATAATTTTACTTCTAAGAATTTACCTTTAAAATAATAAAATAAATGAAGTGCTAAAATTCAGTAGTAATCAGTAATGGAAGTTAAATCAATAGTACCTTATTAATGTATACCCTTTTGGATGGCAAACGTGAATCCATACAGAGGTTGACAGGGAGACAGGGAGGTAGGAACATGCACTGTGGGTGGGAATACAAACTGGTTACAGGCATTCTGAAAAGTAATCTCACAAAATTTAGCATTGTCTGCAGAAGTCTCTTGATGCCATTTCTGGATATATAATCTGAAGAAATTCTTATTCAGATCCATTAGAGGACATGAAACAGGATGTTCTTGTATACATTATTTGTGGCAAACAGGGGCTGGAGGCAATCCAAGTGTCTCTCATTAAGAGACAAAAAAATTAAAATGTGGTAGATGCATTGTTACTCCATAATATGCAGCTGTAAGAAGGAATAATCTACTTGGATAATTATTTTTTAAGTGGTTAATAAGAAAAAGTAGGAAAATTTTTAACACAATATGCTGCTGCTACTGCTGCTAAGTCGCTTCAGTCGTGTTCGACTCTGTGCGACCCCATAGCGACCCCATAGCAGCCTACCAGGCTCCCCTGTCCCTGGGATTCTCCAGGTAAGAACACTGGAGTGGATTGCCAGTTCCTTCTCCAATGCATGAAAGTGAAAAGTGAAAATGAAGTCGCTCAGTCGTGTTCGACTCTTTAGCGACCCCATGGAAAAATTTTAACACAATATACTTGTATGTTAAAAACACATAGTCATGGCTGCTCTCTCCTTCTGAGATGGCTCACACTCTGTCTGTGGAGTGCACGTCTCTCTAAATAATCCACTTCTTAACCTATCACTGTCTCTCACCGAATTCTTTCTGTGATGAGACATCAAGAACCTGAGCATTATTAAGTCCTAAAATCAGCAGGTCTTTGTTCCTGAAAAGAAGAGCTGATACTGATTAATTGGAAAGAACAAGTTTGGAATGATAAAGTGCTTCACACAGAACACATACACACGCGAACACATCGTCACAAAACCACAAAACAATTTTAAGGGATTATAAGCATAGAATAAGTAAAATATCAAACATATGAAAGACAGTTCCTGCGGAGGACATGGGAAGGGGGATGGGAAATCAAGGAGAAAAATAAATAATTACGAGAGAGAAGCCTTGCAAAGACGGATAACAACAACTTGCCTTGAACTGAGGAGTATGTTTAATTCAGCTCTCTGCACTCAAGTTCAGTTTTTAAGAATGTGTATATGTGTATATGTCTAAAAACATCTTAAAAGGTAAACACTAAAATACTAGTCGTGGTTATCTCTCTGGGAGTGGTATGAAAGGTGAATCATTTTTTTTTTTACACTGAATAAATATTGTATAATAAGTAACATGCATTTCCTTCTCAAAAACTCATCTTAATACTCAAAACTACTTTCTGGTTTTTGATAGATGTACAATAACCTAGTAAATTCATCTGCCTGTGTGGTCACAGTCATTTTATTATTTTTCCAGAACATTCCAAAATAACTCTGGAAGGAGACCAGTGGGACCACCAAATAGCTATCTAGCCTCACCCTTCTTCCCATGCAAATGAAGACCAAGCCTCCAATCAGGCTTTGTCAAAATGCTCTGTGGGATCCAAGCTAACAAGACCCTTGGCTTCCCAGCTGGGGAAAGGAGGGGCAGCACTCAGAACTCTGTCAGCTGAAAAGCTGGCCTAGGCAGCAGTTGCCAAAGACAAAGCTTCCACCTAAGGGTGGAAACCCTATTTGCAGCTTTGTAGACACAGGTGTCCTTCCAGGGGACTCAAGACCTGCAGTGTGGGACTGGGTTTGGCCAGGAATAGCTCAGAAGGCCTTCCTCTCAGAAGCCAGCTCTTGAGGTCTTCAGTGTATGTTCTAACTATATTTGGCAACAAAAACCAAAGAGGTCAGTAGCTTAGCTCAGGGGGGGAAAGAGACTATTTCTGATTTATAATCCCCGCTTCAAACCAGGTCCAAGAATTTAAAAACTCACTTCATTTATTTATTTTGCACTCACTGAGCATACCACTGAAGCCATTCTGGTTTCCAGTCCTACCAGCCTCATGTAAATCTCTCAGAACCACAGGTGGAAATCACCTACCCAAGCCATCTTCATATTAGAGGACATTTGGGGACATCTGGCTTGAGAATTCAAATGTTAAAATTATCCCACCTTACTCTCTATGTCTTCATAGCATCAAAATAGCCTGTAGCACTTGAGTGCAAATCCAAACTCCAGCCCTGATTACTCACTGTGTGACCTTGGCTTAGTTACTTTACGTCTCTGAGGTTCAATCTCTTTATCCGCAGACAGAACAGAGATAATAACACCCACTCCACAAGGCTGCTGTAAGAATTAAATGAGATAAGAGATTAAAGTGGCAAGGAGAATGTCAGATACAAAGCAGGTGCTAAAAAAAGAAATCGGTTTCCATTCCTCCCCATCATTGCCTTCCACCCTTAGCTGTTCAGCCAAGGTGTCAGCTTTTGAAGAAACTGCTTGGTACATTGTGTTTGATTACAAATGGATGGTACCATTCCCACAGCCAGCAACAGTAGCTAAAGATAAAAGCTGTGGCTACTCTTCAGCCGCCGACAGGTCGGATCAGCTCACAAATGACTCATCACTGTTGATAAACGATGTGTTCTTGGAATCGAGAGGCCTTATCCTGACAGGCTTTGACACCTTAGGAAAAGAAAAAAGAAATTCAGAAGGAAGGTTGGATGGTTCACAGAGAAGGTCTCCACAGTTGTTTGATGATGACCTTCAGTCAGCTCAGAACTTGTACTGGACTGGTTTAAGGAAGGTCTCTTGTCTCTTCAGACACATCTCCAATCGCTGATTTTTTTTTTAGTTGGGAAGGACTCCATCTGAGCAGCTGCCTCTTCATCTCAGAGCTGAACCATCTCTTTCACTTGCCTTGGATTCCCTGAAGGGAGTCATAAGACTCCCTGGGCAGAAGGCAAATGCCTGCTCCCTGCTCAGAACAGCCCTAAGCTAGTGCCCAACCTGCCTTTGGCAGCTTTGCCTGCTGGCTGAAACTCTGCCAGGGTGAGGTTTGGCTGAAGGGCTCTGTGGCTCTGGGACAAACGTTGGCTCAAGGAGAAGGGTGAGTATTTAACCCCGAGTTACTGTCTGCAAGCCTGAAGTGTTTGTGGCTCTCTGGTTTTTGTAGCCCCTTCAGACCACTCAAAACCACTCACTGGCATGGGAATTCCAAAACTGGATTTTGTAGTTACTCTTCCAATACATCCCCTGCACCTTGTGCAGTGCCTGGCACAGAGCTCCCTCTAAGTGAATTTTGCTAGAAGGATCTTGAGGACAGGATGGGCTCTTGCTGCATTTGTAACCCCTAGAATCCTAACAAACCTCATAAAATTAAGATCAAATAGGACAATGAACTATATGAAGACTACAGGTTCAACAGCCAGGTGCTCAAAACAGAGGTCTCAGATGGTCTTCAAAGACATTCCACATACTAGGATCTACTTTCTTTGAACTGGAAACTGCTTCAGAAGCAGGCAGTCTCTGGACCCCAGACCTTGGCCCTCTTTCAGCCTCACTCAGGCTTTTTCTGAAAGGAACTATTCTAGGCCCTCAGAAGGGACCTTGTGGTATGCAATGGATGCAAAAACAAAAACAAGGTAGGCTGCCCTGGAAACGCTTTTATTATTCAAACTCACCGTCAGATTTTCTTCACCAGGAAGGTTTCTGAGATCACCCAGAAGCACCAACGTTCCATCCTGGGTCTCCAGGATGTTGACTGAGACCAATGGGACAGGGGCATTAATAGTAGGGTGCCTTCTCCTATCCTCCTCTTCTGTCCGAACTGTTTCAATGTCCGCTGCCCTTCTAGTCACCCACTGGAGCTTAGTGTCTGGCTTGTATCACCAGAACTGGGGTCAACCGTCTAAGATGATTAGGTATAAATTTAAGCAAAGGGGAGGAAGGAAGAAGGGAGAGAAGTGTAGAAAAAAAAATGAAAAAGTCTTGGGAAGGAGGAAGGAAGAGGAGAGCGGCAAGGAGAGGCGGGAACAATGAAGGTCTCAGGCCGTCGCAGGCGCACGGTTCCGGCGGCACGTCCGTCCGGCCCGCCTCCGGTCAGCAGCTGCACGCTGCGCAGCGTGTGGGCGCTGAGTCACGGTCCCAGAACAGTGAGCCACGGTACAGGTCTGGGGGGGGCAGTCCTGGTTGGCATCTGCGAACTGTTTTTTTTTCTTTCCTCTTTCATTAAGGCTGTGTGCTGACTCCCACGTAGGAGGACTTATTAAACCGCACGTACCGCCTGACGGCTCTCTGGCACTTCGGAGGCGGCCGGCTGGGGGCGCCGCAGCATCGCTTATGAGCCCGCCGACTCGCTGGGGCTCCGGACCGGGAGAGGACTGGGGTTAACTGGCCCGGCTGAGCACTTCCCGGAGGAGCTCGCGCTTTTTGCTGGAGTCGCTTCTAACTTTAGCACCGCTGCGGCAGGGGGAAACTCCTCAGCTGGAAAGCCTCAGAGACCACCCCAACTCTCCGAGGGGCGCTTTCGCGCGGGGTTCCGTGAGCCACTCCATAAAATCTGGGACTCTGTTGCGCAATCGAGAGTCCAAGTTCACCTCCCCACTAAGGGCTCACTCTACTCTACCCTGCCGCCCTGCCCCACGAGGATGAGACCTGGAACATCTCCGCAAAGCCCCGAGCAGCAAGCAAGACGCGCTCCGCGCGCGTCCCACCGTAGAGGGTTACTCCGGCAGCTCAGCCAGCGCAGCCGTCCTAACCTTTCCACGCCCAGGCGGCAGGACCCCAAGGCTCCTGGGCAGACCGAGACCCGGGACACTCTCCCTCCCAAGACTCGTGACCCGAGAATGAATCAGCACTGAGACAGTTTATTGGTTTGCTACTTCTTAAATCACCCACTTTATGTAAATAGATTATACAGACATGGTGTTTTCTTCTTCCACAAGAGGTAACTCATCTCTTTCACGCGCACACTCTCACATTCCACACAGCAAACAACGTTGCATCTCGCTGAGACATTCACTTATTAAAATAGAGGGGAGGGGAACAATACAATTGCTTTAAAATGCCCTTAATACAATATATAACGTACAAAAATATCTCTATATTTGAAGTTACAAAAAAATCTTGACAACAACAAATTTAAATATTGATAATTACCTCTGTATATACAACACTCATTGCACTTTTCCTCTCTAGGTTTCGGAAAGTTCAAGTAATAGTGAGGCTTGCACCCCGGTGGGGTGACACCCCATCAGGAATCAGTTTGTGGGCGGGCACGGCAGTGGCTCAGACCCTTGCCTCTGAGGGTCTCAGCATTTATTTCGCAGTTTCTCCTCTCCGTGAGCCTGGCAGACGACGCTCCTTTGGATTCCCTCTGCACCCACCTCCCCACCCTGGGAACCTGGCCCCAATTAGTATGAAGAGAACACTGTCTCTCCTCCGCGGAGGACGCGTTCCTGCAAAGCCAGTGCTCGCTGGCTGCCAGACGGTGCCTCCTGGACTCTCGGTCTCTCGGGGCTGTTCTCAGCCCGGGCCCATGGGCTGAGTGAGGGGCTCGGCTCGCGGAAGCCCTCCCGCCCGAGAGGTGCCGGCGAGAGGCGTGCGCGACTGTTCGCTGCTGCCCAGGCGCCTAAATCCTAAGGAGGGTGGCAAATACTTGATGCACCCGGGAGTCCGGGGCCCCTCGCGCCTTTGGCTCTGGAGGCTGTAATAGAGTCCGACCCAAGCCGGCCTCGGGCAGTGAACGTCGGCGTCGACGGCCGTAGCCCTGAGGGCTGATCTTGTTCCTGGGGGCGACTCCGTCCTTGTCCTTGTCCGTGAACTGATAGATCTGATGCGCCAACTTCTGCACCGTGCACGTCCCGAAGCGACAACCAAAGCCCCGCTGGCCCTGGAAGTTGTTCAAACTCTGGCGGTAGCGCTTGACTCGGATGCGGGCTGCGTCAGGACTGCTGGAGACGGGAAAGGAAGGCTATGTGAGACCCCCACCACCACCACTACATCCACCATCATCACCACCACCACCAAGCAGGTCTTTGGTCCCAGGCATCGGGAACGCAGCCATTCTAAGACCGGAGGGAGCTAGAAATTGCCATCTCCATCTCAACTGCAATACAGCCCTGATGATCCCCAGGGCTAGGGCAAAGGAGGAGGGATCCGCAACAGCGCCTGGCATAGTTACCTGGCCTGAGGGCTGCGAGAGGCGCCCTTCACGTCCTGGGGCCGAATAAGAGTCTGGACAGGCCCGGCCTTCATGTCGGCGAGCCCGGTGGGGTAGCTACGGGACTCGCGAAGTTCCCTTTTTCCACGACTTAGCGCCCATTTATTCCATCTAAAAAACAAAGAGACTCCATTCGCAATCGTCCTGGCGAGGTCTTGGCCCATTCCCATTCCTCTTCAGTTCTAACCCCTCGGCGACCACTGGTCAGTTTCCCTTGCCTTGCAGGTACCAGGACTGGGGAAGGCGCTGCCAGCCACTCACTTCTTTCGGAACTCTGCCGCCACGTCGAGCCGTGCGGTGTCCACGCCTAGGAAGATGAGCGAGCCCAGGTACATGAGGGCGACGGGAACCAGCTTCATCCCGGCGGCGATGCGCAGACCCTGGGGAAGGAGAAAAAAGAGCGGAGCTTGAGTGTCCGGGCCTGCCGCACCGGCGGGCGGGGCAAGGAGGCGAGCGGGGGGGCCCCCAGCGCGGCCAGGGTGAGCCTGCACTCCGCCTGACTCAGACGCTTATCTCCCAGGGGCGCAGAGAGGCGCCAGCGGCATTTGCACCCGCCAAGCGGGTGACAGGCCCTGCAGGGGAGGCCGCTGCGCAGCGCCAGGCTCCCAGAGGTTCCCCACTCAACTTCTCAGAATTTGGCTGACGGAGCAGAGGGGACTGGGTCTCTGGAGTTCCAGTTGTGTCCACGAGCTGGGCTCGGGATGTGGGACGCACCCAGCAGAGGACCCTGCAAAGCAGATTGTACCCCTCACTCAGCGCTTCTAGGCAAGCCCCCACAACTTCAACCCGCCCCGCCCGCGGTGCATACCTGCTGAGGGGGTGATCTGCCAAAATTCTTTGGAGTATTAAGTCTGAGACGGCGCTCTGGCAGTGGCAAAACCCCGACGTCGAAGCTGCAGTGAGAAGCCAAAAGTGAGAAGGTTCGAGCTGTTTCGCCTAGTGTCACCAAGAAACCTCTGAGTGGCCGGCTCGCGTTCCTGGGCTTTATAAGAGAGCAGGGGGCGGGGCCTAAGCGCCCTTCACTCCCTCCCTCCCTTCCCTTGGGCGCGCGCTCTATAATCGGGCACGCGCATTGCTTGTCCGTGAGTGTGGGGTTTGTAGGTTGGGGAGACGGGTGTCCCTCGTGCCTAGAAAGTTTTAGAGATGAGCTCCAGGAGACTGATGCAGGAACTGCCCCGGCACAGCGTTCAGACCTTAAGCCGCGACGAAGCAGACCCGGTACAACCTCTTGGGGTCCTTCCTTACCTAGGACCCATGCAGCCCAGAGTGTAAGGTCTGGCACAGAACTGCAAGAGCCAGCGCGGGGTACCACGTGGATGACCCGAACCCCAGACCTCGGGAGCTGTGGCCTCGAGTGGACCGCACCCCGTGCCGGCTTGGTGCCTGACCTGGCCGCGACCCCAGACTCCCGCGGAGCCTCACGGGCAGGACGCAGAGCACTACTGAGAGGAGGGGGGCTCGCCAGCGCTGCCCCCCCCCCCCCCCGCACCCCGAGCGGCCGAGACTCTGGGTTCTGGGGATGGACTGGTAAGATTTCGCAATAGGGGCAAGGCTCCGAAAGGCTAATTTGAGAATTGGGAGTTAGAGTGGGGAGTCACCTGAAGTTTCAGAATTTGCATGCCTGTTTGGAAATATAGGAATAACCAAAATTACGACGAAGAATACAGTTTCGTTTCCCGCCCCCCCCCCCGTAATCAAATTATGCCTTATAAGGTTACAACCTGAGAGTTTGCCTGACTGCCCTTGAAGCCTTCATTCACCCCTTGTAAACGTGAGGATTTACTGCCAAGAGCACACTAATGCTTCACGTATGTTAATCGCTTTACACTTTACAAACCATGGCTACATCCTGATCTCCTTTGATCCTCACACCTACCCTTGAGTTAGACAAGGAAGGTAACATCAATTTCCCACTTGGTGAAATGAGAAAACTAAAGTTCAGCGGGGTAAGCATTTGCTCAAAGTCACACCAAAGGTGGTAAACAGCTCGGCCAGGAAGCATGCATGGCAGACTGGAGTGGGGCGCGGCATGGATATTTTTCTAGGCTGGGGCCATCATCTCCTCAAGGGGGAGAGGAGAGTCCTAGCCCCCGCCCAAGGATTTATGCCTGTTCATGATGAATCACCCCCAAACACGTTTGTCGCCCGTTTATGCTCTTCCATCACTGCTTCTTGACTTCACTTTCTTAAATTCTGGAGGTCAAAATGGGGAGGGAACTTAGCCCCGCGGGACTCCCCCTCTTCTTGCAGGGGAGCTTCTGTAGTTCTGTCACCCACTACCCTGGATACGACGTGTCCTGAAGCTGAGAGTCTAGACTGACAGGAGGAGGGTGAGGGACCACTAGAACTCTGTGGACCAGCTTCCAGTCCTCACCCGACAGCTATTCTCTATATGAACTTGGGCAAGTTACGCCCCCACCTTCTAGCTTCCCCATCTATAACTTGCCCTCAGCAGATCCCTAAGCTCCCTACCTGCCCTGCCACTCTAGTTCTGAGACCCAGTGCACAGACGGCTGGCGCTGGGGCGCGCACGGACCTTGCCTGGCCTGGGCAGAGCACTGCTGCCTCAGCCGCCTTTTCACTCCCAGGAATGACCGGTGGACATTGCACTTGGGGAAGGAATGGTCGCCTCGAAGCTATTTATTCTGAGGGCTCTTCCCGGAGGGAGTCACCTGAGCGGACCTCAGTTCCAGCTCCGGATGAGGGACAGATCCCTGGGCTCGGACTTGGGCTGGACACGCAGAGGGTCGGATGGTTCGGGCCGCGTGTCTGGCCTCTGGGCAGTCGCCGCAGTAGATGAGGTTTGGCGGCTGGTCGGCCCACACCGCAGACTGCAGGTTATTACTGAACGCTTGCTCTGTTTCCAGGAGCCGCCCCAGTCCCAACTATTCTGTTTTTCTCGCTCGTCTCCCATTTCTCATCGCTTTCTTTCAGTTTGTCCGCTGCGAGTCTGACTTTTCGCAGCCACCCTGTCTAGGACTCGCTGTCTGTCACTCTTGTCTGCGGATGCGACCTACTCGTCGCCAGCTTCCACCTGGGTCCGTGCCAAGACAGGTTTTTACTTTCATTTCCCCGGCGCGCGCCTCCGACTGCTGGGGAGGTCAAGGACAGCTGGGCGCCGGCCCACAGCCAGGGAAGGTCCCGTGGTCTGGACTCGTTCCTTCCAGTTCCCTCCAGCCCTGGGGGGTTTGGTCTGCAGAGGTCTCTTCAGCTGCACCTCGTGGCCTCCCCGCTGTGTCCTTTAGGAGAGCCCTGATTCCAGGAGAAAGGGAGGGTGGAGGGGATGAGGGAAGGAATGAGGGTGGAGGGCGCTGAGCTCCCGCTCCCGCTTAAGGACCGCGAAGCGTGCTCTTGGTGCAGAGTTAGTTTTGCGCTACTAGAGGCTTCAACAAGCAAACCCGACCCAGAAGTGGAGATTCCACCGAGCTCCAGTGCCTACGCCAGCGGCGTAGGGGCGGTGCCAGGAATTCCCACCTGAGAGCCTTGGCACGCTCCTTATCAGCCCCAGTGCGCCTTGTAGCTCTGGCACTTAGAAGTCCGAAGCTTGAGGACGCCGTCAAGTCTTTCTTTAAGTAGAGTCCTGGCTAGGCGGCTCAGGATTTTGCTAGAACACCCGTATCTTCGAAAGTGTGTGTTTACGTGGGTCGGCGACGAGGGCCATAGGGTTTTCCCAAAGTGCCGTGGAGGATAAGTTGAAACATAGCTATAAACTTTGCCAAATGTTGGCATCCGTTTTTTTTTCCCCCTTGGAACCTGGGGTTCGTTTACTTACTGTTAAAGGCGGGGACAATCACTAGAATGCATTCACGGTTGAATATCGGATTTGGAAAGAAACAGCCTAAAGGAGTTCTGCTTTTGGCGATTTGTGGAGTTTCATCCATTCAAGTTGCAGTGATTGTAGATTCGCACAGAGTACAAGGAAGGAAGGAAGGAAGTGCAGGAAGAAACATCTTTAAAATCTCACTGGCAAAACAAGTGAGAGAAACAGAAGAACAATCTGGTTAATGAAGATCCACTTCTTTTTTGTGTCCAAGAATTTTTAAAAGGTCATGTTGTAAATAAACCCCCAAAGCATTGTAATAATTATATGTATGCTGACATCATATATACAGATATACAAACATGCCAGAAGCCTTGTTGTATAATGGTGTCTCAACTTCACATTCCAACTGAATTATTTTTAGGCCCTAAATCCAAGCCTTATTCTTAGTAATGTTTGGAGTTTTAAAAAAATTTTGGTGGTGGCTTCTCAGTTAACACTGTGGACGCAATTCCTAAAGCCAGTGTGACCACACTCAGGTCATGAAGAAAAGAAATGAGAAACAATAAATAGTATTAATAATATTAATAAGAATAACTAAACTTGAGTAGCTAAGTGCATTGCATAATTATCTCTGATGCCTCTTTCTTCAAACAGGAATGTTTATAATGCATTTATTATTCATATGGTTCAAAATGCCTCTGCTGAGGCTTATTTACCAATTTCATTTGAAAACAACTTTCAAGAAACATCTGGGAGTCAAAATACCAAGTGGTTTAGAGAAAGGAGCTAATCGGCTTCTCAAATTTAGTCAGGAGAAAAAGTAAAGCAGGGTACAAAGGTCAGGGTACTTGTTTTTGTTTTTTTTTTTAATCTGACTTCTCTAAAGCTAATAAGATATAGATCCTTTCCAGAAAAATGCACATGTACACAAACTAAGTTAAGTATAAAATAAACATACAATTTCAGGAGGTGGACCAAGTAAAGAATGCTGATGCAATAAAAAGTACTGTTTCTACTGCATTAATTTCTGTCTTGGAGTGGTAGATGAGGGCAGTTAACCTCTCTCTTTGTAGGGCATAGAATTTTCCAGGGCATCAGCAAAAAGAAAATAAATGCTTTTGCTGCCTCATTTTTGTGCTCTTGCACACAACATATGAACAGAAATAATCAGTCCTTGTATTTGATAAAGCCAGAAGACAAACCTCCCTGAAGCTTAAAGAGTATAAGTTGGTCTCAAATGCAGAGACATTACTTTGCCGGCAAAGGGATGTCTAGTCAAAGCTATGGTTTTTCCAGTAGTTATGTATAGCTGTGAGAGTTGGACTATAAAGAAAGCTGAGCACAGAAGAATTGATGCTTTTAAACTGTGGTGTTGGAGAAGACTCTTGAGAGTCTCTTGGACTGCACGGAGAGCCAACCAGTCCATCCTAAAGGAAATCAGTCCTGAATATTCATTGGAAGGACTGATGCTGAAGATGAAATTCCAATACTCTGGCCACCTGATGCAAAGAACTGACTCATTTGAAAAGACCCTGATGTTGGGAAAGATTGAAGATGGAAGAAGGGGATGGTTGGATGGCATCACTGACTCAATGGACAGGAGTTTAAGTAAACTCCGGGAGTTGGTGATGGACAGGGAGGCCTGGCGTGCTGCAGTCCATGAGGTCGCAAAGAGTCAGACATGACTGAGTGACTGAACTGAAACTGAAGTGTTCCGAAGGAAAAGCAAGATTAGGGAGACCTAATGTTCCAAATGGAGGAAACTATGCACAAATGCTTAGAGGTAAGAAAGAACTTGGGACATTAGGGGAGACAAAAGATTGAAATTCACTGAGTGAGGGAGAAGAGAGGCATGAAATGAGATTAAGGAGGTTATCAAAGTTAGAGTAAATAGGGCCCTTTGGAATATAATGAAGATGTTGCATTTTATTCAGAGTGATTTGGGAAGCTATTGACAGGCTTGAAGATGGGAGAGATATGATCTGCTGCTGCTGCTAAGTCACTTCAGTTGTGTCAGAATCTGTGCGACTCCATAGACGGCCTCCCACCAGGCTCCCCGGTCCCTGGGATTCTCCAGGCAAGAACACTGAAGTGGGTTGCCATTTCCTTTTCCAATGCATGAAAGTGAAAATTGAAAGTTTTCAGTTTCTATATACATTTATTTGAAAGGTCACTGTGGCTATCAAGTGTGATGACTGGATTAGAGAGGAACAAGAGGGGGAGCAGTGCAGTGGTGGTGCCCTGGAGAGACTGGCGAGGGCCTAGTCCCCACATAATCTCAGTACACACGCACACATTCCATCCTAAATTTCACCAACAGAGCTGTCTTCATGGGTGTGCACCATGTTCAGTCACATAGGGTCCCACACTTGATTTTTTTTTTCCTTTTTTTTTTAGCTTTTTATTTTTTAAATTTTAATATCTTTAATTCTTACATGCGTTCCCAAACATGAACCCCCCTCCCACCTCCCTCCCCATAACATCTCTGTGGGTCATCCCCATGCACCAGCCCCAAGCATGCTGCATCCTGCGTCAGACATAGACTGGCAATTCAATTCTTACATGATAGTATACATGTTAGAATGTCATTCTCACAAATCATCCCACCCTCTCCCTCTCCCTCTGAGTCCAAAGGTCCGTTATACACATCTGTGTCTCTTTCCCTGTCTTGCATACAGGGTCGTCATTGCCATCTTCCTAAATTCCATATATATGTGTTAGTATACTGTATTGGTGTTTTTCTTTCTGGCTTACTTCACTCTGTATAATCGGCTCCAGTTTCATCCATCTCATCAGAACTGATTCAAATGAATTCTTTTTTACGGCTGAGTAATACTCCATTGTGTATATGTACCACAGCTTTCTTATCCATTCATCTGCTGATGGACATCTAGGTTGTTTCCATGTCCTGGCTATTATAAACAGTGCTGCGATGAACATTGGGGTACATGTGTCTCTTTCAATTCTGGTTTCCTCGGTGTGTATGCCCAGGAGTGGGATTGCTGGGTCATAAGGTAGTTCTATTTGCAATTTTTTAAGGAATCTCCACACTGTTCTCCATAGTGGCTGTACTAGTTTCCCACACTTGATTTAATGTTCTGCTTGTTTCTGCTTTGAAATTCTTAATAATTTTTGAACAGAGAGACTCCTACATTTTCATTTTGCTTTGGTCTCTGCACATTCCACAGCCAGTCCCACTCACCAAATAGACATGCAATCTAAGTTAAAGCAGCCTGCAATCTCTCACAGCACCTATTTATACTGCTAAATGTCAGAGGTACTTTATATGTCAAGATTCAATTATTCATATAATTACACACATGAAAGCAACTGCACGATAATTTCTGTTAGCCATCTCTGAAGTATCCTTCCTGCACCCTAAACATAAACACTCAAGGTAGAAATAGTATGTTTCCTATACAGATTTAATTTGATGACGAGTGTTCATAATCTACTTACTGTCCTGACGTTTTACCTGCTAGGAAAGTCTGGGACTGCCAGTGAAGCAGGGAAACCAGTTAGGAAGCTATTGCAATAGTCAAGGTGGAAGGTGATAGTGGCTCAGATGAGTGGGCTGGCAGTGAGTGGGGAGAGAAGCATACATATTTGGGGAGCAGGATCAGTAGGACTCAGTGAGGAATATAGGGTTATGAGGGAGGCAGGTGGCAAGCTTAGCAATCATTGTTTCTTATTTGGGCAACTGAGTGGATGGAGATGTGGCAATGGATCAGGGAATCTACCATAGCTTCTTAGTCTCCTTTGTTACTGGTTGGTAGAGACCATTTGAATCGGCCCCAGCCCTGCTTGGTCAAATCGAACTGTCATATTACCTCTCTGAACTTTAGTGGCTAACCACAGGAAGCACTTGAAATCACTGTATAGATCAACCACTTACTTCACAACAGCTGAATGTAGGAAGAGCAGGCTGATTGTTCTTGCTTACTAGTAATCAGCTCCTTTTGTCTTATAAAGCATAGTCTTCCTCCCTCCCGCTCCTGCCCCACTTCAGTAAAACAAATCTGGGTTTGCTTTACTCCCTACTCTTTGGTGAGAGGTGATGGTGGTTATCTCAGGGGATGGTCTGGCCTTCAGCTAACCTCAGTAATCAGGCTGCCTGGTCAGGGCTTATCAGTTTCAGCAGACTGGCAGCTGTTGGCTGAGAAGCAAAATACAGTTCCAGTGTATGCTAAATATATTCACATGTATATACAAATACATGGTGTCTTTATATATATATACCTGGAGTATCTCAAAATCCCTATGCTACAAAACATCCATTTGCAAATGGGCTGACAGCCTACATATGATTCAACAGATGAAGTATGTCTAAAAGCAAACATTTGATTTGAGGCTTGAAAATAGCAAAATTTTGATTAAAAAATAATACAGTAAGTCCTCCCCCCCATACCAATGAGTTCCATCCTGAGAGTGTATTCATAAGTCCAATTTGCTCGTTAAGACCAACAAAGTTAGCCTAGGTACTCAACTAACACAATCAGGTGTATAGTACTGTACTATAATAGGCTTATAATACTTTTTACACAATATGTACAGAAAAACATAACAAAACATTTTTCAATCTTACAGTACCTTGGATAGTACAGTACAATAGCAGGGCATACAGGGATTGGCATGGACATTCTTTGAAAGTTTGCAACTTCAAGGTTTGTATATAGGGGCTAATTTGAACAAATGCTTGTGAATGAAATTAAAAAAAAAAAACATTTTAAAAGTACAGTGGGACCCCTACCTCTTATCATATGTAAAAATCAACTCAAAATGAATCAGTGGCCTAAAACAAGAGTAAACTATGAAAGTCTTAGAAGAAAATTAGGAGTAAATCTTCACTTCCAAGGAGTGATCTTGGATTTGGCAATGGATTCTTAGATATGACACCAAAGCACAGGAGACAAAAGAAAAATTAGATAAAATTGACTTTGTATAGTATATACATACAATGGAATGTTATTCAACCATGAAAAAGAATTAAGTACTGATACATGCTACAGCATGAACGAAACTGGAAAGCATTATACTAAATGAAAGAACCCAGATATGAAAGGTCATATATAGTATGATTGTATTTAAATCAAATATCCATACTAGATAAACCCATAGAGACAGAAAGCAAGCTGATAGTTACCAGAAACTGGGGGAGCGGAAAATGGGAGTGACTGCTTTATGGGTACAGGGTTTTCTTTTGGGTGGTGAAAGTATTTTAGAACTAGATAGAGGGGGTAGTTGCACAACATTATGAATGTACTAAATACCACTGAACTGCACACTTTAGAATGGTTTCTTTTATGATTTGTGAATTTCACCATTAGAAAAAAGTAAAATGGGGAAGGAATATGATACCTGCTTAAAAATGAGAAAGGCTATTATACAAAGATAGATTTTTTTCTGGGTATTTCCATAGAGCAAAATTGGGGGAAGTTACAGGACAATTCTGACATAACACGGAAGAACTTTCCAACAATAGTGTTGTTAAACAGTGGAATAGGCAGCCTCCCAAGGAAGTTAAATTAAGCTTTACTGAAAGTGATCAAGCTAGATGAGCTCTCAGGGAAGTTACAGAGAAGATTCTTACTTGAGGTGTGACTAAAGCATTTTAGTTTAATTATTTTCAAGACCTATCTGCTATCTTCCCTCCACATCTGCAACTAGGCTGATTCAGTTTGACCATAAGCAATTTGCAAATGAACTCCCTGAGTTCAAGTATTCAAGGAGTTTCAGTTCTAGTGCAGCCCAACCCTCTCCATCTGTAGGTGAAAAAAGTGCCACACACACAGAAAGAGGAAATGATCAATGAGAGTAAACTTTCAGTAGCCGAGACACCAAATCTCTGAACTTTCAATTCAGAGTTCGACCCACTGCAGCTTTCTGCTGGTAGCTGGGGGAATTTGTATATTCACTCATCAAACATACTAGTTAAGGACTTAAAAGACCCTCTGCTAAGAGTAAATGGTAAAGGTTAAACCCTCAATTAATAATGAGTAGTGATAAGCAACTAGGATGATGATCACATTTACAAACTATGAAGATTTCCCAAACTTCCCTTGTAACATATCCTGCTACCAAAACTTCATGAGATACTAAGAGAGGGCAAAGCATGCTCACCTGGGTTTCTCACTTGCCGAATTCCAAACAATAAGAGGTGCAGTAACAAGAAAGTGACCTATATAATTCCTAGATTGGATGATGATACACACGAATTCATTTTAATTGCATTGTTTGAACAGGGACGTTGGAATTCACCACCTGCTTCTGCAGCAAGAGCACTGGGACCGCTGCAGGGGGCGAAAACCTAGGCGGGAAGAACTCTTTGGGGAGAGACAAGCCTTCTCCCTCGGACTCGGTTGTTCCGGGCCAGTTCAGGAGGATCCCGGGGATGCCGCATTCTTTGGAGGAATTCAGCCTCCCCAGGCGCTCTGGGGGAAGCCCAGGCCAACAGCCCCCAGCCCACCCAGCACTAAAGCACGAGGCGCCTCCGAGGATTGCGCAAAAGCCTCTCCCTCCTCCGCCTGCTCGGTGGCATGTTCCTAAAATTCCCATCTGCACAACATAAACAGGAAACGTGCAGCAAAAGCCCTGGCGGTGCAAATTCCAGGCTTCCAGTCGAGGGCGGGAGAATCTTGTCTTGGGAAGGCGGGTGACCGGGTGGAGGGGCCGTTGAAGGTTGGGGTGGGGAGGGGAAGCAGCAAACTTTCCAGGAGACCCCCTCATCTATCCCTGTCTCTTCTTCCCAGACCCAGAAAGAAAGAGTGGAAAGGACGGAAGGAAAGACACCCTGCTTTAGGAAAAACAGGGGGGCGGGAGGTGGGCCGCGGAGGGGCAGCCGGGCCTCAAAGTGAAGCACCCCGAGAGGCTGCTGTGACAGTAGGAATACACTAGGCTGCCTACTCCCAAGATCCGCTGTCCGAGCGGCCGGGGAGGGTGGGGGTGGGCTCTCCGCCCGGGCTTGGGTCAATGAGGCAGCGCGGGTGGGGGCGGGGAAGCAGCGGGCGCTAAGAGCGGCGCAGGCGCAGAGCGCGCCTCGGTTGTCAAACATGGCTGAAGGGCCGCCGCTGCCGCTACTGCTGCTGCAGGGAAAATGCTGAGCCCTCCCGGGCCCGGTGGGCGGCGGCGGCGAGGGCGGCGACGGGCACCTGCTTCTCGGGCGCGGCGGCGGAGGCCATGGCCAGGCTGGCCGACTACTTCATCGTAGTCGGCTACGACCACGAGAAGCCAGGTAAGGGTGTGGGGCGGGCGCCGCCCCCGGGCCTCCCTGCCCCCGCCCCCCGGCTGCCGTCCAGTGGGCTTCTCTGGGCTGGGCATCGCGGCCGGGAGGCGGGGAGGGCCGGTCCCGGCCCCGGTGGAGCTGGCACTCGGCGTCGGGCCTTCATGGCCCGGCTGAGCCTCGCGGTGGGCGTGAGGGGCCGGCACGAGGGGCGAGGGAGGACGAGGAGGAGGCCGCCTCGTCCTCCGGGCCCCGGGCGGCCCGGCTGAGGCGACTGGGTGCCGTGGCTCTCGCTCTGAAGAGGGCCGGGTACCAGGGGCATCGCCCCGGTGCCGACGGGCTTGGGTCAGGGCTTCAGGGCTTCAGGGCTGGGAGGGCGGGAGCCAACTGTGCTAAGTTCCTCGGGGATAAACTTCTGCCTAGCATCCTGAGTGAGTAACGCATGACGCAGGGGGCTGTCCTCTCCGAAAGGAAGTGCTGAGAGTCCAGTGCTACCTCACCCCTGAGCTGGTGGGGGCCCGTCTAGTCACCGCGCCCGTGGACGCATGGTACCGAGAGAGGGCAAGTGAGCCTTGAACTTAATGAACATTTCTAGGAAATGCTCCTTGTTCTTTCAGGACAAATCTGACGGTCATTTCAAAAGGAGTCTGAATACGATCTTTTAAGTAAGGACCGTCAGCACATCGCTGCAGGTGATCCTGTTTCACTTTAATGAGTGTTTTAATTAGTCTTTTCATTCGTCGCAGAATTATCCTCTTAGGTAACAATCTGGCGGATGTATTTTAATGGAGAGATTTCCACAGTTTAAGATAATTCACCGTTTATACACGTTTATTTTTGTATTCCTTTTGTATTACTGTGTAGCTAAGCATAAGGTAATGAATTGGGGAAGCACATCTATTTCAGGGTAACTTCAGGGTAATTTACAAGAAATTTAACGTCTCAGCTAGACAGCCCTTCCTTTTTCAGAGGAGATGCTGAGGTTGTGTTTTGCTGATGGTTACAGCCGTTTGTAGCTTCAGAATACCATTGTTCTTCCCACTCTTGGTGGACTGCCCCTTTCACTATTCCTCTCCTAATAACTTCCTTTAGTGGGGACTTTTTATAGTCTTTAATTATTCTTGACCTGATTGAGATTAGCAAGAGAAGGGTTGGGCTATATTTAAAATATTTTCGGGCTACACAGTTTTATTTATTTCCTAGTAATTTTGCATAGTCTGCTCTCTCTTTCTTGCCAAGATTGACAATATGGAGAAGCAGAGTTTGTATTTAACATTGTTTCATTTTTAGTGACTTTGAGTTTTTTCTCACTTAGAAAAAATGGAAACAATCAAAAACTTGCAGAAAACTTGCAAGTACGGTACAAAGAACCTTTTTCTCCCTGAACCATTAGGAAGTGCTGACATGCTGCCTTCCCTATCACCCCAGGTTGTGTATTTTCTACAAACAAGGATATTCCCCTGCATGATCAGAGTGCAATCATCAAAAATCAGGAAATTTACACTGACAGAGTACTTCATGTAGCTCTCAGATTGAAACAGTGTATCTCAGATTGGGACTTGAGCCCACCTGTGAAACTGGAACCCAGTGAAAACCCACCATCTGTTAACTGTAATCACACACACCTGGTTTCAGGACTAATGAAGCTCAGGTTCTTGATGTGTCATCACAGAAAGAATTCAGTGAGAGACAAATTGATAGATAAGTGGGTTTATTTGGAGAGAAACACTCCACAACCAACCCTGAATATTTATTGTAAGGACTGATGCTGAAGCTCCAATACTTTGGTCACCTGATAGAAGAGGCAGTTCATTGGATAAGACCCTGATGCTGGGAAAGATTGAAGGTGAAAGGAGAATGTGGTGGCAGAGGATGAGTTGGTTAGATAGCATCACAGACTCAATTGGACATGAACTTGGGCAAACTCTGGGAGATAGCGGAGGCATTGCTGCAGTCCATTGGGGTAAAAAGAATCTAACCCGACTTAGTGAGTGCACAACATACTCCACAAGCAGAGCGTGGACCATTTCCGAAGAGAACAGCCTTGAATTATGGCTTGGTTAGTTTTTATGGGCTGGATAATTTCATAGGCTAATGAGTAGGAGGATTATTGTTTTGGGGAAGGGGTGGAAATTTCCAGGAATCGGGCCATTGCTCACTTTTTGGTCTTTGGTGGCTGGCTTCAAACCTGTCATGGCGCTGGAAGGTATGTCACTTAGCTTGCTGATGTGTTACAGTGAGCGTTATACTGAAGCTCAAGGTGTAGTGGAAGTCAGCTTGTTCGCCATCTTGGACCTATTTGGTTCTAATCTAATTGTCGTGTCCTCAGGCTGTATCATTCTGTTAAAGTTTATGCCCTGCCCGCCCCTCCTGTTTCAGTACTGGTTCAAGTTTTGTTGATTATGCCGTCTCTTTACTGGCAAAAGAATCTGGTTCAGAATCATATATTGCATTTATTTGCCATAGGGCCATCTCATCACAGGTGAGGCAAGCTCTTGGATAGCTAGCTTTGGAGCTCAGCTGAGGAATCATACTGATATTCAGGAGTTTATTGCTTGCATACTTGATGGTGATGAATTTCATTAAGTTCTCATTTACTTTCAGTACATTTTTGGCCGTATGCTTCATGACTTCTTCAATCTGAAATGATTCCCTCTTCTCTTGATTTTCGTAATCTTGACCCTAATGAAGATTGTGTGTATGCATGTTCAGTTGTGTCTGACACTTTACTACTCCATGTACAATAGCCCGCCAGGCTCCTCTGTCCATGGAATTTCTCAGTCAAGATTACTGGAGTGGGTTGCCATTTCCTACTCCAGTGGATCATCCCAGCCCAGGGATTGAACCTGCGTCTCTTGGGTCTCCTGCATTGACTGGTGGATTCTTTACCACTTCCCATCTTATGGGAAGTCTCTTGTGCAGCTTGTGGAATCTTGGTTCCCCAACCTGTGTCCCCTGTAGTGGATGTATGGAAATCCATTGGACCACCAGAGAATTCCCTAAAGTTAATATTTAATAGTTAATGTTTTTCCTCCAATTAAAATTAAAAAATTAAGAAAAAGAAAAAATAGCTAATGTTTTTCGTGAGGATTGCTTTGAAACTATGTGTCTTGGTCCTCGTCAAACAGGTAACGTATTCCTTTATGCATTTATATCTGTATGGATTCATGGTTTTCTTTTTTTTTGGCTGGGTTATATTGTTACTGTTTATTTAGTTCTTCAAATTTTCCTCATTTGGCCAACTAGAGCCCATTCACTCTGGCTTCTGTGTCTTTATGACATGTCCCCACTGTGAGTGTTTTACCTTGAGTGGCTTTTTAAATTTTTTTTATTTTTTTAACACTTTTTGGCATAAGATGTTTTGGGCTTATGTTGTACTATCCCTGCCTCAGTGCTGAAATCAGCCATTTCTCTAGGGAGACCTGGATTGTTTTAACGATGGATGACATTTAGAAGCTAAGATCTCAGTGCTGTGTGTTTACTGCTGCTGTATTGTTATACTGCTTTCAGGCTTTCTTAATGGATGGAGCTGGGGAATACATGTATGTGTTCACACAGATGGCTCAGTGGTAAAGAATCTGCCTGCCAATACAAGGAGACATAGGAAGCAAAGGATCAATCCCTGAGTTGGGAAGATCCCATGGAGGAGGAAAATGGCAACCCACTCCAGTATTTTTGCCTGGGGAAATCCCATGGAGAGAGGAGCCTTGTGGGCTACAGTCCATGGGTTGCAAAGAGTCAGACATGAGTGAGCAACGGAGCACGCATGCATGCACACGTTTATGTCTATATTTATTTATATATATTAAAAAACTCTGAGTTCCTACCAGTAGCACTGATTTCAGTCCAACGCTCCTGGGTCCACTCAAGTTTTTCCCTTTTTCATATTTGTAATATTCTTTTCTGATGGAAATTTGGCTCCCATTAGCCTTATTATATTTACTTGTTCAGTCTCTATGTATTAAACCAGTCTTTCATCTTTGCTACCACCCTCTCCTCTCCTGGATGCCTTCCTGTCTCTGTCGGGCTCAGATTCTTCATTCTCCCAACATCCTGCCCCTGTCAGGACCTAATAGCCCTTACCAGGATGTCTCAGTACAGGGACACCCTGTTCAACTGGCTCTGGCTCTAGCCCCCCATGTTATCTTACCCAGTGTCTGTGGATATACTTCTTACCCTACTTAGGTCTGACACACGACACTGGGCTGCTTCCATCTGAAGGAAGACATCCTCATTCCATACTCCCCAGTGCCCTATTCCAGGTTGCCCCTCTGTTTTGGCACTGTCCTTGCAGTGCTTGGACTCTGACTGAACTCATCTCCTTTGGCCTTTCCTTCCCACATGGAGTACCTTCTTGGTTCACTTGGGCTCTGATACCACCGCCCCCGCCAGGCTATCATGACTGCTCCGTATCCCACAAAAGAGAAAGGGAAGATTATTTTTTTAAGTAACAAAATCCAGAAGCTTTTTAAAATCACAGAATCTCGATAGCAAAGTGTATCTTTCTTTTTAACTTGGGATAATTTTGAAACCCCATGGACTGTAGCCCACCAGGCTCCTCAGTCCATGGGATTCTCCAGGCAAGAATACTGGAGTGGGTTGCCATTCCCTTCTCCAGGGGATCTTTCCATTCGAGGGATCGAACTCACATCTCATGCATCTTCTGCATTGCAGGCAGATTCTTTACCGTTTGAGCCACTAGGGAAGCCCCAATTTTTCTTTAGTCATACTTATTGATGTAAAATTTATATGCAGTAAAATCCACCTTTTAACTGAACAGTTCAGTGAGTTTAGACAGATGTATGCCTAAGTGTAGCCAGGCAAGATATAGCTAGAACACTTCGCTCCAGAAAGCTCCTCTGTGCCCCTTTGTACAGTTAATTCTTTCCCTAGCCTCTGGCAATCACTGATCTTTTTCTGTCCTTGCTTTTTTATCTTTCTTAGAATGTCTTATAAATTAAATTATACAGTTTTTTATGTCTGGCTTTTTTCATTTAGAAAAATATGTTTGAGACTTACCCATCTTATATGTACTGTCAGTTCCTTTTTATTGCTGAATATAACATGATTTGTTATCCATTCAGCAGTTGGTGGACATTTGAGTTTCTGGTTTTGGGCTATTATGAACAAAGTTACGCTGAATATTTGCAAAAAGATCTTTGTTCATTTGATTTCATTTCTCTTGGGTGGATACTTAGGAGAAAAATTGCTGGGTCATATTGTCATGGTATGTGTGCGGGTTGGAAATTTCCAGAGAGAAGGCAGAGTGAAAGGACAGTAAAGTTTATTAGAGCAGGGGAGGGGGAGATAGCTGCCAGTACAGTAGGCCCACTTCCTGCTAGTCAGGGAGAGCAGACCCCAAACAGGGCTCTTTGGTCTGTATAGCTGGAGGACAAGAAGTAAGGTAGGGTCTTTGGAGTCATTTGCAGATGGGATGAACTACATATATACATCCCTCCACCGGGGCTTCCCTGGTGGCTCAGTGGTAAAGAATCCACCTGCCAATGCAGGAGACATGGGTTTGATCCTTGGGTTAGGAAGATCCCCTGGAGAAGGAAATGGCAACCTACGCCAGTATTCTTTTTTATTTTTAATCAACATATTGTTTGTTTGTTTATTTTTGGCCTTGCTGGGTCTTCGTTGCTTTGCGAGGGCTTTCTCTAGTTGTGGGGTAGGGGTGGGTTTACTGTTCGTTGTGGTGCACAGGCTTCCCACTGTTGTAGCCTCTCTTGCTGCTGAGCACAGGCTGAGGGCTTCAGTAGCTGCAGCAGGCAGGCTCAGTAGTTGTGGCCCACGGGCTTAGTTGCTCTGTGGCTTGTGGAATCTTCACAGCCCAGGGATTGAACTCTTGTTCCCTGCATTGACAGGCAGATTCTTATCCACTGCGTTACTGCCATCAGGGAAGTCCCACACCAGTATTCTTGCCTGGGAAATTGCATGGACGGATGAAGCCTGGTGGGCTACAGCCCATGAGGTCGCGAAGAGTCGGACACGACTTAGCTACAACGTATAGGGCAGGAGAAGAGTAAGACAAATACCTTTTCCTTATATGGGATAGGAGTGGGAACAAGCCATACTACTCGGGAGGACTCAGAAATTCTACGATGGTTACAGCATGGTGGTAAGGGCAATAAGAGTCTGGTGGTTTTTGTTCCTGCAATCTAAGATCCTTCTCGCTCATCTTGTTCTTTTGTCCTTGGGCACCACATGTTTGATGAGTGTCTAAATGTTTAACTTGATGTGAAACCACCAAACTGTTTCCAAACTGGCTGTGCCATTTTACATACTTGCCAGCAGTGTATGAGATGTCCAGTAATTTTTTAAAATTTTATTTATATTACTTTTAAAAATTTAACCATTTTAGTGGACATGTAGTGGTATCTTATTGTGGTTTCATTTTGAATTTTCCTAGTGGCTGATGATGTTGAGCACCTTTTCTTGTACCTATTGCACTGGAATATTTTTGTAAAGAGTCTGAGCAAGTTTTTGCTCTTTTTTTTTTATTGGATTGTTCGGCTTTTTTTTTTTTTTTAGTTGAAGTATAGTTGATTTACAGTGTGTGTTAATTTCTGCTGTACAGCAAAGTGATTCAGTTATACATATATATTTTCATTTTTATATTCTTTTCCATTTTGGTTTATCACAGGATATTGAATACAGTTCCCTGTGCTATACAGTAGGACCTTCTTATTTATCCATTCTATATGTAATAGTTTTCATTTGTTTGGTTTCTTAATATTGAGTTTTAAAATTCTAGATACAAGTCTTTATCAGGTGTTTTGCAAATATATTTTTCCAATCTGTGGCTTGCCCTTTCATTTTCTTAGCAATAGCTTTTGAAGAGCAAATGTTTTAATTTGAATGACTTTTTGTTGTTGTTGTTCAGTTGTGGCCGACCCTTTGGGACCCCATGGACTGCAGCATACCAGTCTTCCCTGTCCTTCACTATTTTCTGTAATTTACTCAAACTCTTATCAATTGAGTTGGTGATGCCATCCAACCATATCATTGTGTCATCCCCTTCACCTCCTGCCTTCAGTTTTTCCCAGCATCAGGGTCTGTTCTAAAGAGTAGGCTCTTCACATCAGGTGGCCAAAGTATTAAGAGCTTCAACTACAGCATCAGTCCTTCCAATAAATATTCAGGGTTGATTTCCTTTAGGTTTGATCTCCTTGCAGTCCAAGGGACTCTCGAGTCTTCTCCAGTACCATAGATTTTTTAGGTATTTAAATAGTTTTGTATACTTTTAGTAGTCATTTTTACTGAAACTCTATAAAAACCTACTGGGACAAAATCCACCAAATCTATGTAATTGTTTGAATTGTAAATGAAGAATAAACCTACTTGAGTCTTCAAACCTTTGTTATAAAGCTTTCTTGAGTTAGTATGATTTTATTACGTATATCTCTCTAAAAGCTAATATTACAATATTATGATTCTGAAATATGCTGTGTTTAATTCCAGAATGTTCCTGGAATTATCTGTTCAATATACTAAACTGTATTTGTTCATAAAATGTGTATTTAATTAATAATATTTTTAGTTGATTTTTACAAATTTTTCTGTTTTAAATTTGAATTGAAAGAAAACCTTGTTTTTTGAAAAATTACTTTTACAAACTGGAAAAAATAGTTAATATATGCTATTTGAGTTATATGCAAAGAAGAGTGCGTCACACATAGTAGATGTTTAATAAAGATGTATTGAGTGAGTATGCAGTTGCTGTACATGTGGACTGTGGCTCAGATCATGAGCTCCTTATTGCCAAATTCAGACTTAAATTGAAAAAAGTAGGGAAAACCACTAGACCATTCAGGTATGACCTAAATCAAATCCCTTACGATTATACAATGCAAGTAAGAAATAGATTCAAAGGATTAGATCTGATAGAGTGCCTGAAGAACTAGGGACAGAGGTTCGTGACATTGTACAGGAGACAGGGATCAAGAAAAAAGAAATGCAAAAAAGCAAAATGGCTGTCTGAGGAGGACTTACAAATAGCTGAGAAAAGAAGAGAAGCGGAAAGCAAAGGAGAAAAGGAAAGATACACCCATTTGAATGCAGAGTTCCAAAGAATAGCAAGGAGAGATAAGAAAGCCCTCCTTAGTGATCAGTGAAAAGAAATAGAGGAAAACAATAGAATGGGAAAGACTAGAGATCTCTTCAAGAAAATTAGCTATACCAAAGGAACATTTTATGCAGAGATGGGCACAGTAAAGGACAGAAATGGCATGGACCTAAACAGAAGCAGAAGATATTAAGAGATGGCAAGAATACACAGAAGAACTGTACAAAAAGATCTCCATGATTCAGATAATCAGAATAGTATGATCACTCACTCAGAGCCAGACATCCTGGAATGCAAAGTCAAGTGGGCCTTAGGAATCCTCACTACGAACAAAGCAGTGGAGGTGGTGGAATCCCAGTTGAGCTATTTCAAATCTTGAAAGACAATGCTGTGAAAGTGCTGCACTCATTATGGCAGCAGATTTGGAAAACTCACCAGTGCCCACAGGGCTGGAAAAGGTCAGTTTTCTTTCAATCCCAAAGAATGCTCAAACTACCCGATAATTGCACTCATCTCACACGCTAGTAAAGTAATGCTGAAAATTCTCCAAACCAGACTTCAACAGTACGTGAACCATGAAATTCCAGATGTTCAAGCTGATTTTAGAAAAGGCAGAGGAACCAGAGATCAAATTGCCAACATCCGTTGGATCATCGAAAAAGCAAGAGAGTTCCAGAAAAACATCTACTTTTGATTTATTGACTATGCCAAAGCCTTTGACTGTGTGGACCACAACAAACTGTGAAAAATTCTGAAAGAGATGGGAATACCAGACCACCTGACCTGCCTCTTGAGAAGTCTGTGTGCAGTTCAGGAAGCAACAGTTAGAACTGGACATGAAACACCAGACTGGTTCCAGATAGGGGAAGGAGTACGTCGAGGCTGTATATTGTCACCCTGCTTATTTAACGAATATGTAGAGTACATCATGAGAAATGCTGGGCTGGATGAAGCACAAGCTGGAATCAAGATTGCTGGGAGAAATATCAGTAAGCTCAGATATGCAGATGACACCACCCTTATGGCAGAAAGTGAAGAAGAACTAAAGAGCCTCTTGATGAAAGTGAAAGAGGAGAGTGAAGAAGTTGGCTTAAAACTCAACATTCAGAAAACTAAGATCATGGCATCTGGTCCTGTCACATCATGGCAAATAGATGGGGTAACAGTGGTGGACTTTCTATTTTTGGGCTCCAAAATCACTGCAGATGGTGACTGCAGCCATGAAACTAAAAGATGCTTTCTCCTTGGCAGGAAAGTTATGACCAACCTAGACAGCGTGTTAAAAAGCAGAGACATTACTTTGGCAACAAAGGTCCACCTAGTCAAGTCTATGGTTTTTCCAGTAGTCATGTATGGATGTGAGAGTTGGACTGTAAAGGAAGCTGAACGCTGAAAAATTGATGGTTTTGAACTGTGGTGTTGCAGAAGACTCTTGAGAGTCCCTTGGACTGCAAGGAGATCCAAGCAGTTCATCCTAAATGAAATCAGTCCTGAATGTTCATTGGAAGGACTGATGCTAGAGCTGAGACTCTAATACTTTGGCCACCTTATGTGAAGAGCTGACTCATATGAAAAGACTGATGCTGGGGAAGATTGAAGGTGGGAGGAGAAGGGGACGACAGAGGATGAGATGGTTGGATGGCATCACTGATTCAAAGGATGTGAGTTTGAGTAAACTCCGGGAGTTGGTGATGGACAACAAGGCGTGGTGTGCTGTGGTCCATGGGGTCATAAAGAGTTGGACATGACTGAGCAACTGAACATATGGAAAATACATAAAACTCCAAGGAAGGGTCTCTTGAGGGCTCACTTCCTGGCTCATTGATGGCTGTCTTCTCATGATGTCCTTACATGGAAAGGGGCAAGGGAGCTCTTTGGGGTCTTTTTGATACGGACATTAATCCCTTTAATGAGAACTTTGCCCTCATGCCCTAGTCACCTCCAAGTACCATCACTTTGGTCCCAAGGGCTTCCCTGGTGGCTCAGAGGTTAAAGCATCTGCCTGGAATGAGGGAGACCCAGGTTCGAGCCCTGGGTTGGGAAGATCCCCTGGAGAAGGAAATGGCAACCCACTCCAGTATTCTTGCCTGGAGAATCCCATGGAGGGAGGAGCCTGGTAGGCTATACAGTCCATGGGGTCACAAAGAGTTGGACACAACTGAGCGACTTCACTTTCACTTCCAAATGCTAGCACATTGGGAGATTTAGGTTTCAACATATGCAATTTCTTTTTTTTTTTTTTTTGCGGGGGAGGGGTGTACACAGACATTCTATGACAGACTCATAGACTTGATAGTTAGGATGGTGACTTTAGAACATTAGAGTTGAAGGGGCCAAAGCCAGTTTGCTAAATGCACATCCCAGGTCATATGCTGTATAAACTTCATATAGTCCAATTTATTTCTTTTTAGACTATCTGTATGACCTACAACCTGTGGCTTATGGAAAGAGGCAGAGGTGACTAAAATTCCAAACTTGGAGGTCTGGGATGTTTTTTGATACCATGACTTAAGAAGTTTGTAAATGTTTTTCTTTTAAGTTACTTATTTGTGTTTTTGGCTTGGAAGATTATGGGTTTTACTTGACAGTTACCTAGATGGAGTCTTCATAACATGGACAGGTAGGGGCTGAACACAAAGACTTGAGTCGTTAGTAGATAGATCTGTGTCACTGTGAGTACCAAGGAAAGTCTGTGTAGAGACAGTAGAGGACCAAGGACTGATCTTGGGGGAACACGATTACTAAGATGGAGAATAAAAGGAACCACAGAAGAAGGAGTTGGGGAGTTTGAGAGAGAGATTTAATTTTCCCCAATAGTAGTAGTTCTTGTCAATGGTGATAAAACCCCTGATTTTTGGCTAGTTTTGTAGCCATGCAGGAGAGATTATTTCCAGTTACTAACAGATAGAAACACATGAATGAGTTCTGGCCAGTTGGATGTAATTGGAAATAATGCATGTAGTATCCAGAAAGCATTCTTGAAAGGATGAGGGTATTTTTCTCTTGCTTTTTTCTTTCCTGAGACTGGCTGCTACTGCTGCTACGTCACTTCAGTCGTGTCTGACTCTGTGCGACCCTATAGATGGAAGCCCACCAGGCTCCTCCGTCCCTGGGATTCTCCAGGCAAGAACACTGGAGTGGATCCTGAGACTGGCATGCTGGTATAAAAACTGGAATCATCTTAAACAATGTAGATAAGGGCCCACATCCTGGGGAAATCAGAGCAAAAAGCTGGAAAGAACCTCGGTCCCTAATGACTTATAGTGGGATTATTATAGCTGCCTCTGGAATTTTTTTTTTTTTAGACTATAACTTTGTATGTTTTTGTTTGTCTTTTTATTTTGTGTTTAAATTGCTAGAAATTAGAGTTTTCTCTGTTGCATGAAGCTAATCTTAATCCAGGTACACAGAGGTGGAGGAGATTGGTATCCAGAGTCATAGAAAATGGGGGGACTATTTCTCAGCGTCAAGGGTGGCAGATAGAGGTCTGTGAGATGTGGAGTTAGTGCAGATCTTTGTGTTTCATAAAATTTTAGTTGAACGTTAACTATACGTCATCTGATTCAATGTAATTTATGGATGAGGAACCAATGTGCCCATGTTCCCACAACCCTTCTCTGCTACATGTTGTTACCTGTGAATGGTCACAGCTTTTATCCTGGACTGCAAGTTTCCTGATGCCTGTATTCCAATACACCATGCTATCCTTTGAGAATTTATATCAAGGATAGTTTTTACTCCAAAATTGTTTCAGCCAGAATGTTGTATTGTAAAACAAATAGTGAAACTTTAAACAGGAGAAAGAATTGGAAGTGAAAGCAGCAGATTAAGACCATTTGTTTGAGTCATCTGGATTTTGAGAGGTAAGAATATCTGGTTGGAAAACATGGAATGCTTTGTCTTCAGGATAAAAAGACTATTATTCTTTTTTTTGTATCCCGGAGTTGTGTGGCTGATTAGTGCTTAAGACGTGTTTAAATTGAATTGCAAGAAGTAGTGTGGTCCACTGAGAGTTTTAAAGTGTATAGGACAGCTCTGAGCATACACAAAGGCAGAAAGAAGAGTGGGAATCAATAGAATGAGAGCACTTGATCCTGGAGAGAGTGGAGATAGGTATGGGAAGGAAGTTCTGTAGGACTTGAAGTCTGGAACACGTGCATACAGGATACAAATACATCAGTGAGCTCTGAATATTCCCCCCTAAAAAGAGTATTATGTGCTTGGAAAATAATATTGCCATATCATTAGTCTTGGAGACTTTCTGTAATGGGGTCCATCAAAACATTTCACTGATCAGCTGTGGGGATTTTCTGGACGATGACAAGTCACATAGGCATATTATAGAAGCAGAAATCTACAGGTAAAATTAGCACTAATGGACAGGGTACTGTTGGAAAAAGACAGTGGTGAAGTGTGCTAAGAGTGGTTTCAGGGTAAGCTTTAAATTTGGATGCAAGTATCTAAAAAATGAGTTCCTAAGAAATCTAACCTCTCAAAATAACTTTTTGAGAAGCAGTTTTATTTCCCAGCTTAGGTTAACATATATTGTAGGTTGTTGTGCCCGATATGATGATAATGTTCATTAAAAACTATTACAACAGTGAAGCCATTGACTAAATCGTATTGGTAGACTAGTATTTATTACTTTAGAAAGTTTGCTGTTGTCAAAATGAGATCATTAAATATCACAAGATTTATGGTGCTTTTTAAATTACTGCTGAATTTGATTAATAATTTGGGTTATGCAGTTGTTTATAAAGTAAATGCTATTCATTTGAAGTTCTCATTTTTGTAAGCTACATTGTGAAGGAAAATATCTTAATGATTTCATAATTTTACTTTTCCTTATATATATCAATATCTTCGTTATTGAATTTTCAGAAAAACTTTTAGTTATACTTGTAAGTTTTCCATTGTTTACTGAACAAAAGAAATATTTCACCTGTGGAAATATTTCATATGACTGCCACTTAAGTATAAATGCATTTAAATAGACTAGATTTTTTTAAATTGTATAGTTCTATAGTTACTGATTATTCTCGAGTATAGAACAAAAAGATTAAGAAAATAAAAAAGCTTGTATTTTAAGGGAACATTATATGGAAGCACCAGAGAAATAGGTTTCCCAGGTGGCTCAGTGATAAAGAATCTGCCTGGTAATGCAGGAGATGCAGGAGATTCGGGTTTGATTCCTGGGTTGGAAAGATCCCCTGGAGTAGGAAATGGCAACCCACTTCAGTATTCTTGCCTGGAAAATTCCATGGACCGAGGAGCCTTTATGACCCCTTTCCATGGGTCACAAAGAGTCAGACACGACTAAACGACTGAGCACACACCAGAGAAATAATCCTTACTCTAAAATGTCTTAATGACAGTACGATTTCTTGTGTAATCGCTACAGGCTAGCTCTCCAACACTGTTAATTTCTTAGGGCTGCCATAACAAATTATCACAAAGTTGGTGTCTTAAAAGAATCCTTCTTTATTTCTTCTGGCTTCTGGTGGTCCAAGGCTTATTTTATTTGTGGCAGCGTAACTCTCATCTTAATAGTGACAGACTTTATTTTTTTGGGCGCCAAAAAGCACTGCAGATGGTGACTGTGGCCATGAAATTAAAAGACGCTTACTCCTTGGAAGAAAAGTTATGACCAACCTAGACAGCATATTAAAAAGCAGAGACGTTACTTTGCCAACAAAGGTCCGTCTAGTCAAAGCTATGGTTTTTCCAGTAGTCATGTGTGGATGTGAGAGTTGGACTATAAAGAAAGCTGAGCACCAAAGAATTGATGCTTCTGAACTGTGGTGTTGGAGAAGACTCTTGAGAGTCCCTTGGACTGCAAGGAGATCCAACCAGTCCATCCTATAGGAGATCAGTCCTGGGTGTTCACTGGAAGGACTGTTGCTGAAGCTGAAGCTCTGGTACTTTGGCCACCTGATGCAAAGAACTGACTCGGAAAAGACCCTGATGCTGGGAAAGACTGAAGGCAAAAGGAGAAGGGGGTGGCAGAGGATGAAATGGTTAGGCAGCATCACTGACTCAATGGACATGAATCTGAGCAAATTCAGGGAGATAACGGAGGACACAAGAGCCTCGTATGCAACAGGGGACAACAGAGGATGAGATGATTGGATGGCATCTCTGACTCAATGGATATGAATTTGAGTGAACTTCAGGAGTTGGTGATGGACAGGGAGGCCTGGTGTGCTACAGTCCATGGGGTTGCAAAGAGCTGGACTGACTGACAGCTGGCTGACTGAACTCTCATCTCTGCCTCATGTTCACATGGCCTTTTCTGTAGCTCTGTGTCCAAATCTCTTTTCTTTTATACAGAAGTAATCATTGAATTTAGTGCCCACCCTAAATCCAGAATGATTTCATCTTGAGATCCTTAACAAATTAATACTGCAGAGACCCTATTTCCAAATAAGGTCACATTCTGTGGATATAAGTTTTATAGGATACAATTCTGCCAATTACAGACACAGTGGTTCATGCAGTTTTTGTAATGCTAGCTGTTCGTTGTTCAGTCCCTAAGTTGTGTCTGACTCTTTTGCGACTCCATAAACTGTAGCCCTCCAGGCTCCTCTGTCCGTGGGATTTCCCAGGTAAGAACACTGGAGTGGGTTGCCGTTTCCTTCTCCAGGGGACCTTCCCGACCCAGCAGAACCCACATCTCCTGCACTGGCAGGCGGCTTCTTCACCGCCGAGCCACCAGGGAAGCCCCATGTTACTAGTGCCATTCCTTCTCTCCGTGTTGTGTCAGTAAGGTCTACAGATGATTTCGTTGGATGTGCCACACGGCTTACATTTCTTTCCTTAGGAATTTGCTTCATATGCAGAGATTTATCTTCATTTTATATGTTAAAAAAAATTAGTTTCCACATACACTATCTCAGTAACTCTTCATGGTGACACAGTGAGTTACCCTGTGGGGTCCATCAGTGTTGAATAATTAGCCCACTTTCACACGGATCATAAATGGAATTAAATGGGATTAAATAGAATTCGATTTTCTCACTTGAAGTAAAAACTCTTATTTATAAATACATTGTAGGGACTGGCAGGGAGTGAAGAAGAGTGCGGGAGAAGAACAGGGAAGGGATTTTTAGGTGAGGGGATGGTAGTGGTGGCAAAGGCACTGGAGTGAGCAGTCATGAGTATCTTTGATTTGGCTGGGACCAGAAGAGGAGCATTGCTAAGTAATAGTTTCAGAGCCAGAAAAGGAGCAGGACATGACGACTATATTAGAGTAACTAAGACAGTTATTTTTGTGTTTCTCGGGCTGTTTTTGAGGCTTGTCCCTTTTCATTGCATTGTTTTCTTGTCCTTCTGCACCTAATCTCTGGAGTTGAAATTCTTGATACTTTGGAAAACAAAATTTAAAAACTTGTTGCACAAGAAGGTTTAAAAATATTTCTGTAGAACTTTGGCAGTCAGGAAGATAAACTTGCCTTGGAAAATATTTTTCTGTTGCAGTTTGTGGTTGCTATTTTTTGGTTTGACAGGTGAGTCTGGACTCCTAATTATGCTGAGAAATGTCTGCTCCTTATCAGCAGTGTCTTTTGTGGAAAGTGTCAAACTATTCAAAGTGATCACCGTGAAAGGTCATTAGCTGTAATTTCAGAGGAAAATTGCTGCTTTTCAGGCTTCTTAAATTTAGCACTTTATTTGGTTATAACTGTGACCTAAAGTTAGAGGATTTTCAAGTTTTGAAACCTAAAGCATGATGTAATCTATAGTAAGTATTATGAATACCACAGAAGTTCAAAGACAACAGTGAAATACCATACTATTTTCCATACTCTTATGAGGAAGATTGTGCTTGCTTTAAGAAGCCACTTAGTAGATCTTCACATATATATATATATATATATATATATACACACACACACACACACACACATACATACACACACACACACACATAATTAAAGAGCCTGTAGAATTTTATGTTAAAATATTATTTTGGAATAGTGAATTGGTTTAGTGTTACCCAGGTGTTAAAATATATTCCCCAAGAAGCAATTTTTAATTTATTCCTTCTAGGTATTGGTGTTTTGTTTAAGATTCTATAGCAGCCTTGGACCTGAGCAGGATTGAAAACCTGTTTTTTTATGAAAGACTGTTAAGCCAAAGAATGAAAGTTAATGAAAAGTCACATAAATGAAAGAAATTTTAGTGTGTAAGGTATATATTTTTCCTTGGAAATTAAGAACATGAAATTAGAGCAATATTTTAAACATCCAACAAATAACTTAAAATATTTTAGTTTTACATTGTGTAAATAGTATATCAGAGGGAGATGAGTGTCATACCTACCAAGTTGTTCCAACAGAGAATTAGGCTCCTGAGGAGTAAAATATTTTTTCCTGGTCTTGGCATCTAGGGTAGTGCCACTCAATTCTTTTAAAGCAGTGTTGTGCTTTCACAGCTATAAGCACAAATAGGGTGACATAGAAAGCAGGTTAATTGCCTTTGACTTCAAACTGGTCTGGTTTCCTTTCTCTGTAGTCTGTGCATACTGTTTTATTCACATCTTGACTTTACTTACTTTAGCCCTACTTTCTGACTAATATTTTCCGTTTGGCTCCTGACTTATTCTTCTGTCCAGGGCATCCGAAACTCAATTCATCTATTTTTCTACTCAATTTTGACTCATACTGTCATGGTTTTGGTGTATCAGTTTATTCCTGGTTTAACTGACCTGTCTGTTGCTAGTGTGTGTTACATGTTACTTGTTGTAGTAACATACTTGTTATAAAAATTTCAAACAGTACAGAAAGTTGCTTATTCTTGACTCTAGTACCCATCTCTTCAGACCTCGTGACAGTTAATTTGTTTCTCCGTATTTGTATAGAAAATTCCTAGTTCTCTTAATAAAATGAAAACTGTATAGTCTTCCAAGGTTGGCAGTGGAAGGAAAGCCACCACATGGGAAGAGTTGGCTTGAACTCAGAGCCCCAGTTCTTCCGTTTCTCTACTGTTCTCGCGCAGCACCACTTGTTTCTTTACATTCTGGCTCAAATAACTCCCTCTTCACCCAGTCATTTCCCCTTTATTTGCTCAGACACAGCTGAAACAAGGCTGGATTATTGAGAAAAAGACTTTTCTAAAGGTTGAAGATAAGACAGAAGAGGAACAAAGCCAGAGAGTAAGTCAGTCATTTGGTTTGCAAAGTGTAGTGTACGCCTTTTCAGTCTGTGGTCTCCTAAAGAAATTCTGTCCTATCTAGTTTCTGGTACCGTCATGTGCTAGAGGTTGTCTTTCCTTTTAACGTGTCTCCTTTAGTCTGGGCCCTAGCTGCGGGCTAGATAATCCATTCCTGTTAGCCAGGGTTTAGCCAGGGTCCGCTTTCCTGGTTCTAGTTTTCTGTCCCAAGGATCTGTCTCAGGACTGTGCTTCAGGAGATAATCCATTCCTTACCGATCGGCCTATAGCACTAACTGGTCTGCCGTATTAGAATTCAGCACAGGAAAAGGGGATATCCAGAAACAAAAGTGTGGGAATAGGACATCTTTGTGTTTGTACCTGTTTTTACCCACAGTCCCAGCACTGACAAAACTTTGTTACCTAGAAATATAGTCATAACATTCATGTACAAATCAAAGCACAGCTAAACAAGCATCGTATTTTGTTACTTTTAAAAGAAAAATAAGTTTTGTAGTACTGTGTGTTCATATTTATTTTTAATTGATGCTTTGTAGTCTTTCCTGTTTGATTTTTAATCTGAACAAATAATGATACCATTTTTACTACTCAGTAAGCATGAATGTTAGCTGAAGCAGTTTTTTAAAAACAATACGTTAAGTTCAAAAACATCTAGGTTCTGGACTGATTTAATTTGTACAATTAAACTGAAGTAATGGTTTCTGAAAACTGTCCCTATCGCTTTCTTTTTCTTTTCTCGTATAATGGAACTGTTTTCTTCTACTATTGATTAGAGAGAATAATTAGTTACCAAACATATAAATAAGAAAAAACAAGCAAAATAGTATAAGTGGTCTTTTCTTCTGTGTACATATGACACAGAGACGTCAAGGGATTATTTATTTTTAATGGATAATTTAAAAAAAAAAACTGTGGTGAAGTCACCATGTTTGCCAAGAGTTATTTGTACTTGTGGGTCATGAAGTTTGAAGCTTATGAAGAAATTGTTGAAAGACTTAGGGAAATAATGTGAGTAGCTGATAAATGCCAAATAAGTAAGCCTTAGCTATAGTGAACTACTTGCCATTCTCCTAAGGGATCAAGATTGTTCTCCACTTTGGAGTTGGTAGTCTTTCATTGTTATCTGTCTTTTCAATGATAGCTATCCTAGTGGGTGTAAAGTGGTATATTGCTGACATTTTAATTTAAGATATATTTCCAGAGATTTTTGTGTGCATCCATACGTATGAGTGAGTAAGTGAAGTCTCTCAGTCGTGTCTGACTCTTTGCGACTCCATGGACTGTAGCCTACCAAACTCCTCTGTCCATAGGATTTTCCAGGCAATAGTACTGGAGGGGATTGCCATTTCCTTCTCTTAGGGAGATCATCTTCCCAACCCAGGGATCGAACCTGGGTCTCCCGCATTGTAGACAGACGCTTTACCGTCTGAGCCACCAGGGAAATAGTCTTATTTTAATTCTTATAAAACAAGTTCATAGTGCCTGTTTAACTTATTCAGTATGTGTTTTTTAAAACTTAACTGTATATTAGTGGCAACTTTCCATATTCTAAAAAATGTGTGTATACATATATGTATATATGGTAGGGTTAATTTTTATTAACTAAATAACATTATTATTAAATAACATAATTTAATATACATGTAATAATAACTGTGAATTCTTTTGCTAAATCTTTGTATTCATCTTTAATTGCTTGGGATAAGTAGTTAGAGAGACAGTGAAGTTAAGTAGTTAAAAGCGTGGGATGGAGTCACATGATCTGGGTTTGATTCCTGGTTTTGGCTCTAAGAGGGGCTTCCCTGGTGGCTCAGACAGTAAAGAATCTGCTGGCAATGCAGGAGACCGGGGTTCGCCTGGGTGGGGAAGATCCCTTGGAGAGGGAATGACTACTCACTCCAGTTTCTTGCCTGGAGAATCCAGTGGACAGAGGAGCCTGGTAGGTTACAGCCCATGAGGTCTCAAAGAGTCAGACATGACTGAGCGAGTAACACTTTCACTTTTGGCTCTAAGAAGTTCTAACTTTAGATAAATTACTTAATTTTTCTGTCTGAATTTCTGTATCTATAAAATGCTGCTGCTGCTAAGTTGCTTCAGTTGTGTCCGACTCTCTGCGACCCCACAGACAGCAGCCCACAAGGCTCCCCCGTCCCTGGGATTCTCCAGGCAAGAACACTGGAGTGGGTTGCCATTTCCTTCTCCAATGCATGAAAGTGAGAAGTGAAAGTGAAGTTGCTCAGTTGTGTCCAACTCTTTGTGACCCCATGGACTGCAGCATGCCCGGTTTCCCTGTCCCTCCCTGTCTCCCATAAATTGAGTCGAGTAAATATCGATGCCATCCAACCATCTTATCCTCTGTCATTCTCTTCTCCTCGTGCCCTTAATCTTTCCCAGCATCAGGGTCTTTTCCAGTGAGTCAGCTCTTTGCATCAGGAGGCCAAAGTATTGGGAATTTCAACTTCAGCATCATTCTTTCCAAGAAATATTCAGGGTTGATTTCCTTTAGGATTAACTGGTTTGATATCCTTGCTGTCCAAGGGACTCTCAGGAGTCTTCTCCAGTTCCACAGTTCAGAAGCAAACATTAATTCTTCAGTAAGCCTTCTTTATGGACCAACTCTCATCCGTATATGATTACTGGAAAAGCCATAGCTTTGACTTGACAGACCTCTGTTGGCAAAGTGATGTCTCTGTTTTTTAATATACTGTCTAGGTTTGTCATAGCTTTTCTTCCGAGGAGCAAGTGTCTTTTAATTTCATGGCTGCAGTCACCATCTGCAGTGATTTTGGAGTCCAAGAAAATAAAATATGTCACTGTTTCCATTGTTTCCCCTTCTATTTGCCATGAAGTGATGGGACCGGATGCCATGATCTTAGTTTTTTGAATGTTGTGTTTTAAGCCAGCTTTTTCACTGTCCTATTTCACCTTCATCAAGAAGCTCTTTAGTTCCTCTTCACTTTCTGCCATTAGGTTAATGTCATCTACGTATCTGAGGTTATTGCTCTTTCTCCCATCAATCTTGATTCTAGCTTGTGATTTATCCAGCCCAGCATTTCACATCATGTACTCTGCATATTAAGTTAAATAAGCAGGGTGACTATATACAGCCTTGACGTACTCCTTTCCTGAATAATTGTGTCAATTTTAATTCCTTGAAGTAGAATTGCTGTATCAAGGGCATGTACATTTGTGTGGACATACATTAATTTTCTGCCTAGCATCTCTTCCTTTGGGAAGCATGTTCTATTCCCTATGGTTCCAGGAAAAGTGTCCTCATTGCTCCCACCCTATACCTTAAGCTGGGCCATTTAGTCATTTATGGGTCTTTTCTTTTGGAGGGAACTAGAAAGTCTTTTTTTCCTACTAGGGTAACTAAGGTAGGATAATGTGACTGAGTTGGGGCTGTCAATGTTTTCCCCACCGTGTATAGAGAGTCTGTCTGAATATTGGAGAGAGGCAAAGATAGCCGAAAAATGAGGAGACAGAGCTTTGGAAACATTATTTAAGATTTTTGGGTCCAGCCATTCGTGAAAGCCAAAAGAACAATTTTGAAAGTAGTTTTGAGGTATATTGCTGAATTATATTCCAGGAAGATTATCAGTATGTACTCCCATTTCCTTCAGGGGAATCTTTTTTTTTAATTAAAAAAATGTATATTAATTTGTTTATTGGCTTGTGAGATCTTAGTTCCCTGACCAGGGATGGAACCTGGGTTCCAGCAGGACAGTGAAAGCTTGGAGTTCTAACCACTGGACCACTAAGGAATTCCTTCCTTCAGGAGAAGTTTAATTAGGGGAAAAAAAAAATCTTAATAAAATTTATTGCTTAAGCAATAACAGAGGAAACTGCATAGTTTTATGAAGGTGTAATGGTAAGGGACAAATCAGGGAGATCAGATCTTATACCTAATTTAAATTATGTCTCTGAAACATTACAAAATGTTACTTGTCTTTGGTTTTTAATTTTTTTAAATTTTATTTATTTTTGGCTGCACTGCATCTTGGCTGCTGCTTGAGGGCTTTCTCTGCTTGCGTCGAGTGGGGACGGCTCTTCACTGCGATGCACGGGCTCCTCACCGCAGTGGCTTCTCTTTCTGTAGGCGCCTTGTCTTCAGTGGTTGCGGTGCACCACTTTAGGTGCTCTGCAGCACTTGAAATCTTCCTGGACTAGGAATCAAACCCGTGTTCCCTGCATTTGCAGGCGGATTTCTAACATTGGACCACCAGGGAAGTCTGAGTAGAGAAGTCCTTGAAACTAGGAAAAAGCTCTTTCAGCAGACATACTTTTATTGCTTTGGTGGACTATTTTATCTAATGGGAGTGGAATACTTATTTGCTGAATATTTACTGAGTGGACAGATTTTAGGACTTTCTTTTTCAATGATTTCCCTAATAGATTGAGTTAGGAGAAAGAATTTGTATCTTCCTTGGAAAGGCCCATTTCCATGGATGAGATCATTCTGTAGATGACTTCTTTAGCTTTGAGTGGTTGTAGCTCTTTATGTGTACTTTATTAATTTTCAAGATCTATGAGGGCCATGATTTGAAGAAAACAATTAACTGTTTAGGAAATTTGACATCTCAGGTTATTTTTTCCATCAAGTATTTGTTATAGTTAATTTAAACATAAGATTTGAAACCTTGGAATTAAAGATTCTTATTTAAGGAAAATAACTAGTTTGGGGACAAGTTTTAAAGTAATCTGTTTATAGTTAATGACATCTGCTTGTAGGTAAAAATATGTCTTTCCTCAGCTTAAGCTGATCTAGTTACATTTAGAGAAAGAGAAATCCAGTGTCAAAACAAACTTGGAAAATAATAGTTTGAAAATTAATTTGCAATGGAAAATAGCAGTTGGGACTGGAGTGAATTTTACAAATGCTTCATATAATTGTCCCACGCGGTTGTATGGAATTTGAAAAGAATGTTACTTGTTTTTCTTTTGAGACAAATATTTTACCAAATAATACTAGCCTTAGTAAACTAAAATCCACACAAGATTAGATTAATAAAACTTTTTTTTTTAAGGAGGAAAGAAATGAGAGGCACAATAAGAATTCATTTAGGATAGTAAATAACTGGAGGTTTTTGAAATTATAGGCTAGAGCACTTAGGGAAAAGCTGAACTTGACTCTTCTCTTTTAAAGAAAATTAGTAGCCTTTTATAAGAAGTGCCAAATGGCTTCCTTTTAGCCATTCAGTCAAGTGTCTATTGAGTGATTAGACAGTGGATCGGGAAGATCCCCTGGAGAAGGAAATGGCAACCCACTCCAGTACTCTTGCCTGGAGAGTCCCACGGAGGGAGGAGCCTGGTGGGCTACAGTCCATGGGGTCGCAAAGAGTTGGACACGACTGAGCGACTTCACTTTCACTTTCACTTTTGGGGATATTGGCTTTGTTCTCAAGGGATTTATTTAATTTGTAAGCTTGATCAACCTCATTAGCAGAGAAATAGAAAATTCTTTTAAAAGGCTCACATCTACACCAGTATGAGATGTAACTATCAGGTAGTTTTGGACAGCTCTAAGGCATCAAGGATGGCATCACCGACTTGATGGACATGAGTTTGAGTGAACTCTGGGAGTTGGTGATGGACAGGGAGGCTGGCATGCTGCAATTCATGGGGTCGCAAAGAGCCAGACACAACTGAGCGACTGAACTAAACTGAAGGCATCAAGGGGATACCGGCGGGGGTATGTGGGTAAGGATTAGGAGGTGGAACCGTCTGCAGGGGGAAAAAAAAATCCATCTAGGAACTGGGAATTCAACATTTTCAAGCAAACGTGCTCCTCTTCCAAACCTTTTCCTCTTGGTGCACTTTTCCTTTCCTTTCTCACTTTCACTTCGAAGTGTTTTATTTTTCTTTTTAATTTTTTCTCACTTTTTTTATATGTTCCCACAGTTAATGCCATTGTTCAGGCCATCCTTTCAGTTAAATTCTTCTCCAGCTAGTTTCATACCACTACTAAAGTAGTTTTTTTCAGTAAAATGTTTATTTCACTCTGTGTTTAATTTTTCAATACTTTGCCACTGGCTTCAAATTCATACCCAGGGTGCCTCAAGGTTTCTAACTCAGTGGCAGAGGAAATCTGCATTACCTGAATCATGCAGTCACGCTGTCCTGCATGACAGGGATGTTTCTTTTTCACCATAGTGAGTGGTGTTCCCTAGTCCTCTAAGCCTCAGTGCTCTGTCCTTGCTGAAAGGTTTTCCAAGTAGTGTCGTTTCCTGCTCTGTACTTTTGCAGTGAGGATCTGCATGAGATGGTTGATCACAATTGAGCATAAATTCTTGAGTCAGACAACCTGAGTTTGGATTTCTGCTTAACCATCTTCTGGAATGTGACTGAGGACAAATCATCTGACTGCTGAGCTCAGTTTATCCTTTGTGTGTATGCTCAGTCGCATCTGACTCTTTGTGACCCCATGGACTTTAGCCTCCCACCTCCTCTGTCCATGGAATTTCCCAGGCAAGAATACTGGAGCAGGTTGCTGTTTCCTGCTCTGAGGGAGCTTCCTGACTCAGGGATCAAACCCACGTTTCCTGCATTGTAGGCAGATTCTTTAGCACTGAGCCGCCAGAGAAGGCTTCCCTAGTGGCTCAGATGGAAAAGAATCCACCAGTAATGTGGGAGACCTGGGTTCGATCCCTGGCTTGGGAAAATCCCCCAGAGGAGGGCATGGCAACCCACTCTAGTATTCTTGCCTGGAGAATCCCATTGACAGAGGAGCCTGGCGGGCTACAACCCATGGGGTTACAAAGAGTTGGACATGACTGAGCAACTAAGCACAGCACATAAGGAGGATCTTGTGCATAGCGAAAAAAGGCATTAAAAAAATGGCACCTCTTATTTTTGCATGTATGAATATATGTTAATGCATCTTTCCTAAAAAGAAAATTTCTAGCATAAATAGTGTTTCTTATAACCACTAAATCACTTATTCTCAGCTTTTTTTCTGATAAGCTAATTTTAACTTCCCTGAATTATTTTGATCACTAAGGTTAAAGATGGAGACCAAGTCACTTTGTGTACAGTTGTTAATTGAAATACAGGGAAGTTTATGGTTGCTCCATTTCGTCTTCATTATAAGTGATACTCTAGAGCCATGAAGAGGGGAGTGTGGCAGTAGAACCACGTTGGAATTTAGCTAAGATCCCAGGCTGCCTGCTGTTTCCACATGTCCCTTGGTGGGCTTTTCTAAGCTGGAAGCACATTCGTATATGTGCCTTGAACTATCTTGTAGTTCTTACTTTTTATATTAACTTCATAAATCAAGAATATTTTTTATAATTACCAGATCATTGCTTAACACCTGTTTGGATAAATTTTCCACATAGTGCTAGAGCTGTATTACTTTTGAATATTAAATACTTTTTTTGCCTTTTAGATAGATAACTTAAGACTGTTAAAGTGTTCTGTCACTTTTCCTGTAAGAATTTTTAAGTATATTAATTGTATTCCAGAGACTTTTATTTTGGCTAATATAAATTTTCCATTCAATATGGCATATTCTTTTGTTATTTTTCTAGGTAAAGTAGTTGAATATTCTCTAACATGGTTAAAGGTTTATATTAGTAAGTACAACATGGAGATTTTATACAGTCTTCACTTTGTACCTGAGGCATCTAAAGCCTGTTAATTAGGTACTGGTACTTAGTCTCATTTACACTCAGATTAATAGTAAAAGTCTCCTGTTTATTTAACATTCATAGTTTGTTCCAGTAGAAGTTCCTGTGTTTCTCTTGATATTAATAGTTAACGTTTCTGCAGTTTGAATCAATCATAGTTATCAGTAATGTTTTAAGGCTACAGTAATCATTCTCTTGGTTATTCATACATGGCAGTGAGGGAAACCCCTGTAAACTGAAAGTAAATTGTAGTTTCTTCCAGAGTTATGTCATGACAATTCAGATGAATTAAGAAAAACTTGTTTGAGTATTTGCTATATCTGATACTGTCTGCTTCATATTTTTTCTTTTGGGACAAAAATGTAGAATTATTAAAATTAAAGTATGTATGATTTATATGCTTCTTTCCTTTTGCTCATATCTAAATATTGATTTCTTATCCTGATATATTCCTTAAAGGAGGATAACAGGAGATTCTTAAATGTTTTATTATTGTCCTTTACAGATCTAGAGAAAAGGTATTTGTAAAGTGACAGGAAATTTTAAGATCCTAAATATAAATATTGTGTATAATTTTTAAACATGAAGATAACAAAACTTCTTAAGGTTAATTAAGTGTTGTATTGAACAATGGGAAGATGTCAATCAATTTTAAAGAATGGCACCACTTTTTATGTAAATGTTTTTTCATCTTCTGTGATCATAGAATTATAGCCTTGATTTAACTTTCTGAAGACACCTTTATCCTCAAAGATCTGAGACCTCTGGTGCCATGGCACTTCAGAGTGTTTTGAGAAACAGCCGACCAATTCTTTTTGTGCACGTGGCTTGAGTAGTTGAATTCAGTAAGCATAGTATATTTCATTAATAGGCAAGGACTCAAAAACAAACAAAAACACAAGCACTTGGTTAAAGGTTATAATGGTTGTTAGTTTTCAGATGCGTGTATGTGTGTTGTGTGTGCATATACTGGTATTTAAGTTGACTGATAGGTGGTTTTTTGGGAATTATGGCTCATTAAAGAATTTATACTTAGAAAAAATAGTCAGCAGATCACTGCAGTCTTTTTTATTCCCACTCTCAAGAAGTAGTCCCCCGAAAAAGGCCTACGCTTTATTTTGTAAATATAAGACAGTATGTGAAAACATAGCTAACATAAAATCGCCAAATTAAAGCCACTGACAGTAAGACTAGTGTTCCAATGCTAAGGGCAGGAAAGGGCTCATAAGTAATTGATTTTGAGTTGAATCTTGAGTGATTGGGTAAGTTTTTTTCCTCTCCCTACATTTGTTTATAAATAACTTTAGAGAGTCCCCTGTGATCCAGTGGTTAGGATTTGGTGTGTTCACTGCTGGGACCTGGGTTTGATTCCTGATCGGGGAACAACGTCCCTCAAGCCATGTAGTGTGATCAGAAGAAAAGATTTTTTTCAAAGCTGAATGAAGTTTATAGTGAGTACCATATGTCTATTACCTACACTGTACAATTAACATTTTATTGTACTTAGTTTATCCCATATTAATGCTTCTGTTCACTTCTTTATCACCCGTTTATCCATCTTTTTGGGGGATGCATTTCAAAGTAAATTGTTGGTTTCACTGTACTTTTTCCTAATTAGTTTGGCATGCATATCATGAACTAGAGTGTGATATTTTTTGGACCTTTTTTCTTTCAATGTAAAATTTATATATAATGAGATATGCAAGTCTTAAGTTTACATTCTTGGAAATTTAACACATATGTATAACCCAGTCCCCTATCATGATGTAGTATAGCACTGTTATCCCAGAATGTTCCCTTATGCTTGTTCCCAGTCAGTTCTTGCTCCCAACCCTCCTAGAAGTAATCACTGTCACCGTTCTGATTTCTTTCTACCCTAGATTAATTTTCCCCATTTTAGAACTTCTTGTGAATGGAATTACATAGCACGCACACCTTTATATAAGTCATCTTTCACTTAGCATAATGTTTTTGACCCATACTGTTAGGTCTGTCAGAAGTTTCCTTTTTTTTTTTGGCTGTGTAGTATTCTGTTGTGTGAATATACGACAGTCTATCCATTCTATTGGTGGATACCTAGGCTATTTCCAATTTTTTGCTATAATAAAACTTCTATGAATATTCCTATGAGTCTTTTTGTGACAATATTTTTTCATTTCTCTTCAGTCAATACTTAGTTAAATTTCTGGGTCACTGTGGGTGTATTCTTAATTTTATAAGAAACTGCAACCTATTTTCCCAAAGTGGTTGTACCATTTTACATTCCTACCAACAATGTATGAGAGTTGCAGTTATTCTACAATCTTATCAATATTTGGTGTCTTCAGTCTTTTAAATATTTGGCCATTCTGGTACGTGTACAGTAGTATCTCATTGTTCAATTTCTCTGATTAATGTTGTTGTTTTCTCTGATTAACGTTGTTGATAATTTTTTTCTTATGCTTTTTGATGAATTGTGTGTTCAAATCATTTGTCCATATCAAAATTGGATTGTTTTCATTTTATAATTGAATTGCTGTTTTATAAATGGTAGTGCTCAAATATGAGCTCAAATTCTCTTTATTGAACACAGATTCAATTACTTGTTAAAGATAGTTCATCTTATTGAAGTAAAAACAATACAGACTTTTATTTTTATTATCACATTATGGGTGGGGACAGGTTAATTAAAATGACTATTTTAATATGTGAAGTAAATCTATTATGATCCAGGTATTAATAGAGTTGAAAATATAGTTAGTAAATAGTAATGAAATCACTTGTGTTTGGATTTGAAATTGTTATTAAAAAACCTCACTTGAAGCTACCATGTATTTGTTTCCTTTATTTCTTGTTATCATAGTATGTTTGTATGTTGACTCCAGATATAATAATCTTAAGAGAAATAATGCATTATTTTATAAAACAGTTTATTTTGTTGTCTTTCAAAAGTTATGTTTTGGAATCTTTTACAGTGTTGATACTTTTTAGATAAGGTGTCTCTGGTATTGATGTAACATTTTTACCCTTCTGTGGGAAAAAAGTAATTTCATTAAGGTCAAAGATATTTTCAGAATATTTATTATTAATTCTGCAAAATGTAGAAAAGGTGAGAGATTCTCTAGAGGTAAGGTATTGTGGTTAGTGTACTAGTAAATTAAAAAAATTACCAAACTTTTTACATGTAGAAATAAGATCTAAAAACAAGATTTTCTGCATTTTACATCTAGAAATAAGGTTTGTTTTTTTTTCCCTTTCTTAGTTATGGTCTAAGGACATGATTTTTATGTTGAGTGAGAGAAAAATGGGACATAATTTTCTTCCAGATAGCCATGTACTCAGCTAAAAACCAAAGGTTCCATTACTGAATAAGAGGGAAAAACAGATACTGGGAGACAACTAGCAGCCAGGTTGACTCAAAGCCTAGGGAAGTACTGATTGAAAAACAGATCTACCTGTTTTGTCAAGTTCTTTAGAGGAAATGGCTATAAATATTTGAAATATAAATAAGGAAAAACCAGAAACATATGGTATTAAAGTTAATATCCCATCTGTGAAGATATATCATCCCCCAGACATTCCTTTTTTTCTAAACAAAAGAGTAGAGAAACACTGAAAACTATTAGACTTTCCTAGTTAAGCTGTGTCAATATTTTAATGTTTACTTAGATTGACTACACTTACTTTCTCTCATCTTTCAGATTTATTGCCATATCTAACCATTTCTAAATGCTGTGAACAATGAGCAGTTGTGCTGAAAGTCTCTTTTTTCAGCCAAGAAACTCCGGCTTGACTAATTTCAAATTTATAGAAAGAAAACTCTGACCCCCAAATGAAGAGAATTAGCTAAGATCATACATAGCTAATGGATGGCAGAGTCCTAAACCTAAGTCTCTGTCCCCTAGTACTGAAGCAACTATGTCCAAACAGAAAGAGGCCCACCTGCTGTTACTGTACTGGCACAGAGTAATGGCACAGAGGCCCTGTTCTTCCCACCCGGCTCATCAGTTGGCCTCATTTATACCAACTAAGTGAACTATTGTACTTTATTTAAAGGAAGTGGGTGGTAGGATTAATATTAAGCAAGATGGACTCTTTCTGATGGCCAGAACTATATGTAGATTCAATTAAATTATTTCATATTAGAAATTTAATTAAGAATAAGTGGTGTAGTGTGGAAGGACAAGAAAAGTCTCCACCATCAGGCCTTGTTGAGAACTGGATGAATGAAATAAAATTGGTATCCCAACAGGAACTCTTAATTGATCATCGTCATCATTCAGTTTCCTGATTCTGCCTCCACTCTGACTATAGATTCGTTTTCTTCTTTTCCACGACTGCTTTCTCTACCTCATGGTTTCTGCTGTCCTGCAGCTTCTGCTTACTGCCTCCTTTGCCATCTCATATTCAGATCCCCTGAAGAAGCAGATCAGACTGAGTTAGTTAGTTCATCATTTTGTGAGACAGAACTACTGAACAGTTCTCAGGTCATGCTAATGTAAAAGCCACTGGCCTACATACACATTCCTGGTCTAGTTAATTGTGGCAAAGTGGAAGGAACTTATGATAGAAAGCATAACATGTGATGCAAGCCTTGAGACTGCTTTTTCCAGAAATGAACTGTGGCTGTTGCTTATATCCAGAGCGTTATATTTGTTGGTACACGTTTGGTTTAAAAATCAAAGCATCATTAAATGAATTCAGATTTTAAAATCTGGTCTGCCCTCTCGAGACCATAGTCTCTTAACCATATTGTCACTCCCTACACACAGACTCCTATCCAGCAGTCTCAGACAGTAACCTCACCTCACACCACCTCCTCATAAATTTTACTCCTGGGTGTAGAAAATTTAATAGCCTCTCTCCTACTGATATCTTTTCTGTGAATTGAGGTTCTTCTTTGAAACCATACTTATTCCATATTTACCCTAAAATGAAGTCTTATTCATAAATTACGCTATGCTAGATAAAACTCTTCCCATATAAGATAACTTCTTACAGAAGAATGATTGCCCTAACTGTGCACCTGAACATTTTCTAGTAGAAACACAGTTAGTTTTACATATCACCATTTATTAAGTATTCACTGTGTCAGGCATTGGGCTATGCATCTGCTGGGATATAGCACTGATTAGCAGACTGAGGCCCAGAACAGTTAAACTCTTATCCAAAATCACATCTAATACATTGCAGAGCTAAAATTCAAATCCTATCTCTGTAATGCCACAGCCTCTGTTTTTAACAACCGTCCCTTACTGTCAATGACTGCTAAGTAGAATTAACAATAGTATTTTATAAATGGATTCTCTGGTAGCTCAGATGGTAAAGCTATTTTATAAATAAATACTCCTACCCCACTAAGAAAAGAAAACTACCTTGCTCTAATGCAGTGCTTCCCAAAATACTGCTCAATGAGATATCATTACACAGTAAGGGTTCTATGACAAAGTAAATGTGGGAAATGTTATATTAAAGAGCTCATCAAATTTCATATTGCAGGGATTCCAAGGGTTTTTTTTTTTTTCCAGAAAATTTAAATATACCATTCCACACTGTGAATCTCCAGGAACTAAATATAAGCAGAGTTTCCCATATATACTTAGTCAAAGTTACCACTCTTCACAGGGCATTGACTAGAACTGTCTTGTGAAAGGCATCTTGGAAAATATTTATCTAGTAAAAATTTCACATGACTGTCTTTTTCTGCTATAGTTTCACCTAAACTAGGTCAGTTAGTTATCAATAAATCTTAACCATCCCCACTGATCCGTGTCCGACTGCAGGTGAAGTGTCATGGCCTTGTTAAGGGTCAGTGGCTGTGTTTTGGATCATGTAACTTTCCTTTCTTCAGAAATGACAGGATAGGAACTCAAAGGACAATCCATTCACTTATGTGGTTTGCTGCTGAAAGAGAAGATGGGTCCATATGATTTAGAGCCACACATGGAAAACCATACCACAGAGGGGACGAAAGAGCCGCACAGCAGTGGTAGGACAACTAGTGAAAATCACAAAGGAGTAGGAGACTACTCGGGAGCAAAGGAACTGGCCAACAGGAAAAAAGTGGGGCAGAGCAGAGAAGGCATGCAGAGGTAAGCGAGCCCAGGCCACGTACCTGTGTTCTGGGCTTGGTCTGGCTTCTGTGAATCAAGCCCTTGGACTCCGTGGGATCTTTGTTGGACTCCGTGGGATCTTTGTTGTGCCTTTGTAATAACCTCACTTTCAATTGAACTTGCTTGAGTAGCTCTCTTTTCCTGCAAGCAATCTTATTTAAATTCAAATAAGGAAACTGAGAATTTTCACTGAAATAAAGCAGGACAACACAGGTGTTAAAAAAGGCTGTAGATTGTGGAGTTTTGATTGAATGCTTGAGACTGAATCGCAGGTCCTGTACTGTCAGATGCAAAACTTTGGACAAGTTACCCATATCCTCCATTCTTATCTGTAAAATGGAAATAATGAGAGTATCTAGGGATTGAAGGAGATGTTTGTAAAGGGCTTTGTACATATAGAAAACACTGAATAAATGTTAGCTATTATTAATTACTTTGCATGTACTTCTTTTCTCTCAACATAAAAATCTTGTCCTTAGACCATAACTAAGAGAGAAAAAAAAAGTCATTTCTGGATGTAAAAATCTGGTAAAAAATATATATGTATAATTTATTAGTATACTAACTACAGTGTCTTAACTCTAGGGAATTTCTCATGCTTTGTGCATTTTGCAGAATCAATAACATCTGATACTCTGAAAGTATCCTTGATCGTAATGAAGTGGTTTTTTTTCCTCCCACAACAGGGCAAAAATGTTAATAATCTTTCTTGTGGCTAGTTGCAGTAATATGATTAAATACTAAACAGTAAGTCATTTTCAGCTTTTGGGAGATGTTTTTAAGAGGAAGGAGCACACCCTTCATTTTTGCTTTTCTTTCCTGCTGATTAGACAGTAGATGTTATGGTTAAAACTTAAGCAGCCACCATGAGCAAGAATTAAAAACTATATATTGTAGAGTGAAAAGATAATTATGGATCCTCCATATCAACCTTAGATTATTTCATTTGTGTGAAAGAGAAATTTCTGTTTTGTTTAAACTACTATTAAGATTTCCTTTCACTTGCAGCCCTGCCTAACCCTATCTGATATGACTCCTATGACTCCATGTCTCTAAATAAACCTTATATTGCTGTTTTTGATTAAAAATAGTAGGCTGTATTTCTTGGGCTTTCCATTGTGAAAATGGGGATTGACTTTCCCCTAACCTATTTCACTTGCCTGCACGGAAGCACTTCCCACTCACCTGGCATCTTCCCAAATGTTACATTGTAATTTTGTCTAAGTTCAGTGCTTTCATTTTGATGATGTAAATGAACTTAATAATTATCTTTTTTGTTGTTTACTTAGTTTTCTATTGCTTATCCTTAGTTCAAATACAACTAACTCTGTCAGTCATTTAAATCTCTGTCAGCTTTATCTTCTTCAAGCTCTCTCTCCTTGGGCTGACTGAGGTGCTTTTTATATTAATTGTTCTGTATGATGCACCACTGATATCCTGAAACTTTTCTTCTCCATCATTCTGAAGATTCTCCTTTTCTCCTTTCTTTGTGTAGGATCTCTTTATTTCCGAATCCCACCTCTTCTTTTAATTTTGTTAGCGCTATCTTCCAGCAGCATCTTGCGATAAGGTAAAAAGGAAGTAACATTCTTGAGGCCTTGCATGTCTGAAATGTTTGATACTTTTAGTTGGCTAGAAATATTTCCCCTCAGAAATTTGAAGTTATAGATCGAGTCTTTTTATTTTTTAAAGATTTTTAAATGTCTGCTGTTTTTAAAGTCTTTGTTGAATTTGTCACAATATTGCTTCTGTTTTATGTTCATTGGTTTTTTTGGCTGCAAAGCATGTGGGATCTTAGCTTCCCAAGCAGGGATGGAACCTTCAACCTCTGCATTGGAGGTAAAAGTCTGAACTGCTAGACCACCAGGGAAGTCCCTACCCATTGTCTTTTAGATTTGGAGATTGTTGAGAATCCAGAGCTACTCTCATTCCTAATCCTGTATGTAGTGCTGTTTCCCCTCCCTCAGAGTTTTGGATTTTTCATTTATTCCTGGTTTCTGAAATTTCATGTCTTCAAGTGGCTGTTTTTGTCTTCATTATTATGGCTATACAATAGACTCTTCCAAATTGGTAACTTACAGATTTACATCCTTCCATCCTCCCTTGGTCTTTTGGGCTTGTCAGATTTCCCAGAGAAGGGTCCTCCCATAGCTCTTGCCTGGAAGGTATAGGTTTCTTTGCCAGAAATTTGGGAGGAAGATTATTTGGGGTTGCAGCACTCTCTATGTAAACTTTTAAACCATTTCTTCTCTGTTCAGTTTGAAATCATTACTCTCAATTGCTAAGTATTCCCACAGATGAGTTACCCTCTCTTTTATTTTTTCCTGATATTAATTAAGCTTCTACTCTTCTGCTAGGGTAGAGCAAGGATAGTCATGTGTGTAGAGAAGGGAGGGTATCTGGGGATTTAACTGATTTTTACCTAGGCTTTCCTGCAGTCCTACCGATCCTTCACTTCTACAAGTGTTTGGTACTGCCAGTCTTGCTTGGGACTGTCAGAGCTTGTTGAGCATTCTGAAGTGTAAATCTGGTAGCTTCTAGTCATTTTCCCCATGGTTTAGGATTTAGTGTTCTGAGGTGAGCTAATACAGCTAAATTTATCCAACTGCTTTTCAACTTTGAAACTTGTACTTTATCCTGTCCAGTTTTCTTCCTTTCTCTCTGTGGTTGCATTGCTAATTATTGTATCTTTGCACCTCTCCTTTAAAACTTTAAATGGAAAAAGAAGAAATCAACTTCAAGTCCAGAAATTTTATTTGCTTATGGGCTGTAATACCCAGTCAAGTTTCTTCAGAATCACTTTAAAATTTCAGAATTTTCTGGATGTTAATTTATATAGAATAAAATACGCAAGAGCCTAAGTGTACAAGTTTTAACAGACAAATACATCCTTGTAATGTAAATCCCAATCAAGACCTTGATGCTTAACTTGGACAGGCATCTAACATGCTTTTTTTGATGTTTGCAATTCTATGATCAAGCTAGGATTTAATGAAGCATTAATGAACTGCTGTTCTACTGCATATGAGACTCTTAGGTGCTTTTGAGATGTTAACTTAAAAAAAATTTTTTTTGAGATGTTAACTTTTTTCAAAACTTTTTGAGATGCTAACTTATTTTTTATAAAAGACTTTATACCATTGATGGACATTTGGGTGGTCAGCTGAAGTAGACACTGGGGTGCATGTATCTTTTTGAATTATGGTTTACTCTGGGTATGTGCCCAGGAGTGGGATTGCTAGAATATACGATAGCACTGCTTTTAGTTTTTTAAAGAACATCCATGCTATTCTCCATTGTGGCTGTATCAATTTACATTTCCACCAACAGTGCAAAGGGTTGCCTTTTCTCCACTCCCTCTCTAGCATTTATTGTTCATAGATTTTTTTAATGATGGTCATTCTGACCAGTGTGAGGTGATACCTCATTAGTGGCCATCAAGAAAGGAATGGATGATTTCTCCAAAGAAGACATACGATGGCTAACAAACACATGAAAAGATGCTCAACATCACTCATTATCATAGAAATGCAAATCAAGACCACAATGAGGTACCATTTCACACCAGTCAGAATGCCTGCGATCCAAAAGTCTACAAGCAATAAATGCTGGAGAGGGTGTGGAGAAAAGGGAACCCTCTTACACTGTTGGTGGGAATGCAAACTAGTACAGCCACTGTGGAGAACAGTGTGGAGATTCCTTAAAAAATTGCAAATAGAACTGCCTTATGACCCAGCAATCCCATTGCTGGGCATACACACCGAGGAAACCAGAATTGAAAGAGACACGTGTACCCCAATGTTCATCGCAGCACTGTTGATAATAGCCAGGACATGGAAGCAACCTAGATGTCCATCAGCAGATGAATGGATAAGAAAGCTGTGGTACATATATACAATGGAATATTACTCAGCCATTAAAAAGAATACATTTGAATCAGTTCTAATGAGGTGGATGAAATGGGAGCCGATTATACAGAGTGAAGTAAGCCAGAAAGAAAAACACCAGTACAGTATAGTAACACATATATGTAGAATTTAGAAAGAAGGTAATGATAGCCCTGTATGCAAGACAGCAAAAGAGACACAGATGTATAGAACAGAGTTTTGGACTCTGTGGGAAAGGGAGAGAGTGGGATGATTTGGGAGAATGGCATTGAAACATGTATACTATCATGTAAGAAATGAATTGCCAGTCTAGGTTCGATACAGGATACAGGATGCTTGGGGCTGGTGCACTGGGATGACCCAGAGGGATGGTATGGGGAGGGAGGTGAGAGGGGGGTTCAGGGTTGGGAATTCATGTACACCTGTGGTGGATTCATATCAATGTACAGCAAAACCAATACAGTATTGTAAAGTAAAAAAATGTAAATAAATAAAAAATAAAGAGAAAAAAAAAGGAATGGATGGAGAAGAGTGGTACATATATACAGTGGAATGTTACTCAGCCATAAAAAAGAATGAAATCGTGCCGCTTGCAGAGACATGAAAGGACCTAGATATCATCATACAGAGTAAAGTAAGTCAGATAAAATACAGAGTAAAGTAAGTCAGATAAAAAAATATATATATATTAGCACATGAATGTGGAATCTTAAAAAATGGTATAGATAAACTTATTTGCAAAGCAGAAATAGGATCACAGACATAGAGAACAAATGTATGGTTACCAAGGGGGGGAAGGGGTAGCGGGATGGATTGGAGATGGGGATTAACATATATACACTTTGTGTGTGAGCCCAGTCATGTCTGACTTTTGCGACCCTATGAACTGTAATCTGCCAGGCTCCTCTGTTCATGGGATTTTCCAGGCAAGAATACTGGAGTGGGTTGTCATTTCCTACTCCACTGGATCTTCTCAACCCAGGCATTGAACTCACATTTCTTGCACCTCTTGTGCAAGATTCTTTACCATTGAGCCACCTGGGAAGCCCTTGTATAAAATAGTTAACTAATGAGACAGAACCTACTGTATAGCACAAGGAACTCTATGCTGTGCTCATAGTGACCTAAATGGGAAGGAAATCCAAAAAAGAGGAGAATATGTATACTTACAGCTGATCACTTTGCTGTACAGTAGAAACTAATACAACATTGTAAAGTAACTGTACTCCAATAAAAACAAAAGCTTTACAATTGTATCTCAATAAAACTGAAGAAAAAACCCAAAAACAACAACAAAAGATGAATTTTTAGAGCAGTTTTAGATTCATAGTAAATTGAGGGGAAAGTACAGAGTTGCTATATACCCTCTACCCCGGTATGTACAGCCTCTCTGACTATCAACAACCTGCATCAGAGTGGAACATTTGTTAGTTGATGAACCTGCATTGACGCATTATTTTCACCTTAAATCTGTAGTTTACATTAGGGTTCTCTCTTGGTGTTGTACATTCTATCTGTTTTGACCAATACATAGTGATTTGTGTCTGTCATTATAGTATCATACAGAATACTTTCACTGTCCTAAAAATCCTTTGTGTTCTACCTATTCATCATGTGGAGAAGGCAATGGCACCCCACTCCAACGCTCTTGCCTGGAAAATCCTATGGATGGAGGAGCCTGGTGGGCTGCAGTCCTTGGGGTCGCTAAGAGTCAGATAGGACTGAGCGACTTCACTTTCACTTTTCACTTTCATGCATTGGAGAAGGAAATGGCAATCCACTCCAGTGTTCTTGCCTGGAGAGTCCCAGGGACGGGGGAGCCTGGTGGGCTGCCGTCTATGGGGTTGCACAGAGTCGGACACGACTGAAGTGACTTAGCTTAGCTTATTCATCATGACCTCTCTCCTGGTGCTGCTGCTGCTGCTGCTAAGTCTCTTCAGTCCTGTCTGACTCTGTGCGACCCCATAGACGGCAGCCCACCAGGCTCCCCCGTCCCTGGTGTTCTCTAAGCAACTACTAATTTTTTCACTGTCTCCATTTGTTGTTGTTCAGTCGTTCAGTTGTGTCTGACTCTTTGTGACCCCGTGGGCTGCAGCATGCCAGGCTTCCCTGTCCTTCACTGTCTCCTGGAGTTTGCTCAAACTCATGTCCACGGAATTGATGATGCCCTCAACCATCTCATCTTCTGTCATCCCCTTCTCCTCTTGCCCTCAGTCTTTCCCAGCATCAGGGTCTTTTCCAATCAGTAAGCTCTTCATATCAGGTGGCCAGAGTATTGGAGCTTCAGTTTCAGCATCAGTCCTTCTAGTGAATATTCAAGGTTGATTTCCTTTAGGATTGACCGGTTTGATCTCCTTGCAGTCCAAGGGACTCTCAAGAGTCTTCTCCAGTACCACAGTTTGAAAGCATCAATTCTTTGGCACTCAGCTTTCTTTGCGGTCCAATTCTCACATCCAGACATGACTACTGGAAAAATCATAGCCTTGACCATATGGACCTTAGTCAGCAAAGTGATGTCTCTGCTTTGTAAATGCTGTCTAGGTTTGTCATACTTTTCTTCCAAGGAGTAAGTGTCTTTGGTTTCATGGCTGCAGTCACCATCTGCAGTGATTTTTGGAGCCCAAAAAATAGAGTCTGTCACTCTCTCCATTTTTTCCCCATCTGTTTGTGAGGAAGTGATGTCCTGATCTTAGTTTTTCTGAATGTTAAATTTTAAGCCAGGTTTTTCACTCTCCTCTTTCACCTTCATGAAGAGGCTCTTTAGTTCTTCTTTGCTTTCTGCCATAAGGGTGGCATCATCTGCACATCTGAGGTTATTGATATTTCTCCCAGCAATCTTGATTCCAGCTTGTGCTTCATCGAGCCTGGCATTTCACATGATGTGTTCTTCTTATAAGTTAAATAAGCAGGGTGACAATATACAGCCTTGACATACTCCTTTCCTGATTTTGAACCAGTCTGTTGTTCCATGTCTGGTTCTAACTGTTGGTGCTTGACCTGAATACAGGTTTTTCAGGAGGCAGGTTAGGTGCTCTGGTATTCCCATCTCTTTAAGAATTTTCCTCAATTTGTTGTGAGTCACACAGTCAAAGGCTTTAGCATAGTCAATGAAGCAGAAGTAGATGTTTTTCTGGAATTCTCTTGCTTTTTTCTGTGATCCAATGGATGTCTCCATAGTTTTGCCTTTTCCAGAATGTCTTTGGTTGAAATCATATGTAGCCTTTTCAGGTTGGTATCTTTCCCTTAGTCATATGCATGTAAGATACCTCCATATCTCTTTCCGGCTTGATAGCTCATGCTGAATATTATTTAATTGTTTGGATGTACCATTCACCTACTGAGAGACATACTGGTTGCTTCCAAGTTTTAGCAATTATGGATAAAACTACGTCCATGTGCAGGTTTTGATGTGGATGTATGTTTCCAGCTTCTTTCAGTAAATAACATGGAGCACAATTGCTGCACTGTATGGTAACAGTATGTTTAGTTTTGTAAGAAACTGCCACGATGTCTTCCAAAGAGGCGGTACCATTTTTCAGTCTTTACTGGAAGTGAATGAGGTTTCTTGTTTTTCCGCACTCTTGACGGCATTTAATGTTGTTAGTGTTTTGAATTTTGGCCATTCTAATATGTGTGTGATGGTATTTCATTATTTCTGTTTGCAGTTCCCAAATAAAATATGGTATTGAATGTCTTTTCATATGCTAATATGCCTTTGTATATCTTCCTTGGAAAGATGCCTGTTTAAATCATTTACCCATTTTTAATGTATTGGATTATTCATTTTCTTACTGTTGAGTGTTTAAGAGTTGTTTAAAAATATTTTGGATAACAGCCCTTTATGTTATTTGCAAATACTGATTTATAATGTGTTAATTTCTGCTGTACAGCAAACTGTTTCATTTATACATACACTTTTGAAGCTATTCCTTTCTATTACGGTTTATCACAGGATACTGAATATAGTTCCCTGCCCATACGGTAGGACCTTGTTGTTTATCCATTCCATATATAATAGCTTACATCTGCTAACCCCAACCTCCCACTCCATTCCTTCCCCAACTCCCTCCCCCTTGGCAACCACAAGTCTGTTTTCTATGCCCCAAGTCTGTTTCTGTTTTGTAGATTAGTTCCTTTGTGTCATACTTGAGATTCCACAAATAAGTAGTATCATTTGTTGTTTGTCTTTCTCTTTCTGACTTACTCATTATGATGCTCTCTGGTTGCTCTCATGTTTCTGCAAATGGCGCTATTTTTTTTAATAGCTGAGTAGTATTCCATTGTTTGTGTGTACCACATCTTCTTTATCTGTTCCTCTGTTGATGGACCTTTAGATTGCTTCCATATCTTGGCTCTTCTGAATAGTGCTGCTGTGAACATAGACGTGCATGTGTCTTTTTGAATTATAGCTTTGTTTGGATATGTGCTGATAAATGGGATTGCTAGATCATATAATAATTCTATTTTTAGTTTTCTGAGGAATCTCCATAGTATTTCCCACAGTGGCTATACCAACAACTTACCTTCCTACCAACATGTTGTAGGAGGGTTCCTTTTCTCCACCCTCTCTCCAGCATTTGTTATTTGTAGACTTTTTAATGATGGCCATTCTGGTATGAGGCATACCACACTGTGGTTTTGATTTGCATTTCTCTAATAATTCACAATGTTGGGTATCTATTCTTGGGCCTGTTGGCCATCTGTATGTCTTCTTTGGAAAACTGTCTACTTAAGTCTTCTTTGCAAATATTTTTTTCCCAGTCGGTGGCTTGCCTTCTCATTTCCTTGAATCATCTCACTTTTTAGAAGGGGAACCAACCTGAAAAAGATTGAAGCTTAACAAAAGTTCTGATATAGGAGATGGTTTATAGTTTTATGATTTAAGGTAGGTCTTTAGATAAAAATTTTAGAAGCCCCACTTACATGTTCAGAGCCACTTAAGGTTTTTACTTATTTTGAGAAATATGTATCAGTTACATTAACCTGTGTTATTTAAAAACTTGAATTACCCTTCATTGTCCACTTAACAAAATTCCTCCTTTATCTTGCTTCAACCTCTCTTTCCAATTTTTATTTCTTATTGTTTTCCTTTATACATATATAATGTGTCAGCCAAATGGAATCACTCTGTATTCCCCACAGAGCTCAGATCCAGGGACTTGCTTGTCCTCTTGTCTATTGAAAATTCTCTCTGCTTTATTATTTATTTTGGTCTTGCCTCTTGGCCTCTGGGTTCTTAGTTCCTCGGCCAGGATTGAACCCTTACCCTCAGCAGTGAAAGTGTGGAGTCCCAGCCACTGGACTGCCAGGGAATTCCTGAGATGCTCTCTTCTTTAATTCAAGAACCACTTTTTACATAATGCCTTAGGGAAGACTATGAATCTAACCTAAGAATAAAATAAAAAATATGGAAAAATGACTATATAAAGATGTTTATTGCCACGTTATTTATTTTGCTTCCCTTGTGGCTCAGCTGGTAAAGAATCTGCCTGCAGTGTGGGAGACCTGGGCTTGATCCCTGGGTTGGGAAGATCCACTGGAGAAGGGATAGGCTACACACTCCAGTATTCTGCTGGAGAATTCCATGGACTGTATAGTCCATGGGGTTGCAAAGAGTCAAACATGACTGAGTGACTTTCACTTTTACTTTAAAGATGTTTTTTGCAGCATTATTTATAGTAGCTAAACAATGGAGCCAGTAATCTTCAGCATGAATGGAATGATTATAGTTAAAAATGTTGGAGGGTATAGAAACATGGAAGAGTCTTATGGTATAGTTGGGGAAAAAAGTGAAAATCTGAGGTCATATATGCAAAGTAATTATGGATCTGAAACAAACCCAAATGGAGAGAGATGAAAGGGGGACATACCTCAAAGTAAGTTGTGTTAGAGTGATCAAATGGTGTTATTTTTTCTCATTGCATAAATTTTATTTAATATAAGTAAAATTGAATATTTATAAATTGTGGTAAATATTTCTGCATTTCATTTACCGTTAAAAGGTTTGATCAAAGCGGTGTTAGGAAAACCCCAAAATGAAGCACAGAAAATGTTGAACACTGGGGGACTTTGCTGTCAGTCCAGTGGTTAAGACTCTGCACTTCCAAGTTTCCAGTGCGGGGGGCATGGGTTTGATCCTTGTTTGGGGAACTGAGAGTCCACATGCCAGCAGCATGGCCAAAAAGAAAAAAAAAAGTTGACTATTGGGTAACTGCATTGAAAGGGTTTGTAATATTTTACAGTTAGCTATAAAAGAGTTATGTACTTTCAGTGACAAGTATTAATACATGTTTGAATTGTGTGGAGTTGGTGAAAATTTCATTTTCCAGTGTTTTGCTCTTTGAAGACAAGACATTCTAAAAAATCTTGGGATATTACTTTTGAGAAGAACAGAAGGTAAAATAAGATGGGAGTGCTGATCAATGCAGTTATTGAAAGGATGTTTAAAAAAAAGGGGGCAAAGACAGATATACGCAAAGATGAATATAAACGACACTAGAGTATGCAGATAGTGTGGAGAAGGCCAAAGCGTGTAATGAAGCTGTGACAAATGCTTACGTCCATGAAAAGCTTTTAGGACTGCTTTGGTAGCAGGAGCAACAAAGAAAGGATAGCTTTGCTGTTTGGGACTGAGGTGTTGTATTAGTAGATTGTCAGAGAAAGCAGAGCTTTTCTATTCCCCTTTGGCTTTTATCTCTGTTAAGATGAATTATCTTTAGATTAAGGAGGATAAAAAGACTTTTTATAATTAGTTTTCATGTATATCTATCATGTAGGATTTCCACATTTGTTGTATAAATTTAAAAAACAGACCAATATGGGGAGAAAATGCACCCTCCCATTTATGCCACTCAGATATAACTCCTGCTGATATTTTGTTGATACCCTCTCAGAATTCTTTTCTGCATAATGTATATAGGCAATATATTTTTATAAAAAGAGAAAACTGTTATTCAGTAGTCTCTTCTTTTTCTCAGAACTTAATTTTCCCAGGAGTATGCTCTGAAGTTTTTCCTATCAGTGCATATAAACTACACCATCTTTTAAAAAACTTTTAATGAAATTGTAGCATGCAAATACAAAAGTACGCAAACGATACAGCTCAGTAAATACTCCCCAAAATGAACACACGGATTTAACTACCACTCACTTCAAAACTGGACCATTATCAGTGCCCCATAGGTCCTCATTATGCTCTGTTGCAGTCATTAACCCTTCCTCCTCTCCAAAGATACATTTCTGATTTATAATTCTATGGATTATTCTTGCCTGTGTTTGGACTTCATATGAATGGAGGAATACGTAGATGATCTTCTGTGTCTTTCTTCTTTCACTGAATATTATGTTTTGAGATTCATCCATGTTATATGTATTGTAGTTTGTTTTCACTGTTGAGTAGTATTCCATTTTAGGAAGAAACTGTATTGGATTTATCCATTCCACAGTTGGTGGGCTTTGAGTTGCTTGTAACAATTTATTTTGTTCACTGCTGTGTATACATAGTATGTGTTTTGTGCTTGGCATATAGCAGGCATTCAGTAAGTATATGTTGAATTTTGTAGGGGGAGAGGGGCTGTGCTGCATGGCACGTGGGATTTTAGTTCCGTGATCAGAGGTTGAACCTGTGCCCCTGCAGTGGAAGTGTGGAGCTTTAATTCCTGGACCTCCAGGAAAGTCCCATATATGTTGAATTTAAGAATTAAATGTCTCACATTTCTTTATAATGATTACTGAATTTTCTCTGAATTATCAAAGAATAGTAATATAGATACTTTTATCCTCTCCCTGCTAGTTTGAGAGCTTTAGAACAATTTAACTTCATTTATTTCTACTGACTTGTTTGCTGCTGTTTTAAATGCTGTTGTTTTAAACAGTCATTAATTTAGGTTTGCTCACATATTTCAGTTCAGTTCAGTCCAGCCGCTCAGTCATGTCCAACTCTTTGCGACCCCATGAACCGCAGCACGCCTCCCTGTCCATCACCACTCCCGGAGTTCACCCAAACCCATGTCCATCGAGTTGGTGATGCCATCCAGCCATCTCATCCTCTGTCGTTGCCTTCTCCTTCTACCCTCAATCTTTCCCAGCATCAGGGTCTTTTCAAATGAGTCAGCTCTTCGCATCAGGTGGCCAAAATATTGGAATTTCAGCTTCAACATCAGTCCTTCCAATGAATATTCAGGACTGATTTCCTTTAGGATGGACTGGTTGGATCTCCTTGCAGTCCAAGGGACTCTCAAGAGTCTTCTCCAACACCACAGTTCAAAAGCATCAATTCTTCGGTGCTCAGCTTTCTTCACAGTCCAACTCTCACATCCATTCATGACCACTGGAAAAACCATAGCTTTGACTAGATGGACCTTTGTTGGCAAAGTAATGTCTCTGCTTTTTAACATGCTGTCTAGGTTGGTCATAACTTTCCTTCCAAGGAGTAAGCATCTTTTAATTTCATGGCTGCAGTCACCATCTGCAGTGATTTTGGAGCCCCCCAAAATAAAGTCAGCCACTGTTTCCCCATCTGTTTCCCCTGAAGTGATGGGACCGGATGCCATGATCTTAGTTTTCTGAATATTGCTTTAAGCCAACTTTTTCACTCTCCTCTTTCACTTTCATCAAGAGGCTCTTTAGTTCTTCACTTTCTGCCATAAGGGTGGTGTCATCTGCATATCTGAGGTTATTGATATTTCTCCCAGCTCATATACTTAATGTTACATTTTTTCCCTTCCTGCATCTCTAAGGCTTCTGCTTGGCAAAGTATTTCTTCTACTTGAAGCATACTATGTAATAGCCCCAAATTGGAAACAACCCAAATGTCCATTAATAGATGAATATACAAGTAAATTGAGATATATCTATACAGTTGAATACTCCTTAGCAATAAAAAGGAACAAGCTATTGATATGCAACCGTATGAATTAGTCTCAAAATAATTATGCTGAGTTTTCTGTGTGTAATTGTGAGAATTCTCTTTTATATTTGAAATGTGTTTCACATTCATGCTTGAAAAATATTTTTTTCAGGGAATAGACTTCTAAGTTGGCAGTTATCATTCAACAGTTTAAGGATGTGTTTCTTTTGTGTTCTGGCTTCTATTGTCTCTGTTGAAGTTAGCCTAAAGTCTAATTTTTTTTTTTTTTTCCGTGAAAGTGAAGTCGCTCAGTTGTATCCCGACTCTTTGCAACCCTATGGACTGTAACCTACCAGGCTCCTTCTTCCATGGGATTCTCCAGGCAAGAATACTGGAGTGGGCTGCCATTTCCTTCCCCTGGTGTGTAATTTCCTAGGCACTCTGACCTGCTGAGAAGGCAGATAGGTTGTCTTTCCTGGTGTAGAGAAAGCGCTCAGGCACTGAGATGCTGACCTTGCAGGTGAAAGTTGGCCCCAAAAGGTCCAAGGAATATGGGTGGGCGCTGATGGAGTGCACCTTCATGGTGAATCATACTGGCTCTTCAGATTTCCGCCAGGAAGCGAAGCTTTAAGCATCTTCCTCCCCTTTGTCTTTGAAGTCACCATGATTTTCTTTCTATTTATATGTTTGTGTTTCACTGGGCTTCTTTAGGCTCAATCATGATGTTTCAAAATCAGTTTCCAAAAATTTTAAGCCATTATCACTTTGAATGTTCTTCTGTCCCATTTTTTTTTCCTTTTGGAATTCCAAATACATGTATGTTGATTTTCCCATTGTATCTCTTCTTTGTTTTGCTCCCCAACTTTTAATTTTTATATAGCCCATCCTTTTGTCTCTTTATATTTTGCATGTTTTCTTCTGACCTACATTTTGAGCTGCTTTTAAACCTACACATTGAATTCTTAATTTTGGTTAATAGTATGCTTCAATTTTAGATTATTTACCTGGTTCTTTTGTTTAAAAAAAGTTTGATTTATTATCATTTATTTGAACATACTAAGGTTTTTAGGTTTATTGAGATATAATTGATTTATTGTAAAATAAACTGCACATATTTACAATGTTATAAGTTTTGATATGTTTATACTGGTAAAACCATCACCATGACCAACATAATAATAAATATATCCATTATTCCCCTTACCACTCCCATCCCTAAGTAACCGCTGATCTGCTTTCTGGCACTGTAGATTATTTGTATTTTTGGCAACTTATATAAATGTATAACCTGTACGTATTTGGGGGGCTTCTTTCATTTAGTACGATTATCTTGATACTCTGGTCATGTTGATCAAATAGTTTCTTTTCATTGTTGAGTAATGGGATTGCAAAAGAGTCAGATACAATTTAGCGACTCAACAACAACAAATCCCATTTTGTGGCTGTTTGACAGATGGACAGCACTGAGGTTTGTTGATTCATTTGTCCATCCAAAGACATTTAGGCTGTCTCCAGTTTGTGTGTGTGCTCAGTTGTGTCCCACTCTTTGAGACCCAGTGGATTATAGCCTGCCAGGCTCCTTTGTCCATGGGGATTCTCCAGGCAAGAGTACTGAAAATGGTTGCCATTTCCTCCTCCAGGGCATCTTCCTGACTCAGGAATTGAACCCGCCTCATTTATGTCTCCTGCATTGGCAGGCAGGTTCTTTACCACTAGCGTCACCTGGGAAAAACCTGGGAAGTTTTCAAGTTTTTGGTTATTACAAATAAAGCTGCTAGGAATATTCTGATAGAAATTATGCATGGGGCATAAGACTTGGGTATTTTATAGTCTGTCTCTGATAATGCTATTTTCTGTGGGGGTTTTTATTGTAGCTTAGGAAAAAAAAACGTTTCCTTCTATGCCTAGTCATATTTGATTGAGTGTTGGATATTAGAAAAGTTATAGAAATAACTGAAGATTTAGGATGATTTATTTTTGCTTCTGGCAGGTGGCTAAGGGAACTAGTGATACTATCTTACCTTAGTCTAGTTTTAAGTACTGAGATGTTTTGAGGCTGGGCTGTAATCCCAAAGATAGTTATTTTAGGCTTCCTAGGGAGTAGCCCTTCAGGGTATGGACACCAGATACAGAATATTTAACTCTACCACTTTTCTTGGTGGACTCTAGACTCCACTATTTGTTCTGTATCCCTCCCTGCCTGTCAGAAGCTCTGCTTACCTTCTAAATCTTCAGCTTGATTTGGAGAATTGTGCTAGGGAAAAAGTGGCCCAAAATGTTGATTTTTACCTCTAGGTTTTCTTCTCCTTCTGGATCTGTGTCCTGTAATTCTTTTTTTTTCTGTCTGGCTTACTCTAATTTAGTCTATAATCAGATTATTTTAAATTTCTTCTTTTATACCATTTTTGGTGATAATTTTTTGAAAGGAAATTGACAGTCATGTTGGATGATGATATTTGTGTTGGATTGCTAGGTACAGTAGTGATTTGGAGCTTCCCAGGTAGCGCTAGTGGTAAAGAACTCTCTTGCCAGTGCGGGAGATTTAAGAGACACTGGCTCGATCCCTGGGCTGGGAAGATCCCCTGGAGAAGGAATGGCAACCAGTGTTCTTGCCTTGAGGGTCCCATGGACAGAGGGAGCCTGGCAGGCTACAGTCCGTAGAGTCTCACAGAGTCAGACACGACTGAAGCGGCTTAGCACAGTAAGTTTTCTGTGGATTAATAAAATTTCAGGACATCATCAGTTATGGTCCTAGAAAGCAGCTAATGATGGTCCCTGAGGAATTGTGAAGAACTAGAGAAATGATGGACAGATAGTTGATGTCAAAGTATTTTCTCCATTTTCACAAAAGGAAAGAAGTTCATATAACTATAGGTATGGTGTTAGCATAGGTTAAGTTTCTCAGTTGGCTTTGAAAAAATGTTAGTTGATGACGTGATTGAGATTTTGTCCTTGCTGCATCATGGTGAGGTTTTCCTGGCCCAGTCCTGCTTCCTTTACCTTTCACAGGCATTGTTCTCTAAAACATTTCTTGCACTCCTATCTTTGTCTTAGCATTTTCTACCCAAAGGACCCAGCAGACTCAATTATTTAATACTGATGTAGCATTATTATTCATCAAAGATGCAAACATAAAACTGTAATTTTAGCACCTCAAACAAACATTTATTTCTCTAATTTGTATACTTCCTTGGATTCTTCCACAGGTACTTATAGGATGAGATTTAGAAGATACTGCTCTACAAAATTATAAAAACAGTTGAAACTCTTTCCAGGTTAAAGGGTTTATTTTTGTGTCAAAATAATGAATGAATCTTTAGGGAGGAAAAAAATGGTGTAAAATATTAAAAACCAATATATTGAAGACTTTTGCCATTTTATTTGGAAAGTTGGTTAAGGTAGTTGTTTTTACCCCTGCAAACGTTTTACTCTGACACCAAGGATATATTTTTTTCTGAGCCAATTTCTAAGCCAGTGTCCTAGCTTAATTAACATTCTGTACAGCGGTTAACTCGGTACAAAGTCTCAGCCAACTCAGTGGGGAGCTCTAAAGCAAAGATTGCCTCTTAGAGGAGTCCTGTGTTAGGTGGAAGTGGCCACTAGTATCCTAGTCCTAGTATCCCAACCATGCACAGTCATTGGTTGGGTTATGCCTGGGAAAATTGTGGGTTTGGCTAGAGAGTTGTGGCAGAACCTGAAGATTCTAATCGCTATTTACCCTCCATGCAGGTGTGTTTTATTTTCTTTCTTGAAATGACATCTGAGCAGCTCATCTCCTTGGCTGCCATGCTAATAATCGTTTTTTAAAAAAGAATTAGCATAGGTTGTTCAAAACAATAGAGTTTTCGAGGTAAAAAAATTTTTTTTGTCAGGGAAAAATTTATTTTTTTTCCGTAGCCTCTTAACACCAAGGGGTTAAGGAAAAGTAAATGGATACTTTTTAGTTTAGAAACTGTTAAAAATCAGTGGTATAGATAAGATTATAAGATATGGATTACTCAGAATAAGAGCACCTGACCAATGATCTGTCAGTAGAAAGACTTTTTTTTGGCTACATATTTCTTATGCTCTAAGATAAAGACAAAATAACTCTTCCTGTACAGTTCTAATGAAGATTAGGACATAATGCTTATCACATACATGAAAGAAGTCTTGTCAAAATATGATAAAAATGGAGAGAATTGATAGGAATGATAATTTTCCTTTAAAAGGGAAAATTAGAGAACTCAATTTGTGTATCAACATGAAACTTTTGAAGAGAAGGCATGGTTAACAGAAAATATTTACAAAATAGAAATAGAGTTACAGATATAAAAAACAGGCTTACAGTTACCAGGGGCTAGGTGGGGGAGGGATAAATTAGGAAACTGGGATTGACATGTACATACTACTGGATATAAAATAGATAACTAGTGAGGACCTGTTGTTACAGCACAGGGAATCCTACTCAGTTCTCTGTAATGGCCTATTAATATATGGGTAAGGAAGCTAAGAAAAGAGTGGATGGATGTATATGTATAGTTGATTCGCTTTGCTGTACACCTGAAACTAACACAACATTGTAAATCAACTATCCTCCAATTAAAAAAAAAGTTTTAGTATATGGTAAGTTAGATTCTTTGATTGAAAACACTGGTTTAGGTTCAACATATGCAAATAAATCAGTGTGATACATTGCATTAATAAAATATAAAAAAAGATGTCATTTGATCATCTCAAAATATATAGAAAAAGCATTTGACAAATGTAATATCCTTTCAGAATAGATAGCCTAAACCAGGGGTCCCCAGCCTCTGGGATCTAATGCCTGATGATCTTAGGTGCATCTGAGGTAATAATAATAGAAACAAAGTGCACAATAAAAGTAATGTGCTTGAATCATGCCGAGACCATCCTCTGCAGCCCGGGTCTGTAGAAAAATTATCTTCCACGAAATCCGTCTCTAGTGCCAAGAGGGTTGGGGACCACTGTTCTAAACAGATTGAATGCAGAAGGAAAATACCTCAACGTAATAAAGACCGTGTTTGACAAATCCACAGCTAACGTTATACTCGACAGAGAAGATTGAAGCTGTTGCTGTGTTTTAGACATGTGTGCTGTGCTGTGCCTAGTCACTCAGCTGTGTCTGCCTCTTTGCGACCCTGTGGACTGTAGCCCGCCAGGCTTCTCTGTCATTGGGATTCTCTAGGCAAGAATACTGGAGTGGGTTGTCATTTCCTTCTCGAGGGGGTCTTCCCAACCCAGGGATCAAATCCATGTCTCTTATGTATCTTGCATTGGCAGGCAGGTTCTTTACCACTAGCACAACCTGTTCAGTTCAGTTGCTCAGTCGTGTCCGACTCTTTGCGACCCCATGAATCGCAGCACGCCAGGCCTCCCTGTCCATCACCATCTCCCGGAGTTCACTCAGACTCGCGTCCATCGAGTCCGTGATGCCATCCAGCCATCTCATCCTCGGTCGTCCCCCTCTCCTCCTGCCCCCAATCCCTCCCAGCATCAGAGTCTTTTCCAGTGAGTCAACTATTCGCATGAGGTGGCCAAAGTACTGGAGCTTCAGCCTCAGCATCATTCCTTCCAAAGAAATCCCAGGGCTGATCTCCTTCAGAATGGACTGGTTGGATCTCCTTGCAGTCCAAGAGACTCTCAAGAGTCTTCTCCAACACCACAGTTCAAAAGCATCAATTCTTCAGCGCCCAGCCTTCTTCACAGTCCAACTCTCACATCCATACATGACCACGGGAAAAACCATAGCCTTGACTAGACGGACCTTAGTTGGCAAAGTAATGTCTCTGTTTTTGAATATACTATCTAGGTTGCTCATAACTTTTCTTCCAAGGAATAAGTGTCGTTTAATTTCATGGCTGCAGTGATTTTGCACCCCCAAAAATAAAGTCTGACACTGTTTCCACTGTTTCCCCATCTATTTCCCATGAAGTGATGGGTCCGGATGCCATGATCTTAGTTTTCTGAATGTTGAGCTTTAAGCCAACTTTTTCGCTCTCCTCTTTCACTTTCATCAAGAGGCTTTTTAGCTCCTCTTCACTTTCTGCCATAAGGGTGGTGTCATCTGCATATCTGAGGTGATAGATATTTCTCCCGGCAATCTTGATTCCAGCTTGTGTTTCTTCCAGTCCAGCATTTCTCATGATGTACTCTGCATATAAGTTAAATAAGTTTTGGACATCTATGATAATAAAGATATATGTTCTTCTTAATAGTTGTATGTTCTGTCTTTTCAAAAAATGAATTATGCCTATTATGACTGGATTCTGACTGATATATAAATATACTATAATTTGTTTAACCAATTTTCCAGTGCCAGATAACCAAATCGTATGTAGGTAATTTACATTTTTTCAATATTAGCCAACAGTGTTGCAGCAGGCAGGCTTACATATGTCTCCTGACTGCTTATTTCTGTTGGATTAAGTTTTCAAAATGAAAATCCTGGTTTAAAAGGCCTAAAACATTTTAAAAACTTCTGAAACATATACCATTTGTAATTTTGTCAATTTATACTTCTGGTAGCAAGGTATATGAATGCTCTTTTCCCTCTTTAAATCCTTTCATCAGCTCTGGGCCTTGTCAGTTTAACTTTTGCCAATCTTATGAATAATGAATGCTGTCATATTTTAATTTACTACAAATGCTGCAAATGTTTGAGTCTAGAATGATGAAATGTTCCTGGGAAGTAGTAGGAATAGCTTCCCTTGGGATAATTAGAAGTTAACTGCACCGATTGTTATTTTAAGAACTTCTATGGCAGGGTTAATTGAAGATGACTTTTAATAGAATTAAAGACATAAAAGCAAAAAGCAGCTTTTGCCTTTTTAAAAAAAACTGATGTAGTCATTGTCATCTGTTTCTCCTGTGGAGATAATAGAGGAAATATATGCACAACAATAAGTAGGAGATAGATTTCTATTTATAGTAGCACAAATAAAACCGCCATGACTAGTTTTTAGGGACAGAGAGTACTTCTTGTTTAGGATTTAGATGTTTACTATTTTCTTAAGAACATTCTTGCTTTCTTGATAGGAAATTGGGTTTTCAAAATGCTACATCTACTTAAAATATCTTTCTCATTTTGGGGGCATAATTTAATAGTCCACTTATATTTTTTTTTGTAGAGGAAAAAACGTTTTTATTTTTATTAAACCGCTACATATTTTCAGTTATATTCTCAATGGTAAGTTTTAAAGATATGTTCCTGATGTGGATTAGTTTGGAATATTACCAGTGATTAAAAAAAATTATATAATTTAAAGTATTTTTTTCATCCTGGTTCAAGTAACACAGATTCTCTGGGGGCAATAAAGGATATATTTTATACTTTCTCTATTTTTAATAAAAATTTTACATGAACATTTGTGAAGTGCGTTTCCTCATACTTCCCTGCCCCCAATATGGTAAACTGAGATATCACATATACTATTTAAAATGAAACAATATTTGAGATGTGTGAATACTCGAGCCTGTTTTTGGTTTTTAGTTAATTAAAAAAAGATAAGCACCCTCAGTATTCCTGCTGTATTAGCTGTCAGGCAGCCTGGCAAACCATGCAGATGTGGTCCATGTTTTCATGGAGCTATAGTTGTGTATGGGAGTCTCAGGTAATAAAAAGCAAAGTAAAGCAAAACAAAAACACCATATGATTTGTGACAGGTGTTAATGAAGGGAAAAAAATAGTGCAGCCATAGAGAATAATGCAGAGACCTATTTTTGACAAGGTGGTCAGGATAAGCACTCCAAAGAGGTGATGTATAAATTAACGTGTAAAAGACTAGAAGGAGCTAGCCATATGAATAGCTGCATATCTTAGTTCTGGCTGCTGTAACAAAGTACCATAGGCTGGTTGGCATATAAACTACAGAAATTTATTTCTCAGTTCTGGAGGCAGGAAGTCCAAGATCAGGGTGCCAGCATTGTTGGGTTCTGGTGTGAAGGCCTTCTTTTGTGTTGCTGACTATCTTCTCATTGTACTCTCACATGGTGGAATGAGGGTGAGAGAACTTCCTGGGGTCCTCTTTGTAGTCACTCATGGGGCCGCTTGGACTATATAGTCCATGGAATTCTCCAGGCAAGAATACTCGAAGTGGGGAGCCTTTCTCCAGAGGATCTTGCCAACCAGGGATTGAACCCAGGTCTCCTGCACTGCAAGTGGATTCTTTACCAGCTGAGCCTAAAGGGAAGTCCAAGAACACTAGAGTGGGTAGCCGATCCCTTCTCCAGAGGAACTTCTCGACCCAGGCATTGAACCAGGATCTCCTGCATTGCAGGCAAATTCTTTACCAACTGAGCTATCAGGAAAGCCCATTTAGTCACTAAGTCATGTCCAGTTCTTTTGTGACCCCATGGACTGTAGCCTGCCAGGCTCCTCTGTCCATGAGATTTCCCAGGCCAGAATACTTGAGTGGTTTGCCACGTCTCTTATGCCTCCAGCATTGGCAGGTGGGTTATTTACCACTAGCACCATCTGGGAATCCCAAGGAGTTTAGGTCTTCGTTCTAAATGCATTGGGAAGTCAGTGAGGGAGAGTGAACATGATCCATGATTTGTGGCTGTTGTGAGAATAGAAGGGCAAGGGGGAAAATAGTAATTAATCTATGTAAGAAATGATAATGGCATGAGTTAGGCAAAAAAGGTTGAGATAAGTAGATGGATTCAAGATTAAATGGAATAGAAATAACAGGACCTACGAGGAGGTCCCTACATGGGTCTGGGAGGAAACATAACTGATGTCCATAACTTGGTGGATTTTATAGTCAGTGAGTTAATAAAAGTATTCAGTGTATGCCTATTGTGTTACTTTTCATTTACATTCCTAATTTATAAAATGAATAAAACTTTCAAATATACAGTTTGGGAAAGGTGTCTTAGTCTGTTTGGGATGCTTTAACAAAAATACTGTAGACTGGAGGGCTTATCAGTTCAATTCAGTTGCTCAGTCGTGTCCAACTCTTTGCGACCCCACGGACTGCAGCACGCCAGGCCTCCCTGTCCGTCACCAACTCCTGGAGTTTACCCAAACTGATGTCTACGGAGTCAGTGATGCCATCTAACCATCATCCTCTGTCGGGGGTTTATAAACAACAGTAATTTATTTCTCATAGTTGTGGAGGCTGGGAAGACCAAGATCCTAGTGCTGGCAGATTGTCTGATGAGGGCCTGCTTCCTGGATCATAGACAGCCATCTTCCTGCATAGCAGAAGGGACAGGGGAACTCTCGGGGGGTCTCTTTTATAATGGCACTAATCCTGTTCATGAGGCTTTCACCTCCAGGCCCTAATCACATCTCAAAGGCTCACCTCGTAATACCATCACATAGGGAGCTAGGATTTCAAGGTCTGAATTTTGGGGGACACAAACATTGAGTCTAAAGCAGGAGGTAAAGAGACTTCATGGGAATTCCCTGGTGGTCCATGGTTAGGGCTTAGCGTTTTCACTGCTGTGGTCAGGGTTCAATCCCCAGTTGGAGAACTAAGATCCTGCAAGCCTTGTGGTATGGCCCCCCGCACTCCCCCGCCCAGAAAGAGACACTTCATAAATGGCATATACAGGACTACTGCTGAAGCATCCCTGAAAATAAAGCATAAACTAATAATAAAAGTGACTTATATACAAGATTAATGAAATGTTTGTTACCTAAAGGACATTGTCTATCCTGGGTATGTGTTAAATATTGTTGAATTAATGGATACATTTCAAGACATTTCCAGTATTTATACTTTCTGGAGATCTGAGTTTCTATCTAGTATCATTTTCCTTCAGCCTAAAGAAATTCTTTTAGCATTTTGTGTACTGAGCCCTGAGACTTTCTTTTTTCCCTAAATCTTTTTTCCTCTCCATTTTTCAAATTCCATGATTTGGTTGGTCAAATTTCAAATGCACTGGTTTTTTTCTGTCATTTTCATTGTGCTGTTTGTCCAGTGAAATTTTTTTTTAATGTAATTTTATTTTTGGCTTCTCTGGGTCTTAACTTGTATGGCAAGGTTGCGTTGCTCAGGCTTCGCATTGTGATGGCCTCTCTTGCTGCAGAGCATGGCTCTAGGCGCTTGGGCTCAGTAGTTGTGGCGCTTGGGCTCAGTTGCTCTGCAGCACGTGGACTCCTCCCAGAGCAGGAATCAAACCTGCGTCCCCTGCATTGGCAGGCAGACTTTCATCCACTGTGCCACCAGGGAAGTCCTGTCCAGTAAATTTTTAAATTTGAGATAGTATATTTTTCAGTTGTAGGGTATCTGTTGGTTTTTTTTTTTCCCTGAATTTTTAAAAAAAAATTGTGGTAAGTTATTTATAACATAAAATTTACCATCTCAATCATTTTTGTGAACCTAGCCACAGTTGCATGGTGTTAAGTACATTCCCTTTGCTGTGTAACCATCACCACTATCCATCTTCAGAAAAACCTGATATCTTCTCAAACTGAATTCTGTACCACTCCACAATAACTTCATTCCCCTGGAAGTCACTATTCTTTCTAATCTCTACAAATGTGACTATTCTAAGTACTTCATTTAAGTGGATTCCTGTAATATTTGTCCTTTTCTATCTGGCTTATTTCACTTAGAATAATGTCTTCATGGTTCATTGATACTGTCACATGTGTCAGAATTTTCTCCCCTTTGTAATTATTATTTTAAAAAATACTTATTTATTTGTATCAGGTCTTAGTTGCAGCATAAGGGATCTAGTTCCCTGACTGGGGAACGAACCTGGGTCCCCTGCATTGGGAGCTTGGAGTCTTAGCCACTGGACCACCAAGAAAGTCCCTTTTCTTCCCTTACAAGACTGAATAATTTTCCATCGTATGTATCTAGCCCTACCAGATTTGAAACCCAGCATTCACACTGCAGACTATAGACTAACCACCAAGCTGTGTTTGGTCTACAGTGCCACCTGGTGGTCAGTAGGGGGCACTCCCTGCCCTGATGTATCTTAACCTTTGAAGCAGTGTTCCTGTTTTGTTTTTTCTGGTTGTAATAGTCCCTGTGTGTGCGCGCATGTTCAGTTGTGTCTGACTCATTGTGACTCCACCGACTGTAGCCCACCAGGCTCCTCCATCCATGAGACTTCCCAAGCAGGAATACCAGAGTGGGTTGCCATTTCCTTCTCCTCTGTTGGTTATTGTTACATTTTCTTTTGGCCTCTTAATGTTTCTTTTCATTTGTTATGATCAAAATGTTCTCTGTCTTTGAAGATAGTTCTAATACTTATTTGACAGTTCTGTCACCTAATTCTAACATCTGAGCAATCTTGTACTTAGTTGGTTATCTTTCCTCTTGAAAATGGGTCACCTTTTCTTGACTGTTTTGTTTTTCAAAGAACTTTGGATTGTATCCTGGACATTGTACACTTGAAGTTGTGGAGGCTGGGTTCTGTTATATTCCTTTAAAGATTGCTGATGCTTTTGTTTAACGGACAGTTAGCATGATTGGACTCAAACTCTATCTCTTAGAGGGTAGTCTTAATTCAGTTCTTTTATCCTTAGCTGGGCTTCTTATGGTTTGCTCCTTGCAAATGTTGGATTTGCAAGGTTGGATTGGATTTGTATTAGATTTTGTATCTCTCCCTTTCTGACTCTCTTCATTTTGAGATTCCTCTTACTTTTCAGTGCTCATGTTTAATGTCCCTGAACTCTGTCCTCTGGTTCTTCAAGGTAGGAAGACTGTGAGGTTTATACTGGAGTTTTAGGAACCCCTATGGTACTGACGTGACCTGCCTTAGGAAAAAAGTTAAAGTGAGAAGTTCACTTGCACTGTTGTGTTCCAAGTATCATTCAATATGCCTTCTCTTGGTCAATCTTCAGTGTCTTATGGTAGTTATTTTTATATTTTATTCACAATTTATAGTTGTTATCTGAGAGAGTGTTCATCTGGTTGGCAGTTACTCAGTGATACCAGAAGCAGAATTCTCCCTTGTTCTTTTTGTGTGGGGAAATTCCCTTTATGATTGTATTTCCTATTGTACATACCAGCTTTTAAAAGCATCATATTCTAATTAGTTAAATTATTTTGAATATTATCTTTATAAATTGCCTAACTCAGAGAAGTCACAGTTCCTGGTCTCAAGAGAGAACATCTAGTGGGAAAGGCAATCAGGTAAAGAGAAGAGAGTAATATCAGTAGAAAGGAGACATGATAGAGGGATGAATAGAATCCCATGCAGAGCACAGAGAATGAGAGCCTTATCCACCTGATAGGGGAGAGAGGAGACACAAGAAGACTTTCTGGAGGATGTGATTTCTGTGTTGTTATCTATGAGAAAGAAAGAGAAGGAGACTTCTAAGAAAGAAGAGAGAAGAATAGAAACTTGTGGGGGCCTAAGAATGAATGATCCTTTAGAAGAATTGCAAGTAGTTTTGGTGTGGCCAGAGTTATAGGGTGTATAAAGGGATGTGTGAAAATATGAAGCCAGAAAGATTGGGCTAGAGCCAGGTCATTAGAGGCCTTGAATGTCATGCCAAGGACTTTGGACTTTATAGATAGTGGAAGCCATTGAAACTTTAAATGTGGGTGTGATATAATCAGGTTTCCCTGGTGGCCCAGTTGATAAAGAATCTACCTGCAGTCAAGTTTGCATGCTAGAATGATTGCTTTGTATCAGTGTACAGAGTGGAGAGAAAAGGGAGAGATGGATACCAATTAAAGCAAGAAGTTTTGAAGGCCTAAGGGAGTGGTGGCAGAGAAGGCAATGGCACCCCACTCCAGGACTCTTGCCTGGAAGATCCCATGGATGGAGGAGCCTGGTGGGCTGCAGTCCATGGGGTCGCTAAGAGTCGGACATGACTGAGTGACTTCACTTTCACTTTTCACTTTCATGCACTGGAGAAGGCAATGGCAACCCACTCCAGTGTTCTTGCCTGGAGAATCCCAAGGATGGCAGAGCCTGGTGGGCTGCCACCTATGGGGTTGCACAGAGCTGGACACAACTGAAACGACTTAGCAGCAGCAGCAGCAGCAGCAGCAAGGGAGTGATGGTAGTGAGGAGGAAATGAATTAAAGTGAGAACTTAGAAGTAGAAGCAGTGGGTCCTGGTTACACATTTGTTGTATTTGTTATGTTAAAGAACAAGGAGAGTTCTGTAATGATCGAAAGTTATTCTTATTTTTATAAAATAGAGTAATATCTCTCTAGGACTCGGAGAGTATTTTGCTCATAAATGTTATGAGGAAGCAATGGCATAATTTGGCCTCTTGTAGAGGCATCACTGTCTCTGACTTGTAGCTGTGAGTGTTTTGTGATTACATAGTGATGATACTTTTGGAGTAATTAATAGAAAAAACTATTGAAAGTTGTCAGTGGTCATTTTATTTGCTTTTTCTTTCCTTGAGTATAGAGTCCACAGATTTTTACTAATTTTTCCCCCATATTGTATGCACTAGTAAATGTTTTCTTTTTAGTTGGTTGTTTTTGTTTTGTTTTTCAAATGAAACAGTTAAACAAACAGAGGACTATAAAGTAAGATGTCTCTCTTGCCTCTCCCACCCTCATTTCTGCTTCCTTTGAAGTAATACCTCTTTTCAGTTTGTGTTACTTTTGTTGGTGAATGCCTAGAGGAATGAATATATTGAGCAACTTTGTATAGCATCTGTTGATTCTCAAATATGAAAGATGGAAAATTTAATAAACTTGAGAATTTATCCTTCTACTTCCTCATATTTATCATGTTAATATTGCTAGTCTAGAGGAAATGTTACTACTTTAAATACTATTATTATACTTATGTTTGTTGAATGATCAGCTGTACAGTGTCTGTTGATTACTTACTATGAAGGGAAACTTAAATTGTTTAGCTCTGTTTGAACACTGTGTAATAGTGGTTAGAGTAATGTATAATAGGAAAATTACTCAGTTACATTAAAAGATTTATGAGAGAAGGATGGGAGATTCATGCTTATGGTGTATAAACAGCTAAAAGGCTATCATGTTAAAGAAGGAATGGATATATTCTTGGAATCTGGTGACATCAGTCAGTGAGAATCCTTGGAGAAGATTTTGATTCAGTATAAAAAAATGTTTTACGATAATATAGACATTTGCAGTAGGATAATATGATCTCTCAGCCCCTTTTTATTTATTTAAAATTTTAAAAATAACCGTCTGTATTGAAATATAATTTACAATATTGTGTTAGCGTCAGGCATATAGCAGTGTGATTCAGTTATATTATATGTCTGTTCCTTTTCACGCTCTTTTCAATTATGGGTTATTATAAGACACTGAATATAGTCAGATAGAAATGTAACTTTCAGGATGAGAGTACTTAATAATCCTTCTGACCAATACATTCTTCCCCAACAGACTACTTCGTTTTCGGTCATGATTTAGATTCCATCCTTCCTATACACTCTGATTTGGAATTGAACTACGTGGGATAGAAGTAGGGGATGGCTTTGAACTTTGCTGGCAAAGATTGTGAGAGAAATAGAATGGTTCTGAGTTAGCTGTTTGTGGGGGCAGTTTCCTAATTTAGTGGGTATCTTTCTATTTTTGCAGCTTCTGCAGCAGCTTCCTTGTTTGCTTGCTCCTAGCTTCCTGTACTGTTGGTGACAGCTTTCCTGATTGTGGCTAAGGCAGAGTGTTACGTGGGTTAGGAGTTCTGGAGTTATAGTCACTCTATAGCCTGCCTGTCCATTATTCCAGTGATTTTGTGAACATCTGATTCTTATTTTAAACCTGTTTTTGTTTAAACTGCCTAGAGTGGATTCTGATCCTGAACCAGTTTTGGAAGGGTCATTGGATATCAGTTCAGTTCAGTCGCTCAGTTGTGTCCAACTCTTCGCGACCCTATGAATCGCAGCACGCCAGGCCTCCCTGTCCATCACCAACTCTCGGAGTTCACTCAGACTCGAGTCCATCGAGTCCGTGATGCCATCCAGCCATCTCATCCTCGGTCGTCCCTCTCTCCTCCTGCCCCCAATCCCTCCCAGCATCAGAGTCTTTTCCAATGAGTCAACTCTTTGCATGAGGTGGCCAAAGTACTGGAGTTTCAGCTTTAGCATCATTCCTTCCAAAGAAATCCCAGGGTGGCTCTCCTTCAGAATGGACTGGTTGGATCTCCTTGCAGTCCAAGGGACTCTCAGGAGTCTTCTCCAATACCACAGTGTAAAAGCATCAATTCTTCGGCGCTCAGCCTTCTTCACAGTCCAACTCTCACATCCATACATGACTACTGACTAGAAAAACCATAGCCTTGACTAGACGGACCTTAGTTGGCAAAGTAATGTCTCTGCTTTTCAATATGCTATCTAGGTTGGTTAAAACTATTCTTCCAAGGAGTAAGCGTCTTTTAATTTCATGGCTGCAGTCACCATCTGCAGTGATTTTGGAGCCCCCCAAAATAAAGTCTGACACTGTTTCCACTGTTTCTCCATCTATTTCCCATGAAGTGATGGGACCGGATGTCATGATCTTCATTTTCTGAATGTTGAGCTTTAAGCCAACTTTTTCACTCTCCTCTTTCACTTTCATCAAGAGGCTTTTGAGTTCCTCTTCACTTTCTGCCATAAGGGTGGTGTCATCTGCATATCTGAGGTGATAGATATTTCTCCCGGCAATCTTGATTCCAGCTTGTGTTTCTTCCAGTCCAGCGTTTCTCCTGATGTACTCTGCATGTAAGTTAGATAAGCAGGGTGACAGTATACAGCCTTGACATACTCCTTTTCCTATTTGAAACCAGTCTGTTGTTCCATGTCCAGTTCTAACTGTTGCTTCTTGGCCTGCATACAGATTTCTCAGGAGGCAGGTTAGGTGGTCTGGTATTCCCATCTCTTTCAGAATGTTCCACAGTTTATTGTGATCCACACAGTCAAAGGCTTTGGCATAGTCACTAAAGCAGAAATAGATGTTTTTCTGGAACTCTCTTCCTTTTTCGGTGATCCAGCAGATGTTGGCAATTTGATCTCTGGTTCCTCTGCCTTTTCTAAAACCAGCTTGAACATCAGGAAGTTCACGGTTCACGTATTGCTGAAGCCTGGCTTGGAGAATTTTGAGCATTACTTTACTAGCATGTGAGATAAGTGCAATTGTGTGGTAGTTTGAGCATTCTTTGGCATTGCCTTTCTTTGGGATTGGAATGAAAACTGACCTGTGGCCACTGCTGAGTTTTCCAAATGTGCTGGCATATTGAGTGCAGCACTTTCACAGCATCATCTTTCAGGATTTGAAATAGTTCTACCGGAATTCCATCACCTCCACTAGCTTTGTTCATAGTGATGCTTTCTAAGGCCCACTTGACTTCACATTCCAGGATGTCTGGCTCTAGATGAGTGATCACACCATCGTGATTATCCAGATCATGAAAATCCTTTTTGTACAGTTCTTCTGTGTATTCTTGCCACCTCTTCTTAATATCTTCTGCTTCTGTTAGGTCCTTTATCGAGCCCATTTCTGTCCTTATCGAGCCCATCTTTGCATGAAATATTCCCTTGGTATCTCTAATTTTCTTGAAGAGATCTCTAGTCTTTCCCATTCTGTTGTTTTCCTCTATTTCTTTGCATTGATCACTGAAGAAGGCTTTCTTATCTCTTCTTGCTATTCTTTGGAACTCTGCATTCAGATGCTTATATGTTTCCTTTTCTCCTTGACTTTTCACTTCTCTTCTTTTCACAGCTATTTGTAAGGCTTCCCCAGAGAGCCATTTTGCTTTTTTGCATTTCTTTTCCATGGGGATGGTCTTGATCCCTGTCTCCTGTACAATATCATGAACCTCATTCCATAGTTCATCAGGCACTCTATCTGTCAGATATAGGCCCTTAAATCTACTTCTCATTTCCACTGTATAATCATAAGGGATTTGATTTAGGTCATACCTGAATGGTCTAGTCGTTTTCCCTACTTTCTTCAATTTAAGTCTGAATTTGGCAATAAGGAGTTCATGATCTGAGCCACAGTCAGCTCCTGGTCTTGTTTTTGTTGACTGTATAGAGCTTTTCTATCTTTTGCTGCAGAGAATATAATCAATCTGATTTCAGTGTTGGCCATCTGGTGATGTCCATGTGTAGAGTGTAGAGTCTTCTCTTGTGTTGTTGGAAGAGGGTGTTTGCTATGACCAGTGCATTTTCTCAGCAAAACTCTATTAGTCTTTGCCCTGCTTCATTCTGCATTCCAAGGCCAAATTTGCCTGTTACTCCAGGTGTTTCTTGACTTCCTGCTTTTGCATTCCAGTCCCCTATAATGTAAAGGACATCTTTTTTGGCTGTTAGTTCTAAGAGGTCTTGTAGGTCTTCATAGAACCATTCAACTTCAGCTTCTTCAGCATTACTGGTTGGGGCATAGACTTGGATTACTGTGATACTGAATGGTTTGCCTTGGAAACGAACAGAGATCATTCTGTCATTTTTGAGATTGCATCCAAGTACTGCATTTTGGACTTTTCTGTTGACCATCATGGCTACTCCATTTCTTCTGAGGGATTCCTGCCCACAGTAGTAGATATAATGGTCATCTGAGTTAAATTCACCCATTCCAGGCCATTTTAGTTCACTGATTCCTAGAATGTCGATGATCACTCTTGCCATCTCCTGTTTGAGCACTTCCAATTTGCCTTGATTCATGGACCTGACATTCCAGGTTCCTATGCAATATTGCTCTTTACAGCATCAGATCTTGCTTCTATCACCAGTCACATCCACAGCTGGGTATCGTTTTTGTTTTGGCTCCATCCCTTCATTCTTTTTGGAGTTATTTCTCCACTGATCTCCAGCAGCATATTGGGCACCTAATGACCTGGGGAGTACCTTTTTCAGTATCCTATCGTTTTGCCTTTTCATACTGTTCATGGGGTTCTCAAGGCAAGAATACTGAAGTGGTTTGCCATTCCCTTCTCCAGTGGACCACATTCTGTCAGACCTCTCCACCATGACCCGCCCGTCTTGAGTTGTCCCGCGGGCATGGCTTAGTGTCATTGAGTTAGACAAGGCTGTGGTCCTAGTGTGATTAGATTGACTAGTTTTCTGTGAGTATGGTTTCAGTGTGTCTGCCCTCTGATGCCCTCTCGCAACACCTACCATCTTACTTGGGTTTCTCTTACCTTGGGCGTGGGGTATCTCTTCACAGCTGCTCCAGCAAAGCATAGCTGCTGTTCCTTATTGGATATCAGCCCATGGCAACTAATGGTGAAAGTTACTTGTTTTTACCTGTGGTCACCTGAAATGAAGTACCTGTTGAAGGTAAAGCTGTAGTGGGTTGAATGGTGATGCATTTTGGAAGACAAAATAATGTAATACAAAGACTATGGGAAGATTTTTTCCTCAGTTTCTTTGCTTTGTTCACTTAGGAAGGCTTTCTTATCTCTCCTTGTTATTCTTTGGAACTCTGCATTCAGATGGACATATTTTTCCTTTTGTCCTTTGCCTGTCATATCTCTTCTTTTTTCAGCTATTTGTAAGGCCTCCTCGACAACCAATTTTGCCTTTTTGCATTTCTTTTTCTTCGGGATGGTTTTGAACACCACCTCCTTGTACAGTGTTATAAACCTCTGTCCATAGTTCTTCAGGCACTGTGTCAGATTTAATCCCTTAAATCTATTTGTGACTTCCACTGTATAATTGTAAGGGAACTGATTTAGGTCATACCTGAATAGTCCAGTGGTTTTCCCTACTTAAATTTAAGTCTGAATTTGGCAATGAAGAAATCTTCAAGAAAATTAGAGGTACCAAGGGAACATTTCATGTAAAGATGGGTACAATAAAAGACAGAAATGGTATGGACCTAACAGAAGCAGAAATGGCAGATATTAAGAAGAAATGGCAAGAATACAGAAAAGATCTTAATGACCAAATAACCACAGGGGTGTGATCACTCACCCAGAGCCAGACATCTTGGAGCATGAAGTCAAGTGGACCTTAGGAAGTATCATTATGAGCAGAGCTAGTGGAGGTGATAGAATTTCAGCTGAGCTACTTCAGATCCTAAAAGATGATGCTGTTAAAGTGTTGTACTCAATATGCCAACAAATTTGGAAAACTCAGCAGTGGCTGCAGGACTGGAAAAGGCCTTTGACTGTGTGGATCATAACAAACTGTGGAAAATTCTTAAAGAGATGGGAATACCAGACCACCTGACCTGCCTCTTGCGAAACCTGTATGCGGGTCAAGAAGCAACAGTTAGAATCAGATATGGAATAATGGACTGGTTCAAAATTGGGGAAGGAGTACATCAAGGCTGTGTATTGTCACCCTGCTTAATTAACTTATATGTAGAATATGTCATGCGAAATGCCAGGCTGGATGAAGCACAAGCTGGAATCAATATTGCTGGGAGAAATATCAATAACCTCAGATACGAACATGACACTACCTTTATGGCAGAAAGTGAAGAAGAACTAGAGAGCCTCTTGATGAACGTGAAAGAGGAGAGTGAAAAAGCTGGCTTAAAACACAACATTAAAAAAAAACGAAGATCATGACATCCAGTCACATCACTTCATGACAAATAGATGGGGAAACAGTAGAACCAGTGGCAGACTTTTTTGGGCTCCCAAATCACTGCAGATGGGGACTCCAGCTGTGAAATTAAAAGTCGCTTGCTTCTTGGAAGAAAAGCTATAACAAACCTAGACAACGTATTAAAAAGCAGAGACATTACTTTGCCGACAAAGGTCAATCCAGTCAAAGCTGTGCTTTTTCTCGTAGTCATGTATGGATGTGAGAGTTGGACCATAAAGAAGGCTGAGCACTGAAGAACTGATGCTTTTGAACTCTGGTGTTGGAGAAGACTCTTGAGAGTCCCCTGGACCGCAAGGAGATCAAACCAGTCGATCCTCAAGGAAATCAACCCTGAATATTCATTGGAAAGACTGATGCTAAAGCTGAAGCTCCAATACTTTGGCCACCAGATGTGAAGAGCGTACTTACGAGAAAAGACCCTGATGCTGAAAGATTGAAGGCAGGAAGAGAAGGGGACGACAGATGAAATGGTTGGATGGCATCACTGATTCAGTGGACATGAGTTTGAGCAAGCTGCAGGAGATGATGAAGGACAGGGAAACCTGGCGTGCTGCAGTCCTTGGGGTCACAAAGAGTCGGACATGACCGAGAGACTGAACCAATAGGAGGATTGGCTGTTTTAACTCCAGTGCAGAGTTTAACGGAGAAGGCAATGGCACCCCATTCTAGTACTCTTGCCTGGAAAATCCCATGGATGGAGAAGCCTGGTAGGCTGCAGCCCATGGGGTCACTAAGATTCGGACAAGACTGAGCGACTTCACTTCACTTTCACTTTTCACTTTCATGCAATGGAGAAGGAAATGGCAACCCACTCCAGTATTCTTGCCTGGAGAATCCCAGGAATGGGGGACCCTGGTGGGCTGCCGTCTATGGGGTTGCACAGAGTCGGACATGACTGAAATGATTTAGCAGCAGCGGCAGAATTTAAAGCAATGTTCTCAAGCTGGGGCAGTTTTGCCCTCCAGGGGCTATTTGGCAATGTATGGAGCCAGTTTTGGTTGTCATAACTAGAGGAGGAGGGTACTTCTGGCACCCAATGGGCAGAGACCACGGATGCTGCTATAGAGGCCTGCTTCCTCCTTACCATGAAAACAAGGAGTTCTCGACCCAGAATGTTGGTAGTGCCGAGTTTGGTAAATTGATTTAAAGAATGTGGCAAGGTCAGAACTGAAGTTATGGCTAGAGAACTAAGCAGTTTTGTGATTGGGTTAAAACAGTCTTTTATATCTTACAACTCCAGGGCTGTCTGAAGCAAAACTGGAGCAGAGCCCAATCCAGTAAGCTGAACTGCAGTGTAGGTCGAATCCACAGCTTTGTCAGGTCTCTTCAGTGTAAGTTGGGACATTGACTGGGAAAGAGTGAAATTCAAGAATTGGAATGGTAACACTGTTTGGATGACTCCAGATATTCTTTTTTTAAATTTGTTATTTATTTATTTATTTTGGCCATGCCACATGGCTTATAGGATTTCAGTTCCCCTACCAGTGATTGAACCTGCGCCCTTGGCAATAAAAGCTTAGAGTCCTAACCACTGGACTACCGTAGAATTCCCCACATATTTTGAAGTATAATTTTTACTGAACCTCCCTTGCCAGCAGAACCCACCCTTCTTTCTTCAATGAGAGTGGTCCTGCCTTGCATAAAGTTGCTATAATGGCCTCATGAGTAGAGTCATGGCTGTATTCATTCCCATCCCTACCACTTCAGGGCTTCTAGACCTATAGCTAGAGTCAGATCCTAGCAAGTCCAAAGGGCCAGTTTCAAAATCAGAGACATGTTTTTATGCATCAAAAGAATTGTAAGAATTTTACTAATATATGCAAATAGATGCAAAACTGGATTTTGAGGCTTCTAGATTAGGAAAGAGGGGATCTAATTTTATTTTGGGCTGAATTTATTAATGTAGGGTCACCCACAAGAGATTTCAGATTTGGTGGTTGCTCAAGCAGCAAAAACTGGTTCTAATTTTGTCTGCTTGTTTTGTTGACTGACACTTCAAATCAGTAGTGATCTACGTTTAATGAAGTTGAGATGCCAGAATTGAGAAATTAGGAATGTTGGGGAGGTGAATTATGTGCAGCAGGCTTTCTTAACTCTCTGATTATGTTCCCCCAAGATGGATGCTTTCTACTGCCTTTAAGAAAATAACAGTGGTGAGGGGAATGCTGGCATCCTTAAAAGGTGCTGTAGTGGCAGTTTTCTCTGGCCGTGGTATGAGTATGAGAGATACTGCTATAAAATGGGCCCCCTTAAGTGACTGGGGTCCTGGAATGGCAGAGACAAGTAACAAGTTAACCATCAGAGACAAGGTGGACAATGTTTATCATAGCAGATTGACATGGAGCAGCAGTTCACCAAGGTCTTACTTGATCTGGAGACTCGAATTAAAGCAAACAAACAAGCCAAACAAAACATCTTAGGTCTGATACATGTAGGTTTGACTTTAGGTCACCCTACTGAAATCACCTAATCCCCATACCTTTGTTACTTCACAGATCTAAAACTCCCTGGGTAAAGAGAAGGCAAGGTACCTTCCTTCCTTTCTTCCTTTTTTCAATTTATGGATATCTTCCTTTGAAGCAGCTAATCTTTTTCGCAGCCTTCTCTTAAAAAAGGACCTTTGGTCATATACAAGTGTAACTGTGTATCAGGGAAGGGAAAAGACTCAAACCTTTCAGGGAGTATTGGAACCTGAAAGAAGTGAGTGTTAGTTGCTCAGTTTGTCCGACTCTCTGTGACCACATGAACTGTAGCCCACCAGGTTCCTCTGTCCATGGAATTCTCCAGGCATATTCTAGTGGGTTGCCATGCCCTCCTCTAGGGGATCTTCCCAACCCAGGGATCGAACCCATGTGTCCTGCCTCTCCTGCATTGCAGGTAGATTCTTTTACCCACTGAGCCAACTGGAAATCCCAGTTGGAACCTGAGCTAATGCTAATCCCCGGGGACTCAGGATACCACTGTGTCCCACCAGGCAGAATGAGAGCTTGTGGAAATCAGATATGAACAGAGCTTTGGCTTGAAATTATTTCACAGTAGGGCTGGCGAGTCTGTGAATTCATCCTGTGGTTTTATCTTGTTTCTTAGTGCATATTTGGAATAAACATGTTTTACAGTGGGAGAATTCCAAAATTGGCTTCCATGTCCATGGATTAAAGAGTCATCATGGCAGGAAGAGCCAGATGTAGCCCCCTGGAGCTCTCTTCCTACCAAAATAATGAACCAAAAGCCATCTCACATCCAGTATTATAGAGATTAATGCCCCATTAAAGACACGAAAGGTTCAGGGGTGGAAACATTCAGGCTGCATGGAACTCTCTTGTCTGTATGGAAGATAATCGATTTTGGAAAATGATGACGTATTATCTACCTTATCTTCTTCCACCACTCTCGTTCTACCTGGTGTTCCACAAGTGGTCTCTTTACTAGAAACAGACCCTGTATTTAACTAGTGATTAACTACTGATTGATCAATGCCATACCAAAAAAAAAAGTATATATACAAGTGTATACACACACATAGATGCAAAGATCATCAGAAATGGCCAGCAATGTAGTGCCACCATATTGCCTCCATGATTAGGCCAGTTTTTTAGCTCTGTGCTGTAGTTTATAGTCTATAGGGATTTTGTTCATCTCACCATCCCAAAGTACCTCTCTCTTATCCCCTACAATGAGGGTATAATGCTGAATGACAGGACTTTGTGTTAGAGAACTAGCAAGTCCTCTGGAGCCTTTGTAAAGACCCAGCTGATGTAGTACATGAATCCCATACAAATTTTAAGGATATGATGCCTTAGTGAAATTTCTGAGTTGGCAGTGTTTAGAGGTAAGTTGAGATGTTCTTTCTGAAGTAGAAGATAACTATTGCATCTTACATTGCCTGCTACCAAAAGGAAATGCAGTAACTGGTGGATCTTTTGGGATTTGGGGTCAGGATTGCACTTCATTTAAGTGTACTGTTCCATCCTGTTTACTGAGTAATCTGTTAAGCTGCCCTTAGATTGCTGTATGGAGCTTCTTACAGGCCCTGTCAGGAGAATCACAGTGGCAAGCTGTATCCTCTTTGGCAAGCAAATATTCTACTTTTGAAAAGGGTTTCTGTCTTGCTGTTACATTGGTTAGAGAACAAATGCCTAAATACTGGATACCAGTGACATGAACTGTCAATGCGTGGGATGACAAGCAAATAGCATTCCATTGTCAGGTAGAAGTGGTGTGTCTGGGCCTGGGCACAGTGCAGGTACTGAAGTGCATGTATGTTGCACATACAAAAGCTGTTTCTCTATGGCTCTGTCTCCCTGACCATCCTGGCTTCATTCCTGAAGAGTTCCCTGTGTCCCTCATAAACACAGTGTGTCGGCACTTGTCAGGCCAATGGACAGCCTGGTAGAAACTGCTAGTTGCCTTCCTAATATCTGTTTGCCCACCTCCTTCTTTAGAAACACAGCTCAGGTTTTTCAGTGGAACAGTTGTCACTTAACTAACATTACCTTTCAGTTGGGCATGGCTATGTGATTAGACTTTGACCAGTGATATGTAAGTGAATTTGTTCTTTTAATGCCTACTTGAAACATTGATGTGTCGTTTGGCACTCTAGCAGATGTTAACCATGAAAATCAGGGCCAAATCATGTAAATAATGGAGCAGTGAAGCTGAAGAAGCTGGTTCCCTAGAGCAAAGATTTCTTTAGTCCTGGGCTCTCACCTCTAGGCTTCCTTTATATGAAACGAAATAAACTTCTCCCTTGTTTAAACTGCTGATATTTAGGGTTTTGTGTCATATGCTGCTGAGCTGTCCTTGCCTTCTGTCCCCTATCAGAGACAGTGATTACCTGGATGGATAAGGCCTCTCTCTGAGACATGGAATGGAGGAAGAGAAGATACAGGTTTTGTAGAAACAATGGGAAAAGCCCATTTTGGTTGTGTTTAATATACTGTGTCTGTGGAAATGCTCAGTAAGGGATGTCGATGGCATTGGGAGCTTGAGAAAAGTTCTGTTTTATCTGGTAGAAAAAGAAAATGTTTTAAAGTGAGTGAAACCTCAGGGAAAACAACCAGCCTCATGACTCGTTCACTACTTCTTTGTGGGACAGGATGTTTGATATTTGAGCAGGATTAAGCAGAAAACATAAGGCTTGGATTATCTGTGTTGGTAGTTCTGCTCTTTGAATTGGAGATAGAGACATGAAAGAAAGAGAAGCGGAGAGTACTGTAGGTAGAGGACATGTTTAAACTATTTGGGAAGAACAAATTTAGTATATATATTCTTTTAAAGACCTGGTTGATTTGCAAGGCACAAGTTGCTAGAGATTCTTTCAAACTCGGAGATTTCTTGCCTTCTGTCCTTTATTAAGAGTTAGGCAATCCATTGATAGGAACATGTTGAATGAGTTTTAATGAGAAATTTAGGTGTGATCATGCCTGGTTGCATTGTGCAACAAACAGGAATCTCTTGTTTAAGGAAGACGAACATGATGACCTTTGCTGTTGTTCAATCAATAACTTTTCTTCCTAGTTTAACAATGTTCTATTTTAAAATTCTTATGCTAAAACTAAATACTTATCTCATAATAATCCCATCTTCAGTTGGAGGGAAACTTAAACAATATAGTGAAAGTGATACAGCAAGTCATAGTAGAGAAGAATTGAATTTTTTTTTATTCTTTTAAAAGACATTGATTTATTTGGCTGCAACAGATCTTAGTTGTGGCGTGGGATCAGCTTCCTGACCAGGGACTGAACCCTGGCCCCCATCATTGGGAGTATAGAGTCTTAGCCACTGAACCACCAGGGAAGTCCCAAGAAGAATTGTATTTTAAAAGTGTAATTTTTTAAATTCTAAAAAGATTGATGTATTTTGGATACTACCAAAATACTAAGTGTTTTTAAACCCTTTCAAAACAAGTTATCTGTAATTTCTGTGTGTGATTGTTTTTTCTGCTGTATTATCAACAGGGTCTAAATGTTCTGCGGTATCATGGTAGTATGTTTCTATAGTACTTTGAAAGGTATAGGTATACTATTATACAGCAGAAATTCCAGAAAACCCCTTTTCTTCTTCCTCCCTTCTCCTTTCCGTCCATCTTTGTTCTTCCTGTCCAACTATTTCGACTCCTCTCTTTTAGTAAGGGAGCTGATCCCTTAGTGTTACACAATAAGCCTGATATTCAGTTTGGTTTAAGATAACCTTAACCTGTCTAGAAAGAGATCTGCTATTCTGCATCATACATAGTAACAGTGTTTAGGCTAGCCTGAGTTCTTTGTCAGCAGATGCATTATTGAGGCTTAGTTTAAGTGAATATAGTTTTCCTAGCAAGGTAATCCCTCTGGAGATTTTTGTCTACTCTTTAGGTTGGCAGCCATAGTTTTGTTCCCTCTAGTGGTAGATATATGTATTCTAAATTTTCTGGTATCTTTTTATTATGGGTAGAATTCTAGAGCTGAAAGGGACCTTAGGTCATTTTATAGGTAAGAGAGTGAGATTCAGAGAAATTAGAGGATTTGCTTGAACAGTTAAAGTGTTAGTATCTCAGTCGTGTCTGACTCTTTGCAACCGCATGGACTGTAAGCCCACCAGCCTCCAGAATTCTCCAAGCAGGAATACTGGAGTGGTTTTCCATTCTCTTCTTCAGGGCATCTTCTCAGGTAATCTGTCTGGAGATTTTTGTCTACTGTTTTGGTTGGCAGCCGTCATTTTGTTCCCTCTAGTGGTAGATGTATGTATTTCACATTTTCTGGTGTCTAACATGCATACAATTTTAGAGTTCTAAGGGATCTAAGATCACTTTATAGGTGAGAGACTGAGGTTCAGATAAGTTAGAGGATTTGCTTAAGGTTACCATTAGAGATAGAGCTAAGACAAGCCTGAGATCGCTCGATTACCAATGTAGTATTCTTTATTAAAACAAGACTCAGGGGTGTATGTATGTTTTTTGTCTTAGATTAGTTAGAAGATACTGTGTGAAGATATTTACATTTAGAGTTATTTCTGTGTATTCATAATTTCTGTTGATGTCTTTAGTGTAGTAGTCTTTTGAGAAATAGAAAGACCCTTGGAACACTGACCAAAATAGAAAGGGAAATCATATTTACCTTTGAGAAGACACAATAATTGTCTTTAAGTATTTAAATGGTTACCTGTAGGAGAGGGGTGAGCTTATTTTTAGGTTGTTAGGGTGAGTATAGCAAATATTACTTTTTAAATATCTGGGCTTTCCGCAGGGAGGTCTAGTTTCTTTCAGTTGAATGGAAAGTATAGGAGAGAGTCAAGGCCCTAGAACTAGACTTATATATGGGGTCATACTTGTATTAAATTTTGTGTTGAAAGAAGGATTAATTCTGGCTGTTCCTAACCACCTGCCCTGTTACAACAACTAAAGGTTGCAAGTCAAGTAAGCAGTAAAATCAAGGTTAGAGAAGTTTTCAGTGATCCAAAGGTTGTTGGACTAAGGATAAAGGGTGTAGACTATTGCCCCGGAAAGAGGTTTAGAGCCATCAGATGACATCAGGACACCAGCCATTAGGTTGAGCAACATTTGAGTACTGGATTTAGAATGACTTGGATTCACAGTGTGGGCTGCTGCTTATTTATACAATGTGACTTTGGAAACATTACCTGGTGTGTAAATTTATTTCTTTATGTGTAAAATGGAGATTAATATTTTTATTGCATAGCTTGTTGTTAGGATTAATTGCCTCATGTACAATAACTGCACAGTAAATATTTGTTGGATCTGATCTGGTGGTGTCTGACCTGAATAAAAAGAAAACCTTAGTCCTGGGGAGACTTGGATTCTGAACAAATATTTCAGCATGTGAAAGAACTTTCTAATAATTTGAAAGTAGTGATTTCATTTTTTACTTTTAAGATGTTAAGACAGAGGATGAACAACTGTTTGGGGATATTGTATAAGGTATTTAAACATTGAATTGAATTGCTATACTTCTTTGTTTAATCACCAGATACAATTTATGACTCTTGGAGATAATTATAGTTTATTGTATGTACTCATATATTTGCTCTGTCCCTTGTTCTTCTTTCTTGATGCTCTAGTTCCTTTATCATTTCTTTTCTGTTTGAACAATTTCCTTTAATTAATCTCTAAGAATAGGTTTTCAAGTGCTAGTTTCTTTTAGTCTTTCTGCATCTGAGAATGTCTGGATTTCCCCTTTGTTCCTGAAGGATAGTTTTGCTGGAAACAATTCATAGTTGACATTTCTTTTTTTCAGTGTTTGGAAAATGTTGCGCCGCTTCCTTTGGTCTCCGTGGTTTCTGATGAGAAGTTTGCTGTTGTTTGAATTGGTGTTATCCTATTGGCAGTATATTGTTTCTTTGTTGCTTCTTTCAAGGTTTAAAAAAAATTTTTTTTCCAGAACATCAATAATAATGTGTCTTGGTATAAATTTCTTTGGTTTTATCCCATTTGAGCTTCACTCAGCTACTTAAATTTCTCTACTTTGCCAGATTTGGGGATCTTTCAGCCATTATTATCTCTGAATACTCTCTTAGTTATACTCCCTCCTCTTTTTCTAGTATTCCAGTTACATGAACATTAGCAATTTTATTATGATAACATGGATCTCCACGGCTCTGTTGTTTATATTTTATTTTCTCTCCTTTTTCAGAATTGGATAAATCCTATTAACTGTCTCAAAGTTTAGTAATTCTGTCCTATGCCATCTCTATTCTACCACTGAATCCTTCCACTGAGATATTTATTTTGGTTATTTTATTTTTTTAGTTTTATAATTTTCATTCATTTTATGATTTGTTTCTCTGCTGATATTTTCTAGTTTTCCTTTGTCTCACGGGAATTTGGAATTAATTATTGATGTGTTTTTGTGACAGCTACTTTAAAACCCTTGTCATGTGTTGTAACAACTGAGTCATATCTTTGTCTACGTTGGCATCATAGACATGTCTATGTTGATTGTCTTTTCTTATTCAGGTTTGATTTCTCTTTATATCATGGTACAGTGGATATTTTTAAAATTACATTCTGGATATTTTGGTTGCTCACTTAGTTATTCTGCTTATACTTAATGCATAGACCATCTAATTTTGTGAGCTGTTGTTCCTTTATCATTTCTTTTCTGTTTGAACAATTTCCTTTAATTAATCTCTAAGAATAGGTTTTCTAGTGCTAGTTTCTTTTAGTCTTTCTGCATCTGAGAATGTCTGGATTTCCCCTTTGTTCCTACAGTCTAATTTTCAGGTCTTTGCAATGTTATTTTGATCTTCTTGGTTTATCTGGTCCTCCCACAGGTCCAGGCTAGTGCTATCTGAAGTGGCAGAGGGTATTTCCCAAGCTGGACTGTGTGCTGCCTCTTGGTGTGGGAGGGGAATCTCAGAGCCCACAGGGCCTAAAATGTTGAGTTGACATCCCCCCTGACCCCAGGATTTTAAAGATGCAACTCCATTGTCTTTTGACTTGCATTGTTTATAATGAGAAGTCTGCTGTCGTTCCTCTTTTGTTACTCTTAATAGCATGTCTCTGTTTTTCTGGCTCTTTTTAAGATTTCTCTTTATATCATTTTAAAGTAATTTGATTATGATGTGCCTTGGTATAGTTTGCCACATTTGTGTGTGTGTTTGGGGTTTGTTGAACTTCTTGATCATTAAGTTTACAGTTTCTGTCAAATTTGGAAAAAAAATTTCACCAAATTTGGTCATTTGTTACTCCAGATATATTTTTGTCTCTCTCCTCCCCAGCTCCTGTTACGTGCATATTAGGTCAATAGAAGTTACACAGCTCAATGATGCTCTGTTCATTTTCTTTCTGTTTGTGTCTCTTTCATTTTGGAGACTTTCTTTGCTATAACATCAAGTTCATTTTTTTTTTCTGTAGTGTCTAATTCATTCATTGTATCCAGTGTATCCATTCATTGTATCCAGTGTATTCATGTTCACATACCTGAAAATATGCAACAAAGTTATACTAACTTTGAATGTCCTTATCTGCTGATTTCATCACCTTTGTCAATTTAGACTCTGTTTCAGTTGGTTGATTTTCTAATCACTATGACCTATACTTTTCTGCTTCTTTTCATGCCTGGTGGTTTTTGACTTAGATGTTAGACATCACCCATTTTACTCTGTTGAGTGAAGGATATTTTTACATATCAATAAATATTCTTCAACTTTGTTCTGGGATGTAATTAAATCACTGGAAATAGCTTGATCATTTTGACCCTTGTTTTTCAGTTTTGTTAGGTGGGCCCTCAGCAGCATTTAGTCTGGGACTGGTTTTTCCACACTGTTAAGGCAGTACTCTTCTGGATTCTCTGCTTGAAGCTCTGGGAATTATGGCAGGATTTTTGTTTGTTTCTGTCCCCGCTGTGCCCCACCCCGCCCCACATGCACTGTTGGCTATTGGGAACACATACTATTCCAGGCCTTATGTGAGCTCTGAGACTCATTCTCTCTGTTCTTTTCATGTGGTTTATTCTCTGGCCTTAGGTGGTTTTTCTCACATTTAAGTAGTTAGATAGCTGAAGACTCGAGTAGACCCTCTGCAGATCTCTGGACTTCTCTTTTACTATGAATCTCTCTTCTCTTTGGTATTCTGCCCTGTGAATTCTAACCTGTTTAGCTTTCCTGGACCCTTCACTCTAATGCTTCAACTTAGGGAAGCTGCTGGACTTCACTTCAGATTCCCTATTCCTGTCCTGCAGGCTGGAAACTCTCACTAGGGAGTAAGTGGGGGCAATTGTAGGACTCACTTAATTTGTTTATTTTCTCTCTAGATTCACTGTCAACTAGTGCCTGATGTCAGTGTATGAAAAACCTTTGTTTCAAGTATACTTCTGGGCATATACCCAGAGAAAGCCATGATTCTGAAAGACATGGGTACCCCAGTGTTCATTGCAGCACTATTTACAATAGCTAAGACATGGGCTTTCCTTGTGACTCAGTGGTAAAGAATCCACCTGCCAATGCAGGAGTCGTGGGTTCAGTCCCTCTGTTGGGAAGATCCTCTGGAGAAGGAAATGGCAGCCCACTCCAGTACTCTTGCCTGGGAAATCCCATGGACTGAGGAGTCTGGTGGGCTACAGCCCATGGAGTTGCAAAGAGTTGGTCCTGTCTTAGCAGCTGAGCATGAGCACAATAACATGGAAGCAACCTAGATGTCCGTCTACAGAGGAATGGATAAAGAAGATGTATTACATATATACAATGGAATATTGCTCAGCCATAAAGAACAAATTTGAATCAGTTCTAGCCTGTTACCCAGAGTGAAGTAAATCAGAAAAAGAAAAACAAATATCATATATTAACACATATATATGGAATCTAAAAAACGGTATTGATTAATCTATTTGAAAGGAAGGGATGGAGATCCAGATGTAGAGAAAAGACTTGTGGACACAGTTGGGGAAGGAAAGAGTGGGATGAATGGGAAAGTAGCATTGACATAATACACACTATCATGTGTAAAACAGACAGCTGGTGAAAAGTTGCCATATAACACAGGGAACCCAGCCTGTGCTCTGTGATGGCCTAGAGGAGTGGGATGCGGAGAGGGATCATATGTATAATTATGGCTAATTTGCATTGTTGTACAGCAGAAACCAACACAACAGTATAAAGCAATTTCTTCCGAATTAAAAAATGAAAAAGAAAAACCCAAGGTTATATAGTTATTGTTGACTTACTATTTTTAGTGGTATACATTGTACTTTATGTATTCTGTTAAATTTTGAAATGCATTCTTCTTCCCTTCTGTGAAAGCCCTTTGGCTTTTTGCTAAATTTAACTTTGGAAAAAAATAGTTTGTGTGTTCTTAATAAGCCTTTTGAATAATAGGAGATTATACTGGAAATTCGGAAAATCATATTGCATTCCTACCTAAATTTTTGAATAACCACAAAAAGGCTTGTTTCAGTTGAGAAAAAACAGACTTCTTTGATTAAATACTAAATGGACCAAATATGAAAGCCTATTGTGGAATGATTTCCTGCATGCTTTCTTTGCAGTGAATGAACAGTTTTTCTTTTCCTTATCCTTTGAAAGTTGGTCTTTACTGGCACAATTAGATCTTGTGTTGCAGAGTTTTGATCTTCTGATTATTTTGGCATTATAGCACAAGCCTTTGGTGAATAAGAAAACATTTTTAAAAATGACCATTTGCTAAAAAGCAGATTTTTCAGTTAAGCATGGGGAGCTTGGAAACTATAAGACCCTCATCTTAATTTTACTTATAAACAGGTAAATTAAATTTCTGCTGATCAGCTTTTTTACCCTGTTAAGATGTATAAGTCAGCTATATGTTTCTGAAAGGTCATAAGTTCTGATTTTTCTAGTGTCGTGCTTTTGCTTCACTTGTTTCCCCTAAGGGTGATATTCTCAGTGAAGAAAAGAACCAGCGCTGGGCACAGTGCTGAAGCTGGAGATTGTTCGGGATAGAATAGAAGGACTGGTGCCAATGCCAGTGACATGTATATAGCATGTTTCAACCGAAACTTTTTCCCTGTGGGAAATGTTAACTCCAATTGGGAGAATTGTTGTTGTTCAGTCACCCAGTCATGTCTGACTCTTTTCGACCCCATAGACTGCAGCATGCCAGGCCTCCCTGTCTCCTACCATCTCCCGGAGTTTGCCTAAGTTCATGTTCATTGCATTGGTGATGCTGTCCAGCCATCTCATCCTCTGACGCCCTCTTCTCCTTCTGCCCTTAGTTTTTCCCGCATCAAGGACTTCTCCAATCAATCGTCTGTTCGCATAAGATGACCAAAGTACTGAAGCTTCAGCTTCAGTCCTTCCAGTGAATATTCAGTGTCGATCTCCCTTAAGATTGACTGTTTGATCTCCTTGCTGCCTAGGGGACTTTTAGGAGTCTTCTCCAGCACCACAGTTTGAAGGCATCAATTCTTTGGTATTCTGCCTTCTTTATGGTCCAGCTCTCACAACCATCATGACCACTGGGAAGATAGCCTCGACTGTCTTCAAGGCTATGTGATAGCCTTGACAATACAGACCTTTGTCGACAGGGTTAATGTCTGCTTTTCAACGCACTAAGTTTGTCCTCACTTCCCTACCAAGAAGCAGTTGTTTTCTGATTTCATGGCTGCAGTCACCATCTGCAGTGATTTTGGAGCCCAAAAGAGGGAATTCGTCACTACTTCCACCTTTTCCCCTTCTATTTGCTGTGCAGTAATGCAGGCAGATGCTATGATCTTAGTTGTTTTAATATTTTGTCTTAAGCTGGTTCTTTCACTCTCCTCCTTCACCCTCATCAAGAGGCTCTTTAGTTCTCTTTGCTTTCTGCCATTAGAGTGGTATCATCCACGCATCTGAGGTTATTGATATTTGCCTGCCTATCTTGATTCCAGCTTGTAACTCATCTAGCCCAGCATTTTTCATGAAGTGCTCAATTTATAGATGAAACAAACAGGGTGACAGCAGATAGCCCTGTTGTACTCCTTTCTTGATCTTGAACCAGTCAGTTGTTTCATACAGGGTTCTAACTGTCCCTTCTTGGACCCACATACAGGTTTCTCAGGAGACAGGTAAGTTAGTCTGATATTCACATCTCTCTGAGCACGTTCCACAGTTTGTCATGATCCACACCGTCAAAGGTTTTATCATAGTCGATGAAACAGAGATGTTTTTCTGAAATTCCCTTGCTTTTTCTATAATCCAGCAAGTGTTGGCAATTTCATTTCTAGTTCCTATTCCTTTTCTAAACCCAGCTTGGACATCTGGAAGTTCTTGGTTCGCATAATGCTGAAGTCTAACATATGCAAGATTTTAAGCATGACCTTACTAGCATAGGAAATGAGTGCGATTGTCTGATGGTTAGCACCTTCTTTGGTATTGCCCTTCTTGGTAATTGGGATGAGGATTGACCTTTTCCAGTCCTGTGGCACTGCTGGGTCTTCCAAATTTGCTGGCATAATGAATGCAAAACCTTGATGGCATCATCCTTTAGAGATTTGAACAGTTCTGCTGGAATTTCATCAGATCCACTAGCTTTATTAACAGCTGTGCTTCTTAAGGCCCACTTGACTTTGCACTCCAGAATGTCTGGCTCTGGGTGACTAACCACACCATCGTAGTAATCCAGTTCATTAAGATCTTTTTATACAGTTCTTCCATGTCTTCTTTCCATCTCTTCTTGATCTCTTTAGTGTCTACTATATATCTACAATTTTTATCCTTTATTGTGTCCATCTTTGGGTGGAATGCTCCCTTGATGTTTCCAATTTTCTTGACGAGATCTCTAGTCTTTCCCCTTTTGTTGTCTTCTTCTATTATTAAGCACTGTTTGTTGAAGAAGGCCTTCTTGTCTCTTCTAGCTATTCTTTGGAACTCTGCATTTAATTGAATATATCTTTTCTTCTCTCCCTTGCTTCTTGCTTCTTTTCATTCTTCTGCTCTTCATAAAGCCTCCTCAGATAACCACTTTGCCTTCTCACTTTTTTTGAATCTTTGGAATGGTTTTGTTTACTGCCTTCTGTACAATATTACAGACCTCTTACAGATGGTAAAGAATTTGCCTGCAATGCAGGAGACCTGGGTTGAATCCCTGGGTTGGGAAGATCCCGTGGGGAAGGGAATGACAACCCACATCAGTATTCTTGCCTGGAAAATTCCATGGACAGAAGAGCCTGGTGGACTACAGTCCATGGTGTTGCAAAGAGTTGGACACAACTGAGCGACTTTCACTTCACTGTTAACTAAATCTAGTCCCTTGAATCTACTTGTTACCTCTACTGTGAATTCATATGGGATTTGATTTAAGTCATACCTGGCTGGCCTACTGTTTTTCCTGGTTTTCTTTAGTTAAGCCTGAATTTTGCTATGAGAAGCTGATGATCTGAGCCACAGTCAACTCGAGGTCTTGCTTTTGCTGATTGTGTACTGCTTCTTCATCTTCTGCTACAAAGAATGTAATCAATTTGTTTTCGGTATTGACCATTTGGTGATGGTGATGTCCATGTGTAAAGTCGTCTCTTGTGTTGTTGAAAAAGGGTATTTGCTCTGACTAGCGGGTTCTTTGGAAGAATTCAGTTAGGTGTCCTGTTTCATTTTGTTCTCCAATGCCAAACTTGCCTGTAACCTCAGGTATCTCTTGACTTCCTACTTTTGCATTCCAACCCCCAAAGATGAATAGCCCATCTTTTTTAGGTGTTAGTTCGAGGAGTTCTTCTAGATCTTCATAGAACTGATCAACTTCAGATTCTTTGGCGTTGATGATAGGGGCGTAGATTCCGATTACTGTGATGTTAAATGCTTTCCTTGGAAACAGAGATCATTCTGTCATTTTTTTTTTTTTTTATTCTGTCATTTTTGAGGTTGTACCCAAGTACTGTATTTCAGACTCTTTCACTGAATATGAGGTCTACTCTTTTTCTTCTTTTGGATTCTTGCCCACAGTAGTAGATATAATGGTCATCTGAATAGAAGTCGCCCATTCCTGTCCATTTTAGTTCACTGATTCCTAAGATGTTGATGTTTATTCTTACCATCTCCTGCTTGACCACATCCAATTTTCCTTGATTCATGGACCTAACATTCTGGGTTCCTATATAGTGCTGTTCTTTGCAGCATCAGATTTTACTTTCATCACCAGACACATTGATACAACTGAGAGTTGTATCTGCTTTGGCCCAGCCATTTCATTCTGGGGCTGTTGGTAATTCTCCTCCACTCTTTCCTAGTAGCATATTGGACACCTTCAGACCTACGGGACTCATCTTTTGGTGTCATATCTTTCTGGGCTTTTATACTGTTCGTGAGGTGCTCACAGCCAATATACTGGGATGATTTGCCATTCCCTCCTCCAGTGGATCACGTTTTGTCAGAACTCTCTGCTATGACCAGTCCGTCTTGAGTGGCCCTGCATGGAATGGCTTATAGCTTCATTGAGTTATGCAAGCCCCTTCACCATGACAAGGCAGTGATCTTTGACGGGGAGTTGGGAAAATAAAAAATATTAATCAGACTTATGCCAATTTGATGAAATGTTTTCAGAAAATATTTTCTGGAGAAACTCCTTGAGCAGTTTTTTAGCATGTTACAATTAAGTAATTTCTACTTTTTCCATTTTTGTTTTTCTTTTACGGAAATAGTTTTTAAGATTCTGTCAACAGCTGTCAAACTGTTAAAATGGTCACATTCTATGAAATGTATGCCCCCACTTAAAAAATTGAATAATATAAATACAATGAGTAACAGACATAAGATCTAAGACATGCTTGTGCTAGGCTAACTAAAAAAATTTAACAGGTATAACTTGAGTCTGAAACAGTTTTTTTTTGCAGGTACAGGGTAGCATCAAAACATGTATAAAAAGAGGTTTACATGTTTCTTCCAAAGTCTTGTGGTTACCAAAGGACCTAATGTAATTTAGAGCAGTAGTTGTCTAAGCGTATCACTTAGACCAACTCAGTATTCTCAAGTACTGTGTTCAGTTCTGGAGTACTACTCAGGCAAACTGGCACACACTTATTTTGTTATAATCATGGTTATCATTGTTATCATCATCGTCAACACTTATATAGTATTTGCCATGCACCAGATGCTTGTTGAAACACTTCACATGTATATTAACTCATATTTTTCCTAATAAGAGCTCTTAAAAGGTAGGTAATAGTACCTTTTATGTATGGGGAAAAACTGAAGCACAAAGAGATAATACAGTTTTCACAGAGTGACACAACAAGTAAATGGTGGAATTGAACTAGGAAATGGCAACCCATTTCAGTCTTCTTGCCTGGAAAATTCCATGGGTAGAGCAGCCTACCCATGAGATCACAAAGAGTGGGACATGACTGAGCAGCTGAGCACATGCAGGTAATCTAGATCCCTACTCCATATTCCTAACATTATAAAAAAAAATTAAAAATCACATTGGAATCTGAGGAGCAAATTGAAACTAATTTGAAAAAGAAAAGATCCGGGGAGGTACAGAGAAGGAGATGGGGTAAGATTTTTGTTCAGTTCAGTCGCTCAGTCGTGTCCAACTCTTTGCAACCCCATGAATCGCAGCACGCCAGGCCCCCCTGTCCATCACCAACTCCTGGAGTTCACTCAGACTCACGTCCATCGAGTCCGTGATGCCATCCAGCCATCTCATCCTGGGTCGTCCCCTTCTCCTCCTGCCCCCAATCCCTCCCAGCATCAGAGTCTTTTCCAATGAGTCAACTCTTCACATGAGGTGGCCAAAGTACTGGAGTTTCAGCTTTAGCATCATTCCTTCCAAAGAAATCCCAGGGCTGATCTCCTTCAGAATGGACTGGTTGGATCTCCTTGCAGTCCAAGGGACTCTCAAGAGTCCTCCAACACCACAGTTCAAAAGCATCAATTCTTCGGCACTCAGCCTTCTTCACAGTCCAACTCTCACATCCGTACATGACTACTGGAAAAACCATAGCCTTGACTAGACAGACCTTAGTCGGCAAATAATGTCTCTGCTTTTGAATATACTATCTAGGTTGGTCATAACTTTTCTTCCAAGGAGTAAGCGTCTTTTAATTTCATGGCTGCAGTCACCATCTGCAGTGATTCTGAAGCCCCCCAAAATAAAATCTGACACTGTTTCCACTGTTTCCTCATCTATTTCCCATGAAGTGATGGGACTGGATGCCATGATCTTCGTTTTCTGAATGTTGAGCTTTAAGCCAACTTTTTCGCTCTCTTTCACTTTCATCAAGAGGCTTTTTAGCTCCTCTTCACTTTCTGCCATAAGGGTGGTATCATCTGCATATCTGAGGTTATTGATATTTCTCCTGGCAATCTTGATTCCAGCTTGTGTTTCTTCCAGTCCAGCGTTTCTCATGATGTACTCTGCATATAAGTTAGATAAGCAGGGTGACAATATACAGCCTTGACATACTCCTTTTCCTATTTGGAACCAGTCTGTTGTTCCATGTCCAGTTCTAACTGTTCTCAAAAGGCAGGTTAGGTGGTCTGGTATTCCCATCTCTTTCAGAATGTTCCACAGTTTATTGTGATCCACACAGTCAAAGGCTTTGGCATAGTCAATAAAGCAGAAATAGATGTTTTTTTCTGGAACTCTCTTGCCTTTTCCATGACCCAGGGGATGTTGGCAATTTGATCTCTGGTTCCTCTGCCTTTTCTAAAACCAGCTTGAATATCAGGGAGTTCACGGTTCACGTATTGCTGAAGAGAATTTTGAGCATTACTTTCCTAGCATGTGAGATGAGTGCAGTTGTGCGGTAGTTTGAGCAGTCTTTGGCATTGCCTTTATTTGGAATTGGAATGAAAACTGACCTTTTCCAGTCCTGTGGCCACTGTTGAGATTTCCAGATTTTCTGGCATGTTGAGCGCATCACTTTCACAGCATCATCTTTCAGGATTTGAAACAGCTCAACTAGAATTCCATCACTTCCACTAGCTTTGTTCGTAGTGATGCTTTCTAAGGCCCACTTGACTTCACATTCCAGGATGTCTGGATCTAGATGAGTGATCACATCATCATGATCATCCGGGTCATGAAGATCTTTTTTGTACAGTTCTTCCGTGTATTCTTGCCACCTCTTCTTAATATCTTCTGCTTCTGTTAGGTCCAGACCATTTCTGTCCTTTATCGAGCCCATCTTTGCATGAAATGTTCCTTGGTATCTCTAATTTTCTTGACGAGATCTCTAGTCTTTCCCATTCTGTTGTTTTCCTCTATTTCTTTGCATTGATCGCTGAAGAAGGCTTTCTTATCTCTTCTTGCTATTCTTTGGAACTCTGCATTCAGATGCTTATATCTTTCCTTTTCTCATTTGCTTTTCACCTCTCTTCTTTTCACAGCTATTTGTAAGGCCTCCTCAGACAGCCATTTTGCTTTTTTGCATCTCTTTTCCATGGGGATGGTCTTGATCCCTGTCTCCTGTACAATGTCGCAAACCTCATTCCATAGCTCATCAGGCACTCTATCTATCAGATCTAGGCCCTTAAATCTATTTCTCACTTCCACTGTATAATCATAAGGGATTTGATTTAGGTCATACCTGAATGGTCTAGCGGTTTTCCCTACTTTCTTCAATTTCAGTCTGAATTTGGCAATAAGGAGTTCATGATCTGAGCCACAGTCAGCTCCTGGTCTTGTTTTTGTTGACTATATAGAGCTTCTCCATCTTTTGCTGCATAGAATATAATCAGTCTGATTTTGTTGTTGACCATCTGGTGATGTCCATGTGTAAAGTCTTCTCTTGTGTTGTTGGAAGAGGGTGTTTGCTATGACCAGAGCATTTTCTTGGCAAAACTCTATTAGTCTTTGCCCTGCTTCATTCTGCATTCCAAGGCCAAATTTGCCTGTTACTCCAGGTGTTTCTTGACTTCCTGCTTTTGCATTCCAGTCCCCTATAATGAAAAGGACATCTTTTTTGGGTGTTAGTTCTAAAAGGTCTTGTAGGTCTTCATAGAACCGTTCAACTTCAGCTTCCTCAGCATTACTGGTTGGGGCATAGACTTGGATAATTGTGATATTGAATGATTTGCCTTGGAGACGAACAGAGATCATTCTGTCATTTTTGAGATTGCATCCAAGTACTGCATTTTGGACTTTTCTGTTGACCATGATGGCTACTCCATTTCTTCTGAGGGATTCCTACCCACAGTAGTAGATATAGCACAGGTGGCTGTGAAAGCCGGCCCACTAAGTCCAGGCGGCTGTGAGAGCCGGTGCACTAAGCAAAAACCATAGCTTTGACTATACGGACCTTTGTCAGCAAAATGATGTCTTTGCTATTTAATAGCTGTTTGATATGCTGTCTAGGCTTATCATAGCTTTCCTTCCAAGCATCTTTTAATTTTATGGCTGCAGTCACCATCCACAGTGATTTTGGAGCCCACAGAAATAAAATCTGTAGCTACTTTGTCTTTTCCTCCTTCTGATTGCCTTGAAATGATAGGACTGCATGGCATGATCTTTGTTTTTTGAATGTTGAGTTTTAAGCCAGCTTTTTCACTCCCCTCTTTCACTTTCATCAAGAGGCTCTTTAGTTCCTCTTCCCTTTCTGGTGTTAGAATGATATCATCTGCATGTTCAAGGGTGTTGATATTTTTCCCGAGAACCTTGTTTCCAGCTTGTAATTCATCCACCCCAACATTTCGCATGATGCACTCTGCATATAAGTTAAATAAGCAGACTGACAATACATAGTCAGGTGGTATAAAGTCCTTTTCTGCTCAGTTTTTATTCTACTCCTTGCAGTTTTTCCAGTCTGGGTTCTTAAACTGCTCTAATAATTTTAGTCCATGCTACAGAACGTGCTGCTACTCTCAAACTGGTCATTCTACTTTCTAGTGAATACTTGTTAGCTGTTTTGGGATCCTCATCATAGAAGAGGAATCATGCATTATTTGGCTTGTTTGACTTAACATAGTGTCCTTAAAGTTTATTCGTGTTGTAGCATTTGACAAGATTTCCTTTTTCAAGGCTAAATAATATTCCATGTATGTATATACCCCATTTTATCCATTCATCTAATAGATTTTTTTATAGCTATAAATTTACTAGCACCTATATAATTTTTCCACCATTGAAGGTACAAAAGTGGTTAATATGCTTTAAAACTTTTCATTTATTACAAAGAAATGTGTGTACGTATTAGAAAAATTAGAATATATGGATTAGGGAATACAGTTAAATGAAAATCCTATGTTAACACTTTGATGAACATTTTTCTATATGTTTTCTGTGCTGTATACTCATGTATACTCAGGTTGAACAAACTGGTAAAATGTGTTGATGAAGAACACCTAAGTCAAAGTAATAGTGATCGATATTTGGTAGTATGATTGGCTAAGATGTAGTGCTTGATGTGAGCTTTCTTAGGATTTTTTTTTGGGGGGGTGTTTAATTAATTTATTAATTGTACAGGAGACAGGGATCAAGACCATCCCCAAGAAAAAGAAATGCAAAAAAGCAAAATGGATGTCTGAGGAGGCCTTACAAATAGCTGTGAAAAGGAGAAGTGAAAAGCAAAGGAGAAAGGAAAGATATACCCATTTGAAAGCAGAGTTCCAAAGAATAGCAAAGAGAGATAGGAAAGCCTTCCTCAGTGATCAGTGCAAAGAAATAGAGGAAAACAGTAGAATGCGAAAGACTAGAGATCTCTTCAAGAAAATTAGAGATACCTAGGGAACGTATCATGCAAAGATGGGCTCAATAAAGGACAGAAATGGTCTGGATCTAACAGAAGCAGAAGATATTAAGAAGAGGTGGCAAGAATACACAGAAGAACTATACAAAAAAGATCTTCATGCCCCAGGTAGTCATGATGGTGTGATCAGTCACTTAGAGCCAGACATCCTGGAATGCAAAGTCAAGTGGGCCTAAGGAAGCATCACTACGAACAGAGCTAGTGGAGGTGATGGAATTCTAGTTGAGCTATTTCAAATCCTGGAAGATGATGCTGTGAAAGTGCTGCACTCAATATGCCAGCAAATTTGGAAAACTCAACAGTGGCCACAGGACTGGAAAAGGTCAGTTTTCATTCCAATTCCAAAGAAAGGCAATGCCAAAGAATGCACAAACTACCCCACGATTGCACTCATCTCACATACTAGTAAAGTAATGCTCAAAATTCTCCAAGCCAGGCTTCAACATGATGTGAACCGTGAACTTCCAGATGTTCATGCTGGTTTTAGAAAAGACAGAGGAATCAGAGATCAAATTGTCAACATTTGCTGGGTCATGGAAAAAGCAAGAGAGTTCCAGAAAAACATCTATTTCTGCTTTATTGACTATGCCAAAGCCTTTGACTGTGTGGATTACAATAAACTGTGGAAAGTTCTTCAAGAGATGGGAATACCAGACCACCTGACCTGCCTCTTGAGAAATCTGTGTGCAGGTCAGGAAGCAACAGTTAGAACTGGACATGGAACAATAAACTGGTTCCAAATAGGAAAAGGAGTATGTCAAGGCTGTATATTGTCACCCTGCTTATTTAACTTCTATGCAGAGTACATCCTGAGAAACACTGGACTGGAGGAAGCACAAGCTGGAATCAAGATTGCCGGGAGAAATATCAATAACCTCAGGTATGCAGATGACACCACCCTTATGGCAGAAATTGAAGAAGAACTAAAGAGCTTCTTGACGAAAGTGAAAGAGGAGAGTGAAAAAGTAGGCTTAAAGCTCAACATTCAGACATGGCATCTGGTCCCATCACTTCATGGCAAGTAGATGGGGAAACAGTGGAAACAGTGTCAGACTTTATTTTTCTGGACTCCAGAATCACTGCAAATGGTGACTGCGGCCATGAAATTAAAAGATGCTTACTCCTTGGCAGGAAAATTATGACCAACCTAGACAGCATATTAAAAAGCAGGGACATTACTTTGCCAACAAAGGGCCATGTAGTCAAGCCTGTGGTTTTTCCAGTAATCATGTATGGATGTGAGTGTTGGAGTATAAAGAAAACTGAGCACTGAAAAATTGATGCTTTTGAACTGTGGTGTTGGAGAAGACTCTTGAGAGTCTCTTGGACTGCAAGGAGATCCAACCAGTCCATCCTGAAGGAGATCAATCTTGGGTGTTCATTGGAAGGACTGAAGTTGAAGCTGAAACTCCAATACTTTGGCCACCTGATGCAAAGACCTGAGTGATTTGAAAAGACCCTGATGCTGGTAAAGGTTGAGGGCAGGAGGAGAAGGGGACGACAGAGGATGAGATGGTTGGATGGCAATAGTGACTCAAGGGACATGAGTTTGAGCAAGCTGTGGGAGTTAGTGATAGACAGGGAAGCCTGGTATGCTGCGATTCATGGGGTCACAAAGAGTCAGTCACGACTGAGCAACTGAACTGAACTGAATTAATTTATTTTTTAACTGAAGGATAACTGTTTTACAGAATTTTGTTGTTTTCTGTCAAACCTCAACATGAATCAGCCATAGGTATCCATATACCCCGTTCCTTTTGAAACCCTCTCCCGTCTCCCTCCCCATCCTACCCCTCTAGGTTGATACAGAGACCCTGTTTGAATTTCCTGAGACATACAGTGAATTCCTTTTGGCTATCTGTTTTACATATGGTAATGTAAGCTTCCATGTTACTTTCTGCATATATCTCACCCTTTCCTCCCCTCCCCCCGTCCATAAGTCTGTTCTTTATGTCTGTTTCTCCACTGCTGCCCTGCAAATAAATTCTTCAGTACCATATTTCTAGATTTGATATATATGCATTAGAATACGATATTTATCTTTCTCTTTCTGACTTACTTCACTCCGTATAATAGGCTCTAGGTTCACCCACGTCATTAGAACTGACTCAAATGTGTTCCTTTTTATGACTGAATACTATTCCATTGTGTATATGTACTGCAACTTCTTTATCCATTCTTCTGTCGATGGACATCTCGGTTGCTTCCATGTTTATTCGTGTTGTAGCATTTGACAGGATTTCCTTTTTTAAGACTAAATATTATTCCATGTATGTATGTACCCCATTTTCTTTATCCATTCATCTGTTAATAGATTTTTAAAAAATATTTATTTGGCTGTTCCAGGTCTTAGTTGTGGCATGTGGGATCTCGTTCCTGACTAAGGATAGAACTGGTACCCTGTGCATTGGAATCACAGAGTCTTAGCCACTGGACCACCAGAGACATCTCTGTTAATAGATGTTTTAGTTGCTTTCACCTTTCGGCTGTTGTGAATAATGCTGCAGTGGACATGAATGTGCAAATGTCTCTTTGAGGTTCTGTTTTCAGTTTTTTTTGAATATATACCCAGAAAAGGGATTTTTGGATTATATGATAGTTTCTTTTTTAGTTCTTTGAGGAACCTCCATACTGTTTTCTCTAGGGGCTGTACCATTTTACATTGTAGACAACAGTCCACAATAGTTCCAGTTTCTCTGCGTCCTCTCTAACATGTGTTGTTTTCTGGGTTTTGATAGTTGCCATCCTAATCTGTGTGGTTTTAATTTGCATTTCCCTAATGCTTAGTGATATTGATCATCTTATCATATGCTTGTTGGCTGTTTATATGTCCTCTTTGCAGAAATGTCTATGTAAGTTCTTTGCCTATTTTTAAATTGGATATTTATTGTCGTTGTGTTGTTGGAGCACTTTATACATTGTGGATATTAACTCCTTGTCAGATATCTGGCTTGCAAGTACTTTCTCCTGTTTTGTAGGTTGCATTTTACTGTGTTTTAATTTCCTTTGCTATGCATAAATCTTTAAGTTTGATGTAGTCCCATTTTGCTGTTTTTACTTTTTGTTCCTGTATTTTTATGTCGTTGGTAAGAAATCATTACCAAATCCAATAACATCAACCTTTTCCCTTTTGTTTTCTTCTAGGAATTTTGTAGTTCAGGTATGGTTTAGGCCTTTAATCCATTTTGAGTTAATTTTTGTATGTGGTGTAAGGCATGGATCCCTTTGTATTCTTTTACATGCAGATAAATAGTTTTCCCAGCACATTTTGTTGAAGAAACTGTCCTTCCCCATTGTGTAATCTTGGCACTTTTCTTAAAGATCATTTGACCATATACATGAGGGTTTATTTTTGGATTCTCTATTCTGTTACATAGGTCTTTTTTTTTTTTTTTTTTTTTTGCTGCACAGGGTCTTCATTTCGGTGTGATCATTACTGCTTACAGGGGCTTTTCTAGTAGTGGGATGTGGCCTTCTTTTGTTGTGGAGCACAGGCTTTAGTGCTCACAGGCTCAGTAGTTGAGGTGTGTGGGCTTAGCTGCCCTGTGGCATGTTTGATTTTAGTTCCCCGACCAGGGATCAAACCTGTGTGCCCTGCATTGGAAGGCAGATTCCTAACCACTGGACCACCAGGGAAGTCCCTGTTACGTTGGTCTTTATGCCAGTTCAATTGTGCCGTTTTGATGCTGTCTTTTATATGGGAATTCAGCAAAATTGGCAAGCTACATTAATGCTACCTCCATCTTCTTCAGATTTTTACTTCTTACAGATTTGAAGAGGATGTCTTATGTTTTCAGCTATGTAACTAATATAAGTGTTGATTGGGACAGAGTAAAACAAATGCTAAAGCTGAAACTCCAGTATTTTGGCCACCTCATGCGACGAGTTGACTCATTGGAAAAGACTCTGATGTTGGGAGGGATTGGGGGCAGGAGGAGAAGGGGACGACAGAGATGGCTGGATGGCATCACTGACTTGGTGGATGTGAATCTGAGTGAACTCCAGGAGTTGGTGATGGACAGGGAGGCCTGGCGTGCTGCAATTCATGGAGTCGCAAAGAGTCGGACACGACTGAGCGACTGAACTGAACTGAACTGAACTGAAAACAAATGTCAGCTAAAGGCTGCCTTTAGGTTGCCATTGATTTCTCAGTACTCTCTGGATGTGTTTGTGGCTCAGTCGCTAAGTTGTGTCTGGCTCTTATGATGCAATGGACTGTAGCCTGCCAGGCTCTGTGTTCATAGGATTTTCAAGTCAAGAATACTGGAGTGGGTTGCCATTTCCTCCTGAGGGGAACTTGCCAATCCAGGAGTTGAACCCATGTCTCCTGCATTGGCAGGCGTATTCTTTACCACTTGGGCCATCTGGGAAGCCCTGAGATAATATGAACAGTGGGAACTCCTTTAAAGTATATTCTTTAAGTAAAAGAGTAAGTCTTGATCTCACTTTTCTTGTCTCAAGCCTGTCTTTTGTGGTAGATTCTTTGCTGCTAAGTGTGTGATCTCATTCTTAATGGCAGCTTTTTATGATGGGGATTATATTAACCATATTTTGAGGTTGAGAAAACAGATTTCTAGAGAGTAGGTGAAATAGTAGAGCCTGAATTTGAACTTAAGTCTGACTAGCCTCCAAGCCCAGGTTGTTTCCACTATACTAATCAGAGGTTAGATACACTGTGCCTGCCATCTTCCTTTATCAGAACTTGTCGTCTTTGTGTCTAAAGACAAATCTATGTGCAGACTGTTCTTGTCCTCCTTGGGAGAGATGACGATCAGTTAGGAACCAAGGGATGGGCAATCTGTGATGAAAGTATGAGGACATTTTAGCTGATGTATTGTTCTGCATTATCCATTCATTTACTTGTAAAATTATTTCAAAGGTCAGTGATAAAGGCTACTGTTTCATTTGTATAATAATCACTATTTAAAGGTTTCTGTTAGTACCATTCATTTAATTTTCTTTTTGGCTTCTCACTATTTTTTCCCAACTATTTATTGAGGTAAAATTGACAAGCAAAATTTAAGATATGTAAAGAATACATCATGGTGATTTGATATACATATGCATTGTGAAAGAATTCCCCCATCTAGTTAATTAATTCATCCATCATCTCACATGTTTGTCTTTTTTTTTTAGGTGAGTACAAGTTCTACTGTTAGCAAATTTCAATTTTGCAATATAATGTTGTCAGCTATAGTGTTGTCACTGTGTTTTACATTAGATCCTCAGAACTTACTCATCTTATAGTTGAAAGTTTGTACCCTTACTAACATCTCCCTGTTTCCCCCCAGCATTACTCTAGCTGAAATATGCCAGACAGAGAAGGACAAATACCCTTCTGTGTTAACAGAATGAGAGACTTCTGCTTTTGCATGCACATATTAATAAATTCAGTCCGTTATTTGATTTCTATATTTGAAATGTGTTAGTGAGAAAGCCCATACTTTAATTTCCATAATTATTCATGAATGTCTGCAGTATTAAATGTAGACTGAGTATAAAGTTTGCTGAGTATAAAAATCACACGAGAAACAAAGTCATCGTGAAAAGAGGTTACCATGTATATGCATCATGCACTTTTAGAAAACTCGAATTGCATTTTAGAAATTGAAGTATAGTTGATTTGCATCATTTTGATTTCAGGTACAGAGCACTGTACCTGACTCAGCATTTTTTATAGGTTACTCTCCATTTAAAATGACTACAAAGCAGTGACTATTTTCCTGTGCTGTATAGCGCATCCTGTGGCCTATCCATTTTATACATCGTAGTTCTTACCTCTCAACCCCCTATTCCCATCCTGCCTCATAAGTGGAATAGAAACAAACTCACAGGTATAGAGAACAGACTTAATAAATTGGTTTTTAAACCATGAAAGAATGTCTGCTTTTAAGATTTTTTGGGGAGGATACACCATTTGTTGTTGTTGCTTAGTTGCTCAGTCGTGTCTGACTATTTTGTGACCCCATGGATTGTAGCCCACCAGGCTCCTCTGTCCATGGGATTTCCCAGGGAATGCTACTGGAGTGGGTGGCCATTACCTTCTCTAGGGGATCTTCCTGATGGAGCCTGCATCTCCTGCATTGACAGGCGGGTTCTTTACCTCTGAGCCACCAAGAAAACCCTTGTAGTTTCCGTGGCAGTTCATGCTGTCATTTTTGATAGTTCTCATTCTCACAAGGTTCTTCATTTATATTGATTCAATAACATCTCCTCTGAATTATAGCTTTTGGCTCTAGTTTGTTCCATTGTATCTTCTTCCATATGATAGCTCTTTACACATTTGGAGAAAGTTCTCATATGTGCTTCTTAATTTTTAAGTACTGTTAAAAACACTTTTCTGACTAAATCTTCTTTTACGTAAAATTTTCCAGACCCTTTACCAGTTTGAAAGGGCTTGATCTATCATAGATGCCTTTTACAGTGTATTATTGTTTGGCCTGTTTTGTGACAAGGAATCATAGATCTAGTCTAGTCTAAGAGGGAGGAATATTGTTACAATACTTCTAAAGTTTGGTGACAGACGCTCCAGTGCTACCGGTTTACTGGAGGTCAAACTTAGCCAGCTGCCCAGCCTTTCTCTTGCATCATTTCTGCTGCATCCTATATCTGTACTGCCAACCTGTGCTGTACTGGCAACTGTACTGGCAAGTCTTCGCCTGGGCTTCTGCTCTTCTGTAACTGGCTTTACACATGACCCCCTGTGGTTGCCTGACTCACAAGACTTGATACATCTTTTTAGCTGCTTTAGTCTCTCATTTCTTCTATTTGGAATTTCCCAGCAGAGGAGCCAGGTTTGTCTCAGGTACCTTTTGTAGGTCACTCTGGTCATAAGTTGCTTGCCAGTTGCTTGCCCTTGCCCACCTAATAGTCCCATTCATTGACTCAACAAGTATTTTATTAAATATCTGATATATACTAGTTATTTTTCTAAATGCCTGGGATACATCAGTAAACATAGCAAGTCAAAATCACTGTTTCCATTCTAGTGAGGTGAAATATACAAGTAGAAGTAAATGTACTAGTCAAATTAATGATTTTATAATTGCTCTGTGGTTGGTAAGAGAGAGAGGATTGTGTGCTTCTGAACATGACTGCTGCCCTTCATTGAACTGGTGCCATTTTTGATGGAATGTGATATGGGCAGATGGACTTCAGAAACAACTCTAATATAGATAACCACTGATCTAGTTGTGTAGACAAACATAGAGAAGATTTTTAAAATTATGCATTAGAGTAGCATTTCTCAAAATTCAGAGCCTGTGTTAAGCCAAGCAGTATGTATTTTATATGTGTATACTTTAAACATATGCATGATACTAAAATGATTGATTCCTGTCAGTTGATACAATCAACAAATATCAAGCATCCTGTTTCATATAGAGCAAAGTATTGCATTTCTTCAGTTAATTAACCCTTACTGACTTCATTTCTTCTGCAAATGAACATCTTCCTCATACTGTTAGCTATTCCACACCTACGGCATGCTACTTAGCACTCCCTGAGAATACTGTTTGACTTTCCTGCAGTCATCTGGTAAGGCTTGAACAGTCACTTTGGCAGGGTGAATGGTTGGATCATCCTGGGTCACTTGATAATCCTTGTGGTGGGCCGGGTAAGTGGATTACCCTACCAGGACCCAGGGGAAGGTGGATTACCACACATAAAGAAGGGAAAAGTGTGCCTGATTACGCCAGTATTTCCTCACCCTTCTAAAATTTGTGTGGGGCGGTTTGTCTAGCATTTGCTCTTTTTTTAAAGAAAGCTATTTCCAAATGTGTTGGTATCCTGCTAAGAGTCCCCCTTTTTATGTATGAGCTCCACATTTGGTCATTGTATTTCCTGACTTTATGATGCAGTGGTAGAGTAGGGGCTGGAAAGAAAATCAGTAAGGCCTTGACTAATAACTGCCTCCTCTTTTTTTTTTTTTTTTCTATTTAGCTGTACGCAATGCACTGAACAATCACAGTTTGTCAGCCTAGCACCTGTCTTTCCTAAGAAGTGACCCCATTTCTTTTGAGAAGTGTCTCTCTCCCTACCCAGTTACCCATGCCCATTTAATACACAGTGCAAATCAGAGCTGCATTCCACAGCCATTCTGATTGACTTCACCTCTGGACACAAGAATCAGCCCACAGGTGGACATTTGACTCTAAAACAGTCTTCCCGCAATATGGCTTGCTCCTCAACATAAAATGTCATCTTAAATACAGCCAGTGCTTCCTGTAAGAATAGTTTTAGGTAAATTATATAAACTTGGAAAATAAATTTAAACATTCAGTTTAAACTCTTAAAATCCAAAAAGAAGCATCAGACAATGTTCATTTACTTCCATAGTATATTCTCCTAAGTTTCTCAAAAGTTAGCTGCATCAATTTGCATATTTGATATTCGAAACCAAGTTACTGTAGCTCCTTCCACATTTTATTTGTGAAATACCATGTTACCATTTTTATTTTTGCCTTTTTATAACCTAATTTCCATTTACAAATAGCATCATATAAGGAAGTTATATCACTCATGAATCATATTTCTCTGTGTGCTTACAAATGTTACATCAGCATTTCACACTAAGCTTTCATGTTATTGAAAGACTGCATATCATTATGAAATCAGTTATGGCTCCTAGAGACCTTTAGAAAGTTACGTTCCTGTTTAAAGGAGCTTTTTACTTCTCAAATTGGCATTAACTAAACAAGTGAAAATAATAGTCTCATTCTTATACACAGGGTGTAAAATATTATATCTTTCTCACTGGCCCTCTGACTTTGTGTGAGTTTTTAAAATTTTCATATTCTTTGATCCATTAGTTGTATACCTAAGATTTCTTCTGGGCAAAAGTGAGACAAGGATAAAGATTTGTATAGAAAGGTGCTTTCATAGCATTATTTATAATAGAGAAAATAGGAAATATACATAATTGTCAAAGGCATGTTAGAAGACATTAATAATCAATATATAACTTAAGTTTAGTATTATCTTGATTCTGATGAAAAAAAAAATACATGTATGAGAAAAGCCTAGGGTAAAATCCAAACATTAGCAGTAATTCTCTTCGGGTGTGGGATAATAGATGATTTCTTCTTTATATTTTTATATGTTAAATTTTTTTCTGCAGCTGACATTTATTATTTTTATGATTAGTAAAAATTGATGTGATAAAATATTTCCTGAGCCTGAAGTACATGAGTTATGACTTTCAGAATTGAAAGCGATATAGGAACACCTGATTAAATATGATGAGATATGTAATATTCATATCACTTTTTAAAAAGTGAGAGGAGATATAAGTTTAAAACAGTTTCCATCAGTATTAACAAATCTATTGAAATAAACATTTAGCTCAGTATGAACTAAGTGCCAGGCATTCATTATGCTAGGTACTTGGGTATATAAAGATGGTTCTGAAAGAACAAGAAGCTGTCTGCCATTTCTGTAAAAATTTCCATGATTTCTCTGCTACTTATGTCATTGTACTTACTGTGATATACTGAAATTATCAGTCCATTTTTCTGGTTTCTGTTCTCTTAATTCCTTGAGATAGGGGCCATGTCTCTTTCATTGTATGTCTCCAGTGTCTAGTAATTTATTGAATTAAGTTTGCTATGAATGTAAGAACTGGTGATACTTGAGGTGGGTTTTGGAAGCTGAGTGTCTGTAATGAATCACTTTTAGTTTACTCTTACTGAAATCCTTTGTTTCCCTATAATGGTTGGTATATGAAGAGTTACTATACTGCAGCAGTTGTTCATTTTTGAGAATGTTTTTATTTTGCCTTTTTCAAATGTGACCTCAATTTTAGAACAATTCTGAGTTGGTCAATAAGGTGAATTTAACTTTCCATTTATCTTTTAAAGGTAAGAATTTGGTCATTTGGTGATTGAAGTCTAAGTGAGGGCCAAGGGGAAGTTCAGTTCACAGGGATGAGGATGAGAGATGATAGTGGATGATTTCTTTCTGAAAAATTGAATCAGGTGTTAAGGTTTCCTTAAGTTAGATGCACAAATAATCAGAATGCTATTCCTTTTACTTCAGAGTGAGTGGGAACAACATGTAGAATATATAAGAGCAAAGTACAGCAAAAAGCAATTTAGACCTAGCATGTACTCTCTAATCCAAATTGCTCACAGATTATATCCCCAAAGATCAATTTTGAATTGATCTGGTCTTTAGTGTCACAGGGTAATTTTGTCATAGACTATGCCAAAGCCTTTGACTGTGTGGATCACAATAAACTGTGGAAAATTCTGAAAGAGATGGGAATACCAGACCACCTAACCTGCCTCTAGAGAAATCTGTATGCAGGCCAGGAAGCAACAGTTAGAACTGGACATGGAACAACAGACTGGTTCCAAATAGGAAAAGGAGTACGTCAAGGCTGTATATTGTCACCCTGTTTATCTAACTTCTATGCAGAGTACATATGAGAAACACTGGACTGGAAGAAACACAAGCTGAAATCAAGATTGCCGGGAGAAATATCAATAACCTCAGATATGCAGAGAACACTACCCTTATGGCAGAGTGAAGAGGAACTTAAAAGCCTCTTGATGAAAGTAAAAGAGGAGAGTGAAAAAGTTGGCTTAAAGCTCAACATTCAGAAAACGAAGATCGTGGCATCTGGTCCCATCACTCCATGGGAAATAGATGGAGAAACAGTGGAAACAGTGTCAGACTATTTTTTGGGGCTCCAAAATCACTGCAGATGGTGACTTCAGCCATGAAATTAAAAGATGCTTACTCCTTGGAAGAAAAGTTATGACCAACCTAGATAGCATATTCAAAAGCAGGGACATTACTTTGCCGACTAAGGTCTGTCTAGTCAAGGCTATGGTTTTTCCTGTGGTCATGTATGGATGTGAGAGTTGGACTGTGAAGAAGGCTGAGTGCTGAAGAATTGATGCTTTTGAACTGTGGTGTTGGAGAAGACTCTTGAGTGTCCCTTGGACTGCAAGGAGATCCAGCCAGTTCATTCTGAAGGAGATCAGCCCTGGGATTTCTTTGGAAGGAATGATGCTAAAGCTGAAACTCCAGTACTTTGGCCACCTCATGTGAAGAGTTGACTCATTGGAAAAGACTCTGATGCTGGGAGGGATTAGGGGCAGGAGGAGAAGGGGGCGGCCGAGGATGAGATGGCTGTATGGCATGACTGACTTGATGGACATGAGTCTGAGTGAACTCCAGGAGTTGGTGATGGACAGGGGGGCCTGGCATGTTGCGATTCATGGGGTTGCAAAGAGTCGGACGCGACTGAGCGACTGAACTGAACTGAATGATAGAGTAATGATATAGACTATATCAAGGAATTAGATATGACAGAGTGCCTGAAGAACTGTGGACAGAGGATCGTGACATTGTACAGGAAGCAGTGATCAAAACCATCCTCAAGAAAAAGAAATGCAAAAAGGCAAAATGGCTGTCTGAGGAGGCCTTACAAATAACTGAGAAAATAAGAGAAGCCAAAGGCAAAGAGAAAAGGAAAGATATACCCATTTGAATGCAGAGTTCCAAAAAATAGCAAGGAGAGATTAGAAAGCCTTCCTCAGTGATCAGTTCAAAAAAATAGGGAAAAAATAGAATGGGAAAGACTAGAGATCTCTTCAAGAAAATTAGTGATACCAAGGGAACATTTCATGCAAAGATGGGCACAATAAAAGATAGAAATGGTATGGACCTAACAGAAGCAGAAGATACTAAGAAGAGATGGTGACAATACATAGAAGAACTGTACAAAAAAGATCTTCATGACCCAGATAACCACGATGGTGTGATCACTCACCTAGAGCCAGACATCCTGGAATGCAAAGTCAAGTGGGTCTTAGGAAGCATCACTACAAACAGAGCTAGTGGAGGTGATGGAATTCCAGTTGAGCTATATCAAATCCTAAAAGATGATACTGTGAAAGTGCTGCACTCATTATGGCAGCAAATTTGGAAAACTCAGCAGTGGCCGCAGGACTGGAAAAAGTCAGTTTTCATTCCAATCCCAAAGAAAGGCAATGCCAAAGAATGCTCAAACTACCGCACAGTTGCACTCATCTCACATGCTAGCAAAGTAATGCTCAAAATTCTCCAAGCCAGGCTTCAACAGTACATGAACCGTGAACTTCCAGATGTTCAAGCTGGATTGAGAAAGGCAGAGGAACCAGAGATCAAATTGCCAACATCCGTTGGATCATTGAAAAAGCAAGAGAGTTCCAGAAAAACATCTACTTCTGCTTTATTGACTATGCCAAAGCCTTTGACTGTGCAGATCACAATAAACTCTGGAAAATTCTTTAAGAGATGGGAATACCAGAGCACCTGACCTGCCTCCTGAGAAATCTGTATGCAGGTCAGGAAGCAACAGTTAGAACTGGACATGAAACAACAGACTGATTCCACATAGGGAAAGGAATATGTCAAGGTTGTATATTGTCACCCTGTTTATTTAACTTATATGCAGAGTATAGCATGCAAAATGCTGGGCTGCATGAAGCACAAGTTGGAATCAAGATTGCTGGAGAAATATTAATAACTTCAGATACCCAGAAGACACCATCCTTATGGCAGAAAATGAAGAACTAAAGAGCCTCTTGATGAAAGTGAACGAGTGAAAATGTTGACTTAGAACTCAACATTCAGAAAACTAAGATCATGGCATCTGGTCCCATCACTTCATGGCAAATAGATGGGGAAACAGTGACAGACTTTAATTTTTTGGGCTCCAGAATCACTGCAGATGGTGACTGAAGCCATGAAATTAAAAGATGCTTGCTCCTTGGAAGAAAAGTTATGACTAACCTAGACAGCATATTAAAAAGCAGAGACATTACTTTTCCAACAAAGTTCTGTTTAGTCAAGGCTATGGTTTTTCCAGTAGTCATGTATGGATGTGAGAGTTGGACGATGAAGAAAGCTGAGCGCCAAAGGATTGATGCTTTTGAACTGTGGTGTCGGAGAAGACTCTTGAGTGTCCCTTGGACTGCAAGGAGATCCAACCAGTCCATCATAAAGGAAATAATTTCTTTTCTGAATATTCATTAGAAGGACCAATGCTGAATCTGAAACTCCAACCTTTGGCCCCCTGATGCAAAGAACTGACTCATTTGAAAAGACCCTGATGCTGGGAAAGATTGAAGGTGGGAGGAGAAGGAGACGACTAGGATGAGATGGTTGGATGGCAAAACTGACTCGATGGACATGAGTTTGAGCAAGCTCCAGGAGTTGGTGATGGACAGGGAAGACTGGCTTGCTGCCGTTCCAAGGTCGCAAAGAGCTGGACACGACTGAGCAACTGAACTGAATGATATAGATGAGTGCTTTTCAACCAGGGGCATTTTTGCCCTCCTCCCCGACCCTGAGCATATTTGGCAGTGATTTGGAGACATTTTTGGTTGTAACAACTTAGGGGTATTAGATGTGGTGTTATTAACTTTTAGTGCGTTAAAGCTAAGGATGTTACTAAACATACTATAGTGTACTATAATGCACAGGATAGCTCCCCTCCCACTGCCTTCAAACCCAAGAAGGTATTATCTGGCCCAGAATGTCAGTAGTTCTGATATGGAGAAACCCTGTTTAGGCAATTGTCTAATTTCCAGGCCACTCTGAAAAATCTTTCTTTAACCCTGCATGGTGCTTAGAACCCATAACTGAAGCTTAGTGCTAACAGTGCCATTTCATTTGTCATTTAAGATTACTTTGTCTGCATGGTAAAGGTTTTAAATTTCAACTTGAGATACTGATCAGAAGATGGCTTTCCTTATTGGAAATAAAGGGTAGTTACTCCCATGATGTGGAGACTTGATTTCACATGCCTGTTTTTCGTAGTATTTTTGTGTCACTCTTTTGAGAGTCTGTAGGATGGGAATTACGTATCTTTTCAGTATTGTGTTTAGAAGATAGTTTTATACCCTTTAAAACATGAAAATGTTTAATCAGTATATAAATTTATTCAAAAAGTATCCATTTAGAAATAACTATTAATAAAATGAGTATTCAGATTTTTAAGTACCTGTAACTTAATGCACTCTGATTTTATTAATAGGGTCAGGAGCAGGTCTGGGGAAAATAATCCAGAGATTTCCACAGAAGGACTGGGATGATACACCTTTTCCACAGGGAATTGAATTGGTAAGTTGATGTTGTATTACTGTACTTTTATGATACTTTTCTTGTTTTATTTATGGTTATATTTATGTTGCAGTTACTTTTAAATTATTTGGTGATTTAATTGTAACACATTATTAAAAATAATCTCCCCAACACAGAAACCTTTGACCTACATTGGTTCTGGAATACCTGTTTTGCTGTTCTTCCCGTTTAAATTTCTCTTTAATATTAAACATGAAATAGATGATCTTTATGTACCTGGAAGCTGAAAAATTCCTCTGATTCTTATAATCAAACTCTTAGCCCAGTATCTTCAGTGATAGTCTGTGTCATTAATCAAATATTTATTGTATCTTTTTTTCCTGAAAATTTCAAGGTCGTTGTTTTAGTGAAAACTAAATAAAAACATAGATAAACAAAACCAAAGGTTGGTTTAATAGTGATCAATCATGGTTTGAATTTGGTCTTGAAATCAAAATTCTTTCTTTCTGAATTCTTTCTTTCTAGTTACAGGATTTGTATGTAGTTTTGTAATAGTGCAATTAACTGCCTTATTTTTGTCAACCGTTTTAAAACAATTTATGGTTGAGCATAATTTATATGACTAACACATTCTCTGGTGGTGGATCTGTGGTGATAGAATCAGAGACTGAAAAGATGATCACTAAAGTATTTTTGCAATATGACTATAAAGTTTAGAGAGTGTGTATATATGTGTTTGTATATTTGTATGTGGTCATCTATATTGTATGTATATTTACATACACACGAGCAGTATTCATCAAAGCAATTGTTTTGAGTGAACAGTTGGTGTAATGTGACAATGAAGAGAAGAGTGCTTGGGTTGAAAATCCCCGCTGAATGATGTGATTTCTGGCAAGTTACTTAGTTTCTTGAGCAACAAGAGTCTTCCATCTATAAAATGAGGACACTGATAATACTAATCTCGTAGGGTTATGTAAAAATAAAATGAGAAAAATACAAATAAAATGCTTAGAACAGTGTCTTCCATAAGTTCAGTCATAAAGTTCTCAGTAAATAAGGTAGCTTGCTGGTGTTATTATTGTTGTCCTTGGTGCTCTGTGTTTGACATATTGCAGCTCCTGCCTCAGAGGAAGAACTGTTCAGTCTTTTGTTAGCCTGTATCAGAAATGTTTATTAGTAATAAAACTAATGTTGAAAATTATGATTTTTCTTATCTTAGCAAATGACTGTCCATTTCTGCCTCCCTGAGGATAAAAGATACATTGCTAAATGCTTAATTTTGATTGTTAAACCCAGTTGTGTAAAGAAGGCTGTGAGTTCTATAGCCCCACAGAGCGGGTAAATCTTGAGTTTAGGCATTAAAAGCAGGAGAAGAGTATGAGAATCTGTGAGGTAATAGAGAATACATTGGAAAAGACCCTGATGCTGGGAAAGATTGAGTGCATGAGGAAAACGGGATGACAGCAGATGAGATGGTTGGATGGCATCACCAACTCAATGGATGTAAGTTTGAGCAAACTCCAAGAGATAGTGAAGGACAAGGAAGCCTGGTGTACTGCAGTCCATGAGGTTGCAAAGAGTTGGACATGACTGAGCAACTGAACAATGAAGTGGTCTCTGCCGCTAGTTCCTGGCACAGAGCTTCTGAAACCCTTGTAATTTCCTAAGTCAAAAAATACTAGAGACATCTTTTGTTCTAATATTTGATCTTTGATCCTGGTTCCTGCCACAGGGCTCCTGAAACCTTTGTAACTTCCTGGGGAGTAGGAGTGTTTTGTTCTGATGAGGTGACTCTTGGGGGACTTCTGGATGGTTCCTGGATGAAGAAAAGGACCAGGCCATGATTAGAAGCTTGGAACTTTCAGCATTGATCTGCTATTCTCTTGAACAGGGAGAAGGGCTGACAGTTTAGTTAATGATGAAGAAGCCACCATAAAGATCCCCAAAGTATGGGATTCGAAGAACTTCCAGGTTGTTCACCTACGGGGAGAGTGATGCACCCCAGCTGCACAGAGAGAGAAGCTCCTGTGCTTGGGACCTTCCCAGGCTTCCCTCTGTATATCTCTTCATCTGCTGTTCATCTGTATTCCTTATCATATCCTTTAATAAACTGATTGTATTTTAAGTGAGCCACTTGAGCAGATTAATTGAATCCAAAGAGGTTGAAGTCATGGAACCTCCGATTTGTAGCCAACTCGTACAGAAGTTGTAGGTAACCTGGGGACCTGCTTGCAGTTGGCATCTCAGGTTGAGGGGAGTGTTGGTCTCATGGAACTGAGCCCTTAACCTTAATCAATCAGTTAAATTGTAGGACACCCAGCAGATGTTGTGGATAATTGCTTGTTTTGAGGAAAAAATCCCACACATTGGGTGACTAGGAGTGTTAGAAATGAAGTATTCTGGGTAAGGTAAATGTTACCACATGGAGGAGAAAAGTAGGTTTTTGAAGAGCCTCCTTGTATTCCTTTTTCTTCTCTTCCACATCTCTGTAAATACTAGTAATTGGTCTTACAGTGGATAACTGGCATTTGTACTGTTAAAGCTTTTAAACTGTTTCACTGTCCTTTTTAGTAATGATTGAAAGGGGAGCATTTTGATACTTGAGGCCTTTTAGAACTTTTGTGTGTTCCTAACTCCCCTCACATAAATGTGCGGATGGATATAAATTACATCAGTTTGACAGTATGAACAGTGAACCACCTTCAATAAATTTCAAGGACAACTGATGTTATTGGGTTAGAGAGAGATCATGATTTGACTGTAGTTTATTTAGCTATGACTGAGAAGGAATACTTTCTGTATTTCAAAAGTTCAGACATAGATACTGTGATGCCTCTGATGTCTCTAGTAGTGATGGAGAGACATGTGTTGATTTTCATTTCAGTTGAGTTCAATCACTCAGTCGTGTCTGATTCTTTGCTACCCTGTGGGCTGCAGCAGCCAGGTCTCCCTGTCCATCACCAACTCCCAGAGTTTACTCAAACTCATGTCCGTTGAGTCAGTGATGCCATCCAGACATCTCATCTGCTGTCGTCCCCTTCTCTTCCTGCCTTCAATCTTGCCCAGCATCAGGGTCTTTTCAAATGAGTCAGTTCTTCACATCGAGTGGTCAAAGTATTGCAGTTTCAGCTTTAGCATCAGTCCTTCTAATGAATATTCAGGACTCATTTCCTATAGGATGGACTGGTTGGATCTTGCAGTCCAAGGGACACTCAAGAGTCTTCTCCAATACCACAGTTCAGAAGCATCAATTCTTCAGCACTCAGCTTTCTTTATAGTCCAACTCTCACATCCATAAATGACTACTGAAAAAACCATAGCTTTGACTAGACGGACCTTCATTGGCAAAGTAATGTCTCTGCTTTTTAATATGCTGTCTAGGTTGGTGATAACTTTTCTTCCAAGTAGCAAGCTTGGTCCATACCATTTCTATCTTTTATTGTGCCCATTTTTGCATGAAATGTTCCCTTGGTATCTCTAATTTTCTTGAAGAGATCTCTAGTCTTTCCCATTCTATTGTTTTCCTCTGTTTCTTTGCACTGATTATCGAGGAAGGCTTTCTTATCTCTCCATGCTGTTCTTTGTAACTCTGCATTTAAATGGGTATACCTTTCCTTTTCTCCTTTGCCTTTGGCTTCTCTTCTTTCACAGCTATTTGTAGCATCCATTTTGCCTTTTTGCATTTCTTTTTCTTGGAGATGGTCTTGATCCCAACCTCCTCTACAATGTCACGAACTTCCGTCCATAGTTCTTCAGGCACTCTGTCTATCAGATCTAATGTGTTGACTTTACTACTAACTAAATGAATATTTTTTCTTTGTGGGAAAGACAGTCCTGTGTTCGGGTGCTGTCAGGGTCTCTCCAGTAATAAGTAGAGTCTTATGGGATTGGTGAAACTGAGATGATTAAGAAGGAGGATAACTTTTCCTCACCTAAGATTTTCCTAGATGATTATGTTGGGTGATTTTTTGTGAAGCATTTCAGAATGTTTGGGGCTAGATTAATATTTAAAGATTATTTATCTTGCTGGATTACATTGGGAACTTTCTCTTTCTTTTAAATTTTTTCATAATTGATAGCAATTCCCATTTCCTAATGTCTGTTGTGCTTTTTCAGGTACAGAATAAATTTGTTTATATTATCTATCAAACCCATTTTAAAACATACAAAATCGTTAACTTACATTTTTGTTGTCTTACTATTTATTGCTCTCCATGGGGGTCACGAAAAGTTGGACACAACTTAGTGACTGAGCACACACACACTCTATACCTTATATGTTAGAAATGTGCAACTATTCTGCATATTAACAGCGATAACTTGAAGACTATAATATACTGTGTAATCTAGAGCAACTCCTGCAGCTTTAAGACCAGAGATAGACCTAATAAAATTTTAGTGTAATTGAAGATGATGTGGTTCAGTCTCTTAAGTGGTTTGTTGATTCTGGGGTTGTAGTGACCCTTTTCTGATGATTTACATGAAAAAAAAAAAAATCTTAACTCCTCCAAGGTGGTGGTAGTGGAGCAACTTTTTAGCATGTAACGTTAATGTTAATATCTAACAGTTGTATATGATTGATAGAACATGATGAATTGACAAATTAGATGATTAGAGATAGTATTAATATATCTAATTTAAAGGTAGGTATATTGAGGATTAGGAAGTTTAAACAGTTTCGCTAAGGTCTAATAGCTGAGATGCAGCAGAACTAGGATTCAAACCCAGGTCTTGTAACTCTCAGTCTCAGTCAAAATCTGAGAATATTCTGAGAGTGATACTTTAAGCTATGGTTAACATTTAAATGCAGGATCTGAAAACAGGATTCTATAATTTGGTAGACCTGAGGTTCAGAACTCCTAAAAGAATGCTGTGCTGAAATAATGCTGTGTTATTAGAAGCCAGTTTCATTTATTTATGTTATTTGAGGATGAGCCTGGCTTCAGAACATAGTATTATATTGAAATTATTTTGTGTTGTCATCTCTCCTGCCCACACAGCAAGTATTTCATGTATTCAAATTCTAGTTGAAAGGCAATTGTGTTCAGCCTGAAGACTAAACTTTATTACTTGTGGGAAAGGATTTTAGACATTCATTCACTAATAAGTCAAATCCCAAATTTAATACAGAGGATGCTGAATTTAGTCTTTCTAAAGCTTTTGTGTGAAAAACTTGCCTTCTCTTTCTTTTCTTCCATTGAGATGTGCTGAACTTTAATTTGGATGGTTTTTAAAAATAAAAATATGAAAATAAGCTAAACCAAACATAATGACTGCTTTTCCAATTCTAGGATATTTTTATCTTTTTCTCGTACCTTTTAGGCATACATGGAAACCACAGACAGTCATAAAAATAAAGTTTCAGTCAATTTTAGTGACTATTTCAAAGAAAATTTAAGAATTGTTCTGCAGAGGCATACTATGGCTAACAATCTATTTCTGATCATGGGAAGCAATGTTTGTATTGGCTTCGTTTTGAGCATCAGCAAATAGTATTGTTTTAGGCACCAGCTCTTTTTAAAGATGCTCTGTCTCAGAAGTGAATTTTTTTTATATTCACATTCAAAAAATGTGTCACAATCTTCACTAGGGAATGCCTATACCGAGGCATTTTTAGATCTTTCTGATTTGTTTTTTAGAAGACTAAAGTACTGTAATTAAAAAATGCTGTGGCTTGGGTAAAACAGGATTAAATGTTTCATTAGAATTTCTAAACTTGAGGTTCTTAAGATATTAGTTCATTTGTTTAAGTTATAAACTAGTGATTTGACTACCAGCATGAATCCAGTTTTCTGTAGTTTTAAGTATAGACTGAGGAGAAGAGATGAAAAATACTTTGTATTCAACATTCTGTAGTGGTAACTTAGGAGAAGTAGTCTTAGTATGGTATGTTATTTGAAGGCAGAGAAGTAAGTATAAGCGTCATGTAATATTTTAATTCTTTAAGCTGTTTAGAATGCACTGAATACTGCAAATGGGCTTGTGGCTGTCTATCTGACCTAGATATAAGTACTGTTTGGTCAGGGGACTGAGTGTAGAAAGGATGAAAGAGAATTTTTCCCCTCTTTGTGGAGGTATATGCGTGAAAGGAGAATGAGAAAGGTAATGAACATATTGGATGACAGAATCAGGTTTCACAAATATTTTAAAAGGCTGGAGTTACAGGTCCTTCATATAAGAGGATTAAATTTAATAGGTGAAAATGTAGGTCCTGCATGTGAGTATGATAAAATGAGATCTATAAGTATTTAGAGTAAAGAATGCAGAATACTTTCCCAGAGATTTGACAAATACAAAAAGACAGCTAAAAATGAAAATATATAATTATAGAAGATACCTATGGTGGCTCATTCAGTAAAGAATCTGCCTGCAATGCAGAAGACACAAGTTTGATCCCTGGGTCCAGGAATATCCGGTGGAAAAGGAAATGGCAACCCGGTGCAGTATGCTTGCCCGGGAAATCCCATGGACAGAGGAGCCTGGCGGTCTGTAGTCCCTGTGGCTGCAAAGAGTTGGACATGACTTAGTGACTAACACTGAGGATTAGTAGTCTGTCTTGTGCTAGAGAATCTTTCATCTACCCAGTCTCCTTGGTCTGCTCTCAGAACCCCCTCAGGAAAGGTTTTATTGCCATGCTGGGGTTCTGTTATACCTAAAGCTTTGACGCCATAGAGAACTTTCTGAGGAAGCTGAAGAACTACAGTACACAAGCCTAGCCTATTACAGATTTATGTTGTCTGCAAACAGCCTGGCTCCATTACCACACAGAATACTGCTGTTCATCTCTTACGTGATTGTCTATCATATCACCTCTATGGTTTGTTCTGTACTTTTTAACCTCAAGTTCCTCATTCTGGTCTTCATTTTTCATCGATGCCAAGTATTAACTTAAAAAAGCCTTTTCCTGACTGTATCTCTTTAGCTATTATCATATTTCTTCTTTATTATGAAATGTTTCAAATGATTCTTCTTCATTTGCCGTCTCCATTTCTGTAAGAGCCTAGTGTGGTACTATGGAAGGAATATGGCATCTGAACTTAGAAACCTTAAGCAAAGTTAATTTACCTTGTGATAACATTACTTTTCCTATAAGACTGTTAATGTTCTGATTTCTTGCTATCCACTCTAATCTCTTATACCTATCTCACCCACATCTCAGGGGCTTATTCTGAAATATAGTTATGCCCTCTCCATTCTAAAATTGCATAGTTGAAGTTTGTTAATATTTTCTGAATTCATTAAGGTAATGCTTGATGTTATAATAGGTAAACCTTGAAGCCTTAGGGCTAAAATGAGATAAGCCTTTTTTCTTTTTACTTGCATGATCACATACTTGATTGGCAGTAGGTAGACAAGAGTGTGGTTTGGTATCTTCAAAGTTTCATCTTGAGCATCATCATTCAGTTGGCAGAGTAGTAAAAGAAAACATGGAGGATAGTGAAGGTGGATTTTATGGGAAAGGTCTGGGAGGCTGTATGTGTGTGTGCTCTGTCACTTCAGTCGTGTTCAACTTTTTGTGACCCTGTGGATGTAGCCTGCTGGGCTCCTCTGTCCATGGGATTCTCCAGGCAAGAAGAGTGGAGTGAGTTACTGTGCCCTCCTTCAGGGGATCTTCCTGACCCAGGGATCAAACATGCATCTCTTGCCTTCAGGAGGATTTTTTACCACTGAGCCACTGCGGAAGCCCTGAAGGCTGTATACATCACTTCTCTTCCATTCATCAGAAATCAGTCTTTTAATCACAGTTAACTGTAAGCGGAGTTTGGCAAATAAAACCTAGATGTGTGCCTAGGAGAAAAGGGAAACAGATTTAGTGAACAACTGCCTTTCCTCTGCCACAGTGTTCTTGTTGAAATTCAAAGATCTTTCCCTTATTCTAATTCTCTTTGACAACTTTATTTTTTGATATCACTAATTCAGTCTTTGTGGTAGAATAAAAAATACTTTGGCTCAGTTCCTGACACAAAGTGCCTGAAATCTTTGGAATTTACTCTTTTGTATGCTAATAAGATAGCTTATGGGTTTCAGAAACCCCAGATAGCTTCAGGAAGGGGGCTGGTGTGCCAGAGTAACCAGCCATGTGGTTGCTACTGCTGCTAAGTCGCTTCAGTCGTGTTCGACTCTGTGCGACCCCATAGACAGCAGCCCACCAGGCTCTGCTGTCCTTGGGATTCTTCAGGCAAGAACACTGGAGTGGGTTGCCATTTCCTTATCCAATGCATGAAAGTGAAAAGTGAAAGTGAAGTTGCTCAGTTGTGTCCAATCCTTAGTGACCCCATGGACCGCAGCCTACCAGCCTTCTCCATCCATGGGATTTTTCCAGGCAAGTGTACTGGAGTGGGGTGCCATTGCCTTCTCCAACCATGTGGTTAGAGCATTGGAAATTTCAGGCCCACTGGGGAGGAAGAGGGGCTGGAGATTGAGTTCAGTCATCAATGGCCAATGAGCTACCTAATGAAACATTCAGTCATGCCTACCTAATGAAACTTCCATAGAAACCCCTGAACGAAGGTATATACAGATCTTCCGAGTCAGTAAACACATGGATGTGCTGAGAAGGTAATGAGCTTGGAGAAGGCATGGAGGTTTTGTGTTTCGCCCTCCCTCCATACCTTGACTTATAGATCTCTTCTATTTGGCTCTTTTTAAGTTACATCTTTTGCAGTAAATTGGTAAGTGTACAAAAAGTGTTTTCCTGAGTTCAGTGAGCTTTCTAATGAATTATTGAACCTAGCGGGGACAGTCATATGAACCCCTGAATTTGTAGTCTGCAGGCAGAGATGTGGATGGATAATTTGGACATCCTTTTGCAGCTGGCATCTGAAGCTGAGGACAGTCTTGTTGGCTGAGGCCTGATCCCTTGACTGTGGGATATGTACTCTGGGAAGTTAATGTCTTAATTGAATTGTTTGCCACCCAGTTGGTGTTGGGGAAAACACACATATTTGGCATCAGGAAAAATACACCCATCTCCATCAAGCTAATTTTCTCTTAATTTCGGTTAATTCTCTTGCATTTTCCTTATTTTTGTTTTGTTTTTGTGGCTTCCTTGCTACAGACTGTAAGATTCAGTTTTCATTTTTTTGGTATCTTGTCTTCTCTTGGAAGTGATGGCATCACTATTCTGTCAGTCTGTTATACTTGAATTCTAGTCATGCCTTTGATTGTTATTTTGTGCACTTCCTATGATCTAAGTGTGTTGCCTATATGTCTCAGAGCTAAGCCATGTTTGGTATCTCTTTCTAATCCTGGGCTTCTAATGTTGTGTCAATTCCAGTAACAAATAGCCTGGAAGGTTTAATAGAAGATAGTTCTTGCCTAATTTCACTTGTAGCAGTTTGTGCTATGGTGGAACTGACACCTGGATAAGTCATATGTATTATGCAAACCAGAATACTTTGAGAGTGAAAGGTAGTGAGTTGGAAAACTTGCATAAACTGAATCTATCCTGAACAAATTAATTTTTTGGTTGCTTATACATATGCATATACATGTGTAAAGTTATTCATGGCACAAGTGGAAACTACCTAAATGTCTGTCAGTAGGTGACTGATTGAATTAGTGCTACAATCATTCATCAGAATATAATGCAACTGTTAAAAAGTATGAGATAGAAGATGTGCAAATGGCTAACAAGCACCTGAATAGATGCTAAGGTCACTAATCATTAGGGAAATGCAAATCAAAATGAAAATGAGATACTACTTCACACCTGTTAAACGATGACTAGTATAAAAAAGCGTAGTAGAAAATAACAAGAGTTGGCAAAGCTGTGGAGAATTATAGCCCTTGTGCACTGTTGGTGGATATGTAGAATGGCACAGATGCTGTGGAAAATGATATGGCAGTTCCTCAAAAAATTCAGAACAGGCTTACTATGTGGTCCAACAATTTCACTTCTGGTTATACACCCCAAAGAACTGAAAGTTCAGTTCAGTTCAGTCGCTCAGTTGTGTCCGACTCTTTGCGACCCCATGAATCGCAGCATGCCAGGCCTCCCTGTCCATCACCATCTCCTGAAGTTCACTCAGACTCATGTCCATTGAGTCCGTGATGCCATCCAGCCATCTTATCCTCGGTCGTCCCCTTCTCCTCCTGCCCCCAATCCCTCCCAGCATCAGAGTCTTTTCCAATGAGTCAACTCTTTGTATGAAGTGGCAGCAGGGACTCAAATAGATTTTTGTACATACATGTTCACAGTGGCGTTATTCACCATAGCCAAAAGCAACCCAAATATCCATTGACAGATAAATGGATAAACAAAATGTGTTATATACATACAATGAAATACTATTCAGCCTTAAAAATAAAGGAAATTTTGACGTGTGGTACAAGTTGAATGCTTCTTGAAGACATTAGCCAAGGTGAAATAGGCCAGTCACAAAGTAAAGTACCTAGAATAGCCAAATTCATAAAGAAGGTAGAATGGTGATTACCATGGGTGGGGAAGCAAGAATGGGGAAATGTTTAATGGGTATAGATTTTCAGTTTTGCAAGATGAAAAGTGTTCTGAAGATTGATTGCAGGACAGTATGAGTGTACTTAACACTAATGAGCTGCACATTTAAAAATGGTTAAGATGATAAGTGTTATGTATGCTGCTGCTGCTGCTAAGTTGCTTCAGTCATGTCCAACTTTGTGCGACCCCATAGATGGCAGCCCACCAGGCTCCCCCTTCCCTGGGATTTTCCAGGCAAGAACACTGGAGTGAGTTGCCATTTCCTTCTCCATGTAATGTTATGTATACTTTTCTACTATTAAAAACTTCTAAAAACTTTTTAGAAAAATATGAGCTTTATTCAGTGACATGAATTAATCTTTGACACATTGTATGGCAAATAGCCAAAACAATTTAGAGAAGAAAGAACAAAATTGGAGGACTTGCATTACCTGGTTTCAAGACAGAGTGTAGAGCTCAGTATTCAAGACAGTGTGGTATTGGCTTAAAGATAGACATGTAGATCCATGCTACACTCTAGAAGCAAATCCCCACGTTATGCTAAACAGATATTCAGTAGAGTGGCTAAGGTAATTCAGTTGTGGAAAGATGGGATTTCCGTCAAATGGTAGTAAAACAATTGAATGTCCATTTGGAAAAAAATAGCTTTGACCCTTCCTCACACTGTACAGAAAAATTAATTTGAAGTAGATCATTGGCTGAATGTAAAAGCTAAAACTGTAAAGGTTTTTAAAAGAAAACTTAAGACAGCATCTTTGCAAACCTTTAGTTAAGCAGAGACTTTAATAAAGTTTCTCTGCTTTGTTATGCAGAAAAGGTGGGTAGTCAGATAATAAATCCTGCTTTGTATTATAGATTTCAGTTGGATCTACAGAATCTATGGATGCCACTTGGGCCTTCTATTTTTTGCTGTTTCCCTTTAGTGAGGAGGAGGAGACTGGGAGAAAAGAGGGGGAGCTCTAGAAACAGTTTACCTAGGATCTCAGAGCACAGGTTTCTCAGATGTTATCTATTCTGCTGAGCCAGGTTTTCTTGTCAAGCCAGAATTTTTGATATATTCAAAGCTGTAGGGTGGCTTTTGCAAATAGAACTTCTTTATCAAAATTTAATCCCTATAGATGATAGCCAACTTGAGATATAAAAACATTATTATATGTAGAAGATTTTGTGGTATAGAGGAAAGAATACTGAACTCTGGGATTTTATTTATCTGTCTATATCAGTATAAAAACCTATATATAATTTGATTATAAAAAGCAACAGCTATTTAGAGAGAGAACACCAACTCTCTAAGTTACATAACCTAGTTTCAATGGTATAATAAGGAATTATATTTTCATATTATCCATCCCCTCACACGTCAGTTCTTTTTCTAATCAAGTTCTTTGGTGGTCCAGACATCCTATTACAGTCACATCTTTTTTTCTTGAGTTTGTATTGTACTTTGAGTATTCATGTGGAATTTTCCCTACTATGAATATAGTTATTTTCCTTATAAGTTTTTCTAGAGCACTTGAAACCCCTTGAAAAAACAAACATGTCAGTTTGAAAAGCATTTAAAAATGCTTCTGGTGGCCTCTAGTGGTACTTATGTGCCTATAAAAAGTCACTAATATCCCCAATATACAAAATTTTAGGTGGAGAGAGTTACTAAGTAGACAAACACAAATACGTATATTTATTGAAGAAGAGTTTTTAATCTTTGAGAACTAAAAATTTATTGATGAACTATAAATCTGTCAGTGATGTATGTACAGCTGGGTCTGTTATTGCAAATTTTATCTTTCCTTACTTTCAAGAAGGAAATAGGCTTTCCCTACTTTCAAGAAATGCCTTTAAATTATATGTTACATACATATCTTACTTGGCAGTGTTTCTATTTTGTACTATGTCAGCAGTAGTTTACTATTGCATTTTGCTGAAATGTGTCCATAAAGGATGGTAGAATGATTTCTGACATATCCTTAAATATAATAAAAGCTAAAAATAGGGTCAATATTTTGTAAGTTAATCATAAAGATAATCAATCCTTAGATAAGTTTATTTCTAAATAGCTACTTCTGGCTAGTTTAAGATACTTTAAGTTAGACCAAGAAGTATCCAGAATCTGAAATATATGTGGAAATTGTATAAATTTCTGAAATTTAGATAATTTGGAAAAATTTGTATAAATTCAAGATTTGGAAAGCTAAAGAGAAAAGTGGCAGGTTTGGGTAAGTTAGATTTAAGTGCTGAAATTCATCCCCATTCATGCTAAAAATTAGATATTAAAATCTAGGTCATATAGCTACTTAGGCTGTATGTAGGCTGAGATGATAATAAAGCCCTTGGTCTTTTGATTCTCTGCTAAAGCTTTTCTAAAACTAATATAAAATATTCTTGGGTTAGATGAGGTAAGCTGATTTTTTAAAAGTTTTTTTCTTTTTTTTCTAAAAATAAAAAAAAATTAACAAATAAGTCTTATTCTAATTAGGAAGGTTTAGCTGGCGTTGGGAAGAAGTGAATAAAAAAGTGTTAATGTTAAAACATTAAAATCAGAAGGGTCTAATGATACAAATCTTTGGTAATTAAGGAGTTGGCAGCTTTTATTTCTTCCAAAGATGGACCATATTTACCAGAAACACACATAGTATAGGTGAGCTCAGAATAACCTTCAGATATGACAGCTTTAATGTTCTAATGAAAAAGTTAGATTCTACTGTTGGGTTCATAACTGACTGAAAGATCTCAGTAAGGTTAGTAAGATCATCAGTGTATTTCTCCAATTCAGTATTGTGTACTTATTTTGGAAATAGGAATAAATTGCTAAAAGACTTAAATGAGATGTGCTATCAGTTTGTGGGTTGATTGTGGTTTCCATTGTTGACTGGGAAGGCAATGACTGCTTTTCCTGAGACTTCTGAGTGCTAATACACAAGATGGGGTGGAATCTTCCATTCTGGTTAAGTGTTACTCTGAGACTTCTGAGTGCTAATAACTAAGATGGAATAGAACCTTCCGTTTGGGTTAAGTGTTACTCTGATAGGCCAGAGAAGTGGAAGAGAAGTTTTCTGAGTTTAAAAGAGCCACAGGAGAGCTTTTTTCTACTTATTCCATCAACTAGGAATTCTTTTAAACTGAATGTGGCCTGTTTAAAATTTCTAGATGTATTCCAATTTCACATAAATATTTACTTATCTTAATATTGTTCTACCTAGGTAATACCTGTAATTTAATCTCACAGAACAGTCTGTTGCCTCTTGGTGACAGTGACTTTTTAAAAAAAATTTATTTTTAATCAAAGGATAACTGCTTTACAATATTGTGTTGGTTTCTGCCATACATCATCATGAATCGGTCATAGGTATGCATATGTCCCCTCTCTCTTGAACCTCCTTCCCACCTCCCACCCCTTCCCACCCTCCTCTAGGTTGTTACAGAGCCCCAGTTTGAGTTCCCTGAGTCATACAGCAAATTCCCATTGGCTGTTTTACATATGGTAGTGTATATGTTTCCATGTTACTCTCTCCATTTGTCCCACCTTCTCCTTCCTCTCTTCCCATGCCCCCCACCCCCATGTCCATAAGTCTCTTCCCTGTGTCTGCATCTTCGCTGCTACCCTGCAGATAGATTTATCAGTACTGGGTGACAGTGATAACCTTAAGTAGAATGGTGTAGTGCTGCTGTTACTGAAAGTGAAGAATTGTTTCCTAAACATTTTAAGGGTGAGGTCTTTGATCTCTGGTGAGTTTTACTTTTATTGTATTAAATTAAAAAAAAAATTTTTTTTAAACTGAGTTATAATTGACTAAAGTTTCAGGTACACAGCATAGTGATTTGCAGTTTTTAAAGATTATACTCCATTTATAGTTATTATAAAATATTGGCCCTATTCTCTGTGCTGAACAATATATCCTTGTAGCTAATTTATTTTATACATTATTATGTAGCTCTTAATCTATGTACCTTTGTACCTCTTTCATACCCTAATATTGCCCCTCTTTCTCTCCCCACTGGTAACCACTGGTCTGTTTTTTGTTGTTGTATATTTTGTAATATTCGCTGGTTTGTTTTATTTTTTAGACTTCACATGTAAGTGATACCTTACAATATTTGTCTTTCTCTGACTTATTTCGTTAAGTATAATGCCCTCCAAGTCCATCCATGTTGTTGCAAAGGCGAAATTCCATTCTAATGGCTGATTAGTATCCCATGATACATACTATACAAGTATGTATTTCCACATCTTCTTTATCCATTCATCTTTTGATGGACACTTTGGTTGTTTCTGTGTCTTGGCAATTTAAAATGATGCTGCTATGAACATAGGAGTGCATAGATCTTTTTGAATTAATGCTCTGGTTTTCTTTGGGTATATACCTGGGAGTGGAATTATTGGATCTTATCTGGTGATTTAAAAAATAAAGATTATTAAAGTGCTAGCTTGTTACTACTTATGAAAAATACAGCTTCTTTTTTTATAGTTTGCTCATTTGTCCAGAATTTTGCTTTAAAATTTATAGTCATTTTGAAACTTTGGCTACAATTTAATGCCAGTTCATTCATTTAACATATTTATAGAGCACTTACTTTGTGTCAGTCATGGAGGTGGGTGTTAATGATATAGCAGTGAACCAGATAAATCCTTGTCTTCTTAAAACTTTAATTTGTAGTAGAGAATGGGCCAGCACTAACTACAGTGAGTAAGTAAATTGTGTAGTACATGAGAAGTGATAAGTACTAAAGCATTGACAGGAACAATGTGGTCCATTTGTTTGTAAATAACCAAGGCAACCAGTTACCTGTTGCTGCTTGCCATATAGTCTAAGCAAAGCAAATAAGCTAGGTTAAATAGCTTTTAGAATTTGGCATATTTTTGATATTACAAAGCAAATTGTAAATACATACTTCAACTGTACCAGATTATTAAGGAAAATATTTTTTATATTTTGAAGTAGTAATGAATGTTAGTTTCTTGCCTTACAGTAGCCAAAAATTATCGAGATAGGTGGGTTCTACATTACTGTGGTTATAACTTTCTGTAATCAAATAGGCTACACATTTAGTGTGTAATCCGTTTGTATATAATACAGTATTTTTAAAATATTTCTATTTCATACAAGGGCAAAGAGTTCAGAGATGTATCACACATTTGCAATTCGTCATTAAAGCGAGTCAAGTACAAGTAAAAAAAAACTCTAATGTATTTCTAAATCAGTTCTGTAACCGAGCAATTGCTTAATTGATACAGGACTTTCCAATTTGAGGCTTCTAAGAAAAACATGATTCTGTGTACTTTTTTTGTTTGAATTTGCAGTAGATCCTTGTTGGTTATCTGTTTTAAGTGCAGCAATATATATGTTTAATTTGTCCTTTAGGATCAGTAGTTTAGTGATTCTCTTTTACCCTTTTTTCTTTCTTTTTTCCTGTTTGACAAAGATTTTTATAGACTGACTGACTGGTGGGTTATGAATCATCCTCTAGTTATTGGTAAGCATCTCTCTAAAGGCTTTTCCTATAATAGAAGGTGACCATCATTTAAAATCATGACTGGGATAATGATAAAAATGTCATGTAATCTTAGGGTTTGGAAAGGACCTTAAAGGTTTCCTGGTCAAATTCCAACCTCCCTTGTGATGATTAAATTACTTTGTATATAGTATTCTTGCCAAATGGTCATGTAGCTTCCAGTGATTCATCCTTAAGTATTTTCTTAGTGCCTGTTAGGTGCTGGACAATGTGTTGGGTGCTGGGAATTCAGCAATAAATATGACAGATGTGGCCATGCCCTCATCATACTCAGTCTAGTAGTGTTTTTATAGTGATGATAAACTTGCTCGTGTGTTTATATTTACCTTCATAGTTTTACACAAATCATCTTTAAGAGTCTTGTTCTACTTTACAGATTTGTATGAACATTAACCTAACCTAGTCAGGTAAATATTCTTCTCCTTATCACTGTACTTGGAAATAGGTTTTTTCTTTCCTTCTTTTTTTCCTTCTCAAAAGCCTGTTTCTAACTTTATATAAAAATAAACAAGCTTATATTTTTTTTTCAAAAGTTGGATTTTTAAAAATGTTTAGGTGTGCTATTAAATTATAAATATAAGACTCTTAATGTAATAAATTGGACTTTCTAGAATATATGCAGGGCAGAATGTTGACTCTTGGTACCCTATTTAACTACTTTAAACTAAGAGTGATTTCAGACACTTACGTAATCTAGTTGAAAGTGATTAGGATGGGGATCTAGTCCATTTAATGCTGGGTGTTCTACTTTATACATGTACACTTAGGATCTTAATTCAGTAACCTGCTTTTCAAAAAGAAATTTCAGCTCAGGCAAATCTTTGGACATTATTTTTCACTAGATTTGCAATAGATCTTATGAGATACTGTAGACCAGTGCCAGCTATTGCTAGTGGAGTCATGAAAGTGAAAGTCGCTCAGTCATGTCCGACTCAGTGCCACCCCATGGACTGTACTCCAGGGCCATGAGAATACTGGAGTGGATAGCCTTTCTCTTCTCCAGGGAATCTTCCCAACCCAGGGATCGAACCCAGGTCTCCCACATTGCAAGCAGATTCTTTACCAGCTGAGCCAGTGTAGTCATGAGCTCTTGTTAACTGCCCAGAACTCATTTTTAGAGATGTTAGCTGCAGTACTGCAAGGGTATGAAAACATTACAAGAACACCAGCTAGTGAGAAGTTAATCTACTCTATATCACACCATGTTAATATCTGCGGCAAGTTTCAAATACCAATATTGATACATTTTATAATCTCCTATCACCTCCAGTTCAGTTCAGTTGCTCAGTCATGTCTGACTCTTTGCGACCCCACGGACTGCAGCACGCCAGGCCTCCCTGTCCATCACCAACTCCCAGAGTCTACTCAAACTCAATGTCCATTGAGTTGATGATGTCATCCAACCATCTCATCCCCTTCTCCTCCCGCCTTCAATCTTTCCTAACACCAGCATCTTTTCAAATCAGTCAGCTCTTCGCATCAGGTGGCCAAAGGGTTGGAGTTTCAGCTTCAACATCAGTCCTTCCAATGAATATTCAGGACTGATTTCCTTTAGGATGGATTGGTTGGATCTCCTTGCAGTCTAAGGGACTCTCAAGAGTCTTCTCCAACACCACAGTTCAAAAGCATCAATTCTTCAGCACTCAGCTTTCTTTATAGTCCAACTGTCACATCCATACATGACTACTGGAAAAACCATAGCCTTGACTAGAAGGCCCTTTGTTAGCAAAGTAATGTCTCTGCTTTTTAATATGCTATCTAGGTTGGTCATACCTTTTCTTCCAAGGAACAAGGGTCTTTTAATTTCATCGCTGCAGTCATCATCTGTAGTGATTTTGGAGCCCCCCTAAAATAAAGCCTGTCACTGTTTCCATTGTTTCCCCATTTATTTGCCATGAAGTGATGGGACCGGATGCCATGATCTTCCTTTTCTGAATGTTGAGCTTTAAGCCAACTTTTTCACTCCCCTCTTTCACTTTCATCAAGAGGCTTTTTATTTCCTCTTCACTTTTTGCCATAAGGGTGGTTTCATCTGCATATCTGAGGTTATTGATATTTCTCCCAGCAATCTTGATCCCAGTTTGTGCTTCTTTCAGCCCAGCGTTTCTCATGATGTACTCTGCATATAAGTCAAATAAACAGGGTGACAGTATATAGCCTTGATGTACTCCTTTTCCTATTTGGAACCAGTCTGTTGTTCCATGTCTAATTCTAACTGTTGCTTCTTGTCCTGCATACAGATTTCTTAGGAGGCAGGTCAGGTAGTCTGGTATTCCCATCTCTTTAAGAGTTTTCCACAATTTGTTGTGATCCACACAGTCAAAGGCTTTGGCATAGTCAATAAAGCAGAAGTAGATGTTTTTCTGGAACTCTCTTGCTTTTTCGATGACCCAGCAGATGTTGCCAATTTGATCTCTGGTTCCTCTGCCTTTTCTCAGTCCAGCTTGAACATCTGGAAGTTCACGGTTCATGTACTGTTGAAACCTGGCTTGGAGAATTTTGAGCAGTACTTCGCTAGCATGTGAGATGAGTGCAATTGTGCAGTAGTTTGAGCATTCTGTGGCATTGCCTTTCTTTGGGATTGGAATGAAAACTGACCTTTTCTAGTCCTGTGGCCACTGCTGAGTTTTCCAAATTTGCTGGCATATTGAGTGCAGCTCTTTCACAGCATCATCTTTTAGGATTTGAAATAGCTCAACTAGAATTCCATCACTTCCACTAGCTTTGTTTGTGGTGATGCTTCCTAAGGTCCACTTGACTTTGCATTCCAGGATGTCTGGCTCTAGGTGAGTGATCACACCATCGTGGTTATCTGGGTCATGAAGATCCTTTTTATACAGTTCTTCTGTGTGTTCTTGCCACTTCTTCTTAATATCTTCTGCTTCTATTAGGTCCATACCATTTCTGTCCTTTATTGAGCCCACCTTTGCATGAAATGTTCCCTTGGCATCTCTAATTTTCTTGAAGAGATCTCTAGTCTTTCCCATTCTATTGTTTTCCTCTATTTCTTTGCATTGATCACTGAGGAAGGCCTTCTGATCTCTCCTTGGTATTCTTTGGAACTCTGCATTTAAATGGATATATCTTTCCTTTTCTCCTTTGCCTTTTGCTTCTCTTCTTTTCTCAGCTATTTGTAAGCCCCCTCAGACAACCATTTTGCCTTTTTGCATTTCTTTTTCTTGGGGATGGTCTTGATCATTGCCTCCTGTACAATGTCATGAACCTCCATTCATAGTTCTTCAGGCACTCTATCAGATCTAATCCCTTGACACTATTTGTCACTTGCACCGTATAATCATAAGGGATTTAATTTAGGTCATACTTGAATGGTGTAGTGGTTTTACCTACTTTCTTCAATTTAAGTCTGAATTTGGCAATAAGGAGTTCATGATGTGGAGGTAAGAGCTCAGTAATTGAATAGTCTTTCAGCAGGCAGTTACCAGGCAGCTTGATGAGGCTTTTCTTTCAGATTTAAAACAGAAATGAAACAGGGTCCAGAGTATAGGTCAGAATTAGCTATTTCTTTCTGTCTCTAAGAGGAAGAGCAGATGATAACACTCCCCACATTGTGGCAGAAAGGGAGCTAGAAAATGAAGAACCCATGTGAAGGACCTTCAGAGATGTCCTAAGGCTTCAGATGAATCTCTGGCTTGCAATAAATTAGAATTTATGAAAGTGAATAAAAAGTGAAAGTTTTAGTCACTCCATCCTGTCCTACTCTTTGCAACCCCATGGACTGTAGCCCGCCAGGCTTCTCTGTCCAAAGAATTCTCCAGGGAGGAATACTGGAGTGCGTAGCCATTTCCTTCTCCAGGGGATCTTCCTGACCCAAGGATCGAACCTGTCTCCTGCATTGCAGGCAGATTCCTCCCATCTGAGTCACCAGGGAAGTCTTAGGATTTATGACAGCTGAGAGCAAATAAACTGCAGTAGGTGAGTGTGGAACTTGTCTAACAATGGTTTGTGCCACTTAACTGGGCTGTCAGTTTGTTGAGGTATTGAGACCACTGATATGAGCAGTCTTGATTTGCCGTGTGTGCTGTGTAGAGTGTCTTCTGTGTTGTAGGAAGTGAAAATGTTTGGAGAGCATCGTGATTTATCCAATGCTGTGGACTGCTTTTAAGCTTTCTTGGTCTCTATTTTGATTCTCTCTCTGTTTGGTAAAGTCCTTTTCAAAGTCTCTAAATATTCACTGATTTTCATTGGAATAAAAATGGATTAAAGGAGGGTTATAACTTACATGACCCTCTATTCCCTTGAGGGTCATGTAAGTCATGACTGGTAATTGAAGTGAGAGCACCCTACCCCTAAGTATAATTTAGGGATCCAGCTTGATCCAGCTACCTTTGTCTCCTGTAAATTTTATTTCTCATGCTAACACCTCAAATGCTCTGTGTTTCTTTTGAATAGGGAGTGTGATTGGTACATTTTTCATTTAAAATTTTGCTTACCCAAAGTTTGCTATATATCTGGAAAGGAATAGTATGATGGGCTAAAATGATGGGCTGAAATTAATAAGGAGGACTTTTATAGGGAAACATAAAATATTTTATTTTAATTGTGTCCCATAAAACTGATAAAAGAGGCCTGCAGTTCATGTGAAAAAGGTGTTTTATTAATAAGGTTAGCATGAGCTATTCGCTTCTTGAAAAGCTGATTCAGTTTTTGGCTACAGAATCACCAGGATGATAATAGGTGTGGAAATGGAGTATATATTTAATCAACAGGGTTTGGTTGGATGACTAATTGAATAAGAATGCACTGAAGGATGAAAAGTTACCTTGCAGATTCAAAGTTCGGTGACCAGGGTACCTTGACAAGATAGGGAGAAACTAGAAATAATCTGTCCAGTTTTACTCTGCAAATGAATTTAAGGTGTAATAACCTAAAAAGACAATTTGGTAAAGTGATTAAGAGCAAGTACTCTAAAATCTTGACTGCTTGAATTTAATTCTGGTTTCTCCACTTAGTAACTCAGAGATCTTAAGTCTTACTTAAAGACTCTGTGCCTCTTTTCACCAATCTAATAAGCTTAAAAATAGTATTTGACTTACAGGATCATTATAAAGATCAAATGAATTACTACACATAAAATTCTCAGAATAGTGCTGGTACATAGTAATCATTATATGTTAGTTGTTGGTACTGTTGTTAACATTATTAAGGTATGTTTTCCAAAATAATTTTGTAATTTTGGTATAAAACTTATTGATATAAAAAAGATTTCTTTTATTTGGAGCAGTCCTAGGAGACTTCATTCCCTTTCCTTTCCTGCTCTCAATACCTTCTCAAATGAGTAAGAATCAAAGTGTGGAAAATTTGTTGTGCAGTTGTAATTACTAAATCATGTTAATCTTATTATGTATTTTAGGGAAGTGGGAGAGGAAAGGGTCTTCTAAAGTGTTTTATTACTGTATTTGCAGTTCTTTTTTATTGTTTTAAAATGCCATATTGAAAATGTTTATTTGCTATTTTTGTTATTTTCATCTGGACAGTGTGTCTTAGCTCAACTAAAGTCAAAGTTCTGATGTTAGATTTCATTTTTCTGCTCCCCTTATTCCATGACATTAGCTTTGTTCTTCCACGTATTAATCTGGTCCTTTGGACTTTACTATACAGGTAGGTTTTCTCACCTTGACCTTCATACACTACTGAGTGTTCTCTTGGAACCTATAGGAAGCAATTTGCTTTCTCAGAAAAGCTGAACCTAGTCTAAAGACTCATCTGAAAAAAACTGTATTTCAGAAATTACAGATGACAGGGGCAGTCTGAGGAAAGCTATCAGACTGAAGGAAGCCCCACACATCAAGAGGACTGTCTCTAGTTATTTTTGGATCTGTAGAAATCATATAGTCTTAGATTTCCTTCTCTCATCTCCCTATACCCATCAATATTTAAATAAGTTATGCATACCCATTTCTGTTTAGTCTTTGTTCATATCAGTGAGCCTATGCATTTAACTGCATGCCAGTTAGAATTTAGAGGGGGCCTAGCAGTTTGGTACCCATAACTACCACAATTTGTGACTATTTTATTTATTTTGAAAATAGTATATTTAAGGCTGTACCTAAAATAATATTGTTCTCGGGTACTCTAGTATCGTTTCATAACTGGAAGAGAACACCATGCCATTTCAGTTAATCTTCTGTCTAGTTACAAGGAAGAGATAGCTTTAAACCCTGAATTCTTCAAACAACTCTGCTTTGGGTGTTCACCGTTAAGGTGTGCCTTACTTCACTCTTGGCTATGCATCTCATTGTGAATTATATTCTTCTATTGCCCCAAGGGGCAGAGGTTTCATTTAGTTCCATTAGTTGTCAACAGCATTTGTTGGGCTTAGATTTAACTGTGTACAAATAAACCCAAATAATAGTGACTTAATGAGGTGGGGTGTATTTTTTTTTTCCTGTAACATAGAAAAGTCTTGAGTTAGGTGATTTGGTGTTTTGAACTAGGTATTGACAAGCACTAGGAGGTTTTCTGTTCTTTCATTTGGAATAAAGTTACTTAGCTTGTTGTGGAAAGAATGCATAACTGTGGAAATGTATGTATGTGGCAGCCAGAAATGAAGATCAGCAATTGCCATCTTCAAGTAACCTCACCTCACTCCTAATTCAGAATCTTTGATCCTTCCAAACATGGTCATGTCTTTTCATATATAATCTATCAGAATTGTGTTTTTTAACTGCAAGGCCAGTTCACTACTGTGTTTTTTTTTAATAACCCTGAGTATTTAGTCAATATTTACCCTCTTGTCATCCCGTCTTGAGAATCATGAGAGAAGAAACCCTTTGTTTTTGCTCATCCTTCTATCCCTAATGCTAGACATATATAAGGTACTAAATAAATATTTGGTGAATAAATGATTGAAGGAACAAGAATGGTAGCATTCTGTTATACTCCCAGATTGAGAATCTGCTGTTTTAGGAATTCATCTTTTCAACCTTTATATAGCTCTAGAGAGACAACATAATAGAATAGAAATAATTTGACTTTGGAATTATTTGCACAACAAACTTTTTTTTGACCCCTTGCCATGTGTCAGGTACTGTGTTAGATGCTGGAGTTAGATAACAAATAAGTGTGTTCCTTTATTTCAAGGAAAGAGGGAGACAAATCTGTAAACACTTTAAATATTGAACTTACTGTGTGCACTAGGTTCTAAAGGTGCATGTAAAAGGATCATTTGGAACAGTGGGTTTGAAGTGAGCAGAGCTGCAGTCCAAGAAGGCTTTCCAGAGGAGAGGCAACCCATGTGGGTGAGAATTAGCCAGGTAAAGATGAATGCGGATTGTGTTCCAGCTTGTGCACAGGTACAGATATTAGGATGCAAGGGGTGTGCTGCTGTGCTGCTGCTAAGTCGCTTCAGTCATGTCCAACTCTGTGCGACCCCATAGACGGCAGCCCACCAGGCTCCGCCGTCCCTGGGATTCTCCAGGCAAGAATACTGAAGCGGGTTGCCATTTCCTTCTCCAATGCATGAAAGTGAAAAGTGAAAGTCATGTCAAGGGGTGTGGGGAGTGGCAAAGGGCATAGGAACCAACTAGTGAAAGACTTAGACTTTATCCAGTATCATTGGATATCACTTTAATATCATTATCAATATCACTTTAATATCATTAAAGACATTTTCAAAACATTTTTCCCCTTCTGCTGAAAAGGGAAACGCATTTTTGTCTTTTTGAAGATCTCAGAAATACAGAAAGGTGTATAAAAAAGAATGTGATTACTTGTAATATCTTCAGCCAGAGATAACTGTCTTTAATATTTTGGTATACTTCCTCATAACTGCCATAATTCCTCAGTTTCTCTTCCTTCTCTCTTTCCTCCTTCTCCCCCTTTCTCCTTTCTTTCCTCCTCTCTCTTTTCCTCTTCTCTGGTCAGATTTTGTTGAAGGATTCAAATGAAAAAAGAGGTTAAGGTGTGGAAAGAGGCAAGGTTTTTGTTTTGGACTCATTTTCTGAAATAAATATTTTAGAAAGAGGCATAATTTTGAGGATGGAGAGTTGAACTATTTAAATCAGTTTTACTTGTGAGTAGCACCTGGTCAGATCAAATAATTTGCTTTTGCTTTTTTTTTTACAGTTATTTTTTATCCATAAAAGAGAAGTATAGGGGTATGATTGTGGATGGTTGGTGGTTTGCAGTTACGCTACATGAACCTGCATTTTTTTTTTAACTTTTTGTTTTGAATTGGGGTATAGCTGATTAACAATGTTGTAATAATTTCAGGTGAATAGTGAAGGGACTCAGTCATACATATACGTGTATCCATTCTCCCCCAAATTGTCCTCCCATCCAGACTGCCACATAACATTGAGTAGAGTTCCATGAGCTATTCAGTGGATCCTTATAGGTTATCCATATAGCAGAGTGTACATGTCCATCCCAAACTCCCTAACTATTCCTCCTCCCTCACCCCTCCCATCAGCATCCATAATGAGCCTGCATTTGGATGTGGTAAAATTTAAACATGCTATATATAATGTAAATATTTGGATGAATATGAGAAAAGTTTTTTTTGTGAGAAGAAATTTTTAACACTAGAAAAACCTACTTTGCATTCATTTTGATTTACCATGATTCTTATTATTTTTGCTTTGATGATTGGAAGAGTGAGCTCTCTACAAAAATGGGTTTTATTTAGCTAACTGAGATATTCAGTTGTTTTCAGTTAAACACATGATCTGATAGCTTGACAAGTTAAATCTTTTTAAAGGTACAATTTAAAGTGCTTGGCAGTTTTCCTCACTTGTAACTGTTCTTGTAATGAGAATACCAATAGTTGTGGAAAAATAAAATAAAATTATGAATACATGAAAAAGTTACTTTATTTTAGAGCAAGTTGAAAATGTTCAGAATGTTATTTTAGCTATTTAATCATATATATATATAAAACCTTTAAAATGTATATACATATGACCATTCCCTCTGAAGTAGACATGAAATTTTAGCAAAAGAACATATAGAATTTCTAGACTATGAACATATATATAAATTTAGGGGAGCATTATCTCAAAGTTTCATTATATATCTCCCTCTAAAAGTTTCAAATATAAGGAGACAGTATATCTTCCAGTATGATGTCTCAGCCTTTCTTGAACCAAGAATGCTTCTCATGCTTTAAGTTTCTCTTAAGTTTATTTATTTTAACTTCTTTTAACATGTATGACAGCAGAATATAGCAGTGGTGTTACAAAATTTAATGTCTCTAGATATGACTTTTACATTTTCTACCATTTGAATATTGTATTTTGAGGGAAAATAAATTGTGGATTAAGTGTGACCAGTGTATAAGATTACTCTCTTCTTAGTGAAACAATTACTGATAGATCCCTAACACTTGATTTCTACATGACTGACATTGTAGCTCACTGAAAATGATCTACTTGTTCATTACAAGTTAGATTATTTAGAATTTAACACCAAAGCTGACTGTATAAAGAGTATTCAATTCTTAGGAAAGCTTTCAATGATAAAATAGGTAGTCAGAATTTTGTAATTTTGATGGTGTCAGAAGCTGGAAAATTTCCATCTTTTATCCTAAATCATTTCTGGAAGTACTTCTAAGTGTTATAATAGGCTTCATTGTAGATATACAGGTGAATTAGAAATAGATCAGCCCTCACAGGGAGTGAAACGAATTCTTAAATTTAACTCCTGATTGGATTAAAGTTATCTATTATTTATGATGTCCTAGACTAGCTTCCCTGGTGGCTCAGACTGTAAAGCATCTGCCTGCAATGTGGGAGACCCAGGTTCAATCGCTGGGTCGGGAAGAAGATCCCCTGGAGAAGGAAATGGCAACCCACCCCAGTACTCTTGCCTGGAAAATCCCATGGACAGGGGAGCCTGGTAGGTTATGGTCCATTGGGTTGCTAAGAGTCGGACATGACTGAGTGACTTCACTTCACTTAGACTAGCTACCTGCCAAAAGAAAACATAAATTCACTTTGGAGGAAGATAACATCATCTGGAGTCTCAGTTTATCTCCATCTTTAAAAAAAAACCAAGTTCAGTTTACAATTGAAAGTAATCAATTCAGAGATAAGATAATGTGGCAGAAAGCTAAGACAAATAATAGAAAAAGATTCACGAAGGATTCAGATAATGGCACTATCAGACTAGACTGTGCCTTAATATGTCTAGGAAACAAAAGATTTAGTAATTTGGCAGAGTATTGGAAAGTAATAAAATAATCAAATACAATTCAAGAACTGACAAAATACAGTAACTGAAATTAGTAACTGAGAAGATTAACTTAGCAGCATGTTAGGGATTGCTGAAGAGAGTTAGTAAACTGAAAGATAGATGAAAAGAATTCCAACTTTTTCATGGTGAGGGTTAAAGGGTAAAAAATACAGAAATGAGTAGATTAAAAAGAACCAGAGTGTCAAATATCCTAAGGAATCTCCAAATACTACTAGAACTAATACAAATGAGTTCAGGGAAGTTGCAGAATGTAAGATCAATATACAAAAACTAATCAATATTGGTGACAAGAAACTAGTACAATTCAAACTCAGATGGAAATGCAAAAGACCTAGAATATAAAAACAACCTTGACAAAGAGGAACAAAGTTGGAGGGCTTATACTAACTGACTTAAAGGCATATTGTTAAGTTACAGTGTTCAGATAGTTTAATACTAGAGTCGGGATAGGTAATGGGATAGTACTAATTCTGTCAATAGAACGAATAATCCAAACATAGAGCCTGTACCACACACACACACACACACACACCCCTTTTTTATAGACATACAAAGGTAATTCTGGAGAAAGAATAACCTTTTCAACAGATTGTGCTAGAACATTTGATAGCCATATTATTTAGTAGATGAACTTCCATTTATATTTCAAGAATTCCAAGTAGCTCATAGATCTATATATTTTTTATAATTTTATTTATTTTATTTTTGGTTGTGCAGGGTCTTCATTGCTGCAAGGACTTTTTCTCTAGTTGTGGTGAGCAGCGGTGCGCAGGCTTCTCATTGTGGTGGCTTCTCTTGTTCTGCACAAGGCTCTAGGGTGCGCAGCTTCATTAGTTGCAACACGAGGACTCAATAGTTGTGGTTCCTGGGCTCTGGAGCACAGGCTCGGTAGTTGTGGTGCACAAACTTAGGTGTTCCACGGCATGTGGGGTCTTCCTAGGCCAGGGATCAAACCTGTGTCTCCTGCACTGTCAGGCTGAGTTGCCAGGAAAGCCTACATAGATCTAAATTTAAAGTCTGAAACTATAGAACTTCTTTTTTCTTATCGGTCTACTGCTTTTATTAGTTTTATTAATACTTTCAGTGAGCCAGCTTTTGCTTTCATTGATTTTCTTTATTGCTTTTCTGTTATCAATTTCATTGATTGCCATTCTCTGTTATTTTCCTTCTGCTTACTTTGGGTTTAATTGTTCTTCTTTTTTGACTGCTTCTGGTGGCTAAGAAGGTAAAGAATACTCATGCAATGTGGGAGACCTGGCTTCAATCTCTGGGTTGGGAAGATGCCCTGGAGGAGGGCATGGCAAACCACTCCAGTATTCTTGGCTGGAGAGTCCCCATGGACAGAGGGGCCTGGCGGACTGGAGTCCATGGGGTCACAGAGTTGGATATGATTGAGTGACTAAGCACATGTTGGAAGCTGAAGTCATTGATTTGAGACCTTTATTCTTTTCTCATAAAAGATGTTTAGTGCTATAAATTAATAGCCCCCAAGTATTGCTTTAATTGTCTTTCACAAACTTGAGTAAATTATATTTTCATGTTAATTCAGTTCAAACAGTTTTTTAAGTGAAAGTGAAAGTTGCTCAGTCATGTACAACTCTTTGTGACGCCATGGACCTATGGAATTCTCTAGGCCAGAATACTGGAGTGGGTAGCCTTTCCTTTCTCCAGGGAATCTACCCAACCCAGGGATCAAACCCAGGTCTCCCTCATTGCAAGCGGATTCTTTACCAGCTGAGTCACAAGGGAAGCCCAAGAATACTGGAGTGGGTAGCCTATCCCTTCTCCAGGGATAAAAAGTTCAGTGTAACTTATGATGAAATAATAGAAATAATATATTGCAAATAAAATCGAACTGGGGTCTCCTGCATTGCAGGCGGATTCTTTACCAACTGAGCTATCAGAAAAGCCCAAAATTAATTGTTACTTTCCCTTTAAAATTATTATTTGACCCATGGGTTATTTAGCATTGTGTTTCTTAATACTTCAAGATTTTTGTAGATAATCTTTGTTTTTTTTAAACATTTTAAATTTCACTGTAGTTAGTGAATATAGTTTTGTGTAATTCAGATCATTTTCAATTTATTGAATACCTTTTAAAATATTTAATTATTTATTTGGCTGTGCTGGGTCGTAGGTGCAGCACACAGGATCTTGCATCTTCGTTGAGGCATGTGAAATCTTTAGTTGTGGTGGATGAACTCTTAGTTGCAGTGTGTGGGATCTAGTTCTCTAGATCCCCTAGTTCACCCGGGCCCCTGCATTGGGAACTCAGAGTCTTAGCCACTGGACCACCAGGGAAGCCACTAGTGAATGCCTTTTTACATGACCTGGAATATGGTCTCTCTCAGCCTCTGCTACTTATGTTTGTTGCTGTTGTAATTTTTATTCTTGGTAATTATAATTTCCCATCCAGTCTTTGTTACTTTATCACTGCCTACATTTCACTATTGCCTGAGTTATTATTCCTGAATATCAATCTGATTTGGTCAGTGTTGACTTTCTCCAAAATCTGCTGTTAATCCCACTGTCTATCTGCAGAATGAAATACATTCTCTTTGTCATAGGAGACAAGGTTCATTACCTGGCTACAAGTTATCCTCCTAAGAAATCCTTGTCTAGTTTTATCATCCTTTGCTATCTCTTTCTGCACGTTTTATATTCCAACCATGTTAAACTGGTTTTCTTTTCCAAAATTGCATTAGGCATTCATTTCCTATATATCTTTGATCAAACTGATCCCTTCTCCTGGAATTCCCTTTCTCTTCTCTTCTTGCTTTTCATCTAATACTCATGGCAATTCTGTTGCACCTGTGGAGCTTTCTTTGCTTTCCTCTGCTGGTGTCTACTGTGTTCTTAGTTCATTCTTAATATCTGTCTTATGGTATACTTTGACTTTGGATGCCACATTTATGTAGGCACTCAGTGTTCCTTCAGATCTCAATAGTGAGGATATTGACAGTATTTTAAATTCAGACATGTGAGTCAAAGGATTCAGGAATGGTGAAAAATGTTTTGAAGTATGTTGAACTCTCAATTCTAAGTTTTTTACACCTTTTATAAGTCATCAGCATTAAAGACTATTTACAAATGGAACAAAATTTCCAGCTCAGTTTTCACTGAATCTTAGATAAAACCAAGGAGTTTGATAATATCACAGAAAATAATGAATTGCAAAAAGAAACTGAAAATAGCTTATTAATTGATGTCTATAAATTCATATATTCCCTTAGTTTAGTGAAGGTGATATGTAGTAATTGATTAGCATTGATGATTAGTTAGAAAATGAAATTATGGGTGATGTAGATATCTTATGGAGAAGGCAGTGGCAACCCACTCCAGTACTCTCTCCTGGAAAATCCCATTGACAGAGGAGCCTGGTAGGCTGCAGTCCATGGGGTCGCTGAGAGTTGGACACAACTGAGCAACTTAACTTTCACTTTCCCTTTCATGCATTGGAGAAGGAAATGGCAACCCACTCCAGTGTTCTTGACTGGAGAATCCCAGGGACGGGGGAGCCTGGTGGGCTGCTGTCTATGGGGTCACACAGATTTGGACACAACTGAAGCGACTTAGCAGCAGGAGATATCTTACACATAGTGACATAAATAGAGGGATCCGAATATGAAGAAAAGGAGTTGAAATTACCTCCAAAGCTAGAAATTACTTCTTTAGTAGCCAGAGCTGCCCAATCCTTATTTTATTTTATATGCAAAGTTTAGTGTAACTTACGATGAAATAATAGAATATATTGCAAATAATATTTCTTCTAAACAACCTAAAGTTTTCTCATTATTATAAAATGATGTACTTATGTGTTTTAAGTTAAAAATATCAGAGGTGTTTATTACTTTTTATAATTTTCTGCTTTAATTAACTTGTTCGACAAACCAGTTAATTTCCTGTGACATACTTTGTGATCCATAAAGGATTGTTTGAATGGGAATTGTTCTTGTAGCTAGGAAAATGAGCTCTGTGCAGTAATAATGTTTGGGTAGCACTTTATTGTTTTCATACCCCTTTTAGGTGTGCTGTTTCTTGGGAGGAGAGGAATACTAGTGAAAGTTGTCAGGGGTATATGGAATTCATGTCAGGGGTATATGGTCTTTCTGCCTAACCTGTAGAAGAAGGAAGCAGAGGAGAGAGGTCTAGGTGAGCAAAGGCGTGCTAAGGGATTTTCTAATATAGAAGCTTTTTAGAACTTGAACTATACAATGGACATTTTTATAGGTGTTAAGTATGGTATGTATATGCATAGCTGAATATAGATGTTTTCAAATATTGAATCCTTGAAGGTTAGAGATCATGTATATCAGAATATTAGGTTTGATGATTACACATTAATGTGCTGTCTTCTAAGGGAGATGCATTCCAACCTTTAGCCTAGAAAGTTGGGAGGAGCCCTTTAGTTGTCAAGAGTCTTAATGAGAAGTGCTGACTAGTGTTTCTATAATGATTTCAGCCCAATTCCAAAAGGTTTTAGTCATGCGTGATTGTGAATTTAATACATTAGGTAATTGCTCCAGTTCTGCCTCTATCCTTATTTGGTTATTTATCCTCCCATTTCATGCCTGCTCTTGTTTTTACTTAGCAATTGACCTTTTTATATGGACTTAGTTGGGGGGAATCCACCACACCACACCATCAATGCCTCCATCTCATACCTGCCATATTTATGATTATTTTTCTTTGAAGTATCTGTTAAGTCTGAGCTGTTTTATCCAGGTGCAAAATATGGGACATTTGTATTAAAGTAGAATTATAACAGATCATCATTTATTTTCAAGGTGAAGTATTTCCAGTTGAACTGCTTAAAAAATAACTTTTGTAGTCTAGATAGTTTTAGTCAATAAAATATATTTATTTAAATACAACATATCAATAGTTAAATTAATTTAAAAAATTTTTAAGCCCTGTCAGCCAACTTATACATTTAAAATGTTAAATTGCTAAATTTACATTTAAATGTCCCCTATTCTCCAGAAATAGCTAATCTTAAATCTATTGATCTGAAACTTCTCTGTTGACTTTTGTTCAGTTGAATGAGAATAGTGTTCTGCCCTTGCACTATCAAATTCCTCATCTACATACTCCATGAGCATAATAAAATAGTGCTTAGTTTGAGCTACTGTATCTTGAGATGACTTATGCAGTAAGAGTAATTGGAAGATAAGTGGAATTTGAATATGCTAAAGAGAAAAGACATTTGTACTGCTTTAGCAAAAGTCCTGAGATACAATGTTAAAGTTGTCTGAAGCTTAGTATTTATTTTGGATTTGGAGGGATATTAGGTCATAACAGAGAAGGCTGCAAAGGTGGTAGGGGCCTTTAATACTTCATTCCAAAGTATTAATAAAATTAATACTTCATTAATGGGCTTACATTTTCTGTAAATAAAAGATTTGTCGTACATATTCTTTCTGATGGGAGCATAGTTCTTGTACAGTGTGAAGGCTTATATTTTTGTTTTTGTTTTCATGAAATAGTATATAGTCAAAACAAGGGTCTAATGATAAAGCTAGCTATGTGTTAGTAGCTCTGCTGCTACTGCTAAGTCGCTTCAGTTGTGTCCGACTCTGTGCTGCCCCGTAGATGGCAGCCCACGAGGCTCCCTCGTCCCTGGGATTCTTCAGGCAAGGACACTGGAGTGGGTTGCCATTTCCTTCTCCAATGCATGAAAGTGAAAAGTGAAAGTGAAGTCACTCAGTCATATCTGACTCTTAGCAACCCCACGGACTGCAGCCTTCCAGGCTCCTCCGCCCATGGGATTTTCCAGGCAAGAGTACTGGAGTGGGGTGCCATTGCCTTCTCAGTAGCTCAGTCATGTCCAACTTTTTAGTGACCCCATGGACTGTAGCCAGTGTTATTTATATCTCTCAATAGAACACATAAAAATTACCACGATTTGTGCATACATTAAGTAGTCATATTGAACATACAGGACATGAATATGGCAAAAACAAATTTGAAGGTTAAATCAAGATCAGAAAGCATTATTTGGTGGGGATACACATTTCGAAGGATTTTTGTAAACTCATTTATTGATATCTATGAAAAAGTCTTATGGGAATTTAATGGAGATTACATTGAACCTGTAGATCATTATAAGGAGAAATGACATCTTTAACAATACTGATCTACAAAACTATGAACCCAGATTTCCTTTCATTTGTTTAGATCTTCTGTAATTGCCTTCATCAGTGATTTCTAGTTATCCTGCAGCCTTGCTAAAATTACTTATTAGTTCTGTGAGTTTGTGTTCATTTTCCTTGTGAGCTTTTACTTTTGATTATTCCTATTTAAAAAATATTTTTGACTTTGGAATCATGATAGCACACTTGTGACTCTGCTGTTATCTTAGTGAATATAACCTTTAAAAAAAACCTTTTAGAAACTAAAAACATATGTTTTGTCTAAGCCTTTGTTTTACTGTATCTTATATTTGTTTATTACCATTTTCTATCAGAATTGGGTTCCAAAATCCTTTGTCAGTGTTTCCTTAAAAAGCAGTGCTATTTTAATATCTTAAATATTTGCCATCTGAAAGTATTTTTAAGGGAACAATAAAGGTGGTTATGACTACAGAAAAAAAAATTGTAGTTTGAAAAACAGCGTGTTTGCTCTATCGTTTTATAAATCTGACTGTTAATTGTTTTAGTGCTTTTATAGATTACTTCAGAATAGGGGTAATAACCAGTGTTACTTTCTTTCATTGCATATTGTTTCACACGGGATTCTGTCACTGGGGGAGCTAACGGATTTCTTCCTGCCTTTTCGTTTCTTTGATCTCTCTTTACAGACAGAAATTTGTGTATTACCTAAAGTCTAAAGTGCCTAATTAATGGGAGCCTATGAATGGGGACCCAATACATCAATATTTTATAGGGTAGCCAAGGATTGAGTGGAATTAATAAAAGTTCATGAATCAGATACTCTTATGAGACTGTTGGCTTTGTAGCAGACAAAATATTTCATTTCTAGATACATACTTGATGTCTTCGTATAGTACCCACCCTTCTGAGTTCAATCTGAGTTTTACAGAATGATCCCCTCCAAGTGTTTGTGTCAGTTACCTATCATTGAGTTGCCAAGTGGCACCTTTAGAGGATTATTATTAATTCTGTTTGGAGATATCTCAGCTTGTAAACAGTTTTAAAATAGTCAGTATAAATTCTGATTACAAAAACATCCTCAGACTTCTGGCTAGTAGAATAGTTGTATTGGCTGCTTAAAATCCGTTTTAAAGTTTATTGTGCATGGTAGTGGAAGCACCAGGAAGTCGCTAATGGCTTTATGGAATTATAGTTTGACATTTATGACGTGCACATATAGAAGTCATTTTTATGGTAAATGGTGACTTCATACCAGAAGCTGTTTTCTAAACAGCATAATGTGACCTTCGGAATTTGAATAGATAAAAGGAAAAGTATTTTGATACAGTATAAACTTTTCTTGAAAAATAAGGTTGTTTTTCTTAGAAATTGTGGCTTTGTTTGATGTAGAAGCTTTCTCCAATAATCCTAATTTTCAAAATAGGTATGAGAGTCATACTTTGTTCTGCTTTTACATTATAGGGGACCTGATAGCACAGTCTTTTTGACTATTGAAAAATATAAAGCCAAACTACATTCCCAAATCTCTAGCAGACAAGGAAATTAATTTACATCTAAATGGAGGATACATGATAAGAAATCAGAAGCTTTTGTGCAGTATTTCAGGTCACAGAATATCCTTATCCAAGTTTATTACTAAAAAAAAATGTTTAAAATATTCAGAAATGGTACAGTTCATGCCTATCACACAGGTTACTTAGCTGCTAATGATGACTTTAGTATGTATGTGCTTCTTTCTCAAATTAGCAATGAGTTAAATCCAAGATGAAATCTTGGAGGAATGATGTTTCTTAAGGAAAGGTACAGAGTTGACAAGACTTAAGAGCTTAAAGAAGATGGATAATTTTTACTTTTGTTCTTACCTGAAGGATACAGCAAATCTGAACAGATTTGCGTACCTCTAGGCTTTGGTGTTGTGTTAGTAGCTGTTGTATCCAACTCTTTGAGACCCCCTGGACTATATATAGCCTGCCAGGCTCTTCAGTCCATGGAATTCTCCACGCAAGAGTACTGAAGTGGGTAGCCATTTCCTTCTCCAGGGCATCTTCCTGACCCAGGGATCAAACCCACATCTGCTGCAATGCAAACAGATTCTTTACCATCTGAGCCACCAGGGAAGCCCTAGGCTTAAGTACTTTATGGCATTTAAATGTTCCATGAAATACCAGACCACCTGACCTGCCTCTTCAGAAACCTATATGCAGGTCAGGAAGCAACAGCTAGAACTGGACATGGAACAACAGACTGGTTCCAAATAGGAAAAGGAGTATGTCAAGGCTGTATATCGTCACCCTGCTTATTTAACTTCTATGCAGAGCACATCATGAGAAATGCTGGGCTGGAAGAAGCACAAGCTGGAATCAAGATTGCCAGGAGAAATATCAATAACCTCAGATATGCAGATGACACCACCCTTATGGCAGAAAGTGAAGAGGAACTCAAAAGCCTCTTGATGAAAGTGAAAGAGGAGAGTGAAAAAGTTGGCTTAAAGCTCAACATTCAGAAAACGAAGAACATGGCATCTGGTCCCATCACTTCATGGCAAATAGGTGGGGAAACAGTGGAAACAGTGTCAGACTTTATTTTGGGGGGCTCCAAAATCACTGCAGATGGTGATTGCAGCCATGAAATTAAAAGACGCTTACTCCTTGGAAGGAAAGTTATGACCAACCTAGATAGCATATTCAAAAGCAGAGGTATTACTTTACCAACAAAAGTCCATCTAGTCAAGGCTATGGTTTTTCCAGTGGTCATGTGTGGATGTGAGAGTTGGACTGTGAAGAAAGCTGAGTGCTGAAGAATTGATGCTTTTGAACTGTGGTGTTGGAGAAGACTCTTGAGAGTCCCTTGGACTGCAAGGACATCCAACCAGTCCATCCTAAAGGAGATCAGTCCTGGGTGTTCATTGGAAGAACTGATGTTGAAGCTGAAACTCCAATACTTTGGCCACCTCATGCGAAGAATTGACTCATTGGAAAAGACTCTGATGCTGGGAGGGATTGGGGGCAGGAGGAGAAGGGGACAACAGAGGATGAGATGGTTGGATGCCATCACTGACTTGATGGACATGAGTCTGAGTGAACTCCAGGAGTTGGTGATGGAAAGGGAGACCTGGCGTGCTGCGATTCATGGGGTCGCAAAGAGTCAGACATGACTGAGCGAGAGAACTGACTGAACAAATCTCCTCAGCATTCTGTCATCTCTGTCCCTCGTTTCCCTCCTCTTCCATATTCTTCCAGCCGTACCTCAAAATTTATTTTTTAAGCAGTTTTTTGTCACAGAGATGAATATTAACACCTTTTTTAAGTTGAAAAAACAAATTCAGACCTTTTCTCGTAGAAGTTAAATCCAGTTTAACTAATTTGCTAGTTATTAGTGTTGTCAAATGAGTTATAAGGCACCCATGTTTTTTGTGAATTGAACTAAATTTGTGGCTTGGAGATTTTAATTAAAATATATTGATGCTGAGAGAATTTTAAACATTTATTTTAAAATATCTTTTTTACTTATGCTTCCAGAAGAGTAGCATAGACGTATTTTTCCTTATTTTCCACACTAATTATAGACAAAGTGGCTGGGCATTCTATTTTCTTTTTCTTTTTAAAATAAGATTCATAAAGGCAGACTGATACAGGAACTCTTAAAGGTAAAGAGACTTGAGTTAACATGGTATAAGATCTTGGTTTTTTTGTTGATCCATACATTCCAGATTGGGTCTTGTGGAAGTCAGCAGTGTTAGTGGCACAACTGAAAACAGCAAAAAGGCGAGAAAAGCATGTTCTGTCTAACAAAGGGAAAAAGGAGCCTACCAAGGCAAGAACTTTTAGATAGTAACCACTCTACTTTATCTGAACACCACAGGAAAAAAAAGCTGCAACTGCACCTCTACCCCAACTACAGTGGCATCAGAAAAGACTGAATGGGAATTCAGCATTTTCAGTGAAGTCAGGACTTTCATCTATAGGTGGTGAAGGATCAGTCCCCTTCATCTTCTTGGTTTCTTAGAAGCCATATGGAGAGCCTGATCTTCTACCCTTACCTGGCAGTAGTGATGTCTACACAGGAGTGATGTCAGGGGAGGCCTGTTGGAGAGTCAGGGCCTTTATCCACCTGCCATAATGAGGCCACCACTCATGGTGTCAGTAAAGGCAACATAGGTGGCAGCATTGAGGCAGCCCTCTCCTTTTCAATCAGAGTAGTTTTGGTGGAGGCCTAGTGGAAAGCCTAAACTTCTGTCTCTGCTCAGCAATAACAGGATCCCTTTCTGTTATAGCATCCACAGAGACTGAGTAGGGAAACTGGACTTCCACCTGCATCATGTAATAATTCAGCAGTATCCTTCTTCCCCTGCCAGAGCACTATCAGAGGAGATAGGCTAAAATAGAAGATTTGACAATGATCTGGAATTTTGTACATAGTATTTTGTATTTCTAGGCTTCAATGGAAAATTAATCATAATACCAAGAAAATCTTAATTTGAATGGGAAAGGACAGTTAACAGATGCCAACACGAAAATGACATAGGTGTTAAAATTATCTGAATCATTTTAAAACAGCTGTCATAAAAATGCCTAATGAACAGTTGCAAACATACTTAAATGAAAACATAGATTATCTTGGCAAAGAAATAAAAGATAAGAATTAAAAGGAAAATTTAGAATTAAAAAAAACTGAAAATTTATAAAAAGGGAAAGAAGCCTCAATAGATTGACTCAACAGAGGCCTAGAAAGGACAGAGAAAAGAATCCATGAACATGATGATAGACCAAAATAAATTATGTAGCCTCAACATCTGAGAGAATAGTCCAAAACAAACAAGACAAATGAATAGAGCTTCAGGTACCTGTGGGAATATATAAATGATCCAGCATGCATATCATCAGAATGCTGGAAGAAGAGGAAGAGGGCAGGACTGTAAAACTATTCAATAAATAGTAGCAGGGAAAAAAATCCCAAATTTGGCAAAAGTTTATGCAAACTTACAGATTCAGGAAGCCAAGTGGATTCCAAAAAGGATAAAGCCAAAGAAATCTGTGCCAAGGTACATCTATGGTCAAATATCTGAAAACTAAAGACAGTCTTGAAAACAGCAAGAGAGAAATGACACCTAAGTAACAGGGGATTGGTTTTTTGAATAACAGCAGATTTCTCATCAGCAGCATTGGGAGCCATAGAGAGTGACTTTTCTTTTCTTCTTGAGTTTTCTTAATTATGCCACCCTCCCAGTATAAAGGAAGAGGACAACAGGGGATGAGATAGTTGGATGGCATCCCTGAGTCAATGGACATGAGTTTGAGCAAGCTCCGGGAGATGGTGAAGGACAAGGAAGCCTGGCGTGCTGCAGTCCATGGAGTTGCAATGAGTCGGACACAGCTGAGCGACTGAACAACAACCACCCAGCATAAAGGAAGGCAGAGTTTTTATACTTTTCTTAAATTAGATAAATACTGATACTAGTTGACTGTGCTGTTAGGTACATATGTAATCCTTAGAGCAACCGCTGCAAAGTCTATACAAAAAATATACTCAAACACTGTCAATAAATCAAAATGGAATTCTAAAAGATATTTGACTAATGTACACAAAGGCAGGAAAAATAAAGAAATGTAGAATAGAGAGGGCCAACAGAAAACAAAAATAAAATGACAGATGTAAGCTCTGTTATAGAAATAATATTAAATGTAAATTGATATATCAATTAAAAGTTTATAAAAAGGGATGACCATTATATGCTCTCTATAGGAAATCACTTCAAATATAACATAGGTAGTTTCAAAAAGATAGTTGAAAGAAAAAGAATGGAAAAATACCTGATGCACACATTAATCAAGACTAGGGTGGGCTATGTTAATACCAGATAAAATAGACTTCAGAGCGAAAAAAAATCCTTGCCAGATTAGAGACGAACTTGCAGAACGATAAATACCATCAGTCCATCAATAAATAATAGCAATTTTAAATGCATATGCATCAAACAGCAGAGTTCCAAAAATGCAAAGCAAAACTGATATAGCTGAAGGAGAAAACAAATTTCCAATTATAATTAATAGAATTTAGCATCCACCTCTGATCAGTTGATAGAACAAGTAGAAAATCAGCAAGGGTATATTATCAGCCAACAGGATATAGTCAGCATTTATAGAACATTTATATTCTGTTTAGGTTAAACATTTTATAATCTGAAAAATTTTAAAGAATTGAAATCATACAGAGTATGTCCTCTGACCATGATGGAATCAAAGTGGGAGTCAAGCCATATATCTAACAAAATGTCCTATAGTAAATGAATGGTTAAACAAACTCAGGTACATATGTGCCATGACATAGCAATAAAAAGTAATAAACTGTAGATACACTTGATGGCATGGATGGATCTTAAGGGCATTATGCTGAGTGAAAAAAATCAGTCTCACAGGTATATTGTATGCCATTCCATTTATATACCATTCTCAAAATAACAAAATTACAGAGGTCAAATTAGGAACAAGTTAGTGGTTGCCAGGGGATTGAGGTGGGGGAGGGAGTTGGGTGTAAATATAAAGCTGTAACAGGAGTAACATCATTATGGTTATGAAATAGTTTTATTTCTCATTTCGGATGGTGACTGCACAATATTATACAAGTGATAAAATGACACACAACTGTACATATTGCACCAATGTCAGTTTTCTGGTTTTGATATTGTACTATATTTGTATAAGTAGTAACCATTGGGGGAAAAGAGCATAAGAAGCCTCTGTATACTCTTTAAGTTGCTTATTTTCTATAATTTCAAAATAAAAAGTTAAGATATTGTTTGATCAGAGGTGTATTGAAATTTAAGAATATTTTTGAAATTTCCCATCACATTTCAGTATATTTGATTAAAGAACTTGTTTCTAGGTGAAAGAATAACACGTAATTAATACTCATAAGTTTTTGAAAGTCATTTTGTGTAGTTCTCAGAAAATGAGAAACTAATACATCATCCTCAAACCTGGCTACAAATCCTTTTGGAAGTTAGATGATTTTCAGTTAAGTGCTTTCAATAAAAGTAAAGGAGAACCTGATCATTTCACAATATATACAAATCCTGAATCACTGTGTTGTACAATTGAGACTAATGTCAGGTGTCAGCTATATTTCATTAAAAAAAGCAATTGTGAGCAAATCTTAATTTTAAAGTCTAAGTAGTAGAAATAAGCATGTTAATTATTCTTTTTTAATATTTGAACATTTTCATAAAACGGTGTTTTAAACTTAATGAAAAAAATATTGAAACACCAGTATAGAGTTTAGAAAGCTCACATACTAGTCTGTTACTAAATTAGAGTGAAAATGACTACTCATTTAGTAGCAAGTTATTTAGTTATTAAAGCAGCTCTATTAAAAAGAGTACAGTGGTTTGAACCAAGCAGTGGAAATGGATGTGCAGAGAAGTGGTTGGATGTGCAATATATTTTATAGATCAGACCCATGATTGTTGAAGGTGTTTAGGTAAGTGAGGGTAAAGTAAGCATCAAGGAGAATAAAAATAGACTAAATTTTTTAAAAATTACAGAAGGATCATAATTTGATTTATTGGGTTCCTAAGTGCATGGCTATATGTTTAATAGATACTATTGATTGTTTTGGGGAGAGGAGAAAAAAACTGGATGCAAGTAACGATTTTCTTAAAGCTTCTTAGCACCTAGGAAATAATCACAAAGGAGCAAGAAATAGTATTCTTTCGTAGACATAATTATTTGAACCAAAGTTAATTGTTTGGATATTATCTTTTGTTGGTCCAGGTGGAGAGAAATTCCTGTTTTGAGACTGAATTACACTAGATAAGAAAACAAGTAGAAAAATAAACATTTATTCATATAAAAATGATTAGAAAGTATAGTTCAAAAGAAAACACAGCTATTTCCCCTATTTGTTTTAAAGTGATGAAAGGCTCACAACTTTGTAAATTCAATACATTTATTTTGTTGAGTATTGTCCCCCAGAAATTGAGTTTATAAATTAATAAAACTGACAAAATATATTATTTCTCACTTTCAGCTCAAAAAATAGGTTTCTTTTTTTTTTTTAGAACTTTGATCTAATTCCAGTCATTAAAGTCTTTAACCAATGTGTGATATCCCACTATAGATTCTTTAACTGGCATATGTTCTTGGTATTAGAACATGTTGCAAAATAGGTGGGGGCTAAGATAGATTGATATTCTCTGGTGATCCTTGCAAAAAGATGTTGTTTAGTTGCTAAGTTGTGTACGACTCTTTTGCGACCCCATGGACTGTAGCTCACCAGGGTCCTTTGTCCATGGGATTTCTCAGGCAAGAATACTGGAGTGGGTTGCCATTTCCTTCTCCAGGGGATCTTCCTTACGCAGGGATTGAACCTGCATATCCTGTATTGGCAGGCAGATTTTTTATCTCTGAGCCATAGGTGATTTCTTTACCACTGAGCCATCAGGTGGCTCTTACAAAAAGATAACCTTTGCTTTTAGTTTTCAGGAAGGCAGAATCAATATTTTTGAAGGAAAGGTGTCTTACTGTTAATGATGTATCTGTGTAAACTTTTTGGACTTTATAAAATATTTGTCATTTCATTAATTTATTTAGCAGTTGTTTTAATGGAAATCTGTGCAAAGGTATAAAAGAAGGAACCATATTAAAAGGGGCAGAGATGCAATATAATCAAGACCTGCACTCCCAGGTAGGCGACCTATAAATGGGAGGATAAACAAAATTGCAGAGGTTCTTTCCAAAGAGTAAGGGGTTCAAGCCCCATGTTGGGCTCCCTAGTCCAGGGATCCTGTACTGGAAAGACGACCCCCTAGCACATTGTATTTTGAAGACGAGTGGGGCTTGTAGGAAAGGGACTTCACTCTCAAAGCAGAGATACAACATATCACATGCTTCAAGACCCAGCACATAAATGTGCCTGGGTCAGACCTACTTGCTGATCTTAGAAAGTCTTCCAGAGAGACAGGAGGCAACTGGGACTCTCTTTGGGGGCCACAGATGCCAGCAGCAGTTATTTTGAGGAACTCGGACTACCATGAGAACACTGGTGCTAGCAGCACCATTTTGGAATCTTCCTTCTAGCCTATTAATACCAGAAGCTTACCTGCCCACCAGCCAGTCAGCACCATTCCTGGGACCCTGCCCTCCCCAGGCCAAGCAGCCAGCTATTAATATATATGGGTACAGACACACACACCAGCTGGTCCAGGACCTGACCCTACCCACCAGTGGGGTGATATCAACCCCAGGAGCCCCCAGGCAGTGACCCCACTCAATCACAAGTCATGACTATCCTCTAAACTTCTGCTTCCCCGGGGTCTGGCCCTCCCCACCAGCCTATTGGCACCAGCCCCAGGCCCTACAGCCAGCCGTGTCAGGACTTAGCCCTACCTACCAGCAGCCGGCAGCCTCCATGTGAGGCAGGGTCTGCAGCCAACTGCTCAGGAACCAGCCCCACCTACTGGCACATCCACAGTAGTTGACCCCACCACAACAGAAGGGCCCAATCAGCCTACATTTGGGGCACCCCAGTTCATACCTCCTGTGACCCGAGGGGAATGTGCTGCTGAGTTCCAAAGGATGTTTCCTGCATAAGACTGCTTTTTGAAGATGAGGAAATATAACCAACCCACCTCATATGTACAAATAAGCACAGAGAATTAGGCAAAATAAGGTGTGACTAATGAAGGAACAAATTAAAACCTTGAATGGGTTTTAACTAGACAGAGTAGAGCTAGGCAGTCTACTCAGTAGAGAGTTCTAGGTAATGATTATAAAGATGCTCAATAAACTCAGGAGAATGGATGAACCCAGTGAGAAGTTTAACAAAAAGTTAAAAAAATATAAAGACAAGTCTGAAGAATGCAATAACTGAAATTAAAAAAACACTGGAAGGAGTCAATGGTAGATTGGATGATACAGAGGACTGGATTAGTGAACAGGAACACAGAGTAGTGGAAATCACCAAGCTGAACTGAAAAAGGAAAAAATAATTTTAAAAAATGAGTGTAAGAGACCTCTTGGACAACCTGAAGCATTATTAACATACGGGTTCCAAAAGGGAAAGAGAGAGTAAGGGCAGAGAATTTATTTGAAGTCATAGTAACTGAAAACTTGCCTAAACTGGGAGAGGAAACACACATCCAGGTCCAGGAAGCACGGAAAATCTCAAACAAAATCAACCCAGAGAGGTCCACACGAAGAAACATTGAAATTAAAATGGCAAAAAAGGAAGATAAATAGAACATTAAAAGCAGCAAAGCAGAAACAACTCGGTGCATATAAGGGAAGCTTCTGTAAAACTGTCAGCTGACTTTTCAGCAAAAGCTTTGCAAGCCAGAAGGGAGTGGCATCATATATTTATGTTTAAAGTAAAGAAAGGGGAGAAGCTACAACCAATATCCTGTTAGGCTTCCTGTAAAGCTTTCCTCATTTTGCCTAATTCTCTGTACTTTCTTGTACGTATTATGTAGGTTGGTTACATTTCCTGATCTTTAAGAGCAAGTTTTACAGACAAGCAAAGGCTAATAGAGTTCAGCACCACAAAACCAGTTTTCCAGGAAACGTTTCCGAGAATGACTTATGTAAGTGAAAAAGAAAAGCCTACAACTAGAAATGGGAAAATAATGAAAGGAAGAAAATCTCATTGGTAAAGGCAAATATGCAGTAAGGGTAGTAGATCAACCACTTACAAAGCTAGCAGGAAGGTTAAAAGACAAAAGTAGCTAAGGGATACAAAAAACAAAAGTATGTATCAGTTCAGTTCAGTTGCTCAGCTGTGTCTGACTTTTTGCGACCCCATGGACTGCAGCATGCCAGGCCTCCCTGTCTATCACCAACTCCTGGAGTTCACTCAAACTTATGTCCATTGAGTTGGTGATGCCCTCCAACCTCTGTTGTCCCCTCCTATTCCCGCCTTCAATCTTTCCCAGAATCAAGGTCTTTTCAAATGAGTATTTCTTCACATCAGGTGGCCAAAGTATTGGAGTTTCAGCTTCAGCATCAGTCCTTCCAATGAATATTCAGGACTGATTTCCTTTAGGATGGACTGGTTGGATCTCCTTGCAGTCCAAGAGACTCTCAAGAGTCTTCTCCAACACCACAGTTCCAAAGCATCAATTCTTCAGCGCTCAGCTTGCTTTACATCCATCCATCCAACTCTCACATCCATACATGACTACTGGAAAAATTATATATAATATGATGTTAAAAACATTAAATGTGTGTGAGGGAGTAAAATGCAAGGTTGTTAGGATTTGTTATTTTTGTTCAGTCACTTAAGTCATGTTTGTCCCTTTCCTACCCCATGGACTGCAGCATGCCAGGTTTCCCTGTTCTTTACCATCTCCCAGAGTTTGCTCAGACTCATGCCCATTGAGCTGGTGATGCCCTCCAACCATCTCATCCTGTTGTCCCCTTCTCAGTCTTTCAGTCTTTCCCAGCATCAGAGTCTTTTCCAGTGAGTTGGCTCTTTGCATCAGATGACCAAAAGTATTGGAGCTTCAGCAACAGTATGAATCCTTCCAATGAATGTTCAGGGTTGATTTCCTTTAAGATGGGCTGGTTTGATCTCTTCGCTGTCCAAGGAACTCTTGAGAGTTTTGTCCAGTACCACAGTTCAAAAGCATCAATTCTTCAGTACTCAGCCTTCTTTATGGTCCAACTCTTACATCAGAATACCAGAATCTCTATCAGAATACCAGTGGGATCTTCCAAGAACTAGAACAAATAATTCTAAAGTTTGTTTGGAAATACAAAAGACCCTGAGTAGGCAAAAGAATCTAGGGAAAGAAGAATGGTACTGGGAGGTATCATGATTTCAAGCTATACTACAAAGCTACAGTAACCAGAATAGTATACCAGTAGCAAAAAACAGACACATAAATCAGTGGAACAGAACAGAGAACCTAGAAATGAACCCTGTGGTGGAGGAGTCAGGAATATACAATGAGGAAACTACAGCCCCTTTAGTAAATGGTGCTGGGATAACCAGACGGCTGCATGTGAAAGAATCAAACTAGATTATAAACCATTCCATATACAAAAATAAACTCAAAATGGATTAAAGACTTGAATGTAAGACTTGAAACTTTAAAAATGCTAGAAGAAAATATATGCAGTATGCTTTGTTTATGTTTTGGGTCTGTCTCCTAAGGCAAGGTAAACAAAGCAAAAATAAACAGATGGAACCATGTGAAGCTGAAAAGCATTTGCACAGTGAAGGAAACTATCAACAAAATGAAAATGCTGCCTAATAAGTGGGAGAAGATGTTTGCAAATGATATATCTGAAAAGGGCTTAATGTCCAAAATATGTGAAGAACTCATACAGCTCAATATCCAAAAAACAATCTTGCTAAAAAAATGGGCAGAGAGTCTGAATAAACATGTTCCCCAAAATTCAGATGGTGAACAGCCACATGAAAAGATGCTTGACATCAGTAATGATCAAGTAATGTAAATCAGAGGCACTATGAGTTATCTCCTCAGAATGGCTGTTGTCAAAAGATAATAAATAACAAATTATTGCTAAGGATGTGGAGAAAAATAGAACTTTTGTGCACTGTTGCTGGGAATAGAAATTGGTTCAGAAATTGGTTCCTTCATACTATGGAAAACAGTATGAAGTTTCCTTTTTTAAAAAAAAAAAAAAAAGAAATAGGACTACTACTGTTTCATCCAGCAGTTTCACTTCTGGGTATTTTTCCAAAGAAAACAAACACTAATTTAAAACAATATATGAACCCATGTGTTCATTGCAGTATTATTTACCGTAATCAAGATATGGAAGCATTTATTGATAGATGAATGGACAAAGAAGATGTGATTAGTATATATTACTCATCTATAAGAAAAATGAAATACTGCCATTTGTGAAATAAATCATATAAAGACAAATACTGTATGATTTCACTTATATGTAGAATATAAGAAACAAGCAAATGAGCAGACATAAAACATAAATAGTACCGTGGATACAGAGGACCAACAGGTGGTTGCCAACAGGGAGGGTGGTAAAGGGATGAATAAAATAGGTGAGGGAGGTTAAGAGGTACATAGTTCCAGTTACAAAATAAATTAGTCGTATGAATGAAATATGCAGCATGGAGGTTATTGTAAGTGTATACTATCTTTGTATAGTGGCAGATGGTAACTGATTATGGGGATCATTTTGAACAACTATGCTGCACACTAGAAAGTATTAATAACATAGTGTTGTAGGTCAGTTATACTTTAAAAAAACATAAGAGAGATCAGATTTGTGGTTACAAAAGGTGGAGGAGGAGGAATTGAATGAAAGTGGTCAAAAGGTAAAGACTTCTGGTAAGTGATAGGATATAATGCACAATGTGAATAACAAGCACTGCTGTATGTTTTATAGATACATATATATGTATACATACATGTTGCTAAGTGAGTGAATCCTGTGAATTCTTATCACAAGGAAAACTTCCTTTTTATTTTGTATCTATATGAGATGAAAGATGTTCACTAAACTTTTTGTTGTAATCATTTCATGATAGATGTAAGTCAAATTGTTATGCTGTACACCTTAAACTTATATAATGCTGTATGTCAATCTTGCCTCAACAAACTGGAAAATAAAAAGAAAATATTTAATACCACTGAATGATACTTTTAAATTGGTTAAGATGTTAAGTTTCATGTTTTAAAATTTATCACCGTAAAAAAATTGGAAAAAATACATAATATAAAATGTAGTATCTTCAGTTCAGTTCAGTCGCGTCCGACTCTTTGTGACCCCGTGAATTGCAGCATGCCAAGTCTCCCTGTCCATCACCAACTCCCGGAGTTCACTCAAACTAATGTCCATCGAGTCAGTGATGCCATCCAGCCATCTCATCCTCTGTCGTCCCCTTCTCCTCCTCCCCCCAGTCCCTCCCAGCATCAGAGTCTTTTCCAATGAGTCAACTCTTAACCAGCTTAAATGTACTGTTGAGTGGCATTAAGTATAAACACCCTGTGGTGAAGCAGTCACCACTATCCATTTACAGAACTGTTTTATTCATCCCCTGCTTGAACTCTGTACTCATTAATAACAACTCTCAATCCTCCTTTCCTCTCAGTCTCTGGCAACCTCTGTTCTCCTTTCTGTCTCTGTGAATTTGCCTATTTTAGGTCCTTCATATCTGTGGAATCATATAATGCTTGTTGTTTTATGTTTTATTTATTTTATTTAGCATAGTCACCAAGATTTATCCACAGTATAGCAAGTATCAGAATTTAGTTTCTCTTTTAAGGGTAAATAATACCCCATTTTATGTATATACTACATTTTGTTGAGCTATTCACCCATCAATGAACATCTGGATTATTTTCACTTTTTGACTATTGTGAATAATGCTGCAGTGAGCATGTGTGTGCAAATATCTCTAAGTTCTTGCTTTTAATTCTTTTGGAAATATATCCAAAAGATGACATTGCTGGGTCATTTTGGGCAAATCATATGGGCATTTTATGTTTAATTTTTTGAAGAGGACTGTTTTTGGAATATATTTTATTTGAACCTGGTCAGTATTGCTTATATCTATTCTTACTTTCTCATCCTACCTGTTTTATGTATGATAGCTAGGTCAGATTACATATTCCATTTTTTTTCCTAATCCCCTATGGCCTTTGGTTGTCTGCTTTGTTGGTTTGTCTTCCAGTCACTTTTTTTAAAATATATTTTTTATTGAAGTATAGTGGATTTACAATGTTGTACTCGTTTCTGCTGTGCAGCAAAGTAATTAAGTTATATATACATATATTTTTCATATTCTTTTCTATTATGGTTTATTACAGGATATTGAATATAGTCCCCTGTGCTATAGAGTAGGACTTTGTTGTTTATCGATTCTATATATAATAGTTTACACCTAGTAACCCTACAGACTCCCAGTCCATTCCTCTGCCACTTCCCCCAACCACCCTGGGTAAACACAAGTCTTCTCTATGTTTAATATGTTTCTGTGTCATGAATAAGTTCATTTATGTCGTATTTTACATTCCACATGTAAGTCCCATCACTTTCTGATCTGTCAATACCCTGGCCATCTGTCAAGATCTAAATATGACTTCTTTGATAAATAATGGAGTTAAAAGATGATAGTAAATTGTTATTGTTGTTGTTCAGTTGCTAACTCGTGTATGACTCTTTGTGACCTCAGGGACTATTGCATACCAGGCTCTTGTGTCCTCCACTATCTCCCTGAATTTGCTCAGATTCATGTCCACTGGGAGAAGGCAATGGCAACCCATTCCAGTACTCTTGCCTGAACAATCCCATGGACGGAGGAGCCTGGTAGGCTGCAGTCTATGGAGTCGCTGAGAGCCGGACACGACTGAGCGACTTCACTTTGGCTTTTCACTTTCATGTGTTGGAGAAGGAAATGGCAACCCACTCCAATGTTCTTGCCTGGAGAATCCCAGGGACGGGGGAGCATGGTGGGCTGCCGTCTATGGGGTCGCACAGAGTCAGACACGACTGAAGTGACTTAGCAGCAGCAGCAACATGTCCATTGAGTCAGTGATGCTGTCTTAACCATTTCATCCTCTGCCACCCCCTTTTCCTTTTGCCTTCAGTATTCCCCAGTGTCAGAGTCTTTTCCAATAAGTCTGTTCCTCATATCAGGTGGCCAAAGTACCAGAGCTTCAGCAACAGACCTTCTGATGAATATTCAGGGTTGATTTCCTTTAGGATTGACTGGTTTGACCTCCTTGCAGTCCAAGGGACTCTCCAGTTTTCTCCAGTACCACAATTTGAAGGCATCAGTTCTTTGGCACAGAGCGTTCTTTATGATCCAACTCTCACATCCATACATAACTACTGGAAAAACCATAGCTTTGACTAGAAGGACCTTTGTTGGCAAAGTGATGTCTCTGCTTTTTAAGTGCTGTCTAGATTTGTCATAGCTTTCCTCCTAAGGAGTAGGTGTCTTTTAATTTCATGGCTGCAGTCACTGTCTGTAGTGATTTTGGAGCCCAAGAAAAGATCTGTCATTGCTTCCATTTTTTTCTCCTTTTATTTGCTGTGGAGTGAGGGGACTAGATGCCATGATCTTAGTTTTTAGAATGTTGAGTTTCAAGCCAGTTTTCTCACTCTCCTCTTTCACTTTCATCAAGAGGCTCTTTAGTACCTCTTCACTTTCTACCATTAGAGTGGTATCATCTGCATGCCTTTGGTTGTTGATATTTCTTCTGGCAATCTTGATTCCAACCTGTGATTCATACAGCCCAGCATTTTACATGATATATTCTGCATATAAGTTAAATAAGCAGGGTGAAGATATACAGTTTTTATGTACTCCTTTCCCAGTTTTGAACTAGTCCCTTGTTCTATGTCTGGTTCTAACTATTGCTTCTTGACAGTTTCCCACAGTTTGTTGTGATTCACACAAAAGCTTTAGTGTAGTCAATGAAGCAGATGTTTTTCTGAAACTCCCTTGCTTTGTCCATGATCCAGCAAATGTTGGCAGTTTGATCTCTGGTTCTTCTGACTCTTCAAAGCCAAGCTTGTACACCTGGGAGGTCTTAGTTCATGTACTGTTGAAGCCTAGCTTGAAGAATTTTGAGCATGACCTTGGTAGCATGTTAGATGGGCCCAGTTGTATAGTACATTGAACATTCTTTGGCATTGCCCTTCTTTGGATTGGAATGAAAACTGACCTTTTCCAGTCCTGTGGCCACTGCTGAGTTTTCCAAATTTGCTGACATATTGAGTATAACACTTTAACGGTGTCATCTTTTAAGATTTTAAATAGCTTAGTTTGGTCATTTCACTTGCTTTGTTTTAGTAATGCTTCCTAAGACGCTCTTGACTTTGTACTCCAGGATGTCTGGCTTTAGGTGAGTGACCACACCATCATGATAGTAAATTAGAAAGCCAAAAAATATAATTGACTGATATTAAAACTAAAAAAAAACGAGGTGTGCAAAATAGGCCAATCTAAAATACATATTTATAAGAAAAGAAGAAAGAAAACATTAATATACTGCTTCAGGATTGAGATAGGCAATATATCTGCAGGTTTAGAGGATATTAACAATAAAGAATAAAATATTTTATGCAGTTTAAACATGTACACTTAGAAAAATCTCAATGAGGCAGATTATTTGTTAAACAAAACATAAATTGTCAGAATGAAATTAAGCTGTAGAAAACCTGAACAGATTGATAACAGATGAATTGGAAAAAAAAAAAACTAATACTATCCAAGTCATCAACGTTGATTTACATCACCAGTAATAAGTCATGTTGTAACATTCATGAATCATAGGAGACTGAGGAGTCATGACACCAAACGCGTTTTGGTATCCTGAAATAGAAAAACGCACACAGGCGGACAAATAAGAATCTGGATAGAATCTGTAGCTTAATATTTTACTGATGGCAGTTTCTTAATTGGGGCAAATGTACCATGGCTATATAATACGTTTGACTTCCCTGGTGGCTCAGAGGTTAAAGCCTCTGCTTCCAATGTGGGAGACCCGGGTTTGATCTCTGGGTCGGGAAGATCCCCTGGAGAAGGAAATGGCAACCCACTCCAGTACTCTTGCCTGGAAAATGAGAAGCCTGGTAGGCTACAGTCCATGGGGTTGCAAAGAGTCGGACATGACTGAGCGACTTTCCTTCCTATATAATATGTTTAGAGGAAACCAGTAAAGAATATCAGTTCAGTTCAGTTCAGTCACTGAGTCGTGTCTGACTCTTTGCGACCGCATGAACTGCAGCACGCCAGGCCTCCCTGTCCATCACCAACTCCTGGAGCCTACCAAAACCCATGTCCATTGAGTCGGTGATGCCATCCAACCATCTCATCCTCTGTCGTCCACTTCTCCTGCTGCCTTCAGTCTTTCCCAGCGTCAGGGTCTTTTCTAGTGAGTCAGGTCTTCCCATCAGGTGGCCAAAGGATTGGAGTTTCAGCTTCAACATCAGTCCTTCCAGTGTTCCAATGAACACCCAGGACTGATCTCCTTTAGTATGGACTGGTTGCAGTCCATACTGAACTCCTTGCAGTCCAAGGGACTCTCAAGAGTCTTCTCCAACACCACAGTTCAAAAGCATCAATTCTTTAGTGCCCAGCTTTCTTTATAGTCCAGCTTTCACATCCATACATGACTGTTGGAAAAACCATAGCCTTGACTAGACGGCCCTTTGTTGGCAAAGTAATGTCTCTACTTTTTAATATGCTGTCCAAGTTGGTCATAACTTTTCTTCCAAGGAACAAGCGTCTTTTAATTTCATGGCTGCAGTCACCATCTGCAGTGATTTTGGAGCCCAGAAAATAAAGTCTGACACTGTTTCCCCATCCATTTGCCATGAAGTGATGGAACCGGACGCCATGATCTTAGTTTCCTGAATGTTGAGCTTTAAGCCAACTTTTTCACTCTCTTCTTAAGGCTCTTTAGTTCTTCTTCACTTTCTGCCATAAGGGTGGTGTCATCTGCATATCTGAGGTTATTGATATTTCTCCCAGCCATCTGGACTCCAGCTTGTGGTTCTTCCAGCCCAGTGTTTCTCATGATGTACTCTGCATATAAGTTAAATAAGCAACTTTTTTTGTAAGGCTAAAATTTTTCTAAAGTAAAAATTTGTTTAAATAGTTAAGAAAAGAGTTGTTAAAGATTTGTTATAGAAAGGAGCAGTATGCCCATATAGTTTTATTGGCTTACTGCCCTTTCTAGTGTAGCTCATTAACAAGCAACAGATAATTCTTAAATTGTTGTAAAAATTCTAAAATATTGAAAATACAGAACTGAATGCATTGCAGTGAATTATAGGAAAGCAGCATCACTTTGAGCAGTAATAGAGAAAACCTAATGAAGATAGCAAAGAAGGGCAAATAATGTATAGGAAACCTAAACAGAGCATTGGTTTGTAGGGTTTTATAAAACTGCTCAGATAATAGGGATAACTTTCAGTTTTTTTCTACTGATTTTAAAGAGGTAGAAAGCAGAACAGGTATTAATAGTATGTTATCCCCGCACGTATCTGTCATAAATAAGCAATTAAGAGAGGAAGAATAAATATTTCTACTTGGCGGATTGTTTTTGTGAGCTAGGCCTTGTGTCTCACTTCTCACTCCCATTTCTTTTCCTCAGTCATCTTCCTTTCTGCCTTTCTCTTTCCAAGCTGAATGTTCTTAGATTCAGTTTTGTAGATTCTCTAATCCTGAAGCATTCTTTCCTTTCAGTAGGGAAAATGGAGGGAAGGTTTCCTTCAGTTGAGTCAGGTGGTTGGAATGGTGAAACTAGGCAGGGAAGGGTAAACCCAAAGTAAAGAGCTACTTATGTGGTGACTCATGAGAGAGTCAAAATTGAGTAGCTGCTGGCAGAAAGCAGAAGAAAGGTGTAGATAAGGTGTGTGTGTGTGTGTGTGCGTGCACCACAGCTGCACAGGTTGCAAGCCGTGCAGTTTCTATAATTGCATTCTAATGTAATTCAGTCTTTAATGAGTAAAACTATTCAATATGAATACCAGTTCTAATAACATGGTGTAATAAGTGATGTTTGTAATATGCAATGTGTATGTAAAAGGGCCAGCCTAGATGATTGTGCTTGTTCATAGTTACATGTCTCCATCTTCAACTTCAATGTATTTACATTTGTAAAACATAAATGATTAGAAAATCATTTCATTATATTTGCTAAAATTGTGTGTAAACTGATACTTTCCAGTAACTCAGTAAGCTTCAAAGGGTTCTCCTATGAGGAAATTAGATGCATTTTAACAAAGTTTTTTTTTGTTTTTGTCTATTTTGTTTTTTGTTTTTGTTTTTTGTTTTGTTTGCTTCTTCGTTTTTGCTTGTTTGACCTATTTTTAGGGTCTTGGTTGTATTCTGCATAATTGAGGGTAATGAACCAGTGATGATGTTGGAAAATTCTCATAATTCAAGTTTTCAGGACCTGCTTTAGTTCTAGCTCTAAACTCTAAAATACATAAGAGATGCACAGATTATTCTACAGGTCTCTAAGTAACTGCTTGGTGGGTACCAAAGAATATTCTTATGTCAGTATTGGTTGTCGTGTTTCTAAAATGGTCAGCCGTAGGTGAAATAAGTGACCAACTGCGAGTCAGTCATCTTTCAAACTGGCTTGTGAGGGCATCAGCCCTTGAGCACCTCTGCTTCAGAGTTGTGGCTTAAAGCTTCTTACCAAGTGAAAATAAAAAATCTTTTCTATAACGATGTTAAGACTTTATATGTAAATGACCCGGGGAAAAATAATAAACATTTCCAGCTTCATATTTAATCCTTTCTTAAGCACAGAATTAAAGTGAAGGAGGAAAAACTGTATAGAAAATGGAGAGGCTGAAAAGGTGCAAGGAAGGAAGAAGGCTGAGTAGGATGGAAGAAGCAAACCAGTCTTAGCTGAAGGTTCTGACTATTCTCTAAGTGTATTTCAACCCTTGCCTTTTGGTGCTTGACTATTTTTTCTTCTGAATGTCAGTCAATTCCATATCTTTGAAAAGAGATAATTCTTTGAATGTTGCCAACCATCACAGGGAAATACAAATCAAACGCGTAGCAAGACACCTCACTGCCATTAGGATGATTACTTTCCCAAAACCAGGAGATAGCAAGTGTTAGCAAGGATGTGGAGAATTTGGAACTTTGAGCGCTGTTGGTGGAAGTGTAAAATGGTTCAGGTACAGTGGAAAACAATATGGCGGTTTCTCAAAAAATTAAACAAAAACATTACCATATGATCTAGCAGTTCTACATCTGGATAAATACCCAGAATAATTGAAAGCAGAGTCTCAAGGAGATATTTCTATGCCCATGTTCAAAGCAGCATTGTCCACAATAGCTAAAAAGGGTAAGCTACCCAAGTGTCCATTGATTAATGAATGGAGAAAGAAAAAGTGGTATATATATATAAGTGAAACATTGGCCTTAAAAAAGAAGGAAATTTTTAAAAAAGGAAATCTTGTCGCATGAATGAACATGAATAACATGAATGAACATTGAGGTTCATTGAGTGCTTATACTTAGGTAAGATCTCTAAAGCAGTCACACACTTAGAAACAGAAAGGAAAATGGTATTTGCCATGGCTTAGGGCGTGGGAGGATGGGTGGCTGGAGGAAATGGTGAGACGTTCAGTGGATGTAGAATTTCAGTCATGTATAAAGTTCTAGACATCTGTTGCGTAACAGTGTGAATACAGTTAACACTATTGAACTGTACTGTTAAAAATAGTTCAGCTCAGTCCCTCAGTTGTGTTCTACTTTTTGTGATGCCATGGACTGCAGCAGGCCAGGCCTCCCTGTAAATTGCCAACTTCAGGAGTTCACTCAAACTCAAGTCCATGGAGTCGGTGATGCCATCCAACCATCTCATCCTCTGTCGTCCCCTTCTCCTCCTGCCTTCAATCTTTCCCAGCATCAAGGTCTTTTCCAGTGACTCAGTTTTTCACATCAGGTGGCCAAAGTATTGTAGTTTCAGCTTCAACATCAGTCCTTCCAATGAGTATTTAGGACTGATTTCTTTAGGATGGACTAGTTGGATCTCCTTGCAGTACAAGGGACTCTCAAGAGTCTTCTCCAACATCACAGTTCCAAAGCATCAGTTCTTCAGCGCTCAGCTTTCTTTATAATCCAACTCTCACATCCATACATGACTACTGGAGAAACCATAGCTTTGACTAGATGGCCCTTTGTTGGCAAAGTAATGTCTCTGCTTTTTAATATGCTGTCTAGGTTGGTCATAACTTTTCTTCCAAGGAGCAAGTGTCTTTTAATCTCATGGCTGCAGTCACCATCTGCAATGATTTTGGAACCCCCCAAAATAGTCTGTCACTGTTTCCATTGATTCCCCATCTATCTACCATGAAGTGATGGGAGCAGATGCCATGAATGTTGAGTTTTAAGCCAACTTCTTCAATCTTCTCTTCCACCTTCATTAAGAGACTTTTTCGTTCGTCTTCACTTTCTGCCATAAGGGTTGTGTCATCTGCATATCTAAGGTTATTGATATTTCTCTAGGCAACTTTGATTCCAGCTTGTGCTTCATCCAGCGCAGCGTTTCTCATGATGTACTCTGCATATAATTTAAAGCAGGGTGACAATATACAGCCTTACTACTACTACTACTACTGCTAAGTCACTTCAGTCGTGTCCGACTCTGTGCGACCCCATAGACGGCAGCCCACCAGGCTCCCCCATCCCTGGGATTCTCCAGGCAAGAACACTGGAGTGGGTTGCCATTTCCTTCTCCAGTGTATGAAAGTGAAAAGGGAAAGTGAAGTCGCTCAGTTGTGTCCGACCCTCAGCAACCCCATGGACTGCAGCCGTCCAGGCTCCTCTGTCCATGGGATTTTCCAGGCAAAAGTACTGGAGTGGGATGCCATTGCCTTCTCCAATATACAGCCTTGATGTACTCCTTTCCCGATTTGGAACCAGTCCATTGTAATTTGTCCAGTTCTAACTGTTGCTTCTTGACCTGTATACAGATTTCTCAAGAGGCAGGTCAGGTGGTCTGGTATTCCCAGAAGCAACCTAGATGTCCATTGGCAGATGAATGGATAAGATAGTTGTGGTACATATACACAATGGAATATTACTCAGCTATTAAAAAGAACACATTTGAGCCAGTTCTAATGTGGTGGATGAAACTGGAGCCTATTATACAGAGTGAAGAAAGTCAGAAAGTAACACCAATACAGTATACTAAGGCATATATATGGAATTTAGAAAGATGGTAACAATGACCCTATGTGCAAAGACAGCAAAAGAGACACAGATATAAAAAACAGACCTTTGGACTCTGTGGGAGAAGGCAAGGGTGGGATGATTTGAAAGAATAACATTGAAACATGTATATTACTCTTCCCTGGTGGCTCAGACGGTAAAGCATCTGTCTACAATGTGAGAGACCTGGGTTCGATCCCTGGGTTGGGAAGATTCCCTGGAGAAGGAAATGGCAACCTGTATATTACCATATGTGAAATAGATGACCAGTCCAAGTTTGATGTGTGAAACAGGACTCTCAAAGCCAGTCCAGTGGGACAACCCAGAGGGATGGGATGGGGAGGGAGGTGGGGGGTGGTTTGGGATGGAGGGACACATGCACACCTGTGACTAATTCATGTCAATGTATGGCAAAAACCACCGCAATATTGTAATTAGGCTCCAATTAAAATAACTGATTTAAAAAATCTATTGGGGAGAGCATGACTGACAGATTTTGCTACACAAAATTTAAAGAAAAATAGTTAAGATGGCAAATTGTTATATACTTGTACTACAGTTAAGAAAATCGAAATAATTTATAAAGAGGGCTGCTTGCCAAGAGAATAATGATTTGGTCCTGGCATTGAAATATTTTAAAAGCCTCCCAGGTGATCCTACAGCAGGTTTGGAAACCACTGAAATAAACAGATGAACAACAACAAAAAAACACGCATAAAAACTTTTTAAAAAAACAAAATTATAAGACAAGCTGCAAAGGAGATGATGTCATGTGATATTGTAAATAATTTCTTTCCTGGAAATTAAGTATTGTTTGGTTCACCTACTGTTAAATTCTAACTAACTAAAGGAAAGATATAAGCATCTGAATGCAGAGTTCCAAAGAATAACAAGAAGAGATAAGAAGGCCTTCTTCAGCGATCAATGCAAAGAAATAGAGGAAAAGAACAGAATGAGAAGGACTAGAGATCTCTTCAAGAAAATTAGAGATACCAAGGGAACATTTCATGCAAAGATGGGCTTGATAAAGGACAGAAATGGTATGGACCTAACAGAAGCAGAAGATATTAAGAAGAGGTGGCAAGAATACACAGAAGAACTGTACAAAAAAGATCTTCACGACCCAGTAATCATGATGATGTGATCACTAATCTAGAGCCAGACATCTTGGAATGTGAAGTCAAGTGGGCCTTAGAAAGCATCACTACGAACAAAGCTAGTGGAGGTGATGGAATTCCAGTTGAGCTGTTTAAAATCCTGGAAGATGATGCTGTGAAAGTGCTGCACTCAATATGCCAGCACATTTGGAAAACTCAGCAGTGGCCACATGACTGGAAAAGGTCAGTTTTCATTCCAATCCCAAAGAAAGGCAATGCCACAGACTGCTCAAACTACTGCACAGTTACACTCATCTCACACGCTAGTAAAGTAATGCTCAAAATTCTCCAAGCCAGGCTTCAGCAATACATGAACCTTGAACTCCCTGATGTTCAAGCTGGTTTTAGAAAAGGCAGAGGAACCAGAGATCAAATTGCCAACATCCGCTGGATCATGGAAAAAGCAAGAGAGTTCCAGAAAAACATCTATTTCTGCTTTATTGACTATGCCAAAGCCTTTGACTATGTGGATCACAATAAGCTGTGGAAAATGCTGAGAGAGATGGGATACCAGACCACCTGACCTGCCTCTTGAGAAACCTATATGCAGGTCAGGAAGCAACAGCTAGAACTGGACATGGAACAACAGACTGGTTCCAAATAGGAAAGGAGTACGTCAAGGCTGTATATTGTCATCCTGCTTATTTAACTTCTATGCAGAGTACATCATGAGAAACGCTGGACTGGAAGAAACACAGGCTGGAATCAAGATTGCCGGGAGAAATATCAGTCACCTCAGATATGCAGATGACACCAGCCTTATGGCAGAAAGTGAAGAGGAGCTAAAAAGCCTCTTGATGAAAGTGAAAGAGGAGAGTGAAAACGTTGGCTTAAAGCTCAACATTCAGAAAACGAAGATCATGGCATCCGGTCCCATCACTTCATGGGAAATAGATGGAGAAACAGTGGAAACAGTGTCAGACTTTATTTTTGGGGGGCTCCTAAATCACTGCAGATGGTGATTGCAGCCATGAAATTAAAAGATGTTTACTCCTTGGAAGAAAAGTTATGACCAACCTAGATAGTATATTCAAAAGCAGAGACATTACTTTGCCGACTGAGGTCCGTCTAGTCAAGGCTATGGTTTTTCTTGTGGTCATGAATGGATGTGAGAGTTGGACTGTGAAGAAGGCTGAGTGCCGAAGTATTGATGCTTTTGAACTGTGGTGTTGGGGAAGACTCTTGAGAGTCCCTTGAACTGCAAGGAGATCCAACCAGTCCATTCTGAAGGAGATCAGCCCTGGGATTTCTTTGGATGGAATGATGCTAAAGCTGAAGCTCCGATACTTTGGCCACCTCATGCCAAGAGTTGACTCATTGGAAAAGACTCTGATGCTGGGAGGGATTGTGGGAGGAGGAGAAGGGGACAACAGAGGATAAGATGGCTGGATGGCGTCACGGACTCGATGGATGTGAGTGTGAGTGAACTCCAGGAGATGGTGATGGACAGGGAGGCCTGGCGTCCTGTGATTCATGGGGTCGCAAAGAGTTGGACACGACTAAGGGACTGAACTGAAAAAATGATTTATTAATTCACCCATAAGAGTTGAAATCAGAGAACTCTTTTAATAGTATTTTGAAGAAATTTGTAAAAGCAAAATAATCAGGTGTCTGGTAGATGATTTTCATCAATGCCTACATTATAAGAATTTTATATATATATGTGTGTGTGTATATATATGTATATATATAATTAAGTAGTATATATATATGGTTAAGTAACATTTAACCTAAAGTTTGGCTTATTTGAAAGGGTAAATGCTATTCAACTAGAATTATATTGTTCTTTTATATTTTCAACAGTTTTTATTACATATATCCATATTATCATTTCTAGATTTTCAAAATAAAATTTGTCTCTAGTTTGTTGTTGATACTAGTATTTACACATGAGAATTATAAATGGTGAATATATTTGATGCAAAAGGCAAGGGATAAGGGGAGTACCAAGATAATTTTTGTCATTACAACGTTTTAGAAAGTATGGTGCAAATCAGAGTCTCAGGTAAAGGTGACAGCCTTCTTCAGTGAAATTTATTAATAGTACAGATATCATTTAAATTTTCTGAGTATGGAATTTCTGCTTTCAGTTCAGTTCAGTCGCTCAGTCGTGTCCGACTCTTTGTGACCCCATGAATTGCAGCACGCCAGGCCTCTCTGCCCATTACCAGCTTCCGGAGTTCACTCAAACTGACATCCATCGAGTCAGTGATGCCATCCAGCCATCTCACCCTCTGTCGCCCCCTTCTCCTCCTGCCCCCAGTCCCTCCCAGCATCAGAGTCTTCTAGTGAGTCAGCTCTTCTCATGAGGTGGCCGAAGTACTGGAGTTTCAGCTTTAGCATCATTCCTTCCAAAGAAATCCCAGGCCTGATCTCCTTCAGAATGGACTGGTTGGACCTTCTTGCAGTCCGAGGGACTCTCAAGAGTCTTCTCCAACACCACAGTTCAAAAGCATCAATTCTTCGGTGCTCAGCCTTCTTCACAGTCCAACTCTCACATCCATACATGACCGCTGGAAAAACCATTGCCTTGACTAGACGAGCCTTAGTCGGCAAAGTAATACCTCTGCTTTTGAATATGCTATCTAGGTTGGTGTTAACTTTTCTCCCAAGGAGTAAGCTTCTTTTAATTTCTGCCTTAAATATATGCAAATAGAAAGCTATATCTTTGAAATCAGTTTTTGTCCTTAGCATTGCAAAATATCTACTGGCAGTATATAAACTTGAAATAGGAGACTGTTCTTTTTTTAAGTAACCTTTTTCCTGCAGATGTAACTTTGACAAAGGAAGGTTTTGTGTGTGTGTGTGTGTGCTCCCAGCAGGTAATCAGCAATAGTAAAGACAGTTGTCATTTGTGAAATGAACTCTGCTCAGTTTAGATACAGAATGTGTACAGCTGTTTAAATGTAATTTCTGGTATTCATATAAAAGTGTTCGGTTTTTGAAGCTCCTCTAGGTAAATTTTAGAAATAAATTTTTGAGTACTTAATCATATCACCTCTGATATTTGGTGGGGGGAGAGAGCAAATATATCTAGTTACTGTTATAAAATGGGAGATGAAAATTGATGGTAAGATTTCCTATTATCACATGACAGAAAAACAGAATGTATGTTACAATCAAATATTGTTTATTACAGAATCTTTAAAATGCTTTGTAAATACTTTCTTCTTATATATGTTATAGTGTACACTTTTTGATCACATTTTGAATTTGGTACTAAGGCAGAATTAAGTTGCTTTATAGGCTAAATAAAGTATTCAAAATTTTATTTAAATTTCTATTAAAGGGTAACATTTCATTGAATAGGAATTTGACCCAAGCTTACCTACATATGTGTATCTGCTTCCAAGTCTTGTCCTGACATTTGCCTTTTTGCATTTTTTCTTTGTTGTGCTTCAGTCTCTGTTGTAATCTGGAATGCAAAAAGAACTTCCCGGAAGGACATAGTAGTACTTTAAAAATGTGCAAATAGGAATAGAGTCATCAGTCAGTGACTAAGGATAACTGAATTCAATTTCGCTGATGTTTAAATTGTCTAATGTCCTGTCTTTCAGTGAGACCAGCATTTGGCATTCAATATCTGGGATTGTGGGTGAGGTGAAAGGAAAGGTGAATTGTAATAATGAATCTAGGCAGGAACTGAAGGAGGCTTTGTTTGTTTTTTTTTTAACTTGTTTTGTAATAAGATCAGTTGTTTCAGTGAATAACCAGGTTGTAGTGACATGAGAAATCGCACGTTGCTTGTGGGATACATAACGACATAGGAACAGCCAAAATTCTTTTCATTTATCACGAATTCCAGAAAGAGAACTTTTGACCAGAAGTATCACATTCTCTTTTTTTTTTTTTTTTTTTAAAGCTAAACAGTGTTCGTTCTTTAGGGAATACAGCATTCCAACTTTACTAGAAATCCCAAATGGAATCATATTGCATGATTGTAGTCAGAAAAGAAATGTGTAAATAGCACCCAAGAGAAACTCTTAAGGCTGCCTTACCAAGGTTAAATACAAGTTTGTGACTGTAAGCAAGTCCATAACTAATTCTCTCCTCTCCTCCCAGTAGCCACCCCTAATTTGTGTTGGAACTTTAATTCAGAGTTCATAAACGTTTAGTCTAATTGGGAAAGAGGAATGTCAATGGGTTAACACGCAAGTCACAAAAGTATATAATGCCCCTTTTGTGATTTTATTTTTTATATAAGTTAAAAAGCAAAGTAGGACCAGGGTTTGCTACATACCTTTTTTTTTTGCGCTGTACCTCATGTGTCAATACTAAATTGGAGGTGAAGCTCACTTAGATGGCCTTTTGTCTAGGTTGAACTATTTATATTTAGCTTTCTGATCTGGACATTTCATTTAATTTCTCTGAGGTTTAGTTTCCTATCTCATAAGTCGTCCTTTTTTTTTTCCTCTTACAGAATTTCTGTCTAGTGTATAAGAGAAAGGCTTGATGGTATTCCAAGGCTCTTAAGATCTAAGTTAAGAAAAAGCAATATTTAAGAAATAAATAGCTTAGTATTGTTGAAATTTATATAATAGTGCCTCTAGCTACAGCAGGAGCTGAAAATGAAGTAGATTGACTTGAATTGCTTTGAAGGGTAGGGTAGAATTTTACTTGTTAGCATGAAGAGGATGGGGTGGGGGAAGTGAACAGATCCAGACAGGGGTGTAGGTCAGATGGGGGCTTCCCCTACGAGAATGACCTGACTGAAGCAGAGACTCAAGGGGGTGGAAGTGGAGAAGAATGGAAATTTAAATTGCATAAATTTATGAAGCCAGATAGTGGATGGCCTTGAAAGTTGTATAAAGTGTGTATTTGAATTAAGTAATAAGAAACCATCACAGATTCTTGAACAGGAGAATAACAAGACCAGAGACATATTTCAGAAAATTAATCTATCAGTGGTACGTCATTGGAATGCTTGGAAAAGAATATATCTGAGTTTTCCCTGATGCATAAATTCTGTCCTGGCATTGGAAATCAGCAGTTCTTAAAGAGTTCACATTTTCCCACTGTGTATAATCATCTTACCTTGTATGTGACAGTGAACTCTTTTTGCATTCTTACTTTCTGTTTCAGAGCAACATCACAGTGTAATCTTTTTTAGAAAATTTAACAGACACCCAGAGATTAAATTTGAATTAAAATTTAGTCACATTTGGTGCCACAAATACAGATACTTCAACTAAAGGTAATACTCAGATGAACAGATATTTTATTTGGGCAACTGTGTTTGTAGTGATTTCATAACTTACTTTTCTGCATGATCACTAGTAGGTTTCTTTTGATGTTATTTGGGAGATCTGTCCTGAGAACAGAAACATTGACTGTGATAGATATGTTTTAGAATAGAGATTACATGATGTTTTCATAATGCTTGTAGCAGTATTATGTGCCTTGTAGATTTGTAGTCTTAGTATTTTTATACTAATCATTGAAGCAATAAAATAAAGTGGAGACTATCATAGGATTTAATATCCAGAATTAGCAGGAAAGGAAAAAAAAATCAGAAACAGAAGAATGTAGATATATATACTACTAATTAATAATAAGTGAGTATGTAGTATATTTCTCTGTGTGCACATAAGCCAACAGCTTTGGGCCTCAGATCTGTATGTATAAAATGAGGGTTATAGTTCTGACTCTATCATCTTCCCAGGATGTGAGAAACAAAGGAAAGACACTGTATTTTAAGTTTACTTAAAAGACTACATAAACTCTTAACATACTGCCCAAATATATTTATTATCATTATTATTATGATTACTTCTGAAAATACACATCATATATTATAGCTCTTTATTAAAAAGATGATTTATAGAGTAGGTTAGAATTGCCAGTACTTGGGATAGGAGTGTACATTTCAGGAATTAATTGAATGTTTTTTTATTTAAGAGAAAAACATCAAAAGAATATTAGATTTATTTGCTCACTGCAGCCAGGAATTCCTATAATGATGGTGAAATCATAATTAAAATAATAATGTGAAATAAACACAAAGGTTCATACAGACTCTGTATAGATGAACTTCTTTCTCATGTCCCTGGTCAGGGAACAGTGAAGTTCCTTGGGGCCTGGCAAAAGCAAATGAGCATGTTTCTGTCCTTTAAGTATGTTTTCATAGCACAGGGCATTCAAAGATCCAGTGAAATAAAGCAACCTCTGCTGAAGGTTATTAACATTGTAGACTGTAGGAAACAAGCCTCATACAGAGAATGAGTAGACACAATAGGCAAGAGAATAAGTACAACAAGAGCGAGAGATAATAGAAAAACCTTGAAGAAACACTATAACAAGTCTGAGACTCACAGATACAGAAGATAAGCTAGTGGTTACCAAAGTGGAGAGGAAAGAGGGGAGGGGCAGATTGAGCATATGGGATCAAGCTACTATGTATAAAATAGATAAGCAACAAGAATATACTGTGTAGCATAGGGAGTTATCGCCATTATCTTATAATAACTTATAATGGAGTATAATCTATAAAAATGTAGAACCACTGTGCTATACAACTGAAACTAATATTGTAAATCAGCTATACTACAACTAAAAAAATGTTTTTTAAACCAAGTTCATTTGAAATTATTAGTGATTAATCATTCCCAGTATGGACAACTTGTGTAATAGGAAAGAGGAACAGGGAGACTTGACAGACCAAATGCTTAGCAATGAAAAAACACAGTAAATGAAATTAAAATGTCAGTGATTTTTATTCAACAGACTTTTGCATTCTTTCTATGTCCTACAATGTATTTCTTACTGTAGGTTAGTATAATTATTTGAAGAGGGAATTAGTTAATTGGAAGAGGGATTTGTGGATACCACCCAGAAAATAGCACAGATACATAAAGAAAAAAATATTTATAAAATGTTAACATGACACACAGAATTAGAGAGTCCAACTTCTAGAAATTTTAGAGCTAGAGGAGAGAGAGAATGAATCAAAGACAATATCTGAAAGGAGGATAAAGGCTGTTAAGTTTTTGAAGATTAAGGAATATCCTAAGATTTTAGATTGAAGAAACATACTGTGTTCCAAACAAGGGGCATAAAAATAAGTCCATACTTAATGTGTACTATTTGTGAGCACTTATTATTCCCCAAGCATGTTCTAAGTTCTTTACATGTATTATCGCATTTAATTCCTTCAATAATCTTCGGGAAAAGTATATTCTTATTCCTACTTAAAAATTCAGGAAAACTCAGAGAAGTTAAAACCTTAAGTCCACACAACTTATAAATAATAGAGCCAGTATTTTAACTTTTGAAAATTCCCCTGATAAAACTGGTCAAGAAATGGTAGAAGCAGTACACACTAATAGTGTTAGAAATGTAAAGGATTTATGTTGAGATTTTTAAAAATTATAATAGCAACTTTGAACAGGTTTAGTCCAAAAATATGAATTCAAAAATTTGAATTAAATTTAGACTTTATGGTTAGTTTAGAATTTCTAGTTTTCTAGAAAAATATAAATGACCAAAGTTGACTGAAGGAAATAGAAAATCTAAGAGAACTCTAACCATTAAAGAAATAAACATTTTTTAAAATGTGTCTAAGAAGCATTAGTCTGTTATTTTACTTACGAATTTTACCAAAATTTCTATTAGTAAGTTATGTCTGTCTTATACGAAATGTTCAGAAAGTGACAAATTGAGTGATTTACCAGTTAACACTTATCCTGCCTCTAGTTTGTGTCTTTCTGCCTCTCTGGAAAGCAGTCTTTGTGAGAATAATGACCTTGCCTTACTCACTTGCCAGCTGCGTCTTCAGCGTTTAGTGGGATACTTGTCATGTGGTGTGCTGGCAGTAAATATTTGGCTGAAAAATATAGCAATATTTTAATTAAAGTCTTAAATGTATTTAGAAATATTTAATAGTTATATTCTTTTTTCACCTGTCATAATTCTTATAGGGAAATGTTAGATGAAACAAATTGGTCTATATTTTAATATACTATGATATGTTCTTTGCAAATATTCTTTTAATCGGTTTTAATAAAATACATGAGATTTTAAAAGCATGCCATTTGGATGTCTTAATTAACTCAATGTGTGGAGGAATCCTTTCATGATGTATATGTGTATGAAATCATTGTGTTGTACACTTTTTAAAATTCTTATAATTCTGTTCGTTAATTATACCTAAGTAAAGCTGGGGGGGAATACCTCCAATATAGGTTATTATTATAAGCATGTGTATTATTATTAGTGAATGATTTGTGTCAGATATGATAGTTCTTGGATGCTTTAAAAAGATAATTTGGTGGAAGAAAAGGTAAAAAAATAATCCTCTTCATCTTAAGATTTAGTTTTTTTAAAATATTTGTCTTTTTTATTTATGGCTGTACTGGTTCCTTGTTGCTGCGCATGGCCTTTCTCTAGTTGTAAAGAGTAGGGGCTACTCTCTCTTTGCAGGGCACAGTCTTCTCATTGCAGTGACTCTTGTTGTGGCTCTGGGGCTGTAGGAGGCGGGCTCAGTGGTTGTGGCACATGGGCTTAGCTGCCCCGTGGAGTGTGAGATCTTCCCATACCAGGGATCAAACCTGTGTCCCTTGCATTGCAAGGCAGATTCTTAACCTTTGGACCACCAGGGAAGCCCCATAAGTATACAGTTGTAATCCATTTCTCCTATTTATACTTCATCTTGTTTTCAATATACTTAGTAAGTTTTTACCTTAATAGGAATATTCTCTTATATTATTTTTCTTTCTTGTACTTTACTATTTAAAGACCTATGTCAGATTTAAATGATTTTGCTTTCCCTCATCTTAACCTCTTCTGTTTATTCTTTTTGCCTGTGTGTTCTGCTTCTTGCATCCTACAAGTTTTACTTACTCTGAAGATGTGTTTGCTAATTGACTTACCAAAGATTGCAATTATCTTTATCTGATTATGTGTTAAATTTACTATCGGGTTTTTTGTTTTCCTTTCATGAGTTTAAAAGAAAAGTCAGATATATTTAAGAAGTCAAGGGTTCAATCTTACCATGTATGAAATGTGACATTGTAGTTCATGACTAGTGCCATTCATATTTTATTCCTTGAAATCAGAGATTTTTCATCTTTCTGTAATTCAGAGTAACTTTTATGTTGTTCAGATTCAAGTGTGAAATTTAAATGAAACAACTGGTTTCTTCTTAAACCAAAGAGAGTTTTTGTGCTTGATAGGATTTTTAAATAGTGAAAAGAAAACATCTGTTTTCTTAAGTGCACTTAAGTTAAATTTTTGTTTTTAATTTATTTGTATTTAAAATCCAACCACAATTACTTACTTCCAGAGAGGAATTCTTGGTAAATCTAAGAGTTATTGGCACTACATCAAAACTGTGTATTAAGTAAATATGTGTGGATGTAAAATACTCTGTTCCTGGTACTTTAGAGAATTAGAAATTTTCTCTGATTTGAGTTACTTCACAGTTTTACTGACGCTCATAACGTGTTCTTGTTTAGCACTTCACACTTACTTCTGATGTATATAGAAAATCAACCCCATCCTTCAGGTTAAAAAGAAATTATATAATATTTCCTACCTGGAAAAGTTTCTTCCTCTAATTTAGAATTTAAATTTTTGGAATATTCATAGACTATTTCTATGAAATCATGTAAAATTATATTATTAGTAAAATTAAGATGGGTTCCTAAATTTAAAATATTCATTTTATGTAGGATATCATAATTCTAACTTTTTATTAAATCACTGAAAACATGAGAAGGACCAAAATTGTCAGTTCCATGTGTTTGTGTGTGTGTGTTTAGATTTTTGTGATGTGCATTGATGCTTGATTAGCTGCTATTTCTTAGTGCATTAAGCAGTCATATGAAATAGTTATTTAAGTCATACCCACTTACAGCTGTTATAATGAATTAGTATGTGCGTGCACACATATGTCTTTTTCCTGGATAAATTAAACAGTTCAACAAGATCACCCACTTTCCTGATTAAATTCTTTCTTTTTTTTAATCTTTTTAAAAAATTTAAATAGCAACTGTTAAGTATTTAAAGGATCTCTGTTGGAGAAGAAAGAAAATGTATGTGCCAGAGAAACCATTTTTGTGTGTTTTTAGTTAGTTGAGATCTTAATATAGTGTTGGTTGGTTTTTGTGATATTAAATTTCTTGATTTTTGATTTGTGTCATTGGTATTATAAAATGATTTAAAACTTTGAGACCATGCAATGAGATTCAGGTGTATGACTAATTTTACTAAATTTTGCTGTGATTAATTTATTTCTGTGTAGAATTTTTTCTCAGCAGGTGAAGTCATGGCATTTTAATAAAATTATAGGTATATTTTTTTATTTTCCAATAATATGCATTGTTTGATAATATCAAAAGAAAGTTGTTTTAAAACAGCTTATGTTATAATTAGTATGGCTCCTGAACATTGAGAAAAATGATGGATTATAAATGTTAAATTGATTCTGAGTTACCAGTTACTTTAATATTCATTGATAATGTAGCAACTGTATGTGTAGTTTGGTTACTTTAGGAATAATTCAATTAATGACTACTTTAGAGTAGTAGAAGACTCAAAAGATCTGTAGGATTTCCCTTCTATTGCCTCTAATTTTAGTGTAATTTTAAGTGGCCTCAAATAAAGCCAGTGAAGAAATGTTTTATTTTTCAAACATATAAAATACATCTGGAAGAATAAATTCACATCTGGTTCATGGATTTCCTCCATGGAGATGATCCAAATTCAGTGTCAAGATTAGAGTTTGTACTCATGGGTTTGCAGAATCTTGTACGGAATTTGAAATATTTTGTTTGGAAGTAGTTGGGGAAACAGTTGATTCAGATGTTTGTGTTCTAATTTTAGACCTTTTTCTCCCTCATTAAAAATGAATATGTTTTGTGCTTCATGATATAATCAAGGTCGTTATAACACAGATTATATTTAAGAAGATATTTTGTGTCACCAGTCTCAAACATTATGAGTTTTATGAAAGAGAACAATTAAAATTTAAACTTACAGGTCATGATCATTGGTGACCCTTACCTAACAGAAATGTACTTCTTGCATGTAATGTTGTATAGTCTTAGTCTTAACTATACCATCACACTTCATCGACTCCATTTAGAGTCCTTTTTAAAAATTGTTGTATTTTAAATTCTGCCAAAATGGGCTGTATATGCTTAGAAAATAATGGTATATATACTCAGTTCCTCCCTCAGCTTCACAATGGCTAAAAAATGTATTTGTGTCTGAATGGAGTCCCTAGAGTAGCATAAAGTAGAAGCATTTATGGGTTCAATCCAAGAAGCATGTGAACTAAAAATAATATTGTCAAACTTTTATGAATTATTTTTCTTTTGCATTGAGATTGCCAAATCAAACTGCTAGTCATGTGAATTAAGCATGATATACTAGAACAAATGGGTGTTGCTCATTAAAGAGGATGTTTGGGTTCTTTTTTTCAAGGATTACATTTTCACCCTTTAATGTGATATATTTTTCACATAACATAATAAAGTTTATTTGTAGATAAATCTGTAGCTATTGTTCCTATATGTTTTTTAGCTTTGAATTTTCCATGGATAGAGAATGCATTTTGCATATGTGTCTGATTTAGTGGTTTCTGAACAATATGGCAAGAATTCTTATGTTTCAGCAGATTTTCCAGTGTATCACCAAACTGTAGGTATTATAAGAGTCTAGAAAGGGGCCAGTCATTGAAACTTCTTTCTTTACTCTTTACTCCCTATTTTAACCCTTCTTCCCGCTTAAGTCATTGCTATATGAAATTTTGTTCTTGGCAAATGAGAATGAAAATGGAAATATTAATTTGAGGGGTCATATTTATATTAGTGTTACTGTTAGAAACTGTGGTTTCCTGTACTTTTTAAGAATAGCTACCTTAAAAAGTTAACTGTTCTCATTTCCTTTTGCACCCTTCTTGTTGTTTTGTGCTTCCTACTTTTTGTTCCTTGTATGAGTACCACCTTATGGTTACTACGGGAGCTCTGAATGAATGCTTCATTGATACATTTGACTCTTTTCATGTATTACTAATTCACTGGTATGTTGACTTTTCCTGCTGCTGCTGCTTAGTTGCTTCAGTCATGTCCGACCGACTGTGTGTGACCCTATGGACTGTAGCCTGCCAGGCTCCTCTGTCCATGGGATTCTCCAGGCAAGAGTACTGGAGTGGGGTGCCATGCCCTCCTCCAGGGGATCTTCCCAACCCAGGAATCGAACCTCAGTCTCCTGCATTGCAGGCAGATTCTTTACCACTGAGCCATCAGGGAAGCCCTCCTCTTTTTCATATATGTATGTATATATTTAACCTTTACAAGTATTTCTTGAGGGTCTACCTAGAAGGCAGTGTTCAGAGTACTGATTTTAAGCTGTCTGATTAACCTTTCTTCCCTTCCAGGTAGTAGAACTCCTTCTTTAACCTCTGTCATTCATAATTTATAGCTCAATTTGTTCTGGTATTCTTCAATTTCATATCCATTCCTAATGCCTTTCCCTTAATCTTACTTCAAATTTGTGATCACTTACTTTGTTCAGTACCATATAATGGTTGTATTTTTGAAAGTCAAATGTCAGTAATGAAGGTGTTATGGCAAATTGTTGCTGTTTTTCATTCGCTTAAGTTGTGTCCAACTCTTTGCAACCCCATGGACTGGAGCATGCCAGGCTCCTCTGTTCTCCACTATCTCTTGGAGTTTGCTCAAGTTCACATCCATTGAGTCGGTGATGCTATTTAACTGTCTCATCAGGTATACTTTAATAGATTTTAACATATGCTTATATCCATGAAGCTATCATCACAAGCAAGATAATGGACATATCTATTACCTCAGAAGTTTTTCTCATGCCTCTTTGTGATCCTTTTTTCTCATTGCCTCCCACCCCCAGACAACCACTGATTTGCTTTCTGTCACTGTACATTGATGGCTTGAATGGTGGGCTCCCAAAAGTTACGTCGACATGGAACTTGTGAATCTGACCTTATTTGGAAGATGTAATTAAGTTAAGGATCTGGAAATGAGCTCAACCTAGCTTAGATTTGGCCCAAATCCAATGATAAGTGTCCTTATAAGAGAAGAAAAGGACACTGAGAGGAGAAGGTGATGTAATGGAGTCAGATAATGTAGTGACTCATCTGCAAGCCAAGGACTACCCAGTATTACTGGCAGTCACCAGCGGCTAGGCAAGAGGAACAGAACAGATTCTTCCTTGAAGTGTACAGAAGGAACTAGCCCTGCCAACATGCTGATTTTGGATTTCTCCTTCAGTACTGTGACAGACTAATTTATTTTGTTTTAAGCCACCAAGTTTGTGATAATTTGTCACAGTATCCCAATGAAGTGGATACAAAATTAGTTTTCATTTTTTAGAATTTTATGTAAATGGAGTCATTCAGTATGTATTCTTTTTTATCTAGATTCTTTCACCATACTTATTTTTAGATGCCCTTTCATATATTAATAATTCATTTTATTGCTAAGTATATACACATATGTAGTCTATATATGTATACACATATGTATATATTGACTACAATTTGTTGATTTGTTGTTGATGAACATTTGGTTATTTCCAAATTTTTCTAATATAAAGTTGCTATGAACATTTGTGTCATCTTTGTGTAGACAGATGATTTTCTCCGTCTTGGATAAATTTCTAGATTTTGAATGCTTCAGTATATTTGACTTTATATATGTATACATTTGGAGAAGGCAATGGCAACCTATTCCAGTACTCTTGCCTGGAAAATCCCATGGGCGGAGGAGCCTGGTAGGCTGCAGTCCATGGGGTTGCTAAGAGTCGGACATGACTGAGCAACTTCACTTTCACTTTTCCCTTTCATGCATTGGAGAAGGAAATGGCAACCCACTCCAGTGTTCTTGCCTGGAGAATCCCAGGGACGGGGGAGCCTGGTGGGCTGCCATTTATGGAGTTGCACAGAGTCGGACACGACTGAAGCAGGTACAGCATGTACACATTAACCTTTTTAATAAGACTGCAAAAGTGTTTTTTTGAAAATACTGTGCCATTTACATTCCCTCAAGTAGTATATGAGAATTCAAGTGCTGCCTCATCTTGACTAGTTCTTGGTAGGATTAGTCTTTTAAACTTTAACCACTGTACTGTGTGTAGTGACATATCATTATGGTTTTAATTTTTACTTCCCAGATGACTCATACTGTTGAGCAATTTTTCACATGTTCCTGTTCCATCTTTATATCTTATTTGGTGAAATATGTGTTCAAATCTCTTGCCCATTTTTTAAAAAATATAAATTTATTTATTTTAATTGGAGGCTAATTACCTTACAGTATTGTATTGGTTTTGCCACACATCAACATGAATCCGCCACGGGTGTACACGTGTTCCCCATCCTGAATCCCCCTCCCACCTCCGTCCCCATACCATCCCTTTGGGTCATCCCAGTGCACCAGCCCCGAGCATCCTATATCATGCATTGAACCTGGACTGGCAATTCGTTTCACATATATTATACATGTTTCAATGCCATTCTCCCATATCATCCCACCCTTGCCCTCTCCCACAGAGTCCAAAACACTGTTCTATACATCTGTGTCTCTTTTGCTGTCTCTCATACAGGGTTATTGTTACCTTCTTTCTAAATTCCATATATATGCATTAGTATACTGCATTGGTGTTTTTCTTTCTGGCTTACTTCACTGTGTATAATAGGCTGCAGTTTCATCCACCTCATTAGAACTGATTCAAATGTATTCTTTTTAATGGCTGAGTAGTACTCCATTGTGTATATGTACCACAGCTTTCTTATCCATTCGTCTGCCAATGGACATCTAGGTTGCTTCCATGTCCTGGCTATTATAAACAGTGCTGCAATGAACATTGGGGTACATGTGTCTCTTTCAGTTCTGGTTTCCTTGGTGTGTGTGCCCAGCAGTGGGATTTCTGGGTCATTTGGCAGTTCTATTTCCAGTTTTTAAAGGAATCTCCACACTGTTCTCCATAGTGGCTGTACTAGTTTGCATTCCCACCAACAATGTAAGAGAGTTCCCTTTTCTCCACACCCTCTCCAGCATTTATTGCTTGTAGACTTTTGGATAGCAGCCATTCTGACTGGTGTGAAATGGTACCTCATTGTGGTTTTGATTTGCATTTCTCTGATAATAAGTGATGTTGAGCATCTTTTCATGTGTTTGTTAGCCATCTGTATGTCTTCTCTGGAGAAATGTCTGTTTAGGTCTTTGGCCCATTTTTTGATTGGGTCATTTATTTTTCTGGAATTGAGCTGCAGAAGTTGCTTGTATATTTATGAGATTAATTCTTTATCAGTTGCTTCATTTGCTATTCATCTTGCTTATAGTTTCCTTTGTTGTGCAGAAGCTTTTAATTTTAATTTGGTCCTATTTGTTTGTTTGTTTGTTTTTTTTGCTTTTATTTCCAATATTCTGGGAGGTGGGTCATAGAGGATGCTCTGTGATTTATGTTGGAGAGTGTTTTGCCTATGTTCTCCTCTAGGAGTTTTATAGTTTCTGGTCTTACGTTTAGATCTTTACATCTTTAATAATCTTTGAATTTATTTTTGTGTATGGTGTTAGAAAGTGTTCTAGTTTCATTCTTTTACAAGTGGTTGACCAGTTTTCCTAGGACCACTTGTTAAAAAGATTGTCTTTTCTTCATTGTATATTCTTGCCTTCTTTGTCAAAGATAAGGTGTCCATAAGTGCATGGATTTACCTCTGGGCTTTCAACTTTGTTCCATTGATCTATATGTCTGTCTTTGTGCCAGTACCATACTGTCTTGATGACTGTGGCTTTGTAGTAGAGCTTGAAGTCAGGCAGGTTGATTCCTCCAGTTCCATTCTTCTTTCTTAAGATTACTTTAGCTATTCGAGGTTTTTTGTATTTCCATACAAATTGTGAAATTATTTGTTCTAGCTCTGTGAAAAATACCGTTGGTAGCTTTCTAGGGGTGCATTGAATCTATAGATTGCTTTGGGTAGTATACTTATTTTCACTATATTGATTCTTCCAATCCATGAACACAGTATATTTCTCCATCTATTAGTGGCCTCTTTGATTTCTTTCACCATTGTTTTATAGTTTTCTATATATAGGTCTTTAGTTTCTTTAGGTAGATATATTTCTAAGTATTTTATTCTTTTCATTGCAATGGTGAAGGAATTGTTTCCTTAATTTCTCTTTCTATTTTCTCATTATTAGTGTATAGGAATGCAAGGGATTTCTGTGTGTTGATTTTATATCCTGCAGCTTTACTATATTCATTTATTAGTTTTAGTAATTTTCTGGTGGAGTCTTTAGGGTTTTCTATGTAGAGGATCATGTCACCTTCAAACAGTGAGAGTTTTACTTCTTCTTTTCTAATTTGGATTTCTTTTATTTCTTTTTCTGCTCTGATTGCTATGGCCAAAACTTCCAAAACTATATTGAATAGTATTGTGAAAGTGGGCACCCTTGTCTTATTCCTGACTTTAGGGGAAATGCTTTCAATTTTTCACTATTGATGATAATGTTTGCTGTGAGCTTGTCATATATAGCTTTTATTATGTTGAGGTATGTTCCTTCTGTGCCTGCTTTCTGGAGGGTTTTTATCATAAATGGATGTTGAATTTTGTCAAAGGCTTTCTCTGCATCTATTAAGATAATTATATGGCTTTTATTTTTCCATTTGTTAATGTGGTATATTACATTGATTGATTTGCGGATATTGAAGAATCCTTGCATCCCTGGGATAAAGCCCACTTGGTCATGATGTATGATCTTTTTAATGTGTTGTTGGATTCTGATTGCTAGAATTTTGTTAAGGATTTTTGCATCTATGTTCATCAGTGATATTAGCCTGTAGTTTTCTTTTTTTGTGGCATCTTTATCAGGTTTTGGTATTAGGGTGATGGTGGCCTCATAGAATGAGTTTGGAAGTTTACCTTCCTCTGCAATTTTGTGGAAGAGTTGGAGTAGGATAGGTATTAGCTCTTCTCTAAATTTTTGGTAGAATTCAGCTGTGAAGGCGTCTGGACCTGGGCTTTTGTTTGCTGGAAGATTTCTGATTACAGTTTCAATTTCTGTGCTTGTGATGGGTCTGTTAAGATTTTCTATTTCTTCCTGGTTCAGTTTTGGGAAGTTGTACTTTTCTAAGAATTTGTCCATTTCTTCCAAGTTGTCCATTTTATTGGCATATAATTGTTGATAGTAGTCTCTTATGATCATTTGTATTTCCGTGTTGTCTGTTGTGATTTCTCCATTTTTAACTTTATTGATTTGATATTTCTTCCTTTGTTTCTTGATGAGTCTGGCTAATGGTTTGTGAATTTTATTTATCCTCTCAAAGAACCAGCTTTTGGCTTTGTTGATTTTTGCTATGATCTCTTTTGTTTCTTTTGCATTTATTTCTGCCCTAATTTTTAAGATTTCTTTCCTTCTACTAACTCTGGGGCTCTTCATTTCTTCCTTTTCTAGTTTCTAGCGCACACGGAACTTTCTCTAGGATAGATTACATCCTGGGCCATAAATCTAGCCTTGGTAAATTCAAAAAAATTGAAATCATTCCAAGCGTCTTTTCTGACCACAATGCAGTAAGATTAGATCTCAATTACAGGAGAAAAACTATTTAAAATTCCAGCATATGGAGGCTGAACAATACGCTGCTGAATAACCAACAAATCACAGAAGAAATCAAAAAAGAAATCAAAATATGCATAGAAACGAATGAAAATGAAAACACAACAACCCAAAACCTGTGGGACACTGTAAAAGTAGTGCTAAGGGGAAGGTTCATAGCAATACAGGCATACCTCAAGAAACAAGAATAAAGTCAAATAAATAACCTATCTCTTGCCCATTTTTAAAATTGGAATTTTTGTTTTCTTATTATTGAGCTTAGAGATTTATTTGTTTTAAACAATCTATCTGCATACAACTTCTTCACCAGGTACATGATTTATAAATATTTTTCTCTCAATCTGTCATGTCTTTTCGTTCCTTTAAAGGTATCTTTCAAAGAGCAGAAGTCTGTAAATTTAATGAAGTCCAAGTTTTATCAGGTTTTTAATCAGCCATGTGTTTTATATATCAGAGATGGTAGTCTTTTTGTGCTTTCCTTAACTGTTTGTTTCAGTGGGTTTATTAAAGTATAATTTACATATAATAAGCTATACATATTACAAGCTACACATATTTGAAAAGTTTTTGACATATATTATACCATGAAACCACCACAGTGAAGATAATGAATGTATTCATCACCCATAGTAGTTTCCTGTTGCCCCTTTATAATCCCTCCTTCCCACTCTTTATCCACCTCCCTCTGCCAGACATTCATTTATCTGCTTTATGTCACTATGGATTAAATTGCAGTTCCCAGAGTTTTATATAAATTGAAATTATATACTGTGTTCTCTCCTATGTCTGGAGTAATTGTTTTTCAGTCAGCCTAAATATTTTTAGATTCATTTATCTTTTATTATGTATCAGTAGTCAATTGCTTTTATTTTTCTTTTCAATAATATTATAGTTTGTTTATCCATTTACCTGTTGCTGGATCTTTGGGTTGTTTCCAGTTTGGGCCTATTGCAAATAAGCCGCTATAAACATTTGTGTATTATTTGGACATATGCTTTCTTTTCTGTTGGGTAAAAATCCAGTAGTGGAATTCAATCCAGGAATGAGAAGACATGACACAGATTGAGAGAAAAATGTTTACAAATCATTTATCTGGTAAAGGACTTGTATCCAAATAGATTGCTTAAAATTAGATCAAAAGGAATGTGTAAAACCTTTTTTCCAAAGTGGTTATGCCATTTAAATGTTTACCATCCGTGTATGTGAACTCTTATCACATCCTCATCAACACTTAGTATGGTTGATCTTTTACATTTTAGTCATCCTAATAGATATATCATACTATCTCATGATTTGAATATGAATTTCCTTAGTGTTAATGATGTTGAACATGTTTTTAGGTTGTTACTTGCCACCTGGGTATTTTCTTTGGTGAAGTGTCTATTTTAGAGTGTTTTTTTCTTTTAGAGTTTTCTTTTATATTGTGAATACAAGTTATTTATCAGATATATGCTTTGCAACTTTTTTTTATCAAAGCTGTGGCTGTTATCTTCATTTTCATAACACTAGCTTTTTTTTAAGAGAGTAGAAGCTTTACATTTTTTAAATGAATTTTTTTATTTGAGTATAGTTGATTTACAACATTCAGGTTCTGTTGTACAGCAAAATGAGCTTTAAATTTTACATGTCCATTTCATGTTTTTTTTTTTCATGATGTATGGATGTATCATCATCCATACATGTATGGATGGATGATAATTGTGTTGTCATATCTAAGAAACCATTACCTAATCTAAAGAAATTACTAGGATTTTTCTCTTATGTTTTCATCTAAGAATTTTAATTTTTTGATATTTTATCAGGTCCATGGCTCATTTTCAGTTGATTTTTGCATACAGTGCAAGGTGTGGATTCACTTTTCTGCTATGAAAATTCACTTGTTCCAGATGGATTGTTGAAAGAATATCCTTGCTCCTGTGAATTTGCCTTTGCTCTTTTGTTGAAAATCAGTTGTTTATATGTGCATCTGTGTCTGCACTCTATTCTGTTTCATGATTTATTTGTCTGTCTTGATGACAGTACTACTATTTTGAATACTTTATGAATGATTCCTGAAACCTGGACTTTGCCCCCATTTTTACAGGGTTGTTTTGGCTGTTCTTAACTCCTTTGCATTTCTGTATAAAAATTTATGTGTGATGATTCTTTATGAAGGAAGTGAAAGTTGGAGATATAAATTCCTTGTATAAAATGTTTCTATTATTATGTTTTGGGCTTCCATTGTAGTTCAGTTGGTAAAGAATCTGCCTGTAGTGCAGGAGACCCAGGTTTGATTCCTGGGTTGGGAAGATTCCCTGGAGAAGGGAATGGCAACCCACTTCAGTATTCTTGCCTGGAGAATCCCGTGGACAGAGGAGCCTGGCAGGCTGCTGTCCATGGGATCACAAGAGTTGGACATGACATAGCAACTACATCCCACCATCATTATGTTTCAATGGCTCACTAACAAGATGGGCTTCCCAGGTAGTGCTTCTGTAAAGAACTTGCCTGCCAATGCAGGAGACTTAAGAGATGTAAGATCCCCTGGAGGAGGGCATGGCAACTCATATCAGTTTTCTTGCCTGGAGAATCCCATGAACAGAGTAGCCTGGCAGGCTACAGTCCATAGGGTGACAAAGAGACACAACTGAAGCGACTTAGCAAGCAAGTAACACAATGCCAAAACTTGCTGAATTCTAGTAAAGTGGGCTACTTATTTCCTAAGGTTGTTTTGAAATATATTTGTGCCTTTAATTATGCTGTTACATCACTTATCTCTCCTAAGACTATCTTTCCTAGGTCAAACTCAAATTATACTCCCAAATCAATTCTGGGACACAGTGTTTTCTTTTGAACACCTACAGCATTTACTTATTTCTAATCAAAGAGTTTTTCAGTCAGTAAAGGAGAAGGAAATACTTACCAGCTTACTATGAGAGCAGCTGATCTTAAAAACAGACCAAGACATTACAGAAAACAACAGGCTACTGTCTCTAGTGAAGATAGATAAAGCTATGTTAACAAAATATTAGCAGTTTGAATCTAGTAACATATAAAATATCATGTACTATATATAACCAAGTGGGCTCTATCCCAGGAATACAATGATTGTGTAACACTCAATAGAAGAAAATGATGGCATGAGATGCTTCAGCAGACTGTCTTCCTTGTAAAGCCATTATAACTGATGAAGTTTAAAACAAAAAAGCAAACAGAAAACGCCCAACCATATAAAATCTATGCAAATGGTTATAAGGGCACATAGCAAATGAAGAAACCTTTATTCAAGAAAATCTAAATCTTCTAACAGTTTAGTTCAGTTCACTTCAGTCGCTTAGTTGTGTCCGACTTTTTGCGACCCCATGAATCACAGCACGCCAGGCCTCCCTGTCCATCACCATCTCCTGGAGTTCACTCAGACTCACGTCCATCGAGCCCGTGATGCCATCCAGCCATCTCATCCTCAGTCGCCCCCCTCTCCTCCTGCCCCCAATCCCTCCCAGCATCAGAGTCTTTTCCAATGAATCAACTCTTCTCATGAGGTGGCCAAAGTACTGGAGTTTCAGCTTTAGCATCATTCCTTCCAAAGAAATCCCAGGGCTGATCTCCTTTAGAATGGACTGGTTGGATCTCCTTGCAGTCCAAGGGATTCTCAAGAGTCTTCTCCAACACCACAGTTCAAAAGCATCAATTCTTCGGCACTCAGCCTTCTTCACAGTCCAACTCTCACATCCATACATGACCACTGGAAAAACCATAGCCTTGACTAGACGGACCTTTGTTGGCAAAGTAATGTCTCTGCTTTTGAATAAGCTGTCTAGGTTGGTCATAACTTTTCTTCCAAGGAGTAAGCGTCTTTTAATTTGATGGCTGCAGTCACCACCTGCAGTGATTTTGGAGCCCCAACAAATAAAGTCTGACACTGTTTCTTCTGTTTCCCCATCTATTTCCCATGAAGTGATGGGACCAGATGCCATGATCTTTGTTTTCTGAATGTTGAGCTTGAAGCGAACTTTTTCACTCTCCTCTTTCACTTTCATCAGGAGGCTTTTTAGCTCCTCTTCACTTTCTGCCATAAGGGTGGTGTCATCTGCATATCTGAGGTTATTGATATTTCTCCCGGCAATCTTGATTCCAGCCTGTGTTTCTTCCAGTCCAGCATTTCTCATGATGTACTCTGCACAGAAGTTAAATAAGCAGGGTGACAATATATAGCCTTGACGTACTCCTTTTCCTATTTGGAACCAGTCTGTTGTTCCATGTCCAGTTAGAGTCTGTCATTTGAGCCATTTTTCTTCCCTAGTAGGTCAGCAAAGAAAACCTTACTCTGAGCAGGTTCAGACCGGTATGCAAGGCTCCTTCTGCCATCTCACCCTCTCAGCTCCCCATCTAGGACTGTGGTTTTCCCCTGAAGGGGCAGGCTGACAGCATTTCTTGTTTTCCCCCAGCTCTATGTTGCAGAAGTTCTCTTCTAGGCAAAAACAGGTAAGAGGTCTGGGATTCTTCTTCCATCCAGCCCCCTTCCTCTGGGCAGCAGGCTGAGAATACTGTGGTCTCAATCACCCTCAGCCCAGCATGCTACTAGGGTGGAGGTTCCACACTGGAAGGAGCAAGATGAGAAGACTGTAAGCAACTGCACCCAGCTGTAAAGTACCCTATTCATAAAGCAGAGGTATTGCTCTGAGAGATAGATGGCCACAGTTTCCACTTCCAGAGAAGTGGTACCAGCTTTTTGCCTGGGGAAGAGGCAGGCCATAAGAACCAAGAGTTCTGAAGTTCTACCTGCGGGAACTGACTTTATTTGGAACAGAGTTTGGGAAAGTTCAAGCCCAAGGGTGTGCTCACAAACAATGGTGATTTTGGTGTAGGCTATTCAGAGAAGGCTGATAGCTCCGTGTGCACAGCAAGATAAATTGTAGAGCAGCTGGAAGTTTACCAGATAAAACTAGGGAAAGAGATAGCTAAGAATAGCCCACTTGGGGTTGGAATGAACTTCAAATACTCTGGCTTTAAAGACCACCCTCTGTAAAGAGAACAGGATTTAATTGGATAAGACTGTGGAACAGTTTATGCCCAGCATACTTTTGAAAACAGTTAAGCAGTAAGGAGGCAGCTAGGGGAGGTCAACAGCCAGATGTGATACCCACAAAAGCTGACAACAAAGAAATCAAGGAAAGAGACAAGGATAGTTCCCCCAAACTGTTACCGCTGAATATCCTTCTGCAGACCCTAGGCTGTGTCCTCTGAGGAGTAGCATTAGAGGCTGTACACTGTGTGGAAGATTGATGTCACTAAAATAGTTTAGCCAAGTCACTGAAGAAATAAACCAGCAAACCACAACAATACTCTCTGGATGGGTAGAAGATTAGTATCCAGAGTTAACAGATACATTATCTAAAATCTGCGATTTTACACCAAAAGTTCTGAGACATGCAAAGAAATAGGAAAATATGGCCCATACATATATATATATATATATATATATAAAAGTAGGTAATAGAAACTGCCTTTGAAGGTGCTTAGATGACACTTAGCTGATAAAAATTTCCAAGCAGCTACTATAAATATGTTCAAAGAACTGAAGGAAATCATGCCTTATGAAGTAAAAGAAGATAACCATACCTCATAAAGTAGAAAACATTATTAAGAGATTTATTGGAGAAAGTATAAAATATTACTGAGGAATTTTGAAGGTCTTAAATAAATGAAGGTTATATATTATGTTCATGCACTTGAACATTTTAGTGTTGTTGGTTTCAGATATACAGCAAAGTGTTTTATACACGCGCACACACACATACATTCTTTTCCATTATAGGTTATTATAAGATATTGAATAGAGTTCCCTTCAGTTCATTTCAGTTGCTCAGTCCTGTCCGACTCTTTGCAACCCCACGAATTGCAGCACAGCAGGCCTCCCTGTCCATCACCAACTTCCAGAGTTCACACAGACTCACGCCCATCGAGTCAGTGATGCCACCAAGCCATCTCATCTTCTGTCATCTCCTTCTCCTCCTGCCCCCAATCCCTCCCAGCATCAGAGTCTTTTCAGTGAGTCAACTCTTTGCATGAGGTGTATTGGAGTTTCAGCTCTAGCATCAGTCCTTCCAAAGAACACCCAGGACTGATCTCCTTTAGAATGGACTGGTTGGATCTCCTTGCAGTCCAAGGAACTCTCAAGAGTCTTCTCTAACACTGCAGTTCAAAAGCATCAATTCTTGGGCACTCAGATTTCTTCACAGTCCAACTCTCACATCCATACATGACTACTGGAAAAACCATAGCCTTGACTAGACAGACCTTTGTTGGCAAAGTAATGTCTCTCCTTTTGAATATGCTGTCTACGTTAGTCATAACTTTTCTTCCAAGGAGTAAGCATCTTTTAATTTCATGGCTGCAGTCACCATCTGCAGTGATTTTGGAGCCCCCCAAAATAAAGTCTGACACTGTTTCCCCATCTATTTCCCATGAAGTGATGTGACCGGATGTCATGATCTTCATTTTCTGAATGTTGAGCTTGAAGCGAACTTTTTCACTCTCCTCTTTCACTTTCATCAAGAGGCTTTTTAGCTCCTCTTCACTTTCTGCCATAAGGGTGGTGTCATCTGCATATCTGAGGTGATTGATATTTCTCCTGGCAATCTTGATTCCAGCTTGTGCTTCTTCCAGCCCAGCATTTCTCATGATGTGCTCTGCATAGAAGTTAAATAAGCAGGGTGACAATATACAGCCTTGGTGTACTCCTTTTCGTATTTGGAACCAGTCTGTTGTTCCATGTCCAGTTCTAACTGTTGCTTCCTGACCTGCATATAGGTTTCTCAAGAGGCAGGTCAGGTGGTCTGGTATTCCCATCTCTTTCAGACTTTTCCACAGCTTATTGTGATCCACACAGTCAAGGGCTTTGGCATAGTCTGTGAAGCAGAAGTAGATGTTTTTCTGGAGCTCTCTTGCTTTTTCCATGATCCAGCGGATGTTGGCAATTTGATCTCTGGTTCCTCTGCCTTATCTAAAACCAGCTTGAACATCTGGAAGTTCATGGTTCACATATTGCTGAAGCGTGGCTTGGAGAATTTTGAGCATTACTTTACTAGCGTGTGAGATGAGTGCAATTGTGCAGTAGTTTGAGCATTCTTTGGCATTGCCTTTCTTTGGGATTGGAATGAAAACTGACCTTTTCCAGTCCTGTGGCCACTGCTGAGTTTTCCAAATTTGCTGGCATATTGAGTGCCCTTACTATACAGTAAATCCTTCTTTATCTATTTTATATATATTCAGAGTAGTATCTCTTAATTCCATACTCATAATTTATCCCCCACATCCATCCCCCTTTGCTAATCATAAGTTTGTTTTCTATGTCTGTGCATCAGTTTCTGTTTTTTAAATGAATGTATTTGTATTCTTTTTCAGATTTCACATATAGGTGATATCATATAATATTTGTCTTTCTCTGACTTACTTCACTCAGTATGTTAATCTCTAGGTCTGTCCATGTTGCAGCAAATGACAATATCTTACCCTTTTTTTGGCTGAGTAATATTCTATTATATATGTATATACTTAATCTTCTTTATCCATTCATCTGTTGATGGACATTTAGGTTGTTTTCATGGGAGACTTGATATTTTTCAAAATGAACTTTCTTCCTGAATGGATCTCAAGATTAAAACCTGTTTCATTTAACTATATAAATTCTGAGAGTTTTTATTTTTTAAAGAAACTTACAAGCTAAAGGCTAATTCTAAAATTCATTCAATAATGCAGTAGACCCTAGATCAACCAAATCCATTTGGAAAAAATAAGAAAAAGTGAGAGAACCTAACTTACTTGGTTTCTGGTCTTAATAAAAAGATACAGTAATAAAGAAATGTGATATGGGCACAAAAATCCATATATATATTTATCATGGACTAGAAAAAAAGAAAAGCAATAGATCTCCAGAGATATGGTTCATTGAGTTTTTATATAGCTATTCAATATATAGGCAGTGCTATGAGGGAAAAGATCATCTTTCTCACAAACTGTGCTTGTACAGCTAGAAAACCATAGGACAGAAAAGAATCACAAACTGTACTTCATTCCAGGTGCCAAAATTGAGTTGAAAGGGATTATATATTTAAATGTTAGAGCTAAAGACATAAAGACATAAAATTTCTAGAGCAAGGGATAAATTCTTTCAGACCTTGCTTTAGGCGAAAATGTCTTAGTGTACAAAAAGCAGAAACCATAGGAAAGAACATTGATAAATTAACTTCATTACAATTAAATACTTCTGTTCTTCAAAAGACTATAAATAACATGAAAATATAAGATATAATTTAGCAGAAACTTATTTTTGAAATACATACATGATAAAGAACCTTTGTCCAGAATGTGAAAAATTCTTAAAATTCAGAAGTATCAACCTAACTAGAAAATGGGCAAATGATTTATACCAACACTTTAAAAAATAAGATTTATAAGTGGCCAGTGTGTTTAGTGTCCTTGGTCATTAGGGATTACATACTAAAACCTATACACCCAATAAAATGTCTAAAATGGAAAATACCCATAATATCAAATGTTACGGGAGATATGGAGTAACTGGAACATCCTGATGATAATGTGAAATGGTACAATCACTTTGGATAACAGCTAGTTTCTTAAACATGTACTTTTATCAACAGGTTAATGGGTAAAAAAAATATGGTGCATTTATTCAACAGAGTTCTGCTCAGCAATAACATGAAATGAAATACTGATACATGTTAGAATAGCGATGAATCTTGAAAACCTATGTGAAGTGAAAGAAGTCAGACAAATGCCAAAGACTATATGATTCTGTCTATATGGAATTCTTTAAAAGGCACAGTCATAGGCAGAGAGATCTTTTCAGTGGTTATTTGGGGCTTGGGATAAGAGAGATGGTCCATTGCAAAGGGGCAAAATGAAACTGTTTAGAGTGATGGTTACATGACTTCTCAGTTACCAGTATTCATCTGACTGTATGCCTGAAATGAGTGTGCATTGTATGTATGTAAGTTATACCTAAAGTTATTATTTATTTTTACTATTTTTTGGTGGGGGCATTTGATATCTCTTTAATATCCTGATTTCAGTTCTTTTGTTAAATAGCCAAAAGATTGATGAGTCATATGGTAATACTTTATTTTTTTGGTCAACCTTTCTTCTGTTTTCCATAGAAGCTGTACCATTTTGTATTCACAATAACAGTATACAAGGATTTCAGTTTCTTCATATCCTTGGCAACGCTTTATTAAAATATCCAGCCTAACAGATGTAAGGAGCTATTTCATGTGGTTTTGATTCACATTGCTCTGATGATTAGTGATACTGAGCACCTTTTCATGTACTTGTTAGTGATTATGTTTTTCTTTAGCGAAGTGGCTGTCATTTTAAAATTGGGGTTAATAGTTTTTTTATATTGAGTTGTTAAGAGTTCCTGTATGTTTTTGAGATTAACCCCTTAATAAAGCTACTTTTAAAGGGATATATAACTGTTACCCACAAAAACATCATTATTCAGAGTGATAATAATAATATATAAAGGACTATAATTTGTAGTCCTTTATAAAACTCTTTATAAAGCAAAAACTATAGTGAAACTAAGCAGACCAGTTGTTGTCAGGAATCTGGGTTGGGTTGGATTGAAGGAATTGACTTCATCAAGGCGGGAGGGAATTTTTTGAAGTGATGGGAATGTTCTGTATTTTAATTGTGATCATTTCATGGATCTAGGTAGTTTTCAAAATGCATCATGCAAATTTCAAAGGAGTACATTTTATTTATGGAAAATATATATCATTAAAACTGATTTTTTTTTTAATTTATGATGCATCTAAAGCAGTGCTTAGAGGAAACTTTTTTTACCTTTAAATGAATATGTACTAAGATGAAAGATTTAAAATTATTGATTCACATTTCTATCTTAAGATGTAAAATGATGATCACATTAAATCCAAGGTGTATAGAAGAAAGTAAGTGATAAAGATAAAAGTAGAAATCAATAAAATAGAAAACAAAGAAATAGCCATCCAAGTTTTTTTTGGAAAAAATTTTAAAAATTGAAGAAGTTGTCAAGTCTAATAAACAAACACTTGCAGAAACAAATACCTGCATAATAATAATAAACACACACTTATAAACACATACTTGTATAAATAAACATTATTAATATTAGCAATGAAAGAGCTTATATTTCTGTATATTCTGCTGATATTCAGAAGAAAATAAAGGAATATTGTGGACAATTTTATGCCCATAAATTTGACAAATTAGATGTTATGGACAAATTTCTTGAAAAAGCACAGCTAACTAGAGCATAAAGTGAGGGAGAAATCTGATTAGCTCCGTATCTAGTATAGAAGTTGAATTCATTGTCAGAACCCTTTCCATCAGGAAATCTTCAGGTTCAGATGGCTTCAGTGATGAATTACTTCATAAACATAGGAAGAAATAATACTAATTTTATACAACCTCAGAAAATAGAGGAGACAGAGAATAATTCTGAACTTATTCCTTTGAGGTCAGCATAAAGCTTCACATCTAAACTAACGATATTTAAAGAAAATTGTGGATGAAAGTATGCAGATCCTTACCTAAATATTTGCGTGTCAAATCTCTAGCAGTGTTTAGAAAGTATTACATATCATGATTCATCATAATCGAGTGGAGATTTACCCATGAATGGAAGGTTTATTTAATATTTGAAAACCGATCAGTATAATTCATCATACAAGCACAATAGAAGACAAAGCTTGCCATATATATGATTGTTTCAACCGAAGCAGGAAAAACATTAAAAGAATTGAGTACTCATTCATAATGAAACATTCTCTCCTCCCCCGTTCCCTCCCACCCCCCCAAATAAGGACTGTAAGTAAACTTTCCTAATTTGATAAAGATCATTTTCAGAAAACTTACTGGAATAATATTGAGACAATTTCCCCCTAAAATTGTGGACTTGACAAAGATGTTCACTCTCACCATTTATATTCAACATTGCTTGTTGTTCAATAAGATGAAATAAAGAAAAGGCCTAACTGGTGGCTTCCTAGAAGGCTCAGTAGTAAAGAATTTTACTGCCAATGCAGAGACGTGAGTTTGATCTCTGGGTTGGGAAGTTCCTCTGGAGGGAGAAATGGCAACCCAGCTAACCCAGTATTCTTGCCTGGGAAAGCCCATGAACAGAGGAGCGTGGTGGGCTGTAGTCCATGAGGTCGCAAAAGAGTCGGACATGACTTAGCAACTAAACAACGACAACAATCTACAAAACAATTGCTAGAACTAGCTAAATAAATTTAGCGAGGCCTCAGGATACAAAGCCAGTATGATAAATATAAATTTTCTTTTTAGTAGTTTAGTGACCTTAAGTGGAAACGGCATTAAGTAAATTCCAATTTCAACAGTTTCTAAACACATGAAATACTTGGGATTAATTTAAGAAAACACATATAAGACTCCTAATTGGAAACTCTGAAACATTGTTGAGATAAAAAGAAGATAAAGCAGTAGATTGGATTATATCTTATAGAATTGTCAACATTCTTGTTTTAATTTGTTTAGTATAGCTTCAAACATAATACTCCCCATGGAAGTTTTTAGTAAAAGTTAAGGGGATATTTGTAAAATGTGTATAGAAATTCAAAGGACCTAGAACAGTCAAAAAATGTTGAAGGAGAAAAAAGCTGAAAGATTATATTCTGATTATATTATATTCAAAATTTATAAAGCTTTAGAACCCAAGTCAGCATTGTATTAGCATAAAATATATAAATACTGTAAGTCAATGAAACAGAATAGAGAATCCAGGAAAAGACCAAAACTTGAAAGTTCAGTTGATTTTTGCCCAAGATAACAAAGCAATTCAGATAACAAAAATAATACTTTGTAAAGCCTGTGACTGTGTAGATCACAACAAACTGTGAAAAATTCTTCAAGAGATGGGAATTACCAGACCACCTGACCTGCCTCTTGAGAAATCTGTGTGCAGGTTAAGAAGTAACAGTTAGAACCAAACGTGGAACAACAGACTGGTTCCTAGGGACCAGGAGTTGGGAAAGGAGTACATCGAGGCAGTATATTGTCACCCTGTTTATTTAACTTATATGCAGAGTACATCGTGCGAAATGCCAGGGTAGATGAAGCAAAAGCTGAAATCAAGATGGCCAGGGGAAATATCCATAACCTCAGATACGCAGAAGACACCATCCTTAAGGCAGAACGTGAAGAGGAACTAAAAAGCCTCTTGATGAAAGTGGAAGAGGAGAGTGAAAAAGCTGGCTTAAAGCTCAACATTCAGAAAACTAAGATCATGGCATCTGGTCCTATCACTTCATGACAGATAGATAGGGAAACAATGGAAACAGTGACAGACCTTATTTTGGGGGGCTCCAAAATCACTGCAGATAGTGACTGCAGCCATGAAATTAAAAGACACTTGCTCGTTTGAAGAAAAGCTATGACCAACCTAGACAGCATATTAAAAGGCAGAGATATCATTTTGCCAACAAAGGTCCATCTTATGGTTTTTCCAGTAGTCATGTATGGATGTGATAGTTGGACCATAAAGAAAGCTGAGCAGCAAAGAATTGATGCTTTTGAACAGTGATGTTGGAGAAGACTCTTGAGAGTACCTTGGACTGCAGGGAGATCAAACTAGTCAATCCTTAAGGAAATCAGTCCTGAATATTCATTGGAAGGACTGATACTGCAGCTGAACCTCCAATACTTTGGCCACGTGATACAAAGAACTAACTCATTTGAAAAGACTCTGATGCTGGGAAAGATTGAAGGCAGGAGGAGACTGGAATGATAAAGGATGAGATGGTTGGATGGCATCACCGACTCAATGGACATGAGTTTGAGCAAGCTCCGGGAGTTGTTGATGGACAGGGAAGCTTGATGTGCTTCAGTCCATGGGGTCACAAATAGTTGGACAGGAGACTGAGTGAGCTGAATTGAAGTGAGTGACGTTAGAATGCTAGAAGCAACAATCAGTTCTAGATAGATTAAAGGTCTCAATTAAAAGTTAGAATTATAAAGGTTTTAATAAGATGTTCAGGAGAGTGTCTTTACCACCTTGAGACAGGCAGATACTCAGTAGAGAGGAAGCAAACAATAGTCATAAAAGAACAAACTGATAGACTAGACCTCTTCAAAGTTAAAGGGTTTTCTTCATCGTCTGCTATACCGAAAATGAAAACGCAAGTGACGCATTAGGCCAGAATACTTACAAAACATTTATCTGACAAAGGATGTATATGTTAAATGTCTAAACAGTAGTCTACAACTCTATTATAAAAATAATGTTACTTGTGAGATTAGGTTTTGAAAGGACTGAAGTTTCTATTTTTGGATGTGATCTCTCACCTTCTCTCTCTCTTGAATAGCTGGCTTTGGGGGAAGCCAGCTGCTGCATCTTGAGGACCTTCCACCAGCCTAATGAGAAGCCTATATGGAAGGGACTGAGGCCTGCCTACAGCCATGGGAGTGAGCTTGTAAGCAGATCTGCAGCCCAGACTTGGCAGATTCACTGCAACCTCAAGAGAGCCTGAACCAGAGCCACCTAGCAACTAAACTCCTAAATTCTGACTCAACGAAAACGAGATAATAAGTGTTTGTTGTTTTAAATTGCAATTTGGGAGTGAAGAGGATTCTTAACATGTTTGTACCTAAGGAAAGAGTGTTGAAATATGAGGAAAAACTTAAATAATAGAACTACAAGGAGAAATAGGTGAAACCACTATTTCAGTTGGAGACTTCAACACCCCTTGTATCAGAAATGTTCAGTTCCAGTGGCAAAATAGTAAGGACATAGTTGAATTCAACATCATCAGTCAACTGGATTATAATGGACATCTTCATCTAGAAAGTATACGCATTCTTCTCAAGCTCACAAACTGGAGCATTCACCAAGATCAATCACATTTTGTACCATAAAACAACACCTTAACAAATTTAAAAGACTGAAAACCATACAGTGTCTATTCTCAGACCTCAATGGAATTAAACTAGAAATTAGTAATAGGTAATTGGAAAATCCCACTATACTTGGGAATGAAACAGTGCATTTCAAAGTAACACATGGGTCGAAGAAGAATTCTCAAGAGAAATTTTAAAGCATTTTGCACTATCTTAAGTAGCTTAAGGGATGGTAAATTGGAATTAGGATAACATTTATTTGTTCAGATATGTACTTCTCATCCTATCAAGTACATTTTTTTCCTTCTCTCAGACTGTCTATAGCTCTGTTATAAAATACTACAAATTATCATTTATTAGTACTCACAAGATTTGGAATAATTTTTTCTGTTTAGAAAAAATGTTTTTAAAGATACTATTTTTCAAACAATTAAACAGTTATAGCTTAGTAAGAATAGAAGTTTCATGTTCATTATGTATTGGCTTTAAAAATAATAGAATCATATTTAGCTTGTGTTTATTATATGTAGTAGTATGTGATAAAGATACTAAAGTTATACAAAAAGCAAAATTCTTGTATCTCTAAGATAATCTTACGAAATTTAGTAAATCTATACTGTACTGAAGTAAATCTTTGGAATGTTCTTCCCATTGTGATACTCCTTCAGTTTAATTAAAATTTCTTCCTAAGAAAAGCCCAACAAACTAAATCATGTGTCTGAACCAGCTGATTCTTTCATTGTTGAAAGAAATGGATTATTTTTTTTCCAGCTAAAGCATTGGATGAAGTTGTTAATATATTTTGGGTTCATGTTAATTGAAAATTATAACTTATGGCTTAGATATTTGAATAATGCACAGTACAAAGATTTTTTTTCCCCTAAAGGGCTTTCCTGAATTGAGGTCAGCTACGTGAAAAAGAGCTCTTTGTTTCTCATCTTATCCTTATTTTAGGGTATAATCCCACTGAGTGGATTATTAAGAATTGCCCATACTACATTCATGGTGTGTTTCCTGCCACTATCTCTGTATCTCTCTCTCTTTCACACACACCCCACTCCTATACCTACACTTTGGTGTTGGCTAGAGTCATTTAGTTTATAATTTTTGAATTTCAATGCATGTGTTTTTGTGCTATCCCCTTGTTCTAACCTTGAACGGTTATTCTTTGCTTCTGATTCATATCCTCTTTCATTCCTATCAGAGAACTTTGGCTTCTGTACAGATAGCAGGTTGATTTAAATAACAGAATTAGTTTTCTGGTTCTAGAATGTTAGACTTGTCTCTAGAAAACAGAGCTATGATAAATAATATGAGTTGTATGATTACGTAGTAGTGACTTAAACACTTCTTTCTCATGTTTGTATGAGAAAGTTAAGTCCTATTTTAGAGCAGGCCAAAATTTTCACATATAACTTCTTGCTTCAGCTAATCACAACTGTACATAGATTGCAAAAATGTCAACTTAGATCCTATACTCACAGATCTATACTTTTTAGAATAAGTTGTTTTAAAACTAAATGTAGCCATAAAATTATCTACTTTCTAGGAAGAAATAAAACCACTTAGTATATATTAACTCTAAGAAAAAAAAGAAAGTAGGGTATTACTTATAATTTTGGTTTCTCTAGACCCTTTCTCTTCTCTTGGGATTTAGTATTTTCCTTTCTGTTCCTTTAATTTACTGACTTTGTTTTTACTCTGCTTTTGTGTTTTGCAATATTTTTAAAAAGTGTTTATTTATTTATTTGGCTGTATTGGGTCTTAGTTGCCGCATGTGAGATCTTTCATTGGGGCACACAGTCTCTCTAGTTGTGGTGCTTGGGCTCAGTTGCTCCATGACATGTGGGATCCTAATTCCCTAACCAGAGATTGAACGTAGTCCCATGCATTGCACAGCAGATTCTTAACCACTGGGCCACTATGGAAGTCCCTCCAAATTAATATTTTGTAATATTTTCTTCAGATTATATTTGACTTATTTTTCCTGTATAGTAGAATGTTACTGTATTTGGTAACTTTGAAATTTTTAAATTTAAATATTATATAAATTAGTTTTACAATACAAATAAATCGAATTCAACTCTTAATTTACTTCTTCTTAGCAGAAGCTTCTTTCCCCCCGCTTCACTACCAGAGCTGGAATTTTTAAGAAGCAGAGGAAAAGGATGTGTATTTGATTTAGCATACCTGCCTAATTCTTGGGATTTAGGTAGTGGGAAATTATCTTTGGATTCTTTAATTATACCAGGTTCTGGTACTTTTATGTGTTCATTTTTCACATTTGTATCTATGAGGTGGACGCTGTCCTTTCTGCTTGGGTCAGTGTTTATTTGAGACCTGTCAGTTCTTTTTTCACTAAGTTCATTTATCTAATCATGGTAAAATATACATAAAATACAACTTAGCATTTTAACCATTTTTAATGTACAGTTAAGTGGCATTGAATATATTCACATGTGCAACCATCACTACTATATTACTATCTGTCTTTAGAACTTTTTTATCATCTCTTACAGAAATTCTGTACCTGTTGAACAATAACTTCCCATTCCTCCCTCCTCTCCCTGCCCCTGGTAATCACCATTCTTCTTTCTGGCTCTGTGAATTTGACTCTTCTTGGTATTTCATATAAGTGGAATTATACAATGTTTGTCCTTTTGTGTCTGGCTTATTTCACTTAGCATGTTATCTTCAGGCTGCTATGAACATTAGGGTACATGTATCTATTTGAATTTGAGTTTTCTCCAGATAAATGCCCAGAAGTTGGTTCAGTCTCTTGATTTGAGGAATTACACTGATTGATTTTCAAGTATTGAATTAGCCTTTAATTCTTTTTTTTTTTTTTTTTTTTTTTTTTTTTTTTTTTTTGGAGTTCTTTTTTTTTTTATTTTTTTTTATTTTTTCACTTTCTTTTTTTTTTTATTTTATTTTTTATTTTTTTAGTTTTTTATTTTTTACATTTTAAAATCTTTAATTCTTACATGCATTCCCAAACATGAATCCCCCTCCCACCTCCCTCCCCATAACATCTTTCTGGGTCATCCCCATGCACCAGCCCCAAGCATGCTGCATCCTGCGTCAGACATAGACTGGTGAATTAGCCTTTAATTCTGAGCATAAACTCTACTTAATGGGGTGCATTATTCTTTTTACATATTACTGCTAATACTTTGCTGGGGATTTTTTACCTATATTAATGAAAGATATTGATCTGTAGTTTTCTCATTATATCTTTGTCTGGTTTTTGTCTCAGGGTTATACTCAACTCAAAAAATAGATTTGGAAATATTACTTTTCTGTTTTCAAGAAAGCTTTATGTAAATTTTAATGCTTTATCTTGATTAATTGAATTTGCTTATTAAACTATAAGGTAAGAATTTTTTGTGGTAAGGTTTTAAACTAGAGATTCTGAGATACAGGACTATTCAGAATATCTGTTCTTGAGTGTCTTTCAAATTTTGTGTCTTTTAAAAAATTTCTTCACTTCATCTGAGCTGTTGAGTTATGGATGTGAAATTATTTTGAATAGTTCCTTATTATAGTATTAATGTTCTTGAGATCTATATACTTTAAATTCCTGATAGAGATAATTTGTGTCGTCTTTTTCTTTGTCCATCTGGCTGAAAGTGAAAGTCGCTCAGTCATGTCCGACTCTTTGCGACCCCATGGACTACACAGTCCATGGAATTCTTTAGGCCAGAAACTGGAGTGGGTAGCCTTTCCCTTTTCCAGGGTATCTTCCCAACCCAGGGATCGAACCCAGGTCTCCCACGTTGCAGGCTAATTCTTTACCAGCTGAGCCACAAGAGAAGCCCAAGAATACTGGAGAGGGTAGCCTATCCCTTCTACAGCGGATCTTCCTGACTCAGGAATCGAACTGGGGTCTCCTGCATTGCAGGCAGATTCTTTACCAACTGAACTATCTGGCTAGAGGTTTATAAATTATATTTAGCATTTCAGAGAACTAGCTTTGATTTCATTGGTTTTTACCTAATTGTTTTCCTGTTTTCTTTTTTTTTTTTTACCCCTCTGATGTTAATTATTATTGTTTTTGCTTCTGATCTATACGCTATTGGATACTTGAGGGGAACCTTCTACAAATCTCTGGCATTTTCTCTCTTAGCATTTTCATCATTTGCAGATTCTAGCTCTCTTGGTCTTTCTGGATATCTGTTCTGTCTTCTCCTCCCAGGGAATCTGTTAGACTTCATCCCTCTCTGTTCTGTAAACTCAGCGTGGGAAGCACCTCATTTTTCATGATTATTGTCCTTTATTACATGATGTTCATTGTCTTGAAAACTTATTATTTATATATTTTGTTCAGTTCTTTTCTCTTTTAAAAAATTTGTTTTTGACAGGAGCTTAAATCTAGCTCTTTATTACTCCATCTTGGCCCATCCTTTACTTGTCAGCTGTTTTCTTAACTAAATAGTAAACTCTTGAAGGGAAGATACCTTTTGTACCCCTTGTAGTATGTAGTATAGGGCCTTGTATTCAGTCTGTGCTTATTGTGAATTTGACTTATTTCTGGAGTTTACTTGAACTGAATGGAAGAGGAAGGTAAAAGAGAAGAGTAAAGCCATCACCTGACTACATTTCCCCTGCTTGTCAAATGAATGCTATGTGGAGCCTGGCAATAGAATTTCTATACTTCTCTCATGTCTTACAACTCTAGCCCTTACAGCTGGATTACTGGAATTGCTGCCTTAACTGCCACCAGATATGATGTAACCTAACTGGTCCACAAGAATGGGTCAGGTTTGTAGGATGATGAGGACAGAAATATATTGGAAAATCACAGATTAAGAAACAGTCTCAAAAAAATTCCCCTCAACGCTAACTCCAAAATTCAGTTTCATTATTAAAATCAGGAGCTTTTAACCAAATTTACTTTTTTCTTTTTTTAACCATTTTTGTTTCATTATAGGCCATTGGAATTTATCTTGTTTTTGAAATTGGGTGTATCTTTTTTGTTATTTTTATTTTTCATATGTTGTACATATCCCAACTATGTTTTTGGTGTACAGTTAGTGAGTGAAGGTTCAGTATTATGCCATCCTGATTTAAGTCATATTCTTAGGGTCGTTACTTTCAAAAATAAATCTATAGGGTATAACTTCCCTTGATTCTCAGTGGACCAGGAAAGGCAAAGAAAAGTCAGGATTTCAAATCGTGTTATTCTTTTACTGATGCTCTGCAGTAGGTAATAGATAAATGGTTTCTTTACAGAATAATGCTAAATTGGGAGTGCTTTAGTTTCATTCTAAATTCTGTGAATTATTTCCTCAGCAATTTCTGTATCTAAGTCTTCTAAACACTGTCGTACAAAGGGACACTGTTATCCTAGAAGTTGAAGTGGAGCCTACTTGGGTGAATATGGGCACATTATTTAACCTTTCTATATTTCCGTTTCCTCCTTTGTAAAACAGGTACACTGTCTGCTTTCATTATTTCATGGGACAGGTATGATCATTGTGGAAGATAAAAGAGTCAAATTCAACAAAGTTTTAAATAGCACCTATCTTTGAGAGAGACAGTGGTAATAAGTTCTAGGGAAATAATTGAATAAAACACAGCCTTATGATTAGTAATAATATAGTGAGACATACAGCCTGTTTTGTAATCAGTTGTAATACAAGGTAGTTGGATAAATGTTCAAATATAGATATTAAAGAATTGAGAGACCCCCAAAAGGAGCAGTTTAGACTTGAAATAAGCGAATCCATCACTGAGCTGCTGATTGTTTGATCTCAAGCCCTAGTGCTTTGAAAATGCCAAGGTGCTATATAAAATAAGATATGCTGTTATTTTATTTTATGTTCCAAGCATTTTCCCATGAGCTAATCTGATTGGAGACCACTTAGCCATTTCTTCCTTACCTTTTTTGTTTGCTTTGTAGGTCTGATCTTGTTATTCAGCCTTCACTATTTTTGGTCCTGATGCTTGGGTCTAGGCACACTCTGGTGGTGTGGCACTCAGTCTTTCTCTCTTGTGTGAATGACTCATTTAGTTGTTGTTTTTCAAGGGGAAATTTTTCTCTCTATATATTTTATTCTTTGATAAAGTAGTGATCGAAAGGAAGATTATCTCCTCCAGGCTGCTTTTCAGAGATTATTACCTCTGAAGTTCCAAGGAGACACTCATTTTGCTATTATCCAGATACATTTAGACTGAGCTTTTTGCAGTAGAACATTTTGTTCTGTTTGCTGTAATTTTTTTTCAAGGGACAAAGATAAACAGCTTAAACAGATAACCATCTCTGGTTGCTGTTTCTAACAATAATATTTAGCAGCCAGTGAATATTCTGCAAGTGCCTTTCTCAGAAAGGCTGCATTAAGTAAACAAGGAGTCAATATTCTGGGTGACTGACAGATGGTAGAATTTAAAACTAGCCAACTGCCCATATCAAACTAATACATTGTTTTTCTGTTTTGGTAAATAATACTCATCTTGTTTAGACAGTTCGTATCAAAAACAGTGTTAGCATTTGATACCAAACATATTTTTATAAAGTCCATGAGAGCTAAAACTAACAAATTTTGAACTGGTTGAATCATTTCATTAGTTTAGTTAGATGTATATTTTGATTTATTTCCAAATCACAAGTTATACTGTATCCTGTGTTTTGAAAAATGATAGTTTTTGTGCAGGGTTGCAGTCAGCTACCATTTACAGTAAAACTTGGGTTGTTTTTGACGTTGATAGCCGTGGATTGAATTGGTACTTGGAATTGATTACAGGGGTTTTGTGAGGTTTCTGTACTTAATATTTTGTGGTATCTATATCATGTATCACTGTGATTTGGAGTGTCATTCCTCTGCAAACATATAATACTAGTCTGAGGGACTTAGCCATTTCTAGTACTCTTGCCTGAGCCCACAGAAAATACAGCTGCTATATACATACACTCACACATATATATATATAGGTTTCCCTGGTGATTCAGACAGTAAAGAATCTGCTTGCTGTGCAGGAGACCTGGGCTCGATCCCTGAGTTGGGACGATCCCCTGGAGAAGGAAATGGCAACCCACTCCAGTATTCTTGCCTGGAGAATTCTATGGACAGGGGAGCCTGGTGGGCTACAGTCCATAGGGTCTAAAAGAGTTGGACACAACTGAAGGACTGACACTTTCACTTTCATACACACACACATGCACACATATATTTCAGGTTCAGATATTTTCTTGCACTACATTACATTCAAGTAACAACTATGCATCATTAAAATCACCAGAAACACTAAAACATAAACTCCCACAGGGCAGGGACTTTATTTTTCTTATCCTGTTTTAGTGCTTGGCACAGAGTAATTGCTCAATAAATTAATTGAATTAATTATCCATTTCTGGGTGTCCATGACTGGACACCCAGACACTGGACATCTTTGCTTATAAAAATACGTTCACATGGATTCTACCCTTCAGTAATGGCACCTGTCTGGTCCCTCTACCATCCCACCCTGTATGTCTCAGATGAGATGTTTCCTCTGTTCCATTCATCAGTTACTGACTAGAACCCTTATATAATAGTAGCAGCAGCAGTAATGAAGGTGATATGGACTGCCAGTATATCTGAGTACCAGCTGTGTGACAGGCTAAAGCTTCTACCATAGTGTTTATTAATCATCTGCTGTGTCAGGTACTGTGCTGAACAACTTACATGCATTATATCCTTTAATCTTACCCACAAAATATGAGATATTTTGTGTTCAAGAAAAACAGGTTCAGAGAAATTAGGAAACTTCACTAAGATCATAACTTCAGTTAAGGCCAGAATCAAGACTCAGTTCTCTTCTGTCTGATGTCAGAAGCCTTGAGATTATCAAGTTCAGCCTTCGTTACAAACTTGTTCTCCAGTATATCTGATAAATTGCCATCTAGCTTCTGTTATCGGAGAAGGCAATGGCACCCCACTCCAGTACTTTTGCCTGGAAAATCCCATGGACGGAGGAGCCTGGTAGGCTGCAGTCCACGGGGTCGTGAAGAGTTGGACACGACCACGCGACTTCACTTTCACTTTTCACTTTCATGCATTGGAGAAGGAAATGGCAACCCACTCTAGTGTTCTTGCCTGGAGAATCCCAGGGACAGGGAAGCCTGGCGGGCTGCCGTCTATGGGGTCGCACAGAGTCGGACTCGACTGAAGCGACTTAGCAGCAGCAGCAGCAGCAGCAGCAGCAGCTTCTGTTATGATCAATAAAGGGTTCTAATTCTTTAGGTGATAGCCTTTGGTGGAAATGTAAATTGTTGCCCACATTATGAAGAACAATATGGAAGTTCCTCAAAAAACTAAAAATAGAACTATTCTATGATCCAGCAGTTCCACTCATGGGTATATATCCAAAGGAAATGAAAACACTAATATGAAAAGATACTTGTATTCCCAGTGTTCCTAGCAGTATTATTTGTAATAGGCAGAATATGGATGCAACGTAAGTGTCCATCAACAGATGAATGGATAAAGATGTGGTGTGTGTGTATCTGTATCTGCATATATGTGTGTGTATATGTATGTGGTGTGTATACATACACACACACACACACAATGGAATGTTACTCAGCCATAAAAAGAACGAAAATTTGCCACATTTTAAAGTAGCCTTTACTGAGTATTTCCTACCTGGCTAGCCACTGTTGTAAGCACTTCCATACTCACAACAACCCTATTAAAAAATGGCACTATTATTGATCCAAATTTACAATACTTTCAGTTGTTCAGATCCCAAAAGCATAAATCACATTCTGGGTACTCCTCTCTTCCTCACGTGCCACATCCATTCCATTAATTACACCTTCAGAAAAATCTATTAATTTCCCTCCATTCCCAATACTATGAGCACAGTCCTCACTGCCATCATTTCTCTACTGGATGAACACAGTAGCCTTGAAAAGTTAATATTTATGTTCCTGGTGAAATTTTTTTTAAAGATTAAAAAGGAAAATGTCCTCTCTATTCTGACACTCCAGAGGCAGTTTCTTGGGTTTTATTTCAGAAGTAATTCTATTAATTTCAAATCTTAAAAGATGTTGCTGTTAAAGTGCTGCACTCATATGCCAGCAAATTTGGAAAATTCAGCAATGGCCGCAGGACTGGAAAAGGTCAGTTTTCATTCCAATCCCAAAGAAAGGCAATGCCAAAGAATGTTCAGAGTACTGCACAATTGCACTCATTTCACACATTAGCAAAGTAATGCTCAAAATTCTCCAAGCTAGGCTTCAGCAGTATGTGAACTGAGAACTTCCAGATGTTCAAGCTGGATTTGGAAAAGGCAGAGGAACCAGAGATCAAATTGTCAACTTCTGTTGGATCATAGAAAAAGCAAGAAAATTCCAGAAAAAAAAGCATCTACTGCTTTATTAACCACGCTATCAATAAAAGAATTGACCCTTTGAACTGTGGTGTTGGAGAAGACACTTGAGTGTCGCTTGGACTGCAAGATCAAACCAGTCAATCCTAAAGGAAATCCATTCTGAATATTCATTAGAAGGACTGATGCTGAAGCTGAAGCTCCAGTACTTTAGCCACCTGATGCAAAGAACTGACTCTTTGGAAAAGACCCTGATGCTGGGAAAGATTGAAGGCAGGAGAAGAAGGGGATGACAGGATGAGATGGTTGGATGGCATCACCGACTTGATGGATATGAGTTTGAGCAAGCTCCGGGAGTTGGTAATGGACAGTGAAGCCTTGTATGCTGCAGTCTCTGGGGTCACAAAGAGTTGGACACGACTGAGCAACTGAACTGAACTGATACATGTTTACCCATCTGGAGCAAATGCTGTTGTTGCCCTGTCCTTCTTTCCTCAGTGCCCTGCCTGTGATCAGCACCTTCCATTTCCATGCAAGTTGTCCTGACATCGGATTGCCAGTATATCTGATTGTTAGCTTAGGGACTTTCTTGGTCTCCTGACGCTTACTCTGTACCTGCACAGTGACAGGCCAAAAGTTCTAGGGAATTCATGCTTCAGAGGAGTAGCCTCCAACTGATGACCAACAGAAACAGAGGGGAAAATCTCTAGTTCCCTTGCCCCTTGAATGGGATAAACTCTAATGCAAGACCCACACTGACTCTCAGTGAGACGGTTGAACTCCAGTAGACTACCCATTAATGATCACCATGGCTGCCTTCTTTTTCCTTCTTCCTGACTACAGTTTCCTGGAATTATTTCCTAAAGAAACTGCTTGCACTAAAATCCTTACTTCAGGGCTTGCTTCTGGGGAAACAACATAAATATTGGCACACACTCTTAACCCCTCCTTTGTGCACCCCCATGTAATCAGACATATAGTAAGTAAACCTGTATATTTGGCCTTAAACACTCAATTTGACCATGTTTGTTTTCCTTAATTCTCATAGGCGGCTGTTGGGATCCATAGAATTTTGTCCATTATTCTTAAATTTTTTTTGTTTAAATTACTTTGCAGTAAAATTGATCTTTTTATTTGTTTGTTTTATTTGTTTAGGCTGTATATATACAGCCTATATATATATTTTAACACATGTATAACCACCACTGCCATCGGAATACAAGACGGTTCAATCGCTGAAATAGATTCCCTCATACTGTCCCTTTACTGTCACACCTCCTACCACTGTAACCCCTGGCAACCAGTGATATGTTCACCATTACTATAATTTTATCTTTTTGATAGTGCTATATAAATGAAATCATATAGTGTATAAGCTTTAGGTCCCGGTTTCTTTCAATTAACATAATGTTTTTGAGACTAAGTTGTTGCATGTATCAGTAGTTTGTTCCTTTTTATTATGTTATTCTGTATTCCATTATGTGGATGTACCGTATTTTTGTTTATCCATTCACCTATTGAAAGGCATTTGAGTTATTTTCAGCTTTTGGCTGTTATGGATAATGTACTGTGAATGCTCATGCACAAGTTTTTGTGTAGACCCATTAGTTTTCATTTCTGTTGGGGATATACCTAGATGTAGAACGACTGATTCATGTGTTAGCTGTATGTTTGACCTTTTGCTGAACTGCTGGACTGTTTTTCAGAAGAGTTTGTACTGTTTGAAATTTCTACCAGCAGTTCTCTACATTCTTGCCAGTACTTTAACCAGCCTCTTTGACTATACTCATCCTAATGGGACTGAAGTTCTATCTCATTGTATATTTTATTTGCATTCCCCTAATGACTCATGTTGTTAAGCATCTTTTCATGTGTTTTTGGCTATTTGCATGCATCTTCTTAGAATAACTACTTATTCAAGTATTTGCCTATTCTGACGGGATTGACTGTTGTTTTTACTGTTGAGTTTCGAGAGTTCTTTATATATTCTGGAGACTTGCCTTTTAATTTTCTTAAGAGTGTCTTTTCTACAGGCAAAATTTTTAACTTTTGTCAAGTTTGAGTTACTAATTTTTCTTAACACATCCTGCTTTTGTGTTGTTTCTAAGAATTCTTCATTTAAACCCCAGGTCACAAAGATTTTCTCTTGTGTTTTCTTCTAAAAGTTTTATGACTTTATGTTTTATGTTTAGTTCTATGGTCCATTTGGAGTCAGTCTGTATATAAGACAAGTTTAGATTGAGATGAGGTTTTATTTTTGTTTGCATTTGAACAACCTGTTGTCCCAACACCATTTGTTGGAAAAAGACTATTTTTTTTCCAAATTGAATTACAAGTGCTCTGTCAAAGATCAAATGGTCATACTTATGGGTCTGTTTATGGACTTCTATTCCATTGACCTATGTTTTTGCTTCACAAGTCCTCCCCCTCCCCGCCCTGCCCATGTTTTGGCCACACTGGTGACTTGTGGAACCCTTGACTAGGGATCAAACTCAGAATCCTAACAGTGGAAGCATGGAGTCCTAACCACTGGACTGCCACAGAATTCCAAACAATCTCTTGATTACTGTTGCTTTATAATTGTCATAAAATTGAGTACTGTGGTTTTTCCAACTTAATTTCTTTTTACAGCATTTTTTAAGTTATTGTTGTTCTTTTGTTGTATCATTTAATGTTTAAGAATGAACTTTATCTGTAAGTACAAAAAATGCCCTGCTTGGATTTTTATTTTAATATAGATCATTTTGGTGAAAATTGATATCTTTAATATGGTGAGTCTTCTGATACTGTCTCCCAGTTTTTAAGAACATCTTTGCTTTCTTTGATAAGTGGCATGATTTGTTATATTTATATCTAAAAGTTTTCAATAGCAATGTGTCTATACATCTGTATATGTGTGGCAGAGGGACTGTGACAGGTGTGAGACTTTCTGTTGTCAGGCAGTGTTCCTTTGGGTTCTGAAAGGGAGTTCCAGGTGTAGGCCCCAGCTCTGATTCCAGGAATTTTGAAAGAAGTGGGATTGCAATCATTGGTCTTCAGCACTGGGTTCTTAGGGAATATGCCTGGCTGGGCCTAACCTTTCAACTTCAGCAAGAACCAATAGGATCTTATTATTCCATTCTGAATAAAGTTCCATGAACCAGTGGGGCCAGGGTGGAGGGAAGCTTTTATAAATGTTACTGCTTTTTTTTTTTTAACTTCATGTTGTTTATTGCTCATGTACAGAAACATGATTTTTGTATTTTGACTTTGTTTCTTGCTGCAGTTTTATTTGTATTAGTTCTAGGAAGATTTTTTTTTTTTTAATCCCTAGGTTTTTCTACAGACATTCTTGTCATCTACATATTGAGGCAGTTTTATTCCTTCATTCTAGTCTGTATGTCTTTTTTGCCAGAATGGTGAATGTAGATATCCTTGCATTTTTCCTCTTCTTAGGTGGAAAGTATGTCACCTTACATCATTTACTGTGATGTTCTCTGTAGATCAATTGCACATGTCCTTTATATGGTTGAAAAGTTCCCCTCTATTCCTAGGTTGATGAGAACTTTTATCCTGATGGTGTCAGTATTTTGTTAAATGATATTATGATGTGGTTTTTCTTTTTTAGATTGACATGATGGGTTATATTGACTTGATTTTGAACGCTGAGTTAACCTTAAGTTGCTTGAATAAATCCCTCTTGTTTGTGTTTCCTTTTCCTTTTATATACCGCAAGATTCGACTGCCTAATTTTTTTTTTTTTGAGACATTTTGCGTGTACATTATTTTGAAGCCAGTCACCAGTCTTTTTACTATACTGAGCTTAATATATAGTATGTAATTTATTTTACAAAAGTTTTCACTTGGGGCAATTTTTCCCTCTTCAGATCTGCTAATAAGTCTTTTTTTCCTTGTTTGTTTTGTTTTGTAAATATTTCCCTTAAAAATAATATCTCTAGTGCATCACATTAATGTTTTGCTTTTTGGATGACGTTGTGTTAGGTGATAGTAGACCCTCCCTTGGCTTTTAGTTTCTTTAAGTGAAAGACCATTATTTCTCAAGTTTACCTTCTTTCTTGGGCTATTAGAGCACTTTAAAGGACAAGAATGCAAATGAATGTTTCACACATGATATAATTTCTGAAGTTTCATTTTCATGTAATATGAGCCACATTATACATAGGCTTTTTGAAGCAGTCAGTTGAAATCAAGATTTCACTGGATTCTTTGTTTTTAGAGATCATGGTAATGGGACTATAAGTGGAAAAGCCCCAGATGAAAACATTCCTCCCATTTGTCATCCAGGAAATTAGTAAAATTCCAGTGTTTATATAAACAATGTTCATAAACTAGAAAGAAAGAGGAATTGTAATGGAACTCACCTTATTTCTCCTATTCATAAGCACTAAATTTTGAATTCATTCTAAAAAAAAATTCAAGAAATTATTATGACTATTGGTTCCAATTTTCAATTAAAAATATATCTATAAGAGTTGGACACAACTGAGTGACTGAACTGACTGATAACTGTCTCTGAAATATGTATTTTTGACTTTTAAAGTGCATTGAGCTTCAGGAAGTGAGTAGTTGAGCCTGAAAGATTTTGAAATGTCAGCTCTCTGTGCTGAATGGAATCTTAATTTTCCCATAAAACATATAAAGTCTTGATGATATGATTCATCTTTTCTTAGAGTTGTTTATAAAATTTCAACTTTAGTAACTGTAATCTTAATGAGTTCTACCTGAATGGCTAAATAAAATATATGAAATGCCTATATGTAAAGCTAAATATTTGTATTTGGTGAAATGGTGACAGTGAATTAAGATAAGGGAAGATGGCTTTCATTGTACTATTTGAATTGACTTAATATTTATATACACACATACATGTGTATATAAATGGTACAACAATATGTGGAAGGAAACACCTATGATTTCTCCATTAAGCCACTTAAGGAAGCGCTTAATCCTATATGTATAAATATACACAAAGTCAAAATTGCCTGTGTGGACATTGTGCTGGGGTGACTTGCAGGCACCAAGAGATTAGGGAATCCAATGTGCAAGGATTTTTTTTTCTGCTTAGGAACTTTCTCCATTAACATGTTACTTCATTTCATCATTCTTTACATTTAGAACACATAACAACAGCAGTTAATCTTTTCTTAAACAAATGTCAAAGTCTCCCACTGATGGGAGATTAGCTGTCTGTGTATTTGTAGGTTCTCTGTTTTGTTCCATTGATCTGTTTGCCTGTTTACTCTAATACCACACTGCTGTTTATTACTCTGGCTTTATCACAATTCTTGAAATCAAGTAGCATTAATTCTTTTACTTTTGTCTTTTTCAAAGTTGTTTGAGCTATTCTATATCCTTTACATTTCAGTCAGAATTTTAAATTCAGTTTTATAATTTTTACCAAAGACAAAAACAAAACCCTTCTAGCATTTAGATTGGAATTACATTGAATCTATAGGTTTATTCAATTATAGGTTAATTTGGAAAGTTGATAGTTTAATAATATTGAGTTGACCAACCCTTGAACAAAGTATAAATTCCTTTTTATTTAGATCTTTAGCTTTTTAGGAATGTTTTGCAGTTTAGTATACAGGTCTGTCATATTTTTTGACATTTTACTCCTATTTCATATTTTTGATGCTATTGTACATGATATTTTAATTTCTGATTGTTCACTCTTATAGTGTAGGATACAATTGATTTTTGTGTATTGATCCTATAATCTTACTCAGCATCATGTATTAGTTCTAGACATTGTAGATTTTCTACATTGACAGGTGAATGCTCTCTGTGAGTAAGGAATTTTATTTCTTTTTTTCCAAAGTATATACCTTCCATTCCTTCCTCCCTCCCTCCCTTCTCCTAATTGCTTCAGCTCGAAACTGTAGCACAAATTAGAGTAGATGTGGTAATAATGGACATGCCGGTCTTATTTCTGGCCTTAGCAGGAAAGCATTCAGTTTTTAAACATTCAGTGTGCGACATTCACTGTAGGTTTTGTGTAGATGTCTTTTATCTGGTTAAGGAAATTTCGCTGTTACTCCTAATGTGCTCAGAATTTTTATTGGAAGTGGTACTGAATTTCAAATACTTCTGCTTCTGTCAAAATGATCATATTCTTTTTTCTTTTTTAGTTTGTTATAGTTCCTTGTGTAAGCATGTTAAAATAATGAATTATATTGTTTTTCAAATGTGAATCAACCCTTTAATCTTGGGACAAATCCTTCTTGCTCATGATGTATTAGCCTTTTGCTGTATTCTTAGATTCAGTTTGATAAAAAGTATTTTTAAAAGAATTTCTGTGACTGTGTTTCTGAGGGCTACTGGTAGTTTTCTTATAATGTTTTTGTCAGATTTTGGTATCAGGGTAATATTGGCTTCGTGGGATGAGTTGGGGATTATCCTATCCTTTTCACATTTTTAGAGTTTGTGTAGAACGTTATTATGGATTCCTTAAATGTTCAGTGGACTCCACCAGTAAAACTGTCTGAGACTGTAGTTTTCATTATGGGAAGATGTTTAAGTACAGTTTTAATTTCTTTGGTAAATATAGGGTTATTTAGGTTATCGGTTTCTTCATGAGTGAGCTTGGGTAGTTTGTGTTTTTTAGATAGTTGTGTTTATTTTTTTGATTGTCAGTTTATTTGCATAAGCTTATCCATGATATTCCTTTACGAATCTTCTACTGTCAGCGCTCTATAGTGATACCATCTGTCTCATTTCTGTTTTTGGCAGTTTGTGTCTTCTCTTTACTCATTTTCAGTCTGGCTAGAAGTTTATCAACTTTTTTGATCTTTTAAAAGAACCAGCTACTGCTTTCATGATTTCTTTTTCTATTGCATATGTTCTCTGTTCCATTGATTTCTGTATTGATCCCTATTATTTTCTTTTATTCTGTTTACTTTGAGTTTTCTCTTCTTTATCTAGTTAAGGTAGAAGCTGAGTTCATTGACCAAAACCTTTCTTCTTTTCTGCTTTAAGTGCTATAACTGTCCCCTTAATTGCTGCTTTAATGGCATCCCACAGATTCTGATGGATAATCTTTTCACTTCATTTAGTTCAAAATACTTTGTAATTTTCTTTTTGATTTCCTCTTTGACCCATGAGTTATTTAGAAATTTATTATTTAGCTTCCAAGATTGTGGATTTTCCAGAGACCTGTTTTTAATTTCTGGTTTAATTCCCTTGTGGTGTGAAAATATACTTTTTATGGTTCAAGTCATTTTAAATTTATTGCAATATATTTTATGACCCAGAATATACTCTGTCTTGCCTTTTTTGAAGTATGCTTGAAAAGAATGTGTGTTCTGCTGCTATTTGTGTGGAGTGTTTTATAAAAATCAGTTAGGTCTAGTTTGGTTGATAGTATTGTTCGAATCTTCTACATTCTTAGTATTTTTTTGTCAACTTGTTTTATCAGTTATTAAGAGATTCTGAAGTCTTTGACTAAAATAGAGGAAATTTGTGTCTTTTTACTCATAGCTCTGATTTATTTCATGTATTTCGAAGCTCTTTATAAGGGGCATAAATACTTAGAAATTTATTTTTCCTTGATGAACTGGCCCATATATCATTATGAAATTTCTTTTTGGTTCCTGTTAACATTCTTTGGTCTGAAATCTATGGTAATATTAATCTTAATCCAGCTTTCTTTTGGTTAATGTTAGCATATGATATCTGTTTTCCATCCTTTTTAACTTCTTTGCCTCTTTGTATTTTTAAGTTACTTGTAGGCAGCACACATTTGGGTCTTGCTTTTTATCCAAATTCCATTATCTTAGCCATTTAATGTGATTATTAATATAGTTGGCTTAAGTTTATTTTACTGCTTGTTTCTTGTTCATCTCATTGACCTTTTCTGCTTTGTTTTAGATTACTTTTCTTGATTATTCTATTTTATTTCTTTTGTTGTCTTATTATTTTTAAGTATTTGTTTTGTCATTTTTCAGTCTTATGCATCTTAACTTATAGTCTATTTAACTTAACATTCTATATTTAAGTGATACTATACAACCTTTCCTATACTATACATTTTTATGAACTGTATAGTATTGCTGTACTCTGCCATTTGCCTCTCCTGACTTTTGTACACTTGTTGACATATACTTTCCATTTATTGATATATATGTATAGTGTAAATCCCATGACACAGTGTTATTTTGTTTATATAGTCAATCATCTTTAAAAGAAATTTAAATAAGAAAAATCTTATTTATTTATCCACATGGTTACACTTTTGGTGCTCTTTACTGTTTTGTGTAGATCCAGTTTTCATCTGCTGTTGTTTGGCCATTATTTATTCAAAAATTTTTTTCTCTTTCTCCTCCTCACTTCCGTGATTATTACTCTTATGTTTAGGATGCTTGAAGTCTTAGAGCTCACTGATGCTCATTTCATTTCGTTTCAGAGGGTTCTTTTTTCTCTCTGTATTTTATTTAGATAATTTTATTGGTGTGAATTCAAAACAGGGAGGCCTGGCATGCTGTGATTCATGGGGTTGCAAAGAGTCGGACATGACTGAGCGACTGAACTGAACTGAATCTTTTTTTCTGTGGCATTTACTATGTTGTGTATCCTATCCATTTCTAAAATCTCATACATTGTAGTTTTCTCTTTAGAAGTTGATTTGAGTCTTTCATATTTTCCAGGTCTCTATTTAACTTTTTCAACATATAGGAATCAGTAATAGTAACTCTGCGTCTTTTTTTTCTCATTCTGATATCTCTATCATTTCTAAATCAGTTTTGATTGATTCTTCTCCTCATTATGGGCCCTATTTCCCTCTCTCTTTGTATGCCTGTTGATCTTTAATAAGGTGCCTGACATCCTGAATTTTATTTTGTTGGGTGATGGACATTTTGTATTCCTATAAATCTTCCTGAGCTTCTAAGATACAGTTAAGTTACTTTAAACAATTTGACCGTTTTGGGTCTTGCTTGTATGATTTGTTGTGTAATTTTAGAGCAGATTCAATCTAGGTCTAATTATTCCTATTACTGAGACAAGACCTTTTTGTGGATTCTGTCCAGTGTCCCATGAATTATGAAATTTTCCATTCTGGATGGAAGAACAGACACTTTGCCCAGCTGTGCTTAAATGATGGGTGCTCTTTTCTCTGATCTTTTCAGATAGCTCTTTTGCCAGCCTGGGTGGTTTCCTCATATACATGCACTGACCAGTACTGTCCTGAATTCTCAGAGGAACCCTTGCAGATATCCCATGTTCTTTCTCTCTGCAACTCCATCCTCTCTGGGTTCTGTGCTAAGAACTCTAGCTGCCTTGCTCTCCAGAGGTCTCTGCTCTATTTCCTTGTCTAGGGAGTCCTCTAAGCCCCACCTATGTTCCCCCTCCCTGCACCATGGTCTGTAAACTCTCTCAAGGCAGAAAGTGGTGCCAATAGTGAAAGTGAAAGTTGCTCAGTTACGTCCAACTCTCTGTGCACTACAATCTCCCATGCACTACACAGTGGAATTCACCAGGCCAGAACACTGGAATGGGTAGTCCTTCCCTTCTCCAGGGGATCTTCCCAACCCAGGGATTGAACCCAGGTCTCCTGCGTTACAGAGGGATTCTTTACCAGCTGAGCCACAAGAGAAGCCCAAGAGTACTGGAGTAAGGTAGTCTATCCCTTCTCCAGCAGCTCTTCCTGACCCAGGAATCAAACTGGGGTCTCCTGCATTGCAGATGGATTCTTTACTGAATGACCTGCTGTTTCCTGCTTTTCAGGGATCTTTGTCCTTCAGTTGCCCACTATTTCATATATTTTTTTCCAGCTTTTTAAGGTGTTTCAAGCTGCAGGGTAAATCTTGGCCCAAAATATGAGTCAGTTTTATTAAAGTTTTATTACCTTGTTGTTAATAGTAGTTTTTTAGTTGATCCTCTTCACTTTTCCAGTGAATGATATAATAGTTATATCGTTGAGAAATAGTGATAATTTTATCTTCTAATTTTTGTATTGTTAGTTTCTTTCTCTTGAGTAATTGCTTCTGCTAATATGTCCAGTAAACAATATCAGCAATAATGGAACTCATTTTTAATTTAAGAATGAGTGTTACATTGAATTATGTCCAGTTTTTAAAATTATGGAGTTAATTTTATTACTTTTATAATTTATTAATATAATTAATTATGTTAATGGATTTCTGTTGGTATTTTTATTTTTTTGATCCATTGTAAAATACTTAGCCTTTTCTCTTTTTATTTATTTTTTTCTCTTTAGGATCTTTTTATACTTTTTCTCATTTGTTGAACTTTCACAATGATGTGCTAAAATTAATGGCTTTTAAAAAACATTAATTCAGTATGCTAGACATATTGAAGTTTAATTCTGTCCTAAGGTTCTGAGCCTTTCTGGGGAGTGGGCGTGGGAGAGCTGTGTTGTTATTTCTTTTATATATTTTCTTTGTGTGTATTCTTTTTGAATTTCCTGTTACCTAGGAATTAGAACTCCCATGATGATCTAAGTTTCTTACTTATTTCTTTCCCGTTTTCCATTTGTATGTCCCTTTGACTCACTGGAAAAGACTTTGATGCTGGGAGGGATTGGGGGCAGGAAGAGAAGGGGATGACAGAGGATGAGATGGCTGGATGGCATCACTGACTTGATGGACGTGAATCTGAGTGAACTCCGGGAGTTGGTGATGGACAGGGAGGCCTGGTGTGCTGCAATTCATGGGGTCCCAAAGAGTCGGACACAACTGAGCAACTGAACTGAACTTTGGGGGCCTACTGGAACAGTCTTACAGTTGCTTCAGTTTTTTCTCTTGTTCTGTAAATGTTCTGATATACAGACTCTTCGTAATGATTTTGATCTTTTCATTCTAATGTGTTGAAAGTCTTCTGCTTCTCCTTGTATTGTCTTACGGTCACTGAGTTCCTTCTTCTTTGTTCATTTTGGTCTTCCCTTCATATGTGTGGCTTTCATGCATACCTGGGGCCTCTCATTTATTATCATTTCTAAGAATTGGTAGTGTAAACCAGTTTTCTGGCTTCCGAAAGTCACTCCCATTTTAAGCCTGTTATCTTCCTTCACATTACTTTGCTGTTTGTGTGTGTGTGTGTGTGTGTTTTTAATTGCAATTTCAAAGCATTTCGGGAGGTCTTGGAGGTAAACGCATTTGTTTCATATGTAATGCTTAACTGGAAGTCATTTAATAACTTTTTTTTTTGCACTCTTCATCTTAGAACTATTTTAAGTTTGTAAATCATGTACTGCTGTATTCCTTTCAGAAGCTGGATGTTAGAACATATGCTAATGTTCATTTTTCTTTTTTGGAGTTTACTTCTTGAAATTTTTATATTTAAAGCTTTATGTGTAGGGATCTTCATGAGACTGATGTGCTAGAATATTAAAAATTAAGAGATTAGGTTAGCTCATCCTGTGACTTTGAGAACATATAAGATTATAAATAAGATATTTTTAAAAATTACTTGTTGCTGGTCTCAAAGAGAGCTGTTGATTTTTATATGTTTTTATATGTGGCTACATAACTAAGCTCTATTTACTCAAACAATCTTTAGTCAGTTTGCTTGGATTCTGAAGGCGGATAATCATATTATCTTACACATAAACCCATTTAATTTATTTTGGATAATCTTTTATACTATATCAATATATATTATCAAAAGCTGTCCACTAAAACTAGGCACGTGTTTGTGATACTCATTATTATATGGGTAACAAAATACTTGAAATTTCCCAACTCTTAAATTGGCTTCTCTCCCAAAGTCTTATAACCACTGTATTTTCTCTGAACTTTTGAAAAATACCTGTTTAAAATATAGAACACACACCTGACATTGCCATGGCATGACTTGGCAATGGAATTCAGTTTCTTAAGACTTCTGTTACTTTATTTCACAAGTCATTTCTTCTTTGGTCAGAATATAGTTCATAATAACAGTTATTTGTTATCACTTCTTTTTTGTCCTCTTTAGAAAAGAACTCTATCAGCAAAACAAAATAATTTGGGGGTTGCTTAACTTTTAAAAAGGAATTCAAGGTCAATTAAACATTTTTTTGTGCTCATTTTGGTTGTGCTCTACAAAATCAGTTCTTCTCAAAAAACACAATGAGACATGCCAGGGAAGATTTATATAATACCATGCTTAATTCAGTCTACAGCCCATAGGGTTGCAGAGTTGGACACGACTGAAGTGACTTAGCAGGCATGCAAATGCTTATCCTAGAATTAATTATTTAAAAAATTGTGAGCAACTTAAACAACCAACAATAGGGAATTGGTTACCTTATGGTGCTTACCTATATGCTGGTGTAACAGTAAATCATTAAAAATAACTTTCTTAAAAATATGTAACTGCATGGGAAAATGCACTTGTTACAGAAGGTGGAGAAAAAAGGGCTCAAAACTGTATGTATATGTCCCCTTTTATATAAAAAGATACATCCAGATATAAATGGTTGCAAAGCAAAGTTTTATATTAAATTACTCTGTTCATGTTCATTGTTTCTTTTCTAATTTTTCAACTTTAAATTTATATTAACATAAAATAATATCCATAAGGTGATTTATAAAGATAATTCAGCAGTGAGATGACACAGTTCCTAGAGATACAGAGGCTTAAATTCTAGTGCTGCCTTTGTCACATACTACCTATATCACCTTAATGTTTCTTAGCCTTAGTTTCATCATTTGTAAAATGAACCTTGTGGGATTCTGTTATATATAAAGTGTTGAGTGAGTGGGTTGCCATTTCCTCCTACAGAGGATCTTCCCCACCCAGGGATCGAACTTGTATCTCCTGCTTTGGCAGGAGGATTCTTTACCGCTGAGCCCCCTGGGAATCCCCAAGTAAGCAAAGCTGATATTTATAATGCATTAAGTGTGGAGCTTAAAAATGTCTGTCAGTTCTAACCTTGTGCTTTTGAAGTATCATGTGATTCCAGGATATGTCTTAACTGAAACTGAACAAAGACATATAGAATCCTGAAAAAGTATCCCCATCTTGACTGTCACTAATATGTTGTAAAATTTTAATGAGTCTGGTCTGTGGGAAATGATGAGAGTCAGGTGGAAAGGAACAGTGAAAAACATAAGTTGCTGTATATACACTCATGTATTTATGAAAACAGTATTTGTCAGCTTCTATGGTATGTACTTTGATAGTGTCATTCCAAATAGATGTTTCCTCAGTCCCTCGAAAAAAGAGCAAACTGCAGGCCAGTCAGTTGTGACAGTCCGTTGTAAACAGTTCAGGTTTTGCACCTGTGATAGCGTTTTCCCCGCTGCTTGCCAATAAAGACACTGGGGAGAGCAGAGTCCTGATTTTTATCTTGTTTGTTTAATGCTTATCATTCTGCTTACTGTCTTTTAGTGACTATTCTTTTTCCAGCTGTCTAAACATTCTCTCACATTCCTGTCAAGAATACGACTTGAGCTCAGGTTCAAGAATTACAGGGTCCCTTCCTCCATTGTGTGTATGTTTGTTTGCCACACTGAGCAGTTTGTACGATCTTAGTTCCCTGACTAGAGATCGAACCCAAGCCCTTGGAGTGAGAGCACAGAGTCCTAACCACTGGACTGCCAGGGAATTCCCCTTTCATCCAGCACTCTTTTAGTTAAAGTTTGAAACGATTAAACCAGCTAGCATTATTTTATTTCAAATCCAGATCCTATGAGGAATACTTCTCATTAGAGGCAGGATCATCTCCTGATATACCAAGCTCTGTTATTACTTAATCTTATAACACATTTAATGTGAAAGGTAGACATTTATCTGGAGATTAGGATTATTTCTTTTCATCCATTGAAAAAAAGTTGCTGTATATTTGCTCATATGAACTATTGTTTATTTATTGAATATTTATAAATTAATATATTTCATTTGGGAATACAATTTCAAAATTTCTTTTGGAGTATGATTCTAATAATATTAATTGTAGTATAATTATAATTATAGCATAGAATAAAATAATTCTTTTATATAGCTGTACTTGGATGTGTGAAATGAAAGCTCTCATGTATAACCAGTGTAACCAGCTATCTTGACAGCTTCTTTGTGAAAACTTTAGTAAAAAATATCTGACCAGGCCTATCATAAATTACTATTACTTCTTAGTTGTGGTCACATTAAGCTTAATTTTGAATAAGTATTTATTGACTCTGAAAAAAATGATCCTTGTAATTTCCCAGTATTCCCACTGTTAATACTTTTGAAGTCATAATTTAACAGAATTCCTGTTATAATGTAAACTTTGGGAAATGAGTAACTAAGGAGGTCTTACTACCTAAACTCTCATATTCTCTTTCTGGATGTTATGTGTTTCTTGTCTTCTATGAGAGGAATTTTCTTACAGGCTTCTTTTTTTTTCAGTTTTTAAATTAAAGGTTGAACAATAAAATGTGGTTAAGTGAACTTTAAATTTATAGATGTATATCAGGGTCTTGGAAAATACTGAGTGACTGTTATCTCAAGAACCTTCTACAACTTTACACCTTTAAGAGATCATTCAAATTAGTCACAATAATGCTATGGGCATGTTTAATTATTCTGTAATATTTTGTCATATTCTCTGTATGTGTAAAGCACTTGATATAAAAGTAAGCACAACATGCTTTTTCTAGTTTTAGCAGCAAAATATCTGATTGCTTATTTAAGTAATGTATCTATTTGCTTACAAAAGTTACTTTGTTATTTGTGAGCACTTCCTCTATGATAGGTACCTTTGATTCGAGAAATTGGTGAAGTTGGTATAATTGGAACTAACACAAAAAAAGATTTAGTTTATTCCTTACTGAAAACTTATAGTTTCATTTTAATTATGTGAAAATATATAGTTGTCATTCTATGACGTATAAATTTTAGTACCATTTGCCAAGCCTAATGAGCAGCTATGGTAATGAATGACAGACATCTGAGAGAATGTGTTTATTTGCTATTAATTCACAGAACTGGTTGTCTTTGTATCAGAAGACTTGTTGTTGAATGAGTGGACCTGATGATACAAGCTCTCTTTTATATTATTTCATAATCTCAGCTCAGACATGAGGATTTTGAAAAACGCTTCTAGGTTTTGTTAAAACCTGTTTAAAACTCCCCACTTCTACCAAAGATTATACCTTTCTGCTAGCTTAAGCCAAGGCGAGTTACAGATTAACACCCATTCTTACTAGAATAGCAAGTCTCATACTTTTGGATCTCACACTTTATATATACTCTCAGAAATTATTGAGAATCTGCAAAAAGTTCTGTTTATGTAGTTTTAGCTATTGATTTTCATGTTAGAAATGACAACTAAAAATTTTTAATTACTTTTAAAAGGTCAGTGAACCACTGCATATTAAATAGCATATTTTTTGAAAAAGTAAGTATGTTTTCCATAACAAAAACATAAGAAAAAGAGTGGTTTTGTATTTTTGGAAGTATTATTGATACTGACTTAATAAAAGACAACTGGATTCTCATTCTTCCTTCTACATTCATGCTTATACAGTATGTTGTTTTGGTTAACCAAGAAGCATATGAAGAAAATCAGGTCTAACAAATATGTAATTGGAAAAAGGAGGTATATTTTTGTAGTCTTTTCAGATACTTGTGTAAACTCTTGTCTGAATACTACATCAGTACTCAATAAATAGAAATTTCCTAAAGGCTAATTGTAATGTGAGTTATGTAAACACATCAATGAACATTTTTTATTCTCTGTGATAAAACTCTATTCTTGGCTTTGCACTTTGAAAGATCTTATATCCATGCATGATTTTGTAGCATCTTGCTTTAGTAATTTGGCAAATAGGGATTGATGAGTTATACAGATCTTTCTAATAGTAACATACACAGTGTCTAAAATGTTAGTTAATAATACTGTCCTATTAATTAGGAATACAAAGCTGTCAGGCTCATGATTGTGCTTGAAAGTTCATTTTATCACTGATAACAAATAGCCTCAGATCGTTATCTTGAAGTGACAGGCCACTTCATTCATTTTGGAAAAAAATGACTACCAAATACATAGGTCTTTATAAGCCTATTTGTCAGTTATTTTTTCAAGTAAAAAATGTTTTTCTTGTGAGGGAGAGAATGGTTCAGCTTACAACTTAAATGACTACGCAAGTAGTTTTTCTCTACACAGCTATTGTACTCCTATATGCTGCAAAAGTGCTTTAGGTGTACTTATTCTTTGAAACAGAATATTTTAATTCAGGGATGATGTTATAATGAAATTAAAATGTTTATTGCTTCAGTAATGAAACTTTTTCTAAAACTGCAAGGGTGTTGCTTTGAAGAATACAATGTCTACGAGTTTAGTTTAGTGCTGCTGCATTGATTACCGTTAAGATACCAGGAACTTTGCCCACCATTCCTTTTCCACCATTAAACTAAATGCCAACAAAGTGAAAGAAACAACCAGCTCTTAGTAGTATTATGATAACTGTTTTGACGACTGGGACTCCTGTAATTCTGTGTACGATACTTTGAGGGCTGCTATTCTAGAATGGAAAAGAAAGCAAACAACCAAAATGGCTGTCTGAGGAGGCCTTACAAATAGCTGTGTAAAGAAGAGAAGCAAAAAAGCAAAGGAGAAAAGGAAAGATGTAAGCATCTGAATGAAGAGTTCCAAAGAATAGCAAGAAGAGATAAGAAAGCCTTACTCAGCGATCTATGCAGAGAAATAGAGGAAAACAACAGAATGGGAAAGACTAGAGATCTCTTCAAGAAAATTAGAGATACCAAGGGAACATTTCATGCAAAGATGGGCTCGATAAAGGACAGAAATGGTATGGACCTAACAGAAGCAGAAGATATTAAGAAGAGGTGGCAAGAATACACAGAAGAACTGTACCAAAAATATCTTCACAACCAAGATAATCACGATGGTGTGATCACTCACCTAGAGCCAGACATCCTGGAATGTGAAGTCAAGTGGGCCTTAGAAAGCATCACTACGAACAAAGTTAGTGGAGGTGATGGAATTCCAGTTGAGCTGTTTGAAATCCTGGAAGATGATGCTGTGAAAGTGCTGCACTCAATATGCCAGCACATTTGGAAAACTTAGCAGTGGCCACTAGACTGGAAAAGGTCAGTTTTCATTCCAATCCCAAAGAAAGGCAATGCCAAAGAATGCTCAAACTACCACACAATTCTATGCATCTCACGCTAGTAAAATAATGCTCAAAATTCTCCAAGTGAGGCTTCAGCAATATGTGAACCATAACTTCCAGATGTTCAAGCTGGTTTTAGAAAAGGCAGAGGAACCAGAGATCAAATTGCCACCATCCGCTGGATCATCGAAAAAGCAAGAGAGTTCCAGAAAAACATCTGCTTTATTGACTATGCCAAAGCCCTTGACTGTGTGGATCACAATAAACTGTGGAAAATTCTGAAAGAGGTGGGAATACCACACCACCTGACCTGCCTCTTGAGAAACCTGTATGCAGGTCAGGAAGCAACAGTTAGAACTGGACATGGAACAACAGACTGGTTCCAAATAGGAAAAGGAGCACGTCGAGGCTGTATATTGTCACCCTGCTTATTTAACTTATATGCAGGGTACATCATCAGAAACTCTGGGCTGGAAGAAGCACAAGCTGGAATCAAGATTGCCGGGAGAAATATCAATCACCTCAGATATGCAGATGACACCACCCTTATGGCAGAAAGTGAAGAGGAACTAAAAAGCCTCTTGATGAAAGAGAAAGAGGAGAGTGAAAAAGTTGGCTTAAAGCTCAATATTCGGAAAACGAAGATCATGGCATCTGGTCCCATCACTTCATGGGAAATAGATGGGGAAACAGTGGAAACAGTGTCAGACTTTATTTTGGGGGGCTCCAAAATCACTGCAGATGGTGATTGCAGCCATGAAATTAAAAGACGCTTACTCCTTGGAAGGAAAATTATGACCAACCTAGATAGCATATTCAAAAGCAGAGACATTACTTTGCCAACAAAGGTCCGTCTAGTCAAGGCTATGGTTTTTCCTGTGGTCATGTATGGATGTGAGAGTTGGACTGTGAAGAAAGCTGAGTGCCGAAGAATTGATGCTTTTGAACTGTGGTGTTGGAGAAGCCTCTTGACAGTCCCTTGGACTGCAAGGAGATCCAACCAGTCCATTCTAAAGGAGATCAGTCCTGGGTGTTCTTTGGAAGGAATGATGCTAAAGCTGAAACTCCAGTACTTTGGCCACCTCATGCGAAGAGTTGACTCATTGGAGAAGACTCTGATGCTGGGAGGGATTAGGGGCAGGAAGAAAAGGGCTGGATGGCATCACCGACTCGGTGGATGTGAGTTTGAGTGAATTCCGGGAGTTGGTGATGGAGAGGGAGGCCTGGCGTTTTGCAATTCGTGGGGTCGCAGAGAGTCAGACACGACTGAGCGACTGAACTGAATTGAAGTGAACTGATTCTAGAATGAAATAGGCTTATGGTGGCCACAGAAAAATCTGAGATTTGAAGTCATGTCACTTTGAGAATTGTTAAGGGAGGAATATACACGTAAACAAAATGACAAGTTAACTTTTCTATACTAGATTAGTAAAATATATAACTTCTAGTGATATATATATATGTAGAGAGAGAGGAATAAAAGGTTATTGTTATTATTATAATTATTTATTATAATAAGAATTTATAAAATGGTTTGGAGCACATGGTGGAACTGCTTGATTCTTCGATTTGGAGGGGGTTTAGAGAAACTGGGGAGCTTCAGAAGAAGCTTCACAGAGTAAGTGATACTAATGTGGTAAATAAATAGTTGTTCACTGTATTACTATTTCAAAACAAAAATGTGGTACAGAAAGATATTTCACTTACTAATTCATGTATTTTTAAGTTTTTTCTGCTGTTTCTTTATGTATTGCTTATGATGTCTGCTGAAAGAAATGAGTCTGGTAGAATTTTTCATTTGGTAGAGAAACTGTGACAGTGATTAATGTGTCTCTCTAAATGTAGGAATTCATCCTATTACTTTTTCAGTGTTTCTTTAGAATGAATCATGGAGTCAATGAGGCAATGAAAGAAGCAGCAGGGAAAAACTGACAAAGAAGGGAAAAGAAAGTGTTATGATAATAGAAACTCAGCAGATCAAGGGGGTTAATAATCATAATAAGTAAAATTTACTTCTCAGAATTATATGGAAGAGTCTATTCTGAGTACTTTCCACTTGTTACCTTTTGTGAGCTTCCCAAGAGTATTTGCTCAGTTCAGTTCAGTCACTCAGTCATTTCTGACTCTTTCTGACCCAGTGGACCATGGCACACCAGGCTTCCCTGTCAATCACCAACTCCCGGTGCTTGCTCAAACTTCACTGAGTCGGTGATGCCATCCAACCATCTCATCCTCTGTCGTCGTCTTCTCCTCCTGCCCTCAGTCCTTCCCAGCATCAGGGTCTTTTCTGAAAGTCAGTTCTTCACATCATATGGCCAAAGTATTGGAGCTTTAGCTTCAGCATCAGTCCTTCCAATGAATATTCAGGACTGATCTCCTCTAGGATGGACTGGTTGTGTATCCCTGCAGTCCAAGGGACTCTCAACAGTCTTCTCCAACACCACAGTTCAAAAACATCAATTCTTTGGTGCTCAGCCTTCTTTATGGTCCAACTCTCACATCCATACATGACTACTGGAAAAACCATAGCCTTGACTAGATGGACCTTTGTTGGCAAAGTAATGTCTCTGCTTTTGAATATTCTGTCTAGGTTGGTCATAGCTTTTCTTCCAAGGAACAGTCGTTTTTCAGTTTCATGGCTGCAGTCACCATCTGCAGTGAGTTTGAAGCCCAAGAAAATAAAGTCTGTCACTGGTTTTATTGTTTCCTCTTCTATTTGCCGTGAAGTGATGGGACCGGATGCCATGATCTTAGTTTTTTGAATGTTGAATTTTAAGCCAGCTTTTTCACTCTCCTCTTTCCCCTTCATCAAGAGGCTCTTTCCTTCCTCTTCACTTTCCACCATAAGGGTGGTGTCATCTGCATATGTGAGTTATTGATATTTCTCCTGGCAGTCTTGATTCCAGCTTGTGCCTCATCTAGCCTGACATTTCTCATGGTATTCTCTGCATGTAAGTTAAATAACCAGGGTGACAATATACAGCGTTGATGTACTCCTTTCCCAATATGGAACCAGTCCATTGTTCCATGTCCAGTTCTAACTGTTGCTTCTTCACCTGCATACAGATTTCTCAGGAGGCAGGTAAGGTGGTCTGGTATTCCTATCCCTTTGAGAATTTTTCACAGTTTGTTGTAACCCACATAATCAAAGGCCTTGGCGCAGTCAGTGAAGCAAATGTTGATGTTTTTCTGGAATTCTCCTGCTTTTTCTATAGTCCAACAGATGTTGGTAATTTGATCTCTGGTTCCTCTGCCTTTGCTAAATCCAGCTTGAACATCAGGACGTTCTCGATTCACATGCTGTTGAAGCCTAGCTTGGAGAATTTTGAGCTTTACTTGACTAGCGTGTGAGATGAGTACAATTGTGGTAGTCTGAACGTTCTTTGGTATTGCCTTTCTTTGGGATTAGAATGAAAACTGACCTTTTTCAGTCCTGTGGCCACCGCTGAGTTTTCCAAATTTTCTGGCATGTTGAGTGCAGCACTTTCACAGCATCATCTTCCAGGATTTGAAATAGCTCAACTGGAATTCCATCACCTCACTAGCTTTGTTCGTAATGATACTTCCTAAGAGCCACTTGAGTTCAAATTCCAGAATATCCTGCTCTAGAGGCATGATCCCATCATCATTGTTATCTGGGTCATGAAGATCTTTTCTGTAATTGTCCTCCGTGTATTCTTGCCACCTCTTCTTCATATCTTCTTCTTCTGTTAGGTCCATACCATTTATGTCCTTTATTGTGCCCATCTTTGCATTGAAATATTCCCTTGGTGTCTCTAATTCTTGAAGAGATATCTAGTCTTTCCCATTCTATTGTTTTTATCTATTTCTTTGCATTGATCATTGAGGAAGGCTTTCTTATCTCTCCTTGTTATTCTTTGGAACTCTGCATTTAAATGGGTATATCTTTCCTTTTCTCATTTGCCTTTTGCTTCTCTTCTTTTCTCAGCTCTTTGTAAGGCCTCTTCAGACAACCATTTTGCCTTTTTGTATTTCTTCATCTTGGGGATGGTGTTGATTACCACCTCCTGTACAGTGTTACAAACCTCTGTCCATAGTTCTTTAGGCAGTCTTATCTGTCAGATGTTATCTGTTGAATCTACTTGTCATTTGTACCGTATAATTGGATTTGATTTAGGTCATACCTGATTGGTCTAGTGGTTTTCCCTGCTTTCTTCAATCTAAGTCTGAATTTTACAATAAGGAGTTCATGATCTGAGCCACCGTCAGTTCCTGGTCTTGTTTTTGCTGACTATATACTGCTTCTCTGTCTTTTGCTGCAAAGAATATAATCAGTCTGATTTTGCTTTTGACTATCTGGTGATGTTCATGTGCAGAGTCGTCTCTTGTGTTGTTGGAAAAGGGTATTTGCTATGACCAGTGTGTTCTCTTGGCAAAATTCTGTTAGCCTTTGCCCTGCTTCATTTTGTACTCCAAGGCCAAACTTACCTGTAGTCCAGGTATTCTTGACTTCCTACTTCCTTTTGCATTCCAGTCCCCTATGATGAAATGGACTTGTGTGTGTGTGTGTGTGTGTGTGTGTGTGTTCTAGAATGTCTTGAAGGTCTTCACAGAACCATTCAACTTAAGCTTTTTTTGGCATTAGTGGTTGGGGCATAGACTTGGATTACAGTGATGTTAAATGGTTTGCCTTGGAAACGAACAGAGATCATTCTGTCATTTTTGAGATTGCACCCACGTACTGCATTCTGGACTCTTGTTGACTATGAGGGCTACTCCATTTCTTCTAAGGGATTTTTGCGTACGGTAGTAGATATAATGGTCATCTGAACTAAATTCCCCCATTCTGGTCCATTTTAGTTCACAGATTCCTAAAATATTGAAGTTCACTCTTGCCATCTCCTGTTTGACCACTTCCAATTTACTGTGGACTTAACATTCCGTTTTCCTGTGCAATATTGTTCTTTACAGCATCAGACTTTACTTCCATCACCAGTCACATCTACAACTGGGCGCTGTTTTCCCTTTGGCTCAGCCTCTTCATTCTTTCTGGAGTTATTTCTCTACTACTCTTCTCCAGTAGCTTATAGGGCACCTACTGACCTAGGGAGTTCATCTTTCAGTGTCATATCTTTAGAGTACTAGTTCAGTTCAGTTCAGTCGCTCAGTCGTGTCCGATTCTTTGCAACCCCATGATTTGCAGCACACCAGGCCTCCCTGTCCACCACCAACTCCTAGAGTTTACCCAAACTCATGTCCATCGAGTTGGTGATGCCATCCAGCCATCTCATCCTCTGTTGTCCCCTTCTCCTCCTGCCCCAAATCCCTCCCAGCATCAGAGTCTTTTCCAATGAGTCAGCTCTTCACATGAGGTGGCCAAAGTATTGGAGTTTCAGCTTTAGCATCAGTCATTCCAATGAACACCCAGGACTGATCTCCTTTAGAATGGACTGGTTGGATCTCCTTGCAGTTCAGGGGACTCTCAAGAGTCTTCTCCAACACCACACTTCAAAAGCATCAATTCTTCAGCGCTCAGCTTTCTTCACAGTCCAACTCTCACAGCCATACATGACCACTGGAAAAACCATAGCCTTGACTAGACGGACCTTTGTTGGCAAGATAATGTCTCTGCTTTTTAAAATGCTGTCTAGCTGGTCATAACTTTCCTTTCAAGGAGTAAGCATCTTTTAATTTCACGGCTGCAATCACCATCTGCAGTGATTTTGGAGCCCAAAAAAAGCCTGACACTGTTTCCACTGTTCCCCCATCTACTTCCCATGAAGTGATGGGACCAGATGCCATGATCTTCGTTTTCTGAATGTTGAGCTTTAAGCCAACTCTTTCACTCTCCTCTTTCATCAAGAGGCTTTTTAGTTCCTCTTCACTTTCTGCCATAAAGGTGGTGTCATCTGCATATCTGAGGTGATTGATATTTCTCCCGGCCATCTTGATTCCAGCTTGTGCTTCTTCCAGCCCAGCGTTTCTCATGATGTACTCTGCATATGTTAAATAAGCAGGGTAAGAATATACAGCCTTGACGTACTCCTTTTCCTATTTGGAACAAGTCTGTTGTTCCGTGTCCAGTTCTGATGTATAACTGTATAAAACTGTGTAAATCTGTATAAGTAAAGTATAAATCTAGAGTACTAGTGAAAGTGAAGTCGCTCAGTTGTGTCCAACTCTTTGCGAACCCATGGATTGTAGCCTACCAGGCTTCTCCGTCCATGGGATTCTCTAGGCAAGAATACTGGAGTAGATGGGTACTAATATTCGGCCTTAGACGAGGAAACTACGGTTCTGAAAGGGTGAATGAAATGCTGAAACTGCATTAAAGAAGGTAACCTGGCACAAAGAGCTTCTGTACTGTTGAGCTTGTTTCTATTTCTGTTCCATTTCTCCAATACTGTTAACAAGATAAATACTTTTTCATATTTTTAGAGGTAGCTTTACTTTTTAGAGTACTTTTAAATTCATAGCATAAGTGAGCAAAAACTACAAAGAATTCACATATATTCTCATTTCCCAAACATGCAGCTTTCCACAGTATCAGTATCCCCCTCCACAGTGATATATTTATCACAGTTGATGAATGAACTCACATTGATCACGTCATCAGGAACCAAAGCTGTAATTTAACTTAGATTTCACTCTTGGTGTACATCTAAAGATTTTGATGAATACATAATATTATGTATATACAGTTATAGTCTTACACAGAATAGTTTCCCTGCTCTAAAAATCCTCAAAATTCTGCCAGTTATGTCTTCCCTGCCGTAGGTAACTATTAATCTTTTTGCTCTCTATGGCTGTGTATTTTCCAGAATATTATATATTTGGAATCTTATCACATGCAGCCATTTCAGACTACTGTTTTTCACTTAGTAATGTGTATTTGTGTTTCTCCATGTTTTCTCATGGCTTGATAGCTCATTTCTTTATTTTATTTTATTTATTTTTGGCTGTGCTGGGTTTTTGTGGCCACCCAGGCTTTTTTCCTAGTTGTGGCGGGATGGGGGCTACTCCCCAGTTGCAGCATGGGGCTTCTCTTGTGGAGCATGGGCCCTAGGCTATGCAGGCTTCAGTAGTTGCAGCATGTGGCTCAGTGGTTGCAGCACCTGGGCTCTAGTGCACACGCTCAGCAGTTGTGGCACACGGGTTTAGTTGCTCCACAGCATGTGGGATCCTAATGGACCAGGGATTGAACCCATGTCTCCTGCACTGGCAGGCAGATTCTCTACCACTGAGCCACCAGGGAAGCCTGATAGCTCATTTCTTTTTAGTGCAATAAAATATCCCTTCACTCGGATGTGCCTTCACTTACTGAAGGACATCTTGGTTATTTCCATGTTTTGACAGTTTTGAATAAAGCTGCTATAAACATCCATGTGCAGGTTTTGTGTGAATATATATTTTCAACTCCTTTGGGTACATATTTGGCTTTTATGGTAAGAGTATGTTTAATTTTGTGAGAAACTGCCACTCTCTCTTACAATGTGGCAGTACCATTTTACATTCTCACTAGCAATAAGTGAGAGTTCCTGTTGTCCTGTATCTTTGTCAGCATCTGGCATTGTCATTATTTTGTATTTTGGCCATTTTAATAAGTATATGGCAGTGTCTCATTCTTTTAATTTGCAGTCCCTTATGGTCCCATCACTTCATGGGAAATAGATGGGGAAACAGTGGCTGACTTTATTTTTCTAGGCTCCAAAATCACTGCAGGTGGTGACTGCAGCCATGAAATTAAAAGACACTTACTCCTTGGAAGGAAAGTTATGACCAACCTAGAAAGCATATTAAAAAGCAGAGACATTACTTTGTCAACAAAGGTCTGTCTAGTCAAGGCTGTGGTTTTTCCAGTGGTCGTATATGGATGTGAGAGCTGGACTGTAAAGAAAGTTGAGTGCCAAAGAATTGATGCTTTTGAAGTGTGGTGTTGGAGAAGACTCTTGAGTGTCCCTTGGACTGCAGGAAGATCCAACCAGTCCATCCTAAAGGAGATCAACCCTGGATGTTCATTGGAAGGACTGATGTTGAAGCTGAAACTCCAATACTTTGGCCACCTGATGCGAGGCCACCTGATGCGAAGAGCTGACTCATTTGATGCTGGGAAAGATTGAGGGCAGGAGGAGAAGGGGACGACAGAGGATGAGATGGTTGGATGGCATCACCAACTCAATGGACATGGGTTTGAGTGGACTCCGGTTGTTGGTGATGGACAGGGAGGCCTGATGTGCTACAGTTCACAGGGTCGCAAAGAGTCAGACACGACTGAGCGACTGAACTGAACTATGAAGTATGATATTAAACATCTTTCATATGCTTATTTGCCTTCTGTGTATATTTTTTGGAGAGAGATTTATTCAGAAAGAAATTGAAGAAGAACTGAAGAGTTTCTTACTATCCTGTACTGTACTTAGTCGCTCAATCATGTCCGACGCCTTGCGATCCCATGGACTGTAGCCTGGCAGGCTCCTCTGCCCATGGGGATTCTCCAGGCAAGACTACTGTAGTGGGTTTCCATGCCCTCCTCCAGGGGATCATCCTAACCCAGAGATCAAACCAGGTCTCCTGCACTGCAGGCAGATTGTTTTCCAGCTGAGCTACCAGGGAAACCGAGAAGAGTCGCTTGATAGAGGTGAAAGAGGAGAGTGAAAAAGTTGGCTTGAAACTCAGCATTCAGAAGACTAAGGTCATGGCATTTGGTCCCATCAATTGATGGCAAATAGAAGGCGGAGAAAGTGGAAGCAGTGACAGATTTTATTTTCTTGGACTCCGCAATCACTGCAGATGGTGACTGCAGCCATGAAATTGAAAGATGCTTTCTCTTTGGAAGGAAATCTATGAGAAACCTAGGCACTTTGCCGACAAAGGTCTATATAGTCAAAGCTATGGTTTTTCCACCTGTCACGTACAGTTGTGACAGTTGGATCATAAAGAAAGCTGAGTACTGAAGAATTGATGCTTTTGAACTGTGGTGTTATTGAAGACTCTTGAGAGTCCTTTGTACTGCAAGGAGATCAAACCAGTAAATCTTAAAGGAAATCAACCATGAATAGTCATTGGAAGGACCATTGCTGAAGCTCTAATATTTTGGGCACTTGCTACAAAGAGGTAACTCTTTGGAAAAGGCCCCAATGCTAGCAAAGACTGATGGCTATAGGAGAAGAGGGCAACAGCGGATTAGACTGTATCAGTTCAGTTCAGTTCAATTGCTCAGTCGTGTCCGACTCTTTGGGACCCCATGAATCGCAGCACGCCAGGCCTCCCTGTCCATCACCGACTCCCAGAGTTCACTCAGACTCACGTCCATCGAGTCCGTGATGCCATCCAGCCATCTCATCCTCGGTCATCCCCTTCTCCTCCTGCCCTCAATCGTTCCCAGCATCAGAGTCTTTTCCAGTGAGTCAACTCTTCGCATGAGGTGGCCAAAGTACTGGAGTTTCAGCTTTAGCATCATTCCTTCCAAAGAAATCCCAGGGCTGATCTCCTTCAGAATGGATTAGATGGCATCATTGACTCAGTAGACATGAATTTGAGCAAACTCCAGGAGATAGTGCAGGACAGAGGAGCCTGGCATACTGCAATCCATGGGGTCGCAAAGAGTTGGACATGGCTTAGCAACTGAGCAACAATAATCTTATTCAGATCTTTTGCTATCTTTTAAATTGAGTTGTTCACTTTCTTATTATTTAGGTTTAAAATCTCTTTTGTATATTTTGGATGATAATACATTATCAGATATGTGTTTTGCAAATATTTTCTCCTAGTCCTTAGTTCATCTTCTCATTTTCTTGACAGTGTCTTTCGCAGAGCAGAAGTTTTGAATTTTAATGAAATTTGACTTATTGACTCTTTCTTTCCTGGTTTATAATTTTGGGGTTGTATCAGAAAAGTCATTCCCGAAACAAATATTGTCTTTGTTTTTCTTATATCAGTCATCCTCTAGATATTTTATAGTTTTATATCTTACATTTAGATGTATGGTCCACTCTGAGTTTATTTTTGTGAAGGGTGCAAGGTCTGGGTCTAGATTTACTTTCTTGTATATGAATATTTTGTTGGTCTAGCACCATTTGTAAAAACACTGTCTTTTCTCCACTCTGATGTGTTTGCTCTTTTGTCAAACTTCAGTTGATTGTATTCACGTGGTTTGTTCCTGGGCTCAGTGTCCTTCTTAACTGATCGATTTATATCTTCATTCACCAGTACCACACTATCCTGATGACTGTAGCTATATAGTAAGTCTTGAAGTCAGATAGTGTCACTCTCCCAACTTTGTTCTCCTTGGATTTTAAGTTGGCTATACTGGGTCTTTTTCCTCTCCACCATCAACTTTAACATTAGTTTGTCAATATCCATAAATAACTTGCTGGGTTTTTGGGGGGACTGCATTGAATCTATAAATCAAGGTGGGAAGAATTGAAACTTGAGTATATTGTTTCTTACTATTGATGAACATTGAAATCACTCTATTTTTTAATTTCCTTCATCAATGTTTTATAATTTTTGTATAGATATTATACATAGTTTATTAGGTTTATACCTAAGTATTTCATTTTGAGGGTGCTAATATATGAAGATGGTATTGTGTTTTTAATATCAAATGATGCTTGATCATTGTTGGTATATATAGGAGACTTGACTTTTGTTTTTTAACCTTGTATCCTGGAACCTTGCTGTAATTGCTTATTACTTTCAGGTTTTCTACAGAGACAGTCGTGTCATTTGGGAGTAGAAAGACAGTTATACTTATTCCTTCTTAATCTGTAAACCTTTTATTTCCTTTTTTTTTTTTTTGACTCATTGTATGAGCTAAGACTTTCAATATAATTTAGAAAAGTAGTGGTAAGAAGTGACATCCTTGTTCCTAATCTTAGCTAGAAAGCATCTAGTTTCTTAACATTAAGTATATTGTTAGCTGTAGTTTTTTTGTAAGTATTTTCTAACAAATTAAGGAACCTCCCCTCTATCCTTACTTTGCTGAGAGTTTCTATTGTGAATTGGTATTTGATTTCCTCAAATTCCTTTTTTGCATTTACTGATAACTTGTTTAGCTTCTTCATGTGATTAATTGATTTTCAAATGTTGAACCAGCTCTGCATACCCAAAATGAATCTTATTTTGTCATGGTGTGTAATCATTTTCATATGTTGGTATTTTCAATTTGCAGATATTTTGTTGAAGCTTTTTGCAACTGTGTTCATGAGAGATTTGTGGTGGTGGTTTAGTCGCTAAGTCGTGTCTGACTCTTGCAACCCCATTGACTATAGGCTGCCAGGCTCCTCTCTCCATGGGATTCTCTAGGCAAGAATAGTGGAGTGGGTTGCCATTTCCTTCTCCAGGGGATCTTCCCAACCTAGGGATTGAACCCAGGTCTCCTGCATTGCATGCAGATTCTTACCAACTGAGCTGCAAGGGAAGCTCAGTAATATGTACTTTAATTGTAATTTTTTTTTCTGGTTTTAGTATTAGGGTAATGCTGGCTTTATGGAATGAGTCAGGAAGTATTTCTTGTGCTTCAGTCTTACGGAAGAGATTATAGAGGATGTTTTAGTTTTGTCCTTCAATATTTGGTAAAATTCACCAATGAACCCTTTGGGACCTGATACTTTGTATTTTGAAAGATTATTAATTGTTGATTCAAATTCTTTAATAGATCTAGGTGTAGTCACATTGTCTATTTCTTGGTGAATTTTATCAGATTATGTCTTTCAAGAAACTGATTTTATCTAGATTATCAAATTTGTGGACATAGACTTATGCATAGTATTCCTTTATTATCTTTTTAATGTCTATAGTAATATGTCATCTTTCATTTTTGATGTTAATAATCTGTATCTTTTATTTTTAGTTTGTCTGGCTAGAGGCTTGTTGACTTTAATGTTCTTTTTGAAGAACTAGCTTTAGATTTTGTTGCTTTTCTCTATTGATTTCCTATTATAGATTTCATTAACTTCTGATCTAATTTTATTATTTCTTTTCTTCTGCTTACTTTGGATTTAATTTGTTCTTCTTATCCTAGTTTCCTTAAAGTTAGATTATTTATTTTAGATTTTCATCTTTTCTAATATATGAATTCACTGCTATAAAATTCCCTCTAAGCATTGGTTTTCCTGAATCCCACAAATGTTATATTTTCATTTAGTTAAAAATATTTGAAATTTTCTTTTGAGATTCTTAGATGTGTCTTGTTTAATCTCCAAGTATTTGGGGATTTTCCAGTTATTTTTCTGTAACTGACTTTTAGTTTAATTTTACTGTGGTCTGAGAACATGCTTTATATGAACTTTATCCTTTTAAATAAATTAAGATGTATTTTATAGCCCAGAATGTGATCTGTCTTGATGAACAAAGTCTGTTTTTCTGAATTGAAGTCTTAGATTAATGATGAAATTTTGAAATAATTCTATTTTCCATCCATGGTAGGTACTGAGTACTTTTATCTTCAGCTTGCCTCATGATTTGCTCTAATAACACAAAACTTTTCATCTCAGTACTTTGTTCCTACATCCTGGCATCCTAGGATGCCAACTTAGGTCTCAGAATGTGTGACATCTCTGGAAAAATCTAGGCTGTCTTCTTAAAATGCGTATGCACATTAGTGAAGGTATGCTAACGTTATGAATTTGTGATTGATTTTAAAAAATAATGGCTGAAGTGAAATATCTGAAAATTTTTTGTAAATGGGAAAGCATTGAACATTTTTTAAAGATTTATAAATATTAAATTTACCTTATACTTTTAAGATGTAACAGTTTTATTTTTTTCTATCTGATTTAGTTTTGTCAGCCTGGCGGATGGCAGCTGTCCAGAGAGAGGAAGCAGCCAACGTTTTTTGTGGTGGTCCTGACAGATATTGACTCAGATCGACATTACTGCTCCTGCCTAACCTTTTATGAAGCAGAGATCAATCTTCAGGTGCAATAACTTTTCTAGCCAAATTATAGCCAAAGGGCACCTTTTAAGGAGTCTTTTTATTATGCTATATTTGTTTTTGTTAGAACTGCAAGTTTGAGTTCTGTGATTTAAAAAGGCTTTAAAAAGGCTGAGGTACTGTATTATTGAAGAGAGCAAAATGATAAAGTAATTGTCTAAGATTAAGTGTTCTTCTTTAAAATATTATTCACACTCTGCATATTTCTAAGAATAGCACATCTGCAAATTGGTTGATAAGAAGATTTGTATCTGCTCATGGTGAAGCTGTGGTTTGTCTCTTTTAGTCCTTCTCCTGAGGTAGCTTTCACAGAATATAGAGCATTTAATCAGAATGTTTATAAATCACTTATCATAATGCTTGATATTATTTTTTAAGCACTGAAGTAACTGTTAACTCATTATTATTGGTGGTGGTATTATCAAAATGATGGTATTGAAATTATTAAGCTAGAACTATAGAAATTAAAAGTACTGGTCTTTCAGAGTATTAGTTGGGGTTCTCTCTGTTTCAGATAACTAAATACTGCCTCTAATTTATTCAGAAAAGATATTATGGGAAAGTATTGCTCCTTTGTAGAGCATTTTCCAGGCAAGAATACTGGAGTGAGTTGCCATTTCCTTCTCCAGGGGATCTTCCTGACTCAGGGATTGAACCCAGGTCTCCAGCATCATGAGCAGATTCTTTACTGTCTGCTGCTGCTGCTGCTGCTGCTAGGTCGCTTCAGTCGTGTCCGACTCTGTGCGACCCCATAGACGGCAGCCCACCAGGCTCCCCCGTCCCTGGGATTCTACTGTCTAAACCACCACTATAACCTTCATAATAATTGCACCTAAAAAATAAATCCTTTCTCCCACGTGTAGCCTCTGTCATGTGTTGGGGACTCCTGCTTTAAGTATCATATGGGTTGTTTCCTTGTGTAAGTCAGATTGCATACAGATTCCCCCCCCCCCCAACTCCTCACAAAGGAATCAGAGAAACTCTTTTGTTATTTGTTAATTTGTTGTGCACAAAGTAAGTGTCTGTAGTATGAGAAGGAAACTATAAAAACAGTTTGCAGGATGTTGAGGGAGCCAATTTGCATTATTTGCTGTGCTTTCTGAAGTAGCCTCACAAAGGAGCATTTGTTATTTTTGCTATTTTAATTAAATGCCATGGTCTGAATGTTCTTGATGCAGAAATTTCACTTTTATCTACAAGAGTAAACAAACCAACTTTCATGGTACTGACTTACATTATCCAAGTTCATTAGAGCAATGTATTAAAACTAGTATGCTGGTTTTTAATTTATAGTGATAAGTTAAAAGTTTATATAGAACAAAATATATGTTATCAGCATACTTTCTCCTTATTGTCAGATCTTTGTGGGAAGCCATGTCAAAATCAGATTCATTTTGATTGTGGAATCAAACAAAGGAATTTTTCATGTCAGAGATTTAATACCTGCCAGATTAACACAGCCAATTGTTTGTGTAACTGACCCCTTAAACAACATGGGCTTAAACTGCACAGGTCCACTTATACATGGATTTTTTTTTCAGTAAATATATACTATAGTACTGCTCGATCCCTGGTTGGTTGAATATGTGGATGCAGAACACCAACTGTGAAGGTAATGTGTGGATTTTCAACTGCACAGAGAAATCAGCATCTCTGAATCCTGCATTGTTCAGGGCCAACTGTTTTTTAAATTAATAATTATCTGTATAGTCAAGACTATAGTTTTTCCAATAGTCATGTACAGATGTGAGAATTGGACCATAAAGAAGGCTGAGTGCTTTCCAACTGCAGTGTTGGAAAAGACTCTTGAGAGTCCCTTGGACAGCAAGAAGATCAAACCAGTCAATCCTGAAGGAGATCAACCCTGAATATTCTTTGGAATATTGATGCTGAAGCTGAAGCTCCAGTACTTTGGCCACCTGATACGAAGAGCTGACTCATTGGAAAAGACCTTGATGCTGGGAAAGATTGAAGGCAGGCAGTAAAGGGGTCAACAGAGGATGAGATTGTTGGATGGCATCATTGACTCAATGGACATAAGGTCTAGCAAACTCCAGGAGATAGTGAAGGAAAGGGAAGCCTGGCATATTGCAGTTCATAGCATCACAAAGAGTCATACACAACTGAGCAACTAAACAACAACAACAAGCTGTCAGTGCAGACAGAAAACTTAAATGTCTATGATTCTAATCATTTCTGTCCTAGATAGCATTCGAGTGGGTGTTGTCAACAGTTAGTTGATTCACTTCCCATTTTGATCAATTCATTCTGATGAGAAAGACTGTTCTCTAGTTGAGAGCCTCACTGTCTCTTTGAAGGGACCTTTCATTTACCTGTTGATATTTTGAATATAAGTTCTGAGAATGCAATATTTTCTTTTATTTCCATATTCCTGAGGGTGCCTCTGTACAACTCCCTAGAATTATCTAATAAAACTGATTGTTTTGGTTCTTCTTCCTCTCTCCATCATTACGAACCCCTTTCACCTCGAATAAACTCACAGACAAGTGATACATTAAGACAGTGTAACAGGATTCCAGTTCAAGGTGGCAGGCAACCCACTCCTATGGACAAACTGAATCCACGGCTACACACAGAGCAGTTTCAGCTGAAGGAAATCCAGAAACTAGCTGAGCAATTCCTGTATATCAGGCTAATGAGAATATACCCATACTGAAGTGAGTAAAAAAGGCTGAGATGCAGTCTCACCGAGACATGCAATCGGGAAGAAACTTACAACTCCAAGCTCCTCCCCTGACGTGCCAAGAGTTTGGACCCAACATTTACCTCCCATTTTTTTAGACTTCCACCTGAGATATGGACCCCAAAAACACCAGCTCTGAAAGACAGTGGGGCTTTTTGTTCATGAGACCCACCAGAGTATAACAAGGAGAGTTATTAATGGATTTTCAAGGATTTGCTGTGGCTCAGCATGGAGGAAACAAAGAGAAACTCATCTCTCAGTCTTTGCTTGAAAAAATCCTGTGTGCATACTTTAAAAGCTACTGCCTTTCGCATTCTAACATGTATACTGTCATGTAAGAATTGAATCGCCAGTCTATGTCTGACGCAGGATACAGCATGCTTGGGGCTGGTGCATGGGGATGACCCAGAGAGATGTTATGGGGAGGGAGGTGGGAGTGGGGTTCATGTTTGGGAACACATGTAAGAATTAAAGATTTTAAAATTATAAAAAAAAATAGAACTACTAAATAAATCAAAAAAATCCCCCCTAAAAAAAATTAAATAAATAAAAATAAAAGCTACTGCCTAAGGGTCAAGACTTATGAGATAACATCAAGCAAACCAACATTTGCATCATATAGGGATTCTAGGAGAAGAAAAGAGAGTGAAAGGGGGAAGAAAACTTAGAAGAAGAAATAATGGGTGAAAACTTTCCTAATCTTTGGAAAGAAACAGACATTCAGATCTAGAAGCCCAGAGATTTCCAAATACAATGAATCCAAAGAGACCAACACCAAGGTACATTATAATTAGTGTTAAAAGTTAAAGACAAAGAGAGAATCTTAAAAGCAGCAAGAAAAAAATAACTTGATCATAAAAGGGAACCCTGATAAGAAGATGAACAGATTTCTTCAGCAGAGACTTTGCATACCAGAGAGAAGTGGCAAGATTTATTTAAATTCCTGAGGAAAAAAAAAACCTGTCAACCAAAAAGATTTCACCTGGAAAGTTGTCCTTAAGAATTGAAGGAAAGAGTTTTGCAGACTAGCAAAAGCTAAAGAAGCTAATCACCACTAAACTGGCCTTGTAGGAAAGGTTAAAGGAATTTCTTTAATCTGAAATGAAAAGGTGCTAATTAGTAATAGGAAAACATGTGAAAGTATAAATCTCACTTGTAATGGTAAATGTTATATGTAGTAAAATAAAGATGAAGAATTATGAAACTGCAGGGAAACAGTTAACAAAATGACAGTAGTAAATACATAATAATCAGTAATTACTTTAAATGTAAAATGACTAAATTTCCAATTCAAAGATGTAGCATAGCTGAATGGATTTTAGGGGGAAAAAAACAAACCAACCAACCCACAAAACAGAACAACCTGAAACAAAACTCACTTCACTTTTAAAAACATACATTGGCTGAAAATGAAGGGGAGAAAAAGATACCTCATGCAAATGGAAATCAAAAGAAAGCTGGGGTAGCTGTACTTAATATAAGAAAAAAATGACTTTGAACAAAAAACTGTAAGAAGAAACAAGGAAGGTCATTGTATAATGATAAAAATAGCTCATCAGAGAGAGAATATTTATAAATATTTATGCATCTGTTGATATTATTAGAGCACCTAAATGAATAGAGCAAATCTGAAGATAAAAATTGATGACAATACAATAGTAGTAGAAGATTTAAGTACCCCATATTCAACAGTGGAGAGATCATTCAAACAGAAGATCAATAAGGAAAACTGGATTTAAACAGTATGTTAGACGAGATGCGCTTAACAAACATTATGTGTGTGTTCAGTCACCCAGTCATGTCTGATTCTTTGCCACCCCATGAATTCCACCAGGCTTCTCTGTCAATGGAATTTTCTGGGCAAGAATACTGGAGCAAGTGGCCATATCCTACTCCAGGGATTTTCTCTACCCAGGGACTGAACCCTCAGCTCTCGCGCCTCCTGCATCGGTGGCAGATTCTTTACCACTGTGCCACCTGGGAAGCACCAACAGACATATGGAGAACCTTCCGTACGATAGCAGCTGAACACACATACTTCTGAAGCATACATTCAACATTCCCTAGGATAGATAATATGGTAGACCACAAATGAAGTCAGTACATTTAAGATTAAAATCATATTAAGCTTCTTTTCCAACCACAGAAGTGTAGAATTAGAAGTCAGTTACAAGAAGAGGACTGGAAAATTTACACCTATGTAGAAGTCGGACATGACTGAGCAACTTCACTTTCACTTTTCACTTTCATGCATTGGAGAAGGAAATGGCAACCCACTCCAGTGTTCTTGCCTGAAGAATCCCAGGGACAGGGGAGCCTGGTGGGTTACCGTCTATGGGGTTGCCGTCTATGGAGTCGCACAGTCGGACACGACTGAAGTGACTTAGCAGCAGCAGCAGCAGCAGAGGTTAAATAATACACTACTGAGTGGGTCAAAAAATACACTAAAGAAGAATTTTAAAAACCTTGAGACAAATGAAAATGAAGATACAACATACCAAAATTTATTAACAAAAGGGGGGAAATTTAGAGTGATTATAGTAATTAACACCTACATTAAGGAAAGAGCAAAACCTCAAATAAGCAAATTAAGTTTACACTGTAAGGAGCTAGCAGATGCCGAAACTAAGCCCAAAACTAATAGAATGAAGGAAATAACAAAGATCAGAGTGGAAATAAATGAAACAGTAAGCTCTTTAAAAGAGGTAAACACTTGGGGATAGACTCCTTAACAAAGTTCTTGCCAGTGACTTGGATTTTTTTGTTGTTGCTTAGCAGAAGTAAGTAATAATCGGGGAAATGGAAATCAATAACATAATGAAATATCACCTCATACATAATGCAATATCACCTAACATTGCCAACTGTTAAAATGGCAATTATCAAAGAGATAAGAGACAACAAACGTATACAAGACTGTAGAGAAAAGGGAACCCTTGTGAACTGTGGGTGGAAATGTGAATTGGTGGGAAATACTATGGAAAATGAAAATAGAAATTCCTCAAAAAATTAAAAATAGAACTGCCTTATAATCCAGCAGTACCACTTCTGAGTATATATCCAAAGGAAATGAAAATAGGGTATGGAAGAGATATCTGCTTCCCATGTTCACTGCAGCATTATTCACAATAGCCAAGATATACAGGAACAAGCTAAGAGTCCATCAACAGTTAAATGGATTAAGATGTTTATTACCATAAATATCAATTATCTTTCATAGACCCCGCTCTCCTTCCCCTACTCCACTCCATCTTTCTCCTTAGACACACACACATTTTTCTGAACTATTTGAGACAAGTTAGTGTGTTTCATTTCTCTTTGCCCTAAAGTATTCAGTGTGTATTTCATGAGTTAGTTGTTTTTTTTTTTTCTAACATAAACATGGTATGGTTATCAGTATCAGAAAACTGACATCGGTAATACACCTTTATCTCCTCTACCATCCATATTCAGTTTTGTCATTTGACCTAATGTTCTTTATGCCCTTCCCACTGTCTTTTTTTGGTCCTCCAGTATAGGATGTAGTTTAAAAAAATCATGTGTTGCATTTAATTATCATTTTTCTTTCGTCTGTTTTCATCTGAAATAGTTGCTCAGCCTTTGGCATCTTCAAATAGTGCAGGTCCGAATGCCTCTTTTAAATAGAACTCTTAATATTTTTTGTTTTTCTGATATCTCTCACTTTAGATTCAGGTTATCCATCAGTAGTTGGAATACTACCAGCATTTGGAATACCAAGTGTATGTCCTTCTAAGGGCACATATCTGGAAATACACAATGTCTGTCTACTACCAGCCTGCCCTACTGATGTTCTTTTTGAGTACCTGGCCTGGTGATTGTCAGATATCTCCATTGTATACTTGCTTGTTTTTTTTTTTTTCTTCTTCTTGCAACTAATAAGCTGTGTGTGGTAAGATACTTTAAGACTGTAAATATTCTGTAACTCATTAATTATCCCTCTACCGTCCCACCAGATTTGATGATTCTTGCCTATGCCAATTCTTAGTATGATGGTTGCAAAATGACCATTTTCCAACTATGCACACCCTCTACCTGTACCTTTACCAGTCAGCAGTTGACATTTTTCTTCTGTCTTGTCTCTCTGTGTGAGATATAGTCTCATGTATTCTAGTTTCTTTTTTCTTCAATAGTATATAATTAATGGTTGTCTCTGTTGTGATACATAGATTGTCTAAGATTTGACCAGTGATTACCCCATCAGAATGGTTCCTGTGTTGTCTTGTTAAAACCCCATCACAGTGTTTTTTAAAGCATTTTTAAAATTTCTGTCATAACAAGGTGTTCCAGGATCACCTTTTTCCTTCCCTGCTCCAGTCGTTAAATCAGCCAGTACTTCAAGTACTGGCTCATTTGAGTTATCAGTTCAGTTCAGTTCAGTCGCTCAGTCGTGTCCGACTCTTTGTGACCCCATGAATTGCAGCACGCCAGGTCTCCCTGCCCATCACCAACTCCCGGAGTTCATTCAGACTCGCATCCATCGAGTCGGTGATGCCATCCAGCCATCTCATCCTCTGTCATCCCCTTCCCCTCCTGCCCCCAGTCCCTCCCAGCATCAGAGTCTTTTCCAATGAGTCAACTCTTCGCATGACGTGGCCAAAGTACTGGAGTTTCAGCTTTAGCATCATTCCTTCCAAAGAAATCCCAGGACTGATCTCCTTCAGAATGGACTGATTTGATCTCCTTGCAGTCCAACGGACTCTCAAGAGGCTTCTCCAACACCACAGTTCAAAAGCATCAATTCTTCAATGTTCAGCCTTCTTCACAGTCCAACTCTCACATCCATACATGACCACAGGAAAAACCATAGCCTTGACTAGATGGACCTTAGTCAGCAAAGTAATGTCTCTGCTTTTGAATATGCTATCTAGGTTAGTCATAACTTTTCTTCCAAGGAGTGTCTTTTAATTTCATGGCTGCAATCACCATCTGCAGTGATTTTGGAGCCCAAAACAATAAAGTCTGACACTGTTTCCCCATCTATTTCCCATGAAGTGAAGGGACCAGATGCCATGATCTTCGTTTTCTGAATGTTGAGCTTTAAGCCAACTTTTTCACTCTCCACTTTCACTAAATAATATTAAAAACCAAGATCAATGTTCTCATATATTTAGAATTAACACTTGAAAATTATTTTTCTTTTTAGCTTGGATATTTTCCTATTTGCCACTTTAACTGGACCAAAGCATTGTAATTTATTTAGTAGTCACAATTACCTTACAGAAAGTTAGAGTCTGATTCGAGTTTAAGTTATAAGAGTTCTAGCTCCTATATAAGTTCACCTAGGTAGTAGATGCTAGCCAGAATTATATAACAGCTTTTCTGTGTGAAGAATAGAGAGATAATATCTTTTGGAATTGGTCAAAAAAAAAAATGGTAAAAACAATGAGGTAATATTTGAAAAAGATAATATTAAAGTCCAGATGATGTTCCTTTCTGGGTCATCATTAATGTTGTTCCCATTTTTAATGTGAACAGTGAACTATGTCCTTTTTAAAAAATGTGTTTTTCTTTTATTTTTGGATCGTATCATCAGTTCAAAAATAGATCTTTTAATTCTCATTTGGTGTGAATTACTTCATACCAAATATACTATGACACATTATTTGGAAGTCTAAAGAAGAGGAACTTAGGGACACAAACCATCCAAAATATAATTGTGCAACTTAAAAAATGTTGGCTCTTATCTTTCTAAATTACAGTAACACTGTCAAAAAACACAAGCAAAAGTTTGGCATTAAATTTTTGATAACATATTCCCAGAATTATCCAGTTAGGCAATGTGATTATAAAATTTTTTAAGTAATCAGTAAAATATGATAGATGTGAGGTGCTTTATTATATGACTTACCCTAAAAAAGATGGTCCTCTCTAAATTTTTTGAACTTCCCAGGTGGCACTGGTAAAGAACCCACCTGCCAGTGCAAGAGATTTAAGAGACATGGGTTTGATCCCTGGATCGAGAAGATCCCCTGAAGATGAAAATGGCAACCCATTCCAGTATTCTTGCCTGGAGAATCCCATGGACAGAGAAGTCTGGTGGGCTATATAGTCCATAGGCTTGCATAGAGTTGGACAAGACTGAAGCAACTTAGGATGTATATCATTTTAGAATCTTTTAATGAGTCTATAAGTGTGTTTATGAACCAATAATAATGCAGTTCAAACTAAAGACATTTTGGTATGTCAGCAACCAAGTGTGATCAAAGGAGTAAAACGAATAAATGTACTTTAGAATAACATTGACACATAGGAGATGCATAATGAAGATTTTATTTTCTTTGTTTTTTAGATGGGAAATTTTTTTAAATACAAAATTTAAGTGAGTAGTATATAAACCCCATTACACTTGACCCAGCTTTAAAAATTATCAGAATTTTGTCAGTCTTTTAAAATTTAAATCCTTTTTTTTTTTTTAATAGGGAGAGACATTTTAAAGCAAACCCCGGACACCATAATTTACTTGCAAATATTTTAGTGTGTGCTTGCAGCATGCATGCTTAGTCCCTCAGTTATGTCTGACTCTTTGCGACCCCATGGACTGTAACTTGCCATGCTCCTCTTTCCATGGGTTTTCCAGGCAAGAATACTGGAATGGGTAGCCTTTTCCTTCTCCAGGGGATCTTCCCAACCCAGGGATCAAACCTGGGTCTCATGCATTAGCAGTTAGATTCTTTACCATCTGGACCACCAGGGAAGCCCCAGATATTTTAGTATATATCTCTAACAGATAAAGATTTTTTTTTACATTACCAATCTGCCATTATAATACTTAAAAAATTAATTACAATGAATAATCCCTTAATATTCTCTAATATCTAACTTACATATTTCTAAATTTAAAAATTTGTCTCGAAAATGTCTTGACTTATTCAGTCAAATTCTGCACATTATATTTGGTTGATATTTCTTCAGTTATTTTTCTGTAACAGGCCCTCTTTCACAGGTAGTAGAGAAATTGGGTCATTTGGTCTATGGAAATTTCTGTATTCTGGATTGGGCTGATTAATTATCCATATTATTTTTTACCTCTGTTCTCCATTATATCTCTATTTTCCATAGTTTCCTTAAAGTAATATTTAGATCTAGAGGCTTGATTGGATTCACATTCAATTTTTAAATCACGACCACTTCAAAGATTGTACTGTACTTCCTATTGCATCTCCTCAAGATAAACTTAACTTCTGGTTGTTCTACTTTTAGTATTGTTAGGATTGATTTGTGGGTTTGGGATAGTGCCAGCCTTGACTTAGTAGTTTGGGATCTATTGATGATCTTTGCCTAAATACATTATTTAAGTAAGAATTGCAAAAGGTAAATTCTTCCTTCTATTATTCTTTCTGTGTTTATTAACTGAATTTCAGTTATTAAATAGAACTTTCATTGACTACAGTTAGATTGGTAATACTAGAACAGGTAGCCTTTCCCTTCTCCAGGGGATCTTCCCAACCTGAGTATCAAATCCAGATCTCCTGCAAGGCAGGCGGATTCTTTACCAGCTGAGCCACAAGGGAAGCCCAAGAATACTGGAATGGGTAGCGTATCTCTTCTCCAATGGATCTTCCCGACCCAGGAATAGAACCAAGATCTCTTGCATTGCAGGTGGATTCTGTACTAGATGAGCTATCAGGGAAGCCCTTTAGCCATCTTTGAGAAGTGAGAAGAAGTGAAGTCGCTCAGTCATGTCCAACTCTTTGCGACCCCATGGAGTGTAGTCTACCAGGCTTCTCCGTCCATGGGATTCTCCAGGCAAGAATACTGGAATGGGTTACCATTTCGTCCTCCAGGGGATCTTCCCAACCCAGGGATCAAACCTGGGTCTCCTGCATTGGAGGCAGACGCTTTAACCTCTGAGCCACCAGGGAAGCAGTGACTAATTAAAAATTATAAACTTACGGATTTTTGTATGTTTAAATCAGTCAATCGTGATTTTTATTTATTTTGATTCTGTTAGTCTTTGATAGATTCTTTACTTTTGTACTAAGATGAATAGGCTAATTTTGTACGTTTTTGTGACTCAAAATTAGAATGTCATTTCTCCAGGGAGTTCTGGTTTCCTTTACTGGAAAATAGTATTTAATAAATTTTTGATTGTATAAATGAATTATTTACACTCATAATGCTTAGCACAGTGTCTGGCATATAGAATATATGTTACAGTTATTATTTTCTTTTATATTCTCATATTGGTTAGCTTAAAACTGCATGATCTCTGGGCTTCCCAGTTTGCACTACAGGTAAAGAACCCATCTGCCAATGCAGGACACCTAAGAGATGCGGGTTCGATCCCTGGGTAGTAAAGATCCCCTGGAGGAGGAAATGGCAGCCCATTCCAGTACTTGTGCCTGGAGAATCCCATGGACAGAGGAGTCTACAGTCCATAGGGTTGCAAAAAGTTGGACATAACTGATCCCTGCATCAGCAATATCAGTACCACTAGGTAACTTGTTAGAAATGTAAATTCTTGGATTCTACCTCAGACCTACTGAATCAGAAATTTTAGGGGTAGGACTCAAAAATTGGTTTTAGCAAGCTCTCAGTGATCCTGTTGTGCACTAAAGTTACAGAACCACTGGTCTAGAGTAGAAGTTCCTAACTCATGGTGAGAATGGGCCACAGGCATGCTGAATATTTTCTTAGGGCAGCTGTAAAGTGCCTTAAATTGAAGAAAGTAGGGAAAACTGCTAGACCATTCAGGTATGACCTAAATCAAATCCCTTATGATTATACAGTGGAAGTGAGAAATAGATTTAAGGGACTAGATCTGATAGACAGAGTGCCTGATGAACTATGGACGGAGGTTTGTGACACTGTACAGGAGATAGGGATCAAGACCATCCCCATGGAAAAGAAATGCAGAAAAGCAAAATGGCTGTCTGAGGAGGCCTTACAAATAGCTGTGAAAAGAAGAGAGGCAAAAAACAAAGGAGAGAAGAAAGATATAAGCATCTGAATGCAGAGTTCCAAAGAATAGCAAAGAGAGATGAGAAAGCCTTCCTCAGAGATCAGTGCAAAGAAATAGAGGAAAAGAACAGAATGGGAAAGACTACAGATCTCTTCAAGAAAATTAGAGATACCAAGTTAACATTTCATGCAAAGATGGGCTCAGTAAAGGACAGAAATGGTATGGACCTAATAGAAGCAGAAGATATTAAGAAGAGGTGGCAAGAATACACAGGGGAACTGTACAAAAAAGAACTTCATGACCAAGATAATCACGATGGTGTGATCACTCACCTAGAGCCAGACATCCTGGAATGTGAAGTCAAGTGGGCCTTAGAAAGCATCACTACGAACAAAGCTAGTGGAGGTGATGGAATTCCAGTTGAGCTATTTCAAATCCTGGAAGATGATGCTGTGAAAGTGCTGCGCTCATTATGCCAATAAATTTGGAAAACTTAGCAGTGGCCTCAGGACTGGAAAAGGTCAGTTTTCATTCCAATCCCAAAGGCAATGCCAAAGAATGCTCAGAGTACCACACAATTTCACTCATCTCACACGCTAGCAAAGTAATGCTCAAAATTCTCCAAGTGAGGCTTCAGCAATATGTGAACCATAACTTCCAGATGTTCAAGCTGGTTTTAGAAAAGGCAGAGGAACCAGAGATCAAATTGCCAACATCCCCTGGATCCTGGAAAAAGCAAGAGAGTTCCAGAAAAACATCTACTTCTGCTTTATAGACTATGCCAAAGCCTTTGACTGTGTGGATCACAATAAACTGTGGAAAATTCTGAAAGAGGTGGGAATACCAGACCACCTAACCTGCCTCTTGAGAAACCTGTATGCAGGTCAGGAAGCAACAGTTAGAACTGGACATGGAACAACAGACTGGTTCCAAATAGGAAAAGGAGCATGTCAAGGCTGTATATTATCACCCTGCTTATTTAACTTCTATGCAGAGTACATCATGAGAAACTCTGGGCTAGAAGAAGCACAAGCTGGAATCAAGATTGCCGGGAAAAATATCAATAACCTCAGATATGCAGATGATACCACCCTTATGGCAGAAAGTGAAGAGGAGCTAAAAAGCCTCTTGATGAAAGTGAAAGAGGAGAGTGAAAAAGTTGGCTTAAAGCTCAACATTCAGAAAACGAAGATCATGGCATCTAGTCCCATCACTTCATGGGAAATAGATGGGGAAACAGTGTCAGACTTTATTTTGGGGGCTCCAAAATCACTGCAGATGGTGATTGCAGCCATGAAATTAAAAGACACTTACTCCTTGGAAGGAAAGTTATGAGCAACCTAGATAGCATATTCAAAAGCAGAGACATTACTTTGCCAACAAAGGTCCGTCTAGTCAAGGCTATGGTTTTTCCAGTAGTCATGTATGGATGTGAGAGTTGGACTGTGAAGAAAGCTGAGTGCCAAAGAATAGATGCTTTTGACCTGTGGTGTTGGAGAAGCCTCTTGAGAATCCCTTGGACTGCAAGGAGATCCAACCAGTCCATCCTAAGGGAGATCAGTCCTGGGTGTTCATTGGAAGGAATGATGCTAAAGCTGAAACTCCAATACTTTGGCCACCTGATGCGAAGAGCTAACTCATTGGAAAAGACCCTGATGCTGGGAGGGATTGAGGGCAGGAAGAGAAGGGAATGACAGAGGATGAGATGGCTGGATGACATCACCAACTTGATGGACATGAGTTTGGGTGAACTCTGGGATTTGGTGATGGACAGGGAGGCCTGGCGTGCAGCGATTCATGGGGTTGCAATGAGTCGGATACGACTGAGTGACTGAACTGAACTGAAAATGCCGTAGCTTCCAGCAACATTATCTACATTCTGATATTTTCAAATCTCACTTTACTTTTTGAAATGTGAAAATGAATGAAACAGGTATAGAATATATGAATTAAGCATGGTATTAACTTAGTCTTCTTAGGATATAGAACATAGGAATATATACATGTTTCACTTTCATACATTTTCTATGCTGGAACAGCTTGTGACAGCCTTTCTCAGCATATGTTTCATAGGGCACTAGGTCCTCTAGATGCTTTTAATAAAGAGAGTTTCATTGGTCTAGTAAGTTTGAGAAATAATTCATATCTTCTTTGCTTGACATTGCACAAACGAGATTTGCCTATCAAAGTCTGAAAATTCCTGCAGTAAGGAAACCTTTTAAACTTGACTTTATTGTTTCCAAAACTTTTTATTAGGAGACCTTTTTACCTGAGCAATATCTGTTAGCCTCCAGCAGAAGACACTTTTGAAAATGCTGCCTTATAAGTATATATGTTTAAAAAATTTATGGATTGTGTGCCTCTTAAAAATAGGCAGCTTTCTGGATGAATATATAATAGCCCTGCAAATGAATTTGCCCTACTTTTGGAATAGTGGCGAGTCCAGGAGCTATTGAAGGGGAAAATATCAGGGTATTTTCTTTGCTAGAGGTAAACTGCATTCTGAACTGAAGGCTAGTGGCCCAGTTGTCTGAAGCTTTGAAATCCTAAAATGTGTTTATCTCATGTAGTCATTATTTTTCAGACCAATGCAAGAATAAATTAGGTTTTATGATATAGACATGTCAACATAATTAAGGGACTATTAGGCAGGAAATGAAGTTTTCAGGGCAGAATTGTAGACCTTACAGAATTTTGCAACTACTCAGACTCCTTTATTTCCAATTTTGGAAGATCTTAAAGTCCTCAAATTGCTTAGCTGTGGCAACTCTATATAATGGTATACTGTAATAAATTGCTTTTCAAAACGGAAATGTAAAACTGGAAAATTTTTACTTGCATAATTCCTTTCATAATTAAAGAATGGCATTCTAACATGTATACTATCATGTAAGAATTGAATCGCCAGTCTATGTCTGACGCAGGATACAGCATGCTTGGGGCTGGTGCATGGGGATGACCCACAGAGATGTTATGGGGAGGGAGGTGGGAGGGGGGTTCATGTTTGGGAACACATGTAAGAATTAAAGATTTTAAAATTAAAAAAATAAAAAACTATATAAAAAAAGTTAATTGGCAAATAATTGCTTTAAAAATATGTTTACTTATCTGCCATACAACAATGTGAATGAACCGTAAGTTTACATGTGTCCCTCTCTTTTGAACTCCCTCCCACCCCACCCCCCAACCCCGTCCCACTCCTCTAGGTTGTTACGGAGCACTGGGTTGAGCCCCCTGTGCTATATAGCAACTTCCCACTTCATATATTAATGTATATGTTTCGGTGTTACTCTCACAATTCTTCCCGCCTTCCCCTTCATTCTCCTTTTAAAATTGAGTGTTTAAAGAAATTTTGACGGGAGAATTAGTAGGAACTCCCTGGTGGCTCAGACAGTAAAGAATCTGCCTGCAATGCTGGAGACCTGGGTTCAGTCCCTGGGTCGGGAAGATCTCCTGGGGAAGGGAAAGACAACCCGCTCCAGTATTCTTGCCTGGAGAATTTCATGGACAAAGAGCTTGGCAAGCTTCAGTCAATGGGGTTGTAAAGAGTTGGAAACAACTGCGTGGACTGAGTGACTAACACACAAACACACACAGTATGAAACAGTGTTGCTGAAAATGAGCTTCAGTTCAGTTCAGTCCAGTCGCTCAGTCATGTCTGACTCTTTGTGACCCCATGAATTGCAGTGATGGCCTCCCTGTCCATCACCAACTCCCGGAGTTCACTCAGATTCACATCTATCAAGTCAGTGATGCCATCCAGCCATCTCATCCTCTGTCGTCCCCTTCTCCTCCTGCCCCCAGTCCCTCCCAGCATCAGAGTCTTTTCCAGTGAGTCAACTCTCCGCATGAGGTGACCAAAGTACTGGAGTTCATCATTCCTTCCAAAGAAATCCCAGGGCTGATCTCCTTCAGAATGGACTGGTTGAATCTCCTTGCAGTCCAAGGGACTCTCAAGAGTCTTCTTAGCACAGATGATATTGGATGCAGTTTGTCTTTTCAGAATAGAAGAGACAGGAGTCAGGCATCAGGAGTAGAGCAGAGATGAGAATGAAGTATTCTACCTAGGTGGTAGGATAAGCTTCTTACAAATTGTGCCTATCTGCTATATATAGTCATTCCATAAAATAAGTATTCTAATAATTTTTAGGATTTTTGCCTGAGGATATGTTTGAAAGGCAGTAGTTCTTTTAGGGCAGATTTCTATGGTGGGTACTAATTTATCCCATATTATTGAAGCATGAAGAGTTGGAGAGCTACATAGAATGTAAACCACATAGAAGCTGGGAATGCCACTGGTAGATGTGGTCTGTAGTAATAATAGGTAGGAAAAAATATCAGCAAGTGGGCAAGTTGTGGCACATACTTACACTAAATATAAGATAAAATCATCTTATATGTCAGTGTGAGGCAGTTCAGTAAACAGAATTTAAGGTAAATTTGTATCTATTGCTGACGTGCTCAGTCGTGATCGACTCTTGGTGACCCCATTGACTGTAGCCGGCCATGGTCCTCTCTGTCCATGGAATTTCCCCAGGCAAGAATACTGGAGTGGGTTGCCATCTCCTTTTCCATGTATCTTTATTGCTGCTGCTGCTAAGTCACTTCAGTCGTGTCTGACTCATAGACGGCAGCCCACCAGCCTCCCCCGTCCCTGGGATTCTCCAGGCAGGAACACTGGAGTGGGTTGCCATTTCCTTCTCCAATGCATGAACGTGAAAAGTGAAAGTGAAGTCGCTCAGTGGTGTCTGACCCTCAGCAACCCCATGGACTGCAGCCTTCCAGGCTCCTCCATCCATGGGACTTTTCAGGCAAGAGTACTTTGGGACCTACTAAAATCAAGGAATAATCAGCTTGGAAGAAGGCTTGTATGTTTTGTTCAAATGAGAGTAAATATGTGAAAATGCTTTCTACTATAAAATGCCAAATTTCTGACCATTATTATAATGTCTATTACATTTGTATCCTGTGTTTTTAATTTCCTGCTTATTACATTTCTCACATCTTTTCAATATGTGAAAATTTGTCATTGTAAAACACATAACAGAGTTAGTATCACTACAGAATTATTACACAAAATATATTCTAACAGCTATTAAAAAAAAGCACTATTCTTTTACATGATAAATTACTTATTGAAAAAGTTAACCAAAACCACAACACTACTGTCTACTGGAATAAGACTTGTTATAAACAACAATTAAACAAAAATTACAGCAGTGCATTTTTCTTTGAAAAAAGGAATATGAATTTTCTCTAAATTTGGGACATCGTATTCTTATAGAAGAGCTATTGGAATGAAGAATAGCAGCATCTTATGATTTATAGCGCATTTACAAAGTAAAGGTCAAATCTATAATAAAAAGTGATATAAAGAAAATAGACTTGTTTTTATTTAGTATTGATTCATATTATGTCAGACCTTTTTTCTTTCTTGTTAATAATTATTCCACTTAATTAAAGGAAATGACCAATGCATTCTATTTTATGTTTAGGTTAACATAGGTTAATGGTCATGTATATGAAATGATTATGTACTTAAGTGGACTTCTAATGGTACTCTAGGGCAAGTATCACAATCTCATAAAAATGTGGATAACTTTATCTCTTTCAGGAATTTCAGTCATTTTTTTGTCATGCAAGGACAAAATTTGTTAGTAATCCATAAAAATATGATTCATTAAGTGTGGAAATCTTTGGTAAATTCATTTTCATCACATTTTTATTATTTCTAAGAATTCCAGAACCACCCAACCTAATTTTAGCTTTTGCTTTGTAACAAATGAAAATCTTTCAAGAGCATATGGATCTTATCATACATAATAAAAAGTAAACAGATATTTCCCTTTGGATATGTACATTCCGTAGACATCTAATACTTGGTCATATTTCACTGTATAGAAGGTATATGGGGTCCAAGGAAGATAGAAAATATTAATACAGTTCTTGGCCTCCTCGAGTAGAGGTGAAAAACTTCCCTTGGTAAAATAAGATTTTTAATTTTATGTAAGAAAATTCATTCCTGCATGAATGCAGTGAGTAAATATTAGATAAATATCAACTATGTGCCCACCTCTTGTTTTAGAAACTGGGAAATCACCAGTCAACAAAACAGAAGTCGTGGTCTTCATGGAGCACATTCCAATTGAGGCAAAAACCAGAAAACAATATAAGTGAAATGCTGGATGGTAACAAGTGCCATGGAGAAAAATAAAATAAGCAAAGGGAACATAGGTGGGGTTAGGATATTGCAGTTTCAAGTAGGGTGCCAGCAAAGCCTTAATGGAGCAGAAGTTTGCTTGAATGGGAGGAGGAGGGAGATGAGGGAATTACTTGTTTCTGTTCTGGGCAAAGGAATAATAAAGTGTTTGAGACCCTTTCCTGGGAACATGTCCAGCACTTTTGAGGAGCATCAAGGAAGCAAAGTAAGGCTAAAGAGGAATGGAGAAGACTAAAGGGAGCTGATAAAATAACCCAGAAAAGTGACGGTAGTGGCTCACAGTCCTGTGGTAGCAGTGGAGGTGATGAGAAATCGGGATTGCTACCAAGGTTATGAAAGAGAGAGGAATCAGTATTTTTGATTTGCTAAATGGGAGGATAGAATTTGCTTTAGATGAGATAAGAGGTTACTGCAGGAGGAGTGGAGTTCGGGAAGAAAGATGGGAGCTGTATTTTTGTCATATTTGAGAAACCTATTTGTCATCTAAGTGGAGAGGTCAAGCAGTCAGTTGAATCGGAATTTTGTGGCATTTAGGGGAGAGGCTTGGCAGGAGAAATAAGTATGAGCAGGTATGAACAATGCTAAGAATTAACAGTTGGAGAGAAAAATCAGTGAAGGAAAGCTTTCGAGAAGCAAGATAAATTCTAAGCTCCTGGACCTTTGATTAGTGGAAAGGAAAGAGTAAAGGATTCTAGTCAGGGAAAATGTCCTAGCATCTTAGAATATCATTTGGAAATAAATTTGAATATTTTTCTATCTTGGTTTTTTCTTTTCTCTTGAAACTTTTATAGTGCATCATATAGTGTTATGGAGCAGTAGGTGCATGGGAAATATTTGTTGCTTATAAATGAGAATAATATTTTTCTTTTTATATATTTAGTTTATTTTTGGTTGCCTTGGGTATCTGTTGCTGTGCACAGGCTTTCTCCAGTTGCAGAGAGTGGGAGCTACTCTCGAGTTGCGGTGCACAGGCATCAATCCTTCTCATTGAGGTAGCTTCTCTTGTTGCAGAGCATGGGCTCTAGAGCATGCAGGCCTCAGTAGTTGCAGCTCATGGGCTCCAGAGTGCAGACTCAGTAGTCAATGGGACATGGCCTTAGTCGCTCCGCAGCATTATGAGATCTTCCTGAACCAGGGATGGAACCAGTGTCCCCTGCATTGCAAGGTGGATTCTTAACCACTGGAACATTAGGGAAGCCCCAGAATAATACTTTTCAAGTTTATTACATTAACCAGTATTTAATCACTGAATATTTAGGGTTTAAAAAAAATTCTAGATATTTTTATTGTGCTAATAAAATATGCATGACATAAGCTTTACACTTCAGCTATTTTTAACTTTACAGTTCAGTGACAACTGAAACTTAGTTATGTATATAAAAATATCCTCTGTTTTTTAAAAAAATCAACATTGTTGCTCCTGAGAAAAAAGAATTTAGAGCTGTTTGGGCTTTACTTCTAAGAGCATTTTGTAAGATAATCCTAAATGATTATCTCTTTTGCTTGAAAGATGGGGAGAAGCCCAAAAAACAAAACTAAACAGTAGTGCCTTACTTCTAAAACAGATTTCTTTTTCTTGTCTTAAAAACTGAATTTCCATTAAGTGTCATTTGTATTTGTCTAGTCAGTGATGAATTGTGTTTTATTTACCTTTTATTACTGGTACCTCACATAGAAACCAAATGTTCAAATAAAATTGTGCTGTATATCTGGAGCTTAAGGATTTTCAGAAATGTAATGAGTATGCCCTGCTTCATAATTTCTTTGCCTACTTGCCTCTTAGATTCCTCTCAAAGTATGTTCTTTGTTTTTAGTTTGAGTTTTATAAATTATATTTTGTAATTAATTTTGGATTTTATAAATCACATGGAAGTATGTGATATGTCTACATTTTGTCAGTTGTAACCCTAAGAAATTGTCTGTCTGTTGATTACAGTGTCTCTTTTTTTAGGGAACAAAGAAGGAAGAGACTGAAAGTGAAGTGGAAGTGTCTGGTTTGATTCAGCCTGCAGAAGTGTTTGCTCCCAAAAGCCTGGTGTTGGTATCCAGATTAGATTATCCAGAAATTTTTAGGGTAAAGAACTCATAGTTGTTGTTATTGATTTGTATCATTGTATAAATCTATTCTGAGTGAACCATGGTAACAAGTTTTTTTGTACCTAAAATAGCTTTGATTGGAAATTCATCAATAAAATAAAATAACTGTGAATAGAAGAAATGAATTTCATGTTGGATGAAATAAATACCTGAATAAGTTAGTATAACTATTTAAACTTCTAATGATGTTTAAAATATCCTTATATTTAAGGATGTTTAATTTGTTTTAAAATAGGTCCCATCTTTACTGACTCCAAAATTTATGACTCCTAAAGAAATTATTTGATTACTTGTATCAAGTTTAAAATGCATTAGTAATATAACAACTTAGTGTGTTTTTACTGATCTTTTTAGGAGTCCAGGTGACAGGAAATAAGATGAGTATTTGTGATTTCAAATAGTTGTGATCATACTGCTTCCAACATAGCTTTAAAATATTATTTACTTCCAGATATTTTACTTTTTAGATAGAGTTTTCAAATATAGAAAAAAAATTTACTGTAGTTATAAATACATTTGAAAGGAAAGAGGGCTTATTTTTCTTACTTCAATTGCTATCTTTAATATTAGTTATGTTGACCATTGTCTAGAAATCACAGATCTTTTTAGAAAGTATAAATTATACCTTAAAATCTCTCAAGGATTTGAGAAATTAATGCATAATTTCTGGAAAAATTTTCTGTATAGTTGAGATTATATATATTCTTAGTGTCAAGATTTCAGTGACAATTGGTAACTCCTAACAGATACTAATTTTTTAATTATAGATTTTAATAAACTGGAAGATTTATATGATTCCATTTTGTCGTCCATTTTACCACCTACCTTCTTCTGAGCTTAAAGTGTTAATTATATATTCTCTATTTTGCTGTTCTTTGTAATAATTCACATAAGTTAAATTTTTCTGTAAAATAAATGTTCTGAATTATTGATAATCACAAAATAAGGTAAAGTTTCTAAATTTTTTTCTTGAAAATTGGAGTTTTGCAAAATAAGTTGAGACAAAAAGAGTTTTAAGCCTTACAGATTTGCTAGAGTGTTTATCTGAACACAAACACCTGTTTAACAAATTATATACTTCTGTTTTTTATAAACTCATCTTAGAAGCTCATTTAGAGCTTCTGGTTCTGGAGGAAAATTAAATAAACTTAATAACATTTGCTGCTTAAAATTTATTCTGTGGTCACTGTAGAATATACTATGTTCAAAGAGAAACTTTCCTGGGAGCAGATGTCATAATTTATTTTTAGTGCTTGCTTTTTCCATGAAATAACTACATGCATCTTTTGTTTTCAGGCTTGCCTGGGTTTGATCTACACTGTATATGTGGACAGTCTGAATGTCTCCTTGGAAAGTCTCATTGCAAACTTGTGTGCGTGTCTTGTCCCAGCGGCTGGAGGGTCTCAGGTAAACAGAATAAAAAAGAAGATGAAGAGGGCCTGCTTCTCTTCTCCTCTCCTCCAGTTAATTTAATTTATGAAGAAAAGGGGAAAAAAAACGAATTCTTTAAATATTTTCTTTTTAAAGTGGGTCTTAGGGGACTTCCCTGGCGGTCCAGTGGTTAAGACTCCACCCTTCCAATGCAGGGGGCGAGAGTTCAATCCTTGGGAAAAAAAAAAAAAAAGGTCTTAGTTTAGTTAAGCATTGTCCCTGTGGTCTTCCTTCTAGAAACACAAGATTCCATTCTTTTCTTAGGTCATGGGGTTAATTTTAACACAGGGTTCACCTTTCACATTGCATAGTTAGAAGTTATATTCTGTGTAACTTGAAATCTAACTTACATTTTCTTGGGAATGCACTTTTTAAAATTGAATTTCAAATGTGTTCTTTATACCATGCTTATTCCTCTATATGATTACACCTCATTAAAATTTTTTTCAGTGATAAAAATTCAGAGATAACATTAAGAAAACTGTCAGTATAATTTTTTGTAACATTGTAACTACCCCTGGATAGATGAATTCATTTCTTCATTTCCTTGGTTAAAATCAGTTATATGCAGTCCTTAAGACCATTTTGTATGTTGTATGTAATGTTTAGTAGAATAGCTTGCACTTAAGCTTCAGAAGAAGAGGGCTTATTTTTCTCATCTCAGTTGTTTACCTTTAATAATAATATAATAATGATGATGTTGACCATTGTCCAAAATCACAGATCTTCTTTGGAAAGTATAATCTATACCTTAAAGAATTTTGTCATACGTAGATTGAGTGCATGAGGACATTAAACTCTTATACTGAAATAAAGCTTTCTCAAAGTGACATGTCTTTCATCTTCTCTGTGTCTTGAAATTTTTATCTTCTTCTCTGAAGCAGAAAAATGAGAACCTCAGCTTCTATGACTAAATGTTCCTAGGTAACTTAAAAAAACTACTAAAGTCCTAAGATTGATTAGTTGACCACTTACTATGCTTATTCTTATGTAATATCGACGGAAAGAAAAGCCCTCTAAAAATTACATTTTTTAAACTCTGATCGATTAAAAAGTCTGATAGAGATGTTACTTATGGTAAAATTGACATATTTTTCCCTTGCCCTTTGCCTTTTTAACTATCTACTATCTTTCCTAGTGTCTTTTGGTTACTCTTAAGTTTATTTTCCTTCTGCACTCTCTTCCCTCATTCTGTGTGTATTCCAAGGGCAGAATATGAAATGAGAGTTTAGTCACAATCGAACCTAAATTGTAAACCACATGAGTTATTTTATGAGCCTCTATTATGATGAAATTTTTGTTGACATGATTTTATGTATTTTTTTAATTTAAAAAGGATTTTTATTATGACTATTAGAAGTTTTTAAACTATATGTTTCATATTACTGTATTTCTTTTATTTTCCCAGTTTCATTCACATATAACTGGCATATAAATGTTGGCTTTAACATTGTATTATTTTTAAGTTATATGTTACTGTCACTGATTTGTGTGTTTCATTATTACTAAATTTTCACCTTCCAACTACTGAATTTTCTTGTATCATATTCATTTGGGCACAAAGTAACTTTATCTTGTATCCTATTCATTTGGGCACAAAGTAACTTTAGTGTTTTGAGCTGCCTTATTGCCCTTTGCATCTATTAATTGGGTCTTATATGATTGTCATCTGCTCTAAATTTGAACTTCAAAGCGATTTTTTTTATCTTGAGAAAATGTGTGAAAAGAAATCATTTGTTGTATGTATGTCTTTTCCCCCCATTCTGCAGAAGCTGTTTTCCTTGGGTGCAGGGGACAGACAGCTAATCCAGACTCCCTTGCATGACAGTCTTCCTGTCACAGGAACTAGTGTGGCTCTCCTGTTCCAGCAGTTAGGTATGTCTTGTTCTCTATTTTTCAGTGTTTTTCTAAAAGCTTCTGAAAAGAAGATTAATTTTTACACCTACATCACCTGACATGAACCAGGAAAGTAAAAAAGTAAACCATTAAATAAGTTATATGTAAAAGACGTAATTATATGGGTTCTAATCCCAATTAGTATTCATTGTTTTTAACCTAGGCTTCTCTTGCTCTGTAATCACTTAGGCTTTTAGAAACAAAACATAGTTTCTCTGTGCTGTAAAAGATGAATCGGTACTCTGTTTTGTTTTTCCTTAGAAGATAAAACTAAAAGAATCCCTTCCTTTTCATTTCACCACCTGTAACAGGACTTCATCTCTAATTTTCTAGCAATGGCTTGGGTGAAGAATTAAGAGGGAGGACATGAGAAAGTGACCTCTGTACTTTGGACAGCTCATACTTCATTAAAGGAGTAATGTAACTTAGAGTATGTTTCAGATCAACGCTGCCAGAGATTGTAACTTACTTTATCTCTTCAGTCAGTTCAGTTGCTCAGTCATGTCTCACCTTTGTGACCCCATGAATTGCAGCACGCCAGGCCTCCCTGTCCATCACCAACTCCCGGAGTCCACCCACACCCATGTCCATTGAGTCAATGATGCCATCCAACCATCTCATCCTCTGTCGTTCCCTTCTCCTCCTGCCCTCAATCTTTCCCAGCATCAGGGTCTTTTCCAGTGAGTCAGCTCCTCGCATCAGGTGGCCAAAGTATTGGAGTTTCAGCTTCAACATCAGTCCTTCCAATGAACACCCAAGACTTATCTCCTTTAGGATGGACTGGTTGGATCTCCTTGCAGTCCAAGGGACTCTCAAGAGTCTTCTCCAGCACCACAGTTCAAAAGCATCAACTCTTCAGCACTCAGCTTTCTTCACAGTCCAACTCTCACATCCATACATGACCACAGGAAAAACCATAGCCTTGACTAGACGGACCTTTGTTGGCAAAGTAATGTCTCTGCTTTTGAATATGCTATCTAGGTTGGTTATAGCTTTCCTTCCAAGGAGTAAGCCTCTTTTAATTTCATGGCTGCAGTCACCATCCACAGTGATTTTGGAGCCCAGAAAAATAAACTCTGCCACTGTTTCCACTGTTTCCCCATCTATCTGCCTTGAAGTGATGGGACCGGATGCCATGATCTTAGTTTTCTGAATGTTGAGCTTTAAGCCAACTTTTTCACTCTCCTCTTTCACTTTCGTCAAGAGGCTTTTTAGTTCTCTTCACTTTCTGCCAGAAGGGTGGTGTCATCTGCATATCTGAGGTTATTGATATTTTTCCTGGCAATCTTGATTCCAGCTTGTGCTTCCTCCAGCCCAGCGTTTCTCATGATGTACTCTGCATATTAGTTAAGTAAGCAGGGTGACAATACACAGCCTTGACGTACTCCTTTTCCTATTTGGAACGAGTCTGTTGTTCCGTGTCCAGTTACCTCTTACTTGTCTTATATATGTACCTACGTAAGAGTTTCTCACTCAGAGTATGTTTTTCACATTGTTCTCCATCTGTGTTTTTTTATCGTTGAGTTGAAACTGTCCCTTTCCTGAGGGCTCATCTCTACTTCTCCATTGAATTCTTAATTCCTAACACAAAAAATCTACCTTTTTATCTCCCCCCTATCTCAAGTTGAATTTTACTCCCTGCTCAACTCTGAAACACATTACTCCTTTTCCTTTAATAGCCGCATCCTTATTCTTCTTTGTGACTTCCATCAGTGAAATTTAGAGAGCCTCAGAAGAGTTTAATGGTCTTCCCTTGTATCTCAGTTGGTAAGGAATCAGCCTACAATGCAGGAGACTTTGATTCGATTCCTGAGTCAGGAAGATCCTCTGGAGAAGGAAATGACAACCCACCCCAGTATTCTTGACTGTAAAAATCCCATGGACAGAGAAGCCTTGCAGGCCACAGACCATGAAGTCTCCAGAGCTGGACTTGACTCAGTGACTAAATCACCACACATAGAGTTTCTAGTATCCTAATAAAGATGAATGATGGCATCAATCCCAAGGTAGTACTAGTATATCTGCCTCCCCATAGGAGTTTAAACTGTTAAAAATCATGTGTTCCTTTTCTTCCTCCCTGAAAGTTTCTGCTCATTGAATTATCTCAACCAAGTTCAAATTAATTTAATTAAAGCTATTTTGTTTAATGTGTGAAATAGGCATTGACTCCTTGGTGGCACTTATTTCTGTAAAGAATATCTTGTTGATTAAAACCTTCCTCCACAAAGTTTTGGATGTAATTTTAGGGGTTCATGGACTACCTACACAGCCTGTGGATGGTCCCTACTAATCACTGACTTAATTGATTTTAGCTAAGCACTATTCCCTAGTAGCTCAGATGGTAAAGCATCTGATACAATGCAGGAGACCCAGGTTCGATCCCTGGATCAGGCAGATCCCCTGGAGAAGGAAATGGCAACCCACTCCAGTATCCTTGCCTGGAAAAATCCCATGGACAGAGAGCCTGGCACGCTCTACAGTCTATGGCATCAGGAAGAGTTGGACACGACTGAGCAAAAGTTGATCATTGTTGAAGCACTATTCACATGATCTTTTTCATTTAGGAAGACTTGTATGGCTGTACATGGGTCGGCCTTAGGGACAGGGGCTCTGGGTGCTGCAGACTTGGGTATGGCATAAGCCCCCTTGGGGGAGGTCGCCATTAACCCCACTGTAGAGCTCCCAGAACTTACACTGGACTGGGAAATAGACTCTTGGAGGGCACAAAAGAACCTTGTGCATCAGGACCCAGGAGAAAGGAGCAGTGACCCCACAAGAGACTATCCGGACTTGCATGTGAGTGTCCAGGAGTCTCCGGCAGAGGCAAGGGTTGGTGGTGGCCTGCTGCAGGGTTGGGGGCACTGAGTGTAGCAGTACACACATGGGATCTTTGGAGGGAGGTCACCATTATCTTCATTACCTCCACCATGGTTTGGCCCCAGGTAAATGGGGTTTTTCCTGTGGTCATGTATGGATGTGAGAGTTGGACTGTGAAGAAGGCTGAGCGCTGAAGAATTGATGCTTTTGAACTGTGGTGTTGGAGAAGACTCTTGAGAGTCCCTTGGACTGCAAGGAGATCCAACCAGTCCATTCGGAAGGAGATCAACCCTGGGATTTCTTTGGAAGGAATGATGCTAAAGCTGAAACTCCAGTACTTTGGCCACCTCATGAGAAGAGTTGACTCATTGGAAAAAACTGATGCTGAGAGGGACTGGGGGCAGGAGGAGAAGGGGACGACCAAGGATGAGATGGCTGGATGGCATCACGGACTCGATGGACATGAGTCTGAGTGAACTCTGGGAGATGGTGATGAACAGAGAGGCCTGTAGTGCTGCGATTCATGGGGTCAAAAGAGTCGGACACCGACTGAGCAACTGAACTGAAACAGCAGGGAGGGAACACAGCTCTAACCATCAACAGATAATTGGATTAAACATTTATTGAGCACGGCCCCGCCCAACAGAACAAGACCCAGTTTCCACCTCAGTCAGTCTATCCCATCAGGAAGCTTCCATAAGCCTCTTAACCTTCTCTGTCAGAGGGCAGACAACCTGAAAACCACAATCACAGAAAACTAACCAATCTAATCGCATGGACCACAGCCTTGCCTAACTCAGTGAAACTGTGGGCCATGCCATGTAGGGCCACCCAAGACAGAGAGTTCTGCCATCATGTGGTCCACTGGAGAAGGGAATGGCAAGCAACCTCAGTATTCTTGCCTTGAGAACCCCATCCATGAACAGTATGAAAAAGCAAAAAGATAGGACACTGAAAGAGGAGCTCCCCAGGTTGGTAGGTGCCCAATATGCCACTGGAGATCAGTGGAGAAACAACTGCAGAAAGAATGAAGAGATGGAGCCAAAGCAAAAACAGTGCCCAGCTGTGGATGTGACTGGTAAGGTCCGATGCTGTAAAGAGCAATATTGCATAGGAACCTGGAATGTCAGGTCCATGAATCAAGGCAAATTGGAAGTGATAAAACAGGAGACGGCAAGAGTGAACATTGATATTTTACGAATCAGTGAACTAAAATGGACTAGAATGGATGAATTTAACTCAAATGACCATTGTATCTACTATTGTGGGCAAGAATTCCTTAGAAGAAATGGAGTAGCCCTCATAGTCAACAAGAGTTCGGAGCACAGTACTTGGGTGCAATCTCAAAAACGACAGAATGATCTTTGTTCATTTCCAAGGCAAACCATTCAATATCATAGTAATCTATGTCTATGCCCCGACCAGTAATGCTGAAGAAGCTGAAGTTGAATGTTTTTATGAACACCTACAAGACCTTCTAGAACTAACAGCCAAAAAAGATGTCCTTTTCATTATAGGGGACTGGAATGCAAAAGTAGGAAGTCAAGAAGCACCTGGAGTAACAGGCAAATTTGGCTTTGGAGTTCAGAGTGAAGCAGGGCAAAGGCTAATAAAGTTTTGCCAAGAGAATGCACTGGTCATAGGAAACACCCTCTTCGAAAAACACAAGAGGAGACTCTACACATGGACATCACCAGATGGTCAACACCAAAATCAGATTGATTATATTCTTTGCAGCCAAACAAGGAGAAGCTCTACAGTCAGAAAAAACAAGACTAGGAGCTGACTGTGGCTCAGATCATGAACTCCTTATTGCCAAATTCAGACTTTAATTGAAGAAAGTAGGGAAAACCACTGGGTCATTCAGGTATGACCTAAATCAAATCCCTTATGATTATACAGTGGAAGTGAGAAATAGATTTAAGGGACTAGATCTGATAGATAGAGTGCCTGATGAACTATGGAATGAGGTTCGTGACATTGTACAGGAAACAGGGATCAAGACCAACCTCAAGAAAAAGAAATGCAAAACAGCAAAAGGGCTCTCTGAGGATGCCTTACAAGTAGCTGTAAAAGAAGAGAAGCAAAAAGCAAAGGAGAAAAGGAAAGATTATACCCATTTGAATGCAGAGTTCCAAAGAATAGCAAGGAGAGATAAGAAAGCCTTCCTCAGAGATCAATGCAAAGAAATAGAGGAAAACAAAAGAATGGGAAAGATTAGAGATTTCTTCAAGAAAATTAGAGATACCAAGGGAACATTTCATGCACAGATGGGCTCACTAAAGGACAGAAATGGTCTGGACCTAACAGAAGCAGAAGATATTAAGAAGAGGTGGCAAGAATACACAGAAGAATTGTATAAAAAAGATCTTCATGACCCAGATAATCACGATGCTGTGATCACTCACCTAGAGCCAGACATCCTGGAATGTGAAGTCAAGTGGGCCTTAGGAATTATCACTACGAACAAAGCTAGTGGAGGTGATGGAATTCCAGTGGAGCTATTTCAAATCCTGGAAGATGATGCTGTGAAAGTGCTGCACTCAATATGCCAGCAAATTTGGAAAACTCAGCAGTGGCCACATGACTGGAAAAGGTCAGTTTTCATTCCAATCCCAAAGAAAGGCAATGCCAAAGAATGCTCAAACTACTGCACAGTTACACTCATCTCACATGCTAATAAGGTAAAGCCCAAAATTCTCCAAGCCAGGATTCAATAGTATGTGAACCGTGAACTTCCAGATATTCAAGCTAGACTTAGAAAAGGCAGAGGAACCAGAGATCAAATTGCCAACATCCACTGGAGCATCGAAAAAGCAAGAGAATTCCAGGAAAACATCTACTTCTGCTTTATAGACTATGCCAAAGCCTTTGACTGTTTGGATCACAATAAACTGTGGAAAATTCTGAAAGAGATGGGAATACCAGACCACCTGACCTGCTTCTTGAGAAACCTGTATGCAGGTCAGGAAGCAGCAGTTTGAACCAGACATGGAACAACAGACTGGTTCCAAATAGGAAAAGGAGTACGTCGAGGCTGTATATTGTCACTGTGCTTGTGCTTATTTAACTTCTATGCAGAGTACATCATGAGAAATGCTGGGCTGGAGGAAGCACAAGCTGGAATCAAGATTGCCGGGAGAAATATCAATAACCTCAGATACGCAGATGACACCACCATTATGGCAGAAAGTGAAGAACTAAAGAGCCTCTTGATGACAGTGAAAGAGGAGAGTGAAAAAGTTGGCTTAAAGCTCAACATTCAGAAAACTAAGATCATGGCATCCGATCCCATCACTTTATGGCAGTTAGATGGGGAAATAGTGGAAACAGTGACAGACTCTATTTTGGGGGGCTCCAAAATCACTGTAGATGGTGATTGCAGCCATGAAATTAAAATACACTTGCTCCTTGGAAGAAAAGCTATGACCAACCTAGATAGCATATTCAAAAGCAGAGACATTACTTTGGCAACAAAGGTCTGTTTAGTCAAAGCTATGGTTTTTTCAGTAGCCATGCATGGATGTGAGAGTTGGACTATAAAGAAAGCTGAGCACCAAAGAATTGATGCTTTTGAACTGTGGTGTTGGAGAAGACTCTTGAGAGTCCCTTGGACTGCAAGGAGATCCAACCAGTCCATCCTAAAGGAAATCAGTCCCAAATATTCATTGGAAGGACTGATGTTGAAGCTGAAACTCCAATCCTTTGGCCACCTGATGCGAAGAGCTGACTCTTTGACAATGCTGAGAAAAATTGAAAGCGGGAGGAGAAGGGGACAACAGAGAATGCGGTGTTTGTCTGACATCTCCAACTCAGTGGGCATGAGTGTAAACAAGCTCCCGGAGTTGGTGACGAACAGGGAAGCCTGGCATGCTGCAGTCCATGGGGTCACAAAGAGTTAGACACAACTGGACGATGGAACTGAACTGAACTGAACTAACCTTGCCAAACACTACCTATATTTTGCCCAAGAGATTAAGTCTGATTCTGATCCCAGAAAATACAGAAGGTAGGGAACACATTGCTTCCAGAGACTGCAGTTTTCAAAATCCAGGCTCTCAGAAACTGTTGGTCAATGTCAAAAATTATTTAACAAATAAATTATATGGAGGAGGAACCTGAAGAGTAAAAATGCTTTGAGGGTCTTCCCTGGTAGTCCAGTGGTTAAGACTGCATGCTTCCACTGCAGGGCATGCAGGTTCTAATCCTTGTCATGGGACCAAGATCCAGCATGCCACATGGAGTGGACAAGAAATGAGAGATTTGAAATAGATTCCGTTTTTAGCAGAGTGAGGTTATACTGTAGTGTCTAGAGATGTACCTTTTGGTGATAAAAAAAAAATGTCTGTAGGAAAAATCAGGAAAATGCTTAATAGAAGAAAGGCAGAACATTGATTATTTATAGCAATGGAGGGGTTGTCATGGTTAGTGGCACATGCAAGGGGCCTCTAGGGCTGCTGGCAAAGTCCTCCCTTGACCTTGGTAGTGTTTGTAAGATAGTTCATTGAACTATACATTTGATTTGTATCCTTTTCTGTATTTGTGCTTTATCTTACAAATATTTAGAAAACTTGTTTGACTATTTAATTCTTCATATGTACACTTTTTTTTTTTTTAATAAAAGTTCAGTGCTTAAACAAAGTAAGAGATTTTATCCTCCAGTAACGAAAAGGCAGTACAGGACTGATATGTTAATTCCCAGATGTCTTCAGGAAGACATGTTTTTCCCTTATTTATTAATAGGGCACTTTCACTTTCTTGACTGGGAGCTTCAAGAATTGCCTTGTCTTATTATCCTGTGCATCCTTTATATCTGGCATAGTGACTTTGGCACAGAAGGCATCAGTGTTTACTAAATAAATTACTGCACCAGCCGTGAAGAAGATGGCAGTCATACCTCCTAGGAGAGTTCTGTATATGGATGAAGTGCATAGAACAGATGATGATCAGCCATTTGAATATCAGATTTCATTATTTTTATTGTCTAGTATTTTGAGCTTAATTATCTTTTGCTTACATATTCAAAATTTACTTTTTCAGCATCTTTCAGCTTATTCTTGATAAGGAAAAGATAAGAAAGGAAAGGAGAAAGAAAGATGCCTCTCAAACAGCATTGTATGCAGTTGTAGTTGCCAAAGCATGTGGTACTGATAATTATGTCTGAAATCATGTTTTTATCACCGGTCATTTTGGTTAGACTGTTGTTGAAGGCCAGTGTTAGACCATTATCACAGTTGACTACCTGCATTGGGGATGCGGTAGTGGTGGTAGATTTTACAAAGCACAGACAGGAAGCAGATAAAACTCTAAGATACTTTTGTAGCCTTGACTAGTTTTCCTGTGAAAGGCCTAAATGTAATGATAGCATTTCCTTGGTTCTTCTTTCCAAGGGTTGTTATGATAATGAATTTGTTTTTCACAGTTTCAGAGCTATGTTTGCCTGAAGTTGTTATGTGGACTTATGCCATTACCCACCTCATTCCTTAAAATTTTCTGTTAACCAGCTTCATCTTCAACTTAACATCTATTTTATTTATTTGTATCTTTTTGTAGTCTATGTGAATTGTTTTTTATTTACCTAAGATTTGTGTTTTGTGTAGAAAATTGTAATTTTTCATGTTAATTAAGATTGTATTCATAGGAACTGGTTTTTATAGTCCCTCTGATTTTTTTAATCCATAGCTCAGGTATCCCTCCTTGATCCAGATAATTTTGTGAAATACTCTTGAGATCTGTTGAGATATATGTTCATCTATAACTTGGTTTCTAACTATGAACACACTCATTATAGAATAATTGTTCCCAATTTTATAGTATACTATTTATTAGACCTTCTTAAAGTCACAGGCTAAAGCTAGTTTGGGCCTTAAGTTACTGTCACTATTTCCATAGTAAAACAGCATTAGTCATGTAACATCTGTATTTATTGAGATATTCTTGAGGTATAACTTGTATAAGTTTAAGGTTTACAGTGTGATGCTGTGATGCTTATATTTATTGCAAAATGATTACTGTAATAAGATTAGTTACCACCTTCATCCCCTCACGTAACTATCATTTGTGTGCTGATAACATTTAACATCTACTCTTTTCACAGTTTTTAAATCTGTAATACAATATTGTTAATCATAGTACCATGCTATACATTACATGCTCAGACTTTATTCATCTTATACCTGGAATTTGTATTTTTTGACCAGTATCTTCCCCCCTCCCCCACCTTCGCATACATGTGTACTCAGTTACTTAGTTGTGTCTGACTCTTTGCCACCTTAGTGGACTCTATTCTGCTAGGCTCCTCTGTCCATGGGATTTTCCTTGCAAGAATATTGAAGTGAGTTGCCATTTCCTACTCCAGGGTATCTTCCCAAACCAGGGATTAAACCCATATCTCCTGCATCTGCTTGCATTAGCAGGTGGATTCTTTACCAGTGAGCCACCTGGGAAAGCCCTTCCACATCACCTAGCCCCTGGCAACCACCATTTTGTCTGTTCCTAATTTCAGCTTTTTCAGAGTCTATAAAAATGAGAATATAGAGTATTAGTCTTTTGCTGACATTTCATTTAGCATAGTGCCTTCGGGATCTGTCCACGTTGTCGTGAAAGACAGTGTTTCTTTCCTTTTTATAATTGAATAATACTCCAATATATTATATATGTATTCTTTTCCATTCATCTGTTGATGGACACTTAGGTTGTTTCCATATCATGGCTATTGTAAATAATACTGCAGTGAACACATGAGTAGCTCTTAGAGATAGTGAGTTTATTTCCTTTGAATATGTACCCAGAAGTGGAATCACTGTATAAAATGGTAGTTCTATGTTTTTCTTTTTTGAGAGCCGTCATACCGTTTTCCATAGTAGCTAGACCAATTTACATTCCAGCCAACAGTGTATAGGAGAGATCTCTTTTGTCTTTTGATAGTAGTCATTCTAACTATTGTGAGATGATTGGCATTTCCTTGATGATTAGCAAAGTTGAGCATCTTTTCATGTGCCTGTCGGGGTTTATATGTCTTCTTTGGAAAAATGTCTGGTTTTTTTTTTAAGTCCTTTGCCCATTTTGTAGTCTTTCTTTTTTCCTTTTTGCTATTGAGTTATGTGAGTTCCTGTTATATTTTAGATATTAATATCTTAGCAAATAGATGATTTGCATGTAATTTCTCCTGTTCATAGATTGCCTTTTCATTTTGCTGATTGTTTCTCCTGCTGTTCAGAAACTTTTTAGTTGGGTGTAGTCCCAGTTGTTTATTTTTGTATTTGCTGCTTGAGTTTTGGGTGTCCCATCTAAAAAATCATTGCCAAGACCAGCATCAGGGAGCTTTTTCTCTGTTTCCTTTAGTAGTTTTATAGTTTTGTTTCTTTTATTTATATATTTAATCTGTTTCATATTATTTTTTGTGAGTGGTGTGAGATAAGGGTCCAATTTCATTATTTTGCACATGAATTTTCAGTTTTAAGGATACTATTCTTTCCCCATTGAATAGTTTTGGGGTTTTGTCACGTATTAGTTCACTGTATGTGTGTGAGTTTCTTTCTACACTCTGAATTCTATTCCATTGATCTGTGTGTCTGTTTTTATGCCAGTACATGACTGAGCAACTTCACTTTCACTTTTCACTTTCACACATTTGGAGAAGGAAATGGCAACACACTCCAGTGTTCTTGCCTGGAGAATCCCAGGAACAGGGGAGCCTGGTGGCCTGCCGTCTGCGGGGTCGCACAGAGTCGGACACAACTGAAGCAACTTAGCGGTAGCATACTTTTTAAAAAATATTATTGTAGCCTTAGAATATAGTTTAAAATCAGGAATTGTGAAACCTCCAACTGTGTGCTTTCTCAGATATTCCTTTGGCTATTCAGGAACTTTTATGGTTCATATGAATTTTAGGATTTATTTTTTTTCTATGTCTATGCAAATATAATTATCAGTTCAGTCACTCAGTAGTGTCCAACTTTTTGCGACCCCATGGACCACAGCATGCCAGGCCTCCCTGTTCATTGCTAACTCCCAGAGTGTAGCCAAACTCATGTCCATTGAGCTGGTGATGCCGTCTAACCATCTCATTCTCTGTCATCCCCTTCTCCTCCTGCCTTCAATCTTTTCCAGTATCAGGGTCTTTTCAATAATTTTGATTAAATTGAATTTATAGGTGGTTTGATGCAGTATGGATATTTTAAGTGTTAATTCTTCTGAATTATGAACACGTGATATATTTCCATTCATTTGTATCTTCCTCAGTTTCTTTCATCAAACTCTCATCAGTTTCAACATACAGATCTTTGCCTCCTTGGTTAAATTTATTCCTGAGTATTTTATTCATTTTGTTGCTACTATAAATGAGATTATTTTATTTCTTTTTCAAATGGTTTGTTGAATAGTTTCAAATAGTTGTAGAAATGCAACTGATTTTTCTATGTTGATTTTATATCCTGCAACTTTGCTGAATTTATTAGTTCTAACAGTTCTCTGATGGAGTCTTTAGGATTTTCTGTGTATATATATAAGATCATATAATCTGCAAACAAACTATTACTTTTCCATTCTGATTTGATGCTTTCTATTTCATTTTCTTTCCTAATTGCCCTGGGTAGGATTTCCAGTACTGTGTTGGAAAAGTGTGGGCACCCTTGTCCTACTCCTGATCTTAGCAGAAAAGCTTTCATGCTTTCACTGTTAAATAAAATGTTAGCTGTGGACTTCTCATATCACCATTTTTTATGTTGGAGTATGTTTTTTCCATACTTAATTTTTTGAGAGTTTTTATCATGAAAGAATTTTGAATCAGATGTTTTTCTGCATGTATTGAGATAATTATAAGATTTTTTAAATATTTAATTCTATTAATGTCCTATATCACATTGGTTAATTTGTATATGTTGAAATATCCTTGCATCCTGCAATTATATTCCACTTGATCATTGTGTATGGTCCTTTTAGTATGGTATTGAATTCATTTTCCTGCTATTCTGTTGAGAATTTTCATATATTATGTTAATCAGTAAGATTGGCCTGCAGTTTCGTTTCCTATTGAGTCTTTACCTGGCTTTGTTATTCGGGTAATTCTGACTATAAGGATTCTTCCTTCCTTTTCAGTTTTTTGAAGGAGTTTGAGAAGAATTGGTATTCATTCTTCTTTAAATGTTTGGTGGAATTCACCAGTGAAACCATCTGGTCCAGAACTTTTCTCTGTTGGGAGGTTTTGGTTATAGTTTGAATCTCCTCACTCATTATTGGTCTGATCAACGTTTCTATTTCCTCATAATCTCATCCTAGTGTAAACTTTTTTATATGCATACTTTCTTTTCGCTTACCCATATGTCGCCAGCTTTTCATGGACTATTATTGAGTCAATATTTTTGTGTATTATCTCTAATACTAAGTAGAGATTTTTTTAAAAATTATTAACATTGCTAGAGTTTTTCCTTCAGTTTATCTTACAAACATTATTTTTCCTTTTTATATAAACATCCTTAAAATGTTGATTGTAACCATACTTGCTATTCAGAAAGTTATTTCTGCTCTTAAATGTTTTAATGGAAAACTTCTGGCATTCTCTTTTTTATCTTCCTCTGGAAAAGCTTCTGGTTGTAATGCTATATAATTATTCTTAAAGTGATATTAACTTTTATAAGCATATCAAAACTAATTTATGTTCCTGAAAAGAAAGAAGAAAGATTATTAGAGGAAAGAATGAAGGCTTAAGTTGTGCAAAATTCTTCTCTTTAAAGGTAACACCTTTAAGAATATGTTGACTGGTAAATTTATGAACCACATGATTAATGCATCAGTTGTAGAATGATTTTTGTCCTTTTTCCTTAAATTATCAAAATCTAAAGTCTTGGATCACATTACTGTTTTCATTTAGTTTTCTTAGATCATTCATGTAATATTAGTACTTGATTTAGTCTTTTTCTCAATTACAATTGAAAAAAATGAAGTAGCCATTTTCATTTTTATTGTATGTAATTTAACACGTAGTTGGAGAATTTGTGGGCACAAAAGTTTAGATCATTACTGTAAATGGAATATTGTGCTCTACGTAGAAAAGGAAGAAATGGGAAATTTAGTGTTTTACTGTAACTATGTATTATTAATCATTTTGAGATAGTTTGATTGTCAGCTATTTGTCTTGAGGTTTTAAAACAAATTAAATCTTCTCACTAGTCTGTCTGGAGCACTTTTCTGAAGATACTTCTTACCATGTCTACTTTGTTCCAGAGTCCAAACAAAATTTCTGTAATGCCTATCTACAGGAGTATAATTTTTTTCATCAAATACTTAGAAAACCATTACCATATGTAAAGTCCTGTGCTAGTCACTAGGGATGTAAAGATAAAACAGTCTCATCCTCTTCTCCCAGATAATACTTTTATATGTTTTAAAAATTATAGTACACTGTAATTAATGCAATAACAGAGATACTAAGAGCTAACTTTTACTAGCTAGAAAAGTGGAAGGACATTCCAGGCAGAGAGAAAGCATAAGCTATGATATAGAGCCATGATAGGCATTCATGAAATAATAAGATATTTGATGAAGCTTGAGCATTCAGAAGTGGTCACAATGTTATCAGGAAACTGATTGCTTTCTTTTAAAAATTAAACACTTAATATTTATGCTAGGTTTATAAAGGAAACTGTTTTCAAAATACCAAATACTAACAGTCATAACCAATGGGTTGTTGATTAATGTACTCCGCTTACTAGAATCATACATAGATAAAGTATTTAATATCTGCTTGCTACATGATATTATTTGCCGCTGCTGCTAAGTCACTTCAGTCGTGTCCGACTCTGTGCGACCCCATAGACGGCAGCCCACCAGGCTCCCCCATCCCTGGGATTCTCCAGGCAAGAACACTGGAGTGGGTTGCCATTTCTTTCTCCAATGCATGAAAGTGAAAAGTGAAAGTGAAGTCTCTCAGTCGTGTCCGACTCTTCACGACCCCATGGACTGTAACCTACCAGGCTCCTCCGTCTATGGGATTTCCCAGGCAAGAGTACTGGAGTGGGGTGCCATTGCCTTCTTTGGACATCATTTGAAGACAGTTCAGAAAAATCCTGATTCAAAGAATTTTCCATTTTCCTTTTATTGTGTTTAAATACTAACACTAAATGGTTAAATGCTTCCACTAAATGGGCTTCCCTGGTGGCTCAGCAGTAAAGACTCTGCCTGCCAGTGCAGGAGACTGAGTTCAACCCCTCAGTCAGGAAGACCCCCTGGAGAAGGAAATGGCACCCTTTCCAGTATTCCTGCCTGCGAAATCCCATGGACAGAGGAGGCTGGTAGGCCACAGTCCATAGGGTCACAAAGAGTCAGGAACAACCGAAGCGACTTGGCATGCATGCAAAGTGTATTTAATTCATGTCACATTCAAGGGAATTAAAATGTTCATAACCACTAAAATACACCCATGTATAGTTACCTCATGCAAAGAGTTGACTCATTGGGAAAGACTTTGATGCTAGGAGGGATTGGGGGCAGGAGAAGAAGGGGACAACAGAGGATGAGATGGCTGGATGGCATCACTGACTTGATGGACGTGAGTCTAAGTGAACTCCGGGAGTTGGTCATGGACAGGGATGCCTGGCGTGCTGCAATTCATGGGGTTGCAAAGAGTCGGACACGACTGAGTGACTGAACTGAACCGAACCGATAGTTGCCCAATTGAGTTACATTTCTTAGTTATTTTTTTATTTAGAAGATTTCCATTTATAACATATTTGGAAATAATATACTGAATTTGTAATTAATATGAAACATTGCCTCTCAATGGTAGTTACAGAACTTAACTGTATAAAGTATTAGATAATCTGAGAGGGTAGGGATTTTATTTTTCTTCGTTATTGTATTCCTAGTATCTGGAGCATAGTGGTGGTGGTTATTGTTCAGTTGCTCAGTCATGTCCAACTCTGTGTCCCCATGAACTGCAGCATGCCAGGCTTCCCACCAACTCCTGGTGCTTGTTCAAACTCATGTCCATTGAAGTGGTGATGCCATCCAGCCATCTCATCCTCTGCTGTCAACTTCTCCTCCTGCCTTCAATCTTTCCCAGCATCAGGGTCTTTTCCAGTGAATCAGTTCTTCACATCAGGTGACCAAAGTATTGGAGCTTCAGCTTCAACATGAGCCCTTCCAGTGAATATTCAGAGTTGGTTTCCTTTAAGATTGACTGGTTTGATCTCCTTACAGTCCAAGGGACTCTCAAGAGTCTTCTCCAGCACCACAGTTCCAAAGCATCAGTTCTTCAGTGCTCAGCTTTTTTTATGGTCCAACTCTCACATCCATACATGACTACTGGAAAAACCATAGCTTTGACTAGACGGACCTTTGTTGGCAAAGTGATATCTCTGCTGTTTAATATGCTGTCTAGGTTTGTCATAGTTTTTATTCCAAGTAGCAAGCGTGTTTTAATCTCATGGTTACAGTTACCACCTGCAGTGATTTTGGAGCCCAAGAACATAAAGTCTGTCACTGATTCCATTGCGTCCTCATCCATATGCCATGAAGTGATGGGACCAGATGCAATGATCTTAATTCTTTGAATGTTGAATTTTAAGCCAGCTTTTCACTCTTCTCTTTCATTTTCATCAAGAAGTTCTTTAATTCCTCTTGCTTTTTGCCATTTGGGTAGTGTTATCTGCATATCTGAGGTTGTTGATATTTCTCCTGGGAATCTTGATTCCAGCTTGTGCTTCATCTAGCCCAGCATTTCTCATGATGTACCCTGCATATAAGTTAAATAAGCAGGATGACAACATACAGCCTTGATGTACTCCTTTCCCAATTTGGAACCAGTCCATTGTTCCACGTCCAGTTCTAACTATTGCTTCTTGACCTGCATACGGATTTCTCAGGAGGCAGATATGGTGGTCTGGGATTCCTACTTTTTTAAGAATTTTCCAGTTTGTTGTGATCCATACAGTCACAACACTGTAGTCAGTAAAGCAAAAGTGGATGTTTTCCTGGAATTCCTGGATGTTTTTCTGGAATGCTTTTTCTGTGATTCAACAGATGTTGGCGACTTGACCTCTGATTCCTCTGCCTTTACTAAATCCAGCTTGTACATCTGGAAGTTCTCGGTTCACATATTGGCGAAGCCTGTCTTGAAGGATTTTGAGCATTACCAGCATTACTCATGTGAATTGAGTGAAGTTGTGTGGTAGTCTGAATATTCTTTGGCATTGCCTTTCTTTGGGATTGGAATGAAAACTGACTTTTTTCAATCCCATGGCCACTGCTGAGTTTTCCAAGTTTGCTGGCATATTAAATGCAGCACTTTAACAGCATCAACTTTTAGCATTTGAAATAGCTGAGCTGGAATTCCATCACCTCCACTAGCTTCATTTGTTGTAATGCTTGCTAAGACCCACTTGTCTTCACATTCCAGGATGTCTGGCTCTAGGTGAGTGACCACACGACTGTGGTTATCAAGGTCATTAAGACATTTTTGGTACAGTTCTTCTGTATTCTTGCCGCCTCTTCTTAATTTCTTCTTCTTCTGTTAGATCCATGCCATTTCTTTCCTTTGTTGTGCCCATCTTTGCATAAAATGTTCCCTTGGTATCTCTAATTTTCTTGAGGAGATCTGTAGTATTTCCCATTCTTTGTTATCCTCTGTTTCTTTTCATTGTTCACTTAAGAAGGCTTTCTTATCTGTCCTTGCTATTCTTTCAAACTCTACATTCAAGTCTTTCCTTTTCTCCTTTGCTTTTCCTTTCTCTTCTTTTTCTCAGCTATTTGTTAGGCCTCCTCAGACAACCATTATGCCTTGTTGCATTTCTTTTTCTTGTAGGCTTTCAACAAATATTGATCAAATGAATGAGAAATATCCTTTTTCATGACTTTTGTTAAGCCATGACCATTATAACATTTTCTCCATTGTGGATTGGCAGAATTATAGTAAATTATTTAAGGCTTTTGGAAATAAAACCTGCCAAGAAAACCAGGACCTTCAATTCCTCAATTTGCCCATTTGAAAGCTGAGACATAATTTTTATTTGTATAGTATATCTTTATTAGAAGCGGAGGTTTCTGGAGAGAAGTTTGTGGTGTTGTTTTTTCAAAGCAAGAAACAAATACCTTCATTAATGTTTGATGTTGTGAATTTTAGATCTTTAACCCCCAAACAAAAGTTAAGATCAGGAAGTAATTTTTCAAAATGTTTTACTATTTGGATAGTCAACAGGATGTGTATGTATCATTGTAGTCAAATCAGTAGAAATTATCACTGGAATGTTTGCTTTTCATACTGTTTTTCTCTCCTGTTATTGTGTAGCTTTGGATAGACATTGGCTACTGAAGACTAGGAAACATTCAAGGTTATTTAGAAAACTGATTATGACTAGCAGTTCAAGGAAAATGAAGCCAGCAACAAGTGTTGCTAGTTAGGAATAAAAACACCAATGTAATTTCTTAAAATATCTGAGATTGTTAATTATCTAAAACTTAAAGCATGTGATGTTTAAAAATGCAAAATTTAAGCTATCCATTAGTTAGTCACAGGTAAATTTTATTTTATATTATGGATGAAGTGGTTGGATGGCATCACCAACTCGATGGACATGAGTTTGAGCAAGCTCCAGGAGTTGGTGATGGACAGGGAAGCCTGGCATTCTGCAGTCCATGGGGTCACAAAGAGTCGGACACAACTGAGCAACCGAACTGAAATAATTTCCTGGATAATGAGAAACTTACCTTTTAAGCATTAGACTGTTACCCCTAACTCAATTCTAATATATGAGATGTTAGCCTTTAGTAGTAAATATAGTGTAATATTTCACTCCTTGCTGTCACCAATTGATTCTACTAATGTAAGCTGTCTAAGGAGAGCTGCATACCTTCCTTCTTCACTTTTTATCTAATACTACATGATGCTGGCCATGACTTTTATTTTCTGAGATTATCAAAATGGATTTTTTTTTTGTGGGTATTACAGTGGATTCAGAGGGGAGTAGAGAGAGAAAAGTTCTTCCCCAGAGTCTTCAGGGAAAAAGTTTGGATTCCTTCCTAATGGTATACAGACTCTTCATGAACCTGCCCTTGGCAAAACTCCTTGTAGGTCTTCTGAATGCCTTTTCTTCCCTCAGTCCTTTGTTTCTTTGCATGTGGTCTTCTGTCAACTTTGAAAGTCTTAGTGATCTCTTTTCCCTAACTGTAACTTCTGCTTATCCTTAAAACTGCAACTCGAGTGTCAATTCCTTTAGGTGGGCCCAGTGTAACCATAAAGGTCCTTAAAAGATGGAAGAGGGAGATATAGTGTGAGAGTGGTGCACTCTGATTCACACAAGAGGGAAAGACTCAACCAACCTTACCAGCTTTGATGATGGAAGGGGGCCATGAGCTCAAGAATGCAGGCAATTGCTAGAAGCTGGGAAACCCAGGAGTAGGGCTTCTGAGTTTTAAGCCATTAAGTTTGTGGAAATTTGTTATAATAGCCATGGGAAATTAATACAACTACAGACTTTTTTAAATATAAATTTTAATTTTTAAATACTTGGACCCACAAAAAGTTGTTAAAATGGTACAGCAAATTCTCAAGTTTTGACTTCTTCAAACTTGCTTAGGTCTCACATCTTCAGAAAATAGTATTAGATCAATCATGATCAAAAGAAACAAAATATATTAAAACTGAAGACATACAAAAGCAAATAAACTCCACTGTCTTATTTTAAACTTTTATCAAAATGTACTTGCTTTACAATATTGTGTTAGTGTCTACTGTACAGCAGAGTGAATCACCTATATGTATTCATACATTCTCTCTTTTTTGGATTTCTATCCCATTTAAGTCACCACAGAGTACTGAGTAGAGTTCCCTGTGCTACACACTAGATTCTCCTCAGTTATCTTAGTAGTGTGTATATGTCAGTCCCAATCTCCCAGTTCATCCCAAATCCCCTTCTCCCCAGTGGTGTCCATACCTTTGTTGTGTGCATCTGTGTGTCTGTTTCTGCTTTGCAAATAGGTTCATTTGTACCATTTTCCTGGATTCCACATGTATATGGAGTTGTAAGGTTTGGGAAATGAAGGTTTGGAGGGCAGGTTGCTTGTTAATTTCCTGCAGTCTCTCTCCTTACTCAGCCGTTAGCTCTAGTAAGACAGGAACTGTGACTGTTTTGTGGGCTAATGCATGCCCCAGGGCTCAGGAAAGTGTCAGGTATATGGTAGGCACACAGTAAATGTTTGTTGAATAAATGAATAATAAAGTCACCTAGAAAGTTAGGGACAACCAAAACAGGAATCCAGGGCTCTGCTCCCCCAGGCCGGGCTCTATCCATTGAACCAGGAAACCTAGATTATAGAGCGAGGCTGCTGTTGTTCAGTCGCTCAGTCATGTCTGACTGTTTGCAGCCCCATGGCTTACAGCCCACCAGGCTTCCCTGTCCTTCACCATCTCTTGGAGCTTGCTCAAACTCATATCCATTGAGTCAGTGATGCCATCCAAACATCTCATCCTCTGTCATCCCCTTCTTCTGCCTTCAGTCTTTTCAAGCATCAGGGTCTTTTCAAATGAGTCAGCTCTTCTCATCAGGTGGCCTAAGTATTGGAGCTTCAGCTTCAATATCAGTCCTTCCAATGAATATTCAGGACTGATTTCCTTTAGGATGGACTGGTTGGATCACCTTGTAGTCCAAGGGACTCTCAAGAGTTCTCCAACACCACAGTTCAAAAGCATCAATTCTTTGGGCGCTCAGTCTCACATCCATACATGACTACTGGAAAAACCATAGCTTTGACTAGACGGACTTTTGTAGGCAAAGAAATGTCTCTGCTTTTTAATACACTGTCTAGGTTGGTCATAGTTTTTCTTTCAAGTAGCAAGTGTCTGTTAATTTCATGGCTGTGGTCACCGTCCACATTGACTTTGGAGCCCAAGAACATAAAGTCTGTCACTGTTTTCACTGTTTCCCCATCTATTAGCCATGAAGTGATAGGACTGGATACCATGATCTTTGTTTTTTTAATATTAGTTTTAAGCCAGCTTTTTCACCCTCCTCTTTCGCCTTCATCAAAAGGCTTTTTAATTCCTCTTTGCTTTCTGCAATAAGGTTGGTGTCATCTGTGTGTCCGACTCTCTGTGACCCCATGGACTGTAGCCCACCAGGCTTTTCTGTCCATGGAATTCTCCAGGCAAGAATACTGAAGTGGATAACCATTCTTTTCTCCAGGGGAACTTCCCAACCCAGGGATTGAACCTGTGTCTCCTGCATTGTAGGCATAGTCTTTACCATCTGAGCCACCAGGGAAGCCCTCAATATAAGATTTAGCAAATGAATAAATGTGTTTATGTCCATAGGATCCAGTGTTTTCATTGGAAAAAGGAACATACAACTATGTATTGGAGTCAGGAGACTCTGCGAGAATAGATTGGAACTGAAAGTAATGATATGGACTTGGATTTCTCAAATACATGTGTATGGGTATATATGTATGTGTATGTCTGTTATATGCATGTATATGTGTTCATATATGTGCATGTATCTACTCTTATCTGTAAAAGTAACCCCAAAACAAAGATACCTTGGCAGAAATGATCTAACATTTACCCTAATACCCTCAATTCTTGATTTTTAAAAGCCATTTCTAATGGCTTTTAATGGAAGGAACCAGGCCTCCTTGGAGAAGTGACTAACTTCAGAGCAGGGACAGAGTAGGTAAAGTATGAGCCTGGATTATTTTGTCAAGCTAGAAAGTGAGAAAGAACTTAAAAAAGAAAGGGTTCATATCATAGGGACACAAGAACTAGGTTAAAGGGGTGACCGTTGTCTAAGTTTAGGACTCAATGCGCACAAACATAGTTAAGATCAGTAATAACCTATAGAATGTTGGAATAAAAAAATAGAAATCCATGAGTCTATATTGATGATGGATATATAAATAAGCAGGTAATGGGGGAATAAATGAGAGTTCTGATTATTGCTGAATGTTAAGTGCTAATTTCTAACTGGTTGAATGTGATTTGCAAAAGCATTTTATAATCCTAATAGTAAAGACTGATTATAATCATAATAGTAAAGACTATCTTAAAAAAAGAAAAACTAGAAACCAATACAAGAATAAAACTTGTAAATTCAAAAATGTATGGAGATTACACAAAATGTTCTTAACCAGTGGGTCAGTGAAAAAATCAAAAGGGAAATCAAAAGTATCATGAGACAAATGAATATGGAAAAGCAAACACCACAACTTCCACAATGCAGCAAATTCAGATGTAAGAGGGACGTTAATGGTGATCAATATCTGCATTAAGAAAAAAGAAAGGTCTCAAACATCCTAACTTTACCTTCCAGGGAATTAGAAAAAGAAGAACAAATGAAGTCTGAAGTTAGTAAAGGAAGGAAATAACTTAAGATCAGAGCAAAAATAAATGAAATAGAATGAAAAGACAGTAGGAAAGATGAGTGAAACTAAAAGCTGTTTTTTTAAGATAGGTAAAATTATAAACCTTTAGCTAGACTAGGGAAAAAAAAGAGAAGACTCAAATACAATCAAATATGAAAGAAGGGTCATTACTGATGATACCACAGAAACACTATGGATGATAAGCAACTACTGTGATCACACCAATGATTAGATAACCTGGAAGAATGAATAACTTCCTAGAAACATAAAACCTACCAAAACAGAATAATAAAGAAATAGGAAGTCTGAACAAGACAGTTATTAACAAGGAGATTGAATCAGTAATCAAAAACATCCCTAAAATAAAAGTCCAGGACCATACGGCTTCACTGGATGAATCCAATGAAAAATTTGAAGAATTAATAGCTGTATATTAGAGACTGTCCTGAAAAATAGAAGTGGGAACTCTTCCAAACTCATTTTACAAGGCCAGCATTACCCTAATACCACTATGGTATTAGGACACTATGAGAAAAAGAAGCTGCAGGTTTCGCACTTAGAATTTAGATGCAAAAATCTTCAACAAAATATTGGCAAACCAAATTCTACAATATGGTAAAGAATCATAGAATGTGATTGAGTAGGATATACTCCTTGGAATGATTCAGTAAGCAAATCAGTAAATTGTTCTCTTTGAAATGGTTAATTTTATGGTATGTGAATTTCATCTCAATGAAAATAATTTAATGCTGTGGAAATGCTCCATCCTAAGCAACAAAGCACAGCACAGCAAAGAAACAGGACACCTAAATGAAATATTAAGCTTTGAATGAATCCTGATGGTAGGGGAGAAGTTACAAAGAATAATTTTGTGTCAGAATGAAACAAGAATACACATGTAAGATTAGATTTAAAATATTCAGTTCAGTTTACCTACTCAATCATGTCTAACTCTGTGACCCCATAGACTACGGCATGCCAGGCTTCATTGTCCATCACCAACTCCCGGAGCTTGTTCAAATTCATGTCCATCCAGTCAGTGATGCTATCCAACCATCTCATCCTCTGTCGTCCCCTTCTCCTGCCTTCAATCTTTCCCAGCTTCAGGGTCTTTTCAAATGAGTCAGCTCTTCACATCAGGTGGCCAAAGTATTGGAGGTTCAGCTTCAGCATCAGTCCTTCCAATGAATATTCAGGATTGATTTCCTTTAGGATGGACTGGTTGGATCTCCTTGCAGTCCAAGGGACTCTCAAGAGTCTTCTCCAACACCACAGTTCAAAAGCGTCAATTCTTCGGTGCTCAGCTTTCTTTATAGTCCAACTCTCACATCCATACATGGCTACTGGAAAACCATAGCTTTGACTAGACGGACCTTTCTTTGTTGCCAGAGTAATGTCTCTGCTTTTGAATATGCTGTCTAGGTTGGTCATAGCTTTTCTTCCAAAGAGCAAGCATCTTTTAATTTCATGGCTGCAGTCACCATCTGCAGTGATTTTGGATTAGACTTAAAATATTGCAACATGTTAAATTTGCTGAGGGGGATAAACATACTGCGCTTAAGGAAGATATTATCTTTATTCTTAGGAAAAACATGCTGACATATTTAAGGGTGAATGTCATGATGTGTACAGTCACATGGGTCAGAAAATGTGTGTGTGATTTTAGAAAGAGGCAAGGTATGCTTACACATAAAGTACAAATGTTAAAGCAAATAGAGCAAAATTCAACATTAGGTGAGTCATTGTGAGGGATATTTGGGTACTCTGTTCTTGGAGCTTTTTTGTAAGCTTTAATTATTTCTAAAGAAAAATATTTAATGTTATCTGTTAGGTGGCTCAGTGGTAAAGAATCTGCCTACTAGTGCTAGAGACACAAGAGACACGTGTTCAGTCCCTGGGTTGCAAAGATCCCCTGCGCAGAAGGAAATGGCAGCCTTCTCCAGTGTTCCTGTCTGGGAAATTCCATGGACAGAGGAGCCTGGAGGGCTATAGTCCGCAGGGTCACGAAGAGTCCAAAAGGACTGAACAACTGAACACACACATGTTATTCAGTTTAATAAATGTGGCATTATAAATATAGCTGAAACTTCTTGCGTATGCCACCTCATCCCAGAGATAATACTATCCTTTATTCGGTTCTCTTTATTCATGGATATATCTTTATATAGTCTATGTTTGTACTGATATATACCTGAACGGTATATAGTAGCATTTTGTATGGTTTTAAGCAATATATAAATGCTATCATTCTATAGAATCACTTTATACCATACTTTCCTCATTCAACATTATATTTGGGAGAGTTGTTTACGTTGATATATTAGCACTAGCTCTCTTATTTTCAGGTTGTAAAGGTATCCCTAAAGTTTTAGTAATGTTTTAATCTTAAAGTCACAGGTGTAAATGTTATAGACCTACCCTCTACCAAAGCCGTATCACTTGAAAATGTTTAAATTTCTTTAATAATTATTTCACTTTATAAATTTTGAATAATAAAGTTTTAGTTTTAGTTTTTTTGTTTTATTCAACATTTGCCATCTTCAGTCAGAAGTTTAACTTTAAGTAAATTCAACTTAAAATTTTACTACAATTTATTTTTCATTCTTATATTTGGGATGTATCCACTTTTTTCATTATTTAAATACTTCTGCAATGTTCCTCTTTGTACCTTATCTTCTTGGGTACACATGAAAGTTTCTATGATAAATAACTCAAAATGGAATTATTAAAATTACTGCATTTACTAGATACCAGGGTATGTGCCTGTGCATCTTGACTTTATTTATATTCATCACAGCAGTGTATATGATCCTTTCCCTACCATCTTCATAAAACCTTAGAATTGTCAAATTCTAATTTCGGCTATTGTAGTAGGTTTAAAATCATACGTCCTGAATTTTTTCGTTTGAATTTTTCTGATTATTAAAAGTGTTGGAGCTTCTTTTCATGTTAATCAGCCATTTTGATTTCCTCTTAATGTAAATTATAAATTCATATTATTCTCCTATGTTGCTTTTTTCTTGCTTTTAGAGGAGATTTTTTAAAAATTGTCAACTATATGCTATTTCCAAGAAGTAGAGAAAGGGTGATGTAAAAAGTTGGAAAAAAGATATAGTAGGAAAATTTCAAGAACAAAACTGGTTTGGTTATGTTAACCTCAGACAAATTAACTTTAAAAGGGAAAAAAGTTAGAAAAAGGCCAAGCATCTAAAATAGAAATTTAAGTACAGACCTTGGAGATGAAGTTGAAAAGAAGGTAATAGTATATTTCCAATTAACTAATATATTCAGTGAGTGTACACTGATTTGAAGAATAAGACAAACAAAACTGAAAGTTTGGGAAAACAAATACCCATAGGCTCTTTGGAATTCATGGTTTAACTAAATATTTTTCTTCAGAGATTTTTTAAGTGTTGGCTTTTTCATTGCATGTAATTCTAAGGCTATGTTTCTTGGCAGCACATAATAAAACTAAATGCATTTGGTAAGCATTTGCTCTTTGTGTTTTCAGGAATTCAAAATGTCCTCAGCCTCTTTTGTGCAGTCCTTACAGAAAATAAGGTTCTCTTCCATTCTGCAAGTTTCCAGAGACTTAGTGATGCTTGTAGAGCCCTGGAGTCATTAATGTTTCCTCTTAAATATAGGTGAGGGTTTTTATTTGGTGTTTTTATTTATTCCTAGATTATGCATTACTTATCAATGACCAATTAAAGCATCATTTCACAACAGTTTTGAACAACAAGGGCATATTTTACAAAGTTATGCTGTTATGAGTCATGATTCTGATAGAAATCTAGCCTGGAATTTGGAACTTTTCCAAGTTGCCTATTATTGAGTGTTGATTCCTTTCATGAAAAAGTAATCAATTTAAATAGTATTGTCAGCAACATTTAATTCCCTTTGAATATAGTTGGAGATAAAAGTCTTAAGATAGTACTGATTATTTAATATTAAGAAATTATTGTTAATTCAGGCAGTTATAGTGGTATTATAGTTTTACCTTTAAAAGAGCCCTTCCCTTTTTTAGATATATACTAAAGTATTTATGTATATGTGATATGGTATCTGGGATTTGATCCAAATAATGTGGTAGGAAAAAGAACAAAAATGCGTACAAATATATATGTGACCATGCATTGGTGATTGTCAAAGCTGATTAAATACGTGAGGCTTTATCGTCCTTTTTTCCCCTCTCTTTTGGGGGCAGAGAGGGATGTTAATTTTTTTGTAATAAAAAGTATAAAGGAAAACAGTGATGACTGAGAGTGCTGTAAGTACAATATTTTATTCTAATATTTTTTATCAATTTGTTAATCACAGTGACCTAGAAAAAATTTAGACAGTCTACAGATTTTATTAAAAATATTTTTTAACCTGTGTGCTTTTTTTAAACCTCCAGATAAGAGAGCATTCTAAACTTTAATTTTGTACCTTGCCATTCTTACCAAATATAAAAATCAAGTAGAGAAAATGTAACTCAAATGATTGTTTTATATAGAGAAATACATTATCACCAGTATGTGGGGGGTGGGGGTTGTTCCATCAGGAAGTCAGTGTTACCAGCTGATGTCAGATGTCTATATAAGGAAAAATTCTTTCAAGCAAGTTTGAAAAACTTAAAGAGATTGCTTGCCTAGAGGGGTAAGACATAAGAAACCTGCCCTGCTTACTTCATATCTTCTTATATCAGATCATACCTTTCACATGAAGAATCTTTAAAATCTCTTTTCCTCCCAAGAATTTAATATTAACAACTCTGAGAATATTATTGATAATTTCTAAACATAGATAATCTAAAATTCAAAAAGTATAAAAATGAAAGAAAGGTATGTTGTATTATGGAAGAACAAATATTTCTCACATGTATTTTTATTATTTCTAGTTACCCTTATATTCCTATTCTCCCGGCTCAGCTCCTGGAAGTTCTGAGTTCCCCAACACCTTTCATTATTGGAGTACATTCTGTCTTTAAAACTGATGTTCATGAACTTGTAAGTATTCATCTTTAAATTGCTAGTTATTGAGATCAGGGGTTTCTTACATTTCTTTGAGTCCTGCTTGCCTGCTAAGTCGCTTCAGTCGTATCCAACTCTGTGCAACCCCATGGACTGTAGCTTGCCGGGCTCCTCTGTTTGTGGGATTTTCCAGGCAAGAATCCTGGAGTGGGTTGCCATGACCTCCTCAGTCCTATACCACTTCAATTAATTACTATTTTCAAATCTGTTCCATTCCCAATAGAAAGGATTGGCTGGAAGCACAGCATCATTAAAAAACCGAAATACATTAATATTTCCTCATAGCAAGTACAGGAGATTTATAAAGTGAATTCATTAATCTTTTAAAATTTCCCTCTTTTGGCATATTAAATTTATCTTTCTATATTCTTCATCTCACATATGAGAAAGGAAGATAAAATTATCCATTTTTAGCAGTCTATTTATGCTTTTATTATGAGTGCTTTAATCACATTTTGAAATGAGGTCTGTGATAATGCTACCCACTCCAGTATTCTGGCCTGGAGAATTCCATGGACCGTATGGTCTATGGGTACACAGAGAGTTGGACACAACTGAGCTACTTTCACTTTTTCACTTGCAGAAAGCAAAAAGCATTTGCAAAGGAATGAAGGGTTTTGTTGGAATACAAGTTTATTGTGAGCTCCCCCCCACCGCCCCCAGATTATTCTGTTCTTAATACTAAGTGGAAATACTAAAGGAGAGAAAGTAATACTCTGTATTCAACCAGCTCTTAAAAACAAGTTTACTTCTCTGTAGTGTGCTTTAAGAAGGACTGTAACAAAATTGGGACTTCATAGAAGGACATTTAGGATTTCAAGAGTTTAGAAACCATGTTCTTTGAGGGCCTAAGAAAATGTTCACAGGTAATAACCTAATGTTATTTGATAGCTAAAGATTAATATTTAAGTAGCTGTCATAGAAAGACGGGGTAGAGGCTGAAATAGAATCAGTGGGTATAGTGGATATAGAAACAAATTTCTGCTTGGTCTAAGAATTTTCAACTAAATAGAGCTGCCCAGTGATGATGAATGTGTCTCCTTATGTGAAGAGTACTCTAAGTAGAGTGCAAAGACAGATTGCATGACACTTTTCAGGGAATTTAAGAAAAATTCTTCATTGAAAGGTTGGGTTATATGACATCTGTGATTCATAAATCCTAAAGAGTTTGTTATTCTAATTTGATTTTAGTTATAAATGCCAGTGAAGAGGTAAGCTCTGTAGGTACTTTTGTATAATTACAATTGTAGTCAAATCATAATTGTCATTTAAACTGACAGAAGACGATTGCACATTGCAGTTATAAACAGGACCCTCATTCTTTTTTCTGACTTTATATATTGATAATTTTTTAACTTTGATATCAACATATAAAAATACCTGTAAATGCATAAGCATTAAGTCAAACCTCATTAGTACTAATTAAAAACTCACTCATTTGGTTTGTAGGCAGTTTTTTCCCCAGTAAATAAAAACAGTCTGTGGAAGTTAGACAAACCAAATATTGACAGAAGTGAATTTAACTTTTCATTGAATAAATTAGAATTAATTTTAATCCTGTTAGCAACATAATACCTTCCATAATTTTGACTGGTTTCTCTATTACATTTTTCATGTTATTTTAAAATAGATTTTGTAAAATGCTAAACATTAGTGATTTAGCTACCTGAACAGTGCTGTTTCAATATATACTAGTTGCTTTGCTTGTTAACTCTTACGATTACTATGTTATTTAGGATATGGCTGAACTACTATAATAAAGCATGCAAAATGCAATGGCTTAAACAAAATGGAATTTTATTTAACACTCATGCAGCAGTTTGTAGAAGTGTTCCATTATGTCAGACCAGTTTGTTCCATGAACTCATTCAAGGAAGGATCATGCTTCTTTGCTTCTTGCTTCTCCACTAGAATCCACTTAGGCATTGTCATCCTCTGAATGTGTTCAAGATTGGGTTGTTAGTTCATAGTTTCAGCGATAGTAAGAGGAAAGAAAGCATAGGAGGGCCTGACTGGACCTCTGTTTTGAATGCCTGAAAATGTGCACATCACTTTTAATGTTCCCTTAGCAGAAACTTGGTCATATGCCACATCTAATTTCAGAGGAAACTGGGAAATATACAGTAGCTGAAAATCAATCTAGAAAGACATTTTATTAATTAGATTTTTTTTAATTTTCTTCAGTTAGATGTAATCATAGCTGACTTGGATGGAGGCACTATTAAAATTCCTGAATGTATTCACCTCTCTTCCCTTCCGGAACCACTTCTACAACAGACTCAAGCAGCTCTTTCTTTGGTATGATATATTCTTTCTTAATTTACTTAATTTCTTGAAGTATTTTTCTCTTGATTTAAATCTAAACTAAGGTAATTGGATATCATTCATTGACAGTGTAATTACTTAAAAATGAGTTATATGTTCTTAAAATATATATATGTATTCTCATATAGTGTTAGAATAGGATAATTTACAAAATATTATCTAAAGAGTATACTCTGAATCCTAAGTGAATATTTATTCTAGGTATTAGAAACACACCTCTGAAAATAAGACCAGACTATGCCTCAAAATCCTTGAATCTCCTAACTTCTCTCATTAGAAGCTAGCACCTGTTCGTTTTCCTTCACCTTTCTCAATGACATCTCATTTCTCTGTGGTACATGTGCTTCTTGCAAAGCAGTGTGATGAGGACTGGCCAGTGTTTCCAGCATACTACAAAAAGATGTGACTTACTGATAAATGTCAGTATTCTTTGCATTGAAGCTATAAGAAATCTTGTGATCTGAGTGTTTCTCATTGAAACAAATTTATTTTTTGTCAACCTTTGTTTATTTTTAAAAGCTCGAAGCACAGTATTTATTTTATTGACAACCTTTTAGTAGCCCACTTATCCATCATCAGAAATTTGAAACTTAGAAATTCTTCATTCCCTTTCAAGCTATTACTAGAATTAAGGCTTACATATTTTTCTTGAGTAGTGTTCTAGTCTGAGCTGTTTAAAATCTTTTTCCCCCCTTAAATAGGAACTTAGATAGGAACTCAGAAGTCTAGGATTACCAAGAGGGGTTTTATTTTCAGAAATTTCCAAAGTTGTGTTGGTCCTTACGTTGTTGTAGTGGTGTGTAGGATGGGAACTTTTAGAGAAGACTGACTTGTTCCCAATATAATTTGTAATCTGGAATACCAAGTGTGATAGAGTAAAAAGCATACTAGGTTAGAATTTAGGAGACCTAAATTCCAGTCAGCATCCTGCCACTGGGTATTTTTGAGCAAATCACATTCCATCCTCTGTTTCTTAGTCATTATCGGTAGGATGAATGCTTTATATAAAGGATGACAAATACCTCTTTCCCAGAGTGAAGTATGGAGATGATTTAGGGTGGTATGTGGCAACTTTTAAATTTTAATAGTTATATATTTATTATAATGTTTATTTTATTAAAAATAGCATACAAAACCTGTGATTTCACAGATGATATCTTCTAAGAAAATACTAGAGTTAAAGAGATGAGTTGTTAAAGACATTTCAAATAAAAACATTAGCTAAACAATTACGTCGGTGGTATATGGATATAGCAAAAGCTAAGAACATAGTATTTGAGTGACTGAAAAAGTTTTATTTTGTTTCTAGAAATATTAAATAAGTTTAAAAATATTAATGTACATTTACTTAATGATGTTTTCAATTATTGAGGGATTAAATACCAAAATTAACATAGGTTAAGATTCTAGTTCTTAAGCCCGTGGCTTTTGGTAGAGGTTTTGCTGCACCCTGTTAAACCTTAACCTTCAACGCTTGTGCCACCAAATTTGACAATGAGTGAAATGCAGAGTTGGTAAAACTGAGTATGCCTGTTTATGCAGTCTTCAAACACTTTGTTGGATCATATGCTACAGTGTACATAAGCGTATAGGACTAAAAAGATACCATATTTGATGGACTGTGTGGGAGATTTGACATACAAGTATATCAGCTTCATTTGGTCAGTAAATAATCATAATCAGATGATTACACAGTGTGGTAATCAGGGACATTTTTATAGACACGAAGATGTTCCTATACTGTGATAATGATTTGATGACTAGATTATAAATATTATTGATATTTTGGTGTCATTCATAAGTATTGTTTTGAGCTTTTTGGTCTATTGTAAGAATATAATACCAAATCTTCGGTATTTGAAAGTAATTCTGCAAAGACAAAAATTTGCTGCTTACTGATGCAGAATTATTTTCCCTGTGTAAGCCCTGCATGGATGTGTCTTTCCCACATGCCCCCTCAGCCTGCCTTCCTTCAAAGCCTAACACAAATGTTGCCTTCTCTTTTGGGGTTGAATTAATTATACTTTATATTCACATATTATTATTTTATATATTTATAACACTTGTCACATTGTGTTATACTGTCACCCCTCTGGACTGTGAGGTTCACAAACTTATTCTGTTTCTTCTCAGTATTTTCATTAATTAATTTTTAATTATATTTAAAAAACATAAAAATAAATGCTTTAAATTTTCAACTGTATGGATAAATAGCTCTGCCCTAGACGATCCTCTCTCAGAGGTGACTACTATTTTATGTTTCAGTGTGTATTTCAGAACTTTACATTTTCATTTCTGTTTATATCGTATAAATGAAATATATGTATATGGTATACTACTATATATAGTAGTAGCTTGGTATTCGGCTGGTGATACTGGTGGCTTGGTATTTGGCTTCCCTGTCAGCTCAGCTGGTGAAGAATCTGCCTGCAATGCAGGAGACCCCAGTTTGATTCCCAGGTCAGGAAGATCCCCTGGAGGAGGGATAGGCTACCCACTCCAGTATGCTTGGGCTTCCCTGGTGGCTTAGCTGGTAAAGAATCCACCTGCAATGTGGGAGACCTGGGTTCGATCCCTGGGTTAGGAAGATCCCCTGGAGAAGGGATCGGCTATATTCAAATAAATGAAACCAAACTATGTGTGTTTCCCTGTAACAGATATTTTAATTGAATATTTTTTTCTTGACTATCTTTTCACATAGTACCTGCAGAGCTGCCTCAGCTAATGTTTTCCTGGAGGGAGTGAATATATTGTAATTCACATACTGAGACTGTTTCATCTTAATGCCACCAGTAGATCAAATAATAGGTTTTATTGGTATTTTACATAACAGAGCTTCTTTGCTTTAGATTCTACACCCAGATTTGGAAGTAGCAGATCATGCTTTTCCCCCTCCACGAACAGCTTTATCCCACTCAAAAATGCTGGTAAGAAGTTTAATATTTAAAATTGATGTTTTTCAAAAGAGTTGCTTTTCTTTGTATATTTTTCAAAGAAGCTAAGTATAGTGAGAGTTAGATGGACAGCCTAGTAAAGGTGTGCCCAATTAGAAATTAGGAGAATTGCCACTGATTGACCTTGTGACCTCCTGAAGGGGAAGCCACAGGCAGTACATTGATTGGGAGAGGAGTAGGCTAAGACTGTTTGCTCTGAGGAGGCATGACTAAGTATGGGACAAAAAAATCAGAACCTAGATTAGAGCCTGAAAAGTTGTGCCAAGCATCAAATCGAAAGGGTCAGGCAAGGATAAAAAAGGGAAGCTTATAAAAAATGGAAACAGAGATCGTTGGTCACAGGAGAAAATCAAGTTTGAGTGAGTGGATAAATGTAGCTCCAATTGAAAGTCATAAAAGAGTGACTTACAGCAGAGACCCCTGTTTTATTTTGATCAGTGCATTTCTTATTGATGAGCTTTGTGGCTAGTATGGAAAGTTATAGAACTGCATACCTTTGATGAGTTATGAAGCATTTTTAACTATTTCTTCATCTATTAAATAAGGGATCGACTAAATCTGAGAGTTTCCTTAGAGTTCTTTTTTTTTTTTTTTAATTTTAGTTTTTTATTTTTTAAATTTTAAAATCTTTAATTCTTACATGCATTCCCAAACATGAACTATGATTTTTTAAAAATCTGAATTATCAAAACAGACTTTCAAGTCATACTTTATTAATGTAAGAATAGATTTTTAGAAGTAGTATAAACTTTGGAATAATATCATAAGCTTTTAAAATAGTCTTGAGTTTTTTCTTTTGTATTTGTGACAGTAATTCTTTCGATGGCGATAAAAATCAAATGTCTTGGGAAATATGCTCTTCTCTAACATGGTGAAAGCAGAGACTCTCTGATTTATGTTTTTTTCTGCGAGGAAAATTGGATGTACTAGAGGAAAGTTTTACTAGGTTCAGTTTTTAAAGGAACTATTTAACAGCCTACACTGTCCAACTGTGGCACAGACTAGATGCCCACTACTTAGTTCTGCTACAAATGAGACTTCTGCATAGGAAGCACAGATTTATTGAATAATCTCTCAGGTTCTTTACAACTTTCTAATTTGTGATTTTTCTTTTGTTTTTTAAGAAATTCAGTTATCATGTTTCTTCTTATATTTTCAGGATAAGGAAGTGCGTGCAGTTTTTCTTAGATTATTTGCACAACTTTTCCAAGGATATAGATCATGCTTACAGCTTATAAGAATTCACGCAGAACCAGTAATACATTTTCACAAGGTAAGATCTAATACTATACTGTGTCTGTCCAAAATGTAAACTCTAATTTAATTAAAAGAATTTGGCAATCTTTTTCTAGCCATGTATTTTGAGTTTAATCTATCAAATTTTTTTATTTAATATCTCTGCTTTGTGTGGCTAGTTGATAATTTTTTTCTTTTTTAAATTATTTTTATTGGCATGTAGTTGATTTACAGTGTTGTGTTAGTGTCAGGTGTCTGATAATTTTTAATAATACTGTGGAACTGATACATTTTCCTTTAGAATATGTTAACTTTAAATTGATTTTTCTTTTAAAATTGAGGTTATTTCTGATTTCTGCTCCTGCTTTACAGACAGGTTTATTTTTATTCAATATATGTAGTATTTCAGGTATCAAAGCCCTTTTAGAGAGAAATGTATTTTATAACAACATACTTATGCATGAAGACGTTTATTCAGGCTTTGATCTTTCTAGTATGTGTCTGTTTTGACCATTTATTCATTCATTACTAAGTGATAACTTATTCATTATTCATTTCACATTGTTTTTCTTTACAGACAGCTTTCTTGGGACAGCGTGGTCTAGTTGAGAATGATTTCCTCACTAAAGTTCTCAATGGAATGGCATTTGCAGGTTTTGTTTCAGAAAGAGGTCCTCCCTATAGATCCTGTGATCTCTTTGATGAGGTATACTTATCATCAAATGAATGCATTATTTACAGACAAAATTAGTAGCTAAAAGTAGAGAAGCAGTGTTTTAAACATTTAATTAAGATTTAAAAATTTATTATACATATCAGATTTTGGTGTTTATAATGTGGATTAGAAAAAATATAATTATAGGATGTCTCAGAAGTAAAATACATAGAAATTTTGAACAGTTGAATACTTTTTTGGCTTGTGGGATCTTAGTTCCCAAACCAGGGAACTAATGTACCCCCTGCATTGGAAGCTCAGAGTCCTAACTGTTGGACCACTGGGAAATTCCTTGAACAACTGAATTTTAAATAGTTGATTAAAATCTTTTTGAAAAATTGACAGTGGTTGTATAGGTAGAACTTACCAGTTTTATAGAGAGAAAGGTCTAAGTTTAATGTATAAATATGTTATTTCAAACTGCAATTACATTAAATCTGTGTCCTAGAGCTATAGTTTAACTAAGCCATTCTTTTTTATTTATTTATTTTTACTGTTATCTTTATTTTAATCAAAGCTTGGGAAATAAAGTAAGGAGCCCAAAATTTCAGTTTCTCCATAAAAGAACCACAAATCAGGGTGTTTTCTTAAGTTAAGTACTAATCCTTGGAAAATATAGCAAATTTCAAGTAAGAATTAGCACTTTCTTTGCATTTAGCTAAACCATTCTTAACTAATGCTGATTTTTTTCTGGCATTTGTGTAGCTTCTTTGAAAGTAAAAGTGAAAGTCACTAAGTGGTGTCCAACTTTTTGCAACCTCATGGATTATACAGTCCATGGAATTGTCCAGGCCAAAATACTGGAGCCCTTCCCTTCAAGAATCCCATGGAGGGAGGAGCCTGGTAGGCATGGGTTCACAAAGAGTTGGACACGACTGAGCGACTTCGCTTGGGCTTCCCTGGTGGCTCAGAGGTTAAAGCGTCTGCCTGCAATGCGGGAGACCTGGGTTCGATCCCTGGGTTGGGAAGATCCCCTGGAGACGGAAATGGCAACCCACTCCAGTATTCTTGTCTGGAGAATCCCATGGACTGAGGAGCCTGTTGGGCTATAGTCCACAGGGTCACAAAGAGTCAGACACGACTGAGCGACTTCACTTTCACTTTCCCTTCTCCAAGGGATCTTCCCAACCCAGAGCTCGTATTTCCTTTAGGAGATATTAAATATATGAAAGGCAGATTTAGTCTCTATGTTCAAGCAGTTAGTCTTTTTGTTCAAGGAACTGGCCATATAAAGGAAGAGTTCGAGCAGATGCAACTCAAAATAAGGATGCTATTTTGTGTTAGTTTTGATTTTTCTTATTGTGATGCATCTTTCCATTTATCATTAACTATGTTCATAGAAGCCCATTCTGATAGACAGAACAATGACTCTTACTCCCATTTAAACTTCTGGAAGAGCATTATGTTAGAACCAAGAAATGTAATGTTCTCAGAAGTTTGTAAAAGAAAACCACTCCTAGTACCTAGAGTAGTAGAGAATAGTAATAGTGATCATATTATGCTGCTGGTGATTGTTGTTGTGTTATGCTGCTGGTGGTGGTTGTTGTCTTTCAGTCACTAAGTTGTGTCCAACTCTTTGAGACCCCATGGACTACAGCACACCAGGCACCTTTGTCCTCCACTATCTCCCAGAGTTTGCTCAAGTTCATATCCATTGAGTTGGTGATGCTGTCTAACCATCTCATCCTCTGCTGCCCCCTTCTTTTGCTTTCAATCTTTCCCAGCATCAGGGTCTTTTCCAGTGAGTTGGCTCTTCAAGTCATGTGGCCAAAGTATTGGAGCTTCAGCCTCAGCAACAGTCCTTCCAGTGCATATTCAGGGTTGATTTCATTTGGAATTGACTGGTTTGATCTCCTTGCAGTCCAAGCAACTCTCACGAGTTCTCCAACACCACAGTTAAAAAGCATCAATTCTTCAGGGCTTAGCCTTCTTTATGGTCCAACTCTCACATCTATACATGACTGCTGGAAAAACCATAGCTTTGACTATATGGACCTTTGTTGCTGCTGGTGGTTTTATCTCATACAGAGAAGTTAAATCTTTGTTTAGAGAAGGGTCTTTTATTCTCTGTAAAGATAGTTAAGTAAAGTCAGAATAAAAGAAAAGGTACATGCTTTAGTTCTGAGTATGGCGATCTACACATATGCTTTACTTAATAATAACAGAAAACATGTGACGATCTCGGAGAGAGTGCCCTGAGGTGGACAGTTTTTTTCTGATAACTTATTGATCTCTGATTCTCTAATATGATTGATCATTGATTACCTAATACTAACATGTATCACCCTTTATTGATACATAATGATTTATGTGGATGAATTAGGTGCTCCCCAAGGTCCTTTCTAGCACCTACATTTTAATAGTCTCAAGCATTTGAAATAGTAACTTGGGTTTATGTACCCTTTTTCTTGCTATACAAATTCCTTTAGTAATACTCTCTCGCAGCTTCATCACAGCTAATACACTTCCAGAAAACGTGCTTGCCAGCTTGCCACAGACTCTATTTTTTATAAGTGCTTCCCTTGCCCAAAGTGCTCTCTTTCTCTTTTTTTGTCCGTTTTTCATACCCTGCTCATATCTCACCACCTCCTACAGACTTTCCCCAAGTAGATGACTCTGAAAGCCACTAGGCAGCATTAAGCTGTATTTTATGTCTCTAACTTTATATAACTTATCTTTTATTATGTACATTTATATACACAACAGATGCATGTTCTTCAGATTGAAAACAATAATACTGCAAGGATCTGTTCAAGACTCCTAGTAGGCTAATTCCTGTTAGTCTCCCCTTAGTGTTCATCTACTTCTGTGTTCAGTCTACAGTGATGATTTTTAATGTCTTATTGTTGTTATTACTTGAAAGCCAGTTACTCATATATATACTTCTGTCAAGGGCCCAAAAGAGATGAGACCTCAGACCTAAGTAATTTCTTCTTCTACTCTCTTTGGCCAACTGCATTTGCTCTTGCCTTGTTTTCATTTGGCTGAGGGCAGCCTGCCACACACAAGGCTTATGGAGGTTTGAGCAGTTTTGAGTACTGTCTATTGTCTTATCCACATCAAATAGACCTGTTAGAAGGGAAGAAGCATTTGACTTTGTTTGGCAATCCTTCTGAATGCTGGCCTACAATAGGTGGAGTCATAGTTTTATATGTCTGTCTGCTCCCGTGAATCTATTAGTTGCATGAATGAAAATCCCTATATTATACCCTTAAAAAAAATCCATCTATTTACTTCCTCTTCATACCTCATTTTTTCCTGTCAGTACTCTTTGTGCTCCACTCCAAGTGAACACAATAACATGGTTCTTCCAGTAAATTAGTTGGTAAGGAGATGGATCAGAGGTTCTATAATTTGAGAACTAGAAGGAGCCTTAAGGTCATCTTGTTCTTAATCTTATTTTAGAGATGAAAAAATTGCAGCTCGGGAGTCTTAGTGACTTGTTTCAAATCACACTGTTAGCAGAACTAGGACTACAGTGACCCAGTTTGAACATTTAGTTCATGTTTTGTGAGTTAGGGAAATGTTTGGAGACTTTCTGACTGTCTGAAATTCTCTGAGTGAGAGAATTCTTTGAGTGAGGCCTAGGGAATGACAGAATCTCATTGAGTTCCAAAAATAATGACTTTCCCAAGAAAAAACAGGACCATGAATCATCAGAGAGAGAGACCACCAGAACATCCAAGGACTTGATTAACTCTAGAATAGAACTGAAACCCACTTTGTTTTAATAATAATATGCATATTGTATGCTTTTAGTTTGCAAATTGTATGAAATCATCACATGGTTTGCTAATTCAGCATATTTTAGAGTTGATGCTTTATCATTTGATTCTTTTTCCAAGGTGGTAGCTTTTGAAGTAGAGCGAATTAAAGTTGAAGAAAATAACCCAATGAAGATGATAAAGCATGTCAGAGAACTTGCTGAGCAACTATTTAAAAATGTACGTAAGTATATTTATTTAGATAGTCATTAATTTTAAAAGTATTAATAAAGTATTTTCTTTGAAAAAATTCAAAAGCTTCATATTCCTAGTAATGATCTTTTTTGATCTGATTTAAAACCCTTGAGACTATGAGTTCCAAAATATTAAAGTTGGTACTGTACATCAAAATAGACCTCATTTTTCAAAGTGATTTTCCTGTCAATTGATATGTTATGAAAACATATTAGTCCCAGTTTTCCAGTTTATCACTTACCTTCATTGTGATTTTCATTTTGGTCTCTTCTTCTTAAGAGCATATTGAATATTTTTGAGATGTAAAGATTAGACTCATGGAGACCAGAACTACCTGAGACAGATTTGACCGATGTATTCTGCTTTAGCTTCGTTCAGTGACTGTCCATTGTATCATGAAAAACTTTGAAGTGTATTGCTTTGAATATACGCTAGTGAAAAGCTTAAAGAAGGAAAACTGTCCGGTGCTATACAAACTCAAGGGTGAAAGTATTCCCTGATGAAGAAATGCAGTAAGTTAAAGATTAGAATGTGTTAAAGTCTGTATTTGGATACCAGGAGAGAAGAGAACTTAAGGTGCACATAGAAAAGTGGATATTAGCTAATGATTACTAGTTATTTCTCCTGCATGCGAAGATTTTCAGAGTTAAATCTTTTTACTAAAAAAAAAGGAAAATAAGTGAGAAGTATTGTCTTCCAGTGTAAAGTTGAGGGGAGATGTATCTTAAAGTAAATATAGTTAAGAAGGATTTGGGGTCAGTATCCTAGTATCACTTCAGTTCAGTTCTGTTGCTCAGTCGTGTCCAACTCTGTGGCCCCATGAACCGCAGCACGCCAGGCCTCCCTGTCCCTCACCAACTCCCAGAGTCCACCCAAACCCGTGTCCATCGAGTCGGTGATGCCATCCAACTATCTCATCCTCTGTCATCCCCTTCTCCTCCTGCCCTCAATCTTTCCCAGCATCAGGGTCTTTTCCAAGGAGTCAGCTCTTCTCATCAGGTGGCCAGAGTATTGGAGTTTCAGCTTCAACATCAGTCCTTCCAGTGAACACCCAGGACTGATCTCCTTTAGGATGGACTGGTTGGATCTCCTTGCAGTCCAAGAGACTCTCAAGAGTCTTCTCCAACACCACAGTTCAAAAGCATCCATTCTTTAGTGCTCAGCTTTCTTTATAGTCTAACTCTCCCATCCATACATGACTACTGGAAAAACCATAGCCTTGACTAGACGGACCTTTGTTGACAAAGTAATGTCTCTGCTTTTGAATATGCTGTCTAGGTTGGTCATAACTTTCCTTCCAAGGAGTAAGCGTCTTTTAATTTCATGGCTGCAGTCACCATCTGCAGTGGTTTTGGAGCCCAGAAAAATAAAGTCAGCCACTGTTTCCACTGTTTCCCCATCTATTTCCCATGAAGTGATGGGACCAGTTGCCATAATCTTCGTTTTCTGAATGTTGAGCTTTAAGCCAACTTTTTCACTCTCCTCTTTCACTGTCATCAAGAGGCTCTTTAGTTCTTCTTCACTTTCTGCCATAAGGGTGGTGTCATCTGCATATCTGAGGTTATTGATATTTCTCCCAGCAATCTTGATTCCAGCTTGTGCTTCCTCTAGCCCAGCATTTCTCATGATGTACTCTGCATAGAAGTTAAATAAGCAGGGTGACAGTATACAGCCTTGATGTATTCCTTTTCCTATTTGGAACCAGTCTGTTGTTCCATGTCCAGTTCTAACTGTTGCTTCCTGACCTGCATATAGGTTTCTCAAGAGGCAGGTCAGGTGGTCTGGTATTCCCATCTCCTTCAGAATTTTCCACAGTTTATTGTGATCCACACAGTCAAAGGCTTTGGCATAGTCAATAAAGCAGAAATAGATGTTTTTCTGGAACTCTCTTGCTTTTTCGATGCTCCAGTGGATGTTGGCAATTTGATCTCTGGTTCCTCTGCCTTTTCGAAAACCAGCTTGAACATCTGGAAGTTCACGGTTCACATATTGCTGAAGCCTGGCTTGGAGAATTTTAAGCATTACTTTACTAGCGTGTGGTATTGCTTAATTAATTCATATTTGAATAGGTGGGTCTTTTTGGTTGTTGGGTCATCATGGTTGTAACATCCTTTCAAAATCTAAGAACCAGTTGGATAAAAGCAGGATACTAAACTGTGTTTCTCTGTTTCATGATTATTCAGTTATTTATGAATTTTATTTCTGAAGTTATTTTAAAACTTATCCCTTGGACTGATATCCTAAATTGCACATTTATAATTGTGTCCAATATGATAAAACTGTTTCTTGTTCAATATGCTAAAACTTAAAAAAGAGTTCTATCAGAAGGAAAACTTGTGTTCTATGCTCGTCTTTGCCATTTATGGTAACTTTATAGAACTAATGTATAGGGTGATCACGTGAAAAAATTATGTTGACCTATTGTAATTAAAATAAATATTGAGTGTTTAGCATATCGTGCCAGGTATGGGATTAAGCACTTTACAGACATTATCTCTAATCTTTACAATGTAAGATATGTGTCATTATCCCCATTTTACTGGGAATAATTGATTCATGATCCTGTGGTTATTAAATGGTTATTAAGTGATTGAATCCAGATTTTTTAAATTCAGGAATTTTCATCTCTATAATACCTAAGACTATGTTCTTTCACTCCCACTAGGCTGACTCATCTCCAGTTGGGCAAATAGCGGTACTTCCAATGGTTGACTTTATACTTTTTTCTTTATAAAGCTCTTTAATGTATTTTCTCATTTCATCTTGTAAATAGCCCTTTGAGATAGATAGGGCAGAAATCGATACGTTAGGAAATTAAAGATTAGAAAGTTTTTTTCTTTGTTCGCTGCTGCTGCTGCTGCTGCTGCTGCTGCTGCTGCTGCTGCTGCTGCTGCTGCGTCGCTTCAGTCGTGTCTGACTCTGTACGACCCTATAGACGGCAGCTCATCAGGCTCCCCCGTCCCTGGGATTCTCCAGGCAAGAACACTGGAGTGGGTTGCCATTGCCTTCTCCAATGCATGAAAGTGAAAAGTGAAAGTGAAGTTGCTCAATCGTGTCTGACTCTTAGCAACCCCATGGACTGCAGCCTACCAGGCTCCTCCGTCCATGGGAGTTTCCAGGCAAGAGTACTGGAGTGGGGTGCCATTGCCTTCTCCTCACTAGAAGTGATTTATTTATGGATTTCAGAGAATAGCAAGACATTAAATGGGAAACAATGTTTGAGACTCTGGGAGTGATCTCTTTAATAACTGAATGTTTATTTCTTAAGTTTCTACAAGATTATTCTAAAACTGCAAAATTCTATAGCCAGTAAGTGACCAGAGCTCTGGTGTTCTGACACAGGTTTGTCTCTATCACAGGACTGAGTATGCATTGTACGGAAGGAAGTGTGCCAAGCCGTTATAATGCAAAAACAAAGTCACTTAAATATATAAGGATAATGTAAATTTAATCTATAACCTAATGATACCTAACTTACACTAAAGTGAAAGTGAAGTTGCTCAGTCGTGCCTGACTCTTTGCAACCCCATGGATAGTAGCCTGCACCAAGCTCCTCTGTCCATGAGATTTTCAAGGCAAGAGTACTGGAGTGGGTTGCCATTTCCTTCTCCAGGCAATCTCCCCAACCCAGGGATCAAACCCAGGTCTCTCACATTGTAGACAGACACTTTACCGTCTCAGCCACCAGGGAAGTCCAACTTACACTAAACCAACACAAAACTGAAAACTGAAGTGAAATAAGTGTCTAGTAATCACGCATTCTTGAGAGTGAATGTAACACACAAACAGCTTGCATCTTATTGGACACTAGTAAGCGATCATCATGAGGGATTGTGTTATTAGTAGGTAAGATGTGGATATCGCTCTTCAAATGTTCTCTCATTTCTTGAGCCCTTATTGAGCTTTTCCCCTCCACAGTCTAATTCTGTTCCATTTAATTTAATCAAATCTGCTCATTTAGTATGTATATTAGGCAAGTGCTGCTGCTAAGTCACTTCAGTCGTGTCCGACTCTGTGCGGCCCCATAGATGGCAGCCCACCAGGCTTCCCTGTCCCTGGGATTCTCCAGGCAAGAACACTGGAGTGGGTTGCCATTTCCTCCAATGCATGAAAGTGAAAAGTGAAAGTGAAGTCGCTCAGTCTGTGTCCAACTCTTAGGGACCCCATGGACTGCAGCCCACCAGGCTCCTCCGTCCATGGGATTTTCCAGGCAAGAGTACTAGAGTGGGGTGCCATTGCCTTCTCCAGGCACGTACTAGTTCCAGGCATTTTCTAGGTACAAGATTCCACTAATATCCTTGAGAAGAGGATACACGTATATGATGAATGAATATTTGAGAATATCCCGGTGGACTGTCAGCAGACTTCATGAGATTCCTTTTAGTTCTGTGATTCTAAAATTCTTGATGGTCCTAACATTCCTAAAATAAATACTTAAAGTTAAAAAGCAGTCACAATGGTAAAGTTACTTTCTTGGATTGTACAGGAAGCTGAGGGGAGGGAGAAAGGATGGTCTCAATGCAAGGAAAATAATCCAGATAGTTCTATTTTTAACTAGTCATTTTTTTTTTAAATCATCACACTTCTAAAATTCCCTTTTGGTAAGCAAAAGCCAACCATATAATTTGACTGTTTCCTTATTATTGGGTTAGAATTGAAACCTGGTTATTCCACTCAGTTGTTTGTAAATACTTTATAGCACTGAAGTCTGGTATGTGTATCTAGCCTCTCTCTTTTACTTCGCTTTGAAGTACCTCAGATACGAACCTTAATTGTTCACTTTCTTACCACCACTCCTTTATTGTTCTATTCAGAGAGCAGGAATGTGAGTAGATGTGAGTAGGATGAATTGCTGGATTTAGCTGCTCTTTTAACTTTCTGGAGCTTCCTAAATAATTAAAAGTTTCTGATGAGTTTGGGAGGTGAAAGAGGAGGTGGAATAAAGAAGGAAAATAAATAAATCCATTAGAGACAAATGTGTAAGTGTTCCAAAGTTATACCGTGAACATTTTCATTGGCCATATACTGGTACAGTTTTTCTTTCCATGCCCAGTTGATAATACTGTGACTGCTTATTTTGGTTTTCAGAATCTTTGATGTCTGCATATTTGTCATCTTTGCTGACAGCATATTTAACTCCTGCACTGCTCTTTCTCTATGAGTCTTAGCATACATTTATAATAATCAACTAGCTGAATGCAAAATGAGAATATTAAAATAATCCAGAACAAGAACTTTATAAGCATCGATTCCAAGGCATCAGGAAATCAACTGGACATGTGTTTTGCTGTTTTACATAGTGCAGTTTTTCTCATTTGTTTTGCATCTGTGGTAGTACATAATCATTTGCTAGATTGTGTAACTTGTCTGTTTTCTTAAAAATTAAACGAAAAATGAGAGGACTTGGACTTTCTTATAATATGAGATTTCTAATTGTGTTTAATAGGTATTCCATTGCCCAGCACTGAAACAAATAAGTTTGAAAATTCTAATGAGAAAAGAAAGCCCAAATGCAGGAATAGCCATTCTAAATCAATTAGGTCTGTTTCCTTTACATTTCTGCAGAAAGTAAATTTCACCACTAGGCACATTTCATCTAAACTGATGATATTTGTACTCTTTGCCAACGGTGAATAAAGGGATTTCTTGTTGTTGTTTTTATAGGAAAGAAGTAAAATATTGCAATCATCTTTCATCTTAAAGTTAAAACATAACCACTTAGATTGTCATGATAAAATGAGGCCCTAAACCCAAAGCATAAAAATCAAATTCCTTCTCCCATCCTATTTAGTTTGTTCATTTTTAAATCAGATCTACTGTGATATAATTTACATATATAAAAATTACCATTTTTAAAGTACAATAGGTAGATTGTGACAAATGAATCTAGTGATGCAATCACCACAACACTAAGGGCATCGAACATTTCTGTCTTCCCCCAGATTGTGTTAATACTCCGATATAGTCACATCCTTGTCTCACTTCAGACTCTTGACAACTGATCTGTTTTCTGTCTCTGTAGTTAGTTTTTACCTTTTTCATAGTGTCATTATGTAGTTATTTGAGTTTGGTTTCTCTTTGCATAAGGCATTTCACACTCATTCCTGTCACTGCGTGAATCAGTTAGTCCCTTTTATTGTTGAGCACTATTCCATTGTATGGCTAATCAGAGTTTTATTTATCTGTTAAACAAATGAAGGAAAATTTTGGCAGTTGTGAGTAAAACCACCCTAAACATGTTCAAAGATTTTTTGTTGTTCAATCACTAAGCCATGTCCAGCTATTTGCAACCCCATGGACTGTAGCATGCCAGGCTTTCCTGTCCTTCAGTATCTCCCAGAGTTTGTTCAAACTCATGTCCGTTGAGTCAGTGATGCTATCCAACCAACTTATCCTCTGTCACTCACTTCTCCTCCTACCCTCAATCTTTCCCAGCATCAGGGTCTTTATCAGTCAGCTCTTTGCATCAGGTGGCCAAAGTATTGGACTCCAAATTATTAGAGCTTCAGCATCAGTCCTTCCAATGAATATTCAGAGTTGTTTTCCTTTAGGATTGACTGATTTGGTCTCCATGCTGTCCAAAGAACTCTCAAGAGTCTTCTCCAGAACCATAATTCAAAAGCATCAGTTCTTTGTTCACCCTTCTTTATGGTACAACTCTCACATCTATACATGACTACTGGAAAAATCTTACCCTTGACTCTCAGACTTATTGTTAGCAAAGTGATGTCTTTGCTTTTTAATATGCTGTCTAGTTTGTCATAGCTTTTCATCCAAGGAGCAGGCGTATTTTAATTTCATGGGTGCAGTCACCACCTGCAGTGATTCTGGAGCCCAAGCAAATAAAATCTGCCACTGTTTCCACTTTTCCCCATCTAGTTGCCATAAAGTGATGGGACCAGATGCCATGATCTTAGTTTTTGAATGTTGGTTTTAAGCCAGCTTTTTCACTCTTCTCTTTGAGCCTCATCAATATGCTCTTTAGTTCCTCTTTGCTTTCTGCCATTAGGGTGATATCATCTGCATATCTGAAATTGTTGATATTTCTCCTGGCAATTTTGATTCCAGCTTGTGTGTCATCATGCTTGGCTTTTTGCATGATATACTCTACATATAAGTTAAATAAGCAGGGTGATAATACACAGTCTTGACGTACTTCTCTCTCAATTTTGAACCACTCCATTGTTCCATATCCTGTTCTAACTTGCTTTTTGACCTGCATACAGGTATGACCTGCATACCTGCTTTCTCAGGAAGCAGGTAAGGTGGTCTGCTATTCTACCTCTTTAAGAATTTTCCACAGTTTGTTGTGATCTATGAGTCAAAGGCTTTAGCATAGTCAATGAAGCAGAAGTAGATATTTTTCTGGAGTTTTCTTGCTTTTTCTATGATCCAGCTGATGTTGGTGATTTGATCTCTGGTTCCTCTGTCTTTTCTAAATCCAGCTTGTACATCTGGAAGTTCTCAGTTCACATACTGTTAAAGCCTAGCTTGAAAGATTTTAAGCATGACCTTGCTAGCTGTGAAATGAATGCAATCCTGTGGTAGTTTTAACATTCTTTGGCATTGCCTTTCTTTGGGATTGGATTGAAAATTGATCTTTTCCGGTCCTGTGGCCACTGCTGGGTTTTCCAAATTTGCTGGCATATTGCGTGCAGCACTTTTACAGCAGCATCTTTTAGGATTTGAAATAGCTCAGCTGGCATTCCATCACCTTCACCAACTTTGTTCTTAGTAATGCTTCATAAGGCCCACTTGACTTCACACCCGACTCTAGATCTAGAGAGTGACCACATCATTGTGTTTCTCCTGGGCAGTTTAAGACTTTTTTTGTACAGTTCTTCTGTGTATTCTTGCCACCTCTCCTTAATCTTTTCTACTTCTGTTAGGTGCTTGCCATTTCTGTCCTTTATTGTGCCCATCTTTGGCATGAAATGTTCCCTTGGTATCTCCAGTTTCCTTGAGGAGCTCTCTAGTCTTTCCCATTCTATCGTTTTCCTCTATTTCTTTGCATTGTTCATTTAAGAAAGCTCTCTTACCTCTCCTTGTTATTCTTTGGAACTCTGCATTCAGTTGCTTATATCTTTCCCTTTCTCCTTTACTTTTCACATCTCTTCTTTTCTCAGCTATTTGTAAAGTTTCCTCAGACAACCATTTTGCGTTCTTGGATTTCTTTTTCTTTGGGGTGGTTTTGGTCCCAGCCTCCTATACAGTGTTATGAACTTCTGTCCATAGTTCTTCAGGCAGTCTGTCTACGAGATCTAATCCCTTGAATAGATTTGTCACCTCCACTGTAAGATCATAAGGGATTTGATTTGGGTCATACCTGAATGGTCTAGTGTTTTCCCTACTTTCTTTAAGTCTGAAGTTTTCAGTAAGGAGCTCATGATCTGAGACACAGTTAGCCCCAGGTCTTGTTTTTGCTGACAGTATAGAGTTTCTCCATCTTTGGCTGCAAAGAATATAATCAGTATGACAGGTTTTTATGTGAACATATTTATTTCTCTTGAGTGAGTAACTAGGCATAGATTGCTAGAAAAGTCATAACAAGATGATAACTCTATAAAAAACTTCCAGACTGTTTTCTTAAGAATCTATACAATTTTGCATTCCCAGCAGTAATATATGAGAGTTCTGTTTGCCTCGCATCTTCACCAACGCTTGGTGTACTCAGTTGTTTTCATTTTAGCCATTTTAATAGGTTTTTAGTTTTATCTTTTACGGCCTTAATTTGCATGCCAGCAGCTGTGTGAGAGTATTAGGTCTCCTAGCTAGTCACTTGTGCTCTTTTGGTATTTGTAAAAAGGATACATGTCTTAGAACATGCAGCCTCCATTCTAGAGTCATAAATAGAGCAGTTGTTCTAACAGGGGCAAACTGTTTCCCTAGAAATTTGGCAGTGTCTGGAGACATTTTTTGGTAGTCAATACCAGAGAGTATACTACTGACATATAGTTAATTAGAAGCCAACGATGCTTCTGAACATTTTACAATATACTTTGTATATTTTCTCTACCCCTCACTGCCAAACAAGAATTATCTACCTCAAAATATCGATAGTATCAAGGTCAATAAACCTTGAATTAGGGCAGCCAGCACTTCAAATATTAAAGTCATACACCAGATTTCTTTGTATTAAGGATGAGGTATTAATTCTGTTAGGTGATCATTGAAAGGCCTGTGAGATGGAAAATTGAGGATGTTTCATTCTAGCAAATGTGTTCACAGTCAGGCAAGTCCAAAAAGTCCATTTTGTCAGTGTTTAACAATTCAGTCCAATGATAGTTTTGTTTTGACTGTATTTGAATGGATTTTTAAGAATTCGTATAACAGCTCTAGATATGATTGGTGCACATTAAATAACTACTAAATACATAAACTAATGGGAAACTTGGTAGCCTCTGATAGAGACACATTGATTTATCATTCATTTTTGAGACCAGTGTGGAAGAAGTTTTTTTCCCCAATGTGCCTACTTTGAATTTCCAGTAGAGTTTGGACCTTTTTGTTTTGTTTTGCTTTTATTTGAAATGCTTTCTCAGCCTTGTTTTCTGTAAGCCCTAGGCATATTCTCATTTAGTTTGCCAAAAGAAAAATCCGTGTTTCCAGACCAGATGGTTTATGTGTCAGTTTTTCAAGTCTGAGAAAATCATTGTACTTCCCATTAATAGAGTATTCTCTAAAAGCAGGATTACAGAGCTCACTTCTTGAATATCATTATCCAACTTTAAAATTTCCTCTAAACGATAGTACATTTTGCCAACTTGTTGCTTTGAACAGAATTATGTTCACCTTAAGTATGTAGTTGTCTCAATCCTTAGTTATTACTTTATATTTGCACTTCTCGAAAATCAAAGATGACCGTTTGGCTGTTTCTTTGTTCTACTGGAAAATAATTCATTTTCTTATTTCAACATGGTGATTAAACAATGAAATTGGTATGCAGTTTTTAATGAGCTCAGTAGTCTTCAAGGGATTGTTCTAAATTCATTTGGAGTTATAAATAAGATCACATGTTTCCAAGAACATACAGAGTTCAACCAGCCTTAAAATGTCTCTCATTTCTGCTGTCTTTGAAGTCATTATATGACCAAGTTGGGTGCGAGTTGGTGAATGTGGTCCTTTATAATTACCATACTGCCCGTTAGAGGGCAGCAGTGTACAGATACGGCAGCCAGAAAACCAAATTGTGTTCAATACTAGATCTTGGGGCATGAGCCTTTCTTGAATTTTCTAAATACAGTTAAATATATTATTTTTCAGTAACTTTAACCCAAAATTTGAATTTTATGAAGACTATCTGTACAACTAAGGAATATGAACTTTGTCTTAAAGTGATATTTGTTTTAGATGCTTATTCTAAATTGTGTATGGATTTGGTTCTGAGAAGAAAAACTATTAGTGACGAATAGCTATATCTTTTCTCTAATAAGCGATTTTTTATTTAAACCTTTATTGAATACTGTTGTTGTTAAAATATAAGTAGCTGGTGATATGATGGGAATATATGGGAATAGATGGATGATATGATGGAAAAAGAAGTGGGGTTTTAGTTTTAGAAGCTTGGTGTCATGCCATAGAATATGCAGCGACTGAACGTTTTTCAGATGAATATACTCTAGACTTTTGGAAAAGAGCTTTAGATTTATTCAGGGGAAATATGTGTGTGTGTTATAAAGCTTTCCTATAATAATTTGTTCCACTCTCACAAGAACCTTATGAAGTAGGTATTGTATTATTATCTTCCTTACAGATGAGGAAACTAAAACACAAGTAGTAAGAGAATTGATAATATACTAGGTCACACTACTAGTGAGTGGCTAAGCTAGCGTTTAATCTAGGCAGTCTGACATCAGAGACCATGAGCTAAAAATGCTTTGTTGTATTACCCTCTTTCATTGAACTGTTTTAACTTTTCCTTCTGAATTATAGTGCCTCCCATCCCTATCACATTTTCACTCATAGTCCTGTTTCTGGGCTTCTTGATTTCATTAGCCCTTTAACCCTCAGTGATACTATTTACCATACTGTATTAATTATTAAAGGTTAATATAAGTTTTATAATCTGGAGAGTTTGACTTCTCCATTTACTCTTCTTCAGAATTCCCTTGACTATTTTTAGATCTTCAGTCTTGCTTTATGCAGTTTAGAATGAACCTGTAACATTACCGAATTTTTGACTAGAAGCAATCAATATGTGTATCTTTATTTTTGTAAACCACTTTAAGTTATTTTTGGAATAAGATAGAAGAATATGTAGTGAGAGAGAGAGAAAATGTGCTAGAAAAGATATTATTATCACTAAGAAAATTTCTTTTCTACTTTTATTTTTCCATGTTTTAAAATTCACTTTAATATTATTTATATCATAGGAAATATATTTAGTTTTAATTTTATTATAAAGAAAATAAGTATATATAAAAACAGAAGTAGTGACAAATATACTTTAAATGACTCAAAATTCAAAATTCACATGAATTACCTCCCCAGCATGAAAGAATTATCTGTCCAATGAGTTTTAGAAAATGTATATTTATAATTTTTGAGAAGATAAAATATCTTAGATATAGTGTTTAAAGAACAGAGAACAAACATACTGCTTTTGGAAAGGGCAGTTTCAGAAACTCCAGACCAGTGATATTGGTGTTAATCTGGTGTAATTTTAGAACAGTTTCTTCAGCATATAGTTTAGATAGTAGTGATTGTGAAGACTTGGCTTAGGAATTTACTTATTTTTTTCTGTCTTTGCTAATATATCTTTATATATTAGGGGGAATACAAAGTGTATATGAGGGCTTCTTTGGCAGGAACAAGTTTTTGATCTGATTTCACCATCTCAAGAATCTTTTAAGAGAAGTGTAAGTATAGACACTTGGAAATATTGTGAGTTGAAGAAAAGCAAGTATCACAATAAAGTGAGTCATGTGAATTTTTTGGTTTCCCAGTGTGTATAAAAGTTGTGTTTACACTATACTGTAGTCTGTTGTGTGCAATAGTATTTGTATCTAAAAGATACAATGTATGTGCCTCAATTTAAAAATACTATTTTTGTTAAAAAAAATAAATGCTAACCATCATGTGAGCCTTCAGTAAGTCATAATCTTTTTGCAGTAATAACAGCAAAGATCCCTGACCACAGATCACCTTAACAAATATAATAATGAAAAAGTTTGAAATATTATGAGAATTACCAAAACATGACACAGAAACACAAAGTAAACAAATGCTGTTGGGAAAAAATGGTGCTAATAGACTTGTTTGACATAGGGTTGTCACAAACCTTCAGTTTGTGAAAAAAGTAGTAACTATGAAGCTCAGCTGCTGAAGCTGAAACTCCAGTATTTTGGCCACCTGATGCAAAGAACTGACTCATTTGAAAAGACCCTGATGCTGGGAAAGATTGAAGACGGGAGGAGAAGGGGATGACAGAGGATGAGATGGTTGGATGGCTCAATGGACATGAGCTTGAGTAAACTTTGGGAGTTGGTGATGGACAGGGAAGCCTGGCGTCCTGTAGTCCATGGGGTCGCAAAGAGTCAGACACGACTAAGCGACTGAACTGAACTGATGAAGCTCAGTAAAGTGAAGTGCAAGAAAATAAGGCATGCCTTTATAGACTTAGGCAAAGTTGTTTATCCAGTATCACATAATGAGTAGAGCAAAAACTAGAACCCAGGCTTTCTGACACTTAAAGGAGTATTATTTCCACTCTGTTACTGACATATACTCCCTTTATCTTCTACTATGATCCTACGTTTCCTTTATCTGGGTCTGGGCCAAATAATCAGAAAGAATTGTGGGGAGCAGCTCTGGTAGATGATGCTGGTTGGCCATTTTAACTGTCCAGAAAATATGTAGGGCAATATGGAGCTTAATGTACAACATAAATAATGCAGGTTCAGAAGGAAAAAGAAATTTTCTGGTTTCACCGAATGGTAAATGCAAGAGTTGGCCTAAGAATGATTGTACAGCAGCCTTTCATATGGAACTTTGTAAAAAGTATGGATTCCACTCTGCCTGTAGTATTTGAAATATAATTGTACATAAGTAGTGGCTGGATAAAACTCCATGCCAACTCCGAGGGTCTATGAAAATATTAGCTGACACAATTAATTTAACTAATACAGTCCTGATATGTGTTCATATCACTCATTATGAACAAGTAGATAATAATTTGACATGCTTTAGCTAGCTCACTCTGTCTGCAGTGTTAAAAATAGAGTGAGAGTGAGAGCAAGGGTAGAACAGAGAGACAGGTTAGGAGACTGTTCTGTAGCAACATGAAAGAGATGCTGACTTAAACCAAGGTATGCTGAAAAGTGGTCAGGTTATAGACATAGTTTAAAGACACAAGTTAAATATTTGCCTTAAACTTTGACTTAAACCAAGGTGTGTTGAAAAGTGGTCAGGTTATAGACATAGTTTAAAGATACAAGTTAAAGGTTTGCACAGGAATGGATAATGGGGTATTAGAGAACGGCATTAATGATTACTCTTAAGTTTTTCACTGAAGTGATTAGAAGATATAAATATGCCATGTACTGAAGTGAGGAAGACTGCAGATAGCAATTTTGAGGGAGGTGAATACTAAATGTTCGTTTTGAACATATATTCAAGATGTTATTTTAAATCCAAGTGGAAACAGTATTTGCAGATTGTTGAATATATAGATATGGAGTTCAGGAGGACACTTATTTGGAGACCAAAATTTGTGAATCATTGGTGTTCTTGTAGTTAAAAATACGAGACTGTAAGTTATCACCAAGGAAGTAAATGTAAATAGAAAAGAGGCCTGTGGTCTGAGCCCTGGGGTAGTCACATAGTTAAGAGATTAGGGAGATAAAAAATAGACAAAGATGTAGCAAGAAATTTACAAACCAGGTGAACAAAGTGTGTGTTGAAGAGGAAAAGAATGATCAGTCAGCTGTATCAGATGCTGCTGGTAGCTCATGTATTCCAGGACTCTGTATTTTATGGCATATATCTGAATGTGTATACAATCTCTCATCTGTCTGATTTCAGTTTCTGTCCCTCTGGCCAACGATCTGCCATTGTTATTTTAACTTTTGAATAATCTTACCTATGTTTAATGTTGCAGGAGAATCCAAACCCTCACATGGCATTTCAGAAAGTTCCACGCCCAACAGAAGGATCCCACTTGCGAGTTCATATTCTTCCTTTCCCCAAAATTAATGAAACTCGGGTACAGGAATTAATACAGGAAAATCTTGCTAAGAATCAGAATGCACCTCCTGCTTCAAGAGTGGAAAAGAAATGTGTTGTGCCTGCAGGTCCACCTGTTGGTATGTATTTATCCATTTGTTTGCTTTAAAGGTAAACTTTTAATCAAGATATAAGACACAGGGACTTCTCTGGTGATCCAGTGGCTAAGACTCCATGCTCCCAATGCAGGGGGCTCAGCTTTGATCCCTGGTCAGGGACATTATATAGTAATGTGAATATTACTTACTATTTACTTAATAATGCTAATTTGCTGTAATTTCCCTACATATTACCAGCTTATACTTAAGTGTTGTTCATACTTTCACATGGAGAAGAAAATAGAGAAGGCAGTGTGTTAGGGTAGTTACTTTTTGAAGGGTTTCATTTTGTAAGTTTAATATTCATAACTCAGTTGAATACTTTCTTTAAATACACACATGAAGTTGGTTTAAATTTTTATCTGCTTGAACTGTAGCCTTGTCTCAGTATTATTTTTGTATAATCTCTTCATTTTCAGTCAACATCAAATATTTTATATGCATATGGAATCTCTCATTGTAGTCAGTGAGAGAAATACATATGACTCAGTATTTGTCCCTGCATGGATTGCCTATAAAACCAAAATGAATGAATGAACAAACAGATGAAAGAATGATGAATGAATGAGTGAAGGATGAATGCAGGGACCTCTGTCCAACTTTCTGATTCATTTAAATTGATCAGAATCGGGATTTTCATTGCATTAAAATTTTTAAAGTATGAATGTTTCATCTTACATGATACTCATTTAATATGAGTGTAGAATTGCTATGTCACTTTAAGAACCATTCACATTTTGAGAAGTTAATTACTTTCCAGCTATTCCTCAGAGGTGCCAGAGTGATGATAAACTGCTAAAAATAGCATTTGAAAGCCAAAACCTTAAGAAGGAAGACCTGAAAAGTCGAATACCCATAAACCAGAGTTGTTATCAGCTGTTAGAAAGCTAGTATTAGAATGCTGCAGCTGAGGATTTGGCCAATCCCTGATATATCAAACTCTTAAGTGAAGAACTTTCTCCTGGGAATAAACTAAGTCATTGTCTCCAAAGGAAAGTAACAATTTCCAGATGGTAAACAGATTCATTATTTAAAAAGGTGGAATTTTTAATGGTTCATCCTAAAGAAACTTTAAAATGCTATGAAAGAAATTTTAGAATTAAAAATTTATAAAAATAGGTTAAAGATGTTGCTCTCTAAAGTATGTGGTCTTACTTGGAGACTAAGACATTTTCTACTCTAAATATAGATCAATTTCAGTTTCTGTCTGTGCCACAGACCTCCACATGTGGGAAGTTCCAGAGTACAAAATAAAGAATGCACATTTCAGACAGAGACAGTCATATGAAATAATCTATTTTACCATCATGGTCATTACTGTTACATAATTTTAAATGATTTCAAGAGAACTAGTAAAAACCAAGTAAGATTGATTTCCTGATTCTGATAAAGCACTATAGTTAGGTATGATACCACCATTTGGGGAAGTTGGGTGTGAAGTACATGGATCTTCTCTGTACTAATTTGTAACTCTGTGTAAGCTCATAATTATTTCAGAATTTTTAAGTTTAAAAAATTGTTTTAAGAATGTAAAATTTCATATTGATGAAATGAAAGGAAGGCCAAGAGTATGGTATTATGGTTTTTCTTGTTAGGTAACAGCAATCATAAAATATAAGGCTTAAGAATTATAGCTACTACCTGATTTGTACAAATGATATTATGTAGTTCTTTGTGAAATTATACTTTTTATTTCATGAATACTGATTTAATTTATATCTTCTAGTATTCTTTTAATAGGTTACATTTGTTTTAAGTAATTTTAGCTTATGTAGTATACTAGAATTATCCAATCTTGTAAAGTTGACAGGTACTAAGTTCACAGAACCGAAAAGAGACTCAAATTTATAAAGCAGTTCTTCGGCCATGATCACTTTTGTTTGTGTGCAGTGCTTCTTCAGGTCACCTATACTCAGATTTTTAGAACCTAGTTTTTTGTGGTATGTGGTCTTTCTTTGGTAATATGTTAGAAGTATCAGCTTCTTTTCCTGTTAGTAGTCAGTTCTCTTATATATGAGCGTTAGCTGTGTTGGTCATGATCTTGTACCTGACACATTTCTTGTCTGTTTGTTTACAACTAACGGTTAAAAAAAGTGATGTTTATCTTTGCTTAATAAAATTTTACTGTGCAACATGAATTAATTTGTGTAAGAGTTAAGTACAGTATTAGGATCTATCCTGTGAAATTATCCTCAATAAGCTATTGACTAGCCTGTCACTTCACAATGTAGAAATGTAATCAAAGTGATCTTCAGTGTCATGTAACAAGGGGGAAATAAAGGCTTAAGTGTTTGTCATGTGAACAGAGTCATATAAACTGTGAATAGTAATATTCCCTTGCTTTTATTATTGCCAAAGGAATTTAATTTGTGTTATATTCCTTTAATAGTTTCAATAATGGATAAAGTGACAACAGTTTTCAACAGTGCACAGAGATTGGAAGTTGTTAGAAACTGCATTTCATTCATATTTGAAAATAAAACGCTGGAGACTGAAAAGGTAATAAAATGCCATCATTCCCAAGTAAGCATTAATCATGTCCCTTTCAGATTTCTGTGTTTAGCTTGCCAACTGACCTCTCCTCTATTTCCATCCCTTTTCTTTATAAAGTATTCTTTCATTGTTTTTATCATTTTAAATGAATAGTGTCTAATATTTAAAATCTTAGCCAAGCCCGAAATATTGATAGTCATTCCCCCCCCGAAACTTTTAAACATTGTTCATTAAATTCTGTTTTGGCATATTATTTAGAAACTTCAGTCAGTTCAGTTCAGTCGCTCAGTCGTGTCCAGCTCTTCACGACCCCATGGACCGCAGCACTGCAGGCCACTGTGTCCATCACCAACTCCTGGAGTTTACTCAGACTCATCTCCATTGAGTCGGTGATGCCATTCAACCATCTCATTCTCTGTAATCTCCTTCTCCTCCTGCCTTGTCTTTCCCAGCATCAGGGTCTTTTCCAGTGAGTCACTTCTTTGCATCAGGTTGCCAGAGTATTGGAGTTTCAGCTTCAACATCAGTCCTTCTAATGAACACTCAGGACTGATTTCCTTTAGGATGGACTGGTTGGATCTCCTTGCAGTCCAAGACACTCTCAAGAGTCTTTCCAACACCACAGTTCAAAAGCATCAATTCTTTAGTGCTCAGCTTCTTTATAGTCCAACTCTCACATCCATACATGACTACTGGAAAAACCATAACCTTAACTAGACAGACCTTTGCTGGCAAAGTAATGTCTCTGCTTTTTAATATGCTGTCTAGGTTGGTCATAACTTTCCCTCCAAGGAGTAAGCGTCTTTTAATTTCATGGCTGTAATCACCATCTGCAGTGATTTTTAAACCCCCCCAAAATAAAATCAGCCACTGTTTCCACTGTTTCCCCATCTAATTGCCATGAAGTGATGCCATGATCTTCGTTTTCTGAATGTTGAGCTTTAAGCCAACTTTTTCACTCTCCTCTTTCACTTTCATCAAGAGACTTAAAAACATTTAAAATATAATTTTATTTATTACAAAAAATATAGTTAAAACAAGTAATGAATTATAAAAATTGTGCTCTTCATTTAAATATGCCTTTAATAGCACATTTTCTTGCCTTCTTTAATAAAACATATTAATGTCACCTTTTCTTAGTGACTTGTCATTGTTCTGAGCATTTATTAGATGAGGCTAGTAAAGCTTGTGAAACAAAGTTTTTATCCACTTAATTACCCTCCAGTCTGTATTTTGAGTTTTTTGGAATCCATTTTTTCTTATGATTGAAGTGTTAAACGGACTTTCTTTTGCTTCTCTTGCTTTCAACTTTCACACTGTTTCTTGTGCCCCTTGTAACAATATTAGGACCTCCTACTCTCAGTCTTTTTTCTTCCTTCTTATTTGCTCTTTTGTTCTCATTTTACATTTTCAAAGTTAAATAAGCCTATTGTTAATACTACTTTATGTAAAGTAAATCAGGCTCTAAAGGTGAACTGGAAGAGGCATTCTTGTGGGTGAGGAAGTGGAAGAGTTTTAGTATGTAAACCTAGAGATTTCTATTTGTTGCTCTGAGTTTTTTCCTTCTTAATTATACTTTTGAAATAGAAGGGATTGCAGAATTTTCCAGTCATAAATTAAAACTGAGTAGTGATTAAGTTGCTAATCACTATAAAAGAATAAAATCACCCATGCTTCTTGTCATTTTAGTTTTTTCTTCTATTTTTGCCACAGAGATGTGGCCAGCTATTAAAAGAACATGTCAAGTATCCATGGTTTTGACTCAGAATCTGAAGCAGCAGTTATTTTGGTGGCCACAGTTTTGATAAGTTTTTTTTTTTAATGAAGTTTAATGTTTTTTAAATGTATCACATAAACTAGTCCTGTTTATTTTCATGCTGCCTTAAATTTAAAACATCACTATAAATCCATGTTGTCCTTCTTTTCTAATTCTAATAGCTCTGTTAAATGGTTTACAGAATATGCATGAGTTAGCGTGATTTAAAGTTATCTTTTTTTCCAGTGAAACCTCTTGTTCATGTCTGCCTCTTATGTCCTCAGACCCTTCCTGCTGCATTGAGAGCCCTTAAAGGAAAGGCAGCAAGACAGTGTCTCACTGATGAGCTGGGTTTACATGTTCAGCAGAACCGGGCAATATTAGATCATCAGCAGTTTGACTACATAATAAGGATGATGAACTGTACTCTACAGGTAACTTTTAGTTCTTTCAGACTTCTCTTCTTATTTGAGAATAATACTTTTTTCCCTAGGCAGTTCAATAATTACTAGTATATCAGGTTCTTAAGCCTTCCATATCTGATAATATGAAGAACTGATATTCATAGCATTTCTGTTAGAAACACTACATGTGTATGCGCAACATAAATATTAGGAGTTTTTTTTATTCTTCCTTTTTTTTTTCTTGAAAAATACTAGGTTATTTTACTAGTTCTATAAGTAAGCTTTCTGAAGTGAAAAGTCATCTTTGAAACATTCAGTTGTATATTACTTAATGTCTGTATTTTTGTCATCCCTTTTCAGCCAGTTTTCAGTTGTACTGTTAAAATAGAGGGCAATGAATGGTGGGTAATCCAAATGATAAATGAATTATTCAGTTCATAATCTATTTTTTAACCTATGCATATGGGTGTTAATTGTATCATTTTTTTTCCTGGATTATAGTTGCTTTACAGTGTTGTACTACAAAGTGAATCAGCTATCTGTTTATATATATATATCCCCTCCCTCTTGACCCTCCTTCCTACCTCCTCCATCTCACCCCTCTAAATCATCCCAGAACACCAAGCTCAGCTCCCTACATTATACAACAGGAACAGCAGGTTTCCATTAGCTATCTGTTTTACACATGGCGGTGCACATACCTCAGTCCCCATCTCCCAATTCATCCATGCCCCAGCCCCCCACTCCATGCCCACGCTTCCATTCTCCACATCTTCGTCTCTGCAGATAGGTTCATCTGTACCATTTTTCTAGATTCCACATATATGTATTAATATACAATATTTGTTGCTTATTCTGACTTAACTTCCCTCTGACTCTGGGTCCATCCTGTCTGTACAAATGGCCCAATTTTGTTCCTTTTATAGCTGAGTGATATTCCATTGTTTGTATGTACCACATCTTATTTATCTATTCATCTGTTGATGGATATTTAGGTTGCTTCCATATCCTCCCTATTGTAAATAGTGCTGCAGCAAATGTTGGGATTGCTAGATTATATGGTGCTGTGTGCTATGCTTAGTCGCTCAGTTGTGTCTGACTTTGTGACCCCATGGACTGTAGCCTGCCTGGCTCCTCTGTCCATAGGGATTCTCCAGGCAAGAGTGAGTTGCCATGCCCTCCTCCAGGGGGTCTTCAACCCAGGGAGCAAACCCAGGTCTCCCACACTGTAGGCAGATTCTTCACCGTCTGAGCCACCAGGGAAGCCCATGAATACTAGAGTGGGTAGCCTGTCCCTTCTCCAGGGTAGCTTCCTGACCCAGGAATCGACCTGGGGTCTCCTTCATTGCAGGCAGATTATATGGTAGTTCAATTTTTAGTTTTTTAAGGAACCCCCATACTGTTCTCTATAGTGGCTGTATCAATTTACATTCCTACCAATAGTGCACGAGGGTTCTCTTTTCTTTATATCCTCTCCACCATTTATTATTTGTGGATTTTTTTATGATGGCCATTCTGTGAGGTAGTAGTTTTGATCTACATTTCTCTAATAGTGATGCTGAGCATCTTTTCATGTACCTCTTGGCCATCTGTATGTCTTCTTTGGAGAAATGTCTACTAAGGTCTTCCTTATATTTTATACACATTAATGTCTTAAGGTACTACTGTTACATTTTTTGCAGGGTGTATTTATCTTTTCAAACGCATTTCAGATAATATCTTTCTCAGAAATTCTAACTTAAAAGCTGGAATGAAAAATGTAATCTTTTTTTTCTTCCTTTTTATTTTGTTTATTTTTTATTTTTTATTTTACTTTATAATACTGTATTGGTTTTGCCATACATCAACATGAATCCGCCACAGGTGTACACGTGTTACACTTGAAAAATGTAATCTTGTAACAAGCACTGTGTGGTTTGTTAAAGCAAATTAACAAGATAGGAGATAATTCATCTCTACTGGAAACAAATTCTTATTTTAGAGCATAAGAGACTAGCTATAATAGTTTATAATATCAAAAGTTGAAAGCATCCTAAATGTTTACCATTTGAACATAAATTAATGTAAGTATGGTAGAACACTTCTTTGGAATACTGTTCCACTACTAAAATAAAAGAGGTAGCTCTATAATATGTACCTATAGGAAAAAACTTGTTACATATTGCCAGGTGGGCACACAGAAAGATATATAAGGTAGTGCTTAGTCATCACTGATTCTTTGTGACTCCATGGACTGTAGCCTGCCAGGCTCCTCTGTCCATGGGGATTCCTTAGGCAAGAATACTGGAGTGGGTTGCCATGCCCTCCTCCAGGAGATCTTCCCAACCCAGGGATTGAACCCAGGTCTCTTGCATTGCAGGCAGATTCTTTACCATCTGAGCCACCAGGGGTACATAAGGTAGATATAATTCTATTTTGACCTAAAATTACATGTATGTAGGTATGTATAGGCAAGAGTACTGGACTGGGGTGCCATTGCCTTCTCCAGTGAAAATCTAGAAGGATATTTACACTAAATCCTTAATAATGGTCATCTCTGACATATATAGATTAGGAGAGTTTTGACTTCCATTTAAACTTTTCTCTGCTTGAAACACACACATACACATAAGCATAATTAAATTATCTAAAACATATAACAAGGATTTTTTATAACAGAAAAGGATTCTCATTTTTGTAGGAAGGAAATTATTGAAACTTTATGAGAAGAATAAGACATAATTCATTTGCCATAAAAATCACAAGTCTTTTGCTACTTCTGTTCCTTTGTTTCAGTTACTTTTGTACTGTCATTACAGAGAACAAAAGACTTTGATTAAGAGATCAAGGTTACCAGAAGTCCTAAAGTTAGATAATATCCTGGTTCCTTATACCTGTTGATAAAACTATTTTAGGAGGCTTTTTTCCATTTGTATTTTATGTGCTGTAATTAACTGGGTTCATGGGGTTGCAAAGAGTCAGACAAGCCTGAACGACTAAACTGAATTAACTGAAGAACTAAATTAGAAGGCTTTATCTAAACTTAATTTTAGCATAAACCAATTAGTAATTGATTACAGAATAACCAGGTACCCTTGGGCTAGAAAAATACTCCTTTTCATTTGAATAATCATATTCTGTTGGGGGGAAGCTTGGGTTTGTTGTTGTTGCTGCTTCCAAATGCACCTGCACTAATGAGCTCTTAATGTTTTGTAATTCAGTATTTCATAAAATTAGATCTTGTCTTTGTTCTATTATAGAGAGGCTCTTTTCAGTTATAAATGAGTTCATATGTGATACTTTTAATCAATTACCTATTTACCAACTTGGGATTTATTAATATTTATATTCTTATTACAGTACTTGTGGGGATTTAACATAACATTCTGAACATTTTTTTACAAAAGCATAGTTTCAAGGCAGAGTGGCCAAACATCTGTGTTGGTGTTTTAAAATAGAAACATTAAATGAACTAAGTTTTAGGTAGTGATTCAAAAACTTTAGTAATTTTTGTTTGTCATGAAGTTATCCTGTAATTTCTGTCCTCAAGGGAAAATTAAATGGAACATGAGTACTGCCAAGGGGTTATTTTGTTTATCATGTTCTTTCAGTGCCAAGATGATTTTTTAAAGGACTGGTTTATGGAGATTATAGATTATTCCTATGTATTTTCTTATCTCAAATAACTGATCTTATTTTAGTTTTTTTTATAACTGAGATTACTATATATCTCTTCAAAAATATCATGGATTTAACTCTTTTCATTTTAGCAGATATATAATTTTTATGTGTAAAATCTTAGCTAAGATCTTTTAATGGTAGATTATAACTTTAAAACCCAGTTGTGTACTCCATTTCCAGCCTTATAATAAACTGCAGAGTATGAGGGACCCTCTCACTAATGTAGAAATAGATCTTAGAAAATTGCAAAAACCCATGATTTTTATATATCATTTTTCCTAAGAAGAAAAGGAAATCTCTAAAAGACCTCTCCTCTATTCTCAAGAAAAAGATAAGTAGGGAAAACCAAATTCTGAGCACTTAGCAATTGGGGAAACCAGATACATGAACTCATTTAATTCTTCTGTAAGAGAGCTGGTTGAACCTGAGAGCTTTGTTTACCTAAGGGTAGGACATTGGAAGAAGAATGAAATAATCCCTCTTCAGTGGCATACCCCTCACCCTTGCCTCCAGAAGAAGCAATATAAATCTTTTGTAGAATTTACTAAATTCAGCCCCAATTTAGGCAGTCAGTGTTCCCACTGATAAACTTAAGTCACAATTTTAAAATGACCAAATACCAAAGAAATGAGCCAGTGTGAAGTAGTGTTAACAGAAACATACAAAAACAGACTGAAGACCTCAGAGGCTTTATGTATTAGAATTATCCAATTTGAATATATAATAATTAAAATATTTAAATAAAGGATTGAATACAAAGTAAGCAGATAATAAGAAACTAACAAAAGGGCTAGATAAGTTTAGATTATATAATCAGTAAAGTAAAACATCAAAGAATATGGAAAACCCAGTATCATTAATATGTCAGTTCTCCACAAATCAGCCTGTAGCCTGAATGCAATTCCAATAAGAATCGCAGCAAACTTTTTCTTAGAAATTAACTGGATGATTCCAAAATTTATGCAGAAATGCTGAAGACTTAGAGTGGCCAAATTAATCTTGAATAAGAACAAGTTGGAGGACTTAACCCTACCTGGTTTCAAGACTTACTATCAACCCACAGTGATCAACATAATGTAATACTGACATGTCAAATAGATCAGCAGAAAAGGGCACCCAGAAATTAGACTTGAATTTATGGGAAATTTGTTAAAGGCACCAAAGTAATACAGTCAGGGAGGAAAGTTTTTTCCACAAATAGTGCTGGAAAACTGAATATCTGTATGGAAGAAAGTGAACCTCAACCTCTACCTCATATCAGACACAAGGATTAATTGAGGTAAAGCATAGACATAAACATAAAATAGAAAACCACAAAGCTTTTAGGGGAAAGCATAGAATAGTTTCACGACTGGGGAATGAGCAACAGTTTCCTTTTTTAAAAAATTATTAATTGAATCTTTTGCCACTTATAATTTCTATAACTGGCAAAAGTTTCTTAGGTCATAAAAAGTGATGATCAAAAAAAGAAAAAAAAACATAATTATGCTTCATAGAAATTAAAACATGTTTATCAAAAAATAGGATTAAGAAAATGAATATTGAAGACTAGGAAAAATTATTCAAAAATATATATGTGACAAAGAACTGATGTCATGGTTATATAAAGAACTCCTACAACTTAAGAAGAAGAAGCCAAGCCATTTTTTGAAAATGGACAGCTTAAACAGGCACTTCACAAAGATATGGAAATGGTCAATAAAAACATGAACTAGTCAGTGTCAGTCATCCAAGAAATGCAAATTGAAAGCATTATGAAATAATCCTATATAACCACCAGTATGGCTAAAATTAGAAAGATTGGCAATACCAAATGTTGGCAGAGGGTTTTTTTTTGTTTTTTTTTTTGTTTTTTTAATTTTTAATTGTAGGCTAATTACTTTACAATATTGTGGTGGTTTGTCATACATTGACATGAATCTGCCACGGGTATACATGTATTCCCCATCCTGAACCCCCTCCCATGTCCCTCCTTATCCCATCCCTCAGGGTCATCCCAGTGCACCAGCCCTGAGCACCCTGTCTCATGCATCGAGCCTGGACTGGCAATCTGTTTCACATATAATAATATACATGTTTCAATGCCATTCTCCCAAATCATCCCACCCTCACCTTCTCCCACAGAGTCCAAAAGTCTTTTATTTATATCTGTGTCTGTTTCGCTGTCTTTCATATAGGGTCATTGTTACCATCTTTCTAAATTCCATATCTATGTGTTAATATACTGTAATAGTGTTTTGCTTTCTGACTTACTTCATTCTGTATAATAGGCTCCAGTTTCATCCACCTCATTAGAACCGATTCAAATGCATTCTTTTTAATAGCTGAGTAATATTCCATCGTGTATATGTACCACAGCTTTCTTATCCATTCATCTGCCGATGGACATCTAGGTTGCTTCCATGTCCTGGCTATTGTAAACAGTGCTGTAATGAATATTGGAGTACACATGTCTCTTTCAATTCTGGTTTCCTTGGTGTGTATGCCCAGCAGTGGGATAGCTGGGTCATTTGGCAGTTCTATTTCCAGTTTTTTAAGGAATCTCCACACTGTTCTCCATAGCGGCTATACTAGTCTGCGTTCCTACCAGCAGTGTAAGAGGGTTCCTTTTTCTCCACACCCTCTCCAGAATTTATTGTTTCTAGACTCTTTGATAGCAGCCATTCTGACTGGCATGAGATGGTACCTCATTGTGGTTTTGATTTGCATTTCTCTGATAATGAGTGATGTTGAGCATCTTTTCATGTGTTTGTCAGCCATCTCTATGTCTTCTTTGGAGAAATATCTGTTTAATTCTTTAGCCCATTTTTTGATTAGGTTGCTTTTTTTCTGGAATTGAGCTGCAGAAGTTGCTTATATATTTTTGAGATTCTTTGTCAGTTGCTTCATTTACTATTATTTTCTCCCATTCTGAAAGCTGTCTTTTCACCTTGCTTATAGTTTCCTTCATTGTGCAAAAGCTTTTAAGTTTAATTAGTCCCACTTGTTTATTTTTGCTTTTATTTCCATTACTCTGGGAGGTGGGCCATAGAGAATCCTGCTGTGATTTACGTCAGAGAGTGTTTTGCCTATATTTTCCTCTAGGAGTTTTATAGTTTCTGGTCTTACATTTAGATCTTTATTTCATTTTGAGTTCATTTTTGTGTATGGTGTTAGAAAGTGTTCTAGTTTCATTCTTTTACAAGTGGCTAACCAGTTTTCCCAGCACCACTTGTTAAAGAGATTGTCTTTTCTCCATTGTATATTCTTGCCTCCTTTGTCAAAGATAAGGTGCCCATAGGTGCATGGATTTATTCCTGGGCTTTCTATTTTGTTCCATTGATCTATCTTTCTGTCTTTATGCCAGTACCATACTGTCTTGATGACTGTAGCTTTGTAGTATAGCCTGAAGTGTCAGGCAGGTTGATTCCTCCAGTTCCATTCTTCTTTCTCAAGATTGCTTTGGCTGTTCGAGGTTTTTTGTATTTCCATACAAATTGTGAAATTATTTGTTCTAGTTCTCTGAAAAATACCATTGGTAGCTTGATAAGGATTGTATTGAATCTATAGATTGCTTTGGGTAGTATACTCATTTTCACGCTATTGATTCTTCCAATCCATAAACATGGTATATTCCTCCATCTATTTGTGTCATCTTTGATTTCTTTCATCAGTGTTTTATAGTTTTCTATATATAGGTCTTTTCTTTCTTTGGGTAGATATATTCCTAAGTATTTTATTCTTTTGGTTGCGATGGTGAATGGAATTGTTTCCTTAATTTCTCTTTCTGTTTTCTCATTGTTAGTGTACAGGAGTGCAAGGGATTTCTGTGTGTTAATTTTATATCCTGCAACTTTACTATATTCATCGATAAGCTCTAATAATTTCCTGGTGGAGTCTCTAGGGTTTTCTATGTAGAGGATCATGTCATCTGCAAATAGTGAGAGTTTTACTTCTTCTTTTCCAATCTGGAGTCCTTTCTTTCTTTTTCTTCTGTGACTGATGTGGCTAAAACTTCCAAAACTATGTTGAATAATAGTAGTGAGAGTGGGCATCCTTGTCTTCTTCCTGACTTTAGGGGAAATGCTTTAAATTTTTCACCATTGAGGATGTTTGCTGTGGGTTTATCATATATGGCTTTTATTATGTTTAGGTATGTTCCTTCTATGCCTGCTTTCTGGAGGGTTTTTATCATAAATGGTTGTTGAATTTTGTCAAAGGCTTTCTCTGCATCTATTGAGATAATCATATGGCTTTTATCTTTCAATTTGTTAATGTGGTATATCACATTGATTGATTTGTGAATATTGAAGAATTTTGCATCCCTGGGATAAAGCCCACTTGATCATGATGTATGATCTTTTTAATATGTTGTTGGATTCTGTTTGCTAGAATTTTGTTAAGGATTTTTGCATCTGTGTTCATCAGTGATATTGTTCTGTAGTTTTCTTTTTTTGTGACATCTTTGTCTGGTTTTGGTATTAGGGTAATGGTGGCCTCATAGAATGAGTTTGGAAGTTTACCATCCTCTGCAGTTTTTTGGAAGAGTTGGAATAGGATAGGTGTTAGCTCTTCTCTAAATTTTTGGTAGAATTCAGCTGTGAAGCCATCTTGTTGTGGACTTTTGTTTGTTGGAAGATTTCTGATTACAGTTTCAATTCTGTGCTTCTGATGGGTCTGTTAAGACTTTCTATTTCTTCCTGGTTCAGTTTTGGAAAGTTGTACTTTTCTAAGAATTTGTCCATTTCTTCCAAGTTGTCCGTTTTATTGGCATATAGTTGCTGATAGTAGTCTCTTATGATCCTTTGTATTTCTGTGTTGTCTGTTGTGATTTCTCCATTTTCATTTCTAATTTTGCTGATTTGATTCTTCTCCTTTTGTTTCTTGATGAGTCTAACTAATGGTTTGTCTATTTTATTTATCTTCTCAAAGAACTAGCTTTTAGCTTTGTTGATTTTGGCTGTGGTCTCCTTTGTTTCTTTTGCGTTTATTTCTGCCCTGATTTTTATGATTTCTTTCCTTCTACTAACCCTGGAGTGCTTCGTTTTTTCTTTTTCTAGTTGCTTTAGGTGTAGAGTTAGGTTTTTTATTTGATTTCTCTCCTGTTTCTTGAGGTAGGCTTGTATTGCTATGAACCTTCCCCTTAGCACTGCTTTTACTAAATCCCATAGGTTTTGTGTTGTTGTGTATTCATTTTCATTCGTTTCTATGCATATTTTGATTTCTTTTTTGATTTCTTCTGTGATTTTTGGTTATTCAGAAGTGTGTTGTTTAGCCTCCATATGTTTGTATTTTTAATAGCTTTTTCCCTGTAGTTGGCATCTAATCTTACCGCGTTGTGATCAGAAAAGATGCTTGAGATGATTTCAATTTTTTTGAACTTGCCAAGGCTAGATTTATGGCCCAGGGTGTGATCTATCCTGGAGAAGGTTCCGTGTGCACTTGAGAAAAAGGTGAAATTCATTGTTTTAGAGTGAAATGTCCTATAGATGTCAATTAGGTCTAACTGGTCCATTGTATCATTTAAAGTTTGTATTTCCTTGCTAATTTTCTGTTTATTTGATCTATCCATAGGTGTGAGTGGGGTATTAAAGTTTCCAGCTATTATTGTGTTAGTTAATTTCCCCTTTCATACTTGTTAGCATTTGCCTTACATATTGTGGTGCTCCTATGTTGTGTGCATATATATTTAAAATTGTTATATCTTCTTCTTGGATTGATCCTTTGATCATTATGTAGTGTCCTTTGTCTCTTTTCACGGCCTTTATTTCAAAGTCTATTTTATCTGATATGAGTATTGCTACTCCTGCTTTCTTTTGGTCTCTATTTGCATGATATATCTTTTTCCAGCCCTTCACTTTCAGTACATATGTGTCCCTAGGTTTGAGGTGGGTCTCTTGTAGACAGCATATATAGGGGTCTTTTTGTATCCATTCAGCCAGTCTTTGTCTTTTGGTTGGGGCATTCAATGCATTTACACTTAAGGTAATTATTGATAAGTATGATCCCGTTGCCATTTACTTTGTTGTTTTGGGTTCAAGTTTGTAAACTTTTTCTATGCTTCCTGTCTAGAGAAGATCCTTTAGCATTTGTTGAAGAGCTGGTTTGGTGGTGCTGAATTATCTGAGCTTTTGCTTGTCTATAAAGCTTTTGGTTTCTCCCTCATATTTGAATAAGATCCTCGCTGGGTACAATAATCTGGGTTGTAGGTTTTTCTCTTTCATCACTGTAAGTATGTCCTGCCATTCCCTTCTGGCTTGAAGAAATCCTATTGAAAGATCAGCTGTTATCCTTATGGGGATCCCCTTACGGGTTATTTGTTGTTTTTCCCTTGCTGCTTTTAATATTTATTCTTTGTGTTTGATCTTCGTTAATTTGATTAATATGTGTCTTGGGGTGTTTTGCCTTGGGTTTATCCTATTTGGGACTCTCTGGGTTTCTTGGAGCTGGGTGGCTATTTCCTTCCCCATTTTAGGGAAGTTTTCAACTATTATCTCCTCAAGTATTTTCACACAGCCTTTCTTTTTGTCGTCATCTTCTGGGACTCCTATGATTCAAATGTTGGGGTGTTTAACATTGTCCCAGAGGTCTCTGAAGTTGTCCTCATTTCTTTTAATTCTTTTTTCTTTTTTCCTCTCTGCTTCATTTATTTCCACCATTCTATCTTCCACCTCACTTATCCTGTCTTCTACCTCAGTTATTCTACTGTTGGTTCCCTCCAGAGTGCTTTTGATCTCAGTTATTGCAGGGATTGACTCTTTTATTTCTTCTAGGTCCTTGTTAAACATTTCTTGCATCTTCTCAATCCTTGTCTCCAGGCTATTTATCTGTAACTCCATTTTGTTTTCAAGATTTTGGATCATTTTTACTATCATTATTCCGAATTCTTTTTCAGGTAGAATCGTTATCTCCTCTTTGGTTTGGTTTGGTGGGCATTTATGTTCCTTTACCTGCTGAATACTTCTCTGCCTTTTCATCTTGTTTAGGTTGCTGTGTTTGGGGTGGTCTTTCTGTATGCTGGAAGTTTGCAGTTCCTCTTTATTGTGGAGGTTCCTCCCTGTGGTTGGAGTTGAACGAGTGGCTTGTCAAGGTTTCCTGGTTAGGGAAGCTTGTGTCAGTGTTCTGGTGGGTGGAGCTGGATCTCTTCACTCTGGATTGCAATGAAGTGTCCAGTAGTGTTTTGAGGTGTCTATGGGTTTGGTGTGATTTTTGGCCGCCTGTTTTTTTGTGTTCAGGGTTATATTCCTGCATTGTTGAAGAATTAGTTTGGTATGTCTTGCTCCGAAACTTGTTGGCTCCTGGATGGAGCTTGGTTTCAGGGTAGGTATGGAGTCTTTCGGATGAGCTCTTGTTGATTAATGTTCCCTGGAGTCAGGAGTTTTCTAGTTACTCAAGTTTTGGACTTAAGCTTCCTGCCTCTGGCTTTTAGTCTTATTTTTGCAGTAGCCTCAAGACTTCTCTATCCATACAGCACCGATGATAAAACTTCTCCTTTCAAAGACAATGGGCTGCCTTTCTGGGTGCCTTGTGTCCTCCACCAGCTTTCAGAAGTTGTTTTGTGGTATTTGCTCAGTGTTCAAATGATCTTTTAATGAATTTGTGGGGGAGAAAGTGGTCTCCCCGTCTTATTCCTCCACCATCTTAGGACCGCCCATCCTGTTGGCAGGGTTTTAAGGTACTCAGAATTCTCACGTTTTATTGTTGAGAGTGTAAACCTGTACAGTCACTTTAGAAAAAAGTCTAGGAGATTCTTATCAAAGTAAGCATATACCTATCCTGTGATCCAGGAGTTTCACACCTGGATCTTGCCTTAAAAAATGAAAGCATATCACTACAAAAAGACATACAAAAATATTCATAGGAGCTTTATTCATAGTAGCCTAAAGCTGAAATCAGCGCAGGTGCCCATCAATCAGAGAATAGCTTTTATTTTTTAATTACCATATACCATACAAAGTAATACTAATCAATAGTATTTTGACTTTGTTAAAAGTTAATAATACATGTAACCTCATGGATAAATCTCAAAAACATTATGGCACATTTGTAGAAACTCATTGAGTGTACACATAAGGTTTTTGTATTTTCAGTTCCGTACAGTCGCTCAGTTGTGTCCAAGTCTTTGTGACACCATGAACCGCAGCTCGCCAGGCCTTCCTGTCCATCACCAACTCCCGGAGTCCACCCAAACTGATGTCCATTGAGTCGGTGATGCCATCCAACCATCTCATCCTTTGTCGTCCCCTTCTCCTCCTGCCCTCAATCTTCGCCAGCATCAGGGTCTTTTCAGATGAGTCAGCTCTTCGCATCAGGTGGCTGAAGTATTGAAGTTCCAGCTTCAACATTAGTCCTTCCAATGAATATCCAGGACTGATCTCCTTTAGGATGGGCTGGTTTGATCTCCTTGCGGTCCAAGTGGCTCTCAAGAGTCTTCTCCAGCACCACAGTTCAAAAACATCAATTCTTCTCTATGGTCCAACTCTCACATCCATACATAACTACTGGAAAAACCATAGCTTTGACTAGATGGACCTTTGTTAGCAAAGTGATATCTCTGCTTTTTAATACACTTTTTAGGTTTGTCACAGCTTTTCTTCCAAGGAGCAAGTGTCTTTTCATTTCATGACTGCAGTCACCATCTGCAGTGATTTTGAAGCCCAAGAAGGTAGTCTGTCACTGTTTCATTTTCTTCCCCATCTGTTTGCCATAAAGTCATCAAGAGGCTCTTTATTTCCTCGTCACTTTCTGCCATTAGGGTGGTGTCTGGTGGTGTCTGTATAAATTCTTACATTGAGCTTGTTATGCTAAGGGCTCTGAATAACTTAGCAAACTACATAGAGGTTTAAAAGTGTGAGGAAAATGGATTATCTTCTGGAACCCCAAGCCTTCCACAATCTAGAAGGTTATTTATTTGTTTATGGCTGCACTGGGTCTTTGTTGCTGTGCACTGGCTTTCTCTAGTTGTGGCGAGTGGCAGCTACTCTTTGTTGTGTAGCCTTCTCATTGCATTGGCTTCTTTTTTTCTGGAGCACTGGCTCTAGGCACGTGGATTCAGTACTTGGGCCACCAGGGAAGCCCAGCCTAGAAGTTTTCAAAGGTCCTCGAGCACTGTTCATGACCTGTCCTATGTAAGAGATACCAGTTTGAAAATTTTGTTAATTGCTGTGTTCTGAATGTGTCCTCCCAGGTTTATATGTTGGAAACCTAGTGCCTAAGGGATTCCCTGGTGGCTTAAAGAATCTGCCTGCAATGTAGGAGACCCAGATTTGATCCCTAGATCAGGAGGCTCCCTTGGAGAAGGGAGCTGGCTACCCACTCCAGTATTCTTGCCTGGAGAATTCCACGGACAGAGGGGCCTGGTGGGTTACAGTTCATAGGGTCACAAAGACTCAGACACCTCTGAGCAACTATTAAAAAAAATAATGGTGATAATATTAGGAGGTGAGGCTTTTGGGAGGGGATTAGGTCAGGAAGGCAAAGACATTACAAAGGAGATCAGTACCCTTATAAAAGAGAGCCAGTAGATCTCCCTAACCCTCTCCACCATGTAAAGATATAACACAAAGTCTGCAGCTTTGAGGAGGGCCCTAACTAGACCCTCACTACCACTCTGACCTTGGATTTCCAACCTCCCAAGTTGTGAAAAATAAATTTTTGTTGTTTATGTACCACCCATTCTATGATGTTTTGTTATGGCAGTGCAGAACAGACTAATGAGAATATATTAATCAGTATTTCATTCTTTTTATGGCTGATTACTATTCCATTTGTGTGTGTGTGTATGTATCTTTATCCATTTATTTGTTAATGGACACTTAGGTTGCTTCCATGTATTGGCTATTATAAATAGTACTACTGTGAACATTGGGGTACACATATCTTTTTGAATTAGAGTTTTCATCTCTTCTGCATATTTTCCCAGGAGTGGGATTGCTGGTAGTTGTAGTTTAGTTTTTTGAGGAATCTCCAGATTGTTCTCCATAGTGGCTATACCAATTTACATTCCCACCAACAGTGTAGATTTCCCTTTTCTCCACACTGTCTCTAGCACTTGCTGCTTGTTGACTTTTTGATGAGGGCCATGGTGTTCTTCACTGTAGTTTCAATTTACATTTCTCTAAAAATTAGCAATGTTGAGCATCTTGTTATGTGAGTGTTGGCCATCTGTCTGCCTTGTTTGGAGAAACATCTGTTCAGTTCTTCTGCTCATTTTTTGATTGGGTTGTTTGCTTTTTTGATGTTGAACTATATGAGCTTTTTGTATATTTCATAAATTAAAAATGAAATATTGCAAAAAAAAATTTTTTTAATGAAATATTGCCATTTACAACAACATGATGGACCTAGTGATTATCATACTAAGTGAAGTAAGTCAGACAGAGACAAATACATATAATATAACTTATATGTGGAATCTAAAAAATAATACAAATAAACTTACAAAACAGAAACAGACTCACAAACATCGAAAACAAACTTACCAGAAGGGAAGAGGGGAGGGATAAATAAGGAGTTTGGGATTGCAGATGTATATATAAAATATGCAAACAATAAGCATTTACTGATTTGATATCCTATAATAACCTATAATGGAAAAAATTATATACATATTAAACCTAGTTACTTTGCTGTACACTTGAAACTAACACAGTATTTTAAGACTGTACTTCAATTTTAAGAAAAAGAGTATATTAATCAGTAGAATGCATCTTTTCCTTAAGCAGACTATGTATTTTACTCCTTTCTCTTCCTCCAAACATTCACTGATTTCTACCATATACTAGCCTCTGTAATAAGTACTGGACATACTGATGTGATTAAGGTATAATTTTAGTTCTTAAGGAGTTCAGAGTCTAGAAGGAAAATCTCATAGGTAAACTAGTATTTATGATGTAGTGATTTGGCCTGATAAGGGTGTGTAAAAAAGTACTATGAATGCTATTCTGGGTTATTGGATTTAGAGTGGGAAAGAGATGGTCACAGAAGGTCAGACAAGAATAGAGGTGAAGTATTCCAGATAGAGGAGTTGCTAATAGCAAAAAGAAATAGGGAAAGGACCTGTGTTTTTGAAAATTGAAAACTGTTTCATATTGCCAAGTGTAGTAAAGAAAGGTGGTGGTAGATAAGTAGATAGAGTAACTTCTGGTTAAAGTGTAAATTGAATATATACATTTAACCTCAGCTACTACCCATCAAAACCACTAAAACAACAGTAAAGAGGATTTTTTAAATGCATAAGTGAAAGTCGCTCAGTCATGTCCGACTCTTTGTGACCCCATGGACTGTACAGTCCATGGCATTCTCCAGGCCAGAATACTGGAATGGTAGCCTTTCCCTTCTCCAGGAGATCTTCCCAACCCAGGGACTGAACCCAGGTCTCCTGCATTGCAGATGGATTCTTAACCAGCTGAGCCACAAGGGAAGCCCTTTAATGCATAAACCCACAGGCAAAATAGGATAGGAGACAACAGCAACAATATTTTGGAAACTAGAAAGCTGATGGATGAGTGACTTAACAGCCCCAAGAAAGCCTTTACCTAACAGTTGTAAATGCCTTGAAGCATCCCAGTTTGCAGAACTGCAAAGGGCTCAAGAATTAGAGATATCAGGTTATCTCTGAAAGCAAGAGCTTAAGATGGAGCTAAAACATTAAAAAGAGGATTAGTTGAAAGTCTTCTTATGATGCAATTAGAGTCCTGTCTCAGACCTTTTCCAATTCTGTGTTAACAGCCAGTTGCCTCTCCTTTATCCTAGCAGACTATTAGAGGTTTGCTTGTTTGTGTATTTATGTTTGAGAGACAAAGCATGAACAGGCAAGGGAGACACTATGTCTGGCTGAGGGAAATTCTGTTTTGCTGCAAACTAGAGAGGAAAATGAGTGTCAAATGTTAAGAATACCAGTCAACAACTTTCCCCCTTCAGTTCCTAGAACTCTGGGAGGCTTCCCTCAAGCAGACATTGGAAGACAGTTCTCTGAGAAATCTGACCAGCCAAAGAGGAAAAGATTTTACTGAAAACACTGAGATAGGAGGTTCTTAACAGAACAGCTTAACCAGGTCATGCTGTAACAAAGCTTGCAGTCAACAAGTTCCATCATGTATACATTCTTTTCTTTTTTTCTTGGTCAATCTTTGGTTTACCTCTTAAGGAGGATGACCTAAGCAGAAAGGGTCAATAAAACAAAGTCAGTTCCTACCCCCCACCTTTGTTCCTCAACTCTCCTTTCAGTCTCCACTCAACTGTTGTAAAAGAACCATTTAGTCAACATCGATAATTATTCTGTTCTTTTCCTCCTTGGGTACTTTTATCCCTGACTACCTCAGACAACCTCAGCTTTCTTTCGGCTTTGAAACAGTCATCCACAATCACTACTGCCCTCTTTAAGTAGGCTCAAAGAAATTAATTTTTTCAAACCACAGCTCGTTAAGTTGAAAAATGAGTTCTAAATCTTTTTTTTTATTCTGTGCGTGTAACTCACAGATATACTGTGCTCTTCAAAAACTGTGGTAGTAGGTGCTGTATAACTGAATTTAAAATTCGATCAGGAACTTACATTCTGGAAGCATGGATCTTTATTTTTTCTAAATAACAATTGCTATTGAAAAATTCCATCCTTAACTGGATGAAAACAGACTTTGTCTTTATTGTTCATCATTGTATACCCAACATCCAGCACAGTACCTGGCACATAGAAAGTATTCAGATATTGTTTGAATACTTGAGTCGTTACATAATTTCATAGAAATAGTAATTACTGAAATAAGTCTTTAATCTTTTAAGATGCTTATTAAGGAAACAACTTGGTTGTCAACATTTTGAGTTTCAGATATAGGAGAAAATTAAGAAGTTAGCTTTACTAACAGCTCTAAGGTTTAGGCTAAATTTTTGGATACCACTACTCACCAATGAGAACTCATTGATAATCTAGTAGAAATTCTTCTGTTATCTTTTTTGAAACATGGTAGATTTGATGATAACCTCTGGCCACTTCTGTGCAAAACCCACTTCCCTTGTCTTTGATGATACCATTTCTCCTGATACTCTTCTTCTTTTAAATCTCTTTTTCAGTCTCTTTTGGTAGGGCTTCTTCCCCTGTCATACAAATGATGATGTTTATTTGTGTCTTTAGATAGTCTCCCAGTCTAAGATTCTACCTAGGCAATCTTACTCATCCCCATTATTGTCTTTTACCTAATCCTTCCAAATCTACCTCCAGAACTGAGTATCTTGCTGGTTATTCTCCATCTTTACTTAAATGTCCCAAAGCTATTTAGATGCTGTATTCTGAACTGAAATAGTCACCTTTTATCCCTGTTTTTAGCCACCTTCCACAGCCTCTTCTTCCTATTTTCTAATTTAATAAATGACACCAAATAAGCCAAAAACATGAAATTGGTCTCTTTCTCTTAGCCTTATCCTCATGTATGATCAGCAACTGAGTCCTATAGATTCTGCTTTCCTATGTCTCTCTCCTAATGTCTCTCAGATTTGATCCATCATAATCTATCCCTTAATTACAATATCCTCATTAAAGTTACCAACATTCCTTACCTCTTTCATTGCACCAACGTCTTAACTGGTCTCCTCACCTCCTTCCTGACCCACCCCCTTACTTGTCTATTTCTTTGCTTTACAAAAGTGATAGTTTACAATGCAAGTTGGAGCTTGTCACTTCCCAATTTAAAATTCTTAACCTTTGCCCTCAGAGTAAATTCTCATCATATCTTGGCTCCTTCCTACATCTATGGTCTCATTTTTCACTGCTGTGAATCCTCTGGCCTTTGCATATCTTACTGCCTTAGTTTGGAACACTGTTTCTTTCAACTCCCTACTCCCTCAGTTGTCCCTTTCACCTAGCCAACTCCTAGCCATCCTTTACTCTCAGTTTAGATGTTACCTCCTCCTGGAAGCCTTCTTTGGCCCATCAGTTGTGGGTTGCAAACTGCTTCTATGTACTTCTGCTTTATCTTCTACTGCCCCCACCCTATCCACCGGAATCCTACGATAATGCTTATCACATGCAATGAAATTGCTGTTTGCTTGCCTATATTTCCCAGTATGTCTAGCATGAAATACAACCTGCTCAGTCCATTTTGCGTGAATGAGTAAATAAATAAGTGTGTGTAATATAAGTAGCTGCTTACCATATCTGATTAGAGTTTCAGTTCTTGACATCTTCCATTCTTACACTGGTCAGTAGCTTTCATCCTTTCTTGGCTATATAATCCAGACCCCAACCAGAACTGGCCTCTGCACACTTTGTGTCCCTGTGCACAAGAATATCTAGGTGAGAAAACCTAGATGGATAGCTGATAATTCACAACTTCTGCTTGAAAGCAAAATTTAAAGTTCATGTATAGCCAGCAAATATTGAGTTGGCCAGAAAGTTCATTTGGGCTTTTATTAGGATGTTATGGACAAACCCAAATGAGCTTTTTGGCCAACCAATACTCTCCTTAAATTCTGCAGGTAAATTTAACATTTAATTAAGAGTTGAAAAAAATGAGTGTTCTGATATCTGCTGTAGTCACTTTTTTTTTTTTTAATTTTTCTTAACATTTTTAAATGCATTTCTGGACCCCATCATCAGAGATTCTGATTTGGTAAGTCTGGGAAGGGGAAGATTAGACCCAACATTTAAAACTTTTTAACACCAAAAAGGACAGCTTTATAGATATGCAATCTATCACTCTAGTCATTTTCAGGACAGCTGAAAAAGGATTTCTGCATTGTAAATGTGTTGGACTAGATACCCAGGGTTCCTCTTACTTCTTAATTATATTATCTCAGGACCCCTTTTTTCATCCTTGACTAGTAGGAGCAATAGTGGCCCTCTCCAGTTCATAACGCATTATCATTTTTGGTTCATGCAAGGTCTCATTCTTGTTTTATTCATTTATTTTTATTACCATTATGCACTCAATTTCCCTCAGTCATTTTAATGTGTTTAATATATTGTTTTCAATGCAGATGTTCTTTAAAAATACATATTAATTTAGTGTATATCTATTTTTATGTAAATCGTGTGGTTCATACATACATAAAATAGATATGCACTAAATAATATGTATTTTTAAAGAACATCTGCATTGAAAACAATACATTAAACACATTAAAATGACTGAGGGAAATTGAGTGCATAATGGTAATGAAAAGAATGTCAATGGTGTGTTGGTATGTAAATGGTTTGTTGGGCTTCCCTGGTGGCTCAGATGGTGAAGAATCCACCCATAGTGTGAAAGACCTGGGTTTGATCCGTGGGTTGGGAAGATCTCCTGGAGGAGGGGATGGCCACCCACTCCAGTATTCTTGCCTGGAGAATCCCTGTGAACAGAGGAGCCTTGCTGGCTACAGTCAGTGGGGCCGCAAAGAACTGGACACTACTGAGTGATAAAGCACAAATGGTGTGTTATATATTGTTTCTTTTTTTAATCAGCATTATGTTTTTAATATTATCTTATGAGGCTAATGTAAATCTGATTCCAAAATCAAATAAATACAATAGAAGGAAAGAAAAACTAGTCTCATTTTCCATATCTGTGTAAGTACAAAATTCCTAAATAAAATATTGGCTAATTGATTTTAGTAGTACATAAAAAAAAAATCATGATATAGTGGACTAGATCCCTGGATCTTTTTAATATAATTAATCACATTAATAGATTAAAGGAAAAAAATTATTATCTTAATCAGTACAGAAAAGCATTTAATAAAGTTCAACATGTATTTGTATATAAGTTCTTAGCAAATTTGTTATTAGAGAAAAGCTTCCATACTTGATAAAACCTATATAGCAAAGCAAGCCATGAAGAAATTGTATGTGTTCCCTTTAAGATTGTAACAAGATAAAAATGCTTACTTTTATCACCACTATTAACAGTGTATAAAATCATTATGTTGTATACCTAAAACTAATATCATGTTACATGTAAATTATTTCTCAGTTAAAAATGTTAGAAGGTAAAGGTGAGATCTAAGGATTAGAAGAGAAAGAAAAAGCTGTCATTGTTTTCAGATGATGTGATCCTCTGCCTAGAAAAAGTGCCACGTTGACAATTATTTTAACTTTAATCAGATGATTCAGTTAGGTTACTAAATATAAGACCAACCAATCTGCAAAAATCAGTAGTTTTTCTTTTTACCAACAAAACCTAACAAGTAAAAAAAAATTTTTAATTCTCCTTTTCTCTGTCTTTCCTCCCTCCCTCTATCCCTCCCTCCCTTTTTTCCTTCCTCCAGTATCCAGGCACCACTGGGCAAGCTCAGGCAGGGCAGAGGCTGGTCCCATACTTGCAAAACAGGGTCTAGATGAATTGGTATTGGTGGCCCAGTGGAATAAGAGTACTGTTTACACTTAAAAGACTGAGCAAATAAGTAAATGTACTGAGAATAATTGTAGCCAGGTTTTTCACTGATAAAAGAATAAATTATAAGTATGGAAAAAAGAGAAAGCATGAATCCTATGATTTTGAATAAATTAGAGCTAACAGTGTCATCTCATGGTTTTCAACATATATATTGAAATAAATAGGTGGAAATGTGTGTGTATGTTTGTGAATATATGAGGGGTTGTAGGAGTGTGTATACACACACACACACCAAAAAAAAATTTTTTCTGTATATCACCAAGAATAAAACAGCAACCCCAGTGGGAAAAAAAATGAAAAAAAAATAAAAAGGATATGAACAGACTTTTTATAAAAGAAAGAACTCAGGAAGCTATAAAGATATGCAAAATAAAACAGTAGCTCTTCATACTATTACTCAGACTGGGAAAAATTAGAAAGTAGAACATTGCAGTGTGATGGTAGAAGTGGCAATATGGGAATCTTTATACATTACTGGTAAGAGCAAAGACAGGTACAGTCATTTTGGAAAGTAATCAGGTGGTAATTAGTCAACAGAAAAGTATATATACTGTATGACCCAGCAGTTCTGGACAAGAGAGAGAGGGGTCTTGTACAAGACCATAAAAGGACTTGTACTTGGTTACTCCTTTATTCACTGTAAACCTTAGACGGTAAAGAGTCTGCCTGCAATGCGGCAGACCCAAGTTCAATCCCTGGGTTAGGAAGATCCCCTGGAGAAGGATATGGCAACTCACTCCAGTATTCTTGCCTGGAGAATCCCATGGACAGAGAAGCCTGGTGGGCTGCAGTTCATAGGGTCGGTCGCAAAGAGTCAGACACGACTGAAGCATATATATATATGGGAGACAGGGATAGTAGCTAGATAAAATTTGGTGCATGTACACCATGGAGTTTTAAGCAGCAGAGATTTTTTTTTAATGTGCTAAAGGTATACACAGCAACATGTATGTTAAAGGCAATCTATATAATAAGTACAGTGTTCACATTTACACTTGCCTTCCCTGATAGCTCAGTTGGTAAAGATTCCACCTGTAATGCAGGAGACGCTGGTTCGATTCCTGGATCGGGAAGATCTGCTGGAGAAGGGATAGGCTACCCACTCCAGTATTCTTAGGCTTCCCTTGTGGTTCAGCTGGTAAAGAATCTGCCTGCAATGTGGGAGATCTGGGTTCAATCCCTGGGTTGGGAAGATCCACTGGAGAAGGGAAAGGCTACCCACTCCAATATTCTGGCCTGGAGAATTCCATGGACTGTATAGTCTATGGGGTGACAAAGAGTCGGACACGACTGAGTGACTTTCACTTTCAGTATATGAATTGAAATATGGGGTTTACATGAACGTGTAATCAGTTTCTGTTTGTAGATTATTTAATCCATCCATATATTTTCCTGTTTTTGAAGGAGAGAGCAAGTACACATTGGAATCTTCTGTATCTCTCACTGCCTTTAAGCCTTCAACTTTGATCATGCTGTTTATTTGCATAAAAAGTTAATTCTTGTCACCACAGAGCTGCACAAACACTAGCTCAAAATTTCAAGATGCTGAAAGAGGAAATCCAGCAGGAACCTTGTGATAGAAATTTAGCATCTTGAGATTGTGATCTTCCTTCAAATTCTCTAGTGACCTATTTTTTTAAAAAAAACAACTTTTGATTTTGTGTTGGGATATAGCAGGTTAACAATGCTGTGATAATTTCAGGTGAGCAGTGAAGAGACTCAGTCATACATATACATGTGTCCATTCTCCCCCAAACTTCCTTCCTATCCAGGCTGCCACATAACATTGGCAGAGATCCCTGTGCTATACATTAGGTCCTTGTTGGTTGCAAAGTGATGTGTACATGTCTATCTCAGATTCCCTAGCTATCCCTCTTCTTCCCCTGCCCCATCTGTATCATTTCTTTTTAGATTCCACATATAAGAGATGTCATATGATATTTCTCCTCTATCTGACTTAACTCAGATTCTCTAGTGAAATTTGATACAGTGGATTAGCCTTATTTTTCCCCTTATTTGAATTAAAATGCTTATGACAACAATTACTTGGTTACAAAGGCAGTTGATAACAGTTGTCTGTAGGGGTAAATTTAAGTTAACTCTTTTGCTTTTGTGTGCCAGGGACTACCAGTTTCTCACTAACCACTGGCAAAAGATTCATTGATGCTTTTTGTTAATTAATAACTATTATTTTTAGTAAGATTTTATTTTTTAAGAACAGTTTCAGGTTCACAGCAAAATTGAGAGAAGGGTATAGAGATTTTCCATGTATTCAGGTTCATAGCAAAATTGAGAGAAAGGTATAGAGATATCTATCTCTTGTACCTACACATGCATAGCCTCCCCCATTATCAGCATTTCTCACAAGAATGATACATTTGTTACAATTAATGAACCTACATTGACATATCAGCTGGAGTGCTGCGATTCATGGGGTTGCCAAGAGTCTGACACGACTGAGCGACTGAACTGAACTGAATCATGTAAAGTCCACAGTTTGCATGACTCTTAGAGCTTTACATTCATTGGGTTTGGACAAATGTATAATGAGATATACCCATCATAATGGTATTAATATTGTGCAGAGTATTTCACTACCCTAAGAATCCTTTGCCCTTTCATACCCCCCACCAATTATTAAGGCATTGAATCTAATCAGATCAAATAACCAAGTCCAGATTTCCATCCTTAGGTTGCTTTTTTCCTGAAAAAAAATCCCAGTACAGGTCAGAAAAATCCTTAAGTAGCAGTCTTCATTTTCTGAAAGTTTATTTTATTTTACTTATCTCAGTTACATCTGTCTAAATGTATAAAAAGACCAACAATAATTATTAAAGTTATTGATATCTTGATAATAAACTGCTTTTACAAATGGGATATATATATTATCTAGTTATATGAGATTTCATTACGTGTTTAAATGTCTAAGGGACACTTAATGGAAATTTAACAGACCACTGACAATCATAGGTTTGGCATTCTATATGTTGACTATTTGAGAACAATTCATAACACATAGTAATTTGTAGTTTTTGCTGAGGCAGAAATATGAGCTGTACATGTAATGCTAGTGTGTACTAGTGTGTATTAGTGTGTAAGCCTTAAGAATCATTACCCATTGTGCAGCTCAACTTGACCTTGTTTTCGAGTAGTCATTGTGACTCATGAAATTCTGTTTGTGAAATAAGTGGTAATTATGATGTATGTATTTATTAAAGTTTATATTTATTTATTTGTTGTTTTTGGCTGCACTGGATCTTCACTGTAGCATGGGCTCTTCTCTAGTTGCAGCAAATGGAGACTACTCTAGCTGAGGTGTGTGGGCTCTCACTGAGGTGGCTTCTCTAGCTGAGGTGTGTGGGCTCTCACTGAGGTGGCTTCTCTTGTTGCATAGCATGGACTCTAGGCATATAGACTCAGTAGTTGTGATGCACGGGTCTAGTTGCCTCATGGCGTGTGGCACCTTCCTGGACCAGGGATCAAACCTGTGTCCCCTGCACTTCAAGGCATATTCTTTACCACTGGTCCACCGGGGAAGTTCGACATCATATTTTTAAAAGAATAAAAATAAGACACACTCACATATACCTAAGATCTAGTTTAAGAACTAGAACATTCACATTAAAATCCTTGGGAGTTCCACTCAACTGCTCTCACTCTTCCTCTCCCTTAGAGCTTATTAGAGGTTATTAGATTTATTATCCATCAAATTCTCCTGAATTTGTTGTTATTCATTCCTTTGCTTTTCCTCATGGTTTTACCCTGTATGTGTACTCTTGAAATATAATTGTTTAGTTTTGACTGTTTTGACCTTCTTATAATTGGAATCATCCTGTTTTTCATTGATATAATTATTTTTTTGAGCAGTTGCTCATAATGATCATCCCTGTTAATGCACTTAGTTATGGTTTATTCACTGCTAGATAAGTCCATTCTATTGTTGAAGGATATTTGTACCATTGCCCCAGAAATGAAAACAGTGTTGTAACTGAAAAGTGTTGTAATGACCATTCTTATACACTGATGCACATGTGTAAGAATTTCTCTTCAATGAACACATAAGAATGGAATTGCTGAGTCAAGAGTATATACAACATCAATCTTACTAGATTGTGACAAATTATTTTCTAAAATATCTTTATAAATGTACATAGTTGCAACAGTGTATGAGAGTTTCTATTACTTCACATCCTTACCAACTTTGATATTAAAAAAATTCTATATTTTAAAGTCTGCCAGTCTGGTCATTATATAATGGTATGTCATTGTAGTTAGAATTTGCATTTCCCCAGTAACTGATAAAGTAGAATAATTTTTCATATTCATCACCTTTGCATGTTTTCTGTATAAGGAAATGCCTATGTGCTTCTTCAGCCCTTTTCTCTTTTGAATTGTTTAGCTTTTTCTCATTGATTTGTAGGAGGTCTTAATATATTCTGAATGCTAATCCTTTCATGTTGCAGGTACCTCTTCCTAGATTGTGGTTGTCTTTTCCTTGTCTTTGTGGTACCTTTGATGAATATAGGTTCGTAAATTTAAAGTAGTTAGCTTCATTAATCATTTCTTTTATGGTCTGTATTTTGTGTGTCTTATGTAAGCAATCATTCCTTTCAGTGAAGTCATAAAGATCTTCTCATATCCACTTTAAAAGTTTAATAATTTTGCCTTTCATATTTAAGTCCTTTATCTGAAATTGATTTTTTGTGGATTGTGTGAGGTAGAAATCTATTTTATCTTTTTCTAAATGTATAACCAGTAGCCCACAGAATGATTTATTTCTATAAATATCTTTTCTCCAGTGGTTTACTATGGCCTCCTCTTCACACACCATATTTCTATAAATATGTGCACCTATTCAGGATTTCTGCTCTGTTTGTCTCTTAGCCTGTTTTCAAAAAAGCATCTCAAAGTCTTAATTAAAGTTAATAATAAATTTAAAATTTGTGAGGCAAGTCCCCATGCTGTATTTTCCTAAGAAATATCTTTCCTGTTCTCGCCCTTGGTTTTTCTATATAATTTTAGAATCACTTTGTTGGATTCCATGAGAAACTCCACTGGGACTTTGATTAAAATTATATTGAATTCATAGACTAAGGAAGAACTGACATTTTTCCAAGTCTTTCTATTTGTAAACATGGTATATTCCCTAATATATATAGGCCTTTAATGTCTTTCAGTAGCATTTTGTGATTTTTTTCCATGAAAACTTTATACATCTTCTGTTAGATCTATTCTTGTTCGCCTTTTGTTAGTTTGTCTGTTTTCAGTTCAGTTCAGTCGCTCAGTTGTGTCCGACTGTTTGCAACCCCATGGACTGCAGTGCGCCAGGTTTCCCTGTCCATCACCAACTCCTGCAGCTTGCTCAAACTCATGTCCATAGAGTCGGTGATGCCATCCAACCATCTCATCCTCTGTCATCCCTTTCTCCTGTCTTCAGTCTTTCCCAGCACCAGGGTCTTATTCAGATGAGTCAGTCCTTCACATCAGGTGGCCAAAGTATCGGAGTTTCAGCTTCAGCCTTAGTCCTTCCAGTGAATACTCAAGACTGTTCTTTTTTTTTTTTTTTTTTTTTTAGTTTTTTATTTTTTAAATTTTAAAATCTTTAATTCTTACATGCGTTCCCAAACATGAACCCCCCTCCCACCTCCCTCCCCATAACATCTCTCTGGAAGACTGTTCTTACTATTGGTGTTATAAGTGGTATCTTTTAAAATTACATATTCTAATTGCTTTTTTTGACATTTAGAAAAAGAATAAATTTATTCACTAATATTGCAAGCTTCCTTAATTCTTATAATTTGTCTACATATTCTTTTTGGTACTTTGTGTTGGCAAGCATATAATCTAGTAATAGTAATGCTTTTTGTCTTATTTTTGGAGTTTAATACATTTTATTTCTTTTTCTTATCTGAAAAGAATTTATAGTATAACGTTAAATAAAAGTGATAGCACTTTTCTTTTAAAGTTTCATTGTTGCACTTTTTATTTGCTTAAAGGTATTTGATAAATGTCTATGTCAGATTAAGGACTTCCCTGGAGGTCCAGTGGTTGAGAGTCCACATTCCCAATGCAAGGTGTCGCCATTCAATCCCTGGTCAGGGAACTAAGATCCTGCATGCCACATGGAGTGGCCAAAAACAAATAAATAAAAATTAAATCACTCCAAGATGGTGGAATAGAAGGACGTGTGCCCATCTTCTACTGTAAGAACAAAATTGCACCTAGCTGCTAAACAACTGTCGACTGCAGAATGTTGGATCCCGCCAAAAAAGATACCCCATGTCCAAGGGCAAAGGAGAAGCTGCAAGAAGACAGTCGGTAGGAAGCGATTGCATTTAAAATCAAACCTCATAACCATCAAAAACACTCGGAGGGCACAAACAAAACCTTGTGTACACCAGGACCTTAAGGAGACTGAGCCAGACCTGCCTTTGAGTGTTTGAGTGTCTCCTGAGGAGGTATGGGTCACAGTGGCCTGCTGCAGGGACAAGGGCTCTAGCAGCAGCAGTCCTGGGAGGCGTGGCCTGTAGCATAAATCCTCTGGGAGGAGGTAGCCATCCCCACTTTAGAGCCGCCAAGCAGGCGACTTACAAACTGGAGGACAATCATACCAAAAAAGTTCTTGCACTGTTGCCAAAGTTCTGGGGCCTACAGCAGATTTCCCAACTTGGGTATCCAGCAAAAAGACTGAGAACCCCCAGGGAGATTGACTTTGAAGACCAGTGGGATTTGATTACAAAACTTCCATGTGACTGGGGAAACAGAGACTCTTGAAGGGCAAAAACAAAACCTTGTGCACACGGCTCAAGAGAAAGGAGCAGTGACCCCTCAAGAGACTTAGCCATACTTACCCGTGAGTGTTCGGGAGTCTCTGTCAGAGGTGTGGGTTGACAGTGGCCTATCACGGGGTCAGGGACACTGACTGAAGCAGTCCTGGGAGGCATAGCATGCCAACATAAGTCCTTTTGGAAGAGGTTGCCATTACCCCTACCATAGTAAGGGTAGCTCCTGAGATCAAACACAGCCCTACCCAACAGCAGAAAATTGGATTAAAGATTTCCTGAGCATGGCCTTGCCCACCAGAGCAAGACCCAGTTTTCCCCACAGACAGTCCCTTCCGTCAGGAAGCTTCCACAAGCCCATCATCCTCATCCATCAGAGGGCAGACAGAATTAAAACCACAATCACAGAAAACTAGCCAAACTGATGACATGAATCACAGCCTTGTTTACTCAATAAAGCTATGAGTCATGCTGTGTAGGGCCACCCAAGATGGACAGACAACTCATAGTGGAGAGTTCTGACAAAATGTGGTCCACTGGAGAAGGGAATGGCAAACCAGTATTCTTGCTTTGAGAACCCCATGAACACTATGAAAACACAAAAAGATAGGACACTTTTCCACAGGTCAGTAGGTGCCCAATATGCTGCTGGAGAAGAGTGGAGAAATTGCTCCAGAAGGAATGAAAAGGCTAAGCAAAGGGAAAACAACGCCCAGTTATGGATGTGTCTGGTGGTGAAAGTAAAGTCCAATGTTGTGCACAATATTGCATAGGAACCTGGAATGTTAGATCCATGAATCAAGGCAAATTGAAAGTGGTCAAACAGGAGATGGCAAGAGTGAACATCTACATTTTAGGAATCAGTGAACTAAAATGGACCAAAATGGGTGAATTTAATTCAGATGACCATTATACCTATTACAGTGGGCAAGAATGCTTAGAAGAAATGGAGTAGCCCTCATAGTCAACAAAAGAGTTTTAAATGAAGTACTTGGGTGCAGTCTCAAAAATGACAGATGATCTTGGTTCGTTTCCAAGGCAAGCCATTCAGTATGACAATAATCCAAGTCTGCCCCAACCACTAATGCTAAAGAAGCTGAAGTTGAACGGTTCTGTCAAGACCTACAAGGTCATCTAGAACTAACACCAAAAAAAGATGTCATTTTCATTATAGGGGACTGGAATGCAAAAGTAGGAAGTCAAGAAACACCTGGAGTAACAGGAAAGTTTGACCTTGGAATACAAAATAATACAAAATAATACAAAGTAAAAGCTAACAGAGGTTTGCCAAGAGAATGCACTGGTCATAGCAAACACCCTCTTTCAACAAAAAAACAGATGACTCCACACATGGACATCACCAAATGGTCAATACCAAAATCAGATTGATTATATTCTTTGCAGCCAAAGATGGAAAAGCTCTATACAGTCAGCAGAAACAAGACTGGGAGCTGACTGTGGCTCAGATCATGAACTCCTTTTCCAAAATTCAGACTTAAATGGAAGAAAGTAGGGAAAACCACTAGACCATTCAGGTATAACGTAAAGCAAATCATATACTATTGTGCAGTGGAAATGATAAATAGATTCAAGGGATTAGATCTGATAGAGTGCCTGAAGAATTGTGGACGCAGGTTCATAACATTATACAGGAGGTGGTGATCAGAACCATCCCTGAGAAAAATTCAAAAAGGCCAGATGGTTGTCTCAGGTCTTCCAGATAACTGAGGGGGTGCGGGAAGTGAAAGGCAAAGCAGGAAAGGAAAGATATACCTATTTGAATGCAGAGTTCCAAAGAATACCAAGGAGATATAAAGCCTAAGTGGACAATGCAAAGAAACAGGGAAAGACTAGAGATCTCTTCAAGAAAATTAGAGATACCAAGGGAACATTTCATGCAAAGATGGGCACAATAAAGGACAGAAACAGTATAGACCTAACAGAAGCCAAAGATACCAAGAAGAGGTGGCAAGAATACACAGAAAATCTATACAAAAAAGATCTTCATGACCCAGATAACCACAATGATGTGGTCACTCACCTAGAGCCAGACATCCTGGAGTGTAAAATCAAGTGGGCCTTAGGAAGCATCACTACAAACAAAGCTAGTGGAAGTGATGGAATTCCAGCTGAGCTGTTTCAAATCCTAAAAGATGATGCTGTGAAAGTGTTGCATTCAATATGCCAGCAAATTTGGAAATCTCAGCAGTGACCACAGGACTGGAAAAGGTCAGTTTTCATTCCAGTCCCAAAGAAGAGCAATGCCAAAGACTGTTCAAACTACCACACAATTGCATTCATTTCACATGCTGGCAAGGTCATGCTCAGAATCTTCCAAGCTAGGCTTCAACAGTGCATGAACCGAGGACTTGCAGATATACAAGCTGGATTTAGAGAAAGCAGAGGAACCAGAGATCAAATTGCCAGCATTAACTGGAACATAGAAAAAGCAAGAGAATTTCAGAAAAACATCTACTTCTGCTTCATTGACTAGGCTCAAGCCTTTGACTGTGTGGATCACAACTGATGAAACTTCTTAAAGAGATGGGACACCAGACCACTTTAACTGTCTCCTGAGAAACCTGTATGCATGTCAAGAAGCATGCATACAAGACCACTAGAACCAATCATGGAACAGTGGGCTAGTTCAAAATTGGGAAAGGAGTAAGTCAAGGCTGTATATTGTCACCCTGCTTATTTAACTTATATGCAAGATACATCATGCAAAAAGCTGGGCTTGATGAGGCAAAAGCTGGAGTCAGGATTGCCTGGAGAAATATCAATAACCTCAGATATGCAGATGACACTACCCTTATGGCAGAAAGCGAAAAGGAACTAAAGAGCCTATTGATAAGGGAGGAAGAGGAGAGTGGAAAAAAAAAGGGGAGCTTGAGGAATCATCCTTCCTGACTTCAGATTATACTACAAAGCTACAGTCATCAAGACAGTATGGTACTTGCACAAAACCAGAAATATAGACCAATGAAACAAGAAAGCCCAGAAATAAACCCATGCACCTATGGATACCTTATTTTTGTTGAAGGAGGTAAGGATATACAATGGGGCAAAGACAGCCTCTTCAATAAATGGTGCTGGGAAAACTGGACAGCCATATATGTAAAAGAATGAAATTAGAACACTTCCTAACACCATACACAAAGATAAACTCAAAATGGATTAAAGACCTAAATGTAAGACCAGAAACTGTAAAACTCTTAGAGGAAAACATAGGCAGAAGACTCGATGACATAAATCAAAGCAAGATCCTCTATGACCCACCTCCTGGAGTAATGGAAATAAAAACAAAAGTAAACAAGTGGGACCTGATTAAATTAAAAGCTTTTGCACAGCCAAGGAAACTACAAGCAAGGTAAAAAGACAACCCTCAGAATGGGAGAAAATAATAGCAAATGAAACGACTGACTGAGCTACACAAGTAGCTCATCCAACTCAATGCCAGAAAAAAAAAAAAATCAAAAAGTGGGAAAAAGACCTAAACAGACATTTCTCCAAAGAAGACATACAGGTGGCTAACAAACACATGAAATGATGCTCAACATCGCTCATTATTAGAGAAATGCAAATCAAAACTACAATGAGATACCACCTCAGACTGGTCAGAATGGCCATCATCAGAAAGTCTACAAACAATAAATGCTGGAGAGGGTGTGGAGAAAAAGGGAACGCTCTTGCACTGTGGGTGGGAATATAAATTGATACAGCCACTATGAAAGATGGTATGGAGATTCCTTTAAAAGGTAGGAGTAAAACCACCATATGACCCAGTAATCCCACTCCTAGGCATATATTCTGAGGAAACCAAAATTGAAAAAGACACACGTATCCCACTGTTCACTGCAGCACTATTTATGATGGCTAGAACATGGAAGCAACCTAGACATCCACTGACAGATGAATGGATAAAGAAGCAGTGGTACATACACACAGTGGAATATTACTCAGCCGTATAAAGGAACTCATCTGAGTCAGTTCTGATGAGGGGATTGAATCTAGAACCTATTATACAGGGTGAAGTGAGTCACAAAGAGAAAGATAAATATCATATTCTATCATATATATATATGGAAGCTAGAAGAATGGTACTAAAGAATTTACTTGCAGGACAGCAATGGAAAAATAGACACAGAGAATAGACTTGTGGACATGGGGAGAGGGGAGGAGAGGGTGAGACATATGCAAAGAGTAACATGGAACTGACATCACCATATGTAAAATAGATAGCCAATGGCAATTTGCTGTATGGTTCAGGAAACTCAGATAGGGGCTCTGTATCAACCTAGAGGGGTGGGATGTGGAGATGGGAAGGAGGCTCAAAAGGGAGGGGATATATGTGTACCTATGGCTGATTCATGTTGAGGTTTGACAGAAAACAAAATTCTGTAAAGCACTTATCCTTCAATAGAAAAATAAATTTTAAAAAAATTCATGAGCACTAAAAGGAAGCGTGTAACTCAGACTGAGAGCTATACAGGAATTGTACTTTAAGGAAGACTTGAAGGTAGCCTGGGTAAAAAAGAAGCAAAGGATAGCCTTGGGCAGCACAAAAGCACCAAAACATGAAAATTCATGTCAATGTCATAGGGGTGTGGGGGGAGACAAAAGTAAGGCAACATGGACCAAAAAAAAACTGGCTTAAAACTCACCATTCAGAAAACGATCATGGCATTCGGTCCCATCACTTCATGGCAAATAGATGGGGAGACAGTGGAAACAGTGACAGACTTTATTTTCTTGGGCAACAAATCCACTGCTGATGCTGACAGCAGCCATGAAATTAAAAGACATTTACTCCTTGCAAGAAAAGCTATGACAAACCTAGACAGTGTATTAAAAAACAGAGACATCACTTTGCCGACAAAGGTCCATCTAGTCAAAGCCATGATTTTTCCAGTAGTCATGTATGGATGTGAAAGTTGAACCACAAAGGAGGCTGAGAGCCGAAGAATTGATGCTTTTGAACTGTGGTGTTGGAGAAGACTCTTGAGAGTCCCTTGGACTGCAAGGAGATCCACCCAGGCCATCCTAAAGGAGATCAGTCCTGAATATTCACTGGAAGGACTAATGCTGAAGCTGAAGCTGCAATACTTTGGCCACCTGATGCGAAGAGCCAACTCATTAGAAAAGAACCCTGATGCTGGGAAAAATAGAAGGCAGGAAGATAAGGGGATGAGAGGATGACATGGTTCATTGGCATCACCAACTCAATGGACTTGAGTTTGAGCAAGCACCAGGAGATGGTAAAGGACAGGGAAGCCTGGCATGCTGCAGTCCATGGGGTCACAAAGAGTTGGACATAGCCACTGATCAACAACAAAAATTAAAAGACTAATTTATTTTAGAAAAAATCATGAGGAAATTTGTGGAATAGATGCCCTCCTATATCAGATTAGAAAGTATTCTTTTATTTCTGTGTTAAGATTTATTATCATTAATAGGTATTGAAGTTTATGAAATGCTTTTTCAGCAACTCTCAGTTATTTTTATGGATTGTTGGACTTGATATTTTTATGGATTGATTGTATGGATATGTTAGGAGTTTTCCCCATGATTGTTTCCGTGAGTGAAATTAGCCTGTACCTTTTCATATTGTCCTTGACTGGTATCAGAACAAGTGTATATTTGGTTTCAGAAAATGAAGTAGGGAGTGTTCCTCTGTATCTCTTTCCTTGAAAGTTTGTTTGAGCTCATTAGTAAGACCATCAGAACATAGTGTTTACTTTGTGCTGTGTGCTTAGTCGCTCAGTTGTGTCCTATTCTTTGCGACCCCATAGAGTGCAGCTGACCAGGCTCCTCTGTCCTTGGAATTCTCCAGGCAAGAATATTGGAGTGGGTTGCCATTCTCTTCTCCAGGGGATCTTCGCAACCCAGGGATTGAACCCAGGTCTCCCACACTGAAGGTGAATCTTTACCAACTGAGCCACCAGGGAAGCCCAATAGGAATATCTTAAAATCCTACCTATAGACTATTGAAATTTTTCATTTTTCTTGAGTTTGTAATTTTTCCTAGGGATTTGTCTATTGTTGACTTCACTCTTCTTTTTTAAGAAGTTTTCTTTTTAAAACTTGGTTTTGCCAGTTTTATTACTCTGTGCTCCCTTTGCCTTTATATCTTTGTTCTGCATTTAATTTCTGCTCTACTTTAATTATTCCCTTTTGTTTTAATTTTATTCTATTATTTTTAACTTCTTAAAAGTACAGGATTAAGAAGTTCCCAAACCTCCTGAGTTCACAGAGTCCTTAATAGCTCAGCAGGTTTTTCTTGGTGCCCCTTGTGCCACTTCTTGAGTAGTTAAGGCCAGCTTAATATGTGTTGAAACTGAATATGTATTCTTAAAACTGAATAGCCATTTGACAAAAATACACATACGTTGAAAAAATTAATACTTTTATTTCATTTTTAAATAACTACAATCATTTACTAATCAAATGTATGCTCTTGTTAAGTACTGCACAGCTGCTCAAACCAGTATTTGTGCTACCTACGTATCCTGTTCCATCTTGCTGTTAGCTTAGTTCTTGCGTTTAAATCACAGCAACTGCTAAATACCCAGCCTTCCAGAGGTATGTTGTTGATAGTAATGTAGCACAATCTAATGTTAAAAATGTGAATTACCTCAAGCTAGTTCATGTAGTGTCAAGAGATGTTGAAAGATGTTGTGTTTTCTCTGACCATAGCATGTCACTCCTGTGATTTTAATGTAGTACCTCAAGATGACTCATTTCACAGTTTAGGAACCAGCCATGGTTCTAAACATTCTTTTTAATTACTGCATAGTATTTCATGGTGTTGCTGCAATCCAGTTGTTTTTTTTTTTTCAAGTATTTCTCTATTAATGGGAAATCACACTCTGTCCAGTTTTTTTCCCCATCTTAAACAAAGCTTCAGTAAATAGCATATGTCTTTGTTTACTGTTTAATATTTCTGTGGGTTAGATTCCTAGGAATGGAGCTGCTTCAGAGTGTATGTGTGTGTGTTTGTGTACGGTGTATATATGGGCTTCCCAGATGGCTCAGTGGTAAAGAATCCGCCTGTATATGTGTGTGTTTGTGTGTGTGCTCATATGTGTATGTTCTTCAGTTGTTAAGTCATGACCTACTCTTTGAAATCCTATGGACTGTAACCCTCCAGGCTCCTCTGTCCCTAGGATTTCCCAGGCAAAAATACTGGAGTGGCTTACCATTTCCTTCTCCAGGGAATCTTTCTGACCCAGAGATTGAACCTACATCTCCTGCATTGACAGCCACCTGGGAAGCCCTGATGGGAAATCCCATGGACAGAGGAGCCTGGTAGGCTACAGTCCACAGAGTTGCAAAGGCTGGACGTGACTGAGCACCTGAGCATACATGCACATACATATATAGTTTGAATAGATATGCTAGATTGCTTTTCAAAAGGGCTGTTATATGTTTCATGTTTCTGCCAACATTTATTGATGATATATTCTTTGCCACATCATTGCCTATGATAGGTTCAATTGCTCTTTTCAGTGTTTGCCCTTTGACATATGGGCAAAATTATATGGCAAAAAATATGCATAAAGGATTTTGTTTAGTTTACTTCTGATCTGCTAGAGTGGTGCTTGACCCATGAAATTTTTAAATAAATTTCAATGTGTGAATTAGGAATAAATGAATCAACCAACCAAGCAATCAACAATCTCATTGTTCTTTCAATTTGCAGTTATTCAACTTGTACTAAATTTTAGCATCAATTTAGATGCTTGACCTTTCTGTAATTGTTTTTCTGTGATTTGCTTATGCATATACCTCTTGCTTATTTTCCTTTTTGGTTATTTGACTTTTGCTAGCCATTTTGCAAGAGCACCTTGTTTAATATACATACTGCCTTTGCAGACTTTTTCCCAAATACATTTATTTATCTGTTGGCTTTGCATTTTATCTTCTGCTATAGAGAAACTCAATTTTTTGCTCAGGTTTTGGCTGTTCATTTATATATATATATATATATATATATATATAGGCTTTGTATTTTCTGTCTATATAATTGAGTCTTTTTTTCATTCCCATTGTATAAATGTTGCCTAAATGTTCTTGCAAGATTCTTATTCCATCTGGAATCTATTTTTATAATACATAGTATATCATAAGTGTCTAATTTTGTTTTCTTCCAAAAGGATAGCCAGTTAATATCAGCACAACTTATTAAATAATTCATAGCTTAACTGCTGAATTGAATTATCACATTTGTCATATATTGAATTCTCAGAATATACTATAACTTATTTCTAGATATGTTATTCCAATCCATGGATATTTATATATATCCAAATGGCAACCCACTCCAGTACTCTTGTCTGGAAAATCCCATGGACGGAGGAGCATGATAGGCTACAGTCCATGGGGTCACAAAGAGTCGGACATGACTGTGCGACTTCACTTCACTTCTTCTTCAAACCATACTATATTGATTTAAGGAACTTTATTATGTACTGATACCTGATAAAGCAAATTATCCTACAGTGGTATTCTTTTTTGTATTTGTTTAGCCATTCCTAACCCGTGATTCTTTCATATAAACATTAAGATAATATTCAATTCCAAAAAATTCCATTAGAATTGAGAATGCAAGCTAATTGAAATTGCATTTAATTTTTATGTCAATTTGGGGAAAGTTAATATTTTATGATATTAAGTCTTCCAATGGACTTCCCTCGTGGCTCAGTCAGTAAAGAAGCTGCCTGCAGTGCTGGAAACCCGGGTTCAATCCCTGGGTCGGAAGATCCCCTGGAGAAGGAAATGGCAACCCACTCCAGTATTCTTGCCTGGTGAATTCCATGGACAGAGGAGCCTGGCGGGCTACAGTCTATGGAATCGCAAAGAGTCTGACACAACTGAGTGACTAACTCTTTTTGCCAAGTCTTCCCAACCAATAAGTGCTCCATTTTAAAATTTTTGTTTTCTGCTGTTTAATTAACTTTTAAAGTTTACTGCTTATAAGTTTTTTCCTTTGTTAAATGCTTTATTCCCTAGTATTTGATACTATTCACTATTGTGAATTCACTATTGTGAATTCACTATTGTGAATGGAGTGCTTTTCCCATTTGCATTTACTTTTTCTAAAAATTAAGTAAAGCTATTGATTTTCTATATTCTACTTCTATCTATTTTACCAAGTTCTCTGATTATTTTCAGCTTTCTATTACAGTGTTTGGGTTTTCTAAACATATAATAGTATCAGTCCCCAAAAATGATAGTTTTATTTCCTCTTTGCCAGTGTTTGCACCATTTATTTATTTCATTTTCATGTCTTATTCTATTTCCCAGAACCTCCAACACAGTGTTTAATAAAAATTTCATGAAAGTCATCCATGTCTCATTCCTGACTGAAATGGTTAGTGCTTTGTCACTTAGGGTAATATTTATTATTTGGCTTTAATATATATTCCTTATTATATTTAACTAGTTTTCTTCTATGTCTGTTTTATTTAGCTATTTTATATATATATATATATATATTTACACATATATATATAGGTTGATAAATATTTTTATGGCTTTAAAGCACCTATTATAGTAATATGGTTTTCTCACCCTTGTGTTGATAAAATGGATTCAGTTCAGTTCAGTTGCTCAGTTGTGTCCGACTCTTTGCGACCCATGAACCGCAGCACACCAGGCCTCCCTGTCCACCACCAACTCCCGGAGTTTACCCAAACTCATGTCTATTGAGTTGGTGATGCCATCTAACCATCTCATCCTCTGTCGTCCCCTTCTCCTCCTGCCCTCAACCCTTCCCAATATCAGGATCTTTTCAAATGAGTCAGCTCTTCACATCAGGTGGCCAAAGTATTGGAGTTTCAGCTTCAACATCAGTCCTTCCAATGAACACTCAGAACTGATCTCCTTTAGAATGGACTGTTTGGATCTCCTTGCAGTCCAGGACACTCTCAAGAGTCTTCTCCAACACCACAGTTCAAAAGCATCAATTCTTCAGCGCTCAGCTTTCTTTATAGACCAATTCTCACATCCATACATGACCACTGGAAAAACCATAGCCTTGACTAGGTGGACCTTTGTTGACAAAGTAATGTCTCTGCTTTTGAATATGCTGTCGAGGTTGGTCATAACTTTCCTTCCAAGGAGTAAGCGTCTTTTAATTTCATGGCTGCAGTCACCATCTGCAGTGATTTTGGAGCTCAGAACATGTCATCCATTGTTTCCACATCTAATTTCCATGAAGTGATGAGACCGGATGCCATGATCTTAGTTTTCTGAATGTTGAGCTTTAAGCCAACTTTTTCACTCCCCTCTTTCACTTTCACCAAGAGGCTCTTAGTTCTTCACTTTCTGCCATAAGGGTGGTGTCATCTGCATATCTGAGGTTATTGACATTTCTCCCAGCAATCTTGATTCCACCTGTGTTTCTTCCAGCCCAGCATTTCTCATGATGTACTCTGCATAGAAGTTAAATAAGCAGGGTGACAATATACAGCATTGACATACTCCTTTTCCTATTTGGAACCAGTCTATTGTTCCATGTCCGGTTCTAACTGTTGCTTCCTGACCTGCATACAGATTTCTCAAGAGGCAGTTCAGGTGGTCTGGTATTCCCATATCTTTCAGAATTTTCCACAGTTTATTGTGATCCACACAGTCAAAGTCTTTGGCATAGTCAATAAAGCAGAAGTAGATGTTTTTCTGGAACACTCTTGCTTTTTTGATGATCCAGCAGATGTTGGCAATTTGATCTCTGGTTCCTCTGCCTTTTCTCAATCCAGCTTAAACATCTGGAAGTTCACGGTTCATGCGTTGCTGAAGCCTGGCTGAGAGAATTTTGAGCATTACTTTACTAGCGTGTGAGATGAGTGCAATTTGCGGTAGTTTGACCATTCTTTGGCATTGCCTTTCTTTGGGATTGGAATGAAAACTGACCTTTTCCAGTCCTGTGGCCACTGCTGAGTTTTCCAAATTTGCTGCCATAATGAGTGCAGCACTTTCACAGCATCATCTTTCAGAATTTGAAATACCTCAACTGAAATTCCATCACCTCCACTAGCTTTGTTTATAATGATACTTCCTAAGGCCCACTTGACTTCACATTCCAGGATGTCTGGCTCTAGATGAGTGATCACACCATCATGATTATCTGGGTTGTGAAGATCTTTTTTGTATAGTTCTTCTGTGTATTCTTGCCACCGCTTCTTAATATTCTGCTTCTGTTAGGTCCATACCATTTCTGTTCTTTATTGAGCCCCTTTTTGCATGAAATATTCTCTTGGTATCTCTGATTTTCTTGAAGAGATCTCTAGTCTTTCCTACTCTATTGTTTTCCTCTATTTCTTTGCATTGAAATATTTCTCTCCTTGCTATAAAATGTATTAAGTAGGTAAATATCATGCATGGGACCATGCTACCATTCCTTTACCCTTCCCATGAAACTTGTGTTTTTATCTCTGTGAAAGTTGTAGGATTTTACCTCTTTGACCCCAGTCTTCTAAAATTTCACAGTGAAGTCCCCTGATGCCCCCTGATGTCTTTGGGCTATTTAAGTGTGTTGAATAGGATACTTGATAGGTCCCTTCAGTCTCAACGTTCCTTTTTTTAAATTCTGGGTAATTTTCTTCAGTTATTTTCTTTGATGTCCTTTCTTTCATTTTCTCAATTTATTCTTCTTGGTTTTATACTATTTAGATGTTGTCTTTTCTGGAGCAATGGTCTAATTTTATTTTCTCTATTATTTTCTGTCTCTGCCTTTTGCTTTACCCTGTAGCAGATTGCCTCAAGATTATCTTCCAACCCTCTGTTAAATTTTACATTTCAGCTATTATGTTTTCACACCCAAAGACAGTTTTATTCTCGGGATATTCACTTTTTTTTGTATTCTGAGTCTCATGAATGTAATAACTTTTTCTCTTAATCTGTCTGAGGGTATTGACAGACAGAAATAGAGAAAGAACTGGCCCACATTATGGGAGAGGGGCAGGGCAGAGAGAGCTGCATGGTTTCTCTTTCGCCACAGTTTTTGGCTATTTCTTTATTCTGGTCTTTGTCTTTTATATTAGAAGCTTTGTTCAGATGTCTGGTGATATTTGATTGTCTGCCTATAGGGCCACCCTCAATATCAGTAGCTTTAATTTTCTTTTTTTCCCCCTTTTCTTGCAGGGGGGCAGGGAGCTGGTCATACTTTCCAGAAAATAATCTGATCAGCTCCCTGAAATGTAAAAACCTTGCAGCCAGAGTTCTGGAAGCTCAGTTTCTCTCATTTTCAGTATGGTACACCTACCTCCAACTGATTCTGATGTCCTGAAAACCAGGGAGCATGATACTTCCAGCTTTGTTCTTCTTTCTTGAGATTGCTTTGGCTATTCAGGGTCTTTTGTGGTTCCATAGAAATTTTAGGGTTTTTTGTTTTGATCTGTGAAAAGTGCCATTGGAATTTTAATAGAGATTACATAGAGAAAAGAATGTCTTCATTGTAATTTAAATAAGGTTTTAAGAGGAAGCAAATTTAGATGTGTATTTTGGAATTAAGCAAATTCAGATAAGTATAAAATTTTCAGCTTTAGTCACCCCACACAGTATAGTCAAAATGTATTAGAATGGCATCAAAGCCATGCCTTCCTTTCTAGGCTTATATTTATCACCACATGTCATCTTACTAGTTTAAATTTCACTCAACCACTTTCTTTATAGTACAGTGACCAAACTGTGTTTTGCCTTTGTACCTTGTTCAGCTGGTTTGTACTGTAATGCCCATTGCCCTTCAATTTCCCCCATTTTTGGTGAACAGATCATTGAAGCCTCAGTTCAACTTTTACCTTTCATGTCTTTCTCAGGTAAAAATGGCCATATCTTATATACTCTTCCTCGTATAATTATATATGGGTTTCCCTAGTGGCTCAGCAGTAAAGAATCTGTCTGCAATGCAGGAGTCGTGGGTTCAATTGCTGGGTTGAGAAGATCCCCCAGAGGAAGGCATGGCAACCCACTCAAGTGTTCTTGTGGGGAAAATCCCATGGACAGAGGAGCCTGGTGGGCTACAGTCCATAAGATTGCAAAGAGTCGGACATGACTGAGGTGGCTTAGCACACACACACCTTAAGCACTAATGAGTTTTTTTGTAACATTTTGAACTGAACTTTTAACATGTGGTAAACTGGACTATTTCAGGAGTACAACTTGATAACTTTTTAACATGTGTATGGACTTTTGAAACCATCACCACAGTCAAGATGATGAATTCTGTATCTGCCTCACACTGCATGCTTCAGTGAAATTCACTTAGCTTGAATTTCGCTGCAATAATTGGCTGAACTTTAAGCAGGCATTGAGGCCAGGAGTAAGAGATACACTTTTAAAGGGGTAAGGAAAATCAATTAGGTACAGACACTTGACCCGTAAGGTGGTTCATTCCGAAGGTCACTGCTCATGCGGTTCACAGCATGACAGGCTAGAAGAGTCAAGAAGACATGCTCCTTTCTATATAACTTTTCATTCTTTAAGGTTTTTGACAGGTTCAAAAATTTCACAACCATAGTAAACAGTTGCCATTATTTTTCTGTGCACTACAAATTTATTTGGACTGAAATATTCTGGATTTTCAGAGAGTCTCACCATAGCAAAATAATCTTACACTTGATTTAAATCTCTTAGGCTCTCTGTGAAATTCACTTCTGGCCTTGTCTATATTGTTGTTTAATTAGGGTAGAGCAGGTTTTACAGTTTGAGGAATGACTTTTCTGTCAATAATGTATCAGAAAGTTATTCAGCCAAGGTTTTGACCCCTGCCGTGGCCTCTTGAGACACTTCTCGTTAGAGATGAAGTAATGTAATTTTAAGGACACTCTTTCCTAATGCAGTCTGTTATGAACACATTTTGAGCCTAACATTGTGTTCTGTAAACTTCATGTGACTAGTTTCTAGAATCTACCCTTGTAGCCAAAGTATTTGTGGAGCATGTTTGCCTAGATAGCCAGAAAAAGAGACATTATCCTTCTTGATTAATATTTTAATAATAGAACCTATTGAAATTATAAATGGGATTCAAAGGGTTTTGAAAAAGAAGAAACAAAAAAAAGGTCCTTAGAGATTATTGAGTACCAGTTTTTTTAGATGAAGAAATGAAGGTCCAGAGAGGTAAAGTAATTTCCTCAAGATCACAGGACCAAATAGTGACATACTGAGAATAAACACACGGTCTTAATGTTGTTCAGTTCTGTGATTTTCCAATATGTTACACATAGTCTTTAAACAATAGAAAGTTTTTGGTCCGTGACCATAAAGACATTTCTTTAGATTTATTTAAAGGAAATTTTAAAATTCACTTAAATAAAGTAGCTCAATATTGGAAGACTTTTCTTGAGGCAAAACATAATGCTTTTCTTAAAACCACTAGGCCTCATTTCCAATGCAGAATATACATATATATATGTGTATATATATGTATGTGTATATATATATAATCATGTTTATCCTTTATATATATTTAAAACAATACATCTAAAACCATATGCAAAATAGCCATTAACTGGCATATAAAAGGAAAAAATTAGAGATGTGAAAGAAGAGACATTAATCCAAAGAGCTTATTCATCTTTCAGTTCAGCTCAGATGCCTCTTATTCATAAAGCCTTTCTGATTGCTGTGGTGGAATCACTCTCTCCTCTGTGCTTCCCTGACAGCTTTTCTTTCTTCTCCTGTGGCATGTTGAACACACTGATTTTCATTAGCTCTTGTTAGGCCTGTCTGCTGGTTCCACTACCTTCTAAACAGTGTCGCATAGGGATCATGTGTATTAGTTGAAAAAATGAAAACATGTAAGTACAAACCAAATAACACAAACTTATTTCTTTTCAACATGTAGATTTTAGTCTAAAGAATTTGGTGGCAGTTACTTTAAGCAAATGTAGAATAAATCGAATAACACAAAATACTTCACACTTTCACCTAAATCTAAAGTCAGATATAGCCCTATTTTTCTAGAATGGTACAAAGTTGAATCAGAAGAGACAGTACTGATACATTGTAAGCCAGTGGTTCTCAAAGTTTAGCATGTATTGGAATAACTGAAGAGGTTGTTAATACACAGAATGCTGATCCCCACACCAAGATTGCTAATTCAAGTGGGCTGGAAATAGAGCCTGCGTATTTGTGTGTTTAACAGGGTCCCAGGTCATACTACTACTGCTGGTCCAGGAAACTCATTTTCTGAAATGCTATTGTAGCCAAATAGACTAAGAAGAGAGGAGAGGCAAGCTGAAGAAGAGAAGGAAAGAAGCATGGCATTGTGCACAGTGAGTGGGAAGATTAAGGAAAGGAGCAATGTGGAGACCTGACAAAACACCAAAACATTAAAAAATAAGGCCTGTCTCCACTTCCTGCTTCCCTAACTGGGGTACCACTGATCTGACACCTAGTCATTCTGAAATAAAGGAACTGGGCACCACAGCCAAACTCACTCTTTACCAGCCAGTCAGTAGTATTTCAGAAAATCAGCCTCCTTCTCCAGCCAACCTTTTGAAAGCAGTGCTTGAGGGACAACTTTCCTACACAACACTAAAATCTCATGGAGCAAAAGGCAAATCATAAGGAAATCTTAGATGATGTCTTTTTTTCACATATAAAGAAATGAAAACCTTATCTAATGGAAGAGTCTAATCTGTCACCTGATCACAAAATTCCCTTATGTGCATGCTCAGAGAGACAGACTAGGTACCTATATATGTGCTTATATTAGTACCCAGATGTCTATAGTGGGTCTCATAAATGACACAAAACTGATAGCTTTTTTCTGTATCAGGAGCTTTTCCTGCCTTTGCCTTTCCCCCTTGTACCTTTATCCCTCTACTCTTGTCCAAAGCTTGTTTCCCAACTTAGAATATATTCTTTCTACATCCCAATTGTGCCTGTCTTTTCTTTAATATATATATATATATTCCTGATGAGTCTGCTCCAACAAGGATTCCTCTCTTTTTTCCAGTAACCTTGCTATTTCTTTTTCTCATGTCCAGCACCTTTACAGTTTCTGCAGCCCTTACTGCCTTTTCTCAGCTAGTGAATCCTATATTGTATGTTTGTGTGTTATTTAGGAAAGATACATTCAGAAAGAAAAAAGCCTGATTTTTTTTTTTCCGGAGAATTCTGGCCATTGGTGTGATTTGTTTTCCCCAAGAAAGCAGTAGGAATTAAGTAAATATTTGATTGATTGTTCAGTTTCAACGCTAACTCTCACATCCTTTCAAAAATACCATGGCTCTGTGCGTGGGTGTGTGTTTGTGTTCATTCCAAAAGTTTTGTAGAAGAAAGATACATCAGTTCAGTTCAGTTGCTCAGTCGTGTCTGACTCTTTGCAACCCCATGAATCGCAGCACGCCAGGGCTCTCTGTCCATAACCATCTCCCAGAGTTCACTCAGACCCACGTCCATCGAGTCCGTGACGCCATCCAGCCATCTCATCCTGGGTTGTCCCCTTCTCCTCCTGCCCCCAATCTCTCCCAGCATCAGAGTCTTTTCCAATGAGTCAGCTCTTCGCATGAGGTGACCGAAGTACTGGAGCTTCAGCTTTTGCATCATTCCTTCCAAAGAAATCCCAGGGTTGATCTCCTTCAGAATGGACTGGTTGGATCTCCTTGCAGTCCAAGGGACCCTCAAGAGTCTTCTCCAACACCACAGTTCAAAAGCATCAATTCTTCGGCGCTCAGCCTTCTTCACAGTCCAACTCTCACATCCATACATGACCACAGGAAAAACCATAGCCTTGACTAGACAGACTTTTGTTGGCAAAGTGATGTCTCTGCTTTTGAATATGCTATCTAGGTTGGTCATAACTTTTCTTCCAAGGAGTAAGCGTCTTTTAATTTCATGGCTGCAATCACCATCTGCAGTGATTTTGGAGCCCAAAAAAATAAAGTCTGACACTGTTTCTATTGTTTCCCCATCTATTTCCCATGAAGTGATGGAACCAGATGCCATGATATTTGTTTTCTGAATGTTGAGCTTTAAGCCAACTTTTTCACTCTCCTCTTTCATTTTCATCAAGAGGCTTTTTAGCTCCTCTTCACTTTCTGCCATAAGGATGGTGTCATCTGCATATCTGAGGTGATTGATATTTCTCCCGGCAATCTTGATTCCAGCTTGTGTTTCTTCCAGTCCAGCGTTTCTCATGATGTACTCTGCATAGAAGTTAAATAAGCAGGGTGACAATATACAGCCTTGACGTACTCATTTTCCTATTTGGAACCAGTCTGTTGTTCCATGTCCAGTTCTAACTGTTGCTTCCTGACCTGCATACAGATTTCTCAAGAGGCAGGTCAGGTGGTCTGGTATTCCCATCTCTTGAAGAATTTTCCACAGTTTATTGTGATCCGCACAGTCAAAGGATTTGGCATAGTCTATAAAGCAGAAGTAGATGTTTTTCTGGAACTCTCTTGCTTTTTCCAGGATCCAGGGGATGTTGGCAATTTGATCTCTGGTTCCTCTGCCTTTTCGAAAACCAGCTTGAACATCAGGGAGTTCATGGTTCACGTATTGCTGAAGCCTGGCTTGGAGAATTTTGAGCATTATTTTACTAGCATGTGAGATGAGTGCAATTGTGCAGTAGTTTGAGCATTCTTTGGCATTGCCTTTCTTTGGAATTGGAATGAAAACTGACCTTTTCCAGTCCTGTGGCCACTGCTGAGTTTTCCAAACTTGCTGCCATATTGAGTGCAGCACTTTCACAGCATCATCTTTCAGGATTTGAAACAGCTCAACTGGAATTCCATCACCTCCACTAGCTTTGTTCGTAGTGTTGCTTTCTAAGGCCCACTCGACTTCACATTCCAAGATGTCTGGCTCTAGATTAGTGATCACATCATCATGATTATCTGGGTCGTGAAGATCTTTTTTGTACAGTTCTTCTGTGTATTCTTGCCACCTCTTCTTAATATCTTCTGCTTCTGTTAGGTCCAGACCATTTCTGTCCTTTAGCCCATCTTTGCATGAAATATTCCCTTGGTATCTCTAATTTTCCTGAAGAGATCCCTAGTCTTTCCCATTCTGTGTTTTCCTCTATTTCTTTGCATTGATCACTGAAGAAGGCTTTCTTATCTCTTCTTGCTATTCTTTGGAACTCTGCATTCAGATGCCTATATCTTTCCTTTTCTCCTTTGCTTTTCGCCTCTCTTCTTTTCGCAGCTATTTGTAAGGCCTCCCCAGACAGCCATTTTGCTTTTTTGCATTTCTTTTCCATGAGGATGGTCTTGATCCCTATCTCCTGTACAGTGTCACGAACCTTGGTCCATAGTTCATCAGGCACTCTATCTATCAGATCTAGACCCTTATATCTATTTCTCACTTCCACTGTATAATCATAAGGGATTTGATTTAGGTCATACCTGAATGGTCTAGTGGTTTTCCCTACTTTCTTCAATTTAAGTCTGAATTTGGCAATAAGGAGTTCATGATCTGAGCCACAGTCAGCTCCTGGTCTTGTTTTTGTTGACTGTATAGAGCTTCTCCATCTTTGGCTGCAAAGAATATAATCAATCTGATTTCAGTGTTGACCATCTTGTGATGTCCATGTGTAGAGTCTTCTCTTGTGTTGTTGGAAGAGGGTGTTTGCTATGACCAGAGCGTTTTCTCGGCAAAACTCTATTAGTCTTTGCCCAGCTTCATTCCACATTCCAAGGCCAAATTTGCCTGTTACTCCAGATGTTTCCTGACTTTCTACTTTTGCATTCCAGTCCCCTGTAATGAAAAGGACATCTTTGTTGGGTGTTAGTTCTAAAAGATCTTGTAGGTCAAGACCTGAAAGAGAATTTTCTAATAGTCCATCATGCCAGTTATTTGATAGGTAGACTTTAGTGTTCCAAAATTAAAAAACTAGACTTAATTTCTACTTGAGATTTAAGGCCCAAGGTATGTGTCACTAATAATTGTACAGTGTTGCCTAATGAATTATACATTGTTGTTATCTGTCCTAATACACTGGCCTACTTACTAAATTTTATTTCCTATTTCTTTAGTGACTAGATGACTGTGTAAGACAATAGTAAAAAAATTTTTTTAATGAAGAAGAGGCTATTTTGAATTCTCTTGCTGAAAAATCGCATAGCTAGGAAATGTAAAGGAAAATATATTAAAATATTCTAACAATGGTAGCATGAAGAAACTTCCAGGAATTATAAACTCTAGAATGACCTGATTTGGGGCTCCTGGTCACTTACCTCCACACATTTACTTCCATTTCCCTTCTGAAACTCAACTAGAAGTGACAATATAGAAATTTTTTAAAGATAAACAGAAATCAACAAGCACAGAGAAAATAGGTAAAGAAATGTAGCACAAAAATTTTAAAAGCGAGAAAGCAAGAGTTAAATGATTTAATGGACACGAGAAAGGTAAAATTAGGAAGACAGAAGAAAGCAGAGAAGCAGTCTGATTTATAGCACAGAACTCTCCAAAGGCTCAGAAGTTGGTTGGAGTAAAGAAATTATATCTGTGGTGAAAGCCCAAACAAGGATAGTAAATATGAAGAAGAGGAAACAAATGATAAAAATGTGATGAAGACAGAACTAACATTAATTGATTCAAGTTCAAGAGGACAATGGTTGTATAGCTGTTTAATGCAGAGCCCCCGGCACAACGTACCTAGTTCAACTGAAGATATTTGTTGAGTGGATAGATGGACGCAGGGTCACATTGGAAGCATCATCTTGATATCTGGTTGAATGTGGGGTATGACGTTATACAAAGGTTCCTGGCTAGTTGACTGAATAGATACTTGTCCTTTTTACCAAGTTAATATGGAAGAGTATCAGGCTTGAAGATGGGTATGAGAGGTGGAGATAATTCAGTTTAAGATATATTAAATTTGAGGTCTTTACAACAGATTGAAAGAGCCCAGTCTGCTGGAGCTGAGGATAGTTGTCTGTGCTAGAAATAGAGTGGCACTGTATCTCACAGAAATGGTTGAGCCAGCCTAAGGAAAATTGGCAGTAAAAAAGATGAGATCTAAGGGTGAAAAAATAAATAAATTAATTAGAAATACTGACATTTAAGGAGTGGGCAGAATAATAAAAACTAAAACATTGAGATGAAAGATCCACAAGAAAAGGCATAAGAGGAGAAAAATGGGGTCATGGAGGCCAAGGTAGGAAATTAAGAATGAAGTGGCTAGAAAGAATGCAGCCCACAGTGGTAGAGTAGGGAGACTCTGAATTCACCTCTTCCCGTGGGCACACCAAAATTACAGCTATTTACAGAGTAACTATTGATGAGAAAGATTGGAAGACTAACAGAAAAGATTTTGTATAACTGAAGTCTTAAAGACAGATCCACAGCAAATCAAGTAGTAGGGAGAGACTGAATACAGTCATGACCCATACCACCAGGTGGGCAGCCCACAAATGGGAGGATAATTACAATTACCAGGGTTCTCCCCAAGGAGTGAGTGGTCCAAGCTCCCCATCCCTGGACTCCTACATTGGGAAGATGAGCCCCCAGAATGTTTGACTTTAATTAAGGCCAGCAGGGCTTACTTTCTGGAGAGCCAGAGGGCTGTGGGAAATAGAGACTCCTCAAGTGTGCACATGAAATCTCACATGCTCCAGTACCCAAGGCCGAAGCAGTAATTTGAAAGGAGCCTGGGTTGGACCCACCTGCTGATCTTGGAGAGCCTCCCAGCAAGGCAGGAAGCAAGTTGAGCTCGCCTTGAAGACAAGAACACTAGCAGCAACCATTTTGAGATCTCGTTCTACCACATGAAGTCTAGTGCTGGTGAGTGCCATTTTGGAATCTTTTACTCTGTAGCTTATTAGCACCAGGACCCAGCCCATAGCCACCCTGGAATGTGACCCTGTCTACCAGGGAGCCCCGGACCTGGTCCCACGTACCAGTTTGCCACCACTAGCCCTGGGATCCCCCAGGGCCCTACAGTTACAGACCCTGGGACCCACCTCCACCTACCAGTCAGCAAGCACCAGCCCCTGGAGCCCCTGGGCCTTGGCCCTATCAGCAGGCCAACACCAGCTCTTAGACACCTCAGATCACTCAGGCAGCTACCCCAGGATCCAGCCTCTGAGGCCAAAAAGGAATAGCATGATATAAAGTGATGAAAGGGGAAAATCTGCAGCAAGAATATTCTACCCGACAAGGCTTTCATTCAGGTTTGATGGAGAAATCAAAAGTTGTACAAACAAAAGCTCAAAAAGCGTTCAAAACCACCACTAACTTTACAAGAAATGTTAAAGGGACAACTTCTAAGCGAAAAAGAAAAGGTCACAACTACTAACATGAAAATCACAAAAAGAAAACTCTAATTGGTAAAGGCAAATATACAGTAAAAGTAGTAAAGCAAAGCCATATATAAAGATAGTAGTAAGTTTAAAAGCAAAAACAGTAAAATCATCTATCCATGATAAGTATTTAAGGGATACACAGAACAAAAAAATGTAAAACGTGTAATCAAAAACAGTAAATGCAGGGGCAATGAAAGTTGCTCAACTGTCTGACTCTTTGCAACCCCATCCATGGTCTGTCCATGGAATTCTCCCTGCAAGAATACTGGAGTGGGTTGCCTGCTATTCTCTTCTCCAGGGGATCATCCTGAACCAGGGATCGAACCCGGATCTCCTGCAATTCAGGCAGATTCTTTACCCTCTGAGCTACAGGAGATTCCCAAATGTAGGGATTGGGGGGTGAGAAAAATGCAGGGTAGTTACAGTGTATTTATGGGGGAAGGGTACGGTAAGAGGTGAGCTTCCCCGGTGGCTCAGCAGTAAAGACTTTGCCTGTTATGCCGGAGATGTGGAAGGAGCTGCAGTTTTGATCCCAGGGTTGGAAAGATCCCGTGGAGAAGGAAATGGCAGCCCACTCCAGTATTCTTGCCTGGGAAATCCCATGGACAGAGGAGCCTGGCAGACTGCCAAAGAGTTCAACACGACTTAGCAACTGAACGACAACAGGGTAAGAAACAGATGAGGGAGATTAAGAGGTACAAACTTCCAGGTACAAAAAAGTCACAGTATGAAATGTACAGTGTGGGAAATATAGTCAGTAACTGTGTAATAAAATCTTTGGTTTTATAGTGTAGCTTATCCTGGTGTTCAGTTGGAAATGTACAGAAATATCAAATTGCTGTTATGTAACAGGAACTAACACTATTCTAGGCCAGTTATACTTCAAGAACAAATGGATTTGTGTTTACCAGCGGTGGAAGGTCAGAGGAGGGGAAATTGAATGAAGACAGTCAAAAAATACAAAATCCCAGTTATAAGTACTAGGAATGTAATGTACAATATGATGAGTATAATTGACACAGCTGTTTGTTGTATTTGAAAGTTAAGAGAGTAAATCCTGAATTCTTGTCACAGAGATATAACTTTGTTTCTTTAATTTGACATCTATATGAGATGACAGATGTTCACTAAATAATATTGTTTGAAATGACTATATAGAAGTAAAGTTAATTTATATGAATAAATATACAATTTGTGATTTGGAAAATATAGGCACCAAAATTTTACATTGGTTGTATAACAGTCATGGGATTTATCACAAGATATTTTGGGGTTTTTTTTCCCACTTAACCTGCATTTCCTAGATCTTTTATAATGAAATGGAAGTGTGTGGGGTTTTTTTAAAGGAAAGTAGTGTTTTAAAAAAGATAAAATATGTGTTTAATCTTAACAAATGGTATAGAGGTTAAATTAAATGTCTAAACATAATCCATTTGGTTGGCAGGTAAGAGGTGGAAAGTGGTGAGCTTTGCCAGTGAAAGTGGGGGTAGGAAGTTCAAAAGGCCAAAGCCAATCTAGAGAGGGTTGATTTTCTGTCCAGTGCCTAGTTTTTGTTGTCATTAAGAAATAAACTCAGAATTTGCAAACATTGTTTTCTTAGGATTCCCAGAAATGCTTTCATTTGCTACTATCCTGACCTTATGTAACACTTTACATTTCATTGAGTGTTTCCCTATCAGTGCCTCAGGAAAAATACATGTAACTATAGGATTGATAATTCCTTGCCTATTTATTTTTAAGGATGGTTAGATGTGGTTGAGTCTGACTTTTTACATATTTCATTCATTGTATGGAATCTGATTTTGACTTTCAAGATTTTCATAAATAATGCTGCTGCTGCTGCTGCTGCTGCTGCTGCTGCTGCTGCTGCTGCTGCTGCTGCTGCAGCTAAGTCGCTTCAGTCATGTCCGACTCTGTGTGACCCCATAGATGGCAGCCCCACTAGGCTCCCCTGCCCCTGGGATTCTCCAGGCAAGAACACTGGAGTGGGTTGCCATTTCCTTCTCCAATGCATGGAAGTGAAAAGTCAAAGTGAAATCGCTCAGTCGTGTCTGACTGTAAGCGACCCCGTGGACTGTAGCCCACCAGGCTCCTCCGTCCATGGGATTTGCCAGGCAAGAGTACTAGAGTGGGGTGCCATTGCCTTCTCCAAATAATGCTGCTTATGAGTCTTAAAAGTTTTTCCCAGTATCCATTTTTAACTCTTTACAAAGATATTCCAAAATATTCTTACTGAAACTAAGAGCTATTTAAGTTTTTTCTAATCATATGTTATCATTATTTTTATAATGTAAGTCATGAGGAAAATTGTCTCCAATTATTACTATTTCCAATAATTGGCTATATAAGTATTTGATTATTTTATCTTTTGCTAATGTTACAAAGGCAGCATAATGATAACCTGTGGGTTAAAATGCTAAAAACAGTGACTTCCATGGCAGTCCAGTGGTTAAGACTCCGTACTTTCAATGCAAGGTGTTTGATCCCCGGTCAGGCAGCTAAGATCCCACAAGCTGCACAGCACGGCCAAGAAAATAAAATGCTATAAAGAGCTGTTTGTTTTCCTTTATAACCTCACTTATATAATCAATACCTGAAGGCTTTTCTAATGTAAAAGGCTTTTCTGTAGGTTTTACTTATTTATTAGTTCTAAATCAGACAGATTTATAATTCATTTCCTTTTTTTGTCACAGGAATTTAAAGTATGGTCTTTGGAGGGGTGGGAGTATAGGAAAACAAACAAAAAATATGTTATAGTAGCTACCTTGAAACTGTAAACTGTATAAATTATTAATGTTATCTCTTCATGGCTACATCCACTAGCTTTTCCTTGCTTTGAAGATAGAGGAAGCAGTTTATCAACTAGAATTTCTTTTTGAAGCACTCTCTTTCCTTAGCTCCATGATGAAACATTTTCTACATATCCTTGTACCTTTCTGGCCATTCTTTCTCCATCTTTTAAAGTTCATCCTTCTCCACTTGGCCTTTAATTTTTAAAGCTTCATATTCTTTTTGTTTTTGTCTCATTCTATACTTACTTCAAGAATGATCTTTTTCACATGTACAACAATCTACTGCCTATATGTTGATGACTCTTAGAAGTTTATTTTCTACCCAGACCTTTGTTCTGAGCTCTACATCTTTATGTCCAGCTGGGTGCCTGATATCTCATTTTCATGTGTCAGAGACGGTCAGCTTTACAAACTAAGCTCATGATGATGAATTTCCTTTACCCCTCAACTCTCAAACCTGATTCCCTTTCACCATTCCCAATCTTGGCAAATGGCACCACAACTGATCCAGCTATGCAAACTAACCCCTTCTCCTCCTGCCTTTAATCTTTCCCAGCATCAGGGTCTTTTCTAATGAGTCAGCTCTTCACATCAGGTGGCCGAAGTATTGGCGCCTCAGCAGCATTATCCTATAGCCAGTAGATCTTTTCAGGCTACATATCTGTCTTAGCCTGGGTTCCCCAGAAAACAATGTGTGTACTACTGTTGTATTAGGAAATTGTTTCAGGTTGGAAACAGATTCTGAGGCAGAGTTTAGTTCAAAGGATGTTTGTTAGGGAGTGATCTTTGGATTAACAGCTGTAGGAGGGAAGGGAAAAAAATAGAAATGGGCAAAATGGGCAAAAGGAGAAGTCAGGCAACATTGTGGGCTCAAGGTTAGTCTCATTCTAACCCACACAGAGCTCTGGGACTGGAGTGGTCCCACATTATGTGAGAATAGCTGGGTATGGACACAAGCCTTGATCAGTCATTGAATATTTACTGCTTCAGGAAGGGCTGTTGACAGCATTGCCGAGTCATGGCAGCAACAAGTCCTTCCTTGAAAGGGTATTTGGATAAGGCATTGTCATGTTCATTCCTTGTGCTGGTCACCTCCACTTCTGCAACAGTATTCAGAAGCAGTCCTCCAGAATTCTAGTGTGCCTTTCTTGCTGGGGGAAACTGAGAAGAGGGTAAGTGGGGAAAACATTAGCCCCTGCAGATGTAGCTGATGGTAGGAATGCAAATGATACTTACCTCTCTTCTTATGACTCAAACCGTCATCCTGGAGAGGTCTTAGCCTCTGGTCACCCGTCTTTCTCAGCCCAGAGTTGTTGCATGGGTTCGTTTTCTATCAGAATTTAGCAAGGAAGTACCAAGAGGTACCCAAGGACTTAACCTGGGTGTCAGACATTCCTCCTTGCTCCCGCTGTATGACATTAGCCCTACCTCCCTGGCATTCAGGTTCAGTTTTGGGGGGGTTTTCTTGCCAAGATGATGGCTCCTCTTGTCTGCCAGTTCCTTGGCAACAGCTGTAGTTTACAGATTAATAAGATTCTTGTTTTGTCCCCTAGTAAAATTTGTCCCTCCTTTGGGGAATAGAATCTGTAACCTTGTACAGCTCAAAGTTATAGCAGTGGAAAGTGCAAATTCTCTAAGTGGGTCACTGATTGTGGTAGTAAGCAGGGCTTCTTAATTCTTGGATCTGCCACAGAGCCCTTTCTTGTTCTGGGTCCTGGTTCAGAGTTCTGTTCAGAGCTGGCGGCTTTCTGTGTCATCTGGTGTGAGCCTATACAGGAGTCCTAGATGTGAAATATGCTTTCATCATAGCCATAGAGGCCTACCAGAATTTGTGCTTCCTTCCTCATTTCCTTATGATGAGAGATACAAGATGCAACAAATTGCCCTTTTTCTTTGAATGAGATGTCCCAGCAGGCCAGAACCTTTATAATGTTTATCTCCCATCTTCTGCAGTGCTTGTCTCACCAAGATTTCCAGCGTGGTGGCCACTTCTGGCTCATCCAGGCTGATTAGCATGGTGTCATCAGTGTGGTAGATCAGCATAATGTTCTAGGTGACATTTAATGCCCAAGTTTCTTCCAGCTAAAGTTGGATGGGAGGGGGATTTAATTAATATATCCCTGAGGCAAAATTGTAAATACTTAATTACCATTGTCCATTTCATGTAAATACAGACTGTTTCATATCCTCCTCTGTGATAGAGATAGAATTTATTCACCAAATCATTGGCTTCATGCAGCATTCCTGTCACCATAATCTGCAGCAGCAAAGACAACGTGTCTTTATTATATAACTGCCATGGGAGCTTCCTCATGGTTGGATTTGTTGTAGTCTGCTTTTATACTCTTGTATCTGTGTGGTTTCTGCAGACAGAAGACTGGAGAATTAAACAGAGCTATGACAGAGACCATCACTCCTGTATCCATTAAATCATTAAGACTGGAACTAATTTTCACTGTTACCACCAGTAAATCCATTTAAAATAGGAACTAAAGTTTCATACCAAATAGTGGGGGAAGCATTTGATATATTATATTTAAAAGAAGAAATGTAAAATTCTATTTTAACAAATATTTAGGTTATTTTTACCATGTGCTGATATTTTTAGAACCAAAATATGAATCTCACTTTCCTTGGGGGAGGTAAAAGTATTTAAAATTATTTTCCAACAAAATTGCATCATGACTTACTTTATGTTTGGCTTTTACAGCACTGTCCCAAAGATGATCCTTTTTGAAAAAATATTTAAAGCCTTCACGATTGTTCTTAAGGGACTCTCTTAATCCTCTGACAGCAAATCTTATTCTTTTAAAACACTTAGCATAAAATCATCCTAACCAGTGATCTTTTTTTCACTTGATCTAATTTTGTTAGATTTTCCTTTGTCAGTATGATTTGATAGAAGCAATTCTTTGACATTGCTTTGGTAGACTTTATGAAATCCTATATTGTTTACATTGCTGTGTTTGATGGGGTGAATAGAGGTAGAGGCCAATGTTAATATGAAAGTGTATTTCAGAGAATGGACACAGGTATTTGAAAGGCTGAATCCCTTTGCTATTCACCTGAAATTAACACACCATTGTTTGTTAATTAGCTATTTTTTTCAATTGCTAAATTGTGCTTGGACTCTGCGACCCCCTGGACTGTAGCACCCCAGGCTTCCCTGTCCTTTGGTTATACCTCAATACAAAATAAAAAGTGAAAAAAAAAGTACAGCAGTGTTAAATTGGATGTGTGTTTCAGTAGTGACTAATTTGATGATGATGATGAAATGGTGGTGATTATTCCTTTTGCCTTGATTCTTTGGATCAAAATTTTGTGTGGGAGATTAATCCATGATGTTGGATATAACCATAAATTATTTTCACTTTTATGTAGTATTCTTTTGTATCAGTATACCACATTTTATTCATTCTACCAAATACTTTTTTTCATTTTTCCGTTTGATGCTTCCTGAACTCTTAGCATATGAAGGCTAAATTCTTTTTATTATTTCTTTTACTTCTTCCTGCTTTGTCCTCTTCTTCCAGCACTCCTATTAGGCATATTTTAGTAGCTTTGGCTTGATTCTCTGTATTTCTTAATTTTAAAAGAAATTATCAGGACAAAGATGAGATAAATGGATACTATGGGGGGTAAAAATTAACTTCCAGCACTTCCTTTGCATTTTAATTTTAGCAGTCACATTTTAAATTTTCAACTGGTTTTCACAGTTGTAATATAGTTTCAACCTCTTTTGAGGAGATTATAATTAGTGGAAATTTTCTTTTGCCTGAATTATGTGTTTCACAGATGCCATTTTCATATTCAGTTCTATACTTTATTGCATTTGAGAGGCAACAGGACATAGAGCTTTGAAGCGTAAACATTGGAGTGAGACTGCTGGGTTTGAATTCTTCCTCTGTTGTTTGTGCAATTATTTAACCTCTAGAAACTAGTTCCTTCCTAAACAAAATGGACCCAATTCTAGTGTCTACCTCCTAGAGATGTTGTAAAAATTAAATGAAATAATTTCTGTGTGTCCAAACTGAAAATGTTTGCTATTAATACTTAGTAAGCACTTAATAAATGTTAGCTATTATTACTATATGTCAGGTGCACTGTCCTAGTTTCCAGACATATAAAACTGAAGCAGGCTTGCACCATTCACTCAGAAACTTAAGACTTGATATTATTTGTCAAGTCTAGCATTCATCTTCTGTCTCAGTAGGACTGATGGTACATATTAAATAACCATAGTGTTCAAAATTGTGATACATTTTCAGTGGTTTTATTAGCTGATTGAGCATTAAAATATAAGCTGAGGCTGAAACAACAAGAGTCTCACTGCTTATTTTGTACTTAGCACTGTACTTAGAGGGCTTCCTAGGTGGTGCTAGTAGTAAAGAACCTGCTTGCCAATGCAGGAGACGCAGGAGACCCAGGTTCAATTCCTGGGTTGCGAAGATCCCCTGGAGGAGAGCATGGCAACCCACTTCAGTATTCTTGCCTGGAGAATCCCACGGACAGCCTGGTGGGCTACAGTCCATAGGGTCCAAAGAGTCAGACACAACTGAAGCAACTTAGCATGCAAGCACACCCTGTACCTGGGAAGGGTGGACAAACCTGAGGGCATTCATGTGGAGGTGCCAACGAGGAGGAGTGTAAATGATGAAGCAAAGCATGGGTGGTTTTGTAGAGGCATTAGATGTGATACGAGTAGTTATAATGTGGAATTGTTTGTTGTTCAGTCATTAAGACATGTCCAACTCTTTATGGCCCCATGGACTCCTCTGCCCTCCACAATCTCCCGGAGTCTGCTCAAATTCATGTTTGTTGAGTTGGTGATGTGGAATAGAAGATGATAAAAAAAAACAAGCAGACTGACTAGAGCCGTGGCTTATGACTGGAGGGCCATATGGTTGGTTAAGTGTGGAGATTGGTCCACACCACAGAGGTCTTACAAGGTTAGCAAAAGACTTTGCTCATTATCCGGTAATGGTCAGAACATAGCTGACATTTTTGAGCAGGAGAGTAATATGATATACAGAGGTATTTTTGGCTTTGGTAGTTTTAATTTTTGTCTCTGTGTAGAAGATACAAATGTTCTCAGTGTTTTGGACAACTCAAAAAAAATTTTTTTTCTGAGCTATGTCTAATCCAAACTCAAAAAAAATTTTGTAAGACATCATGCCTTTTGGCCTTATTTTTTTCTTTTAATGTTTACATATATCATTTTTGAGAGATTCCAAAATTTTATGAAAACAGGAATGCTGGTTATAACAGTTCCAAAGGTATGCAAATCCAAATATGAAATAATTGAGGGTAATGAGAAATTAAGATTGCAAGGCTCACTCTTCAATTGTAGGAGGAAAATTAAAGGTAAACCACATAGCAAAGTTCACAATAAAACATGTATAGGCATTCAAGTCCTTGCAAGCTTATAAACTGCCTGGTATGCCTATAACTACTTTGCTATTATGTGGCCAAAACACAGGGGACTTCAGGATGTGTATTTACGAACTGATTCCCCAACAGATAACTGCACTATGCTGAAATGCTATTGCTATGTCAATGATTGTACTTCTTGTTTCAAAATTTTTCCATTTTTCAATCTAATTAACTTAGAATGTCTCTAACGTGATTTACAAAGAATTTTATATTTTTATTTTGCAATCAGCATTTGACTGGCGCTCAGGTTTGAGACATGCACTACAATGTGTAAACATTTTGTAAGATAATAAATAGCTTCTAAATGTTTTATGATTGCCTGTTCCCTGCTAATTGGTCATGGATTGAAATTCCTCATTGTTTAATTTTTTTTAATTTGTGGGAAATTTGTATAAATGACTGTGTGGGACTTCATATCACAGCTGTTGTCATTTAAAGTTTGGACAGCATCATTACAAATGAAGCCCTGCTGTGAAATCAAAGTCAAAAGGCATCTTGGCATCCCAATCATTTCCTTAGGAGAAGATTACAGCTCAAGTCTGTTGAACTTTATTGCCTTGGGCCTCATGACAGTCTTCAGAAACATGCAAGGCATTTCTGTTAAAGAAACTCAGATGTGCTAGGACACAGGGGATGACATTCTTGCACATAACAGTGTCCTAAGCAAGAGAATGAGGAATAAGTTAGGAAGAAAAAAAGATGATTCACACTTTTTGCTGTATTCTGGGATTACAAAATCCATGGAGATGACAGAACAGGAAAAGGATGTGGTGTTTTCCTATATGGCCTCCGTATTTTTTCCAGTTTTACTGAAGTATAATCAGCAAATAAATTTGTGATGTATTTAGAGTGTACGCCATGATGATGATTTAAAATACCATACATTGTAAAAGGATTCCCACAATCGAATTAATTAACACATCCATCACCTTGCAGATTTACCTTTCTGGGGAGGGTGAGAATACTTAAATTCTACTTTCTTAGCAAATTTTAATTATATAACAGTATTATCAACTATAGTCACTATGTTATACATTAGATTCTCAAACCTTATTCATCTTATATGTACTCTTTTACCAGCATCTTCCCATTTCTCCCATACCCTAGCCCCTGGCAACCACCATTCTACTCTTTCTTGGTTCTACTTTTTTTTTTAAGACTACACCTTTAAGTGATACCATGCAGTATTTGTCTGTCTTTGCCTGGTTCATTTCACTTAACCATAATACCCTCTACGTTCATCCATGTTGTTCCAAGTGGCAGGATTTTTTTTCTTTATAAGGCTGAACAATATTGCATATATAAACTATATTTTCTTTACACATTCATTCTTTGATGGATACTTAGGTTGCTTCCACACCTTGGGTGTTGTGAATAATTCTGCAATGAACATGGGAGTACAGAATTCTCTGTAAGATGATGATTTTCTTTGCATTGTATATATACCCAGAAGTGGGATTCTTGGATCATATGATAGTTTTATTTTTAGTTACTTAGGGAACCTCCAGTTGTTTTCCATAGTGACTGTACTAGTTTACTTTCCTGCCAACAGTGTGCAAGGATTCCCTTTTCTCTACATCCTCCTCAGCAATTTTTTCTTGTCTTTTTGGTAATTCAGTTCAGTCGCTCAGTCATGTCCGACTCTTTGCGACCCCATGAATGATAGTCATGCCAGGCCTCCCTGTCCATCACCAAGTCCCAGAGTCCACCCAAACCCACGTCCATCTCATCCTCATCCTCTGTCGTCCCCTTCTCCTCCTGCCCTCAATGTTTCCCAGCATCAGGGTCTTTTCAGATGAGTCAGTTCTTCGCAGCAGGTGGCCAAAATATTGGAGTTTCAGCTTCAAAATCAGTCCTACCAAAGAACACCTAGGACTGATCCCCTTTAGGATGGATGGTTGGATCTCCTTGCAGTCCAAGGGACTCTTGAGTCTTCTCCAGCACCACATTTCAAAAACATCATTTCTTTGGCACTCAGCTTTCTTTATAGTCAACTGTCACATCCATACATGACCACTGGAAAAACTATAGCCTTGACTAGCAGACCTTTGTTAACAATGTCTCTGCTTTTTAATATGCTGTCTAGGTTGGTCGTAACTTTCCTTCCAAGGAGTAAGCATCTTTTAATTTCATGGCTGCAGTCACCATCTGCAGTGATTTTAGAGCCCAGAAAAATAAAGTCAGCCACTGTCTCCATTGTTTCCCCATCTATTTGCCATGAAGTGATTGGAGCAGACGCCATGATCTTCGTTTTCTGAATGTTAAGCTTTATGCCAACTTTTTCACTCTCCTCTTTCACTTTCATCAAGCGGCTCTTTAGTTCTTCTTCACTTTCTGCCATAAGGGTGGTGTTATCTGCATATCTGAGGTTATTGATATTTCTCCCGGCAATCTTGATTCCAGCTTGTGCTTCCTCCAGCCCAGCATTTCTCATGATGTACTCTGCATAATAGCCATTCTAATAATGAAGTTACAGTTCACTGTGGTTTTCATTTGCATTTCTCTGATTATTATCAGAGAGTTATTATTATTATTATCAGGAGTACCTTTTCATGTACCTGTTGGCCATATCTATGTCTTTGAAAAAAATGTTCAGTTACTTTGCCTGTTTTTTAATTGAGTTATTTGGTCTTTTTTGCTCTTGAGTTGTATGAGGTCCTTGAATATTTTGGCTAGGAACCCTTTATTGGATTTATGATTTGCAAATATTTTCCCTTGTTGCATAGGTTGCCTTTTCATTTTGTTGATGGTTTTCTCTGATGTGCAGAAACTTTTTAGTTCGATGTAGCCCCATTTGTTTATTTTATTTTATTTTACTTTATTTTACTTTATTTTACTTTACAATACTGTATTGGTTTTGCCATACATCAACATGAATCTGCCCCAGGTGTACACGTGTTCCCAGTCATGTGTTTATATTTGCTTTTGCTGCCTTTGCTTTAAGAGTCACATCTAAAACATGATTGCCAAGAATATTGGCCAGGAACTTACCACCTGTGTTTTCTCCTAGGAGTTTTATTGCTTCAGGTCTTGTATTCAAGTCTTTAATCCAGTTTGAGTTGGTTTTTGTGTATGGTATAAGATAGAAGTCTAGTTTCATTTTTCATTTGGATATCCAGTTTTCCCAGCCTGCCTTTATTTTAAAATAAAAACATAAATGTGATTCCAAAGTAATGACTGTCTTCTTATTTGCAGGGCAGCAAAGGAGACAGACATAAAGAATAGACTTTCAGTCACTGTGGGTGAGGAAGATAGTGGGATGACCTGAGAGAGTAGTATTGAAACATATACATTACCATATGTAAAATAGAGAGCCCGTGGGGATTTGCTGTATGATGCAGGAAACCCAAAGCTGTGACAACCTAGAGGGGTGGGATAAGGAGGGAGCTGGGAAGAAGGTTTAAGAGGAAGGGAACGTGTGCTTGCCTGTGGCTCATGTTGATGCATGGCAGAAACCATCACCATATTGTAAAGTAATTATCCTCCAGTTTAAAAAAAAATAAACAATTAGTGTTTGTACAACAGTAAGGACACTGCCCACTGCCCTCATAGAAACTTCTTAGATAAACCTGAGTCTTCCTTGTAAAACCAAGCTGCTCTCTCCTAATATGTTATCTTTGCTGGTGTATTCATGGATCCTGATGGTTAATATAAATTCTGTTTGTTTGCTTTTTATGGAAATGAGATGTTTCCCCCTTAGAAATGGGAGCCACATTTATTAGTAGCCATATCTCAGAGACCTTGTTCTACCAGTGACCTTTCTTTTTCAACTCTCTCTCCCTTGGATTTTCCTCCTTGGTGTGCGTGGGTCCCTTCTAATTCTTACAGAATCAAAGGGTTACATAGAATGTAAGTATTCATCTCGCTCAGTACTACCAAGATTCATTCAGCCACCCATTTGGATGTCATAACTCTTCCTCAGCTTCCTCCCCTTTACAGCGATGAGCATTTACACTGGGGGCCTTTGTTTTACTCTACTCACTTAGACCCTCATCATGTCACCAGTAACCTCTTTGATTCACAAGTTTCTTGGCTTTTTCTCAATCTTCATTTTACTGAATTTCATGAAGCTTTCAACACCATTGGTTATTTCTTCTCCTGACATCTATAGTATTGTGCTCAGTCGCGTCTGACCCTTTGTGGCCCCATCACTCTAGCCCGCCTGACTCCTTTGCCCATGGAATTCTCCAGGCAAGAATACTGGAGTGGGGTGCCATTTCCTACTCCAGGGGATCTTCCTGACCCAAGGATTGAACCTGTGTCTCTTGCATCTCCTACATTGGCAGGTAGATTCTTTACCACTAGTACCACCTGGGAAGCCTGACATCTATAGTATTGCTTTCTTCTAATTTCTTTCCCATCTTGATTTTCCTTTATTCCTTCTATATAAGCATATATCTTCCCCAGGTTTCTGTCTTTAGCTGCTTCTCCTCATTCCTCTCTCTCCATATTCTTAGCAGCTGAACCATTTTACATTCCCGCTGAGATTCCCTGACTTTCCCATTCCCCAACATTTCACCCAAAGGGTTTTGGCATCATTGATATTTCTTGCCTAATCCATAACAAAATTTTACATGCAAACTCTTCATAAGTAACACTAAGAAAAAATACACTGTTTCAATTATAACATACATCCCAGTCTTAGAGAAGTTAAAATGTGGAGGGAAAAGGTATATCTTTGGTTCAGTGAAATGCAATAACTGAATATATTTAAACCCCCTCCAAAATTTTTTGGACAAATTGCACAGCTGTGAACATAAACGGGAAAGTAAAAGTAGCTACTCACCAATAGTGTATGAAAATATCTTTCTCAAATGTATTTTTACATCAAAAGAATGTGCTTTAGGACAGTATTTTTTTCCAGCTCTTTTTTCACAATTATCTAGGTAAGTCTTAATGACAATTTAGAATAAAATAAAGACCCCTTAGTACAGTAAATAATGTATCATAGATTTTTGTTTCCATATATTTGTGATTTCTGATAAATGCCCTAATAATGCTCATTTCTCTTTGTTTTCTTTAAGGATTGTTCCAGTTTAGAAGAATATAACATTGCTGCAGCATTACTCCCTCTGACTAGTGCTTTCTATAGGGTAAGTTTTAATGGTCTATATATAAGTTATTTTGATTTATATAAATGTATTCAGCTTGATTTATCATGGAACTACATCAGTCCCATCTCATGACTATATCTAAGACACATCTGTGGTTATATTTATTATAACATTTGTTGCATACTATGTGTAAAAAATGAAATACATGTTAAATTATCTCCTAAGATATAACCCCACCACTCTATCCCTACTTCATTGTTCTTTAGAGCAACTTAATAACCTGAAATTATGTATTGTTTAGTTTATATTTGACTGCTCTCTGCCACCAAAGAAAACAAATTTGGTGGGATATTATTATATATATTATATATTATCTGTCTTATTCATTGCTATATCCCAATGTTAATCAATAAGTTTCTGCTGAATGAGTGAATGAACGAATGAACATGCTAGATAAATAAACGTAAGGCAGAAATTAGAGATAAACTCCACTGGCAACTTCTGTGAACCTTCTTAAAATTTTCTGGAGTGTTCAGTGCTTTTCTTAAATCTATCACATATTGTGGCTCTCTTGTCCATGTCTTTCAAAGAGATTGATTCTTATGGCAAACAATGCAGCAAACTCTTATTCTGTCTTTTCCTGTGAAGACTTGTAAGGAGTTACGTAGCCACACTCTGAAGAGCACATTGATTACGTCCGTCTGAAATATACAGTAGGAAACCAGAAACCTGTGGCAGGCAGCTATGTGCAGTTAGCCTCAGGAAGCCCAGGACTTCAGACAGGTGTTGTGGAAGGAATTCTAGCTTCAGCTACTCCCTGTTTCATGGACTCTGAGTCAAGAGAGATTATCAGATATTCCCAGATCTGTTTTAGTGGAGAACTAACTAGGCATCAGATAAAGTGCTTTAGCTGATTCATAAAAATGATCCATGCCCTTAGATGCTGGCAGATTCTTTTGCTCTTTTTGTTCTGCCTTTTTGTTTCACCCACCATTTCTGACTGATGAGGTCTAGTCCTCTTCCTGCACTTAGTACGTGCTCAATAAATATTTCTTGATAAGACCAATTTTTTAAAAACTTTACTTCAAATGGTTTGTCCACAGTCTCTGAGTTAAAAGTCTTAACCCAAACATTCTCCATAATCAAGAGCCCTTTCTCTGCTGCTAAGTCACTGCATATTCCTTTTTCTTCCTCCTTACCTTCCCATCCTCTTCAAAAACAGAAAATGAAATGTATGAGACTCACACTTCTGAGATCTGGCAGGTCATACTGAGCATCCTCAGGAAACAGGGACAAATCTCAAAATTTTTAATCAGATGAATTTGGCTTTAGAAACTAATGACAACTAGCTGGAGCTTGGGCATCATCTTTTGGTTTTCCCTTAACTGGTCTCCAGGCCCACTCTAGTTTTTCTTAACTGCATACATACCATTCTTCTCTGAACTCTGCTTAGTGGTTCTTCATCTTATTCCTCTCCTAACATGAAGAACAATGTTACAAAAATAGGTCAGGCTCTCCTGTGTCTTAAACCACCAAGGAAATTTGTCTCCATATCCCAGAGTAACCAGAAAACTTTCTTCTAACTAGTCTTCTTATGGGCCCTCACATGGGCACTTGTTAAAGAAAACAGCATTTTAAAATTTTCCCACTTTAACATCTCAGGTATTTATTTCTATATAATATCTACATTTAAAAAGTAAGAAGAATTGTAGGGAAAATAAGAACCGACAGTAGAAACTCAATTGCTTAAGAAATCCAAACTACTGAAGACTTTTTTTAAGCTGGATTATTAACCTTAAGCTGGATTATTATTATTACAGTGTGTGTTAGCGAGGGTTTGGTCATCAAGCAAAAACACCATGAGTGATAGGAAGTAAGGAATCTATTGTAGGGACCAGCTTTTATATTGTTATAGAAGCTGGAGAAGAAGTTTATGGAAAGCTTCAAATTAGGGTCTACCTGTTGGCCTGATGTCACTGTAGGTCATCAGGGCAGCAGTCAGGAAGAAATGCTGGGCATGACAGAGGGAAGAACAAGGGCAAAGTAAAATCTGTGTATGTCTCTCATGTCCTCTAACCTCAGGGAAGGAGGTGACCTGAAAAAGAAGCCACGTTGTTGGCCATCGGGCTACATCGGGAGTAGCTAATGGAAGAGATCCAATAGGAACTGGAAGAAATGTGAGCCTGGTTCTTCCCACACATTAAGATGATCCAGCAGATTAGTTATAAAAGTGTATGAGATACAGCACTGATCTTCAGAGTGTAGTGGCCACTGCTTCATTTTTGCCTTCCAAATCTTAGACACATTTCTCTGTCATTAACCCTAACCTGGACTCATGGGGCAAAGAGGGTTCTGGCAAATATAGTTCTAGCTTAGCTTAGTTTACACAGTGCAAAAGCATTACACTGTGTTTTTGTTTGTTTGTTTCATGCATGTGTTTAATGCAGTTAGTTAACAAGCAGGGATGTGTGCCATGCTTTTCTCTGTGTTATCAAACTTAATAATACAGACTTACATTTTATGATGAGTTTATAGATTTAATTCTTTATTGTTGGCTTGGCTTGATTTTACTTGGTTTGTTTTGGTTTAATTTGGGCATGAATTACTCAAGGTCCAGTCAGGAGCCAGAAACCATAACAGTAATATGAGCAGGAAAATTTTAATCTAAGGAGTGGTTAAGTAGTAATAGGGGATTACCTACTAAAAAGTACAGAGGATTTTAAAGAATACAGAAACAGCAGATAAAGGGAGCAGCTTGTCTAAGATTCAGGCAGAATACCCACAAAAGGAGCAAATTTGGAGAGGGCCACTCTCCAACAAGACTGGGATTCAGACCTTGTTGGAGAGGCATTGCTATGACTGCTGGATGACACTGAAGTGAAGTTCACTGAGGGGGCGCAGGCTTGGACTGGCAAACAGGATACTGCCTACTGGAGTCCTCACAAGGCTTGCTAGGAAGCCGCCGCCTCTAGGGCACCGCTGAAACTTGCGAAGTGGCGAGCGCGTCTGGGTATCCCACACACAACTAGCAGGAACAAGAAGGAAAGAGCACACCAGAACCAGGAAAAGAGACCAATTCATACTGTAGTGTCCCAGCTGACAAAGCTTACTATATTGTGCCAGCTGGCAAAGAAAAAAAACTTTGACAGGTCCAGCTGCATTACCATGAAGCAAGGCAAAGGCAAGTAGATCCGGAGGAGAGAGGCTCTGCATTGACACCCAGCAGACAGGGTTAAGGAGTAGATCATATTGATTCTTAGATACTTTCTGAGTTTCTGTCTTATGGGAAATTATTGCTGATTTGTTAATTCAGGAAAATTCTGTAGATGTAAATTACATTATCCTGGCCTCTGATTGCACATGCACATGAGCCATCCTCATACTTGTTCAAAGGGTGTAAATTCCTGAGTCTTGCTCAGCATTGCTTCAGAAAATGGACTCAGCTACTTGTCTTGCTTAAACTTGCTTTGAAAATATTTTTTAATAACATTTATTAGTCTTTTTTTTTTTCAATGCACCAGGAGTTTATTGAGCATCTCAACAAAAAAGGTTACTATACCAGACAACATCTTGGGCAACAAGATGAACAAAACATTGATGGGGCCACTAGGAACTTATATTAGTCTTTATAATGTAATAAATAATAAACAAGCAGGTCCACAGTTTCATCAGTCAGGTAGACATTTTCTTAAAGTAGTATATATGCATGGTTAGAAAATTCATCCCTGATAGCTCAGCTGGTAAAGAATCCGCCTGCAATGCGGAAGACCTGGGTTCGATCCCTGGGTTGGGAAGATCCCCTGGAGAAGGGAAAGGCTACCCACTCCAGTATTCTGGCCTGGAGAATTCCAGGGACTGTATAGTCTACAGGGTCGCAGAGAGTCGGACATGACTGAGCGACTTTCACTCACGTACAGAGAGATAGAAAATGCAAAAGAAACACTCACTTTCCCACCTCTACTCCATTTCTTCTGACAATTGGTTGCCTCCTAGGGGAAAAAAAAGTTGTGTATTTTTGCTAGGATATACAGATAAAATTATTTTTTAACTAAAGTGATCACACTATGTTCTCCCCTTGCTTTTTTCACTTAGTAGTATATTTTGGAGATCCTTCTATATACCTGATTAATATATAGCATATGTACCTAATTATTTTTAGTGACTGCATATATGTATCCATATATATGTCTTTTAAATAGTGGAACTCAAAGCCTGCTCTGAGTAAGGTGGTGGGAGAAATGATGGATCAGGTGCCTATGTTGTTGTTGTTGTGTTTTTTTAATATATCAGCTACTTTTTAAAAATTGAAGTATAGTTGATTCACAATATTAGTGAATTAGTGTTAATTTCAGATGTACAGCAGAGTGATTTTTCTTTTCAGGTTATACCCATTGAGTTGTTGTTGTTTTTGTTTAGTCACTAAGTTGTATCCAACTCTTTTGCAGCCCCAGGGACTGTAGCCCGCCAAGCTCCCCTGTCCATGGGATTACAAGATATTTGATATAATTCCCTGTGCTATACTTTAAATGCTTGTTGTTCATCTACTTTATGTATAGTAATTTGTGTCCTTCCTTCCTCCCCTTTGGTAACCATAAGGTTGTTTTCTATATCTGTGGTTCTGTTTCTGTTTTATATATAGATTCATTTGTATTATTATTAGATTCCACATATATGTGATACCATATAGTATTTGTCTTTCTCCATCTGACTTATTTCATAAAGTATAATATTCACTACATCCATCTGTTTTACTACAAATGGTAGTATTTCTTTCTTTTATGGCTGCATACTATTCCACTGCATGTATATATACACACCGTTTCTTCTTAAGCCAATTGTCTGTTGATGGGCATATGAGTTGTTTCCATGTCTTGGCTTTTGTAAATAGTACTGCTGTGACCATCAGGGTGCATGCATCTTTTTGAATTATAGTTTTCATTTTTTTCAGGTATATACCCAGGAGTGGGATTATAGGATCATACGGTAGCTCTAATTTTAGTTTTTTAAGAAACTTCCTTACTGTCTTCCATAGTGGCTGCACAAATTTACATTCCCACCAATAGAGTACAAGGATTTCTTCCCTTTTCTCCACATCCTCTCCAGCATTTATTATTCATAAACTTTGATGATAGTTATTCTACCCAATGTGAGATGATACTTCACTGTGGCTTTGATATCCGTGGGGCTTCCCTGGTGGCTCAGAGGTTAAAGCGTCTGCCTGCAGTGTGGGAGACCTGGGTTCGATCCCTGGGTCAGGAAGATCCCCTGGAGAAGGAAATGGCAACCCACTCCAGTATTCTTGCCTGGAGAATCCCATAGACGGAGGAGCCTGGTGGGCTACAGTCCACGGGGTTGCAAAGAGTTGGACACAACTGAGTGACTTCGCTTTCGCTATCCGTTTCTCTAGTAATTATCAGTGTCAAACATCTTTTCAAGTGTCTCTTCACCATCGTATGTCTTCTTTGGGGAAATTTCTGTGTAGGACTTCTGCCCATTTTTTTTGATTGAATTGTTTGGTTTTTCAATAATGAGTAATATAAGCTGTTTATATATTTTGGATATTAAGCCCTTGTCAGTCACATCATTTGCGAATATTTTCTCCCATTTCATAGGTTGTCTTTTCATTTTGTTGATGGTTTCCTTTGCTGTGCAAAAGCTTTCAAGTTTGATTAGGTTCCATTTGTTTGGTTTTGCTTTTATTTCTTTTGCATTGTGAGACTGACATAAGAAAATATTGCTACAATTTATGTCAGATAATATTTTGCCTATATTCTAGGAATTTTAGGGTGTCATGGCTTATATTTAGGTCTTTAACCCATTCTGAGTTTATTCATTTTCCTATATGATGTAAGGGAGTGTTCTAATTTCATTGATTTACACATAGCTGTTCCAGATTTCCCAACACGATTTATTGAAGAGATTGTCTTTTATCCATTGTATATTCTTGCCTCTTTTATCATAGATTAATTGACTGCAGATGTACAGGCTTATTTCTGGGCTCTCTGTTCTGTTGCATTGATTTATATGTCTGTTTTTGTGCCAGTACCACACTGTTTTGATTATTATAGCTTTGTAGTATGGTCTGAAGTGTGGATGGGTTATTCCTCCAGTTCTGTCGTTCTTCCTCAGGATTGCTTGGTAATTCTGGGCTTTTTATGATTCCATATAAATTTTAGAAATCTTTGTTCTAGTTCTGTGAAAAATGTCATAGGTATTTTGATAGAGGTTCATTAAATCTGTGGATTGCTTTAGGTATTATGGCCATTTTAACAATATTAATTCTTTCAATCTAAGAGTATGGAATATCTTCCCATTTCTTTGAATCATTTTCAGCTTCCTTTATCAGCGGTTTCTAGTTTTCAGGATGTATATTTTCTTTTTAATTTAAAAAATAATTATGCATATAAAAGTAGAGTGTTTTATTGGCCCAGATTAAACACGTCTCTCTTTTAGAGCTTTGCTTAGACTAAAAGATGTACCACTTTTGACATTATCTATATGAGATCTTTGGGAATTTGTTACACCACGGCCACCATAAATTTAGAGGGTTTTTTTTTTCCTCTACAGTTCTTTCACACCTTTTTCTGCTTTAAGAAACTTGTATTTAATGTGTCTTTAACTTATGAAGCCTTTCTTGAAGGTAGTACCTTAATAACTAGGTTTAAATTATTAAGGTTACTTTTATGGTGAAAAATAGTAATTTTTACATTTTATTACATTTATTGTTTATATGGTGCTTTCATTCTCAGTTTAGAAGACATTTTTTAGGTATGCCAAACACTGCTTATGTTTGTTGCTGAGTTACAGGTGAATAACATGGTCCTTACCCTCAAGAAACATACTGTCTAGTGTTATATCTTTTAATTAACTACTGACAGAGGAACTCTTTCACAGTTATTGAATAACATTGGGCTACTCTTTGTTTACTTAGATCCTTTTTATTCAAAGATCATGTTAAATGAAGAACCATGTAACATGGTAGCAACAATAAAGGCCATGAACCACCATTTAATACCTTCTCCTCAGTGACCTATGTACCTTAGACTTGAAATTGAAAGTGTTAGTCACTCTCTTTGAGACGCCCCTGGACTGTAGCCTGCTGGGCTTCTCTGTCCAAGGAATTCTCTAGGCAGAAATACTAGAGTGGATTGCCATTCCCTTCTCCAGAGGCTCTTCCCGACCCAGGGATGGAACCTGGATCTCCTGTATTACAGGTGGATTCTTTACCATCTGAGTGACCAGGGAAGCCCCACCTTAGTTATGTTGTTGCAATTCTTAATAACCCACGTAATCTGGAGAGAGCCCTATCAAAGTATGACAAATCCCTCTCATTACTTCTGTGAGGCGCATCTGTTCATTACTGATACTCAGAATGACTCACAGGACAGATGACCCTTCCTCCTTTGGCACCAGTTGTGGTTATGTTTACCCGAGGAGAAAAAGCAGCACCCTATTTACGTTAAATTCAAGCACCATAAAGTGTTGCCTTACCAAATTCCAAAGATTTCCCACTGTGGATGGCACTTTGAGAATGTTTTATTGATTGAGCTAGGTCTCATTCAGCATAAAAGCATTACTCAGGCTCTAATTCTCAGTAGAAGTAGATGTCTTCTTCAAAATTCTAGTTTCATTTAGTACATAAATATGTCTTTTCTAAAATCTAGTCACATGGAAGATTTATTTTTATTACTAGGTTTATTGAGGTATAATTTAAATACCATGAATATCCACTCCTTTTAAGTTTCATTTCAGTGACTTTTAGTATACTTTCAGCATTGTATAAGTATCACCACCATATTATTTTAGAACATTTCCATCACCCCCAAAAGAAATCTCATGCCCATTTAGGCACTCTCCATTCTCTGGCAACCACTAATATACTTTCTGTCTCTATAAATTTGCCTTTTCTGCATATTTTATATAAATGGAATCATATATATATTCTTTTATGTCTGACTTCTTTCACTAAACATGTTTTAATATAAATTTATTTATTTTAATTGGAGGCTAATTACTTTACAATATTGTATTGATTTTGCCATACATCAACATGAATCTGCCATGGGTATACACGTGTTCCCCATCCTGAAGCCCCCTCCCACCTCCCTTCCTGTACCATTCCTCTGGTGTATTTGAAGTTCACGTATGGTTTTTTGAAGATTGCTTAAGGGCTGTTAATTATTAATGAAAAAATTTTCACACCCTGAGTGCTTATGTCACCTTCTGTAATTTTCACCCTATTTCAAATTATACCTGAATAATAATTCAAATTATTGAATTATGATTCAAATATAATATATAATTAATTATCTTTCAGTAAATACATTAGGAAAACATGATTTCTCAATTTGAAGAAATATATTTAACATTTCTGTCTACATTTTATGGGTTTTTTATATTTCCATTGCTAAATTTTAACTTTTTCTGATACATTCTGAATGAACATCTACTAGCTTATCTCACTAAATAAAATTTGAGACCTAGATAGCATTTATGTTTCAAAATATAAAAGCCCAAAGCAGGTATATTCAGCATGATGTGATAGGAAAATCTGAAAAATGTAATTTGTATAAACCTAGGTTACCTAATCAGTCAGAGAAGCAGAAAGTTAACATTAAAGCATGAAAAATCTCAGAATTTTCTGTTTCATCTCCTGAACAATGATCTTCCTGCCCCCAGACTCTAGCAGTAATTCTGCCCCTCAACACCTGCCCCCCAAAATAAGTGAACTAAAATCTATAATCAGTATGTTTCATATCAAAGCTTGATAACTCTTACGTAAGCCTGTGCACCTAACAGAGAATAGTAGAGAACAGAAGTCCAAAGGAATGTGATAGGAATAATAACATTTATTGAATTTTTGCTATGTACAAGATGCTACATTTGGTTTACTATACCTAATCCAAGTCAGTGAGTATTATTATTTCCATTTTAAGACAAAAGAAGCTATGTCTTAGAGGGAATCTGTACCACTGAGCCAGTATGTGGCAGAGCTGGAATTCAAATGCAGTTCTACTTGACTCCAAAGCCTCATACTCTTTAACTGTGATAGGATTCCCCACGTGAATCCCAGTTATGTAGCATACTCTTGGAGCTTTTTTGTCTTTTTGCTTAGAGGTATTGAACTGGCATCACTCCTACCTCCTCATTCCTTCAGCCGTTTTCATCCATATATCCAGCAAGGATATTTCATTAAGCTTTGGCTTGGGGGATGCAAATTTAGGAAATACTGATTGTTTGTTTGTTATGGTTAATTTAAGAAATAACTGTCCCACGACATTATTTATAAATCTCTAACTTCCACATATTTCTAATATAAAGCATACTAGTATACAGGATCACACCAGATGCACTTTTGTATTTCTTTTACTTTAGAATTTACTTGAATAACTAACTGACTTTGCCTCTTAGTAATTAATATGGACTCTACTTTTCCCATAATAGATACAGCAGCTTCTAACAGATGGAAAATTGCTGCTGGAAAAAAAATCTTTATGTCATAAAAAATAGATATTTCATCAGTCTTCATTTTTCTGCCTTTGGTACATGACAAGAGAGTTTCTTAAAAATCTACAAAATACGAAAAGAATTTTGTTTTCTTAGACTTCATGATCTGGATACATTGCATTTCCTATAACAGATCTCAAAAGATTACATTTTTGGCCCAAAAAAAGGAGAGAGATGATAAAGGGTCTTTTTTCACCTTTTTTTCTGCTGTAAAATCACATACTAATCTTAAAAATAAGTCAGCAGAAAAATAATTCAGAGTGAAGACAGGCATCAACACTGGGCTGAATCCAAATTTGGCCTAGAAAAGATATGAATATGTTTATTATAGCGGATGCTTCCAGTACAGCAGAATTTTAGAATGGCCAGAAAAATAGTATCTTGCTTTTACTTCCTCTACCTTCTTCTTTTCTTTAGGACATTATAGCATTCCTTCCTCCTCCTGCCTCTCAATACAATCTCTTCTTGCTGCTCTTACTCTTTCTTTCCAGTTTTACACAGCTGCTCCTTTCTCCTGGTCCTCCTAAAAAGCCTCTATAATTATATAACCAGTTTAGAATTACTATTTTTTGTTATTGTTTAGTCACTTAAGTCGTGTCCAACTCTTTTTCGACCCCGTGGACTGTAGTCTGCCAAGCTCCTCTGTCCGTGGGATTTTCCAGGCAAGAATACTATTGTGGGTTGCCATTCCTTCTCCAGAGGATCTTCCTGACCCAAGGATGAAACCTTGGTCTCCTGCATTGGCAGGCAGATTCTTTACCACTGAGCCACCAGGGAAGCCTCGTTTTTTATTAATACTAGTTTAATATTCACAGTTTAATGATGCAAGGCAATTACAGAATAATTACTCAAAAGCTTGAGAGTGGATATTAATTATTATTGTGTTTTCTAATGAAGAATTAATAAATACTTATGGAGTATTTTTCTTGACTGTTCAACCTTATCATATTATGTTCAGAGGTTGGCAGCCCTTTTGTTCATTCTTCAGGAAATTAGACAGCCTGCTAATATAATTGAGTTTAACAGACATTGAATACTCACTACCGTGTCCCAAATGTTAATAATACATGGTGAACAGTCATGGTCTCTACCCTTTAAGAGCACACACTTATAAAAAAGACAGATTAGTAAAATAAATTACAGTGTAACTGTTCTAAAACAGGTATAAGCACAATACATTAACTCCTGGTGCAGCAAGGAACACTACAAATGAATTATTGACATTTGTGCCTTGAAAGACAAATAGGCATTTGTCTCACAGGTGGTGAAGACGTGAGAAGTGGGTGGGCTGAGAAGACATAAATATTACAGGCAGAGAAGATACCATGAATCGCTTATTGGGAATTATGGCTATAGAGGTGGAGGCACAAAGGCAAGGTAGTTGGTGGCTATTCTGTGAAGGGCTTTGTGTGCCATGTTAAGTAATTTGAATAATGTTGTATAAACAACAGATTTTTTTACTTCTATGCTCATAATTTTTTTAAAGGTTTAAACAAACTAATAGGAAAAACAAGATTTGAAGGAACATAGTTACTTGTAAATATAAAGTTACTTTAACCACTTTGGTAGAAAATTTTATTTCAACAAAATCTCTGAGTGTCTGTTTGTGTAAAACTCTGTCTTACAAATTGTGTGAATTGCAAAAACGCGTAAGACTTGCTTTCTGCTATCCATTGATCATCTAGTAGGATAGATAGGCATGAAAATGACTAGCACAAAGTAGACTGCTAAGTCACTTCAGTCGTGTCCGACTCTGTGCAACCCCATAGACGGCAGCCCAAGTCAAGTGAAAAGTGAAAGTGAAGTCGCTCAGTCGTGCCCGACTCTGTGGACTGCAGCCTACCAGGCTCCTCTGTCCATGGATTTTTCAGGCAAGAGTACTGGAATGGGGTGCCATTGCCTTCTCCCACAAAATAGACTAGAAAGAAACAAAGTGAACTGTTAGACTGAGTAGGAGTGTGTCAAGGATTAAGGAGACTAACCTATTATTTATTTTTTTAAATCCTCTATGATCTCCCTTATATAATGACACTATGATTTGTGGGAATCTATTTGGTCTTTCTCCCTTTCCCTCTGGGTTTAGGTTTTGATATGTGTGGGTTTTGTCCCCTCCTTCACATGGGGGCCTTCTCCCTTAGGCTTTCTAATCAGTTTTCCATGCTTTCCAGGGCATAATTGTCCTTCTCTCCTAATTTCCTTCTTTTCAGAACCTCTTTCTGTTATTTCTTCTGCTTCATTCAGCCTTAGAGCATCCTTCGACATTAATATATGTGAAAGCTACACAAATCAAGACACTTTCATTAATGCTGTAGAGAAAGTTACTCACAAAGGATTTGTTACCAGTAATTAGCCTTCAAGCTCAAGATTTATTACCAATATTCAGTCAAAACTGTTCATTCCAATCATTCTCTGAGAAATACCCACCTTGGAGGAGGGACCTGCTGTTACTTCCATTATTATTGTATAACAAAGTCGAGTTTGAAATACAAACTACCATTCAAAGTGGAGGTCCAACCAGATGCTTTGGAACAGAAAGATGGTCTGACTTTACTCTTTTTGTTTATGTATATATATATGTATAGTTCTGGAATTTGATCCCTTAAATGAGGGTCTGTTGTAGTAAGAGGTTAGGAGAACATGATGTGAGTACAATTATTGTAACGGGTATTCAGTGTACTAAAAAAAGATCAGAATCTTGGTTACATAAAATCCTCAGCTAAATGCCAGAAATTTTACTTAAGTGCTTTGAGGGAATAGCCTAACTTTAAAAGGAGAGTTATAAATGCAGATTTAAAATATGTATGTGGAATGGATTAGACACTATTTATTTAAATATTCTTAAAAGATTCTATATAATCATAGTGTATAATTACTTGTTTTTACTCAACTTAGTTTCCTGGCTAATACTGGTTGATTTATTTGTTTAATTTGGCTCACACCAAACTGAATATTACATGTAACCTCCTTATTTGTGTGTGATCTAGACCAAACTACAGAAATTGTCTGTGTATTTCCCCAATGTCACTAGGGCCCAATTTAACTGAATGATAGATTAGGAATAATGATACCAGTAAGACCCTGTGTATAACCTGTCTGTTGAATATGACAGGCATTAATGTTAATTTTGCATATCTATTATAGCTATTGGTTATTGAAAGAGAATAAGTAAAAGAATAATAAAAATCATAATTACTTTTATTGAGTACTTCTGACCTACGAGGAACTAAACTAAATGTTTTTTATATGTATAGGATAATAGTAACTATTATTATTCCCATTTTTTGAATATTATTATGCTATTTTTAAAAATTCTTTCTTAACAACACATGGTCAGACTTCTTGTCATCTAAAATTTGAGCTTGTCTGAAACTCAGGTATCTAGATTTTAGAAAACAAGGTGAAAGCTCATGAAATAATTTTTTTTTCTTTCATGGGTTTTCTAATACTTGATAGTTTTTATTTATATACAGAATTCACTCTGAATTTTTTAAAATTTACCACAAAGGGACCTCCCTGGCAGTCCGTTGGTTAGGACTCCACACTTCCATTGTAGCGGTCACAAGTTCAATCCCTGGTCAGGGAACTAAGATCCCACATGCTGCAGAGCACAGCCCCCCCAATTTTTTTTAATTTAGCCACAAAGCTTTTTTCAGCCAAAAAGGCGTTCAAAGCCATTTAACTTGTTAAATCTCGGAAAAGATTTTTATTATTTCAATAATTCATTTCTACTATGTATTATATGTATCATGTAATATGTTAAGGGCTTCCCCAGTGACTCAGCAGTGAAGAATCCATCTACAGTGCAGGAGACAAGAATTCAATCCCTGGGTCGAGAGGATCCCCTCAAGGAGGAAATGGCAACCCACTCCAGTATTCCTGCCTGAAAAATCCCATGGGCAGAGGAGCCTGGCAGGCTGGATCCAAAGGATCTTGGAGTCAGATACGACTGAGCAACTGAACACATACACACAAGTGTGATATGTTGTATTTTTATTGAAGTATAATTGATTTGCAATAGTGTGTTTCAGGTACACAGCAAAGTGATTTGGTTTTTATACATATATAAAATATATATTCTTTTTCAGATTCTTTTGCATTATAGGTTATTATAAGATGTTGAATATAGTTCCCTGTGCTATATAGCTTTACAGTAAGTCCTTGTTGTTTATCTGTTTTATATATAGTAATGCGTATCTGTTAATCTCATACTCTTTAATCTATCCCTCTCCCATTCCTCTCTGGTAACCGTAAATTTGTTTTGTCTGTGGGTCTGTTTATGTTTTCTAAGTAAGTTTGTTTGTATTGTTTTTTGTTGTTTTTTTTTAATTTTAGTTTTTTATTTTTTAAATTTTAAAATCTTTAATTCTTACATGCATTCCCAAACATGAACCCCCCTCCCACCTCCCTCCCCATAACAACTTTCTGGGTCATCCCCATGCACCAGCCCCAAGCATGCTGCATCCTGCGTCAGACATAGACTGGCGATTCAATTCACATGATAGTATACATGTTAGAATGTCATTCTCCCAAATCATCCCACCCTCTCCCTCTCCCTCTGAGTCCAAAAGTCCGTTATACACATCTGTGTCTCTTTCCCTGTCTTGCATACAGGGTCGTCATTGCCATCTTCCTAAATTCCATATATATGTGTTAGTATACTGTATTGGTGTTTTTCTTTCTGGCTTACTTCACTCTGTATAATCGGCTCCAGTTTCATCCATCTCATCAGAACTGATTCAAATGCATTCTTTTTAACGGCTGAGTAATACTCCATTGTGTATATGTACCACAGCTTTCTTATCCATTCATCTGCTGATGGACATCTAGGTTGTTTCCATGTCCTGGCTATTATAAACAGCGCTGCAATGAACATTGGGGTACATGTGTCTCTTTCAATTCTGGTTTCCTCGGTGTGTATGCCCAGCAGTGGGATTGCTGGGTCATAAGGTAGTTCTATTTGCAATTTTTTAAGGAATCTCCACACCGTTCTCCATAGTGGCTGTACTAGTTTGCATTCCCACCAACAGTGTAGGAGGGTTCCCTTTTCTCCACACCCTCTCCAGCATTTATTGCTTGCAGATTTTTGGATCGCAGCCATTCTGACTGGTGTGAAGTGGTACCTCATTGTGGTTTTGATTTGCATTTCTCTAATAATGAGTGATGTTGAGCATCTTTTCATGTGTTTGTTAGCCATCCGTATGTCTTCTTTGGAGAAATGTCTATTTAGTTCTTTGGCCCATTTTTTGATTGGGTCGTTTATTTTTCTGGAATTGAGCTGCATAAGTTGCTTGTATATTTTTGAGATTAGTTGTTTGTCAGTTGCTTCATTTGCTATTATTTTCTCCCATTCAGAAGGCTGTCTTTTCACCTTGCTTATAGTTTCCTTTGTTGTGCAGAAGCTTTTAATTTTAATTAGATCCCATTTGTTTATTTTTGCTTTTATTTCCAGAATTCTGGGAGGTGGATCATAGAGGATCCTGCTGTGATTTATGTCTGAGAGTGTTTTGCCTATGTTCTCCTCTAGGAGTTTTATAGTTTCTGATCTTACATTTAGATCTTTAATCCATTTTGAGTTTATTTTTGTGTGCGGTGTTAGAAAGTGATCTAGTTTCATTCTTTTACAAGTGGTTGACCAGTTTTCCCAGCACCACTTGTTAAAGAGATTGTCTTTACTCCGTTGTATATTCTTGCCTCCTTTGTCAAAGATAAGGTGTCCATATGTGTGTGGATTTATCTCTGGGCTTTCTATTTTGTTCCATTGATCTATATGTCTGTCTTTGTGCCAGTACCATACTGTCTTGATGACTGTGGCTTTGTAGTAGAGCCTGAAGTCAGGCAAGTTGATTCCTCCAGTTCCATTCTTCTTTCTCAAGATTGCTTTGGCTATTCGAGGTTTTTTGTATTTCCATACAAATCTTGAAATTATTTGTTCTAGTTCTGTGAAAAATGTGGCTGGTAGCTTGATAGGGATTGCATTGAATTTGTAAATTGCTTTGCGTAGTATACTCATTTTCACTATATTGATTCTTCCAATCCATGAACATGGTATATTTCTCCATCTATTAGTGTCCTCTTTGATTTCTTTCATCAGTGTTTTATAGTTTTCTATATACAGGTCTTTAGTTTCTTTAGGTAGATATATTCCTAAGTATTTTATTCTTTTCGTTGCAATGGTGAATGGAATTGTTTCCTTAATTTCTTTTTCTACTTTCTCATTAGAACCCCAGAGTTAGTAGAAGGAAAGAAATCTTAAAAATTAGGGCAGAAATAAATGCAAAAGAAACAAAAGAGACCATAGCAAAAATCAACAAAGCCAAAAGCTGGTTCTTTGAAAGGATAAATAAAATTGACAAACCATTAGCCAGACTCATCAAGAAGCAAAGAGAGAAAAATCAAATCAATAAAATTAGAAATGAAAATGGAGATATCACAACAGACAACACAGAAATACAAAGGATCATAAGAGACTACTATCAGCAGTTGTATGCCAATAAAATGGACAACGTGGAAGAAATGGACAAATTCTTAGAAAAGTACAATTTTCCAAAACTGAACCAGGAAGGAATAGAAAATCTTAACAGACCCATCACAAGCACGGAAATTGATACTGTAATCAGAAATCTTCCAGCAAACAAAAGCCCAGGTCCAGATGGCTTCACAGCTGAATTCTACCAAAAATTTCGAGAAGAGCTAACACCTATCCTCCTCAAACTCTTCCAGAAAATTGCAGAGGAAGGTAAACTTCCAAACTCATTCTATGAGGCCACCATCACCCTAATACCAAAACCTGACAAAGATGTCACAAAAAAGGAAAACTACAGGCCAATATCTCTGATGAACATAGATGCAAAAATCCTCAACAAAATTCTAGCAATCAGAATCCAACAACACATTAAAAAGATCATACACCATGACCAAGTGGGCTTTATCCCAGGGATGCAAGGATTCTTCAATATCCGCAAATCAATCAATGTAATTCACCACATTAACAAATTGAAAAATAAAAACCATATGATTATCTCAATAGATGCAGAGAAGGCCTTTGACAAAATTCAACATCCATTTATGATAAAAACTCTCCAGAAAGCAGGAATAGAAGGAACATACCTCAACATAATAAAAGCTATCTATGACAAACCCACAGCAAACATTATCCTCAATGGTGAAAAATTGAAAGCATTTCCCCTAAAGTCAGGAACAAGACAAGGGTGTCCACTTTCACCGCTACTATTCAACATAGTTCTGGAAGTTTTGGCCACAGCAATCAGAGCAGAAAAAGAAATAAAAGGAATCCAAATCGGAAAAGAAGAAGTAAAACTCTCACTGTTTGCAGATGACATGATCCTCTACATGGAAAACCCTAAAGACTCCACCAGAAAATTACTAGAGCTAATCAATGAATACAGTAAAGTTGCAGGATATAAAATCAACACACAGAAATCCCTTGCATTCCTATACACGAATAATGAGAATGTATTGTTTTTTAAATTTCACATGACAATACTATATAATATTTGTCTTTCTCTTCTTGACTTACTTCATTTAACGTGATAATCTGTAGGTCCATCCATGTTGCTGCAAATGGCAATGTTTCATTTTTTTTTATAACTAATATTCATTGTACCACATCTTTATCCATTCATCTTTTGATGGAACTTAGTTGCTTCCCTATATTGGCTATTATAAATAGTGCTGTTATAAACGTTAGAGTGAATGTATCTTTTTGAATTAGAGTTTTCTTCTTTTCTGGATATATACCCAGGAGTGGGATTGCTGGATCATATGATAATGTGTTATATTATTAACATGTCCTGGGCTGTCTTTTGTAGGGAATGATGAGATAATGGATGATGTGCAGCCACCACAAATATTACAAAGACTGTAGAGCTGATTTTAGGAGAGGAATTGCATTCACCCTGAGCCATCCATTGTTATATTCCAGATTCCCTTCATGATTAGTTCAGGTTATAAAATAAAATTTTCCTTGTGGAAAGCTAAACATTCTTAGTGAGATCAAATGTTCATCTGCTTTTGTAAAACTACTTGCATTGACCAGCCGAGACTGAGATTTATAATTAAAAATACATTGATTTATACTTGATACGTTTTATGGGAAATTTTTTATTATGATCACTTTAAAATAGAGATCAATTAAACCTTTATCTGATAGTATCTTGTTTAAATAGCTAATGAGTATGATAGTCTTATAGAAAGAGGAAGCCCTATGCCTCCTCTAAGGAACCTGGTGAGCAGCTTACCCACTGCCACCATGTCAGTTGCAAGGAAACCCTGCCTGGAAGAAAAAAAGAGCTAGCATCTCAGTGCTGGCAAGCTACAGAGGAGAAATTCTAATTTGTTTCCCTCTGTTTGCTTCACTGACTGTTCTTGAAGTCATGAGATTGTAGAATCGGACCTTGGGCTAGTTACTTCCACCTTCACTTCTGCTCCTGGGGTAATGGAAAGTGAAGTGAAATTGCTCAGCCGTGTCTGACTCTTTGCAACCCCATGGATTGTAGTGGTAATGGAAGGTGGCAATAAATACAGCACGGGTGTTTATCTGAAGACATTTAATGAATTACAGCTAGAGGAGTGCAGCCCCTATTTACTTTTGTAAAGGGAGTGGGTGGCAAGAGTGCTATCATTTTTCTGTATTTGGCCCTTGTTGTATTATATACTTAGAGATAATCCAGCTGCATGTCTTTTCCACTGAGCACACTGCAATTTTAATTCATTTTCAGTAGATCACTTTAGCAGTTGTTTATTGAATACTTACTATGTATACAATGCTGCAGGCATGATGATGATGATGCTGATAGCAGCAATAAAGTACATTAAGCATTTCCTATGTGCCAAGCACTGTGGCTAAGCACGTTAATATACTTTATGTACATTAAAAGATCATAATCTTTACAACCACCCCATAGTCTAGATGTTATTTTCTCCATTTTACATTTAAGGAAACTGAGTCTAGATAAATAACTTGCCAAGGTCACACAACTAGTAAGTGGGAAAAGGTGGTATTCAAATCTAGGGACTTCCACTTTGACAATGTAACATACTGAATGTTCTGAAACATCCCAGGCCAATACTCCCACCACCAGCATTAAAACACTTAACATGTAGGATAATGTAAAATATCTTACTTAATGCATAACTCAGCACAGGAAAGTAAGGAAAATCTTCAAGGGTGAAAAATGAAAAGGAAGCAGGAATCTAAGGTGACATGCTGTTGCTGGCTAAAGCTGCAGCTAACCTGAAAGCATCTAGTTATACCCTGAACCTAGAACCTTTGGCATTGGGTGGGGAGACAAATCTATAGACATACAGATTCTATGAGAAGCCATGGCAGTCTCTTGCCTGGATATTACCCTCTTATTGATTTTCCTGCTTTCACCTTTGCCCCCTACATTCTGTTGTCAACACAGCTGCCAAGAGTACCATTTTAAACTGTACAGCAAGTGTGTCATCCCTCTGCTAATAACCCCCTTCCCCAACTGCCGCTTATCATACTCAGAGGCACTTTCTTAAATTAACTCTGTGATTTTGTCCTTCAGTTCCCTGTTTTTACTTAAATGTCATCTTCTCAGTGAGGCCTATATCCTGATAACCCTATTTAAAATTTTACCCATCCCTCTCGAGTACTTTTGCTTCCTCTTCTCTGCTCTTTAGTGGGTATGTGCACATCACATATAGTTATTATTTATTTTCTCAGTCTTTCCACTAGGCTCCAGGAAAGCAGAAAATTTCACTGGCTCACTGGTCTGTCCCCATCTCCTAAATTGTGCCTGGTACATAATCAGTCTTCCATAAATGAAGGAAATTAATGAAAAGGAAAAACAAAAATACAGTACAGGGGATCAACAAATCCCAGAGTTGTTTTCTAAAATGAGTAGTAACTAGACTTTATACTCTAGTTTTATCTAACTCCAGAATCTGTCCCTTTAACCATCACATAGGACACAGCCTCCAAAATACAGCTTCCTTTCACCTTCACAAAGCTTACCACCATCTAGTGAGTGGACCCTGGAGTCAGATTGCTGCTGCTGCTGCTAAGTCACTTCAATCGTGTCCGACTCTGTGCAACCCCATAGATGGCAGCCCACCAGGCTCCCCCATCTCTGGGATTCTCAAGGCAAGAACACCAGAGTGGGTTGCCATTTCCTTCTCCAGTGCATGAAAGTGAAAAATGAAAGTGAAGTTGCTCAGTTGAGTCTGACTGTAAGCGACCCCATGGACTGCAGCCCACCAGGCTCCTCCGTCCATGGGATGTTCCAGACAAGAGTACTGGAACGGGTTGCCATTGCCTTCTCCAGAGTCAGATTGACTGGGACTTAAAAGCTGTGTGAGCTTAGGCATGTTATTTTACTTCTCTCTATGGTTGTTAACCATAATAAGGATGATAATAGTATCTATCTACCTTATAGGGTTATTTTAAGCATTAAATGCTATAGGATATATAAAGTGTTTTACTGCCCAGCACATGATAAGCCTTCAATAAGTGTTAATGACTACTGCTGACTTTTTTGTTATTATGCCTTTTTCCTCCTCCTTTTCTTTATTGTCAAGCTTAGCTCAGTTCTGCCAAATGAGAGTAACAAATGCTGTGAAAGCCAGTCAGAAGTCTTATAGATAGACACATTGATTGTCTAACATAAGAATCAGCACTCAAACTAACTATCCAATAATTCTTACTGGCTTTGTGCTGATTGTTGGTTGGTTGGTTTTTGTTTTATTTTCAGAATACTAAAGATGTATTTATTGCATTTTCCTAGCATAGAAAGCTCTGTGCCAAAGTTGTGCTTTGAAAACAATAATACACAAATGATATGAGGAAGAGGGGATTGTAGAAGAATAGAAGATGTGGTCTGTGTATGGCTCTTGGATTAAGAGAACTTGGTGATAACCCTCCAGGGGCCCCATAAAAACAACTCTCCCCCCAGTACACACACACAGTGTACACACCACTCTACTTATCAGGCTATACACTCCCTACTGAAAGGTCATGTGCTGATTACTTGAACTGAAAACATACAAAATATCTGACCAACTCCCCAATCTTATCATGGCAAATATATGGATTTAGAGGTAGACTGTCACTAAACATTGACACGTTGGAGTGGAAGGAATCTATAAAAGTTTTAGTCAGGCCTGCTGTCTGTTTTTCCTGTCCTTTCTGGCAAGATTACAAACTCAAATGTTTAAAGAAATCAGGCTGGTAATGTAAATGATTGAAATAGAAATGTGCAGAACTGCAGAATGCTTGTTCCATGTTAAGAGACATCTTCTGCTTAGTTCCAGTCTTGTTGTCAGGTAGAAGTATGGGCACAGTGTTTCTGGGTCTTGCACTTTTCAAAGTAAGACAGAAATCGAGGTTGGGGGGCGTTAGGGAGGTTGGTTTGGTTGTTTTAATTTTATTGATGTATAGTTGATTTACAACATTGTGTTAATTCTGCTATACAGCAAAGTGACTCAGTTTTATATATCTATATACACATATATATTTTTTCTTATTCTTTTCCATTATGGTTTATCATAGCATATTGTATATAGTTTCCTGTACTATACATTCAGGCTTCCCTGGTGGCTCAGTGGTAAAGGATCTACTTTGCTAACACAGGAGACAAAGGTTCAAGTCCTTAGGTCAGGAAGATACCCTGGAGACGGCAATGGCACCCCACTCCAGTACTCTTGCCTGGGAAATCCCATGGATGGAGGAGCCTGGTAGGCTGCAGTCCATGGGGTCGCACAGAGTCGGGCATGACTGAGGCGACTTAGCAGCAGCAGCAGCCAGTGTTCTTGCCCAGGAAATCCCATAGACAGAGGAGCATGGCAGGCTACAGTCCATGGGGTGGCAGAGTCAGACATGACTTAGCAACTAAACAATAAGCTATATATAGTAGGATCTTGTTGTTTATCCATCTGAGTTTGTATCTGCTAATCCCAAACACTCAATCTTATCCTCCGCCACCCTACCTTCCCCTTACCAACCTGAAGTCTGTTCTCTGTGTGAGTCTGTTTTGTAGATATACTCATTTGTGTCTATTTTAAATTCCATATATAAGTGATATTATATGGTATTTGTCTTTCTGACTCACTTCCACTTAGTATGATAATCTTTAGGTCCGTCCATGTTGCTGCAAATTTTTAAAAATTTTTTCCTAATTATTAATAATAAAATCCAAAATAAAACAAAGTAACTGCAAGATGCCAGTTTGTAGCCTTTACTATAGAACCTCTGTGTGGATCTGTGTAGATAACAATGAGAAATGCAAATTTTAACCTGAAAGAAAGGTGTGACTGAAGGTATAAATTTGAGAGACTTCTAAAGAGAGATGATTACCAAATGCTATTGGGAGGAAAGAGAAAATAATAGAAGTCAGAAACTTGGGGGAAATTTCTGTGGAATGAGAAAAGGAAGAAAAGCCAAAGAATGAAGCAGAACAAGAGAATCACATATAGGAGATCAAGAGAACTTGCAAAATTCCTGCTTTTGAATAGAAGTTAAAGGAAGTTGCTAATTTGAGCAGTCTTTCGGTGCCTTTAAAAATCAACTAATCATTATTTAAAAACAAAACAAAACCTGTGAGAGTAGAACTGTAATTGTGAGCTGAAGGTAAACTCTAACTTATTCTACTCTAGCATGGAATTTGATGTATTCTGTTGCCACCCCCCCCCCCAAGTACATTTGAAGGGAGGAGGTGTCCCATCTGCTGAAAGTCATACTGGAAGATGCGACAGGCAGCAGAGTCTAAGTCTGGTTCTGCCTGAGCCTTAGTATACCTGATACCCTAGCTTCTGTTGCAGAATTCAAGGGCAGTCAAATAATTCCTGACATACAGATTTAAAAGTAAAAGTTTTAACGTAATCCAAACATAAAAATTTGTTTGAAAGTTTTCATCCCCTAGAGAAAATGGACTTCTCCCAAAATTATATCTCTTCTTATACTATTATCACCACGTGTAGAATACAGTATAAAATGTTTATATCCAGGCTTCCCTGGTGGTTCATTGGTAAAGAATCTGCCTGCCAATGCAAGAGACATGGATCAAATAATCCCTGATCCAGCAATCCCTGATCCAGCAATATCCCACATGCCTCAGGGCAACTAAGCCCATGTGCCACAACGACTGAAGCCTGCTGAGCCCATGTACCACAACTGTTGCAACCTATGTACCCTAGAGCCTGTGCTCCACAGCAAGAGAAGCCACAGCAGTGAAAAACAACTAGAGAGTAGCCCCCACTTGGCGCAACTAGAGAAAGCCTGCATAGCAATAAAGACCCAGCACAGCCAAAATAAATAAATTAAAATATTACATTTAAAAAAATGTTTATATCCCCCAAATTGAGAAGTGAGCTATCCAGACTCAATGAACTTGGTGAGGAGGGGTTGGGAGTGGGAAGGGAGTGTGAGGACATAATTGTGAATTATATAGGCCTGAACTAGACAGGATATTCATGGGCAGCATGAGGACTGGAAGAAAACATTAGACTATAGATTTTATATCATTTAAAGAATATTTCACTTTTTAAAATAATGCAATTAGAAGTGCATGAACTACTTTGGAGTGTTGACATCATGTATAGTATCAGGAAGTAATTTCAATATTTCAATATCTAGGTCTCAGAAGCTCTGGTTTATATATTGACCTACTGCTGCTGCTGCTAAGTCGCTTCAGTCATGTTCAACTCTGTGCGACCCCAGAGACGGCAGCCCACCAGGCTCCCCCGTCCCTGGGATTCTCCAGGCAAGAACATGGAGTGGGTTGCCATTTCCTTCTCCAATGCATGAAAGTAAAAAGTGAAAGTGAAGTCTCTCAGTTGTGTCCAACTCTTCGTGACCCCGTGGACTGCAGCCTACCAGGCTCCTCCACCTTAGGGTGTTTCCATGAAATGTTTGGAATATGTTTACATGATTGAATACATAACTTATTTTGTTAGGTTTTCTTTTAATATTTCCAAAAATAATTGGCGCACAGTGGTTGATTAATTTACCTCAGAAGGACACATGGGAGAGCCTAAGTGGAAAATCAGGAACTGAACACAGGCAGCAGTGCCTCTCATAGGCCTTGAGACTGTTATGCCCAAGTCTCAAAATCTCCCAATGACCACCAGGGAGCCAATTAAAAAAACTCTCAAAAGCAAGAGAGTTTTTATTACCAAGCTCGAGCTGGGGCTCCCACCGTTACCACCGCAGCGGCTATAGGGAGGAGCCCCGGGTTTTGGGTTACATTGCTTATATAGGGAGTGTTCATGAAAAAAAGAATTTCTAAGTAGGGGGGCGTCTGATTGGTCACTTTCTTTTGAAGGGTTGTGTGTTGGTTTTTGATTGGTCCCTATTACCTAGGTCGACCACAAGTTCCTGAACATTAAATCAGGAGATTCTGGTCTGGGGTCTGATTGGCTCATGAGCGGTGGGGTGAGGTCAGGGGATTTCCAAAGGCTCTTTTCCCGGAACCTTACAAAATGGAGTTTCTCTGTTAACAAAATGGAGTAGCTTAGGTTCTTCAAGACTGTCTAGGCCAGGAATCTTAAGAGCATGTGTATTTCGCAAACCCAAAGCTCTGCAACAAACACTTGTCCTCATTTCAGTTCTACTCCAGGAAAAGTGAGATCTACAATCTTGGGATAAGGAACAAGTGTGCCACAAAGGCTATAACATGAAAATGCTAATAGGATTGGAGAGTTAGCTTTCTACTTATAAGAGCAGTGAGAACACTAAGGCAATATAGCAAAAATTCCTAACCCCTACCCACTTCCCTTTTGTTTCTTTTTACAATTAAGATTTCCTTTGAAGGAAAGCTAAAAGTACATGTTTTAAAAGGGTTTGAAACCCATCCCTATCTTTAAATGGTCCAGAACATTTCACCAAAATTTTATTGAATTGATTACTCAGCATTTTGTATAAGAGTCCAAGTCCCCTGATTCCCAAGCATTTATTTCTCTAAATGAGCTCTAATCCTTTTTCCTGAATCTATGACTGCTGCACATTAGAATCACCGGGAGTGCTTTTAAAGACACTAGACATAAAACTCCTATCAAAGTTGAAACCAAAATCTCTGGAGCTAAAACCTGGACATAGGTGTCTTAACAGTTCCACAGTTGAACTGAGAGGTCTTTAAAGGTCCTAAAACCCTGAGAATCTGTCATTAACTCCAGTGAAAATACTGGTGATGTCTAATATAGCTTAATAACATACTTTACAAGTAGACAGTGATTGTAAAGACATTATTCCTTCATGCCAAGGGGAAAAAATCTGAGATTTTAGGGTCCAAAAAATAGCTTCAAAGCTTTTTTTCAGATCTGTATGTTTAAAATTCTAAGAAACAAGTTAATGAAAAATAAAGAGCACCTATTTTAATTCATTGCACCTACTGAATCAAATCACAAAGTATTTATCAGCTCTTTCTTTGTGTTCAGAATCCTTTGGTAGGCTAAGTGAGGAGCCTCAACATAGAGTATCTGCCCTCTGTCTTTGAGGAACTTGTGATATATTATTATTGAGCTGGGGAAAAAGAGCTTATGCAGTAGTAATATCTAATATTGTTTGACTACTTCCTGGGTACCAGATACTGTTTTAAGCATCTTCCATATACCATGCCATTTGTTTTAATTGTCAACATCCTAACCTTGAAAGACTATGAGATTTAAAACCCTATTTACATGTTGATTTATCAGATGAGGAAAATAAAGCACAGAAAAAATATATAATTTACTCAAAGTTATTTAAACTCAGATATTCTGAGTTAGCGGGGAGAAATATCAATTACCTCAGATATGCAGATAACACCACATGACACCACTCTTACAGTAGATAGCAAAGAGGAATTAAAGAGCTTTTGATGCAGGTGAAAGAGGAGAGTGAAAAAGCTGGCTTAAAACTCAACATTCAGAAACTAAGATCATGGCATCCGGTCCCATCACTTCATGGCAAATAGATGGGGAAACAATGAAAACAGTGACAGACTTTATTTTCCTGGGCTCCAAAATCACCGCAGATGGTGACTGCAACCATGAAATTAAAAGGTGCTAGCTCCTTGGAAGAAAAGCAGTGACAAACATACGCAGCATATTAAAAAGTAGAGACATTACTTTGCCTACAAAGGTCTGTATAGTCAAAGCTATATGTTTTCCAGTTGTCATGTATGGATGTGAGAGTTGGACTGTGAAGAAAACTGAGCACCAAAGAATTGATGTGTTTGAACTGTGGTGTTGGAGAGTACTCTTGAGAGTCCCTTGGACTGCAAGGAAATCAAACCAGTCAATCAACCCTGAATATTCACTGAAGGACTGATGCTGAAGCTGAAGCTCCAATATTTTGGACACCTGATGCAAAGAAATGACTCATTTGAAAAGACCCTGATGCTGGGAAAGATTGAAGGCAGGAGGAGAAGGGGACGACAGAGGATGAGATGGTTGGATGTCATCACCAACTCAGTGGACATGAGTTTGAGTAAACTTCGGGAGTTGGTGATGGACAGGGAAGCCTGGCATGCTGCAGACCCATAGGGTCACAAAGAGTTGGACACAACTGAGCAACTGAATAACAACAACAGTTTTTGAGTCCAAAACTCATTCTTCTAAGCGTTCAGTTCAGTTCAGTCCAGTCACTTGGTCGTGTCTGACTCTGCGACCCCATGAATCGCAGCACGCCAGGCCTCCCTGTCCATCACCAACTCCCAGAGTTCACTCAGACCCACGTCCGTTGAGTCAGGGATGCCATCCAGCCATCTCATCCTCTGTTGTCCCCTTCTCCTCCCGCCCCCAGTCCCTCCCAGCATCAGAGTCTTTTCCAATGAGTCAGCTCTTCAGATGAGGTGGCCAAAGTACTGGAGCTTCAGCTTTAGCATCATTCCTTCCAAAGAACACCCAGGACTGATCTCCTTTAGAATGGACTGGTTGGATCTCCTTGCAGTCCAAGGGACTTTCAAGTGTCTTCAATACCACAGTTCAAAAGCATCAATTCTTTAGTGCTCAGCTTTCTTCACAGTCCAACTTTCATATCCATACATGACCACTGAAAAAACAATAGCCTTGACTAGATGGACCTTTGTTGGCAAAGTAATGTCTCTGCTTTTGAATATGCTATCTAGGTTGGTCATAACTTTCCTTCCAAGGAGTAAGCATCTTTTAATTTCATGGCTGCAGCCACCATCTGCAGTGATTTTGGAGCCCAAAAAAATAAAGTCTGACACTGTTTCCACTGTTTCCCCATCTATTTGCCATGAAGTGATGGGACCAGATGCCATGATCATAGTTTTCTGAATGTTGAGCTTTAAGCCAACTCTTTTACTCTCCTCTTTCATCAAGAGGCTTTTTAGTTCCTCTTCACTTTCTGCCATAAGAGTGGTGTCATCTGCATATCTGAGGTTATTGGTATTTCTCCCAGCAATCTTGATTCCAGCTTGCGCTTCTTCCAGCACAGCATTTCTCATGATGTACTCTGCATATAAGTTAAATAAGCAGGGTGACAGTATATAGCCTTGACGTACTCCTTTTCCTATTTGGAACCAGTCTGTTGTTCCATGTCCAGTCCCAATTGTTGCTTCCTGACCTGCATATAGGTTTCTCAAGAGGCAGGTCAGGTGGTCTGCTATGCCCTTCTCTTTCAGAATTTTCCACAGTTTATTGTGATCCACGCATTCAAAGGCTTTGGCATAGTCAATAAAGCAGAAAAAGATGTTTTTCTGGGACTCTCTTGCTTTTTCGATGATCCAATTTGATCTCTGGTTCCTCTGCCTTTTCTAAAACCAGCTTGAACATCTGGAAGTTCACGGTTCACGTATTGCTGAAGCCTGGCTTGGAGAATTTTGAGCATCTCTTTGTGTGAGATGAGTGCAATTGTGTGGTAGTTTGAGCATTCTTTGGTGTTGCCTTTCTTTGGGATTGGAATGAAAACTGACCTTTTCCAGTCCTGTGGCCACTGCTGAGTTTTCCAAATTTGCTGGCATATTGAGTGCAGCACTTTCACAGCATCATCTTCTAAGCATTAGTCAATCTATTAAGTACTGAGAGATAATGGAATAGTTGTTTTTAAGCCACTCTCTTTGGGGCTGTTATTTTTACACAGAAAATAGATAACAAAAATACGGGTACATAGTAAGTGCTGTGTGAGTGTTAGCTATCATCATCATCATCATCGTCATGTAGCTTTTTAGTATCGAGTTTTGACATCCAGATATGATCAGTAAGGAGCTATCATAGGTGTTTGGGTAAAAGGACCAATATGAATTATAGTTTTATTAATTTTGCAGTAGAATATGGCTTAAAAGAAATACTGATAAGTACAAGAGAAGGTATTTACAAGAACTGTATTAGAAGTTTCATAAAAATAAAACACCATATTTGGAAGTGGTTTTTAATGGTCCCATGCTAAATTACTTCACATAATACAAATGTCTGCTGAAATTGTGCAATTTTGTACCTTCTGTGATTCCGGATAATGTGTCACCATTAATAATGCTTTTCTTCCTTGTGGTTACAATCAAACTTGTACTGGCTTCATCCCGCTACCTATGAATCTTGTAAGAAAGTTTCCATAGAATAACAATGAAGGTACTAATTCATAGTTCTCAGAAGCTAACAAGTAATGAAGAGGGGTTTTTCTTCCCTCAGGCAAGCCTTTCAGAATGCTTTTTCTGAAATGTTCTCTGGCCTCCGTTTGCATTTTTACTACCTCTCAAGTTAAGGAAACGTTTGTATTGAGCCAGAATTTTTGTCTATTTACCAAGTAATTCATTTCCTGATTGCATGTTTGATGACTTAACTATTATGTTATAAAGACCTGCAGTGTTATAAGAAAAGCTCTGGGTAAAAAACGCATTTTGCTTTATTGTTTTTCTTACAAAACAAATTCATTTGTTTAATTGTGGGTTGAGGGTTGGAGCTGCAGACTGTAATTGGCCAAAACTGAAATCTGTGATCTTTTCCATTCAAGAAAGTTAACTGAAGCTGACATGACTTCTGGGAAGTGCATTGCAGCTGACATCTGGGCATGCTGCATGCCAAAGTGTTATCGTGAGAAATTGGTCCACCAGGAGTGGAATTTGAATGTAGAAGATTGAGTGAAAAAAGAAAAAGTTATCTGGACTGCATCACCTTTTTTGGAATGAACAAAATTAAAATTTTTACAGCATAATTCTTTGTCTAGTGGGATGCTGTGTCACAATTGGCAGTTACTTATTCTTCTAACATGACTCCGCTCAGTCGTGTCTGACTCTTTGGGGCCCCATGGACTGTAGCCTGCCAGGCTCCTCTATCCATGGGATTTCCCAGGCAGGAATACTAGAGTGGGTAGCCATTTCCTCCTCCAGGGAGATGCATATAATTGCAAAGAGTTATATGCATGACTCGAGGCTGTTTCATAGGGCTTCATCCCAGTGTTTTAAAACCTTTTGTGACAGTACATTTTAGAATTACCATCCAAGCCCCCTGCAGAGTGCTAAACATATCTTTGGTACTCTGAAAAATGTTTGTGGTTATAGTATAATATATTCTTAGGTACCAACACTGTGCAGAGAGCCTTCTATCCAAATGCAAATCTCATTTTGTGTAACCACTGCCTCAATTTATTTGTATGTTATATTTGTCATCCTGCTTTTCTTCTTGTTCTTAAAAAAGTGAGATTCTATGTCCATAGGAATGCTCACTATGCTGTAAAAGGCAAAGGAGCTCTATATCTTTATGTTTATGATCGACATTTGTGTATCTTAGAATACCATTGACCCCAGATGTTTTTGTTTTCTGTGGTTGAGCACTTGTCAAAGGCAGTAAGAAGATAAAGGCATACGTCTCACAGGAGAGATGTAAATAAATTATCAGTATTTCCTATTCTTCCTTCTCCTTAAATCTGAAAATCATACTTTTGTTATTTATGTGCTCAGTCGCTTAGTCGTAGCTGACTCCTTGTGACTCCATGGACTGTAGCCTGCCAGGCTCCTCTGTCTGTGGAATTTTCCAGGCAAGAATACTGGAGTCGATTGCCATTTCCTTCTCCAGGGTCTTGTTACTTAAGCCATTGATAAAAGTGTTGAAAACAGCAGAACTTCATAGCAGGCCACTTGACACTTCCTTTTTGGATAATGTCAATCTACTTAGTAAATATGATGGGAAAGGTAATTTGGAATCTAATCACAGAATTGCCTCAGATTTCATGTTAAGGAGTTTAGATTAATGTTATTCTTTAGCCACCAAGAACATGCAATAGCATGCTTTGGAACAGGGAGGTTACCTGCTTGTGTTTCAGAAGCCTAACAGCAGTCTAGAAGATGTTGAGAAGAATTGAGAGGTTGAGGAACAAAAGCCACTTAATAGGCTAGTATAATAGACAAGTGTCAATGAGAGCACTTAGGGAGAGATCCACTGAGTGGATGGAAGTTTTATCTATAACGTGGTTTGCTTTTAGCAAAGGTGACAAACCAAATGCCTCTGGAAGCCAAACAAATAAAAATGAGGCAAATGAGTTAAGCCTGCCAAAGGAAGAGAACTCTCTAGTGAGGGTAGCCCCTCCTCAGCTTCAGCAGTTGTCACCATGCAGGAATATCTTTACTATGACTTTCAATTTTTCAAGAGAAGTTAGAAATTTAGCTTTTCTGTAGAATCCTTTAATTTTTAAGTGTTGGCTTAATTTTTTCAAAGTCCTTGACAGCCAAAAAAAAGGAAAGTAATACATTTGCAGCCAGATGTAGCTAATAGGATGCTAGCTTTACAATCTGTAGCTTTTAGCTTCTTCTGGTTGTGAATTCTTGAGTGTAATAAAGAAAAGTCCTAAGGATAGGAATTAGAAAACTTTTGGCTTCAGAAAAGAATGTATACGAAACTTATAACTCTTTTTGTGGATAATGAAAGCAAAGATTTTATTAGCAACTTGTCCCTAAAGAGCACTTTATACATAGATTATTTTTCTAGTTTAATTTTGCTTAGGTAGCACTGTTTCCTTCTTATTAGTCAGCATTGTTAGCATTTTTGAGTAATCATAGATTTGATAGAGACTTGTGCAGGAGCTGCTGAGTTACAGAAGTTATTACAGCAGAAAATTAATTATGTGGTGCTATAAATACTTAACTCAGTGACTCAGCAAATTCCCTTTAAGTCCAAAGGGAAACATTTTGTACCTAACTCATGAGGTCTGTTTTTAATTTCTGCAGCTTTGCAGTTGTCCCTATTTGTCACTGATAGATTTTTCAGTGATGAGAGAGGCATAAAGATAGAGACCACTTTCAGAGGGAGATTAAGTACTGGGGAAATGAAAGCAGGGGGAACCTTCAGTCAGGGAGTGCTTCAGTACTTACGGCAGGGGATTACCAGGAAGAAGTCAGAGAACCAGCTGGAATGACTGTGAGGAATTAGTTTTGTTATACTTTTGGGTGACATTTCAGCTAATAAAATTAAAATGAAAATGGTAATGTTAGAAGCAAACCTCTTGAAAACATGTAATTAACTTTTTTAGAATTCAGTAAACATTCTGTATATCCCCAATATCCATATTTAAGATACTTTAACTAGGTATTTGGGTTGATTCCAATGTGTGCTAGAGATGGTCTTTGCCATCAAAGGCTTTAAGAGAGAGACTGTATGTACAAAAAAAAAGTTTACTTGTTTAATTAATAGTTTAATACTTAGTTTCCAAAACCTAAAAAAAAGTTGACCCTTTGATTAATATCTATTATCATCTCTTAATGATTATGTAAAGATAGGAACAATATAGGAACTCATTTCATATAATATAATTTCTTATAAACAGTAAGATATTACTGTTTTTAAAAAACCCTCTATATGAATAGTAAAATTCTTGGCATTAATAAGAGACATAGAGGCTGGGGATTGGGGGTGCAGAGGTGGCTTTTGTGGTGTTCCTAAAAGTCTCTTTAAAAAAAAAAGAGATCATTTTAGTCATAATACAAATACTAGTACTCTTTATTGCTATTACATTTTACCACATTGGCAACTAAAATCTGTCAGTAGTTGTTCTAATATAATTCTGAGAGGAGGTTTTTTGGTTGTTTTTTTTTCTTGAGAGTTTTAATGTGTCATTTTAACACATTCTTGAACTAAAGTAGTCCTAGATGTGAAAAATAGAATGAAATAATAGTTACATAAGTATAAATAGATTCTATGTAAGATAATGTCTTAATCTGCTCAGACTGCCATAATAAAATACCATAGAATAGGTAGTTTAAACAACAGAATTTTATTTTCTCACAATTTTGGAAGCTGGCAATCCAAGATCAGGGTTCTAGCCAATTTGGCTTCTGGTTAAGGACTCCTTTTCTGTCTTGAAGCCACCTCTTGCTCCGTCCTCAGGGCCTTAGTTCATGGGGGGTCAAGGTTAGGGAAAGAGCAAGAACTCTCTGGTATCTCTTCTCATAAGGGCACTAATTCTATCACATTAGGGCCCCACCATAACTTATAACCTCATTTAACTTTGATTCAGTTCAGTCGCTCAGTTGTGTCTGACTCTTTGCAACCCCATAATTCCAGGATTATAGATCCTGGATTCCCTGTCCATCACCAACGCCAGGATTCCCTGTCCATCACCAATTCCTGGAGGTTGCTCAAACTCATGTCCATTGAGTCAATGATGCCAGGATTCCCTGTCCATCACCAACTCCTGGAGCTTGCTCAAACTCATGTCTGTTGAGTTGGTGATGCCATCCAACCATCTCATCCTCTGTGATCCCCTTCTCCTCCTGCCTTCAATCTTTCCCATAATCAGGGTCTTTTCTGATGAGTCAGTCCTTTGCATCAGGTGGCCAGAGTATTGGAGCTTCAGCTTCAGCATCAGTCCTTCCAGTGAATATTCAGAACTGATCTCCTTTAGGATAGACTAGTTGGATCTCCTTGCAGTCCAAGGGACTCTCAAGAGTCTTTTCCAACACCACAGTTCAAAAGCATCAATTCTTCGGCTCTCAGCTTTCTTTATAGTCCAACTCTCACATCCGTACATGACTACTAGAAAAACCATAGCTTTGACTAGATGGACCTTTGTTGGCAAAGTAATGTCTCTGCTTTTGAATATGCTCTCTAGGTTGGTCATAACTTTCCTTCCAAGGAGTAAGTGTCTTTTAATTTCATGGCTGCAGTCACCATCTGAAGTGATTTTAGAGCCCAGAAAAATAAAGTCTGACACTGTTTCCACTGCTTCCCCATCTATTTGCCATGAATTGATGGGACCGGATGCCATGATCTTTGTTCTTTGAATGTTGAGTTTCAAGCCAGGTTTTCACTCTGCTCTTTCACTTTCATCAAGTGGCTCTTTAGTTCCTCTTTACTTTCTGCCATGAGGGTGGTGTCATCTCCACCCTCATATCTGAGGTTATTGATACTTCTCCCAGCAGAAGTGGGTAGCTTTTCCCTTCTCCAGGGGATCTTCCCAACCCAGGGATTGTACCCAGGTCTCCCACATTGCAGGTGGATTCTTTACCAGCTTAGCCACAAGGGAAGCCCTAACCTTATTTACTTCCTTCAAATACAGTCACACTGGGGAGTTAGGGCTTTAACATATAAATTTTAGGTGGGCACAATTAGTTCTAACATGGAAAATTGAGAGATAGTAACCAGGGAAGTCTTTTTGAAAGAAGCTTTATAGACCTTTGTAGAATGAAGAGAATTTTAATTATTAGAGATTGGAAGAACAGATTCCAGGTGGAAGATTCAAATAACTTAACCAATGTCATAGCAGTGAGAAAGAAAATAATATGTTCAGCACACAGAGCATCCAGCTCCTTCACTTGTAGGATGACATCTACAAAAGTGAATGGTATTCAGGAAGTCCAGAAAGAGAGGATGTGGCCAAATTAATTAGTATCTTATGAAACTTCCTTCTCTGGTTTTAGTATTACTCTAAATAGCTATGTGGCCTTGATCACGTCTCTTTACTTCTGTATCTGTTAGCATCCCCATATGTCAATGAAAAAATTAAACTATCTCTGAGGTTTCTTTCAACTTATGGAGTCTATACCTCAAAAAAAAAAAAAAGTAATTTAACTTTAACACATATTGTGTGTTGTATGTGCCTGTATACTTTCACATTTGTGCTCTCACACCAGCAGATGTGCCCACTTCTGCAAGTGTTTGACGATAGGCATAAAAATCTACTGCCACTTATCTGTTGACCTTGAGCTCCTCCTACCTCCCCATGAGTTAGAAACCTTTCTCTGCATATTCCAGGAACCCAGATGGACCTCCCAGAGAGAATTTACCAGGCACATTGGGGAGATAATTGGTTTCCCCAGCCTTGTTCCATGCCTTTTTCCAACTTCATTGGCCCTCCTATTTTCTCTTGCTTCAAGTTTCAAGTTCCCTCATGACTGCTTTTTCCACCCTGCTAAGGAAACTTAATCTCAAAGCCTTGTTCATATTCACTGGTAGGCAACTGGATAAAAGTATCCCCAAACCTACAGGGATATTTGCCTTTTAGAAGGAACTAGCCCTTCAACTGTAAGAATGACACATGAATAGTAAGATTCTAGGCATTAATAAATGGACATAGAGGCTGGGAATTGGGGGTGCAGAGGTGGATTTGTGGTGTTCCTAAAAATATCAAAACTGGGAAATGACCTTGAAGCTTGAAAACCGTCTCCAGTCCTTGAACAGTTTAGTACGGCTTTATAGCTATTTATTCTAAGTCCTGGACCAGTCTTAGCTATTTTTAGGTAGATAATTACTGCTATTCACTTGTATTTTAGAATTCTGGGTATAGTTATGGACTAACCAATGCAAACACTTTGATAACTTTGACCTGACCTATATGAGTCAGTAGATAATTCTTCCTGGAAATGGCTAAGTAGATCCAACAGCTTATTCATCAGTTTAGGGGCCCAGTTTTAATGAATCTTTCATAAATAAATAAAAATCAATAGAACTAAGGTTGAAGATCTGTTCTCTTAAAAAAATAATGACATATTTTTCTTTTCAAGAAATGTTTTTCCCCACTATATAGAGTCATCTAATAATATTGTTTTTCTTTTCAAAAATAGGCAGAAACACATCCAATCAAGAAGGTGTTATCTTTGTAATGGACTTAAACTGGGAGCTTAGGTGACTCATCTGAGAATATTGTATCAGTCAGAAACACTTCAGGGTTCAGCCCTAGCATTTACTGCTCTGTGGCCTCCAATTTGCGTGGGCACCAACTTAGTGAATCATAGTGGCTGTCCATCACTCATTCTCTGAAGACCACAGTTTGAAAATAAAACCCTTAGAAAACAGTTGCAGTTACTTCACCCACAATTGACTGGACCATGGATGCAACCTTCAATTTGAGTCTTTATTTGGTCATTGACAAGAGTCTTAAGTTTTTGAGTCAAAACTTCAATAAAATTCTGAAATTTATGCCCCCAGATATTGGTTTTGTTGTTTGTAAGGATGCTTTCAAGACTTACTTTGCTTTTCATAATTCTAACAAAATAATTTAATTGTGTCAGTATGTGTCTGGAAAAGTTGAATAGATGGAAACTAAGGAAGGAAAAGATGTGCCTCAAAATTGTAATCCAATAGTACTGTGGTTCCTGCTTTCATCTCGCAAAAAGTAGAAAATAGTATAAGGAAGAAGTTCATTTTTCTTAAGATTTTTTTTTTAAGTAATAAAATTCAAGTTAAAAATCACATGAAATCAAGCCTTGCTAAGGCTTATTGCTAATTGTTTTCCCTCTAGATTCTTTGTCATTGGAACAGTCTCTTAAGATAACGATAACATTACCCAAATTGAATCAGAGCATTTCAGCTGTAAAGTTTAATCATATAAGGAAAGGAACGTGCTTTTCCAGGAAATAGATCTTTGTCTTTTTTATCCTGATGTAATAGTGAACTGTTGCATGGGGGACATCTTGAGCCAGGTGACCACTGCCAGCTTTCTAGGCATATGGCCTGTCCCACTGCCTCTGCAGGTCCCTAAAACTGCTTACTGTCCCTCTACCTAGGCAGGTGCTTATGTTTTCCAGAGCTAGCCATGGCTTCCCACAGAGGCTTTTGGCAGTTGCACTGTCATCTTACACAACTATGCAACTGCTTCACTAAATCCTTGAGCCCTGGCTGCTGCTTCTATTTACTAGATACTTATTAAGTACCAGGTACTATGCTAAGTGTTTAACGTATTGAATCTTCCTACCTCCTGGGGGCTAAATTGAAATGAAATTAACACAGATGGTATACCATAATCTTAGTTTTGGTTACATAGTATGCCTTCTGGATTACTAAAGCTATGGTGAATGACAGCTACCTTTCATGATTATGAGCTAATTTTTTTCTTTTTTTATTGTGGTGAAACACACATAACATAAAATTCACCATCTTTACTACATTTAAATGTACCGTTCAGTGGTATAAAATATGTTCACATTGCTGTGTAACTGTCACCTCAGCCATCCCCATAAATCTTTTTATCTTATAAAACTGACACTCTATACCTATTAAATAGTAATTTCCCATTGACTTCTCCCCCATCTTCTTGTAACTACCATTACATTTTCAGTCTTTATGATTTTGACTAGTTCAGTTCAGTCGCTCAGTCATGTCCGACTCTTTGCGACCCCATGAATCGCAGCATGCCAGGCCTCCCTGTCCATCACCAACTCCCGGAGTTCACCCAAACTCATGTCCATCGAGTCAGTGATGCCATCCAGCCATCTCATCCTCTGTCGTCCCCTTTTCCTCCTGCCCCCAGTCCTTCCCAGCATCCCTCATATAAGTGGGATCATATAGTACTTATCTCTGTGACTGGCTTATTTCACTTAGCATGATGTTCTCAAGCTTCATCCATGTTATAGTATATTGTAGAATTTCCTTTTTAAGGCTGAATAATACTCCACTGTATGTATATACCAGGTTTTGCTTATCTGTTCATCAGTCAAAGGACACTTAGGTTACTTTAACATTTTTTGCTATTGTGAATACTGCTGCTATGAATATACCTACACAGATATCTTTTTAAAACTGCTTTCAGCCTTTTTAACTAGAATTGCTGGATAATATGGTAATTTTATTTTTAATTTTTTGAAGAATTAACCATACTGTTTTCCACAGCAGTTACACCATTTTACATTCCCACCAACAGCATATAAGGCTTCCTCTTTCTCTACATCCTCACCAGCACTTGTTACTTTCTGATTTTTTTTTAGAGTAGCCATCCTAGTGGGTGTTAGGTGGTAGTTCATTGCTGTTTTGATTTGCATTTCCCTAATAATTAGCACATATCTTTACATGTGCAATTGGCCGTTTATATATCTTCTTTGGAAAAACATCTTTTCTTGGCTTCCCTGGTGGTTCAGATGGTAAAGAATCTGCCTGCATGCAGGAGACTCGGGTTTGATCCCTGGGTCAGGAAGATCCCCTGGAGAATGGAATGGCTATCCACTCCAGTATTCTTGCCTGGAGAATTCCATGGTCAGAGGAGCCTGGTGGGCCATAGTCCATGAGGTTGCAGAGAGTTGGACTGACTCTTTTGATCTGCATTTCCTTAATAATTAGCACACATCTTTACATGTGCTTATTGGCCATTTATATATCTTCTTTGGAGAAATGTCTGTTGTAGTACTTTGCTCATTTTTATTTGAGTTATTCTGTTGTTGTTGGGTTTCAGAAGTTCAATATATGTTCTGGATATTAGTCCCGTATCAGATGTATAATTTACAAACATTTTCTCTCATTGTGTGGGTTGCCTTTTTGCTCTGTGGATAGTGTATTTTGATGCATAAAGTTTTTAGTTTCGTAAAGTCCAACTTGTCTTTTTTCTTTTGATACATGTGCCTTTAGTGTCATATTTAAGAAATCAGTGTCAAATCCAATGTCATAATGTCTTTATACTATACTAATACAAATCTCTTTAGACCTATGTAGCACACTGTAAAACTTGCTATTTAGTGATTGCTTTAAGTCACTGAGAAGACTCCCCAAGCCCTAGAAAGAGTTTTCCTTTCATCTCTGATAAACTGGAATCCGAGAATCATTAGTATCACCAAAGATATTATTTTTGTTAGAAATAATATTCAGTTCTATCAGAGGAAGAATGAGTTACTTTAGAATGTGCAGTTTGGGGTAAAAGTACAGTGTATTTTTCACGCCATCTCTGAAATCTGCCAAGCCAATGGGGCTTGGGCATTGGAACCAGTGATTGTCAGTGCCTCTTCCATCCTCACTTGTTACCATTGCATTGTTATGAATGTCAGTTTTTTCACTCTAGATCAGTTTTCTTAGGACATGGCCTTGGAGACATTGCTTGTGCTCCAGGAGAGATTTTGAACATAGTAGTGAAGAAACAGAGAAAAAACAGTTATAGATCATATACTCTGAGCAGTGTAAGTCAAGGGAATGGCCCCTTATAAATTAGATTTCAGCTAATGGGTATCTTTATAGAAATAAATGCTAATGACACAAATTGCATAATAGATTGAGGCCACACCAACAGTTTCAATATCCAGCAAAACTCTACAATAACCTGATTATTTTTTTTTCTAATTAACCAAGGATTAAAACTTTTAAGCATTTTGAGGAATTCCCTAGCAGTTCGGTGGTTAGGACTCTGCATTTTCACTGCCAAGGGCCCCAGGTTTAATCCCTGGTCAGGGAACTAGGATCCCACAAACCAAGTGATGTGGCAAAAAAAACACCCAAAAAACCTTAAGTGTTTCATTTCCAACCACAAAGTTGAAAATCTAACTTTGCACTACTTCCAACCCAGGGGTCAAACCCATGTCTCTTATGTCTCCTACACCAACAGCTGGATTCTTTACCACTAGCATCACCTGGGAAGCCAATCACATTTTAAAGTGTTTTCTAATGTAAAGCCTTTCGAAGTAATACATGTATATAAGTCAGAAATACAAAGGTTACATGGCTTCTAACAAAACAAAGGTCCCTTGCCTTACCTTCAAGATCTACGATGTTTATTTGTTCAGATGTTTCTTTTTGGTATTTGGCTTAGAGTTTATAACATGCTTTTACTTCTGTTCCTTAATTTTACAATATTAGACATTATATCAGTTGACTTGGAATATGAAAATTTAGATCTCTTCATTTCACCACTATACCAAGTCTAATGCTATAGTGATTTCTAATCCTTTGTGTGTGGCCCAATTTTTTCCTTATGCTCCTTTACAGAATTCTCCTTTAAGGATTAAGTGTTTATAATTATATACCTTAATGTGGTTCTTTTTACATTCAGTTTGCCAGGTATGAGATGGTGCTTTCAATTTGAAAATCCATGTCCTTTGGTTTTTTAATTTATTTTATCATTTCAGTTTTTCCTGTTTTTCTTTCTAGAACTCCTACTGATTGGATACTAATGCCTAGACTAATACTCTATTTTTTCTCAATATTTATTATGAAATTTTTCAAACATAGAGAAAACATTTTTAATTTACAGTAGACATCCATAAAACTACCATCTAGAGTCTAATACTAACATTTTTCTGTCCTTTTTTATACATGTCTATCCATCCATCAATCTACCTTATTTTCTATGTATTTCAAAGCAAATTATAGGCCACATATAATTACAGTACTTTAACATGCATACCATTTTGTAGTGAGAATTGTAATTATAGTTTGCATTTTCTTCTTTTGAGGTAAAATTTACATACAATGAAATATTTAAAACTTATACATTTACTAGGTTTTTAAATTGATTTTATTAAGGTATAACTGACACATAATAAACTAAACATAGTTAAACCATACAATTTGATTTGATAAGTTTTAACAGATATATAATACCTGCCGTGGAACCATCACCACAGTCAATACAGTGAACATATTCATTGCCCCCAACGATTTCCTCATGTTCCGTTGTAATCTCTTCTCAACTGACCTTCATCCCCACCCACAGGAAACTGCTGATCAACTTTCTATCACTACAGAGTTTGCATGTAGTTAGCATGTTCTGTAGTTAGATATAAATGTAGTTATACAGTATATGATATTTTTGTCTATTTCAGCATAGATGAATCTCAAATTATTGTGCGGTTCATCTGTGTTGCTGCAATGTATTCTTTTTTATTGCTGAGTAGCGTTCCATTGTGAAAACAAACAGTAAAACAACACCCTACATTTAACCTGTTGCTGAACATTTGAATTGTTTCTAAATATGAGCTGTTACAAATAAAGCTACTATAAATAGTTGTATACAAATCTTTGTATAGACATACATTTCATTTTATCTTGGGTAAATATCTAAGAATAGAGTGGCTGGATTGTATGATGGGTATGCTGCTGCTGCTGCTGCTAAGTCACTTCACTCGTGTCCAACTCTGTGCAACCCCATAGATGGCAGCCCACTAGGCTCCCCGTCCCTGAGATCCTTAGGTATATGTTTAACTTTTTAAGAAATGATCAAACTTTTTCCCAAAGTGCTACCATTTTGTAGTTCTCTCAGTAGTGAGTGAGAATTCCAGTCCTCCATACTAATGTCATTGCTTTTAATTTTAGTCATTCTAATAGGTATGTAATGATATCTCATCATGATTTTTATTTACATTTTCCTAAGAGGAAAAGAACAGAATGGGAAAGACTAGAGATCTCTTCAAGAAAATTAGAGATACCCAGGGAATATTTCATGCAAAGATGGTCTCGATAAAGGACAGAAATGGTCTGGACCTAACAGAAGAAGAAGATATTAAGAAGAGGTGGCAAGAATACACAGAAGAACTGTACAAAAAAGATCTTCATGACCCAGATAATCATGATGGTGTGATCACTCATCTAGAGCCAGACATCCTGGAATGTGAGGTCAATGGGGCCTTGGAAAGCATCTCCACGAACAAAGCTAGTGGAGGTGATGGAATTCCAGTTGAGCTGTTTCAAATCCTGAAAGATGATGCTGTGAAAGTGCTGCACTCAATATGCCAGCAAATTTGGAAAACTCAGCAGTGGCCACAGGACTGGAAAAGGTCAGTTTTCATTCCAATTCCAAAGAAAGGCAATGCCAAAGAATGCTCAAACTACTGCACAGTTGCCCTCATCTCACATGCTAGTAAAGTAATGCTCAAAATTCTCCAAGCCAGGCTTCAGCAGTATGTGAACCGTGAACTTCCTGATGTTCAAGCTGGTTTTCGAAAAGGCAGAGGAACCAGAGATCAAATTGCCAATATCCGCTGAATCATGGAAAAAGCAAGAGTGTTCCAGAAAAACATCTATTTCTACTTATGCCAAAGCCTTTGACTGTGTGGATCACAAGAAACTGTGGAAAATTCTGAAAGAGATGGGAATACCACACCACCTGACCTGCCTCTTGAGAAATCTATATGCAGGTCAGGAAGCAGCAGTTAGAACTGGACATGGAACAACAGACTGGTTCCAAATAGGAAAATGAGTACGTCGAGGCTGTATATTGTCACCCTGCTTATTTAACTTCTATGCAGAGTACATCATGAGAAACGCTGGACTGGAAGAAACACAAGCTGGAATCAAGATTGCCGGGAGAAATATCAATCACCTCAGATATGCAGATGACACCACCCTTATGGCAGAAAGTGAAGAAGAAATAAAAAGCCTCTTGATGAAAGCGAAAGAGGAGAGTGAAAAAGTTGGCCTAAAGCTCAACATTCAGAAAACGAAGATCATGGCATCTGGTCCCATCACTTCATGGGAAGTAGATGGGAAACAGTGGAAACAGTGTCAGACTTTATTTTTTTGGGCTCCAAAATCACTGCAGATGGTGACTGCAGCCATGAAATTAAAAGACACTTACTCCTTGAAAGGAAACTTATGACCAACCTAGGTAGTATATTCAAAAGCAGAGACCGTTACTTTGCCGACTAAGGTCCGTCTAGTCAAGGCTATGGTTTTTCCCATGGTCATGTATGGATGTGAGAGTTGGACTATGAAGAAGGCTGAGCACCAAAGAATTGATGTGTTTGAACTGTGGTGTTGGAGAAGACTCTTGAGAGTCCCTTGGACTGCAAGGAGATCCAACCAGTCCATTCTGAAGGAGATCAACCCTGGGATTTCTTTGGAAGGAATGATGCTAAAGCTGAAACTCCAGTACTTTGGCCACCTCATGCGAAGAGTTGACTCATTGGAAAAGACTCTGATGCTGGGAGGGATTGGGGGCAGGAGGAGAAGGGGACGACAGAGGATGAGATGGCTGGATGGCATCACTGACTCAATGGACGTGAGTCTGAGTGAACTCCGGAAGTTGGTGATGGACAGGGAGGCCTGGCGTGCTGCGATTCATGGGTTCACAAAGAGTTGGACATGACTGCAACTGAACTGAACTGAATGACTAATAATGTTGAGTCTTTTCATGTGCTTATTTGCCTTCTATATATCATCTTTGGTAAAGTATCTGTTCAGGTATTTTGCCCATCTTTTAGAACTGGATTGTTTGTTTTCTTACTCTTGAGTTTTGAGGATTTTTTACATATTCTTGATATAGTTCAGTTCAGTCACTCAGTCATGTAGCAAATATATGATTTGCAAATATTCTTAGAAATTTTATAGTATTAGGTTTTACATTTAAGTCTGTGATTCCTTTTGAATTAATATTTCTATATGGTACTAGATATGAGCAAAGATCCAATTGTTCTAACAACATTTGTTGCAAGATTACCCTTTCTCTGCTTGATTGGCCCTCTATGTTTAAGGTTCCACATCCTTGGATTCAATCCATGTAGATCATGTAATACTGTAGTACATATTGAATAAAAAAATTCCACTTGTAAGTGCAGTTCAAACTTGTGTTGTTCAAGGTCATGTATTTTTCTTTTAATACATGCTAGATTTGGTTTGTTAGAATTTTGTTTAGAATTTTTACATCTGTGTATCAGTGTAACACTGGGCTCATAGAATGAGTTGGAAATTATTCCCTCCTCTTTGATTATTTGGGAGAGTTTGTGTTAAAAGAGTTATTAGTTCTTTCTTAAATGTTTGGTAGAATTCCTGATAGAGCTGTGTGTTGAATGTTTTCTTTGCTGGAAGATTCTTTTACTACAGTTTCAATTTCTGTGATGGATATGGGCCTATTCAGGTTATCTGTTTCCTCTTTTTTAAAATAATATATGCTTATTTACTTAGTTTCACCAGGTCTTAGTTGCAGCATGTGGGATCTAGTTCCCTGAGCAGGGATCAAACCCAGGTTCTCTGCCCTGGGAGCACAGAGCCTTATCCACTGGACCAGCAGGGAAGTCTTCTATTTCCGTAGTTTGTATTTTTCAAGGAATCTGTTCATTTTGTCTAAGTTGTCAGTATTGTCAATAACATTAAGTTCTTCATAATGTTTCTTTATTATCCTTTTAATATCTGTAGAACTTCTAATGATGCTACTTATTCTTTAACTTTGTATTTTATATTGCGATATAGTTGATTGACAAACAATGTGATAGTTTCAGGTGAACAGTGAAGGGATTCAGCCATACATATACATGTATCCATTGTACCCCAAACTCCCCTCCCATCCAGGCAGTGCTACTTATTCTTGATAGTGGTAATTTTATCTTTTTTTTTTTCCTAATCAGTCTGACTAGAGATTTAACAGTGTTATTAATCTTACCAAAGAATCAGCTTTTTGTTTGATTGGTTTTCTTTATTGGTTTTCTGTTTTGTGTTTCATTGATTACTGCTTTAATCTTTATTAATTCCCTTCTTCTGTTTCTATCTTAATTTGCTTTTCTTATAATCTCTATAAGCTAAGGTCATTGATTTGAGACCATTCTTTTCCAATACAGACATTTATTGCCATAAAATCCCTCCCAAACTATTATTGCTTTAGTGGCACATCACAAATTCTGGTATGTTGTGTTTTCGTTTCATGCAAAGTATTTTCTAATTTCCCCTTTTATTTCCTCTTTGATCAGTGAGTCATTGAGTTTTCTAGATACTATTCTATTATTGATTTCTAATTTAATTCCATTTAGGTCAGAGAATATACTTTGTATAATCTGAATCCCTTAAGTATATTGTGACTTATTGCCAGAGAGATTTTCTTGATAAATGTTCTTTATTCACTTGACAAGTGTGGTTATTTTGCTGTCATGCTGTCAATCAAGTAAGTTGATAATGTTATTCAAGTCTGTTATATCCTTGCTGATTTTCTGCTTGCACTTGTTAATTACTTAGAGATATTGAAATCTCCAACTATAATTGTGTATTTATTTCTCCTTGCATTTCTATCAGATTTCATTCTTATATTTTGAAGCTGTCTTACTTGTACATAGACACTTTGAGGTTTTATGTCTTCTTGATGAATTGACCCTTTGCCATCATGAAATGACCTTTATCTGTGGTAATATTCTCTGCTTTGAAATCATCTTGTATTCACAGAGCCACTCCAGCTTCCTTTGGATGAGTGTCCGTGTGCCATGTCTTCTTTCATCCATTTTGTAAAGTAAGCTTTTAGAATGTTTTGACATTTACCAAACGCTGGTGAGATGGAGAGTTTCCATGCGTCCTTGCCCGGTTTCTATTATCAGCAGCCTTTTAAAAATGTTTTATTGAGATATAATTCACATGCCACAACAGTTCACTCATTCAGAGTATACATTTCAGTGGTTTTTAGTAAATTCCCTTTTACCACAGTCAATTTTAAAACATTTTTATTACTATGAAAAGAAACACCATACCCATTAGCTGTCACTACCCATTTCCCCCTATCCCCTGAGCCCTAGGCCACAGCAAATCCACTTTCTATCGCTATAGATGTGCCTGTTCTGGATTTTCATGTGAATGAAGGCATGCAATATGTAATCTTTCATAACTGGCTTCTTTCACTTAGCATAACATTTTCAAGTTTCATCCATGGTATAACATTATCAGTACCTATTTTTTTAATTGCTGTGTATTACATTGTACACATATACCACATTTTATTCATCATTTGATATACATTGGGGTTGTTTCATTTGTAAATTGAGATATACTTCATGTACTGTAAAAATTTGTTCTTTTAAAGTGTGAAAAGGGCTTTCCTTCACTTTATTTGATCTTCAAATTTGTTATTTGTTATTAAATCCATTTTATGACTTCTAAATTCTTATTAACATCGTTTATCTGGTGATGTCTCCTCTCTCATTCTCTTTGTTCTTGTATATTTTTAACATTTTTTTTCTTTGCTGTCATTTCAGTGGAGTTCAGGGAACAAAAGAATATTCAACCTACCATTTACTTTAAAAATCTCTTAAAAATTCTTTTTAAAGAAAGAAAAGAAATTATTCAAAATTCTATTATCTTTACTTCATTTTCATTTTACCTTTTTCCTCCTAGTTTTTATGTACTTGCAGATGTAATCATAGCATAATTGGCTTGTTTTTTTGAAATATAGCATAACCACTTCACTCATAAGCACATCATCATGTTAACCACTTCAACTGTAGCATAATGTTTTTTGTGTTAATAAGGTAGCATCATCATTTGCCTGACCTTTCTTCTCCATAGTTAAACATTAAAATTGTGAACTTTGGAAGGGGGGGCGGGTATAGCTATTAAGGATAATGCTAAAATAAACATTTTTGTAGAGTTTTGGGGCCATTTGCAAGTATACTTCGTGAGAACTGTGACTCACCCAGTTTCTTGATTTCCTGTGCCAGAACTCACTGACGCCTTTCTTCTATCGCTCCTTTTGCACATAGACCCCAGAGGAGATCCCTGGATATAGATCTGCTAGTCTTTTTGCTGATTATATTCTTCCAATTAGGCCCTTTATCCTCCTGGGTTACAGTGCTGTTATAAACAACATTATTAGATGCATCAGTCCACAAGATCCACAGGACTAAGCATAGTTATAAATATGTTTTAAACTCTGCAGTTTCATAAAAATATCAATAGGAAAAGAAAAACTAAACTGTTCATCTATAATGGCTTCTAAAGAAACAAGTCATTGTTTTTAAAACTGAAAAACGAAGGGATAAAATCATATAATTATCCTACTTTCTAGTATAGACTATATGTTTGGGTCTCCAAACAGTTATGAGATGAACTTTTTCTTTATATAAATATCCTAGCTAATAAGTGAGGGAGATTTATATGATCTAAAGAGAAGCTAGAGGGAAGTGCCAACAAATGTTCAAACTACCGTACAATCGTGCTCATTTCACATGCTAGTAAAACTATGCTCAAAATCCTTCAAGCTAGGCTTCAGCAGTACATGAACTGAGAACTTCCAGATGTACAAGCTGGGTTTAGAAAAGGCAGAGAAACCAGAGATCAAATTGCCAACATCCATTGGATCATAGAAAAAAGCAAGAGAATTCCAGAAAAACAACTACTTCTGTTCATTGACTAAGCTAAAGCCTTTGTGTGGACAGCAACGACCTGTGGCAAATTCTCAAAGAGATAGGAATACCAACCCATCTTACCTGTCTTCTGAGAAACCTGTAGGCAGGTCAAAAAGCAACAGTTAGAACCAGACATGAAACAACTGACTGGTTCAAAATTGGGAAAGAGGCATGACAAGGCTATATATTGTCACCCTGCTTATTTAACTTATATGCAGAGTACATCATGCAGAATGCCAGGCTGAATGAATCACAAGCTGGAATCAAGAGTGCCAAGAAAAATGTCAATAACTTCAGATATGCAGATAATACCACTCTAATGGCATAAATCAAAGAGGAACTAAACAGCCTCTAGATGCAGCTGAAAGAGGAGAGTGAAAAAACTGGCTTGAAACTCACCAAGAAAAAAGTAAGATCATGGCATCTGGTTCCATCACTTCATGGCAAATAGAAAGGGAAAAAGTTGAAGCAATGGGAAATTTTTTTTTGTTTTCTTAGGCTCCAAAATCACTGCAGATGGTGACTTGCTGCTTGGAAGGAAAGCTATAATAAACCTACATAGCGTATTAAAAAGCAGGGACATCACTGTGCTGGCAGAAGGCCGTGCAGTCAAAGCTATGGTTTCCCCAGCAGTCACGCTCAGATGCTGCAGCTGGACCGGGAAGAACACGGAGTGCTAAAGAACTGATGCTTTTGAACTGTGGTGCTGGAGCAGGCTCGTGAGAGTCCCTTGGACAGCAAGGAAATCAAACCGCTCGATCCTAAAGGAAATCAACTCCAATATTCATTGGAAGGACTGGTGCTGAGACTGACGCTCCTATCCGTTGGCCACCTAAGATGAAGGGCTGACTCCTTGGAAAAGACCCTGGTGCTGGGGAAGATTGGAGGCAAAAGGAGAAGGGGGCAGCAAGAAGATGAGAGGGTCAGATAGCTTTACCTACCCAATAGACATGAATTTGAGCAATCTCCAGGAGATAATGGACAGAGGAGCTTGGCAGCAGAGGAGCTTGGCATGCTGCAGTCCATGGGGTTACAAAGAGTCGGACACAACTTAGCAACTGAACAATAACAACAATAAATGAGAAAGTAATGGTAGAATGAGAATATCAGTATTTTATTGCTCCTAATGATAAATAAATCCAGGCATTGACCATCAGTGGCCTTTAAGACTGCAAAAAGAGAAACAACCAGATGTGCCTCTTATAATGGTATCTGTGAAATATTGTTGCCAAACAGTAAAGCCTGACTCGGATCATGCTTCTAGATCCAGCTACCAATTTGTAGGAAATGTAGAGGACAAAAGAATATTTCACATGAGATCATTGAGATGCAGTCAGCAACCACTGCTGCTGCTGCTGCTAAGTCACTTCAGTTGTGTCCAACTCTGTGCGACCCCGTAGACGGCAGCCCACCAGGCTCCCTCATCCCTGGGATTCTCCAGCCAAGAACACTGGAGCAGGTTGCCATTTCCTTCTCCAGTGCATGAAAGTGAAAAGTGAAAGTGAAGTCACTCAGTCGTGTCCAACTCTTCCCTACCCCATGGACTGCAGCCTACCAGGCTCCTTGGTCCATGGGGTTTTCCAGGCAAGAGAGCTGGAGTGGGTTGCGATCTAGACAGATGCAAACTCTGTTGGACAAATGATCCAGTTTCTTCAAAAAATAGATTGCAGATGGGTGGCTGGGGAGAGGTGGACAGACAGGCAGTAGAGAAATCTAAAGATTAAAACCTACCTCATATATATATATGGACCTTGTTTGAGTTCTTCCTGAGTCAAACAAACTGATTCTAAAAAAAAAAAAAAGTAAAAATAAAAAACAAGGAAAAATCAAAGTAAAACATTTTTAACATTTAAAAGGTATTTTAAACACTGAATAGATATCTTATATTAAAGAATTATAAAGTTTTCAAACAGTAGATTTGTAGAAAGTCTATGTGAAGTAATTTCTCATTAGAAAAATAACCAGTGTACAGTAACCCCAAAGTGTTTATTGGCACAAATAACAATGGGAATATTTTTGAGAATCCTCTCAATTAGTTCCAGGCACTATTAAATAGTACTGAAATTATTCATCAAAGCTGAAAGTTGATATGAACCACTGTTTCTAATAACTAAAAGGTAGAAACAATACAAATATCCATTAACAGGAACAAGGAAATGCTATATATTCATACAGTGGAATTCCACACAGTAAGTTATGCAAGGAATAAGAAATTAAATTCTCTAGCTAAACTACCTGAGTTTGAATCCCAGCTCTGGCTCCAATATTTCCTGGCAATATTCTCTTGAACAAATTACTTAACTTGTCTGTGCCTCAGTTTCTTCCCTTTTAAAACAAGGGTAATAATAGCATTTATCTCAGTGGATTATGGGGCTTCCCTGGTGGCTCAGCAGTAAAGAATCCACCTGCAATGCAGGAGACACAGGAGATGCATTTCCGATCCCTGGGTGGGAAAGATAGCACGCACACACAGTAGATTATAAAATTGCTGTAAGGACTAAGTAATTTCATAAATATATATAGTGAGAAACCACCAGTACAAGTTAGTTATAATAATTATTTGTTACCTTAATAAGCCTAGCAACATAATTTGTAAAAGGCCAAGTGGCAGAATAAGGCACAATATGATACTGTTTATATAAAGTTTCAAAACCTATCAAAAAGGAGCAGGAATTTGCATCCTGTTTTGTGTTTTTAGGAATACTAAACCCAGGCAAAGAACTTGACAACACCGTATTTGATTTCTACTAAATTTCGGACAACAAAGGAAAGAAATTGATTCATCTTCTTTTTCAGTATGTCAGTATTTGCTAAGCATCTTAATACAGAGAATCATTAAAAGGGTACATGGTTTATGGACTTCAACCCTGTCATTCCAACTACTGACGATGGCACATCAAATGAATACTGGGCAATGCTGCAAATGAATATATTTCTTGTGTAGAAATTGCGTGTTTGGATCTTCTAAGGAGTCTAGGAGAGGTTTAGGTGATTATGCATTTAAAGTTACTTGCACTGCTCAGTATCAAGGAAAAACTATAGTAGATTCTCACATTACATCCTTTTAATTATTTTATTACTCACCTTTCTTTAAACCCCACTGACAAATGAACGTGATATTCCAAATACTCATTTCTTGTAGGCCGCTGTCTGTCCCTTCTGAGTTGTATATATATAAAGAGCCAGATATTTTGTCCCAATTAATTATATAGTGTAATTAAATATTACATAAATCAATGAAATATAAACTGTATATTTTGAAAAAGATTAGTAAGGAATAAGATGAAACCTGCAATGTAATCCTATATATTCTTTATGGATACAAACAGGTATAAAAACATAAATGGGAATGAAAAATAATTCAGGATCATTGTTTCCTTTCAGATAGAGAAATGGGATGAAGAGTTTCAATCAAATCTATAATTTGTATGTCTCTTGTTAAAAAGATAATGCACAAAAATAATGTGTTAAGATGTGGCTAAGAGTTGATAAATACAGGTTTCAGATACACATTTTTCCCATTTCTGTCTTCCTTTTAAAGTCTGTCAAGACTAAGCATTTCCAAAGTTCATCAGAATACATTCAGAAGTGACTTAATGTGTGGGCTTCATTAAGCCAGTGTAGAATCATAAAAGGACTGACTGGCACCAGCCCTGAATTGTGCACTGAGGTACTCTTGTATTCCAGTGTCCAGAATTGGATAAGAAATACCCAACAATTTAAACAGTGACTCTTTGTATTCTAATTATTATTTAAGAATATTAATATTTATGGACTCAATCTTCCTAGGCACTTTTTCTCCTGGAATCTGGTTTCCCTCTGAGCTTGGGCCTGGAGGGCAAACATATCTAGCCAGCCAGGCCTTAGACTGGCCTCTCATACTGGTATCTTAACCCTCCCTTGACCAACTGTCTGAGAGGATTTGTATCCATCTATTTGGATTTGAATCTAGCCTGCTGGTTGGTAAGCCCCATGAAGTTTATTCTCCATATCCTGTCCCATGCTGGGTTTCCCTTGAATGCTCTGTGAAAAAATGAATGGCATTGCTTAATCTGGTACCTTCAGAGCTGTTTTTTTTCCTAGATAAGGAAGTCACCACATTTGTAAACATCTCATGAAATTACATAGCAAAATATCAATTGTTTCTTTAGGATAAAATCATAAGAATTATGAAGTGTAAAGTAAATATTTGAAGAGGAAGAAAGATATCATTTGACAGCAGTATTCCTTACCACCACCATTACCCTCAGACCTTCAGTATGGATTGAGACTCATCTATATGCAAAATAAAAGGTCATGAAGCTGGCATATGGGCCAATTAGAGAAATCATCCTAGGAAAGCCTTTTTTTCAAACCAAAGAAGTGATTAGAATCATGAGATAGTTTTCTCCACAGGTGCTTATTTTCTTGTTTACTAAAACTACTATCACAGGATATAGTGAATCTGAATCCTTGAGCAGATATTATTGTATCTTTCGCTAGATAATTATAGTTTTGTTTGATGGAGTATCTTAATTTTTGTATTGTACAGAAATGACATAAAATAATGGAAAACCTTGTCTCTATTCCCTTCTCTTCCACACATCTTGCTATGTGACCTTGGGAAAATCCATTTGCTTTATGAGATCTCTCAAATGTACAGTGAGGACGCTCAGTATTCTTCTTCCACCCAACTTTCTAGCCCAGTCCAGCTGTAGAGCTCCATTTTTTTCAATTCCTATTTAAAAAGCCCTCATGGAATTTAGACAGAATAAGGTGCTACTGCCCTCTGCTGGTCCTCAGAACATACCTGCCCATCAGTGCAATGATCTTGCCCATTCAAACATCAAAGGTCTCAGCGCACCTTGCTTTCGCTTGAGAAAACATAGCTGCTGCTGCTGCTGCTGCTAAGTCACTTCAGTCGTGTCCGACTCTGTGCGACCCCATAGACGGCAGCCCACCAGGCTCTCCCGTCCCTGGGATTCTCCGGGCAGAAAACTGGAGTGGGTTGCCATTTCCTTCTCCAATGCATGAAAGTGAAACGTGAAAGTGAAGTCTCTCAGTCGTTTCCGACTCTTCGAAACCCCATGGAAGGCATAGCAGGAAACCACAAAGAAAAGAAGCAAATTTCATGTTTAGAAAAATTATGTTTTAAGTATTTGGGAATTAATAATTTGTTATACATTTATCAGATGCCAGCATCATTTGTGACTGACTTGCTACCAAAAAGTGCGTATCCTACAATCCCTTCACCTTACTGTCATTCTCATCCAGTAAACAAGCAGGGGGTTCTGACACTTTGGGCTACTGTTTCACACCATTTTTCTTCCTTGGAACATATGCAGTCCACTTTTGTTGAAAACACTTAGAGAAGTTTTTATGTAGTCACTTTTAGTTTTTGAATAAATAGGAAGATAATAACTGATATGTGCCAAGTAAAGTGAATATGCAGCAACAGTGAGAAAAATGCTAAAACAAGGCAGGGCTTCAATATACTCTCAAATTCCTATAGAGCTCTGTCAAGTTGTAATAAGAGATTTATTATAATAACTTTTTTATTGTATTGATGATCCTAAAAGAACTCTATGTAAGAAACTGATAAGGATTTATTGAGAGCTCAGTTTTTCTGAGCTCATCTATGTTAATATAATTACAGAACTCCAAAATGTTAGAATCTGGTGTTATAATGTGTTCATAAGAAATGGTGCTGCCTGACTATACTCATAGGAAAGTCACGCTTGTACCTTGTTTAAATTTTATGCCTTTAAAATCTCTTTCATAATAGGTCTGTGTACTGCCTCTGAGGTCACTGTTATTCCTTAGAATGGTTGGGGAAAAAAAAAATTGAAGTGCAACCTGCATCCCAAGTATCCTTAAGTAGAGTGTAGAAGGAGTATGTGACTCAGTGTCTGTCACTTCTGTTTACATATTCACAGAACCACACACATTTTATCCCTGATTTCCCACGGGTAGAGAATTCAGTTCAGTTACTCAGTTGTGTCCGACTCTTTGTGACCCCATGAATCACAGCACGCCAGGCCTCCCTGTCCATCACCAACTCCCGGAGTTCACTCAAACTCATGTCCATCGAATCGATGATGCCATCCAGCCATCTCATCCTCTGTCATCCCCTTTTCCTCCTGCCCCCAATCCCTCCCAGCATCAGGGTCTTTTCCAAGGAATCAACTCTTCGCATGAGATAGCCAAAGTATTGGAGTTTCAGCTTCAGCATCAGTCCCTCTAATGAACACCCAGGACTGGTCTCCTTTAGGATGGACTGGTTGGATCTCCCTGCAGTCCAAGGGACTCTCAAGAGTCTTCTCCAACTCCACAGTTCAAAAGCATCAATTCTTCAGCGCTCAGCTTTCTTCACAGTCCAACTCTCACATCCATACATGACCACGGGAAAAACCATAGCCTTGACTAGATGGACCTTTGTGGACAAAGTAATGTCTCTGCTTTTGAATATACTATCTAGGTTGGTTATAACTTTCCTTCCAAGGAGTAAGCGTCTTTTAATTTCATGGCTGCAATCACCATCTGCAGTGATTTTGGAGCCCAAAAAAATAAAGTCTGACACTGTTCCCACTGTTTCCCCATCTGTTTCCCATGAAGTGATGGGACTGGATGCCATGATCTTCGTTTTCTGAATGTTGAACTTTAAGCCAACTTTTTCAGTCTCCTCTTTCACTTTCATCAAGAGGCTCTTTAGTTCCTCTTCACTTTTTGCCATAAGGGTGGTGTCATCTGCATATCTGAGGTGATTGATATTTCTCCCGGCAATCTTGATTCCAGCCTGTGCTTCTTCCAGCCCAGCATTTCTCATGATGTACTCTGCATAGAAGTTAAATAAGCAAAGTGACAATATACAGCACTGACGTACCCCTTTTCCTATTTGGAACCAGTCTGTTGTTCCATGTCCAATTCTAACTGTTGCTTCGTGACCTGCATACAGATTTCTCAGGAGGCAGGTCAGGTGGTCTGGTATTCCCATCTCTCAGAATTTTCCACAGTTTATTGTGATCCACACAGTCAAAGTCTTTGGGCATAGTCAGTAAAGCAGAAATAGATGTTTTTCTGGAACTCTCTTGCTTTTTCTATGATCCAGTGGATGTTGGCAATTTGATCTCTGGTTCCTCTGCCTTTTCTAAAACCAGCTTGAACATTTGGAAGTTCATGGTTCATGTATTGCTGAAGCCTGGCTTGGAGAATTTTGAGCATTACTTTACTAGCATGTGAGATGAGTACAATTGTGTGGTAGTTTGCTCATTCTTTGGTGTTGCCTTTCTTTGGGATTGGAATGAAAACTGACCTTTTCCAGTCCTGTGGCCACTGCTGAGTTTTCCAAATTTGCTGCCATATTGAGTGCAGCACTTTCACAGCATCATCTTTCAGGATTTGAAACAGCTCAACTAGAATTCCATCACCTCCCCTAGCTTTGTTTGTAGTGATGCTTTCTAAGGTCCACTTGACTTCACATTCCAGGATGTCTGGCTCTAGGTGAGTGATCACACCATCGTGACTATCTGGGTAGTGAAGATCTTTTTCGTACAGGTACCTGTGTTTTAAATGAGCAGTCCTCATGCAACCTCCCCTTAAGGATTTCCTGACCCTCGCGTCATGGTCAGTTCTAGCTTGTGGCTGCCTGTAAGAGTTAATAGATGATCATCCCAACAACAGTACATAGGCCTACCTTGAAAGGGACTTACACATGAGATTCAGAGGTACACAGACTCTAATAGGCAAAAATCACAGCCACCCCACTTCCAATTATTTAAGTACTACAGTACATTTCATGGTATGCATGGTATCTATTCCAGTTGAAGATTTAGTCTGCTCTAGACCAAGAAGGAAGTTTGTATGTATTGACCATAATTTTTTACCAGATACCTATACATTTGTTATGCGTCCCTAAGAAAAGAATGAACTCTTTGCTACATAACTGTTATGTATGCAACTTTAATAGTGATCTTCAGTGTTCAATATTTCAGCAGAAAAGAATCCACTTATTAATTGCTTCAAAAGAAAACTTGCATTATCAGAAGCTTTAGTTTTACTGATAGAAAAAAATTAATTCAATTCTAAAGAATAAAATGGACTGAAAAGTTATCTAATGAGACCTTTACCGAGTATTTGCTGAGAAATAATGGATTTAAATTTTTTTGAGACATTTTTAACGTTGAGAAATGAAAGCCACAGCTGTGGAAAGGTGAGTCAGGTCATAGCAGAAGTTTCAAGGCAGACTATTACTCTGGGAAATAAAATCCTAAAATAAAAGACTAAAGTAACAGAGAGTTGTACTAACTGTTATTCAATTTATATATGATTTGCTCTAAGGTTCTTTTCAAGATAATTTGCTATAGTAAAAAGGGCAGGGGATTTGGAAACAACCTTTGGGCTTGAAACCCAGTTCCACCGCTTATGTAATTGCTGTATGGCCTTGGGCAATCACTCAGTTAAACTTTTTGAACTTCTGTGTCCTGTTCTTTAATTTGGCAGTAACAACATGCATCTTACAAGATTTTCAGTATTAAATGAGATGTATATTTATGAAATGCTGCAAGTGACTGCAGAGTTAGTTTTCTTTCCCTCTGTTGTTTTTTCTTTACCATTCTTTTTTTAATTAATAGTTTATTAATAGCTTCTTTATTAGTTTAACTGGCAGATATAATCAAAGGACTCAGAAGAAAAGTGACATCATATTACTAACCATTTGCCAGGTTGAATCTAACCCAGGGAGCTTTGCATATTTTTTTACATTCCATATTTGGTTAATTTGACACAAATTACAACTCCCAGTTCTAGAAAGGCTCAACTGTATTCAAATTAAGCAGGAAAATATCTAATTGCTATTGCCTAAGAATTCACAAGCACTGTACTCTCAAGTCAGGGAATAAGCAGTATTGAATAGAATTGTTGTTTAGTCGCTTAGTCGCTAAGTCAGGTCCAGCTCTTTCGTGACCACATGGACTACAGCCCACCAGGCTCCTCTGTCCATGGGGTTTTCCCAAGCAAGAATACTGGAGTGGGTTGCCATTTCCTTCTCCATCCCTCTGTTGTTAATCACAGAGTAAGGTTTACTCTTACTTAGAAGCCCAGCAGGAAGTCCTGGAAAGGAAGATTTGGTTTTAGATGACCTTCCCACACCCAGACTTGGTTACCAGAAAATACCCTGGCAGCCCTGGACAGTCTGCTGGCGAGTGTGTGAGCCAGGCAGCAGCCTTGGTAAGGAGGTAAAGGGCTAGAATGAGCAGGCGGGAAATTCACGATACGCCCTCATTCTGTGTGTAAGGCCAAGCTGTAGGCTCACTCGCATTTCAGTTAGTGCCCTCCTAACCCCACCAAAATGTACTCTAATACCAAGTAGAAAAAATTCTGAACTGTCTGGAATTTTAGATTTAGGTTGTGATGGATGTTATTATATGTCCTAATTGTAATAACTACCCAACTCTACATTTCCTGGTGTATGCACAGTACAGTGTTCAGGTACTTTTCATATATTCTCTTATTCATATACTTTTGATTTTAAAATGTCCCTTTTAAGAGAGAAAATAACAGAGACCTTTAAAGGATTTGATAGCAAGCCCAAAGTTGCCAGTTAAAAATGTGTACGTTGCTGATTGCTAAGCTTGTATTGCCATAAGATATATTTAGATAAATCCTTTGATCACATTCATGATTAATCTGTGGCCTCTGTAACCTTCTGAACTGTCCTGACCCTGTCAGCTCCATGGTGATATATATTATGTGTTCTCACAGAAACTGGCCCCTGGAGTCAGCCAGTTTGCTTACACCTGTGTACAGGACCACCCCATTTGGACGAATCAGCAGTTTTGGGAGACAACCTTTTATAATGCAGTGCAGGAACAGGTTCGCTCCCTGTATCTCTCAGCCAAGGAGGACAATCATACCCTGCATCTGAAGCAAAAGGTAAGATAAAGAAATGTATTTGTGTGGGGCTAGGGTCCAGGCTTGGAGAAGGCGATGGCACCCCACTCCAGTACTCTTGCCTGGCAAATCCCATGGATGGAGGAGCCTGGTAGGCTGCAGTCCATGGGGTCGCAGAGAGTCAGACACGACTGAGCGACTTCCGTTTCTCTTTTCTCATTCATGCATTGGAGAAGGAAATGGCAACCCACTCCAGTGTTCTTGCCTGGAGAATCCCAGGGACAGGGGAGCCTGGTGGGCTGCCATCTATGGGGTCATACAGAGTCGGACACGACTGAAGAGACTTAGCAGCAGCAGCAGCAGGGTCCTGGCTTCAAGGGAAGTTCAGTCAGGTATTATCTAGCCACTTCCTACCAGTGTATTTGGGGTTTACTTTAGGAAGCCCCCTGGTAAGCATCTTTCTTCTATTGATTCCTGATATTTTTTTTCCCATAATAACTTCTTACTACAGTTCTGTAGCACTATAATTGTTTTATTATATTTTCATAAGAATTCCCTGGAAACATTTATAGGAAGTTGAAACGAGTCAACCTAAAATACCTAGGCAGATGTCTCTGCGCAATTAACTTCTTGAAGAAATGTCAAATTAAAGTTGCATGCTATGTCACTTCAGTCACGTCCGACTCTTTGCGACCCTGTGGACTATAGCCCACCAGCCGCCTCTGTCCAGGGGATTCTCCAGGCAAGAATACTGGAGTGGGTTGCCATGCCCTCCTCCAGGGGATCTTCCCAACCCAGGGGTCAAACCTGCGTCTCTTATGTCTCCTGCATTGGCAGACGGGTTCTTTACCACTAGTGCTGCCTGGGAAGCCCAAATTAAAGTTAATTGAAATTTTGAAATGTCATACACTAGCTGTCTGATCGTAGGCAATTCACTTTAGTTTTCTGTGTCTTATTTCTTCATTAGTAAAATGAGCAGACATGATTATTGTAAGCTTTTAATGTCTAATACAAGTATAGGGCATTGAAGAGTTCCTGGCACATACTAAATCATAAAAGTTAGAAATTACTGTCCTTATTAACTGAACTTAGAGCAGGATGAAGGGCTGATTACTAGTGTTGATTCACTTTAAGAGTAATTTTTTGGAGTAATTTGTTGGGTGTTTTTTAGTTTGGTTTTTTTTTTGAGCAATTTTTCCACGTGCTGGGCTAATATATCGCTGCTGATCCTTTCCTCCATTTTGAATTTTCCTTATACTCTGTGAGATAAATGAACCTAGATAGTTAACTGAAACTGCCTGATATTCATACATTTCTATGCCTCAAGTAATTTTATTCATATTATTGGTCTACTCATGAATATGATAAGAACAGAAACTTTTAATAACAAATGGCACTGACATCTATCAGATATTCCAAATTATTACTGTACAATTAGTTTTAATTATTTTCTTAATTTAAAACTCAGATTTTTCTTTAAAAACACCAGATGCACTTGGGTAAAGGGGTAACTTGGGCCACATCCGAAGAGTGTTAGCTTGAGGTCATGTTCTAGAGATGATTGGCCTGGGACCCAGGTGGCACTAGTGATAAAGAACCTGCCTGCCAGTACAGGGGATGTAAGAGACACAGGTTCAATCCCTGGGTCAGGAAGATACCCTGGAGAAGGAAATGGCAAACCACTCCAGTATCCTTGCCTGGGAAATCTCATGGACAGAGGAGCCTGCTGGGCTACAGTTCACGGGGTTGCAAAGTGTCTGACGTGACTGGTGACTTAGCACAACATTGGTATATCTCCAAAACATTCATAAAGCAAATACATGTCATTACTTCTGTGTCCTCTACTCTGTAAAAGTGTCTCGGAGCCCCAGGTTAGATATGAGTAAGACTATAGATATACTGGAGAAGGCAATGGCACCCTACTCCAGTACTCTTGCCTGGAAAATCCCTTGGATGGAGGAGCCTGGTGGGCCACAGTCCATGGGGTCGCTAAGAGTCAGACAAGACTGAGTGACTTCCCTTTCACTTTTCACTTTGATGCATTGGAGAAGGAAATGGCAACCCACTCCAGTGTTCTTGCCTGGAGAATCCCAGGGACGCGGGAGCCTGGTGGGCTGCCGTCTATGGGATCGCACAGAGTCAGACACGACTGAAGCAACTTAGCAGTAGCAGCAGCATAGATATACCAGCTCTTCATAAGCTATAAAGTACTATGCAGGTGTGGGTTACTGCTGTTGTTTAACTCTTCAGCCTAGAGGAAACCCCTCTTAAAAATCCCATGGACACCTGTATACCCATTTAATGATGATGTTTGCCTCCCACATTTACAAGGAAATCTAGCTCTACTTTTTTGTGACTTTTCACTCTGTCTTTTTCAACCAGAGAGCAGAAGAAAAGAAACATAGCAGAGTATTAGAAAATGCTACTGGTGTGTTTGACCAGAGCATTTACAGGTATTTCAGGTCAATAGTTTGTTGTAACTGGCGACTTGAAGGCGATAGAGCCAGAGATAAGTATCAATAAATGCAGTGAAATGTTAGCAGTGAGAAGTATGTACCTCAGTGCTTTGCTGCTTTCTCCTTGGATTTGTCACATGGTTCCATTCAAGGCCTGTTGGAGCTCAGAAAAAAAGGAAGACTAAGTTTCGTGTTCTTGTTATATTTTTTAAGATATTTCCACTTTTACTATAGGTATTTAATAGATAAATTATTAAAACATCTTCCATGTTTTTTGAAGCTCGTGTGAAGTGATAGATTTTGATTTTGTTTTGTTTTGGGTTGGTTTTTAGGATAAACTTCCTGATGACCAATATCAGGAGAAGACAGCAATGGACCTGGCAGCTGAGCAGCTACGCCTTTGGCCTACTCTGAGCAAATCAACTCAGCAGGAGCTGGTGCAGCGTGAGGAAAGCACTGTCTTTAGTCAAGCCATTCACTTTGCAAACCTCATGGTCAATCTGCTGGTTCCGCTGGATTCAAGTAAAAACAAGCTCCTAAGAGCATCAGCCCCAGGAGATTGGGAGAGTGGGAGCAACAGCATTGTCACAAACAGGTACTGAAATGTGGACACACGCAGACACTCCTATCCTTCTTGGTTTAGCATTGAATATGAAGTATTTGGGGTAAATAGTGCTATACATATTTCAAAAATTAACGATTTTCCTCACCTTCAGACTTGCTCAGCCTTTCTCTATTAAAAGACTGACTACATCCAACTGTTCTTAATTACCTCCTATAACCTCTTCTCTTTTATGACCTCTGACTTTGTAAATGTCTCACCCATTACTGATTTAGCCCTTTCAGTTACTTTCTGCCACAGCAACTTACAGAAAGCACTGTGGAAAAGTACTGATGGACTCTGATTAAAGTGATTATTTGTTTCTTGGCCCTCCTTTTCCTCATCTGACCAAATGCACTTGCCTATAATCATGTCCTCAACCATTCCTTGTTCTAACACTTTTCCTAGTGGCTCAGATGATAAAGAAACTGCCTACAGTGCAGGAGACCCAGGTTTGATCCCTGGGTCACAAAGATCTCCTGGAGAAGGAAATGGCTTCCCCCTCCAGTATCCTTGCCTGGGAAATCCCACGGACAGAGGAGTTTGACAGGCTTCAATTCATGGGGTCACAAAGAGTTGGACACGACTGAGCAACTAACACTATTTCAACCCTAAATACTTCCTGTACCACTGAAAATAAAACCCATAGACCATAATGCCTAACAGGATCTGGCCCCTGGCTGCTGCTCAAGACTCTATTTCCTACACTCCTGTATCAACAAAACTGGTCTCCCTGTTCAACATTCAAAGCATGATACTGCCTCAGGGCCTCTGTACTTGTTATTCCCAAAATCTTGGATACTCTCCCTGAAATAGTCACAAGAGTCCCTTCATCTAGTGTTCTGCTCTGATGTCACCTACCCAGAGAGACCTTGCTAACTTGCTGTCTTAAGTAGGACATCCATCATTTTCTTATACCTTTTTTTCTTTCATGACATTTTCTACAATCTGATTTACATAGTGACTGACTAAGGCACCTAAGTTGGGTCCAAAGGACAATGCCTGATGGTAGCTTCCAAGTGTAGGCAAAACATCGCGTTTCGCCACTATCACTTATAGAGGAGCCGTGGAGTTAAGTGAGGTTTCTACTTGAGTACACATCCTTTTAAGCAAGTTTAAACTGCTGTGGAAAGTCACCGTGATATACTAGTCATTTGTTAAATTTGAGTACTGAGCATGATTTCTTCCCTTGACTTTCTTAGTATTGCAGGAAGTGTAGCTGAGAGCTATGATACAGAAAGTGGGTTTGAAGATTCAGAGAATAATGACATTGCCAATTCTGTTGTGCGTTTCATTACCCGATTTATTGACAAAGTTTGTACGGAGAGTGGAGTTACTCAGGATCATATCAAGAGCCTGCATTGCATGATACCAGGTAATCACTTTGCAGACATCAGAGAACCAGAATATTAGAAATAATTGAATAAGGATTATTCTTATGGGTCATTTTCCAGCATAGCACTTGGCTTCCAGGTAGCTTAGTCATGCTATTTATTTTTGTCTCGATTTGTTTTTTAAATAGTTTTAAATTGTATAAAATATACATCATAAAATTTGCCATTTTAAACTTTCTTAAATGTAAAATTCAGTGTCATAAATTATATTCACAGTGCTGTACAACTACTACCGATTGTCTATTACCAAAGCTTTTCCATCACCCCATACAGACACTCTGTACCCATTAAGCAGTAGCTTTCCATTCTCTACTCTGGCCTTTGGTTGCCTCTTAATTCCTTTTATCTCTATGAATTTGCCTATTATAGATAATGCATATAAGTAAAATCATATAATACTTGTCTTTTTGTGTCTGACTTATTTCCTTTAGCATAATGTTTTCAAGGTTTATCCATGTTGTAGCAGGTATTGTGACTTCATTCCTTTTATGACTGAATAATACTCTATTATATGGATATAGCATATTTTCTTTATCCATTCATCTGTTGATGGACACTTGAATTGTCGTGACTTTCTGGCTCTTGTAAATAGTACTACTATGAATATTCATACACAAGTGTCTGAGTTTAATTTTTAGTCTTTGGGGTATATACCTAGGAGTGGAATTGCTGGGTCATATGATAATTCTGTGTTTAGCTTTTTGAAGAACCACCAAACTCTGATTAGTTTTCAGTTCTAAAATATCCAGAATTTGTTTTAATGCTGCTTGTTTGGTGCTCTTTTACTTTGAATTCTCTGGCTCACCCCAGGAATTGTAGCTATGCACATTGAAGCCCTAGAAGCAGTGCACCGAGAGAGCAGAAGACTTCCGCCTATACAGAAGGTAATCATCCCGGACTGCACGCTGTGAGGGCTAGGGAAAACCTCCAAAAACAGCAGCAGTGGATTGTTTTGCCACAGAAAGTACCTTCTAACATTCCACAGAGACCAGCTCCAGTTTTAATGATACATTAACCTTTGAGAGGAGTTTACATGTAGATCCTCATAAAAAGGATGGTGAAGCAGAATAGGAGATCAACAAAGGAGCAATAATAATCTCTTGTTGAGTCTACTGTTATAGGCAGGGCATAAATTGTGAACATTCTAACTTCCAAGCCCAAGCCAAGATTTTATTTTCTGCCTCCTTCCCCCAAAAAATGACTTAAGGCAATTACCATAAAATCACCAGGTTCCTGAATCTGTATGCATTACAAGCATACATCACAAACATCTGGGAAGTCTATTAAAAATTGAGAGGCCTGAATCTCAGCCCAGCCTCCTGAATTGGAGTACACTGGGACTTGGCCTGAGAATCTGTACTTTAATAAGCATCACAGGTGATTATTTTGCAGTTAGTTTGGCACCAGTCTATGGAACTAGGGTTTAGGACCCTCTTACCTATGTAACAGAGCTATTAAAAATAAATTCAAAGGAGAAATCAAAAGCCAGATGGAAAGGAAAGATGATTCTATCAGAAATCTGAGACGCAGTGATCATTATACTTTGGCTTTACATTTTAGCTCTGAGCTTCCTCGAGCCAACAAAGAGAATTGTCCGGATTTGTGTAGTTTTTATTGCTCAGTAAAAGATTCTAAGTGTATTAGAGCTTCAGGAGAGATGGACTTTTTTTTTCTAGCACTAAGCTCTTCAAGGGAGTGTATCATGTGGTTCCTTATTTCCCGAGATATGTAAATGGTCATAACTTGGCCATTTTTTTTGTCTTAATCTTTATTAAAGGCTAAGAAGGGCTCTTTAAAGTCGTGCCCATTTTTTAAAATATGTTTTTTCAGCTTGCAAACTAATGATGCTTTTGTATAAAATTGAAACATTAAAGGAGCACACATTGTACAAAATGAAAGTCTCCCATGATTCTCCTCACCCTGACCTCTACCCTTATCTATGACAGTACCAGCTTTAACAGTTTGGTTCATATACTAAAAGGAAATCACAGTGTACATATTGGTTGGTAACTCTTTCTACTTAACAGTGTATTCTGGCATCTTTCTGTATCTAGATCCATGCCATTCTTTTTGACGGTTGCAAAATGTTCCATTGAAGAGGTATCTCAAATAGTTTAGTAATTTCCAGCAATCTTACTGTGAATAAGTAATGCTGCAGAGAGTCTTTTTACATTTGGATGCAGAAACATTATTTCTGACTCTTCTCAAATCTATTTACTCATTTTGGCTACGTAGGAAGTCTGGTTCACATTTTTAGATCTGTAACTGACAAGGTAACCTTAGTCTAAGGGTTGGAAATCTCCCTAGAGTTGTGTCTAAAATAACTTTGTCTATTGTTAGCCCAAGATTCTTAGACCTGCTCTACTGCCAGGAGAAGAAATTGTTTGTGAAGGCCTTCGAGTCCTACTGGATCCTGATGGAAGAGAAGAAGCCACTGGAGGCCTTCTTGGAGGCCCTCAGCTTCTGCCAGCAGAAGGAGCCTTGTTCCTTACCACATACAGAATTCTGTTCAGAGGGACTCCCCATGATCAACTAGGTAAGGCTCATATTATGTCATCAGAACAGGGATATCTATGTGAGGTTTTGCTTCCATCTGTGTGCAGTGATTTGCAGGTCAGTTCAAAATCAAAGTAAGCGTTTTGCCACACACGTATTTTTTTTAGAATACTGTCTGTTAAACCTTATGATAATTTGGATTCTTGTTTAAAAAACCAAGGATATCTTCTAAACAGCAAACTATGGTTCATCCACAGAAACTATAATAATTTCATGAAGTAGCATTTTGTGATTTCAGGGTATTCAGAGTATCTAGCTGCTAGTGGCATCCCCTGCTGATTTTCCCCACCTTCTGAATGCTGCAGTAAACTGTTAAGGCTGAGGTTTTCCAGATTCAGGATCCCCTTTGTGAGAGGGAGAGTGTGTTAAGTATTACAGGGCTGTGCAGCACTAACTTAACTAACCCCACCCATTTCTGTCATTCCGTTTCAACTAATCCTTTCCTCTCTTAGCAGAAAGCTCTTCTGCTCACTAAACTCTATCAACTTCTATTTTCTACAACTGTCTGCAGTCTTCTGCATTAGAAAGAATAGCATACGCTATCAAATCTGAATTATCTTTTTTAAATCACTGTAGTCTCTGGGTAAACTATTCTAGTTGGTAAGCATATAAGGTTTTGAGTGAAATTATTGGACTCTAGATCAAAAAGCCCAGGTTCGGGCACTGTTGACCAATCTGGATATCTTAAGTAAGTCCCCTGATCCAAGTTTCAATTTCCCCTTTTATAAAATGAGGGGATCGGACTCGTTTGGTGATAATCCAGTGGTCCTCAGCCTTGACTGTGTATTTGAATTATCTGGGAACCTTTAAAAAAAAAATTATGGCTCTAACTCTCAAACAACTAATTTGGAATCTGTAATAGGATGCTAGGAAGGGGGAGACCCAGACATCTGTATAGTTTTGATACATACTGAGGATTGACAAACATGGGGAAACATGGTCACTAGAATTCCTTCCTCATCTGAAATTATTCAGTTGTCATTTGATGAGTATGTACTATATGCTGTGCACTTTGTCAGACAGTGGGATTCAGATGTATGAACTGTATTGTCTTCAAACTCTCACAGTTGTATAATCCCGTGCTGACCTAAAATCAGTGTGGTTTATTATCTTGGTCATAAAGATTGTTTATCACATGAAAAGCAAAAAGCTTATAAAATTCAATAAACAATGAATCAATAGGAATAGTTGTGTTCATTTTGAAGAAAAGTGAAAGAGCAGAATTTCTCAATCCTCTTCTGTGATATTACTGTAAATAAATTACATTTGTATTTGTAAGCAAGTATATTTTTAAAACTAGATATCTGGTACTTACCATTTTTTTGTACTGAAACCTTTGTGAGCCCAATGGCCATACACATAACATTTTGGGCTTATAAATATATGAGATAGTTGGTCATTTAAACTGCTCTAAATTACATCTTTTAAAGAAATCAAAGCCATATTTAGTGTGAAAATTTGTATTGGTCTCTTGTTTTTTCCTGATAATTTTGGGGTTAATGTCACAGTTTAGGAAAATTATTTTCATCGGAGAAAACCCTTTTATTTGCCTCTTGTATTTCTCTTTTAAGTTAATTTAAATTTTAAAATTTCTCCTCTAATGACACATAGGAATCTGATCATTTTACATGAGTGATATAAACATAGGTTGTTGAATACATTTTAGAACTTAAATCTTATGTACATCTTGATTTTATTTAATCTCTGGATATGAGTTTAACATAAAAGAATAATCAAAATTTTTCCAGGTTAGGAATTTAGAGGTTCAAGGAATGAGGAAGTATATTAGTTAATAAAGGGGCTCTTAAGTCAGATATTGGAGAAGAAAATGGCAATCCACTCCAGTACTCATGCTTTGAAAATCCCACGGACGGAGGAGCTTGGTGCAGGCTACTATCCATGGGGTCGCAAAGAGTCGGGCACGACTGAGTGACTTCACTTTCTTTTCTTTCTTTCTTAAGTCAGATATACCTAGTTCACATCTCACCCTCTCTGGCTTACTAGCTGAGGGTCCTTGCTCATCACTGTCCTGTTCTGTTACTTGTACTGCTACCTGAAATGCCCACCCTTTTCCCTTCTGCAGATCCAAACCTCCATTCTCCTCAAAGTTTACCTGCCCTGTCACTTCTTCCAGGAATTAATTCTCTAGCCATCTAGCATGCAGAAGTCTTCTCACTTCTGAAGTCTTTAAAGTTCTCTCAAACCTGGGGGCTAATTGCATGTTGTTGTATTCTACATGTGGCTGTCCTCTCCCATGAGGAACTGTTAGCTTTCCAGGGGAGACCTCATGTGTGCTGCTGCTTTTCTAGATGCTCATCTTCATGTCCTCAGGTAGCTGATAAATATTTATATTTTTCATTTCTTCCTTTAATATTTAAACTCTCAAGAATCTTGGGGCTTCCCTGGTGGTTCGGTTGGTAAAGAATCTGCCTACAATGCGAGAGACCTAGGTTCGATCCCTGGGTTGGGAAGATCCCCTGGAGAAGGGAACAGCTACCCACTCCAGTATATTGGCCTGGAGAATTCCATGGATTATGTATAGTTCAGTTCAGTCCAGTCTCTCAGTCACGTCCAACTCTTTGCAACCCCATGAACTGCAGCACGCCAGGCCTCCCTGTCTGTCACCAACTCCTGGAGTCCACCCAAACTCATGTCCATTGAGTCGGTGATACCATCCAACCATCTCATCCTCTGTCATCCACTTCTCCTCCAGCCCTCAATCTTTCCCAGTATCAGGGTCTTTTCCAATGAGTCAGCTCTTCATATCAGGTAGCCAAGGTATTAGAGTTTCAGCTTCAACATCAATCCTTCCAATGAACACCCAGGACTGATCTCCTTTAGGATGGACTGGTTGGATCTCCTTGCAGTCCAAGGGACTCTCAAGAGTCTTCTCCAATGCCATAGTTCAAAAGCATCAATTCTTCAACACTCAGCTTTCTTCACAGTTCAACTCTCACATCCATACCTGACTACTGGAAAAACAATAGCCTTGACGAGACAGACCTTTGTTGACAAAGTAACGTCTCTGCTTTTGAACATGCTCTCTAGGTTGGTCATAACCTTCCTTCCAAGGAGTAAGCATCTTTTAATTTCATGGCCGCAATCACCATCTGCAGTGATTTTGGAGCCCAAAAAAATAAAGTCAGCCACTGTTTCCACTGTTTCCCCATCTATTTCTCATGAAGTGATGGGGCCAGATGCCATGATCTGAATGTTTTCTGAATGTTGAGCTTTAAACCAACTTTTTCACCCTCCTCTTTCACTTTCATCAAGAGGCTCTTCAGTTCTTCTTCACTTTCTGCCATAAGGGTGGTATCATCTGCATATCTGAGGTTACTGATATTTCTCCTGGAAATCTTGATTCCACCTGTGTTTCTTCCAGCCCAGCATTTCTCATGATGTACTCTGCATCAAAAAAGCAGGGTGACAATATACAGCCTTGACGTACTCCTTTTCCTATTTGGAACCAGTCTGTTGTTCCATGTCCAGTTCTAACTGTTGCTTCCTGACCTGCATACAGATTTCTCAAGAGGCAGGTCAGGTGGTCTGGTATTCCCATCTCTTGAAGAATTTTCCAGTTTATTGTGATCCACACAGTCAAAGTCTTTGGCATAGTCAATAAAGCAGAAATAGATGTTTTTCTGGAACTCTTGCTTTTTCCATGATGCAGCGGATGTTGGCAATTTGATCTCTGGTTCCTCGGCCTTTTCTAAAACCAGCTTGAACATCTGAAAGTTCATAGTTTATGTATTGCTGAAGCCTGGCTTGGAAGATTTTGAGCATTACTTTACTAGCATGTGAGATGAGTTCAATTGTGCAGTAGTTTGAGCATTCTTTGGCATTGCCTTTCTTAGGGATTGGAATGAAAACTGACCTTTTCCAGTCCTGTGGCCACTGCTGAGTTTTCCAAATTTGCTGGCATATTGAGTGTAGCACTTTCACAGCATCATCTTTTAGGATTTGAAATAGCTCAACTAGAATTCCATCACCTCCCCTAGCTTTGTTTGTAGTGATGCTTTCTAAGGTCCACTTGACTTCACATTCCAGGATATCTGGCTCTAGGTGAGTGATCACACCACTGTGATTATCTGGGTCGTGAAGATCTCTTTTGTACAGTTCTTCTGTGTATTCTTGCCACCTCTTCTTAATATCTTCTGCTTCTATTAGGTCCATACCATTTATGTCCTTTATTGAGCCCATCTTTGCATGAAATGTTCCTTGGTCTCTCTAATTTTCTTGAAGAGATCTCTAATCTTTCCCATTCTATTGTATAGTTCATGGGTTCACAAAGAGTCAGACATGACTGAGTGACTTTCAGTTCAGTTTAAGAATCTTGGGCCTAACCCAGTATATCTTCTGAAGGCATATACGCATAGTATAGTGCCTTTATTCAGAAACAAATTTTAACTGTCTTATCTTAACAGTCTTTTCTCTTTTGCTTTATTCTTATATTAAATATAATAAATGTCTTTTCAACATTTGAAGATACTTCTTTTCTTCTGTTTAATACCTACCCTTCCTGTAAGATGCCTTAAACCAGATGATCTTGTGTGACACACAATAGGTTGGGAAACTAGAATGAAGGTTGGCAGTTTGGGACCATTCCTGCACTCCAGGAAAGAAATGTATGTGAGGAATGAATTGCCGTGCAACATGATTAATGAATGCAATTCTAGAATCATGGTACTTGGTATTGCCTCTTTCCTGGACATTGTCCTCGCCAGACACATTTCTCCAGCAGAGGCTGGTAAAATGAGCAGCAGAGACTCTAGAAATGAGCTGTAAAGTGCTGTTGCTTAGTCTGTGCCCTGCTTTCCTATAGTTGGTGAGCAGACAGTTGTACGAAGTTTCCCCATTGCCTCCATCACCAAGGAGAAGAAGATCACAATGCAGAATCAACTACAACAGAACATGCAAGAAGGACTGCAGATCACATCGGCGTCTTTTCAGGTATTAAGAAAGGGAGCCGCCATTGTGCTATTAAAATTTTTCTACAAATGTTGTCATTGGTAGACATTTGTCATTTCTACAAATGATGTCATCTACAAATGATGGCCACTTTCTTTTGATCATATATGGTCAGGAGTTAGAGAAGAAGGATCAGAGGTTCTGTGAGGGTAATCTTTGACTGAGTTAGCTCGTGAACAGCATTGGATTTATTTCATCCTCTGTTTCCTGAGCCCTTGAGTCAGCTCAGAGTAACAATGGATTATCTGTCGATATTGAGTGATCTCAGAAATTCAGACTCACACTGTTGACTCTTATTCTCTGCCATGTAATACTTCAATTTGTGTTTGATAGAGCCTTTAGATAGCATCTCTTGGCATCTGTTTTTGGAGGAAATGCTTGTGGCTCTTCTATGGAAGAGGCAGATCTCTGAGAATTACAGAGAGTTACAGCTAGGGCTAAAGTACTGTTGATTATAAGTAAACCTTGATGAAGCAAAGATTTTTCCGGGGAGCACTGAACATTTCAGAACTTGTGGGAATTATTGATACTAACCAGACACTCAAAAGAGTGATCTTTTCTTAGTTTTGCTTTAAAACAAAAAAAATTCTCGAGAGCACATTTTGCTCTTCCCACTCTTGTGCCTTGTTTCTGACTTCTCAGATTTCCAGGGTTTCCAATTCTTGCCTTGTTCTTTCCAGTCAAGAAGCTCCCCCTAATACTTCCATATTCTGGTTGTGTGAAATGTAAGCCTTCTGATCTGTAGGTCCAGACCTGCTCTGGCCTCATGAGAGTACTGATCTCTTAGTGATTTCTTCATTATTCCAACTGCCAAAGGACTCTAAACTAGAATGCTGTGGTCTCAGAGCTCTGCCTCTTCCATAGAAGAGCCACAGGCATTTCCTCCAGAAACAGATGCCAAGAGATGCTGTCTAAAGGCTCTATCAAACACATGGGTCTACCAATTAGGATTCTAGTCAAACTTAACTTTTTCTTTCTAGATTTATAAGTATATCTGGATAGGAAGACACTTCCTTAGGCAAAATCCCCTATCTAGGACCACCAGTGGTTGATAAACAAGAAGGACACAATTCCTACTCCAACCACTATAAGTTAATTTCCCTATTGCATCATAAAAAAGACAGTCCTGGATTCCCTGGCAGTCCAGTGGTTAGGACTCCATGCTTTCATTGCTGAGGGCCCAGGTTCAACCCTGGTCAAGGAACTAATATCCTACAAGCCGCACAGCGCAGCCAAAAAGGAAAAGAAGTTGAGAAAAGATAGTCTTAAAGAAACCTAACTTCAAGATACATTATTTTCCTTATCAACCAACCATCTTTAACAAGTAAACCTTTTGGAGCCCTCAATTTATTGAGCCCTTTTTTATTTTAAAAAATTTTAAATTGTATTGCATGATATCCAAAGTCCCTTCAACCTCTAACCTCTTGTCATTTAGCGTTGTTATTTTTTTGTTATTTCAGTCGTTGAGGGGGAAGCTCTCTGGAAATGCTTAATGTTTCTGATACATTTAATTTATTTTGTCTCTAGTTGATTAAAGTAGCATTTGATGAAGAAGTGAGTCCGGAAGTAGTAGAGATCTTTAGGAAACAGCTGATGAAGTTTCGTTATCCTCAGTCCATGTTTACCACCTTTGCTTTTGCTGCTGGACAAACTACCCCACAAATCATCTTACCCAAGCAGAAGGAAAAGAGCACTTCCTTTCGGTGAGGAGACAGGTTTCTTCATTTCAGTTCTCCCAAAGTTGATTGCCAGGGAACGTGACCTATCTCCTAAGTCAGTATGTTTGCCATTCTGTCACACCCGCTGAACGAAGCTCAGGAGTTATGGAAAGCAGCAATGACATATGGAACAGTCATGTTCATTGCTTATGATGTATTTTTAGAATGTGAAGTTCTATTTTCCTTTTTTCCTCTGTTGCTCACTTTCTACCTTTGAGCAATCCCTTCAGTTTACATCAATATCCAGGTCAAGTAAACAGTTTTGTTCTGATTGAGAGGTGAGAACATTTTTTTTTTTTCCTTTCTGTAGCTTTTTTTTTTTTTTTTTTTGGAGGCTAATTACTTTACAATATTTTAGTGGTTTTGCTATACATTGACATGAATCAGCCATGGGTGTATGCATGTTCCCCATCCTGAACCTCCCTCCCACCTTCCTACACTGGGTCATCCCAGTGCACCAGCCCTGAGCACCCTGTCTCATGCATCAAACCTGGACTGGCTATCTGTTTCACATATGATAATATATGTATTTCAATGCTGTTCTCTCAAATCATCCCACCCTTGCCTTCTCCCCCAGAGTCCAAAAGACTGTTCTATACTTCTGTGTCTCTTTTGCTGTCTTGCATATAGGGTTATCACTACTATCTTTCTAAATTCCATATATATGTGTTAGTATACTGTATTGGTGTTTTTCTTTCTGACTTACTTCACTCTATAATAGGCTCCAGTTTAATCCACCTCATTAGAACTGATTCAAATGTATTCTTTTTAATGGCTGAGTAATATTCCATTGTGTATATGTACCACAGCTTTCTTATCCATTTGTCTGCTGATGGACTTTTTATTTAATATCAAATTTATATAAAGGTTACAACATAGTACAAAGGAGTCCTGTATACCCTTTACCTAGATTCACCAATTGCTTATGCTTTATTCCATTCTCTTTATCATTTTATCTCTCATATATATTTTTAAACATTTGAGTTACATACATAATGCTCCTTTATTCTTTAATATGTCAATATATATTTCTAAGAATAAAGACATTATTTTATATAACCACAGACAGTAATCCAACCAGGAAATTTAATTGATATAAAACTTTCATCTGGCCCAGATTTCACATTTGAATTTTGCTTATGATCCTTTGCAGCTGTTTTTTCTGCCTGGTAGAGGATCCAATCCAGGATCAGTCATTGCATTTACTTTTGTCACATTTCTTTAGTAGGAACCCTTATTTTCTAATGAAAATGTTTAAGAATTTACATTGAAACATTTACGTTTGAATGATTACAAAATAACAATTGCTTTAAAATGTTCTTCAGTTAGTGGTAAAATATAAGGGTTAATATTGCAGTCCATTCACCATTAATCACCTGGAATTTGGGCATCTGCTAGTATAAATTACATATTAGGGTTACTCTGCGCACTTTGGAGAAGAGGCCTTCCTTTTGCCTGAAAGTGGGGCTGGGTGGAGATTATGGGCCATTTGAGGTTGCAGGCAGTATGTCATTTCTAAACTGCATGGCTAGCCGCTCGTACCATTGTTACCTGGTAAGCAAAGGAGACCATACATATGCAGGTGTGAGATGCTGAAGAAGCAGGAACAACATTTTAAACATTTAAATGGTGAGCCAGGCATTGCATCTTAGCACTGTGGGGTCACAGAGGAGCCTATGATTTTCATATTTTAGCTCTCTATGAAAGAAACAAAGCTTTGTATGGTGTTTTATATGTAGAAACTGTTGAGGTGAGGGTGGTTATATATCTGTAAAATCAAGCTTATTCTATCAAGCTACAACAGAGACATATCAATTTTAAACCTTAAAATCTCTTAGTATTATTATCTTGCATATATAAAAGAAAAGATACAGCTCTAGCTGGGAAAACATTCAAAAATCCCCTTGAGTTTAAGTTACATCTAAAATGATTCACAATAGGCTTAATTTAGGAAATATCTATATTCTGTGAATTCTAACAATTACATAAAACAGCATTTTAATTTGAGGTTCATAACCCTCAAATTTACATTTCAGATCACTAAAGATGAGGTCTGATAAAACTATTTGACTGTAAAAGAATCCTTATCACTTTTCATTGAACAACAGGAAAACATAGGAAAAGTTCTGCTGTTGTATGTGGACAAATAAATAAAAAACTTTCTTACCTGAAACCTTCACCTCAATATGATTATTCAGGAAATGGGACCTTTGTTTAATTCTTTGGATTATAAATATCTACACCCAGAATTTCTATTAGCAATAAAAAGTAAACTATTTAAATAAAGTACTTCTAGATCCAAATATCTTAAATCCTAGTTTCTCTGTAATTAAAGCTGATTCTCAAAAGGATACTCAGATTTCTGATTTCTTATCTTTTCTCCTGTCAGAAAAGGGAATTATGTTAATTACTCTTTTCCGTATCTCAGAAGGTTTCTAGTGTCAGAAGGCAGGACACTACACTTACACATTTAAAGCATTTAAGAAATAAGTGGAGGTGCTGCCAGCTACATTTGTGATGATCTTTAAAAAAGCCTATGAGTTAGTAGAGATTCTGAGTCAGTAGAGTAGGAGGTAGGCTGGCTCTCCATGCAGGAGGACTTCTGCAAGCATGGTCTCTGGGAACTGGTGGAGGCAGTGGCATGGATAAACAGAGTGGGTTGGGGGCATGCTTGACTAAAAGCCAAACTGAGGAGTTTAGATTGGGGATGATAAATAGTCTGTGTCCCACTCTAGGTTCTTGCACTTTTTGCCTAACACAGTGCCCTGATGATAACAATGTTTTATAATAAATTAGCCTTCTGCCATATAAAAAGTGACCTGAAGAAGGAGAGGCTTAATGAAGGTCTGGACAATACTAGTGGGTATGGCGGTAGAGAAAAAACAAGTTGAGCAACATGGGTATCAAAAAATGTAAGTGGCATTTTCATATTAAATTAACATTCTCTTTGGTTTTATAACTCGTAGCACTTTCTCGAAAACAATTGTGAAAGGTGCTAAAAGGGCAGGCAAAATGACAATTGGGCGGCAGTATTTATTGAAGAGGAGGACAGGGACAATTGTGGAAGAGAGAGTGAACCGATCTGGATGGAACGAAGAAGATGACATATCTGGTATGTGAGAACTCATTTTTCCTTCATGAGTGAACTTTGTTCTTTCTTCTTATATGAGTAAGAACAAGAGATAAAGACATAGTTGCACTTAAACCTGACTCTTAAAAACCTAGACCTCATAAGATGGGAGGTACTTACCAGCTTCTCAGAACTGGGAAAAAAATTTTTTTGTTGTTTTCTCAGTATTCCATTGTTCAGATAAGATTCGGTTCAGTTGTATTCCTCCCCTGGGCTTCCCAGAAAGCGCTAATGGTAAAGAACCTGCCTGCCAATGCAGGAGATGAAGAGATGCGAGTTCACTCCCTGAGTTGGGAAAATCCCCTGGAGGAGGGCCTGGCAACCCACTCCTGTTCTTGCCTGGAGAATCCCCATGGACAGAGGGGCCTGGCAGGCTACAGTCCATGGGGTCGCAAAGAGTCAGACACGACTGAAGCAACATAGCACACACACACTCCTCCTCCACTAAATCCATAGAGCTAATTGGCCACTGTTATGCGGGTCTCAATAAAGGGAGAAAGAAAGAAATACCACTGCATTGGAAATTTAGGTATAAAGTAGTCCCCTGTACTTTATTGTTATGGAATAAGAATAAGAAAATAAGGACATAAACTATTCAAAGTTGAATATTTGGGGTTTTCATGAGAACATTGTGGGTACTCCTAACCTATATGGGGAATCAAAGATAAAGGCATTCTTAGATGATAAGAAAAAAATGCCTGCTAAATATTTAAAAGAGCAGAACCTGGGAAACTGAGATAATCAGGAAACCAGTAGCAAAATTTTTCTGTTCCTTAACCCAGTGTCAAGTATGCTTATGGAATTAACCCTAGAGAGAATCTGATCTAAGAGAGAGGATGCCATTGCATCCTTTTCCTTCTTAGACTCTTGGACTGGATCACCAGTGACTATACAGCTACTACTTCTACTGCACTAATAACAACAGAGGAACATTTTAAAGAAAGAAGTATCTTTAGAGAGATCTTTGGCCAAAGGTCTCCATTTCGGTATGTGTATCTGCAGGCTTGCCTCTGGGGGCAGTGAAAAGATCATTTATTGGAACCCGGGCTTCTCACAGTCACATGGAAAGCCATACAAAAATTACTGCTACCCATCACTATTGACTCTTCTAATATAAAGCTTTTATGATTTCACAGAACAAAAACTTCTTCTATGATGATTATTCCACCAAAAGACCAAATTATGTAATACTCTTTGCTCTTCTGAAGAGGCCAAAACAAATAAAACTGATACTTAATGATGCATTTGCATTGTGAAGTTCACAAACTAAAGCACAAAGGCTTATATTTATAGAAATAAGCTGGGGTTGTTTTTTTTTTCTTTTAATTGAAGAGAGCTATATGTTTCCCTTTGACATTAGAACTTTGAGTACATTTTCAAAAACTTTGAAAGGTTAATTTTAATTCTCTCATTGTAAAAATAAGTAGGAAAGTAAATTAGGACAGTTCTTAACATGGACTTTTTTTTTTTTAAGTTAGAACATGCAGTACCAATTAGGAATGTTGTTGTTTTTAATCCTCCCTAAAATACTTGGTTATTGGGTAAACTCTTCCAACATCTAAAATTTTAAAGGCTTCTGTAACCTGTGATTGCAAAATTGAGGGAGTTTCCCATGTACACCACATCCTCTGATAAAATATAACTTCCACCAAATATAGCTTCTTCATATCTAAGAAAGATACTTTCCCAGTAGTGAACTTCTGCTTAATTAAAAATTTCTAATGAAAGTTTATGCTCTTTAAAGTTAACTGAAACCTGATGAGTTTGTGTAATTATTATATTAGAGGTGAGTTTTACTAATAGGTTAGTCTCTCACAAAGTATAAGTGTTTACAGAGTCCTAAATAGAAATCACTCCAGGTGGACATTAAAAATCAAGCCTGACTAACAAAGAAAAATGTGGGTAATATATTCAAAATTATATTGTTTTTAGAAATTTTAAGTTACTATCCCTGACGTTTTAAGTTAGTTGGGCTCCTAATATTTTATTTCCTGACTATTACAGTTTATGTTTGAGCATAATGATGCCTCATAGAAGTTCCGTGATTCAATTTTTGGCATACATAGCACCTCTAACCCTAATATAAACCTCTCTTGGTTAAAGATCCTCTTTAGAAGGAAGTTTTTAATCCTCTACTTTGAGCTATCTCATTTCTTCAAAACCTGTTTCTGCCATCAAGTTTCAGATGATAGTGAACTCCCCACGAGTACCACTCTGAAGGCCTCGGAGAAATCTACAATGGAACAGCTAGTAGAAAAAGCTTGTTTCAGAGACTATCAGCGTTTAGGTTTGGGAACCATAAGTGGCAGTTCTTCTCGCTCTAAACCAGAGTACTTTCGAATCACTGCCTCCAACAGGATGTATTCACTCTGCCGGAGGTAAGTCTGTTAGTCTCTCCAAAAGAGAGCTTCCTTTCTTCCATTTGAGTCTTGAATGGGCTATTTGCATCCATAGCCAAGAGAAAGAGATGCTGGAAAATGGGAGCAGGGTGTCCAGGGTAGTGTATTTAAGGGGCATTTCTTGTGCCACATGTGCAGGCGTCTCACTGACATTCTCCGAAGTATAGCTGTATCACTGAACAGTGCCTGTGTTAGACCAGAAAGTGGACGGTGATAGGTTTTGTCCACTTTATGAATTTCCCATATTTGTCTTTCTCTTCCCATTTGCCCCTCTTCTAGCATGCCTGAGATAGCTTGAAGTAGGAATAGAATTTGCCCAGGCAGAGGAGAGATGAAAATATACTGTAGGTCAAGGGACTGCAAACTTTTTCCTTAAAGGGCCAGATAGTACATATTTTCAACTTTACACAGCGTATGTTCTCTTTTTGCAGCTATTCAACTCTGCCACTGAAGCAGCCATAGCCTGTACGTAAAGAAATGGGCAAGGCCGGTTTGGGCCCACAGGCCATAATTTGCTAATCCAATTGTAGGTTAGGTTTCCTTATGTTGTCTAATTAGAATTTTTTCAAGAGATATTACTTAAAGAATTTAAATGAATACATGTTCTTTTTTCTATTGTGTCTACTGCTCTTTTATATATATATCTGTTAAGCCCTATTTCCTGCTTTATATCTTTTAAAACTACATTTTTACCCTCCACAAGTTTGATCATTTTCAGGTAAGTTCTTTTCTTTGCATGTATAAATTTCTGGTTTGATTAAATACAATAACACTGTGAAAGTACTTTGTAACTTGGAAGTCTTGTACATATTTTAGAAAGTTGTCTTAATGTTACTATTAGTTTCAGCCCTGCTGTTCTTGAAGAACTGTAGATATCTCATTTTAAATGACAGTTTAAGTGTACAAATACAAATGTGAAGCTTGAGAAACGAATTGGGAATCTAGATTGACATTTGAGATAAATAAAAATTTCACATGAAGTACCGAAAGGCTGTGACTTTGTTGAGTATGCAGTAATTTTCTTGATATTCTGTCCTTCTAACTAAATTTTAAGTGTAAGCAAAGGCATAAGGTGTGATGTCCTGCTATTTGAGAAGCTGGTTATCAAAATTTTATCTGACAGTGAGAAAACAGATGTTATTTATCATTTCACTCTGTCAGAAACAAAATAAAATCTTAATAGACCATTTATTCTAATGATTATTATAAGGAAATTATGGTGATATTAAATAGCATAAACCTTTAAGCTGTTAGAAGGAAATGGAATAGTAAATAATCCAAAAGAAGGCAAGAAAGAGAGGAAAGGAATCATGCAGCAGATGGGACAAGTAGAAAGCAAATAGTAAGATGGTAAATTTAAATTCAGATATATCAGTAATTATGTTACTTATAATATTGATAAATGTTCCAATTAAAAGAAAAGGATAATCAGAATTTGTTAAGCTTTATGCTGCTTTTAAGGGCTATATCTAATATACAAAATTTCCAAAAGGTTGAAAGTGAACAGAAAGAATACAGCATGCAAAACCACCTTTTAAAAATAGAGCTATTGTCAATATATAAATATTAAAATATATTTTAAAGTAAAATTCTACTAGCAATAAAAAAAGATGGCTCATAATGACAAAAGGTTCATTTCATTCAGAATTCATTATGACCAAGTGTAGCTTATTACAAGAATGCTAAACTTGCTTAACAATTGAAAATTAATCACATAGTTCACCACATTAAAAGAATTACAGACTATTGTAAGTTCATTGTATACAGAAAAGCATTTTATAAAGTATAATATATGAGTTTTTATAAAAAACTTTATGCAGATTGGAAGTACAGGGAGAGCTTCTTAATTTCCTAAGTGTCTGAAAAATATATATATCCTGCAGCAAAAATTACTTAATGATAAAGTATTAACAACTTTTACTCTGAAATCAGGACAAAAATGCCTGCTATCACCATTTCTTGTCAGTGTTATACTAGAGGTCTTAGGAGGTACAAAAAAATTAGAAAAATAAATAATAAAAGAAAGATTGAAAGGAAAGAAATAAAACTGCTTTTCACAGATGATCTGATTATACAGATAGAAAACCTGAGGGACTCAACTGATAAACTTGTTATATTAATAAGCAAATTTGCAATGTTATTATAAAAAATTAGTCATATATATACACCAAAAACAAATAATTAAAAGATGAAAATTTAAATGATGTTATTTTGATACTATTAGTACTATTTAAAGTAGTACTAAAAAACATTATTAAACACTTGGGACTAAATCTAATACAAGATGTATAAAATCTCTACATGGTTCAAAACAGTATTAAGGATCACAAATAAGTAAATATTTAATGTGCTTGGACTAGAATATTCAGCACTCTAAAACTGATTCCTCCACACATTGACCTATAGAGTCAATACAATCCCAATCAAAATCCCAGCAAAATGTTCATAGAAATTGAAAAGATGATTCTAAGAGTTACATTAAAATGCAAAAGGCCAGAAGTAGCAGGATCATCTTATAGAATAATATTACAGGATATCAAGACTTTATATAAAAAAAAAGACTTTATATAAAGTAACAGTAATTAAGGCAGTATGGAATGTTCACAGGAATAAACAAATAGATCACTGGAACAAAATAGGGAATACAGAAAAATCTCAACATATGAGAACACTTGGCTTAAGATAAAGATAGCATTTTAAAATAGTAGAAAAAAGATATTTTTCAGTATATGGTGCTAGATATCCATACAAGGAAAAAATTAATTTTGACCTCTACCTTACGCTGCACAGGCAAAAATCAATTCCCACTGATCTGTAGAGCTACATGATCTACATGAAAAAGGTTAAAATTTTAAATAAGGCTTCTAGAAGATATTTCTTAAGACAGGAAAAATGCTATCCATAAAGTAAAAGATTGATAAGAAGTTTTATATATCAGAAAACATCATTAGGGGAATAAAAAGGCAATAACCAAAAGCAGAGGATATCCTCTTTTGTGAGGATATCCTAAAATGCTTATGTGACTCTTGGCATAACTGATGCCATCTTGGGCCCTAACAGTTTCTCCTGTCTTTTCGCTGACCCTGCCCAACACTGTACTATGCAGTGAATCACTTCTCTGTCATCAAGAGCTTTGTAGTCAATAGATATTGTTTAATGCTTATTAGAACCAGGTAGTCTGTATGCTCTGTTAGTTCCCAAACAATGATGAAAACCTTCCCTGAAGTATTCCCAGGGCTCTTGAGACTAGTGACCTATTATTCTTAACTTGGGAATGCACATCCTGTTTCCAGGCACCTACCACCTACCACCTAGGTTGACTATAAAATTGTCCTGGGCTCAGAGTATAGTAGCAAATGTTTCCTAATCGTTATCCACTGATAGATCCCACCCTGTAAGTAAGTTACCCTCTAATGAACTGATCCGTTTTATTATTATATTTATATAAATATATAAATTTACTTATGGAGCTGCCTGCCTCATGCTTTAATCTCAAGATGCCTTCTCAATTTGGTAGGCACTTTTAGTTCCCTCCATCTTCCAACAATGCTCATCTTTAGTCTTCAGATAAATACAAATTCAAGTCCCAATGAGACAACTTTATACTGCAAAAATGGCTAGTAAAAAATGTTGAGCAAGTAGAACTCTTTATTGCTGGTGTAACTGTAAATTGGTTAAACAACTTTAGAAAGCTCCCTGGCAGCATCTACTAAACTTCTAGACATGTACTGAACATGTGCACAATCTGTTATATATTTCTTGGAAAGTCTACTCCATCTGGGAAAGCATACGTACTCCCAAAAAACAACTACAAGAATGTTCATGGCAACATGTTTCTTATATAGTCAAAAGCTAGACAGTACTCAAAATTAACAATAAAAGGGTTAGATAAATAATATAGTCACATAGTGGGATAATATACACCAACAGTCCCTACCTTTTTGGCAACAGGGACCAGTTTCATGGACCTGCAGGTGGAGGTGGGTGTGGGGGGTTAGGTTATTATGTGCTTTATTTCTAATCTTACGCCACCTCTGATCTGAGACGAGGTACTGATCTATGGCCCAGAGGTTGGGGACCCCAGCTCTACAGCAACGAAAATGAACAGACCACAGTTGCATGCAATAGCATGGATGGGTCTCATAAACATACTGTTGAGAAAAAGATGCCAGACGCACAAAAAATAAATTCTATTTGTTCCTTTTGTGTAAAATTCAAAAAACAGGCAAAACTCATCCATGTCGTTAGCAGTCAAGGATGTTTAATGATAATCTTTGGAGGAGGAAAAGGGAGAAACACTGATGGGGAGGTGACACAGGGGGACTTTTTGGGTGCTGGTAATGAACGGTCCATTTCCTGACCTAGGTGCTAATGATACGAATTTCTTTTTGTGTTAATTCATGTATGTTTCAAGCCATTTGTATATGTGTTATTCTTTGATTAGAAGTTTCCACTTTCCAGAGTGAGTCAGTGTTGCTCAGTTGTGTCCGACTCTTTGCGACCCCATCGACTATAGTCCATCAAATTCTCTAGGCCAGAATACTGGAGTAGGTAGCCTTTCCCTTCTCCAGAGGATCTTCCCAACCCACGGATCAAACCCAGGTCTCCCACATTGCAGGCAGATTCTTTACCAGCTGAGCCACAGGGAAACCCAAGAACACTGGAGTGGGTAGCCTATCCTTTCTCCAGCAGATCTTCCTGATCCAGGAATCGAACCAGGGTCTCCTGCATTGAAGGTGGATTCTTTTACCAACTGAACTATGAGGGAAGCCCTAAAAGTTTCCACAGCAGCTCCTAAAGCCCAGTCTACCTCAAGGCTTCCTCTGGTACCCATGGCTGGTAGCTCTAAGTAGTGGTGGTAGAATAGGGTGGGTGGCAGGATAAATGGATATATCTTTCATGCTAAATGACACTGGTCCTGAGAGTAGCCTCTGCTGGCCTTCAGGCTCTATGCTTTTTACCCTAGCACCAGTGGCTATCCAGCCGTCACTCAGGCCCATGCCTGGGACCAGGAAAGTCTTAGATCCTGTGTGTAGCAGAGCATGGTCTGTGGTGCTAGTGCCATGGAAGGAAGGGATGGGGGAATGGGGTAGAGGAGTGTGTTGGTTCTTTCCCAGTTACTGAAACAGTACCAAAAGGTGTTAAGCATTACTCTCTTATCTAATACACAAAATTACTATAGTATCTAGAACCAAACTGCTGCTAAGTCACTTCAGTCATGTCCGACTCTGTGTGACCCCAGAGACAGCAGGCCACCAGGCTCCCCCGTCCCTGGGATTCTCCAGGCAAGAACAAGGGCAATAAACAGATACTAAACAGGAGTTAGAAAGAGAAAGCCCTTGCTGTACATCTGAAACTAACACAACATTGTAAAACAACTGTACTGCAATTTAAAAAAGAAAAGAAACAGAGGACCCTAATAATGGAACTGCTTTTCAAGTGTCTTCATGAACGATTATGTCTACAACTATGACTCTTTATCAGTTTGTGGTATTAGAAAAAGACAGCCTATAAACCTGAAGCACAAAAGTGCTAGGCTTTCACAATGCTTCCAGGGAATCTCTGGGTAAATAAGAGAAATAAAATTGGCATTTACTAAAGTCATTGAAGGTTATATGACCATATACTGGGTTTTCTCTCCCTGCTCTCAGAACTGACTTATAACAAGATAAGGGATTAAAAGTTCTGGAAGTGATTAGTTGCACAGTATTGTGACTATGTCACTGATTTGTGGACTGAAAACGGTTAACATGTTAAGTTTCATGTTAGGTACAGTTTACCACAATTCTAAAAAAAAATCACACACACACAAAAGACATGGGGTTAGAAGTTAGGAGGTTATTAACATGGAATCTCTTTAATATTTCTAAATAAACTAAAGAACTGATTTGAAAGCTGCCTGTCTTCTTGTACTTACCTATAAAAACAAGATAAATAAGTTTTTATCTATCTTGTCTGTTTTTAATTTTCCCAGCATCATATCCTGCAACTTTATGAGCTAATCTTTTTTTTTAATTATCAACATGTAGTGTTAATAAATATTTACACTCATTTGACATTTGAACATATTGTTTTCATACCAAACAATCATTTGGTTTTGATTTTTAATCCTTTCACCATCTCTGGCATTCCGAATGTTAGTGTACTTTATCCTCTGTTGTCATTTCAGTAATCCAAGGAGTTGACAGTTTGATTTGTCATTCTCATAAAGTTGACATTAATACATTAATCTTGCAATCTTTATTCAAGTTGTATATAAGCCAAGGGAAATCTTGTTTAATGGAGGCCTTTTTAATAGTTCTGTATGACATTTTTAATTTTTACACTTAACATTACTCAGCAAAAGCTTGCAGTATCACTGAAGAAGGCTTATTTAAAAAAAAAAAAAGGTTAATAGATGAGTTAGTTGTTTTCACTATCTAGGCCTTTTCTTCTCAACCCCTAAAGAACTGAATTGTTTCGTGTTTGAAATATATGTCTTATCTCTCCACCAATGTTTCTGAGTCTTAGAAAATTGCTGTGAACTTATGAAATTCATATTCTTGTATTCTTTCTCTCCCCGTTTCTTTTTTCTTCTCCTCCCCCCACCCTGCCTCGCCCACCCAAATGATCCTGTTTCTCCTCTGCATATCCCTGAAGCTATCCTGGCCTTTTAGTTGTACCTCAAGCTGTACAGGACAGTAGTTTACCAAGAGTAGCCCGCTGCTATCGACACAATCGCCTGCCTGTTGTATGTTGGAGAAACTCAAGAAGCAGTACCCTGCTCCTCCGATCTGGAGGATTCCATGGAAAGGGAGTGGTTGGCCTTTTTAAGTCTCAGAACTCCCCTCAGGCAGGTAAGCAACTCTCTACAGCACTATTCTGATCCTTCCACTTCTGGGTATTCAAAAAATTAAGGAGGTAAAGTCCAGCAATGCTAGTTGTGCCCTTTCCATCAAGCCTCTCACATGTGAACTTTTCCAGTGTGCTATGTATAGTCTGTACAGTTTAAGAACTAGAGTTGACAACATGGGGCTCCACCTTGAATTTGACATCTTGCTTAATATGTCTGTCTATATTTGAATTTTAATAGAAATTAACATAGTAAAGTCTTTGGTTCTAGGCTGTTTTCATTTCAGCAAACCAGAGTATCCACAAATGGAAACAGATAATAATAATTGTTTTCTTTTGGGAGGGGAAGTATTCAGATATATTTAATAGCTTCAGAAGTAAATAGGTATTCTGTCCTATGTGATATAAGATATCCTATCTCATTCCTACATGTCACGTACGCGCGCGCGCGCGCGCACACACACACACACACACACACACACACACACACACACACACACACACACACACACACACACACACACAAGTCAGCAACCTAATGACCAAAATCCTGGTTTTGGAGCGCTCAAACGGAAAGGTTTTTAGGAAGCTAGAGGCTGGTCAACGTAAGAAGAAACGTACACTAAGTAAGTGCGGTGCCCTTTTTCTGAGGATGCTTCTGAGCGCTGGATTTGAGGTCTGAAGTCAGTCAGAAGCTATATTTTGCTAACCTTTCTCATAACCTCTAGCTTAAAACAGATGCTCAAAAAATTTAACCAAGGACCACTAAGATACCAGATTCAATTTAGGAATGACTTCCCTCTTTGGAAATGAGCAAACTCAAGTTCAGTGGTTCAGTAGGTAGAACCATGTGCTTTTTGATATGTCTTCTTTATTCTCATCCATTCCTTCCTGAGAGTTCAAAGTTGGCCAGCATGTCTTTGATCATTCAGTTGACTTGAGGACATTATACACACAGTGCTATATTATTGGCCTCCCTCATGACTCAGACAGTGAAAAATCAGCCTGCAATGCCAGAGACCGAGGTTTGATCCCTGGGTCATGAAGATCCCCTGGAGAAGGGAATGGCAACCCACTCCAATATTCTTGCCTGGAGAATCCCGTGGACAGAGGAGCCTGGTGGGCTATATTGTTATTCCACTTGGCATGGAATCTCAACATATATATATATACTGAAGGCAGTTGGCTTTTAACTTTTTTTGTCCTAAGGAATCTTCTCAAGCCACATAATGGGGATGATAGAACATAGCATATGTAGATTACATAAAGTGAGTGAATCATCTCAGGAGCATTATTATGAGCATATCACTGAGCTTTTAGTTGGAAAACTTGAAATTGTCTTGTTCCACTCATTTCTGATTTTTCTCTAAATTTATTGTTTTTCACACTTTTTGAACTCACACATTTACTCACATTTAAATATCTTTGAAATGGGAATGTGACTTACAGTTCATGTGATCAGAAAGAATTGTGTCTTGCCTTAAATGGCAGTTTTTAAATTCTCATTAAATAAAATAGTAGTACATCTTATAATTAATGGCATTTTAGAGTTTATAAAATATGATGGCACTTTAAAGTTGATAAAATATAAGATAGTAATGCTAATTATTTATTTCCTAGTCATGTTCCTAGTCATGACAGTCCCCTCCCAATACCACTTTAGAGTACCTGGGCCATTTTCAGTGATTATGTTTCATTCCATGCAAGCCAGGCTCAGACCCCCTCTAACCAGAATTGCTCTCACTGTTGTTTCCATCTGCACATACTTTTTGATCCTGTTTTCGAAGGACCAGGGGATTGAGCAGTAGCTGCTCCTATGTCGTCATCTTCCTCCACTCTTCCCACAACAACCCTCTACAAGTTTATGTCCCCTGTTAGGCCAGTGTGACAGAATTGGAATACAGTTACCGGTATTGGGAAGTCTCACTTTTGCTCATTCTGGGATGCTGAGGGAACCCACTCCACCTCTGCTCCCGAACAGAAGCATGGGTCATCAAGGAAATGTTGTCTTCTGTGAATCTTTATTTTGAGCTGGTTGGATAGTGAAAAACCATACCTGTACTTGGGAGGACAACTGTGTGCTGGCTTTCCAGGCCTGGGCTCTTTCAGGGAGGATGATGAGGCAATCTGGAAGTAGATGTAGTGAAACCATTATCATCAGAGGATTAGCTATTTAAGTTTGGAGTTTTAAGTGGGGCTGGTTTCTATATTTGGGTGTGGTGACTTGAAGACCATGTCTAGAAGGAATAAGCATATGTATATAGAGTGAGCCTGTTTTATTAATATAGAGATGGTTTTACTTAATATCTTTTCCTTTTATAGCTCCTACCTCCTCTTTAGAATCTTCCAGTAGCATAGAACAAGAAAAGTACTTGCAAGCATTACTGAGTGCAGTTTCTGTCCATCAGAAACTCAGTGGCAATAACCCTCTTACTGTCAGGCCAGCACTTGCTCTGTCTCCAGGTAAGACTTGATATAATGTATTTCTTTTTGACAGCTGTGAAAGGTCATATTCATTCCTAGGGTTAGCCTCTTTAGTTATTTGCATTGTTCCGTCAACATGACCCCTTAATATTTTACCTTATGGTGCTGTAACTTTAGCTTTCATCAGGGTACCACTATAAATTTCTAGTAAATAGTAACCAAATTTAGAGATTCAGTTATTTCCTTTTAAAAAGAGTAGTAGGAGAGGTGGTAGGAAATACAAAGTCATGTGAGTTTTTTTTCCTGAAATCTGTTTTACACAAAGTTTAAAATATCAGTATTAGAGTTGAATATGTAAGTTGAACATGTTTTACTGAATGTATATTTATTAAAATCATCATGTATAAGTTTGAAATTCCTGAAATATCTGTGGCCTTTTATGATTTGCAGTACAGTTTGTTTTCACTAGATTTGGATGAAGCCATTAAGACTTGTACTAATATTCTGTTTCAGTTATCATGTGATGGAACCCCAAAGGGTTCATGTAGAGGTAACCCTAATGTGTTAGACACAGGAGCATGTGACTTGAGAAGCTGGTCTCCTTGGCTTAATCAGCTGTTTGAATTAGCTCAACATAAGCAGAAAGTGGCTTTTCTTGTAAAGTAACACCATGCATGCCTTGCTTCATTTATCATTCAATTCTCTGATTGCGCTTGCCAAACCTAACTCTCTATAATCTTACAGATGTGTGTATCTCTGAGGAAATAGTAACAGAGCCTTGTTATCTCTATTAAGCTTTTGGTACTTAAAAAGTACAATGTTTGGCAGCAATTAGACATGCTACACATGAAGATAACTTTTTGTCATTTGAGTAATGTTAACCCCAACGACATGGTTTTTGTTCTTCTTTTTGGCTGACTTTAGGGACTGAAAGGAGGACTTCAAGAATGTCCACTGTGCTTAAGCAGGTAGTGCCAGGACATTTGGATGTAAACCCATCCAATAGCTTTGCTCGAGGAGGTTAGTAAGACTGATTTTATAACTGAGCCCTGATACAACCTTAAAAGCAGAAAATTTTTTTCTAGATAGTGATACTTTAAATCAACTAATGATTAAATTTGTTTTTAATCACCCTTTTCTAAATGAATGATCAAATGTATTACTAGCATGGTGACAGATGAGTTTAGCTTCATGGAACAAGAGGTATAATAATTGCTGAAATCTTACATACTGATGAGTTTGGGAGCACTGGATGGGGAGGGGAGCGTGGAGCATGTCTAAATGGTGACTCGGCCCTGGCAGCATTCCAGGATGCTTCAAGTATGCAGGGTAGAAAGGCTGAGCACAGAAGCATAAACAGCTAGGGCGATGTGAGCCCAGACTCGAAGGCTGTGCCTCCAATGCCTGTTATTTTTACTCTTGTTCTCGGAAGTGCCTGGTTGAGGAATAAGAGACAATAGTTCAGCATCGACATAAAGACTCTATTTTACAAAATTCACTTGTTTCCCTTTTGAAAACCAAGATTGCTATGCACATCTCCTGGCAATCATACTGATTCTTCAGATACTGATTCTTCAGATTCATCAAAACTTTGTGATTGCAGAGTTTCCTAAGAGCTTTCACCCTTCTTCAGTTATCTTCCTAATCAGGCCTTAACATAATTGTATTAGTTTGCTTGGGCTACTGTTACAAAATGCCACTGTGTGGCTTCAACAACTATTGTCTGAAAGCTGCGTGTTCAGAGTCAAGATGTTATCAGGTTTGGCTTCTTCCGAGGGCCATGAGGAATAATCTGTTCTGTGCCTTTCCCCTAGCTTCTGATGGTTTGCTGGCAATCTTTGGCATCCCTTAGCTTGTAGAAGCATCAGCCATATCTCTGCCTTCATCTTTACATGACATCCCTGTGCACCTGTCTCCAAATTTCCCCTTTTATAAGGACACCAATCACACTGAATTAGGGGCCCACCCCACTGAAGTGTGACCTCATCTTAACTAATTACGTCTGCAGTGACCCTGTTTCTAAATGAGGTCACGTTTTCTGAGGTGCTAGGGGTTAGGATGGCTTCAGCAATACGTGAACCGTGAAATTCCAGATGTTCAAGCTGGTTTTCGAAAAGGCAGAGGAACCAGAGATCAAATTGCCAACATCCAGTGGATCATCGAAAAAGCAAGAGAGTTCCAGAAAAACATCTATTTCTGCTTTATTGACTATGCCAAAGCCTTTGACTGTGTGGATCACAAGAAACTGTGGAAAATTCTGAAAGAGATGGGAATACCAGACCACCTGACCTGCCTCTTGAGAAATCTGTATGCAGATTTCCTTGCAGTCCAAGGAACTCTCAAGAGTCCTCTCCAACACCACAGGTCAAAAGCACTGATAGCATCATCCCTCCTCATATAGAGCAGCAGGAAAGGACTGGGGCAAGCTTGGGATATCTCAGAAGATTCTCTGTTAACATGAATATGGCAGGTAGACTCACACTCAGACTGGCCAGGGCATAACGACATGTAGACACTTGCATGCCTTGCCATTAGTTCATTTCCTTGTTCCCATCCTCAAGTATAGTCTTCATTTTTCCAGAGAGCTAGGTACCACTTCACCAGCAGTTCCTCATTTACCCTGTGTGGAAAGAGCCCCCTATCCTGAAATCTCCCTACCAGCCTTCTCCTTTTTTCTATTCTATTTTCACTGTTTTCCCATCCCTTTTCATTGTCATAGAATCTTAGTTCCTGCTTTCCTTCTCCACTGTGCCTCTTACCTACCCTCCTTCACCCTTTTGCAGTCAGGGTGATCACTTAGCATTGAACATGCATGTTGAAGACTTCCTAAGACGGGAGAAGCAACCTTTTTGCTTCTTAACTGTAAGAACCAGTTAAGAAAAGATGAAGATGTGAATAGATAACATTGCTTTTCATTTAAAATGGCAGTAGGTTTTGTGCCCTATGAGCAAAATGCAGATATTTGCAACTTGGATAAATTATCTTGTGTAGAAAAATGCCATGAGAAAATCCACCTCTTAAATATAAAAATGAAATAGCTGGATGTATTTGAGAAGTAGCCACACGGAGGAAAATTTTTAAATTTTTCCTCCTTTACATTTCCATAGCCCTTTAAGTTCCCCAGCAGTGTTATTTTATCCTTAAAATAACCTTCAGGACAGGTGTTTCAAGAGACTTTGAGAGATGACATGACCTAGCCAAGATCACTTAGCAAATAAGAGCAGAACTGGGACTAAGATTAGTTCAGTCCATTTCAGTGCAGCATTCCCTGAATATAACTTATACATCATGCATTTTGCTAGGCATAAGGTTACTTTGATAAATACAGTACGCTGTCCCTACATCCAACCCTAGCATCTCTTTTCCTTCTTTCCTTGCTTTGTTCTGAACAGAGTAGAGAGAATACCATTGCTCAGGAAACTCACGCTCTGAACAACACTGCATTCCCATGGGTGGGATGAACTAGATGACTTCTTCCCTGAAGCAACCTCTTTATCCAGACCCTTCTGGACAGATCCAGGGCCACATGGTTGCTTAGGTAACAAGACACTAAGAGTTTAGTTCAGTTATATTCAGACTCAAACTGCGGGCCTACCACTTCGTGTATGATAGTAAGCAACTTAGGAAACCTCTTCATTTTCAGTGTCCTCATCTGTAAAATGGAGATAATAAATAGTATTTTAGCTTTCAAGTGGTTATAAGGAAAGAATGAAATATATGTTAAGCGCTTAACTTAGTAACTGGCTCATTATTAATAGGAGCTCAGTGAATGTCAGTTCCATTATTATTATTGAAGTTATTGTCATTATCGTTGCTTAATACTCCACTGAAATGGGAGGGAAGTCTATATTTGAATGTAAATTGCCGTAAGTCTGGTTGCTCTTCACTGGCAAAAGGCAGGCAGATAAAGGAAATATGCTTTAGGCCTAGACCAATAACTTTCAAATTTTTTTGATCACGACTTACGGATATAAAATATGTTTCTTACTGTATGTATACATATACCTTTGTATATGTATGCAAAATGTATGTAGACTATAATGAAAGTTTCACAAAACAGTATTCATCCATATACCACAAGCAGTGCACATAGCTTTTTTCTGTTCTAATCTGTTTCACTTCTTTAAAAATACAGTTTGACCTTCTAAAATCATTTCACAAACCACTAAGGAGGACTCTGCAGTTTGGAAACACACACCTCCAGGTTGGTGTTAGCATGCTCAGGACACATATTTGACACCTGAGAATCACTTAGGAAAATAAGTAGACCTCATCACCAATGAAGTAGTGTCATACCTTTGGGTAACATGATTGCCAGATGGAATTACAGTTGTTTAAGTCCTGTGTTGGCCCCATATCAGTACAGGCTGTTTTCTCATTGCTGATTTTCTGCTCAGTGATAAATACTTGGCAGTTTTTCATTAATGAGGCTCTGTTTGAGAAAGTACTTACTTATTTTAAAATTTAATACCCTTTTTATTCTTTCTGGGCAAATAACTGAGTTCAGGATATAGTAGAAAACCACAACAGTTCACATGTATCAATTTTCAAAAAGAAAATAATCAACAAATGTTTGCAGTACCTACATTTCAGGCTCTCAGCATGGAGATAAGACTATTTGTGGGGAAATCCCTGACAGTCCAGTGGCTGGGACTCTGTGCTTTCACTGCTGAGAGCCCAGGTTCAATCCCTGATTGGGGAACTAAGATCCCACAAGACGCATGGCACAGCCAGCAACAACAAGGACTAAATGTGATTAGGTCTCTGCCCTTTGGAACACACAATCAAGTAGAATAAGATGTGCAAATAATCAATGTGCTATGGGATCAGAGTTCAAATAGAGCTCTCTACAACTCTAGGGACAGTCAGGAATGGTTTTCAGAGTTTACATTGTTCCTGGATCTTAAGGAATAAGGAGTTTGTCAGGTAAAGAAATGGGAGAGGTCATTCTAGGCTGACGGACTAGAGTAAGAAAATGATATATTTAGAGAACAATATCTCAAAATCAGGGAACCAACCACTCAGGCATCACTGTAAGCAAGCATTTACTGATCTGTATTTCAGTACGAAAGCTCAGAACCTTGACAGAAAGGAGACTAGTTGGCTCCCACACAGGAGGCCTTGCGCCTTTTTCAAAAGCTTTTTGTTTTGTCTTGTAGTAGCATTTTCTGTGTACCAACAGCCAGCACCTCTGCAGCCCTGAGCTTTCTGACTTCTTTTGGCTACTGAAACCATCAGTGCCCTTTGTTTCCTGTTTCCAAAGGAGTGAGGCAGAAATGAAAGATCATGTCTGATGATTTTTCTTTTATCAAATTATGTCATATTTATGCAGTTTTGAAATAGATAGCGTAATTATCCTGCCATTAATGTTTTCAATCCTTAATAAGAACAGAATCCTTTTCCTTAAGTGACTTGAGCAGTTCTTTTGCTCAGGAAAGAATGTAACTGTGACTTACTTCTCACCATGTTTGTTATTACCAGGTAAAGTTTGCCACAGTCACGAAGCACTTTCTGTCAGAAAAAAAAAAAATTACTCAAATTACAAAAGTATTATCTTTGATACTACCTATCATTTTGGTGCAAGTAGGGATTTTAGGAGAAGTCATTACGTCAGCCATCACAAGCTATATTTTTTGTGGCATTGGGTATTGTCACAGGATCATAAATTTTTGCTGTACATAACTATTGGCTTATGGAAAATAAATGGAATTTCCAAGTGAAAAGAGAAAAAAGAAGATAGTGTGGCAATGCTTACTGCTCTACTGCAAATACATGCCCTTTGTTATTCCAAATGGTTGGTAGAGCTTCATTCCTGATATGATGCCCTTCCTCAAAGAATAAATATGTCATATAGCAAATCGTATTTGCAAATCAGTTAGCCTCATTAAGTACCAGGACCAATGTATTCCTAACATTCACCCCCTCCCCAAATTCCTTAATTTTATTATAAAAATTTGTTTGTCACCAAACGACAACCTCTAAAAGCTTATTCCATTTGGTATAATTTTTTAGTGGCACTCTTTGCCGTGCTGTCCATTTCATTGTGCTTATAATATTTATAAACAAGTGCTGAAATTTCATTTAACAGACAGTTCATCTTTTTTGTGTGACTGTTTATTTGTTAATCAAATAAGCTTTTTACTTGTTAATAAAATCTTCTGCTTTTATTATATTTACATTTTCCCTATTGTTAATTTAATTTTTAAAATTAACCTGTTCTTCTCTTATGCAATTTGCTCTGATGTCTGCTGCTATGTACATTTCATTCCTCCCTCCTTCTTTAATCTTACCTACCAGTGCATGGGTACAGAGATAAATGTTTTACTCAGTCCAATCCCAAATCTTCAGCTAAGGGAAGAGTCCGTAATCAAGGTACTGTATTATTTGTCCTGATGTATCACTGTTTTTAACCATCTTCATATGAAGGCATATGTGTTACAAGTGACTTTTTTCACATTTGTTTGTCAAATTGTATTCTTTATTCTCATCCACATTCTGAATTTCCTCTGTGACTTCATTTACAAAAAAATTAACACTTGCCATAGTATCTAAGAAACTTCATAGGTTATAATAGATTCATTCATATTAAGCAGAAATTACAAAACCTTTTCTTGAGAACTGGTCTTCTGACCCTATAGATGCTTATAAAGAGAGAAACAGATATGACATTATCATGGTAACTTCTGGTCACCTAGAAACATGGCTTGATTTAATATTTGTCAAAGATTAAAGCTTCTCAAAGAGCCTTTCCAAATCTAAAGAAAGCTCTTTAGGGAAGCAGTAGCAGTGTTATGTACCCCTGTGACTCCATCACCAGCCTGACACCACAGTCTATGGGCATTTCTAAGGACCTCTGTCAAATTCAAGATGTATTATATGCCTTTGTGTTTAAATATTTAATATTTGATAGTCTAACTTGCATATAAAATGCTTGATTTTTCTAATTAATATAATTAAGGTCAACTTAAGAGATTCTTCCTAGTAGCTTAGCTTTGTCTTTCCCTTAGAAGACATCTGCTTTTGACTGTCCCTCTTAAATAAAGCCTCCTAAGAGTGAAATGTACATTACTAAATGTGTAACTTTTCACCGTTTCTCCTGGATACTGGGGGGGAAAAAGATAAAAATATAATCTTTACTGACTTAAAATTATATCATTTTGGCATGATGTGCAAATATTAATTCTAAATCCAGCCTCAAATTTTAGTGGGTTTAGTAAAGTTCTGATTTACTTCTTAATATGGATTTCTTATTGAACTGACTAAAGCAGAAGACTGTTCCTTCCTTCTTTACTGAAGCCATGAGGAATTTACTCCCGTGTTCTCTTCCGTAGGCTTCATTATTGCCTCCTGCCCACATTTTTTTCTTTCCTAGAGTCAGTGCACTCTATTTATGATCTCAGTATGTATTTATAAATACTGAATTCACATCAGTATGCAAAAATAGAATTGACTTGGGTGATTTCTTAAGTTCCTCTGAGCCAAATGATTTTTGGAAACGCTATGTTGAATAATGCTTTTATGATGCAGATGACCAATATGATATGTGATTACTTAGATGAATTAATTTGCTATTACCTCTAAAACCGTACCTGCAGAGCTTGCATCTTTTTCCCTATCCAGTGGCAGTCTCACATCAGATTATCTCACTCAACTGTTTTGACTTTTGTGAAGGTGTTTGGGCAAGTCTTCGCTCTAGCACTCGCCTGATCAGCTCTCCAACATCCTTCATTGATGTTGGCGCCCGGCTGGCAGGCAAGGATCACTCGACCTCCTTCAGTAACAGCACTTACCTGCAAAACCAGCTCTTGAAACGTCAAGCAGCCCTTTATATATTTGGTGAGAAGTCACAGCTAAGGGTAAGATTTCTTTTTCTCACTTAGAAACTTCATGGATACAGGAAGGCAGGTTCTAAAACTTATTTCATAAACCAGTTTTCCTAGAATTTTTTTCTTTTTTTTTTTTGCAGCTTGGATTCTTAACCTGGAGTTAATAATCAATCTCAAAAAAATTGGCTCATGAATATGTTTACATATGTGTCTGCCTGTACTTATGTAGAAGGAGATACGTATGCATACACACATATGCATATTTATTACCCTTGAAAAAAGTGCTTATTCATAATCATTTTCTTTTTTCTTTGGTTGAAGTATAGTTGATTACAATGTTGTTAATTCCTATTTTACAGCAAAGTAATTTGGTTACTCATATTGTATACATTCTTTCTTTAATATTCTTTTCCATTATGGTTTATCATAGGATACTTTTTTTTAATTGGAGGATCATTGCTTGGGACTTCCCTGGTGGCTCAGATGGTAAAGAATCCACCTGTAATGCAGGAGACCCAGTTCGATCCCTAGGTTGGGAGGATACCCTGAAGGGCATGGCAACCCACTCCAGTAGTCTTGCCTGGAGAAGCCCTGTGGACGGTGGAGCCTGGCGGGCTACAGTCCACAGGGTCATAAAGAGTCGGACACGACTGAGCCACTAAGCTCAGCACACATATATACATTCTTTTTTTAATATTCTTTTCCATTATGGTTTATCATAGGATATTTTTAATTGGAGGGTAATTGCTTTACAATGTTGAGTTAGTTTCTGCTGTACAACACCATGAATCAGACATAAGTATATATATATTCTTTCCCTCTTGAGCCTCCCTCCAGCCCTCTAGGTCATCATAGAGCACCATGCTGATCTCCCCATTATACACAGCTTCCTGCTAGCTATCTGTTTTTCACATGGTAGTGTATATATGTCGATTCTACTCTCTCAATTCATCCTCCTCCTCCTTCCCCGCTGTGTCCACAAGCCCATTCTCTATGTCTGTGTCTCTCTTCCTGTCCTGCAAGCAGGTTCATCAGAAACATTTTCTAGATGGATATATATATGTATTAATATACAATATTTTACTCTTTCTGACTTACTTTGCTCTGTATGACAGATTCTAGGTTCATCCACATCACTACAAATGACCCAATTTTGTTCCTTTTAGTGGCTGAGTAATATTCCATTATTATATTCTTCATTGTTGATGAGTAAAGAAGTTGTGGTACATAATCATTTTGAAAATCAGCATAAACATCAAGACTGTTAGGGAATATACATTTAAAAAAAGAAGAAAGAAGGCTATTCAGGCTGTGGTTTTCCACTCTCTCAGTTCAGCTTCCAGAATCTGTGCCCGTTGCAAAACAGATGTTTCTGTTCTTCGTAAACCTATTGATAAAGCTATAGGAAGGAGGACGAGTGGAAAGAGGAGTATGACACTGCATATGGAAGCAAGGGAAGGCTGAGGTTGTACTTCTTAGGTTACATTTTTTTAAGATTTCTCAAGGCTGTATAGAGAGACACATGTCCTCTAAGACATGTCAGAAAATGTAAAATATTAATTAGCTGCTAATCAACTTTATTCTTACTTTTCAATTATGCTAAAGAGCTTCACTGTGCTCAAGTCCTCTAAATTGTAAAGACAGTCTCTATCTCCAAAAGCAACATTAATTATTCTGGATTTAATGTTTTGCAATTCACACATTACAAAATAAATTTCATCGTTACTGACAGGTGTGTGGGAAATAAAAAGCATTTGTTAATTAAGAAATCCTCTCAAGTTTAGTCCAGGGCTGCGGTGAGCACTGGACAATCTAGGCAGACCTTCAGTTGAACTGAAGAATGGAGGCTGCAAGCAGGATCCCTCAGGCTTGGTCCAAAGGATGCCAGAGCCTGCGTCAGCTCCTCTGTGGCAATCTAGCTGGCACTTCTCCCGCTGCCTGGACTGCTGTAGCCACTTAGTCCCCAGGCTTTAGGGCAGAATGAAACTGCTGGGTAATGCTCAGTTTTTAAATATGCACACGTGTCTTCTGATGCAGCAGGTAATCTTACGTCCAGAAAATAATTGGGATGCTTTTCAACAGTAGCCCAGGGAGGCCTGCACAGCCTCCTTGGCACCAGTGTCTTTCCCAGAGCACAGATTCCTCACACTTAAGCACACCACTTATGATCTGAGTCACTCCCCAAGGTTTGTCTCCTGAATGCACATCTCTACCACTCCCTCTGCACATCAGTCTTCAGATAAGCTGTCCGATCAGGCATATACAAGTAAGAAAGACTGGCCACTAAGACCCTTCCTCCTCTCTTCCCTCCCTTCTCTCTTTCATCAATACAATATTATATTTAAAAAGCATAATTCCATAATCCCAAACAAAATTTATGGCACATTATTTATTAGGATTTTCTTGTATTCCATTCACGTTTTTTGTTGAACTCCGTCTGTAGATGTGGGTGCATGTCTGTTTGATGTGTGCCTCAGTCTGGCCAGCACAGTGCTGCCTAGCTACAGCGCCACACCTTTTTCTCCCAGCAAAAGGAACCCAACACAGGAAACCCATAAGTGAGAGTGCCTTATTCTAAATAATCTGGAATTGGCTTTATTTACCATTTTTAATTCATATACTTTAATATCTTGGTGACAAATTCCTTATGACAGTGTGTCTCAACACTATGGTTGATAACTCCTGCTTTATAAGATAAGTATGAAAGTGTTACTCTGTCAGTCACGTCCAACTCTTTGTGACCCCATGGACTATAGCCTGCCAGGCTCCTCTCTCTCTCTGGAATTCTTCAAGTTAAGAATACTGGAGTCGGTTGCCATTCCCTTCTCCAAGGATCAAACCTGGGTCTCCCGCATCGCAGGCAGATTAATGTCTGAGCCACCAGGGAAGCCTCTTAAGGTAAGTATACCTACCTCAAGTTTAGATGGGAAATAGAAAAGAATCTAGTTGTCCTGAAAAATAAACTATTTTTTATGTATTAGAAGTTTTTTTTTAATTTATATAACACACCATTGTAAATCAATTTAGTATACTTCAATTAAAAGTTTAAAAAGTAGGTAACAAAAAAAACCCTGCTGTATAGCACAAGGAACTATACTCAGGAATATAAATGTTCAAGTATCTTGGTAAGTATATCTGGATTATAATAAATGTTTTGAATTGTATGTAACTTTTAAAGTAAAGCAAAAAAAAGGTTAAAAAACTTGAAAATGTGACTGAAATTTTACACATAGTTGATAAACCAAAATATCCAACAATTTGGAAAATTATCCAATGACTGAAATAATTATGAAGTCTGTTATATATACAACATGGAAACATGTTATGACTTGAGATAAAGAACCTAGCAGTATGAGAACATGAGTTCCTTTCTGTTTTTCTTTATCATCTATATGTAAAATTACAGTAGCATACAGCTTTTTTATTTTTTATTGAGATACAGTACAATCCACTAGAGGATTTTTCCTACATTTTAGATTATTTCTTTAGGGTAGCTCCCTAAAGGTGGAATTACTAAGACAAAGAAACTTTTTTCTTAATATATGTTGGAAATGCTTTTTAAAGGGGAAAAAAAAAAACTTGGGAGTTTTTGCTTTTTATTTGAAAACTTTTATAGATCTTTAAAAAATACTCTAACCAGTATAAAACATGAAATGGACCCTATTATATAATATTTGGCAGCAATTTTGCTTAGTTGTGATAAAATACAAATAACGTAAAATTTACTGTCTTAACATATACACTTTAGTAGTGTTAATCACATTCACGTTATTGTATAGTCAGTCCTCAGGAAACAGATGATCCCATTTTGAGTAATTTAGGCAGGATATGAAGAAAGTGAAAAGAACATGAGAAAATTCATTCATTCTTTGCTATAAGAAGCTGGAGAACTTTTAAATCTTCAGAAGTAGGCAACTAGATGATCAGAATAAACTATTTCAGTGAGCCATCAATTTAGCGTTCTTTAGTTAATATTGAACACTCACCTGGAAAAACTCCATGTGCATTAAAAGTACAAAAATTCTGTATGAATTTTTATTTGAGTAAAAGTACTGAAATAAATATAAGTTGAAATATATGTCATATTGAGTGGAAAAAATTGTCCAAAAGTTAGAAATCAACAAAGCCTCTTATGTTTTACTGTATATCATTTTTTTTATTATTGGCTTTAAAAGAATAACTACAATATTAGTAGTCTTAGGAGAGTGAGACAGTGATTTCTATTTCCTTCTCAATGTTTACTCTGTTTTTTTCATTTTCACAGTGGCTTTGTTTTACTTGCATAATAAGAAACAAATGTGTATGTCTATAAACTTTAAGTTGTAGAGCTTTGGAAGCTCAATAGCATATTACCTTTTAATTGTAACATACATCTTAGGGAGATTTAGTTTACAGTTTGGGATTAGTCATGCATCATTGGTTCCTCTTTAGACTTGCAGGTTCATGGCCTTATAAGAAAGTGAAAGTGAAGTCGCTCAGTCGTGTTCAACTCTTTGCGACCCCATGAACTGTAGCTTGTCATGCTTCCCTGTCCATGGGATTTTCCAGGCAAGAGTACTGGAGTGGGTTGCCATTTCCTTCTCCAGAAGATCTTCCCGACCCAGGGATCAAACCCAGGTCTCCCACATTGTAGGCAGACACTTTACTGTCTGAGCCACCAGGGAAGTCCTCATGGCCTTATAAGTGGCTTCTATTTGGTGCTATAAGCTCCATCAGATAGATTCCAGTCTACAAGTAGCCTCTTCAAGTTTCAGAGTGAGAAGTCAAGTCAAACCACTAGACCTTACTGAATATCTCTTTCCAGCAATATTGACGCATTAGCCACACAAGATTGAGCTTCTTGACCCATTGCAGCCCCTGCAGGCTCCTTGGCCTCAACTGACTATGTATTATTAAGCATTACCCTGTTGAGAACATTGCTCTTTTACCTATTAACACTTCATCTGCTTAATTCTCTGCATCTTCATCCACAGAACTTCAAGTTAGAATTTGCTTTAAATTGTGAGTTTGTTCCTGTTGAATATCATGACATCCGACAAGTGAAAGCCAGTTTCAAAAAGCTGATGAGGGCTTGTGTTCCAAGTGCCATCCCTACTGACTCAGAAGTGACCTTCCTAAGAGCGCTGGGAGACTCTGAGTGGTTCCCACAGGTAATATTTGGAGCAGCTTGTCTTCTAACTCAAGGAAAGAGAGTCCCAAGGGGATATACAAAATTGATATTTGAGGAAAAGAATATTGTATTCCCCACTACCTGACACACTCTCCCCTTCTTGTGTGTCCTCTATAAAGGCCTTTCAGTTCCAGGGCACCACTTGATGTAGGAGGTGCAGGGGTGGAATTCTTCATCCTTGGGTTTTTCTCTGTTACTGAAATTTGGTCTCCATAGGATGCTAAGAAAGATTATTGTTTTTAGGTGAAAACTTTTTGATACGTAACAAATTTAATTAACATGTATTTATAAGGCTTCTGGTCTGTCATTAGCAGAGTGATAATCCAGGACAGAACGTGACTTGTATGTGGCTCCAAGGGCCTTTTCCTCTTACTTTCTCACTTTCTTTTTGTCTCTACCCATTCCATCTCTCTGGATTTTGGATTCATCCCCAAACCAGCCCACCAAAGGCACATTGGATGCCCTGAAGCCTTCTTAAGGTTTAGGAAAAAACCATTTATCCTTCCTTCAGCTAAGTCAGTCTTGTGATGTTTTCAACTGAGCTCCTATCGAGAAATTAAGGAAATAGGTATGCCAGCACGTAACCCACATGTCTTCCAAACCACAGAAAGAACGGTATTTATGACATGCATGTTTCAGACACTGATGCAGACATTTGGCCAAGAGCCTCTCTACAGTACAACCGTGTCTTTAGGCCCCTCGTGCTTGTTCATTATTCCTTCTTCCCCTGACAGGAGTGCACAGCCCCTCCCTCCCCTGTCTACATCAACCTCCAAGTCTCCAACTCTTTTTTTTTCCCCCTTTCTCGCTTGAGGAGGAAAATGGATTGTTTCCCACAGTACATGGGACTAAAAAGGGGGAGAAAAAAGCCAGGAAATGATGTAAGAACCCAGGGCAGTGACTATTCTCAAGGTACTTAAACTCTAGGAAGACAGCCACATACATACTTAGCTATAAATCTGTATGAGGCTGTGTTAATTACTGTCAAGGCAATTCAGGATACTTTGAAGTAGCCATGGAAGCTGAGCAATCCTTCTGTCCCTTCTGTTTTAGCTGTGAGCCCCAGCCCCAAAATGTTCCCACCACTCAACCTATCCATCTGTTTCTGCTATTCTGCATTCTGCTCCTTACTTCATAGTGGATCCATATCAGAAATTAGTGACTAAAAACAATGGAAAACACTGTCCCACTGGAATATTGGCAATTTAAAAGTTAACTTAGAGAAAATGCTAACTAAGCCCAAGAGAATTCAGGCTTGGTAATAGTTGTGTTATAGGAACTTTTGGGTGAGGAGCTTCCCATTCCTGGAGGGGACACCTGCCTTTTTCCTGTTTTTAAAATAGCCTAACTCTTTAAAATATGTTGGTGGGGGTGTTTAAATTCCAAGTTGGATTCATTCTACAAATTATGTCAAGTAAGGCTTAAAAAATTTTTTTTAAATCAGAATGTTACACATTTAGTTTTGAGATCTATATGCTCTGCTCACAACCTAATTGTTCATTAGGGACTTTGAGTCAGTTGGCTTGCCTCAAAAAGCTGAGCACAAATGCAAGTTTTCTTCTCATTTAATACACAGTACAAATACTTAAGTGTACAATTCACATTTGATAGAAGCAGTATCTTTTATAATTTCTCTAGGGAGATGAATTTTATATATATTTTGTAATATTTTTCTTTCTCCTATATTTTCTCTAGTATGAGAGGTTTTTAAAATTTAAAAAGTGTATAGTTCAGTTAAAATGAAAATGAAAAATACTTTTTAGTATATTTACAAAGTTGTGCAGCCCTCTGAGATAAAACATACTACATCATATAAGAAACTTAAATCCAATAACTGTATTGCAAGGGCCACTTAAAACTGTCTTTGCCACTCCATAGAATTATAATAGCTTTTCGGCTTTGAAGGGAATCATGAGCTCAATTTACTTCAATAAGTATCACTTGAACACATTGTTTTAAATTGTGTCATTGTTTAATCTTGATTTTGATGAAGAGTTTTAATTGTTTATAATTTATATGATTCTTTGTTGTTGAAATATTTTATCCCTAACTTGTTTGATTATCTAAGGTTGATAGCAAGAGTGTCTGTTCTCGGTGCTCAGAAAGCACTTGGTCTAAATGTGGCCTCTGTTCCTTTTTCGTAGCTTCATAGGATATTGCAGCTGGCTGTGGTTGTTTCAGAAGTACTTGAGAATGGTTCCTCAGTTTTGGTGTGTTTGGAAGAAGGCTGGGACATCACTGCACAAGTAAATTATTAAACCATATTCTCTGATAGTTTTATATTTGTATTTCAATTGAATTATTTTAAAATTCTGCAGGTGAATCTTTTGTATGACGACTAATGTGTTTATGAACACAGAATGTACTCTGTTAAACACCACCTGGTATCCATCAAAAAGCTCTGTGCCAGGAGTTCCTAGGCCCTCCACAGCCTGAGCATTCTGACTCAGGTCATCAGGCTCCACAGAGCATCACCACAGATGTACCGTGCAAGCATGACCAGCAACGTAGGACACAGGCCATCTTTCCTATGTTTTCTCAGTTCTTTCTCTGGTTCTGTTAGCCCCTTCTTTACTCACCCCAAAGTATGAGTATAATCTACAGGAAAACATTAGTCTACATCTCCCAGGAGATGTGGGTTTGAACTGATCCTCTGACCTTATTGATTAACCTAGGAGAAAGCCACAGTCAGCAAACTGGCCAGACAAGGATTAAATTCTTAATTCTCTGTAGAAAAATGTAACCAAAATGAATTTGAGTCTTACTTTTTAATGGAAAGCTTGTAGAATTAATACAGTTAGTTGTCCTGGACAGGTTAGTGAACAAATTTGCCATCCAGATAACTTTGCTTGTAGAGTAGCCATCATCAAAATGAAGTGCTTTGTCTTAGCAGTAGGAATTTTTTGGGACTGCAAGTAATGAAGTATCCAACCTGCTTGTGCCCTAGGTGACCTCCCTGGTTCAGTTACTCAGTGACCCCTTTTATAGGACACTTGAAGGCTTCCGGATGCTGGTCGAGAAAGAGTGGCTCTCATTTGGTCATAAATTCAGTCAGCGGAGCAGCTTGACCCTCAGCTGTCAGGGCAGTGGTTTCACTCCCGTCTTCCTACAGTTCTTAGATTGCGTCCACCAGGTAAGTAGAGCCAGTTTAAATCGACTAGACATGAAAAAAAGAACAGAACTAGCATTTATTGAGTATTGCATTGCTGTGCCAGGTATCTTTGTGCCACAACTCTGATGGACTCAGCCATAGACTTGATGAAATCTCAGCGGTAGATGTCTGGGAATGGAAAAGAAAAAGAACTAGTTGATTTCTTTTTTAGTTTTTGTTTGTTTATTTATGGCTGTGCTGGTTTTTCATTGCTGCACAGGCTTTCTCTGGTTGCGGCGAGCGGCCTTCTCGTTACAGTGGCTTCTCGTGTTGCAAGCCTGTGCTCTAGAGTGCTGGGGCCTCAGCAGCTGCAGCACACAGGCTTCATTACCCTGAAGCATGTGGAATCTCCCCAGACCAGGGATCAAACCCACGTCCCGTTCATTGGCAGGCAAATTCTTAATCACTGAACTGCCAGTGAAGTTCAAACTAGTTGGTTTCTGAACTTAAGACAGCTGAGCTGGTTGTTGAGCTTGATCCCAAGTGAAGGGGTTATTCTTGTTTAGTCACTAAGTCATGTCCTACTCTTTTGCAACCCCATAGACTATGGCCTTCCAGGCTCCTCCATCCATGGGATTTCCCAGGCAAGAATACTGGAGTGGTTTGCCAATTTCTTCTCCAGAGGATTTCCCAACCTGGGGATCAAACCCGCATCTCCTGCATGGCAGACAGGTTCTTTACCACTGAGCCACCAGGGAAGCCCCAAGTGAAGGGGTCAGTACCAAGAAGAGGAACAAACTTGGGCTTATTCTCTAAGAAGATTTGTTCTAGTGTAGAATAGCAAAAATCTCTAGGTGATGGTGGGGCTTGAAATCCTACACGTGGTCTTCCCAGTTGGGGAAAACCCTACCTTGTGCCTGAGAATTTAGGAGAGGTAGAAAGAATTAGGGCCTGACCAGGCAAGCCTCTGAGGTTGAATACAATGGCTCAGTTCTACTGGGTGACATAATCAGGACTAATCAAAGAGCCAGATAGAAACAGAGGTATGTAATGCAGTCAGATCCAGTGGGAACAGGAGATGTGAATGTTCTGGGCTCCCTCCTACCTTCATCTCAGGCCTTGGTCAGGATTGGGCTTGAGAACTGGATGGCACTGAGTCTGCAAGTTGAAGGTATTGGCACCAGTGGCTAAACTGGCCTGGAAAGAACAAGGTTCGTGCTTTCAGCTGTGTTTCATCAACAATGAATGGGTTCTGACATGTCACACATATTTGTCAGAATGATGAATCTCTTTGAAATTGAAATACCTTGGCCTCAAATATCTATTGAAAGGAAAAGTAAAAATATTTTTAGGAACCAGTTTTGGAACTCAGTCATCTTATGTATGGTTGTGTTTTGATTTGTATCCTATTAATCACTTCATCAGCTTTATCAATTCACTTTATGTATTTAAAAAGTATTTAAAGTATATAATTCAGTAGTTTTTAGTATGTTCATAGAGTTGTACAACTACCACAAGCAATTTCAGATTGTTTTATCACCTGATAAACAAACTCCATACACGTTAGCAGTGACTTGTACACCACCCCCGCCTGGATGCCATTCCCAACATACACACACACTGGAGGTTATGTTTTTGATTGCTCCACAGCTTTTTAAAGACCTACTGAATAATTTTAATTGATTTGAGCAGCATCTGGAGAAGCTGGCCGCAAGGTTGAGCTTATGCTTTTAAACTCTTTGTAGCAAATGATATATTTGCTTCCTGTTGGAATATTAGCCTTTTGATTCAGATTCCTTTCAGCAAATAGATGAGGGAGAAGCGTGAAGCCCATTGTCTGTGAAACAAAAAACTTAACTGAGACCAAAGGAGATGTGCAGGCATCTCTTCTCACTGCTGGACAGGTGAAGGCATACCCGTTCTTCATGGAGCACTTATCTCACACTTACTATGCTAACCGAGTGCGCCAGGCTATTTCTTGCCTCCCTGTCTGCCTCCCACCCTTGCAGTCATTGCTAATACTTCTTGACCACTTACTGTTAATGCCAGGCACTGTTCTCAGCACTACATTTCATGATTCTTTCTAGGTAATCTTTGAACCTTTTCCAGGCCTCTTCGTTTGTATTCTAATGAACCATCTACAGACTTCCTTGATAGCATCTATACACTAGGAGCTATCAATAAATGTCTGTCGCCTTCTACTTAGACTGAGAATTCTTGGGAGCAGGGTCTGTGTCATAATTAGTCTTCATATCCCTAATATCTAATTATAATTTCAGTCTCTGGAGTCTAGTATACCCCCAGTAAATACGTACAACAAATGAATACATGTAAATTTGAATGACCACCTGGTTCAGCCTTATTCAGGCTCTTGTTACCCTTCATTAGGACCATCTCGGATATCCAAAGTACAATTGCTAGTAAAATCTTCTGAATGCTCAGATATGATGCTTTTATCCTCTTTTACAAAAATCTTTAAAGCAGACAAACTTTCAGTGGCTCTGTGTCATAAAGAATTACTCACATCCAACTTGAATATAATACTGTCAAAAATCACTTGAAAGGTTTTTAAGTCTCCTCACTGGATGTCTGTGTTGTCTCAATAAGTACACTCAATCAGTTTTACCCCTCCATTGAAATAATATCACTGTTTGTTCAGTTAAATACTAGATAAAGCAACTGACTTTTAATGTCTTTGGCATATAAAAATGTGTATCTTTAACAAAGTCACAGTCTTCATAATGTGGTGTTCACACTTAAAGAACATGTAGGGATTAAAAAGCACAATAGAAAAGAATCAATAAAACCAAGAGTTGGTTCTTTGAAAGGGTAAACAAAATCAACAAACTTCTAGCCTGGCTCACCAAAAAGAAAAGAGAGAACCCCCCCCCCCAGAAAAAAAAAAAACAAAATAAATGAAAAAGGAGAAATCTCAGCTGATACCACATAAATACAAAGACCATAAGACAATACTATGAACAATTATATGCCAACAAATTTGACAAGCTAAAAAAAATGAACAACTTCTAGAAACGTTGTTTTTAGTCACTAAGTCTTGTCTGACTCACAGGCTTCCCTGTCCATGGGGTTTCCCAAGCAAGAATACTGGAGTGGGTTGCCACTTCCTTCTCCAGGAGATCTTTTTGACCTAGGGATCGAACCTGTGTCTCCTGTATTGGCAGGCGAATTCTTTACCATAGACCCACCAGGGAAGCCCTCTAGAAGCATAAAACTCACCAAAATTGAATCAAAAAGAAATAGATAATTTGAACAGAATGATCACTAGAAGTGAAAGACCTGTAATTAAAAAAAAAAAAACTCCCTACAAACAAAAGTCTAGGACCAGATGGCTTCACAGGTGAATTCTACCCAATATACAGAGAACTTATACTGATTCTTCTCAAACTCTTACAAAAGTTTGAAGAGGAGGGAACAGTCCCAAAGACATTATATGAAGCCACCATCAGTTACCCTGATACCAAAACCAAAGATACCACTAAAAAAGAAAATTACAGGCCAGTATCTTTGGTGAATATAGATGCAGAAATTCTCAACAAATGTTAGCAAACTGGACCCAACAACACAGGGAAAAGATGATACACCTTCATTTGAGATTCATCCCAAGTATACAAAAATGGCTCAACATATGCAAATCAGTGTGACATACCACATTAACAAAGATGATCAAAAACCACATGATCATCTCAGTAGATGCAGAGAAAACATTTGGCAAAATTCAACATCCATTCGTGATAAAAACTTTTACTGAAGTGAGTTACAGTGGACCTGTCTCAACATAATAAAAGCTATTTATGACAAACTATAGCAAATATAATACTCAACAGTGAAAAGCTAAAATCTGGAGCAAGGATGCCCACTCACACTTTTATTCAACATAGTATTGGAAATCCTAGCCACAGCAATCATACAAGAAAAATGAAAGGTATCCAAATTGAAAGGAAGAGGTAAAAATGTCACTATATGCAGATGACGTGGTACTATGTATAGAAAACACTACAGACACCATACAAAAACTACTAGATCTAATAAATTCAGCAAAGTACCAGGATACAAGACTAACATTCAGAAATTGCTTGTATTTCTTTACACTAACAATAACTATCAGAAAGGTAGTATAAAAAATAATAACTTTTAAAATTGCACCCCCCCCCAAAAAAAATGCTAGGAATTAACCAGACCAAGGAGATGAAAGACTTATACACTGAGAACTGTAAAATATTAATAAAGGAAATTTAAAGAGGCTTCACAGAAATAGATTGGAAGAATTAATATTGTTTAAATGGCAGCACTACTCACAGCAATCTACAAAATTAATACGATCCCTATCAAATTACCCATGACATTTTTCACAGAACTAGAATAAGTAGGAAGCCTAACTGTCCCAGATTTCAGATAATACTACAAAGCTACATTAATCAAAATTGTGATATTGGTACAAAAAAACAGACACATGGATAAATGGAATAGAATAGAGAGCCCAAAAATAAATCCACACACCTACCTACCGTCAGTTAATCTTTGACAAAGGAAGCAAGAATATCAAATGGGAAAAAGTCTCTTATGTGGTTCTGGGAAAGTTGGACAGCTGCATGTAAATCAGTGAAGTTATAACACACCCTTTCACCATACACAAAAATAAACTCAAAATGGCTTAAAGATTTAACCATAACACCATAAAAATACTAGAAGAGAACATTGGCAAAACATTCTCTGACATAAACTGTACCGTTGTTTTCTTAGGTCAGTCTCTCAAGTCAATAGAAATAAAAATAAACAAATGGGACCTAATCAAACTTACAAGCTTTTGCACAGCAAAGGAAACCATAAAAAAAAAAAAGAAGGCAGCCTACTGAATAGGAGAAAATATTTGCAAATGATGTGAACAATAGGATTTAATCTCCACAATGTACAAACAGCTCATATGACTCAACAACAAAAATAAACAGCCCAATGGAAAAATGGGCATAAGACCTTAATAGACATATTTCTTCAAAGAAGATATACAGATGGCCAGTAGGCACATGAAAAGATGCTCAGCATTGCAGATCATTAGAGAAATGCAAATCAAAACTGAAATGAGATACCACCTTCACCCATCACACCAGCCACCGTTAAAGTCCCCAAATAACAAATGGTGGCGAGGGTGTGGAGAAAAGGGAACTTTCCTACACTGTTGGTGGAAATGCAAGTTGGTGCAGCCACTGTGGAAACAATATCGAAGTTCATCAGAAACCTAAAAACAATTACCATATGATCAGTAATCCCACTCCTGGGCACATACCTGGACAAAACTATAATTCAAAAAAATACATGCACCCCTAAATTCATAGCAGCACTATCCACAATAGCCAGGACATGGAAACAACCTGAATATGAATGGATACAGAAGATGTGGTACCTATATGCGATGAAATACTACTCAGCCAAAGAAAATGAAATAATGCCATTTACAGCAACATGGATGCAACTAGAGATTATTATGCCAAGTATGTCAGAAAGAGAAAGACAGATACCATGGGGTGTCACTTCTATGTGAAATCTGAAATATGGCACAAATGAACTTATCTACAAGACAGAAACAGACTCACAGACATAGAAATAAAACTTGCGGTTGCCAAGGAAGGTGTGGGGAGGAAGAGGGATAGATTGGGAGTTTGGTATTGGTCAGTGCAAACTATTACATTTAGAATGAATTAATGACAATGTCCTGTCGTGTATAGCACAGGAAACTATATTCAGTCTCCCAGGATAAACCATAATGGAAAAGGGTATTTTTTTAAAATGTACTTCAATGAGAGGAATGGCAGGTAAACTCACCCATGTAGACTTTTTTTTAATAAGAATTAAACTGAACCCACGTCAAGTTTTTGGGTTTTTTGTTTGTTTGTTTGGCCATGCTACACAGCTTACAGGAATCTTAGTCCCCCGACCAGGGATTGAACCCAGGCCCTCAGCATTGACAGTGCAGAGTCCTAACCACTGAACCACCAGGGAATTCCCCCATCAAGCTTTTCTTACATAAGAATTAAACTGAGAATAGGCCATTTGTTTATAAACTTCTTTACTAAGCACTTTAAGGTATTATCCATAGGCATTTGAAAATATCCATATTTTTGTTTTCACATTTTTATCCTAAAATTAACTTAATTTTTTTTCAGTTAAAATGAAAGTTTGTAACTGTTCCTTTTTTGCAACATGTTGAAGTGATATCCTCTGATTTCACAGCATGAAATAAAGTTTAAAATAAGTAAGTTTAGGGACTTCCCTGGTGGCCCAGTGGCTAAGACTGTGCATTCACAATGCAGGTGGCCTGGGTTCTATCCCTGGTTGGGGAACTAGATCCCACATGCCACAACTAAGACCCAGTGCAGCCAAATAAATAAATATTTAAAATAAGTAAATTCAACTTCTGCTTCCACAATAAGGGATTAAGACTCTAAAGACAGCTCTCCCCCACCCCACCCACCCCCAGAGCATAATTGTAAACTCAGACATGGGGAAAGGAAACATTTCAACAAATGGTAATAGAATAACTGAATATCTGTATAGAAAACTATGAACCCCCAATTCTTACATCATTCACAGAAATTTGCCTGAAATGGATCATAGACCTAAATGGCTAAAGGAAATTTTTCAAGTAGAAAATAAATGATAAAAGAAGGAATCTTGGGATATCAGGAAGGAAAAAAACAACAAAGTAAAATATGAGTAAACACAATATACTTTTCTCTTGAGCTCCCTAAATTATTCTTGAAGCAAAAATTATAACACTATTTGATGTTCCCAATATAGGTAGAGGAAATAGTTATGGAGAAGGCAATGGCATCCCACTCCAGTGCTCTTGCCTGGAAAATCCCATGGATGGGGAGCCTGGTGGGCTGCAGTCCATGGGGTCACTAAGGGTCGGACACTGAGCGGCTTCACTTTCACTTTTCACTTTCATGCATTGGAGAAGGAAATGGCAACCCACTAAATTATTCTTGAAGCAAAAATTATAACACTATTTGATGTTCCCAATATAGGTAGAGGAAATAGTTAAGACAATTGGAAATGGAGGGGCACAAAGGGATGTGAAGGCAAGTAAGGTTTCTACACTTCACTGAAGCTGGTAAAATACAAACACTGGTTGACCATAACAATATATGTAGTGTAATATCTAGAACAACCACTAAAAAAGCTATATAAGGATATACTCTCAAAAACACTATAGATAAGTCAAAATGGAATTCTAAAAAATGTTCAAGTAATCCATATAAGGCAGGAAAAAAAAGGGAAAACTATATAGAACTGAAGACAAAATGTAAAATGACAGACTTCAGCCTTAACATATCAATAATTGCATTAAATGGAGACAGTCTAAACATAACATGACCTAACAGCATACATTTTATAAGAAACTCAGCTCAAATATGAAAGTATCATTATAGAAATTTTATTTATAATAGCCAGAAATTGCAGGGGAGAGAGGACAGAATGTCTTAAAATAGGTAAATGGCTAAAAGACTGTGGTATATCCACACCACAGAATACTGCTCAGCAATAAAAAGGGGAGAGCTGCTGATAACAGGCAACAATTTGAATGGATCTCAAGAGCGTGATGCTGAGTAAGCAGTCTCAAATGGTCACACACTATGATTCCATTAGCATAACATTTTCAAAAATGACGAAATTATAGCGATAAGACCATTAATTATTGATAATTAATATCAATTATTATTAATACCCAATTATTATTAGGTTTGGAGATAGTGGGGAAAGGAGAATAGGTATGACTATAAAAGGGTATCATGAAAAACCATTATCCATCAGCTGGTGAACAGATGAACCAAGTCTGGTATATGCTCACAGTGGAATATTAATCAGCAAGCAAAGGCAATGAAATAATACATACAACATGGACGTGTCAAAAGCATGATCCATGAAAAAAGAGAAATCTCGTCACAAGGAGAGAGATTTTCTTCTCATTTTATCTGTATGAGATGGTAGATGTTAGCTAAACACACTGTAGTAATCATTTTATGATATATGTAATTCAGACAACCATGCTATATGCCTAAAACCTTTACAGTGATGTATACCAACTATTTCTCATTAAAACCAGGGAGAAAAATAGGTTAAAAAGACTACAGACTACACACTATATGCTTATAGGATATCCTACAAAAGGCAAAATAGTGGTAGAAAAATAGATCGGTGGTTGCCTGGAACCGGTGGTCAGGGCAGGGAGTCAACTCCGAAAGGGCATGAGCAAACGTCATAGGATGAGGGAACTATTCTGCATCCTCATTGTGGTGGCGGTTACACCACCACAATTACACAAACGTGTGACCAAAACGAGTCAACCTGTATGCTTAAAATAGGAGCATTTTAGTATATTTAAATTGTACTTCAATGAACCTGAAAAAAAAAATATTTTAAATAGTAACTCCAACCTGTCAGTAAACTGGAGTTCTAAAAAAAGACAACTGCTCTCTAGTTTCTCTAAAGAAAAACTTGCCGGTGTGATACCCAGAGGGCACTTATAAACCTGGCTGCCTGCTTTCTGGAAGCTCAGCAAGAAATAGGTCCAGGAAAATCCCAGTGAAGTATGCAGGTTTTTACTTTTTCCATACATTGTCAGTCTCATCATTAACGTACTTGTTCACAGGTGTCCCCAAGTCCAGAACTTACCAAGTTTGGTTTCTCAAAACAACAAACCTCTAGTCTTTTGCCTGCAAGAAGGTAGTCACATGACTTCATGGGGTAGGAAAGGACCCTGGAAGTCTTAGCACTGCCTCTAGACTTGCAACTGTTCTCATTTTTAGCCCCTATTTTACCCCTTTATGGGCTTTCCTGGTGGCTCAGACAGTAAGAATCTGCCTGCAATGCAGGAGACCCAGGTTCAATCCCTGGATCAGGAAGATCTGGAGAAGGGAATGACAAACCCGCTCCAGTATTCTTGCCTGGAGAATTCTGTGGAAAAAGGAGCCTCGTGGGCTACAATCCATGGGGTAGCAAAGAGTCTGACACGACTGAGCGACCCCATAAAGGGTGTAACACTTACCCTTTATAGCACTTGGGCTTCTAAGACTTTTGGGGTTTACAGAGCAAACTCTTCCTTTTCAAATCATTTTCACCCTACAGGCATCCTAGTATAGCTTCTTATCTTCTGTCATTTTCTGGTATTCTTACATTTTCCATCTTTCAGAATTTTCTTACTCTTCTCCTGTCTCCTGCTCCCTTTCTCCCCACCTCCTTTTCGACTTTGTACCTTTTAAAAATCCCTTTTCTTTACTTGAGGGAGAGTTGCTAGGGGTTGTGTTTGTGTGGCTGAACTTGGCTTCAGTTAAACGCACTATTAAAGGTGTTAAACACCCACATTCAATTTGCAGAGCTCTGCATAACTAAATATTCGCGTCAGCAAAGGAATCCACTCACAGGCAGAGTCATGGAATATTCTCATATAAGACACACTGTCCTCACAGATGGGAATATCATTGTGTCCCAAGTATAATAATAATTACTTGAAATGTAATGCTTATATTTTATTGTTGGGTTGGGTGAGTTGAACGGAAGCATGAGTAGTCTAGAATGTTGGAAAGTAACCTGTGTTCTACAAGTACCTCTTTAGTGGTGTAACCAAAAACAATTCAGCGTAAACTAAAATGAAGTATGAATTACATTTCTGTTACCTTTAGAATTCATTACAATAGATGCTTAAACTGTGTATTGTTAAGTTAGATAAAGGAACTTGGGGCATATGTTTAATTTTTGGAACTTTCTTATTTTAAACGAGTTAAAATGTAAATATTCTGTATAAAGCAGTTAGTTCTGAAATTGAAAACAAAAGTTGACTTTTAATGAAAGCTCAATTAGTTGCAGGTGAGTGCTTCACAGGATCCAAAGACCCTTTAGTATGATTTCAAATCTGGTTGTACCATGTTAAAAAAAAAAAATTAAAATATAAATTTTTAAAAATTTGTCTGAACCCTTCAGCTTAGTACCCTAATAATTACCTGAGTGCAGGCAAGTCATGGCAAAGTGAGTATATGACATTAATTGCAGTATTTAAAGAATGTTTGGCTGTGATAGTTTTGGTGAAGTAGATTATTTTGTGCTGAAAGGGATTATATATTTATTCAAAAACAGGAGACTATAGTTAACAGACAATGCTTTTGATTCTTGCTGACTTAATTATACGGTAGTGTTTCCTCATCTCTTACGTACTGGTTTTAGGTATTAGAAAATGCCTTTTTGGAATACCTTTCAAGTGAACACTAATGCTCTACATGACTCTCCTCTGGCAGACAGTTCGAATTAGTGCTGTCCTCAGTCTCTCAGGAGCACGAAACGGAGCGAGGCCCAAGAACATTTTAAAAAATAAATGCAAAATTATGCTGCAGCAAGTGAAACTTTCCCAGGTGGAATGTGTTCACTGCTTATTAACCATTTCTAACACACTGAATGCCAAAAGGCAATCCATGGAAGTATGCTTAGACTTGCCCATTAGTACTAATAGAGTTACAAAGAAAACAGATGAAGCACTGATCTTAAATTAGAACTGCCTCATCATATAAAAAGCCATTGTTTACGCCAGTATATCCAGGTGTCAGATGAATTATAAACGCTGGATCACTGTTTCATAATAGCAACATCTGGCAGATTTTTTTGTTGCTCCCAAAAGAAATTGGCTTAGCTCTGATGATATCATTACAGGATGCTTCCTTTTCTTAAAATAGTTGAACCAAACTTAGAAGGAAAATACATCCAAAAAATGTGTTTTAATTACCTAAACTTTCTTTCTAAAAGTAAGGGGGAAACATACATATAATATGAATTTGAAAGCATGGCATGTAGGAAAGCATCTCCTTTACTCCAGCATTAGATTAAATCTTTGAGTGCATCTTAGGACTTTCTCATTATTTCCTACTTGGAACAAAACAAGTAACAGTTATAACTTTGCCTTTGAAGTTTGTTCAGTTTGTAAATTGACTCACTCTGGTCTGACTTCGTGATAGGAATTCTCCTCACAGTTATCACATGCCAGCACTATGCTAGCACTATGCTAGGTCCTGTTCCAAAGAGAAAAGCTATTTGCCTTTTAGAGATGTGAGCTTTCCCTGTGAGTACATATTTGAGCAGCTAAGCTGCCCCCTCACATAGGTCAGTTACTCTAAAATGTATCCATGAATGTTGGCAAAATAACTGCATTTAATGGATTCATGGTATATTCAAGAGTTTCTGGTGTCTGCCTGCTTCCCAGTCAACTGAAAACTGGCAAAACTGGCATACTCTAAACTATTTTATAACAAAGCAATTGCACCTTAAAAGCTTTTAATGTTTGAGCCCATAAAGTACGTTTGAGTTTGCATATTAGTCTCATTTACTAATTTTTTATCTTTAACAAATTATTTAACCTCTTTGTACTTCAGTTTCTTTATATATATATATATATCTCAGAAGGATTAAAAATCTTATGTGAAATGATTGGCACAGAAGGTACACAGTTAATGTTTGTTAAATCTTAATGTGTGAAATAACAAAAACTAGTATTAGCTACCTGGTTTTTCTAGGGTGTGTCTGCTGCTGCTGCTAAGTCGCTTCAGTCATGTCCGACTCTGTGCAACCCCATAGGCAGGATGTGTCTTGTATACTCATAATTTTTAAAATGTTGATACCATTAAATACAGGTTCTCTTGTAGCTTAATATTTGTAATTCCTGAAATAAAATCCAATTTTAACTTATTATATTTTATTCCCAAAATGTTGATTTTTCCTGGGATTTGAGTCATAGCTTGTTTTTATGAGTCTTTAAATTTTACAAAGTACTTAATGGCATATGGGCAAAAAGTAAAACCCTATAAACTCATATTTCTCCAGATTCCATTTCATATTTTCTTATAAATAAGTGAAATTGGAAGGTTTTAGTACTTAATGGAAAATAAAACCAAAAATACCTCAAACAGGTTAGTCCTAACATTTTAAATCTGTATTTTTTTTGCTCTTTATCAAGATAAATACAAAGTTGTTTTGAACAGAATCCAGATGATGATTGAAAGGGGCCTAAAACTTTTCATCAGCATATTTGGGGAAATGCTCACATAGAATTAATTTATAGGCTGAGATGCCTATCATTCCCAGTTCTGCATAATACAGTACAGCTAAGTTTATTTGAAGCAGACTTGCCTTTAGGCAAGTTATAGCCAACAATAAAGAAAACTAATGAAACCAAAAGCTTTTCTTTGAAAAAATCAGTAAAATTAATAAACCTCTAGCCAGACTGAAAGGAAAAAAAAAAACACAAATTACCAGTATTAGAAATGAAGAAGATGACATCCCTACTGATTCTACAGATAGTAAACGGAGCATAAGGGAATATTGTGAACAATTTTGCATCAGTAAAATAAAAAATTTAGTTCCAATGGACAATTTCTTTGAAAGACACAAACTATCGCACTCACTCGAGAAAAGATATATAACCTGAATAGGCCTGTATCTAGTAAAGAAATTGAAATTGTAGTCAAAACCTTTCCACGTAGAAAGGTAGCTTCAGGCCTCAGTGGCTTAACTGGCAAATTCTACCAAGTATTTAAGGAAGTGAAAGTCCCTCTGTCATGTCCTACTCTTTACGACCCCATGGACTATACAGTCCATGGAACTCTCCAGTCCAGAATACTGGAGTAGGTAGCCTTTCCCTTCTCCAGGGGATCTTCCCAACCCAGGGGTCGAACCCAGGTCCTCCTGGATTGTGGACGGATTCTTTATCAGCTGAGCCACAAGGGAAGCCAAGAATACTGGAGTGGGTAGCCTATTCTTTCTCCAGTGGATCCTTCCAACTGGGAATTGAACCGGGGTCTCCTGCATTGAAGGCAGATTCTTTACCAACTGAGCTAACAGAGAAGCCCAGGGAAGAAATAATAGCAATTCTACAAAAACTCTTCCAGAAAATTTAAGCAAAAAGCCAGTCAGTGTATGAAGCCAGCATTACCTTGATCTGACAAAGAAAAAGGGAAGCTATAGATCAGTATCTCTGATGGTCATAGATTCAAATTTTCTAAACAGAATTTCAGCAAATTAAATTCAACAATATATTTTAAAAGTGATATACCACGGTCAAATGGGGTTTGTTCTAGGAATGCAGTCAGTTTCGCACTTGAAATCAATTAGTGTAACTCACCATGTTAAGGAACTAGGACTCCCCTAGTGGTCCAGTGATTAAGAATCTGCCTGCTAGTGCAGGGGACACAAGTTCAATCTCTGGTCTGGGAAGATCCCACATGCCAAAGGGCAACTAAGCCAGTGCACACAACTCCTGAACCCATGTAGAGTCTGAGTGCCACAGCTACTAAAATCTGCAAGCCTAGAGCCCATGCTCTACAACGAGAGAAGCCACCACAATGAGAAGCCTGCATACTGCAACAAGAGTAGCCCCCACTCACCGCAACTAGAGAAAGCCTGTGCACAGCAACGAAGACCCAGTGCAGCTAAAACACATGTTAAGGGACTAAAAAAAAAAAAGCCCATACAGTCATTTCAGTAGATGCAGAGAAAAAACTTCTGACAAAATATAAAATCCCTTCCTTGTGAAAATTCTCAGAAATTCTCTTAAACTATAAACAGTATCAAAACCAAAAAAACCTACAGCTAATATCATACTTAATAATGAAAGATTGAATGCTTTCCCCCTAAGATGAGGAACAAGATGTGAGTGCCTGCTTCACCACCTCTATTCAACATTGTACTAAACTTAATAGCCATACAATAAGGCAAGAAAATAATAATAAAGACACCCACGTTGGAAAGGAAGAAGTAAAACTAGCTTTGTTCGCAAACAACATGATTATCTATGGACTCTAACCCCCCAAAAAGAAAAAAGATCCTAAAATAAATGAGTTTAGCAAAGCTGCAGAATACATGCTCAATATACAAAAGTCAATGCTAGCAATAAACCATAGGAAAATTGAAATTTAAAAATATTACTATTTACAACAGTATCAAAAAAAATGGAAGAAATCTAGCAAAATACATTAAAGACCTAGACACAAACTATAAAATATTACTAAGAGAAAATATTTACGAAATAAATCAAGAAATACCTGTTGTTCGTGGATCAGAAAACTCGATGTTAAAATATCAGTTTCCCCAAATTAAAGATTCATTGTAATCATAATGAAACTCCTAGGAGGCCACTTTGTAGAAACTGGCAAACTTAATTCAATTAAATCCATATGGAAAGGCAAAGGATCTAGAATAGCCAAAACAACTTTGAAAAAGAACAAAATTGGGGGACTAACATTATCTGATTTTATTATAATGCTGTAGTAATCAAAACAGGATGATAATTGGTATAAAGATAGACAAATAGATCAATGTAACAGAATACAGTCCAGAAATAATTCCATATATTTATGGTATATGGACAACTGATTTTTTTACAAAGATGCAAAACTAATAGGTAAATATGATATCACTTATTTGTGGAATCAAAAATATGATAACAATAACATACTCACAAAACAGAAACAGATTCACAGACATAGAAAAAAAAAAATCATGATTACCAGAGGGGAAAGGGGGTAGGGTAGGGATAAGTTAGGAGTTTGGGATTAGCAAACTACTATATATAAAATAGTTAAGTGGAAATGCAAACTAGTACAGCCACTATGGAGAACAGTGTGGAGATTCCTTAAAAAATTGCAAATAGAACTGCCTTATGACCCAGCAATCCCACTGCTGGGCATACACACTGAGGAAACCAGAATTGAAAGAGACACATGTACCCCAATGTTCATCGCAGCACTGTTTATAATAGCCAGGACATGGAAACAACCTAGATGTCCATCAGCAGATGAATGGATAAGAAAGCTGTGGTACATATACACAATGGAGTATTACTCAGCCGTTAAAAACAATACATTTGAATCAGTTCTGATGAGATGAGATGGATGAAACTGGAGCCAATTATACAGAGTGAAGTAAGCCAGAAAGAAAAACACCAATACAGTATACTAACACATATATATGGAATTTAGAAAGATGGCAATGACGACCCTGTATGCAAGACAGCAAAAAAGACACAGATGTGTATAGCGGACTTTTGGACTCAGAGGGAAAGGGAGAGGGTGGGATGATTTGGGAGAATGGCATTGAACCATGTATACTATCATGTAAGAATCGAATCGCCAGTCTATGTCCGATGCAGGATACAGCATGCTTGGGGCTGGTGCACGAGGATGACCCAGAGAGATGTTATGGGGAGGGAGGTGGGAGGGGGGGTTCATGTTTGGGAACGCATGTACACCCGTGGTGGATTCATGTCAATGTATGGCAAAACCAATACAGTATTGTAAAGTAAAATAAAGTAAAAATAAAAATTAAAATATATATATATATACAAAAAAAAGAAAAAAGAAAAGGTGTTAGCTTAAAAAAAAAAATAGTTAAGCCACAAGGTCCCACTGTATAGCACAGGGAACTATATTCAATGTCTTATAATAAACCATAATGGAAAAGGATATGAAAGAGAATATATGTGTGTGTGTATAAATATATATATATGATGTATGTGTATGTGAAAGTCACTCAGTCATGTCCGACTCTTTGTGACCCCATGGACTATACAGTCTTTGGAATTCTCCAGGCCAGAATACTGGAGTGGGTAGCCTTTCCCTTCTCCAGGGGATCTTCCCAACCCAGGGATGGAACCCTGGTTTCCAGCATTGCAGGCAGCTTCTTTACCAGCTGAGCCACCAGAGAAGTCCATACATATACATATATACACACACATACATATATGTGTGTGTATATATATATAAGTAATCACTTCACCATGCACCAGAAATCAGTGCAACACTGTAAATCGGCTACACTTCAACAAAAATTTTAAATAAAAAAGGTCTAAAAAATAGGTAGAAAAGAGTCTTTTCAACAAATGGTATCAGACAATTGGATTTCCAGATGCAAAATAATTATTTTTGACCCATACCTTGCATCAATATAAAAATTAATTCCAAAGGGGTCATAATACTCTACCTCTAGAAGAAAACATAGGAAGAAATCCTTGTGATCTTGGGTTATGAGGCAAGGATATCTTAGATTCAACACCAAAAGCATCATCCATAAAAGAAAAAAATAAATTAGATAAATTTAATTTAAAAAATAAATTAGATAAATTCAGTCAGTTCAGTTCAGTCGCTCAGTCGTGTCCTACTCTTTTCAACCCCATGAATTGCAGCACACTAGGCCTCCCTTAGATAAATTAGACTTTGTCAAAGTTAAAAACTTTTGTTTTTCAAAATCACTGTTAAAAAAAATGAAAAGACAAATCACAGAGTGGGAGAAAACATTTGCAAATCATGTATCTGCTAGAGGACTTATATCTAGTATATAAAAAGGATTCTCAGGAGGTGGGAGGGGGGTTCATGTTTGGGAATGCATGTAAGAATTAAAGATTTTAAAATTTAAAAAATAAAAAACTAAAAATTAAAAAAAAATAAAAATAAAAAAAAAATAAATAAAAAGGATTCTCAAAACTAAATATTTAAGAAACAACCAACCTATTTTTTTAATAGCATAACATTTATACTGACTTCAAAGATATACAGATGGAAAATTAGCAGATGAAAAGACACTTTTATCATTTGTCATTAGGAAATGCAAATTAAAATCATTGAAGTAAAGTGAAGTCGCTCAGTCGTGTCCGACTCTTTGCAACCCCGTGGACTGTAACCTACCAGGCTCCTCCATCCGTAGGATTTTCCAGGCAAGAGTACTGGAGTTGTTTGCCATTTCCTTCTCCAGGGGATCTTCCCAGCATAGGGATTGAACCCACATCTCCTTCATTGACAGGAGGATTCTTTACCACAGAGCCACCAGGGAAGGCCTATATAAAGTTCAAGTAGGTACCAATTAACCCATAGTGACAAAAAGCAAATCAGTCATTGCTTGCAGAGGAGGGTGCAGGAAACGCTGGGGAGTTATGGTTGGTAGGTTCACTGTGTTAATGGTGGTAATGGCTTCACAGGTGTATGGAGATGGTATAATGTAGCATATTGTACACTTTAAATATATGCAGCTTATTGTATGTCAGTTATACCTCATTAAAGTAAAAAAAAAAAAAAAGTGGCTAACAAACCTCTACTCTCTCACTCATTCCCTGTAATAAGTCCTGGAGGACATCTCTGGCCTTGATCCCATTTCCTCTATCACAACAATACTTAGCAGGAGGAGGAGAAGGCCTGGTGTACTGTGCCTTGTGGAGAGCACTGTGGTGGGGTACGGCAGGAGAGTCCAGGTGTCCTATTGACAAGGCGGGGGGAAGCCAATTAACAGGACAAGCTCAGTTTCTGGGATGTAGGACTAAATGGAGAGAGTATAATTTTTCTTTTTTACTAGAAGTCTAAGCATGAGATTTTTGTCTTGTATTCATAATCAGGTCTTAATTTTTCATCATAGTAAAAAGACATTTCAGAAAATTCCTGATGTGGATATCTAGGCATTAATCACTCCAGCATTCAGGTCACTTTGATTTTTTTTTTCCATCAAAGAAATTTTTACATGCTTGTTGCTTAAAACTGTTGCTACCAAGTAAAAGAACCAAGTTGTTCAGCATCTTCTCTTCCACTCCCAACAGCCCTGATAATTAACCCCAGTATGGGGACAGACCGTTTTTAACCCCAAGCAGTTAGCACCTGCAGGTGCCTTCACGGCCACACAGACACAGACACCATGGTGCCCTCAAGCGCTTAGAAAACCTGGATGTTTTCTAAGTAGCAGTTCCAGCTCGAGCAGGGCGAGTGCCAGCAGCCTTGAAGAAGTGTCTAGTCTTTCTGTCGTTAATTGTATAGTGCAGGGTTTGTGGTGAGGTCAGTCACTCAGCACAGTGGTCTGTGAGAGCATTTTTCCACTTGTAGAGGAGTTTTCCTTCTAGTCTTAGCGGCTGATCTCCCTGAGTGCCTGTAAGTTCAACTTAAGGTCATATTCATTATCATTTCCATTCTACTTTACCTCAGAAGTGGGTCGTTAAAATTATATTCCTAAGCATATTAAATATCAGAATAATCAAGAAAAGATAACAGTTATATATGCAGCAAGTGGTTTTTATGGAGAAGAATCACTGAGAGAAATGTTTTGTTATTCTGGGGCTTTGTTTAATAATTTTTTTTTTAAGTTTTTAGAATTGTCATGGACTAGGTCAGTGGAAATTGCCCTGAACTCTTCCCCTGGAAATAGTGAGCCAAGGGTCTGGCCTGTGATTATGGAGTTTTATTCCAAGGGCTCTTGGGACAAAGTTGTTCTTGGAGCTCACACCCAAGCACATTGCAGATTTCTCCCTGAAACTCTCAGATGGTAGAGAACCAAGCTCCATCCTGGACCTGTCTCCTTCTATCCCAAGAGCCACAGTCCAAGTCACCCCTTCTCCATCATGTGCACCGGGGCCCCTTGAGGTGGTGCTATGGATTCAGGAACTCAGGCTAAAGAGTTTAAGTTCTAAAACCTGGAATATGGTGCACTCCCTCACTATTTAGAGCCACACCCCAGTTGTCCTACAGAAAGCTCCCCTGTCCTGGGGAGGCCAGACGCAACAGGAAGGACGGAAGCTCAGGTCAAGAAAGCAGGTCCATCTGCAGTTTGCAACGATGCAGAAGAGTCAGACTGTTTTAATACATCTTAGCCTCCATTTTATTTTCCATTACGTATGAACTAAAATTTTAGTTCAGTGTAAAAGCCAAAAAAAAGTTAATAGAAAAAAAAACCTTTAATCATCACAGAAATCTAGGTTCCTAATCAAGTGATAAAGGTTGATAAATTGATGGTATCCAGATCATGACTTTAAACTCCCATTGATCTATTGAGTAATCAACATATTGCACATATGCCGCTCTCTTGGCTGACCAAGTGTGAGTCTACATTGCCAAATTAAACATGGAGAGGAAAGCTGGCTTTTCAGACAGCCTGCCTGCAGAGTTCATTTGAAACAGCTTTTAAGCAAATACAATTATGATTGGAACTTATCTCAACCAAGTGAAATTCTCTTGTTGGTCATGAGAGAATGAGCAGTCCAGAGGTGAGATTGCTGGGTGGACCACAGTGTCCCAAGGTCATCAGCCTATCTTCTGCCAACATAAGATGGCTCCAGAGAGTCTGCCTAAAGCACACCACAGCCCAGTGACCCTTCCAGGCTCTGCCTTGCTCCCACCCTTCCATGCCATTCCCTCATCCTTATTCCTCCCTCCAGTGACCTCGCTGAGTTACTGATGGAAAATTAAAGTTAAAAGGCTTTATAAGCTCTTCCCTCCCACCCGTGGCACTTGAACATACTTCTCTTTTTGTCTACTCTTCTATTCCGCCTCATTTTTAAGGCTTTTGCCTGCTTCTGGACCCTTGGCCTCATTCATTCTTGCTTTCCCAGGGCCTTACTCTCTTAGTTATCAGCTCTTTCTCCACAGTTTATTCTGTTGGCTCCTTCTGCATTGCCCTCAGACAGGGCACACATTTCTTTTGTCAGGAAAACAACTCTTGCTGTCCACCCCCCAAACCACCACCTTCTCTTCTCATTCCTTTCACTGCCAAACTTCTGTAAGTATAATTTTTCTTATCGTATTACACACTGTTACACCACAAATGCCTGGAAAGCAAGGACCGCAGCATACAATGGTCCCTATCTGTCAGGTATCTAGCCCAGTATGAAGTAAATGAGACACTGACTGTGCAGCCTAACAAGCCAGGATTCGAATCTGGGCTCGCTCATGACTGTAAGTGACCTTGGGTGAATTACTTAATCCTGCTCATCTTCAGCTTCCTCATTCGTACAGGGTTGGGGGTGGGTGATAATACTCATCTTCAGAGGATCTGAATGGACATTTTTCCAAAGACATACAAATGGCCAAAGGTATATGAAAAAGTGCTCACTCACCCAGGGATCGAACCCAGGTCTCCCACATTGCAGGCAGATGCTTTAACCTCTGAGCCACCAGGGAAGCCCCACTAATCATCAGGAAAGTGCAAATTGAAATCACAAGACATCACTTCACACTTGTTCGAATGGCTAGTATCAAAAAGACAAAAGGTAACTGTGGGAGAGGATGTAGAGAAAAGGGAGCTCTTGTGCATTGCTGGTGGGGATGTAACTTGGTTCAGTCACTGTGGAAAACAACATGGAGGCTCCTCAAAATATTAAAAAATAGAACTACCATATGACCCAGCAATCCAATTTCTGGATATATTAGAAGGAATAAAATCATTATCTCAGAGATACCTCATTGTAGCATTATTCACAATAGTCAAGAAATGGCAGCAACCTAAGTATCCATCTACAGATGATGTATATGTTATAAATATAAACATTATATACATAAACATTAAATATCACTCAGTCATGAGAAAAAAGTAAATCCTGCCATTGCAACAGTGTGGATAAACCCTGAGAGAATTATGCTAAGTGAAATAAGTCAGAGAAAGATAAACTGTATGATCTCACTTATAGGTAAAACCTTAAAAAGCCTTACTCATGAAAACAGTAGAATAGTGGTTACCAGAGGCTGGGGGTTGTGGGGAGGTGGCAGATGGGAGATGTTTGTCTTCCAGATTTAAGAGGAGAAAGTTCTGGGGATCCATTGTACACTGTGGCAACTATAGTTAACATTACTGTATTATATCCTTGAAAGTTGCTAAGAAAGTAGATCTTAAATATTCTCACCACCAAAAAACAAAACGGTAAGCATATGAGGTTATGGAGGTGTTAACTAACACTAACATGGTAATCATTTTACAATAGACTTGTGTATTAAATTACTGTGTTGTACACTTTAAACTTATACAATGTTATATGTCAATTATAGCTCAATAAATCCAGCAAAAAATAATGCATATCTTGCAGTGTTGTTATGGAGATTATATGAGATTATGCTCATAAAACCCCCTAGCGTGGTGTCTGGCAAAGGGCTGGTTCACTTCCCACTTCCACTCCTGTCAGGGATTCAGTTGACTTGAGTCACCAAATGGCCTCCCATGCGTTTCAGTCAGTGTTCAGTGGCATGGCGTCCACTTTTTGTTCTATTTAATTGTTATTCTTTTCTTTGCCTTGTGTGTTTCAGGTTCACAACCAGTATCCAACTGAGTTTGAATTCAATCTCTATTACTTAAAGTTCTTGGCTTTCCACTATGTGTCTAATCGCTTTAAAACATTTCTCCTGGATTCAGACTATGAAAGATTAGAGCATGGTACGTGTTTGCATGCCCTTGTTCAGTCTTTTTTTGTTAGTGTTATGTATTTTTAATTAAAAACTCTAATAAAATAATCACCCCCAAGTGTGGCAAGGCCACTTTAGTGTTTTATTCTGAACTGTGAAAGTATGATGGACATGAATGAGTGAGATTTTGTGCTGTGCCAGATCTTGGGGACTGATAATGGTCGTCATGTAGCACCTTTGAAAACGTCAGTCTGCTAATTACTATCTTACTATCTCCACGCAGTAGCACTGTTTGTGGAGAAACACCTGGCTCCTAGCTATTCCACCCCTGGTACACGCTGGTAGGTTACTGCTCCCCTGGAAGCAGTTTGCATAGCAGTTATGGCCACGGGCTCTGGAGCAAAGAGAATACAGTTAAATTTCAACACTGCCAGTTACCAGCCAAGTATCAATACTTAGGATAGGTTAGGTTCCTCTCCGAGTTTTCTCAGTTTCCACATCTTTAAAATGAGGATAATAATAGCACACACCCCTTTTTGGACCAGGATGACCACATTAGCAAATATTTGTAAATTTCTTAGCACAGTTGCTACCACATAGTAAGAACTCAATAAATTTTAGATAGCACCATTATTATAATTTTTAATGGCAGTAACAGTTCTAAAGAATAGATTCTTGAAAGCTTGTCAGCCCCTGTGTAAACGTTCCCCAAGGGATTTTACGTTCTTACTCTGCTGTTGTTATAGGGAAGGGGAAACGGGGATACATGTGAGTAGTTTTGTTAAGAAGACAATCAAGTAAAGAAAAGCAGTATGTTATGTCTACTGTTTATTTTCAGTATATTATACATACTGAATATTCATAAAGAGGATTCTCTTAATGGCTGAAAATATTTACTAATGTTCTGAGTTTAAAATATGAAAGCAAGAAATACTGTTTTTCAATGCATGCTATTAAACTTGTCTAGTACAATATTTCATACTTTTGGTAAGGGAGACAGCACTGGTGTGACCATTTCCTTTCCTGTTTGTACTTCCAGACCTTTGTTGACTCATAAAATTGTCATTCCACACATCACAATCAGAAACCTTAATTTTTTAGTCACCCTTGTGTTGGGAAGACATTAAGTAGAGCTGGTTACAGTGGACATTAGAGTCACTCAGAGAACTTTTTAAAATGACTTTGATCTGGGGCCTATTCTCATATTCTGTAATTGGTCTGAGGTGAGACCTAAGTACTAGGACTTTTTGAAGCCCCTGTTTTTTTTGTTGTTGTCTTTTTTAAATGAGTGGCCAGGGTTGAGAACTACTGTTCTGCACTCTACACTTAACAGGTAGAGAAGAAACATTAATTAGTATTGGTGCTAGTTTAGTCTCTAAATCATGTCCAGCTCTTAAAACTCCATGTCTAGGGGGCCCCTCATATTATAAGATTTTGTGCAGCCTTGAGCATGAAACATTATCTTATGGTAAATAAAATGCCTATTAACTTTTGACTGAGTCTTTTCATTTAAAGCAAGAAAAGCCAGAGGGGCACTCTCGCTGGCCTTTTAAAGAAACACCTCCTGCCTCATGCTAACACACCTTCCTCTCTATTAAAACAAAGCAGGCTCATGTAAGTAACAGACTGAAAGGTACAAATATAGTACCTGAAATGCCACCCTCCCCAATTCAGCTTTTAACTCACCCAAGGATACAGACCACACCCATCTGACATCTACAGTCTCCCTAACCATGATGTGTGGTGTATGTAAACTACCAAACAAAGAAAACACTTTAAATGGCTTCGTAATAAACAGCCAGCAACTTTATAAAGAAACATAAATTTTTGTTTTTAACTGAGTCTCATCAAATCATTTCCCTTCCAGCTTTTTGGAAAAATGTGTAGAATGTCTGCTGGCATGGACCTCTGTGAATCTAGATATAGACGTGGGATGTGGCCTGGAGGGGCGTCATGATGTATTGCTAAATACTTGGGAAAACTTCAGCACATGTTTTCCTTCCATTTGGATTTGTTTCCATATAGCTGTGAAGCCCATTCCTATCTTTAGCTTTGCTACAGTCCTTTCCTATCTCCTTAGTTATTTTCTAAGGTTTTTGCCCATGCAGTGATGTTTCTAGAGCCATACAAAAAGCTCCATTTTTCATCTGCTACATGCATCACATTTTTAAGCAAACTGTTGATTTATTTGACTTTTGTTTTGCTGATTTTTTTTTCCAGGAACTTTATTTGATGATAAAGGAGACAAGCATGCCAAAAAAGGAATTTGTATTTGGGAGTGTATTGATAGAATGCACAAGAGGAGTCCCGTTTTCTTTAATTATTTATATTCACCAGTGGAAATAGAGGTAAAGAAAGCAAGCATTTATGTTGCATTTTTGGAATATTTTTGTGTTGAAGTTTTCCTTACGTTGAGCGTATATAAGCTGTTTAAGCTTTTTATAAACATTTGACTAGGTTTCATACCAGAAGTTATTTCAAAGTTGATACACTTTGGGTTTAGATTATGATGCAATGAAGTCTGTTACCAAATTCTTGACCAGAAAAATTAGGAGCTGGCCCCCTAGACATAGAGAGGATAACTTCAAGAAACTCAGAGCAAATCAACTTGCCCTGGAAAGGAGAACAAACAAAACTTAAACCCTCAGCATACTGTCTAAGCTGAAAAACCTAAAGTACTTCAGAAAAGACTTCCCTAAGTCCATTCATACCAGAGCCATGGAAGAAACCCTATGAAAAGCAGGAAGGTTGGAGCCCAGCCAAGAAGGTTGACTTCTCAGGGACAGCCATGCTCTGCCATGCCGGTCTACATGAAATAGGCTCTGCAGTGGAGCGGAGCTCTCCACCACCACTCACGGGCAAAAAGGCCAGACCCTGGGCCCCAGAACAATAGGACCCCACCTTGGCCTTTCTCCACATGCACCCTCCTTATGAGGTGTGTGAGAAACCAAGGGTACATGCTCAGATGCTCCTCCTCCATCTAGACCACACTCTGGTACTTCAGAATTCCTTGCCCAAATTCAAATTACTTGCCAGACCACTTCCCTAAGCCAGTAAGTACACTCCTAAGCCGAAGGTCCACTAAGGAGTAGCATTTGTCAGGGAGCAGACAGTTCATCTGCAGGGCTGGGGTATACGTGCATGTTCGTAAGAGACCTTCAGAGTGCAGGACAGAGCTGAGCCAGGAGCAGCAGAGGTTTAGGCCAACAACTGGGAACTGGGACCAGCCTCCCCCAGTGCCGAGGAGTCTGAGAATTCTCAACTGAAACCTGGCCTTCTAGGTCGTTTGGAAGTTATATTTGTCAGGGTAGGAGGATGGAACACACTTTATCTAATAGTTATATTGATGTGTAATGTTTAAATATATAGACATATGTAATGAGAACCTCTGTTCATCCTCTTCCCTGGACCCTGCAGTGTCGGGGGCTGGCCTGCCTGTAAGCTTGGGCTACTTTGAGGTCAGGATAAAACTACATTTCAGAATTTTCTTCAAACAGGCCCTGAAGCCAAGTGTAAATGTTTCCAGCCTCAAGAAGTGGGATTACTATATAGAGGAGACGCTTTCCACAGGGCCCTCTTATGACTGGATGATGCTGACCCCCAAGCAGCTGCCCTCCGAAGACTCTGAGCTGGCCGGAGGAGCCAGGCCCCAGAGCCAGAGGAGAACCGTGTGGCCATGCTACGATGATGTCAGCTGTGCTCAGCCCGACGCTCTCACCAGCCTTTTCAGTGTAAGTCAGCCACGCAAAGCCAGACTCCCAAGGCTCTGGGCCCCTGAAGGCACGAGAGGCCTCGGGAACCTGGCTGAGTGAAGCCTGGTTCACCAGCTCCTGGCTAGCATTCTTGCCAGCACCGTAGAACATGTGGAAACCAGACCGGCTCCCCAGCATCCCTGGAGATCCAGGCACAGGGACTGGAAAACAGTCTCAGTAGAAGGGAGTTTTTCATCATTACTAGGAAGCATTCAAGCAAGTAGAGCAGTTCGCAGCTTCCCGGCTGTTTCATCTGGCCAAGAGCCGGAGTCAGGCCTGGGTTATGACTTCTGTGGGTGCCTTACTTCCCCCGGTCAGAAGTGTGGGTAGCTGATGGTCTGATGGGAGTACTGCCAGCCGTCTTCTGCAAGTTATATTCTGGAGTGAAGCCACTCTGGCAGTAACCCCCATGAGGAGAGCAGCGGCCCTGAGGGAAGGGTTTGAGCCCTGACACAGGCCAGACAGTTCCTGAAGAGCCTTCTCCATTCAGTCTTCCCACCAGGAGAAGCGTGTGCGAGAGCGCCGTCACAGAGGCCGCTGCTCTGCTCTCAGTCTCCCTGGCCGAGGGAAACGCCAGGCTTGGGCATTTCTTGGTTCATTCTCCCTACATCTGGTTTGAATCATCAGAGTCAAGGGGTTTCTCTGTCCAGGACAGACTTCTCATCTACCTCAGCTATTAGGGTCTGGACATAGGCCTAGTGCTTGACCTTTTGCTGTGGCCATCAGATTTCCTATGGGCTGGCCAAGGGTAAAGGTGTTCGGATACAGATTTCATCTCTCTATTTAAGCCATCAGTACAAAGAGGCCCGGTTACAGATCCTAATAAATCATCTTTGCCACAGTGTATCACACCAGCTAGCACTCCCGCCACCACCATTTCTGGCTGGGAGGCCTCTGAGGCCCTGGGCTCACTGCTCAGAGGAGCTGTGGCTCTGGGGAGCACCGTGATTTCTGTGAAAGACTTGGTTGGCCAAGAAGTTCGTTTGAGTTTGTCTGCTGTTATGGAAAAGCCCAAACGAACTTCTTAACCAACCCAATACTTAATCTGTAAAAAAAAAAAAAAAAAAAAAAACCCTTTTAATTTCTCTGTAGGAAATTGAAAGACTGGAGCATAAATTGAACCAAACCCCTGAGAAGTGGCAGCAGCTGTGGGAACGGGTAAACGTGGACCTTAAAGAAGAGCCCAGAGCAGACCATGTGAGTTGGCAAAGCCCTTTGAAGAGCTGCTGCTGAGCTTCTTGAGGGCACTGGGTCAGCTGGGGCCTCTGCCACTCGTAACCCAGGACGTTTATGGCCAAAGAGAGGGGTCATGCCTTGAGGGTCCAGGGCAGAAATTTCCAAACGACCGAGTACTTCCTGAGTGTCTCACTCTACCACAGTGATATGATACTTATGTTCAGTGCCCTAAATCCGGGGGAAATTACTGGTTTTTTTCTATCTCAGCACCTCTGTGGTTTCAGCTGATCTTCTGCCACAGGAGGGGAGGGAAGAAGGGAATGCCAAGATCTTGTTGGCTCCAGAGAAATAGGGAAAATGAAATATTTTAAAACAGTAAAATATGCCACTCTCTGTTGCTCACCCCCCCCTTTTTGTTTCTAAATTAAGAAACATTTACTGTAAAAATATTTTAATACCAAATACTCCATTTTCTGCTTCTCACCGCCCCTTAAGCTGTAACATGTGGAATGGGCTGTGCTGAGCCCCTGAGCATCCACACCTTAGCGTCCTGTTAACCTGCAGTGAGGCAGTGGCGTCCAGCTCATGCCTGCAGGCTCAGGCCCAGAAAACACGGCTGATACACAGGGAGGCCACTGGCCAAACCCACAGCAGGTCGGCTCCAAGTGCAGCAGAGGGAGGTTAGGACAGATGAGAGCACTTGAGGAAAGGAGAGGTGAGCAGGGTCAGATGTCACAGAGGGGTCAAGGAGAATGGAGTATAGAAGAAAATGTCCTCGGACCCTATAAGAAGGGGTCCTTGAGGCGCCATTTTTTGCCTGCAAGTGGCAACTCAGGGGCTATTATCAGACAGGCCACAGGTGGATGAAGTCTTACTGCTTTTTTCTAAGAATAAAATAGTTTGTTAATTTTTTTGATTATGAATATGAGATATATGTATTCCTTTAAGTATGTATTCCTTTATAACACAGGAAGTTATAAAATAGAAATCACCCAAAATTTATAACATAGAAATAAACCACTATGCCTTCAGACTTTTAAACACATATATAAAAGGGATTTACTATAGACGTAGTTTTTAAACCTGCTTTCTTTTTTCCTTAATATATGGTATGCGTGTCCTTCCATTTGTCGCATATAAATCAGCATCCTTTGTAACAGCTGTCTAGAATTCCGTTGTTCAGAAATTTTTTTTTTTTAACTAGCCCCATAATGATCAACATTTAGGTACTTTCTAGTTTTTCGCTATGTTAAAAAAAAAAAACTCCAAGGTAAGCATCCTTTTATACATATTTTATATAGACATAAATATATGATCCAGTTTCTTTCTTGAGGTAAATTTTTAGAAGTGAAATTACCAGATTAGTTACTTAAAGTCTTTGTAAAGCCTTCCTACCTCCTGTTCTTTTTCAGCCCCAGAGATACCCTTCAGGATCCCCAGGAACTGTGTCCACCAACCTCCCTTTTTATCAGAAGAGGCCTCAGCTCCACCTTCCAGAGAGCAACGTGGCAGAAGAGCAGAACACTGGTGTCCCCCCATCCAACGGGGTGGACCGCAGAGCAGCCACGCTGTACAGCCAGTACACGCCCAAGAACGACGAGAACAGGTAGATGCTGTGAGCCCTTCCAGGGGGTGCAGCAGAGGCTCTCCCAGCCCCCCTCGAATCAGCTGGGCCTAGGCCGTGCCACGTCTATCAACTTAAAAGGGATCCGCTTTAATTCTTTGTTTCTGTTTTAAATGTGGTAGATGGTTCTTGGAAGAGGAAAAGTCAAAATTATAACTAAAATAAGGCCGGAAGGTTGTAGTTTTTTGTGGTGGGCCCTACTATCTCCTATCTGCCTGGTCTTTTGAGGGAATGTGTGTTAGTGAGCACTTCTCCAGTGGCAGACTTCTGAGATCCAGCACATGCTCACCCAAGCAGAAAGGAATTTACTCACGTGAGGTGAGAAGGCCAGGATGCACCAGTTTCTCACAGTACCTTCAGGCTTCTCTCATTCACCAGCTCTGCTGCCTGTACAGGCTGCGTGAACCCCAGCATGGTACAAAGGATGGCTACTGAGAGCTCCAGACCTCACAAGCTTGGCAATCCCAGCAGAATGAGGCAGTCTTTCCCTGAGAGTCTAGTAGAGGAATTCTGGGGGGAGCTCCGACTGATCTTTTTTTGATCATCTAGGGGAAACAGAGTCTTGACCAACAAAAACAGCAGATATTGCCTTTACAGCACGTAGTAAAATCATATTAACCGCCATGTCATCATTACTTCTAGGTCCTTCGAGGGAACGCTGTACAAAAGAGGGGCTTTGCTGAAAGGCTGGAAGCCCCGTTGGTTTGTTTTGGATGTAACAAAGCATCAGGTAATAAACACCATCACAGCCTGTAGCAGTCACTTCTCCCCAGGCGAGGCTCCGTCCCTGGCTGTTGTGTGACTCCCAGCAGACACGCAGAGCCCCCATGCACAAAATGCTTCCCTGAGACTTCTCACCAGCTACCTGGGGGCTCCTCTGTGGAGCCAGTGAGAGGGCACCCAGCAGCCCTCTGAGAAAGTGCGGGTGTGTGCAACAGAGGCAGTGACCAGGCGCCCAGAGCATCAGGAGCAACAAAACTCTGCTTTCTAATGCTCATGCATCTCCTGCTGCCTGCTGTCCACAACCAGGCCGGGGGAGGACCTCAGGGTTTCAGCGTATTGCGTACCACATGCACACACAGAGCCCATGCCTGTGAACACTCTCCAGAGCACAGATCACTTCATCTCAACAGCACAAAGCATCCATTCAAAGTCAAGGGTGTTAATTTATTCAACAAACATTTCTTGAACACCTTCTCTGTGCCCATCCCTGTACTAAAGAAGGCATCATTATCCCTCAAAGGTGACAGCAACAGAGGAGGAAGGGAGCTTTAAAACAGGGAGAAGGGGATGTGCCCATCCAAACCTGAAATCCGCAGTGGGCAGACACTAGCCTGGCCCTCCCAGACCATTCTGGGAAGTCGTTTCCCCACTGTTAGGTTCTTTGCTATGGCTCTAGCTCCCCTACCCCTGCTCTCCCCACAGTCCTTAGAGTCAGAATCTTTGCTTCGGTGATCTTGGAGGGTAGGGGGACACTATGCAAACTTCCAGCCTCTTTGCATCATTCACTGGAGAGTCACAGGTCCTCCCATGGTCTGACTGGAGACTCTGCCTTAGAACTAACCAGTCAGCCCTGAGCAGGTTCTCAGTGCATTTGTGTGTGACATGGAGTCTACTGAGAAAGACACGGGCTGTACCCCAGCACGGTGCTCTGGTTGGAGCTGCATCTAGAGGACTCCTGCCAGATGAGCACTTTATGTGGGCATCAACCACCTCTCACTCTGCTCAAGGAGTTTCATAAAGGCTGCACAGGATCCTGTTGGATTACAGATACAGAGATTTTTTTTTTTTTTTTTTTTTTACAGATATGCAGTGGAAGCCCTTTTCAGGCAACTGGACTTTAAACAGCACTGTCTTTGAAATTAGAGCCTACATTGTATAGAAAAGTCCCATTAAACCACTAAATAAAACATAGGAGAATGTCATGATGTTTCTATAATTTACAGTTACATCAAATTATACTTGCATTCCTGACAGTCTCTTAGATTTAATGCAAAAGGTATACGGGTTTCTATTTGTACTACTCCTACCATGCCTGCAGAGAGAGGCAGGGAAAAGTCTGAGTTCAGAATCACAGTGACGGAGGCACCAGACACATTTCTGCCATGCAACTTTCTGAAATCCGGACTGATTTAGTTCAAGTGAAATCCAGTCCTTACACATAGTAACCCTCAGTCAAATGTTGAGCTATTCACTGTTTTTCAAAAATCACTTCATATATAAATGCTATTTGGAAATTAGCTTTTCAGATATAGCATAGCTTGAACATATTTTCCTGCCAGTTCACATATATCTTATTTCTTAAATGTTGTATAGCATTCCATACTATTGATGTACCATCATTTAATTAACCAAGACCCTACTGACAGGCAGATACATCTTATCATTAGCTGATAGAGGGAGTGCCGAAGGAAACCTCTTTGTTTGTGTGTCTTTGCATGCTTGTGGGGGTGTTTCTGTAAGATAAATTCCTAGAGGTGAGAAAGGTGTATCAATAGGTATAAGCATTTTAGCTTTTAGTTCATATTGCCAGATTGTCCTCTGATAGGTTTCTGACTAATTATAACCCCACAAACGGTGCTTATGAATACCTCATGCCTTCCATTCAACCTGAATATTGTCAACCATTTTAAATATTTCTTAATCTAAGTGAAAAGTGAAATCTCATTGATTTCATTTACTTTTGATTGTTTAGGCTGTTCACCTTTGCAGATGTTTATAGGTCGCTCACATTTTTTCTGTGAGTTGCCAGTTGAAATCCTTTGACCAGTTTTCCATTAGGTTGTTTATCTTTTTCTTCTCAATCTCTAGGAATTTTGTATACATTCTAAACATTAACCCCCCGTTCATATGTTCCATATATTTTTTACAGTTGTTGATGTTTTTATTCTTTTACGTGTAATACGTTTATTCGAATTTCAAAAAATGTGTCTTTTTACCCTTTCTCCCAGCTACCTAATTCTTCTTCCTAGAAGCAGACAGTGTTTTTAATTTCTTGTCTGTTCTTCCAGACATAGTTGAGCAAGATATGGGAAAAGCCTACCTTTTGAAAGCCCTGCTGTCTCCCTTTCCTGGGTCTCATATCCCATGTGTCCTTTGGTTCCAGCTGCGATACTATGACTCCGGTGAGGACACTAGCTGTAAGGGCCACATCGACCTGGCTGAAGTAGAAATGGTCATCCCTGCCGGTCCCAGCATGGGCGCCCCGAAGCACACGAGTGACAAGGCTTTCTTTGATGTAAGCTGACCTTGTCTTTTCCTGGCTCTTTGCACATAATCCCTTACAGTCAGTCCATCCACTCCAAGGATGACAGGGCCTCAGAGCAGTTGATGGTAACTACAGACGGGCCACAGCCCCACCCTGGCTGTGGGAACTGCTGCAGAACCTGAAGCCAGCACTCTTAATCCCCAAACCTGACCTCTCCCCGCTGTCCTTATGGCTCATAAAGGCTGCGTGTTGCTTTGCACAAAAGACTCCTTCAAAAGGTATCCAACTACACTTGGAAGCAGAGGAACTCCTTGTTAAATATTGTTATTCACTCACCACCTTCTGTCAAAAACAGATGTTACTTCCCTTTTATATCTTTTTGTCTTCAAGCTTGATCATCCAAAAAAAACATCATTAGTCACACATGATGACTGTCTTCCCTGACATCTTCAGCAGGCCTTGGGACATTTTATGGGCCACATGATAGGGGACTTATGTAGTCCCCAGAGCCAAGCAAGACTTCATACAGAACACAGGTCATACTCTAGTGCCCTGCTCAGGCTGTGAGGCCGCTTCCCTGACTCGGAACTCCCCGTGAGGCCCCAGCTGAAGACTTAGAGAAAGAGATGGGAAGGGAATGTGAAAGCCAGCCCCACCATGATGTGGATGAAGCTTAGTCTTCTTGGCTCCTTTGCTGCATGGCTGCAGTGCATGGGTGAGGCAAGAGGCTCCAGCTATTCCACACTCTCTTAGTCAAGAAGGTGCAAAGTCAGGCTTTTCTGGAATATCTGTTTTCTCTGCAGACCCTTCTGTTAAGATCCCCTGTGACTCTGGGGACCAGGAAAGTAAAATCATTTCTGTAATCAATGACAGTACAATAGTGGAGAGCAGAGAAATACGGAGGTTCTGGGGTAGCGTGAAAAGGGAAGGTCACAGGGATTGATTAGCTCACATGACCAAACCTGTACACTAGCCCTGCCCTCATCTCTGCTTCTCTTCCTTTGTTTTTGTAGCTCAAGACCAGCAAACGCGTGTATAACTTCTGTGCCCAGGATGGACAGAGTGCCCAGCAGTGGATGGACAGGATCCAGAGCTGTATCTCTGATGCCTGATACCCATGGTCAGCCCACACAGGAGGAGGAGGAAGGGCTTGTGCTGCCAGATAGGGAAAAAGTGCATGAATCCTTGAAGAGCTGACAGCTTCCTGCTCAGTCCTGATGAGTCATCCTGGGGCCTGAGGTTCTCCTGCCCTGACTTAGTCGTTCCCCTCTCGGCAGTTGCTAGGTCGTCCTAGCCGAGTAAGTGTGTCACACAAGGCTGGTCAAGAGCCCCAGGCCCTCCCTGTGTCTTGCACTAGGTTGTTCTAACCTAGTGGTTAGAACAATCCCTCATGGTTAGGGATCAGAAGAATGCTTCCTGAGCCATCTGTCACCCATCCCCTAGGCCGACCCATCCCCTAGGCCGAGCGGCTACCACCCACCTGGGTCCTTCTTCATGAAAGCTGGATCCTTTCTGTTCTCCAAGGTCATAACTTCCTTGGAAAACTTCCTGACAAGCAAAACTCAAAATCCTCCAAGACTATCTTCTGTTCTGCATAGGTTTCCCGTTCGAGGCTCCTGCTCTTACTGCCCAACCTTAGAGATACTTGGTTCTCTGGTGCTGCCAAAGGTGCTTCCAGGATCCCTGCTCGGCGCTGGGGTTCACAGCAAGACCACCAGTGCTCAGGCAGGCCAAGGGGCCCACAGAATAGCCTGATGGGAAAGATTGGCCAGGGAATGGTGCAGTAATCACCAGGCCAATGCAGGAAAACACAGCTTCCAAAACACTGAATTTTCCTAGGCCAAAGGTGCCCTGAGGATCCAGGACTTCGTGGTCCCATGTATTCTTCTGCTCCCTGACAGCTTCTTACACAAAATAACATGCAAAAAGCTGGATGCACTAATTCACAAAACAGCCACTTGCACTGAACTCTAATAAAGTGAAGATGTTGGAGAGACAGAAGCCAGCTGTTCATGAGCACACCACCCGTGACAAGGGCTGTATAGACCGCGGTCACACCATGGCGTGACTGGAGGATACCCAAACAGCACCTCTGCACGTGAACTTAAGGACTTGTTTAGTTGTTAGATTTTCTGTACTTTTGATAACCTGTGTTTGTCCAGCTTGAGATACAGGAATGCTGTTTGCTCACAGTGAACAGAGACCGCTTTTCTGCAACAGCCACTGTGGTCAACTGGAGTCGTAGGTAGCTAGACCATCACATTTGTTTTGAAATGTTAATATGTTAAATACCAAACTAATGTTTCAAAAATATGTATATATGATTTCTATACCCTTGTTTTTCAGGTAGTCTGCTTATAATTTAATATAAAATTAACTGATTCATTCATAAGATTTCAGTAATTTTAAAATGGTTCCCTTTTTAAAAAGCCACTTCGTAGATGAAAAATCAGATTTTCAAATTTAAAATTATCTACACACTAGGAAACAGAACTGTGTTAATATATAAGAAATTCGGGGGTAATAAGAATGAAGGATTTTTCTATCATTTTCATTTTATAAATGGCCACCTGTGAAAATGGTTTTTGCACATTATTTGTATTTTTCTTTGTATATGAAATAATTTTTTGTACTCTGTAAAATATGGAGCCCACTGTACCTTCAGCTATTTGAGACTACACAGTGCTTCTTTTGTAACTGGATTCTTTTAACTTTCATGAAGGCACTACATGCCTTGTATTCACTAACCACCTTGAATTAAACTTATTTCTTAAGAAAAAGCATCCCTCACTTATTGAAATAAAGCTCATTGTGCACTGCGGGACACTCAGGAGGCAACACTCATGATTCATACATGGGACTAAAAGTTCAAGGGTAAGACACAGCATAACCCATTTCTTGCCTTGGTTCTATCAATGTTGTCACTGCTCTTGGCTCAGGAAGTAACCAGACACTGGAAACGCTGGCCTCAGCTTCTGGGTTCTGAACACACTGCTGCAGAGTTTAGGGAAGAGGCCTAAGGCTGCCACTCCCACCCAGTGCCTCCGATGAGCTGTGTGAAATTGGCTAAGTCTTTTACCTCTTCCAGGTTACAGTTTCGCCACCTGTGGCATTTGGCAATTGGCAAGAATTTTAGGCAGGAGAAATCAAACGCTAGTTCAGAAGCAGATTTTTCTGCTTCAGGAAATTGTTAAACAGCACAGTCTGGACCACACTTCCTCTCATTAAGCTCTTAGAGTTTACCTTGGGGACCCCAACTACATCTGGATGGGGAGCCAACAGAATGCAGGTTCTCAGGGTTGAACCCCCAAGTCTGGAGATCCAGGAAGAAGGAAGGGCCCCATCATCACCCTCCTGAGCCTTCAATTTCCTGAGCCTCCAGGACTCCTGGGACCTGCCGTTCTGCACACTGACCCTGACATGACTAACAAGGGAAACAGCTGGAGTCGAGCCCAAGAGTGTCAGGCCGCCCTTCGTTCCTCAGCCTTAGCTGTGCGGGGAGAAGGGCACTGCGTTCCAAGGAAGAAAGACAGGCCTGGCGCCCTGGCCCTGCGGCTCCCCTGACAAGGCCTTTCTATGCCTGGGTTCTTGCAGCCCCAGGGGAGCACAGGCCCCACTCCCCAAAACTTTCAGCCCAGGTTCTTCATTCTTACCTCCCTAGCCCCTCTACCTGATGACCTCACTCCAGAGCTGGAGTGTTAACTGTTAATAGTACAGCTAATTTGTTTCTCAATGAAAATTGACGTTTATAGATACTTCATTCAGAGTTCTTTTAAGACTTGTTAAGTAACTCCATTATCTCATAAAGAATTTCTGAATAATCTCAAGATCTCAGGCTGATAATCAGGAAGTGCCCTCAGTTACAGCAATCAGAGCTATGAATTAAGCCAAGAATAAACAGTATTGTTAGGGGAAGCACATTGAAACCGCCTGCCCTGGCCAGGCACCTTTGTAACCATTTGCATGAGTTGTTTTATGACAGGCGGACCTGGTAAGGAACAGGGAACTAATAAGCCTCCACCCACCAGAAGAGTTCAGGAAACGTCAAAGGGAGACAACAACTGTCTGACCACCTCCCAGAATCCTCTCTGGCATCCATCTTGGCTGAACAAGGCGTGCACCACCAGGAAGGACTCTGAATCAGAATGATTGGCTAAGGACAACTCGGAAACTAATCCCATCACCATAAAACCCGAGACTGCAAGCCACATGACAGAGCTGTTCTCCTGGGTTCCCTTACCCTGCTGCTCTCCACCCGGGTGCCCTTTCCCAATAAAATCTCTTGCTTTGTCAGCACATGTGTCTCCTCGGAGAATTCATTTCCGAGTGCTAGACAAGAGCCCAGTTTCAGGCCCTGGAAGGGGTCCCCCTTCCTGCAGCAGTATGGATGAAGAGAGAAGACTTGGAGCAGTACTGCCAAACAGATATATAATCAAGCCACTGTGAATCTTTTTAAAAAAGTAAAAAGAAATTGATAAAGTTTTATAACATTTTGTCTTATTTTCAATAATTTATTTGCTGTAATCCATCAAAATTATTTCAACATGTCAATCAGTACAAAAAATTACTCATGAACTAGTTCATACTGAGTCCTCAAAACCCAGTGAGTATTTTGCACCTACCGTCTATCTCAGTTTGGACCACTGTGTTACCTTTTTTCCAACACGATTTCTCATACAAAATTCCTGTCATTCCTCACTCCCTTCTCCAGTTCTCCCATACAGCTGGGTGTCCCACAGTTTATCCAGTTCAGACGCTTCCTCCTCAGAGTCAGCCCAGACCCTATAGTTGAGGGCTCAGCCCCACAAGAGTGTCCCCCCATCAGATGCCACTTGCAAGTCCCAGGGGCCACCAGACTTTTGACCAACGCACAACCCCCTCCTCAGGTTCAGTGATTGTCCAGAAGAACGTGCGCAGCTCAGGAAGTGCTTGGTCTGTGTTTATCAGTTTGTCCTAAGGAAGTAACAGCCACAGGGAAGAGATGCGTGGGCAAGGATTGAGAGAGGGGGTGGCCTGCACCCTCCCAGCACCTCACTGTGGTCGCCAGCTGGGAAGCTCTCTGGATCCTGTCAGGATTTTTTCATAACCCACTCTCCAGTCCCCCTGGAGGTGTAATTTCCCACACCCCGTTCACACGTAGTTCTTTCTGGTAACCAGCCTGAAGCTATCTAGGGGCCCAGCCTGAGTCACTGCATTCACATAAACACAGGTGTGGGCAGAGGGACTCATTATGAATAACAAAGGCACGCCTTTCACTCAGGAAGTTCTAAAGGTTTTAGCCACTCCATGCCACAAACCCAGGACAAAGATCAAAAAAAAAAAAAAAATCTTTTAAAATTATACCACAACTAGCCACATTCCTGTGCTGCTATGCTAGGCAAGGCAGATGGAGAGCAAGTAACCCGCTCATAGCAGAGCCCAAGTGCGAGGTGAGAGACCTTGGCGCTGCATCTAATTCATGATAAGACCTTGAACTCTGTCTTAACTTTAAGCCTTTGACCTATAAAATGAAGGGCCCTGATCTGTGAATTTGTGATTCCAAGGGTTCACCTTTGCAACGAATGAGACTCCAAACTGATGAAAAGGATTTGCTGAAAGAGAAACAAATCATCTAAATCAGCGCTTCACAAATTGTAGCGAGTGTATGAATCATCTTGCTAAAATGAAGATCCTGACTCAGTAGGATTGAGAGGGGACTTGACATTCCATATTCCTAATATGCTCGCAGGTGATGCGGAGGTTGCTGGTCCAAGGATCCTGCTTTGAGTGGTGCTAACAGACGTGTTCGTCCCAGTCCTCTGAGAAGCAGGCACCAGATGGGCAGGAAAGCAGGGGAGTTTGGGAGTCAGGAGACCAATGTGCAGGCATGACCTTGTCAAAGACCCAGGGAAGGAAGGGAGGGAGGAGGAAAAGCTGGGTGGGAGACTCAGACTGTGGAGTAACTCTAAAGAAGTTCAGCAAGGCAGATGAGAAGTCCTCAGGACATCACAAATCATCAGAGCAACCCCACACCTCCCCAGGGTAGCCTGCCTGGGACCCCCATCCCACTCAGCCGTCAGCACGCTGCAGCCAGGGAGACAAGCACAGCAGTGGACTCCAGGACGCAGCAGCAGCTGGGCCCACAGTCACGCACAGGCTGTGCGCTCAGGGACCCGGGGGGTCTTCCCACCGTGGTCGCAGAGCACCTCTCATAGCCAGCTTCCTGAGATGTTCCTCCCAGTTTCCCCTGGGCCTCTCTTCCTAGCGAAACTCAGAGGTGAGTCAAAGGACTGATACAGCGCCCTTGATGCAGTTCATCTCACGCCCTCCCTCTTCCCACTCTCCATTCTGAGTTCCCCTCACACTCAGCCACCTCAGGGCATGCTGAGGGCTCTCCTGGAGATGTGATCCAAGCCTTCACTGAAGGAGGTTGTCGTTTCGTTGCTAAGTCGTTTCCAACTCGGTGACCCCATGGACTGTAGCCCAATAGGCTCCTCTGTCCATGGGATTTCCCAGGCAAGAATCCTAGAGTGGTTTGCGGTTTCTTTTCTCCAGGAGATCTTCCTGGCACTGAGGGAGGACCAGTGTAATCAAACCTGTCTCAGGTCAGAACTTCTGCACAGGTCTCCTTTGGTTACGGTGGGGATTACTTGGGTGGCTAGAGGGTCACCCTCCTTCCTGCCCCCATCATGCAGAAGCAGCCCTGTCTTCTGCTAATCAGGGTTGAGGACCCCTGCTGGCTCCTGGACACAGGAGTCGTCAGTGCCTTGGTGACAGCCATGAGCCATAGTTCAGCGGGACCCTCCCTGTGTCCCTGGTCAAACGCTAGGCTGTGCGGAATCCATGTCTTTGGATCGGGCCTTCTGTAAGTTCCCGGGCAGTGGTGCTGACTGAGGCTCTCTGGTCAGGAAAGAAAAAGGAGATTTCCATCCCTGTGAAGATGAACCGCTGGCCCTTCCAAGACGGGCAGTGCCTGAGGTAGCTGACCTGCCCCAGGCAGGAGGAGTGCCACATGCGGGCTCAGCATAGGTCTCTGCCGCTGGCAGGCTGGGCACAGGAGAGGGAGCAGTGCCTAGAGTGGCCTTGGGATGTGGAAGTCTGTGCTGGTGGGCCCAAGTCAGCCCTTGCCTGGTTCTGCTTTTGCCACTGTGGCCACTCCACTCAGGCTCATCCTGCTGGTCCCACGTAGCCACTGACAAGGACCAGCTAGTGTCCACCATCCAGGTCATTTTGTTGACTTGTTTATTCACTGCCTCCAGTGTGCTGGGTACTTCCTAATGGGCATTAGCCTGTGGCACTGAAACCTTGCATGATGACTTCCCTGGTGGTCCAGGGATTAGGAATCTGCCTTCCAGTGCAGGGGATGTAGGTTCGATACCTGGTCAGGGAACTAAGATCCCACATGCCAAGGGGCAACTAAGCCTGTGTAGGGTGACAAGAAATATCTACACGCCACAACAAAGAGCCTACATAGCCAAAATAAATTTTAAAATTAAATCTTCATGTTTCCCCCATATGTCCATCCACTTGTGTCTACCATACATCTCCTTGTCCCTAACCTTCCCGTTCTTCTCCTTCCAGGCCCCTGACCAAACAGGCAGTTGGCCCAGGAGGATGTGTATCTGCTCACCACCTTGGGCCACTTTTTGTATACGAAGTACATGACCAGGTACTCTGCTCACAGCCCTACCCAGCAGGAATATTTTCCATTTCCCTTTACATCTCTGTCATACAGCTACTGCCCACCTTCAGCTCGCAGGCACGTACCAAACCAACCCATCCATTCACCAAGCTCAGGCTTGTCCCTCCTCTTCCAGCTGGTTACGCAGGACCTCCATGTAGCCGTGGGTGCAAGTCAGGGGCCGGGCCCGGCTGCGTCCCCATGCGGTCTACTGGTGCCTCCGGCCCCACTCAGGCTCAGCTGCAGAGGGAGCATTCTCATCTTACAATGGTCTACTGTCAGGCCCATCCGACTCAATGAACTGGCACATCCCACAGACCCCAACTCAGGCTGGGCAGTTTGAGAAGCCCTCTGTGGTCTGACGTTCTGTCTCTACCAGAGTCTAGTAACAGGCCAGAAACTGTTTCTCAAAAGGTTTATAATTGGGGACTTCCCTGGTGGCCCAGGGGTTAGGAATCCTGCTTGCAATGCAAGTGACTCTGGTTTGATCCCTGGGCTAGGAAGATCCCACACGCCACAGAGCAACCAGGCGCATGCGTCACAGCTACCGAGACAGCGCTCTACAAGAGAAACCACCGCAACGAGAAGCCAGGGCACCTTGGCAAAGAGCAGCCGCCACTCAGCACAGCTAGAGAAAGCCCACTCTTCTAAAATTTATTTTTTAAAGGTGTGTAATCCTCTGTCCCTGATAGTGCAGCCTTGCTGCAGGATCCCCGGGACTCTCCATAAGCCCCATACCACGTCTTTTCCCTTTCCCACTACTGACGCTTCCAACACCAGAGTGTCTGCCAAATGGTATGACCCAATGGCAGGACTACACTGCAGCCTGGACCTTCTGCAGTGCCTGGTCCTATTAGGGAACCAACCAGCAGCCGGCAGTCTTCCATCTCTCCCAGAGTAAGGTGCTGTCTCTAAACAAGAGCAACCCTCCACCAAGGGTAGCCAGGCCCTGTGCTGTCTTCACCATCGTAAAAGATACGAGATACACCTGTTTCTTTTACTTGGGAGGGGATATCCTCACATACCCCTGGCTGCTGAGCCCCTTACAAACTTCACTGGAGTCTCAGGTCCCTGAGTCTTCGCAGGTTTGTATGCCTTGCTCTGCACAGCATGTGACCTCGCCAAGGCCTCCAGCACAGAGGCACCTCTTGCTCATCCTGTCTCACCACCATGGTGTCACTGATGTAATGGATCACTGTGATCCTCACGTGGCTCTGATCTCTGGGGATTATATTATGACAAAGGGCAAGACAGTTAATGTAGCCCCGAGGTGAAACTGTAAATGAATACTGTTGTTCATCCCATGTGAATGTGAACTGTTTCTGATCCTCTTTTCAAATTGGAATGGAAAAGAAGGCATTTGCCAAATGACCGCAAAGTGCATACCTAAACCCTTATGAGTCTGCTCTGGGAATGATTCCACAGGCACAGCAGCTGCAAACAGAGCTATCACTTGATGAAGCCTGCAGTCTTCCTCCAGGATCTGTCAACTTCTGCAAAGGTCAGACTGGTGAATTAAATAGAGAGATGGTAGGACCACCACCCATTCGTCCTTTAATTTGTTAATGGTGGCATTTGTTTCTGCCATCACCCCTGGGACGAGATGTTGTTTTTTTTATCTATTACCTTGAGCAGGATGAGGGAGCAAGGAGAAGGCAATTTTGGAAGTTTCCACTTCGCTTTCTCTGCTGAGACAGCTCCTGCCCACTAGGCCAGGTACCCAGCGTGGGGTCCCTCCTCCTGTCAGAGCACTTGAATTCTAATTAAACATGCATGGATCGTGGACCCAGTGCAAGCCCAGCTGTAGCCAGGATTTCACTTGCTCCCTGACCTCCATGGGCCCCACTCTGACAAATAGCCTGTGATGATGCCTGGAGCCTCCAAGTGTTAATATGACTCAAAACCTGCCTGGTGGTCCCCTTTCTCTAGTGAACAGTCACTCAAATAAATGGCTATAGGTCTTTGGGGAAAAACTGAAGGAATCATGATGATACATAGTGGTGGCTGTTTTGCAGGGTCCTTCCTCCTAGAGCCGTGGCCGCCTCTTCAGGAGATGGCTCCCATGTCTGAAAACGGGCTCGGGTCTGGGAACTGAGCGGGGACCCTGTCTTTCTGCTGCCTCGCTCCTCCATTCCTGTCTGCTTCCCCGGCTGCTGACGTTAAGCAGAAGCTATTGGCTGCCCACCCATTTTACCCCTGGGGACACCATGCTCGATACACCATGTCCACTTGCCTGGCCCTCTTGCCTTGCCTGTCCATACCAAGTGGCCACTTTCTTCAGCTCTCATGAATTTCTTCTCTACCGCCTGCCAGGGAAACTTGGGTATTTCCACTCTGTTGAGTGCTGGCCGTGACTTTTTCCAAAAGACTTCTAGGAGTGTCTGCCCCACCCCCTGGCATCCTAGCTAGGGTATTAAATTCTGTGTCTGAAGAACGTGCCCTCAACGTCAATGGATTCTGGCTGATCCAGTCTTCCGTTCCATCTGCCTCAATCAAACACTCGCAAATCCAATCCCAGGAAATCCCCCTGCCTCCTGCCAGTACCCACCATAGTTCTTATTCTTTCCTAGGGTAGTTTCCTTCCCCCTTATCAGGCCCAGCATGTCCCCAGCCAGATTCTTCTGGAATTCCACCCTCATCATTGTCCTTAGCAGACAGGAGAGGAAGCAGGTGCTGCTCCTGGGAGGGGACCTGCTGCCCTGTGGGGCGGGGCCTCAGGGGCATCTTTCAGAGCAGGAGAGATGGGAGTTCTCCCAAGGAAGCGTGGGCCACCCTACCAGCCCAGAGGGTCAGGGAGGCTGCAGCCTCAGTGACCTCAGGGTGCCATATTTACCCAGTAGAGCCTGACCCCCACACAACTACCTTGGCCGAGTGCTCAGGCCCACCCGGAGCTCTGCAGCTCTCCTTGTCCTTACCTGCCCTCCACCACAGCTGCCCCCACTGCTAGCGGCAAGGGCCTCTTTGTAGCACCCCCCCAACCTAGGCTGCATGCTGTCCCCCTCACCCATGGGCGGCTTGTTGGAGGCTCACAGTCCCTCCTCCTCCCTTTGCAAGGCATCAGGACAAGGGAGCAGCAAGCAGCCCATCTTTTGAAGGCACTGTTCCCCCCATATTTCTCAAGTTCCTGAATTATCACACCTGCCACAGAATTCATCTCCTCTAGGAAACTTCCCTGGGTTCTCACCAGTGAAATATCTAGCATTTGAGCTACTACCTGCTCCAGGGACCATGTGGGGTCCCCATCAACCAGGACGACATCCTCCTCCCCATCTCCTCTGCGTGAGACATCTCCAGTGAGAAGCAGGTAGGGAGTCGGGGGAGTTGGGAGAGACACCAGACTGATGGAGGTCTGACCCCTACAAGGGAGAGATGGGAGGAGAGAGGGAGAGTAGAAGAGTCTAAGGCTGCAGTTTAGATCTAAGACAGCAACAAGTCCAGCGGGGAATCCTCGTGCCAGGCCTGCCTGTCAAGGGCAGCCGGCAGGCCGGAGAGCAGAGTGGTGGGTGTGAGCACAGCGGCAGAGGCCAGCCTGAAACTCAAGAGGTGCATTTTCATGGCCACCATCAAAGGTCCAGGACTGGTCTCTCTCAGCACCCCAGACTCAAAGGAACTAAGGCGTCAGCCTTGTTGACCCGAGGTCGGGGTACACTGAGCTTCTGCTCTGTCACTTACTAGCTCTTTGGCCTTGGGCGGTTCCTAACTTCTCTGAGCTTTATCTTCCTCACCTATCAAATGGGAGGAAAAACTGTGATGTGAAAGTACCCAACACAAAACGGATTCTCCATAAGTTGTTGGCCGAATCAGATTTATTCAACAAATACGTAATAAGCACCCAGGGCGGGCCGGCCAGTGTCCTGCTCCTGAGGGGCTTGCAGATGAATCAGAACCAGCACAGGCCCAAAGATCTCACTAGTGACAGGAGGGGCAGAGCTTATCTGATGCACAGAACGTCATCCTTGCCCCCAAGACATCTGCGTCCTCATCCCCAGGACTTGCCAACATGCTATCCGGTGTGGCAAAGGAGAATTACAGCTGCAGATGGAATTAAGGCTGCCCATCCACTGACCTCCAGAGACCAGCCCAGATGGGCCCCATGTCATCACAAGAGTCCTTACATGCAGAAGAGGGAGGCAGAAGCGAACGTCAGAGTGAGGTGATCTGAGAAAGACTCAGTCAGCCATCGCTGGCTTCAAAGACGGAAGGGGCCACAAGCCACGGAACGTGGGCAGCCCCCAAAAGCTGGGAATACCTCCAGAAAGGGACACAGCCCTGCTGACACCTACATTTTAGCCCAGTGAGACCCACTCTGGGCTCTGACCTCCAGAAGTGTAAGACAATAAGTCTGCTGTTTTAAGCCACTGAGTTTGTAGTAATTTGTTACAACAGCAAGAGAAAACTAATATAGCATCATACAGATCAAATATCGTGATACAAGTCATGACAGGTGTGTGCAAGGCACCAGCACCCAGCGCAGGCTAGGCTGGGGAAGGAGTCGCTGTAAGGGGGGCGCTCACACACAAACGCAGCCCCTCACACACAGACGACAGGCGGCGGCTGCAGGTTCGAACGTGCACACTTGCACGAGCACACACCCTAACGATACAGGCCCTTCTACATGCAGATGCTGCCTGACACGGGCCCACCCATCGCCTCTGCCAACATCTGAATTTCCTGGTGGCAGCTGAGTTTAGCAGGTGAGGCTGGGGGTTCCTCCCATGACCACATTGCTTGAGCCTCACCAGACAGAGGTGGCCAGAAGTCATGTCTCTGCCCAGGGCCTTGGTACGTGAGGTACCAGAGTCAGTCCTGATAAGGGGCACACTCCCCCATACCTCCAGACGTATGATGGAACCGACTACGAGTAGACCCATCACCCCAAAGCACCGCGTGCCCACCTTTCAGGCATTCTTCCAGCATTCATTCGTTCCACAAACAGTCATGGATGTTTGCTGTTCTGATTACTCTAGACTCCAAGTAAAATAATCCATTCCCCAGACCTGCAAGATTTGATGTCTAGTGTGATCAGAGCTGTGACGGGGTGGGGACAGCTAGGGGCCCGGAGGCAGATGGGAGGGGAGCCCAGTCCAGCCCTGGAGATCCGAGAAGACTTCCCTGAATAAGTGACATTTATGCTGAGTCCAGGGATGCGAAGGTGCGCGGAGGAGGACAGGGAAGGCAGCTAAGCCCAGGCTGGGATGTATATTTAGAGAAAGATCTCTCTGGTGAAGAGTGCATGGGGGAGAGTGAGAAGGGAGGGCGCTGGAGGCCCCCGTGGTTGTTCAAACTTGAGAAGGCAGCGCGGCTGCATAGATGCGGAAGCCTCGGAGACAGGCCTGAGGTGGCATCTGTAGAACTTGGGGCCTTTCTGGTGGACAGAGGGGATGGAGGGACAGTCTGGTCAAGTGGATGCCTGGGACACCTGAAAAGGTCCCCAGTCTCACAGTCAAGTGCTGAGAGCTGGGAAAGGACGGCTAGGCGGACAGTGGAGGCCTCGGCCTAGCCTCCCCAGATACTCCTTGGGGCGATGTGGGGAGAGGGCACGGGCAACACTTCCAAGCTCTGGGAGGGGCTGTGTCCCACAGCCTGCGGCAGGAGACCCTCTGTCCAAGTCACAGACCCACCATACAAGCTGACAGAAAGAAAGGCAGTGGTCCCTCTCTGTTTTGCAGTTTAGAAAGGTTGCCTGACCTGCTCGAGGTCACACGGTGGCATCTGACGGGCCAGGTTTGCACCCGGGCTCGTGTGACCGTGTCCGGGGCCTATCCTCCCTGGACATCGTACTTCAGCTGGGCCAGGACCGTGACCTCTGCCTCCCACAGGGCCTGGTCAGGCCACTTAAAGGCCACTCAAGGCCAGGAACATGGCCTCATCCTCCTGGGGCTGGGCCAGGGCGTAGAGTCCCATGCGTGGTGGGGATGGGCTGGGGTCCTCCACGGGGAGGAGAGGTGGGCCCTCAGCTGACGCAGGGCCCCCTGGCCAGCTCCACACGGGCCACCCAGCCCCCAGCAAGACTATCTGAGAAGCAAGCCTCCCGTGTGGAAGCGAGGGTTCCCACCTCCCTCCAAGAGGAGCACAGACCGAGGCCGCTCGCCTGCCCACCCCGCTCCGTCACACGACTCAGCAATGCAGGGCCTTCCAGGAAACTGGTGGGCCTGGCCAGAAAAAACAGCTCCAGGGCTTAGAGTCAGGATGCTCCTGCGATCCTGCTGAGATCTGGTCCTGTCTGAGCCTCTGTTTCCTCGTCTGAAATGTGAGGTTGGGCTCCTTTCCCCTGCAGCTCCAGCAGCTGCGCTGCTCTCCCGCCCCTGGCCCCATCCCAGTCTAAGGCTCGGACGGCAGAGGCCTGGTCCCTGCAGAGGGCCCCCGCCTGGCCTCAGCACGTCCACCTCCTCACTCCCCGCGGGCCCCCCGAGGTTCGGCGTGGGCCCCCGCCAGAGGAATGTGAGCCATTCCCGGCATCTCCTCCCCTGTGGCCAGCTCGGAGAGAGGCTGGGGCCTCTGGGCCACTCTGACAGGAAATTAGCTGGGCCTGGCCTTCCCCACCACCAGCTGCTCCGCTGACCCTGACCCTGTGTTTTCCGAAACCTGATACTGCAAATTTCACAGCCTCTTCTCCTGGCAGGGCTCTGGGGCTAACGAGCCTCCAGCCTACACTCGGGCCTGCCTTCCTGCCCAGGGACAGGGCCGCCTCGCCTCCAGCCCCTGCTGTGACCCCAGGCCGGCCCCACCCTCCCAGGAGAGGCCTCTCCCCTCTCTGCGCGGTGGTGTTGGGGGGCGGTTCTCTGACTCTCCTCCTGAGCAGCCGGTCCCCTGCCTCTGCAAACCTGGCAGGGACACAGGTGGGGAACATGGCGATGGGGAGGGGTCCTCACCCTCTTCCCCAGAGGGACAGCGGTAAAGAATCCACCTGCAATGCAGGAGACCTGGGTTCAATCCCTGGGGTGGGAAGATTCCCTGGAGAAGGGAATGGCACCCCACTCCAGTACTCTTGCCTGGAAAATCCCATGGACAGAGGAACCTGGCCGGCTACAGTCCATGGGGTCGCAAAGAGACATGACTGAGCAACTCACACACACACACACACACCCCTTACCCTCTTGCCAGGAGCTTTCGTTTTGCTCTTTTGTAGAATAATTCGGGAAGGAAACCAATAAAACTCACCTAAACTACCAAAAAGATAAAAAAAAAAAAAGGCAGAACCCATTCACGGAGTGGCTGTAATAGGGAAAACAGGTTGGAGGCTGGTAAGAGAGGATGTGGAGAGCCACTCTGGAGGCTGCTGTGGTCCAGGGAAGGGTACGGCAGCCGAAAAAGACAACTTCCTACTTCGGAAGCAGCAACGCCATCTTCAGTCACCCTGGCCAAAAAGTCGAGGTTTGTCCTTAAAAGAATTTTCTTCTCTCTCACACCTACAGCCCATCCATCAGCAAATCTTGACTACTCTGCCTTCAAAATACATCCTCAACTGGGCAAGCTGTCACCACCTTTGCCACTGCAGCGCTGGGCGAGCTCCCCCTGGATTTCTGCAGGAGCCTCCTAACTGGCCTCCCTGCCTCCACCTTGGACCCCATTAGTCTGTTCTCAGCACAGAAGCCAGAGCGGCCTTTGAAACCACAGAAGAGCATTGCTTCTCTGTCGAGCACCCTCCAGCCTTCTCTTCTTGAAGTGAAAGCTTCCTAACCTCGGCTTGCAAAGCCCTTGTGGGTCTGTCCCTCTGACCCCATCTCCCACCTCCGTACCCCCGTTCACTCTGCATCGGCCACACTGGCTTCACCGACGCTGCTCAGACATGCAGAGAAGTCCTGCCTCTGGGCCACCTCACTCGCCATTCCCTCTTCCTAGAAACACTCCTGCCCCAGCGACCTTCAGGCTCACCCTCACTCTGTTCACATCTCCGCTCAAACACTCCCTGACCGGAGACTTCCTGAGCCCCCTCAGCCCCTCTGCAGGCACCCCAAGCCCCTCGCCCTCGTGGTCGTCCCACAGCATTAACCACCTTGCACATAACTGCTTCGCGTCTGTCTCCCCCTTCAGAAAGCACACTTCCAGAGGGCAGTAACTTTTTGTTCCCTGTCTATTTTTCAGCACATAGAAGCTTTGCTGAGTACAAACAGGCACATAAGCAGTCACTTGATAAAAACACCTATGGGGACTTCCCTCACAGCCCAGTGGTTAAGACTTAGCCTTCCAATGCAGGGGGTGCAGGTTCAATCCCTGGTGAGAGCCCACATGCCTCAAGGCCCAAAAACCAAAACACGAAACAGAAGCAATATTGTACCATAGTCAATAAAAACTTTAAAAATAGTTCACATCAAAAAAAACAAAACAAAGCAAACATCTTGTGGAAGGAAGGAAGGCTCAAGGACAGCTGAGGACAACTGCTGGGCTATGAGGCAGAAAACCACGCCAGGCAGAAGGCAGAGGGAGGGGCCGCAGGGCAGGCGCGGCCAGACTTGAGAGCCGCCCAGGACAGGGGAGGAGCCACCTTCCCGAGGCCCGGCCCCCCCGAAGTGTGTCCAGGTGGCCTTGCATTCACCCTCAGCCCCTTCCTGACGACACGTGGCAGGGGGTGGGGTTGTCCCTTACAACCAGTACAGTCTTGACTTCCAACCCCCCACCTATCCACATCTCCACCCCTACTGCTAGCCCCGTGAGCATCCCAACCTCTAATCATTTGTCTACAAATCAAACAGTCCCCAGGCCCCTCCATTCCTATAAGCATCCATCAGCCTAGCATCCGCGAATCCACCCTTCAGCACATAACCAATGCCC